>NC_082724.1:77866747-79326747 GCF_030144855.1 Hypanus sabinus | reverse complement strand
ATTGGAGAGGGATAGGAACTGACAAGTTAGGAAAGTGGTTAATTGGAGTAAGGGGAATTATGAGGCTATTGGGCAGGAGCTTGGAGGCATAATTCAAAACGGATGTTCTCAGGGAAACGTATGGAAGAAATCTGGTAAATGTTCAGCAGATATTTCTGTGGAGTTCTGCATGGGTACATTCCAATGAAACATGGAAAAGATGGTAGGGTCCAGGAACCATGGTGTACAAAGGCTGTTGTAAATCTAGTCAAGAAGAAAAGAAGAGCTTACGAAAGGTTCAAAAAGCTAGGTAACGATAGATATCTAGAAGATTATAAGGCTAGTGGGAAGGAGCTTAAGAAGGAAATTAGCAGAGCCAGAAGGGGCCATAAGAAGGCCTTTGCGGGCAGAATTAAGAAAAACTCCAAGGCATTCTACAAGTATGTGAAGAGCAAGAGGATAAGACGTGAAAGAACAGGACTTAACAAGTTTGACAATGGGAAAGTGTGTATGGAACCAGAGGAAATAGCAGAGGTACTTAATGAGTAATTTGCTTCAGTAGAAAAGGATCTTGGTGATTGTAGGGATGACTTGCAGCAGACTGAAAAGCTTGAGCATGTAGATATTAAGAAAAAGGATGTGCTGGAGCTTTTGAAAAACATCAAGTTGGATAAGACGCCAGGACCGGACGAGATGTACCCCAGTCTACTGTGGGAGGCGAGGGAGGAGATTGCTGAGCCTCTGGTGATGATCTTTGCATCATCAATGAGGACGGGAGAGATTCTGAAGGATTGAAGGGTTGCAGATGTTGTTCCTTTATTCAAGAAAGGGAGGAGAGATAGCCCAGGAAATTATAGAACAGTGAGTCTTACTTCAGTGGTTGGTAAGTTGATGGAGAAGATCCTGAGGAGGCAGGATTTATGAACATTTGGAGAGGTATAATATGTTTAGGAATAATCAGCATGGCTTTGTGAAAGGCAGGTCATACCTTATGAGCCTGATTGAATTTTCTGAGGATGTGACTAAACACATTCATGAAGGTAGAATAGTAGACATAGTATATATGGATTTCAGCAAGGCATTTGACAAGGTACCCCATGCAAGGTTTATTGAGAAAGTAAGGAGGCATGGGATCCAAGGAGATGTTGCTTTGTGGTTTTAGAATTGGCTTGCCCACAGAAGGCAAAGAGTGGTTGTAGATAGGTCATATTCTGCATGGAGGCCGGTCACCAGTGGTGTGCCTCAGGGATCTGTTCTGGGACCCCTACTCTTTGTGATTTTTATAAATGAGCTGCATGAAGAAGAGAAGGGATGGGTTAGTAAATTTGTTGATGACTCAAAGTTTGAAGATGTTGAGAATAGTGTGGAGGGCTGTCAGAGGTTACAACAGGACATTGATAGGATGCAAAACTGGGCTGACAAGTGGCAGATGGAGTTCAACCCAGATATGTGTGAGGTGGTTCATTTTGGTAGGTCAAATATGATGGCAGAATATAGTATTAATGGTAAGACTCTTAGCAGTGTGGAGAATCAGAGGGATCTTGAGGTCCGAGTCCATAGGACACTCAAAGCTGCTACACAGGTTGATTCTGTGATTAAGAAGGTATACGGTGCATTGGCCTTCATCAACTGTGGGACTGAGTTTAGGAGCCGAGAGGTAATGTTGCAGCTATATAGGACCCTGGTCAGACCCCACTTGGAGTACTGTGCTCAGTTCTGGTCGTCTCACTACAGGAAGGATGTAGAAATGATAGAAAGGGTCCAGAGAGGATTTACAAGGATGTTGCCTGGATTGGGGGTGTGCCTTATGAGAATAGGTTAAGTCAACTTGGTCTTTATTCCTTGAAGCAACGGAGGATGAGATGTGACCTGACAGAGGTGTATAAGATGATGGTGTGGATAGTCACAGCTCTTTTCCAGGGCTGAAATGGCTAGCATGAGAGGGCACATTTTTAAGTTGCTTCGATATAGGTACAGAGGAAATATCAGGGGTAAGTTTTTTACCCAGAATGGTGAGTGCATCTAATGGGCTGCCAGCGACAGTGGTGGAGGCAGATACAATGGGGTCTTTTAAGAGACCCCTGCACAGGTATATGGAGCTGAGAAAAATAGAGGGCTATGGGTAACCCTAGGTAGTTTCTTAGGTAAGGACATGTTTGGCACAGCTTTGTGGGCTGAAAGGCCTGTATTGTGCTGTGGGTTTTCTATGATTCTATGCTTCTATCAGAGGTGCAAAGGGACTTTGGAGTCATCATGCAAGAGTCCCAGAAATTTACTTTACAGGATGAGTCTGTAGTAAAGACAGCAAATGCAATGTTTGTATTTATTTCAAGAGGAATAATATATAAAAGTAAGGAGATAATCCTAAGGCTTTCTAAGACACTAGTCAGGCCGTACTTGGAGTATTGTCAAAAGTTTTGGGAGTCATGTCTCAGAAAGGATGTGTTGTCATTGGAGAGTGTCCAGAGGAGGTTCACGAGGATGATTCCAGGAATGTAGGAGTTAATATATGAGGCATGTTGGCAGCTTTGGGCCAGTACTCACTGTAATTTAGAAGAATGTGGGGGGATCTCATTGAAACCTACCGAATGTTGAAAGGACTAGATAGGATGGATATGGAAAGGATGTTTCCTGAAGTGGGGTATCCAGAACTAGTGGGCACAGCCTCAAAATTGAGAGGTAACCTTTTAGGACAGAGGTAAGGAGGAATTTTTTTTTTAGCCAGAGAGTAGTGACTCTGTGGAATGCTCTGCCACAGACTGCGATGGAGGCCAAGTCTGTGAATATATTTAAGACGGAAGTTGATATGTTTCCTGATCAGTCAGGGCATTAAAGGATGTGGCGAGTAGGCAGGTGCATGGGGTTGAGTGGGATCCGGGATCAGCTCTGATCAAATGGTGGACCAGACTCAATGGACTGAATGGCCTATTTATGCTTCTATGTCTTATGGTATTAACACACACACACACACACACACACACACACACACACACACACACACACACACACACATACACAACATGCAACTAGGATGGAAGAACATTCCTTTAGAAAAGACAAGGAAGAATTTCTTTACCCTTACCCACAGTGTGGTAAATCTGTGGAATTCATTGCCACAGACAGCTGTGGAGGCCAAGTCATTCAGTATATTTAAAGCTGAGTTTGGTAGGTTCTTGATTAGTCAGAGTGTCAAAGGTTATGGACAAAGGAGGATGGGATTGAGAGGGATAATAAATGAGCTGTGATGGATGCTGGAGCAGACTTGATGGGCCAAATGGCCTAATTATGTTCCTATGTCTTATGTCAGAACAGAATATTTTTGTTGGTGTGCTGTTTAATATGTGCACGAATCGTGTTTCAGAAGATAGGACAAACTATTAAGAAATCACGTCACAAGAGAAAATCTTCAGATGCTGGAATCACATTAATGGTATTTTTCTCTCTCTCACCTGACATCCAGACTATCTCTGGGAACGTCTCACTTACTAAGGTTCAATGAATTTAGGAACTCGGTGACAAAGGCCTCAAGGGGATAGGCATTACTGTCAACTGAAAGCAGGTAACTCATGGCACCAAAATTCCTGGCACGTTTCATAAGAAAACATCCTCCTACTCACACGCCTAGAACCACCCTTTCCTCAGAGCAACTTTGGAAGAATGTCAGTTCTTTCCCTGCTGGATCTCATCAACGAGTAGGGCTGCCTTGCTATTAACAACCAGCTGGGGCATCATTGTTAAATGTGAGTTGTCTCTGCTGGGTCCTCAGGTGACTAAACCTTACAACTTCTCATTTGTTAATTTTTTGGTGGTATTATATTTTGTGTTGTGTGTGTAAGTTATATGTACGGTGTTGTACATCTGGGTTCAGAGGAGTATTCTTTCATTTGACGGTATACAGTTAAATGACAATAAACTGAACTGGAACTCTTCAAGTCAAGTCAAGTCACTTTTATTGTCATTTCAACTATAACTGCTGGTACAGTACAGAGTAAAAACAAGACTATGTTTTTCAGGACCATGGTGCTACATGAAACAGTACAAAAACTACGCTGAACTAAGTAAAAACAACACAGAAAAAAACTACGCTAGACTACAGACCTGCACAGGACTGCATAAAATGCACAAAACAGTGCAGGCATTACAATAAATAATAAACAAGACAATAGGCACAGTAGAGTTGGTGTCAGTCCAGACTCTGCGTATTGAGGAGTCTGATGGCTTGGGGGAAGAAACTGTTACAATGTCTGGTTGTGAGAGCCTGAATGCTTCAGTGTCTTTTCCCTGATGGCAGGAGGGAGAAGAGTTTGTGTGAGGGGTGCGTGGGGTCCTTCATAATGTTGTTGGCTTTGTGGATGCAGTGTGCGGTGTAAATGTCTGTAATGGCGGGAGGAGAGACCCCGATGATCCTCTCAGCTGACCTCACTATCCGCTGCAGGGTCTTGCAATCCAAGATGGTGCAATTTCCAAACCAGGCAGTGATGCAGCTGCTCGGGATGCTCTCAATACAACCCCTGTAGAATGTGATTAGGATGGAGGGTGGCAGATGGACTTTCCTCAGACTTTGCAGAAAGTAGAGATGCTTCTGGGCTTTCTTTGCTATGGAAAGGTCATGTTTGACAAATCTTATTGAATTTTTTGAAGAGGTTACTAGGAAAGTCGACGAGGGTAAAGCAGTGGATGTGTTGCACGGAAGGTTAGTTAGGAAGGTTTAATCGTTAAGTATTAATATTGAAGTAGTAAAATGGATTCAACAGTGGCTGGATGGGAGATGACAGAGAGTAGTGGTGGATAACTGTTTGTCAGGTTGGAGGCCAGTGACTAGTGGTGTGCCTCAGGGATCTGCACTGGGTCCAATGTTGTTTGTCATATACATTAATGATCTGGATGATGGAGTGGATTGGATTAGTAGGTAGACAAATGATACTAAGGTAGGTGGCATTGTGGATAATGAAATAGGTTTTCAAAGCTTGCAGAGAGATTTAGGCCAGTTAGAAGAGTGGGCTGAACGATGGAAGATGAAGTTTAATGCTGATAATTGTGAGGTGCTACATTTTGGTAGGAATAATCCAAATTGGACATAGATGGTAAATGGTAGGGCATTGAAGAATGCAGTAGAACAGAGTGATCTAGGAATAATGGTACATAGTTCCCTGAAAGTGGAATCTCATGTGGATAGGGTGGTGAAGAAATCTTTTGGTATGCTGGCCTTTATAAATCAGAGCATTGAGTGTATGAGTTGGGATGTAATGTTAAAATTGTACAAGGTATTGGTAAGGCTGAATTTGGAGTATTGTGTAGAGTTCTGGTCACTGAATTATAGGAAACATGTCAACAAAATAGAGAGAGTACAGAGGAGATTTACTAGAATGTTACCTGGGTTTCAGCACCTAAGTTACAGGGAAAGGTTGAAAAAGTTAGGTCTTTATTCTTTGGAGCATAGAAGGTTGAGGGGGGACTTGATAGAGGTATTTAAAATTATGAGGGGGATAGGTAGAGTTGACGTGGATAGGCTTTTTCCATTGAGAGTAGGGGAGATTCAAACAAGAGGACATGAGTTGAGAGTTAGGGGGCAAAGTTTAAGGGTAACACGAGGGGGAATTTCTTTACTCAGAAAGTGGTAGCTGTGTGGAACGAGCTTCCAGTAGGAGTGGTAGAGGCAGGTTCGGTATTGTCATTTCAAGTAAAATTGGATAGGTATATGGACAGGAAAGGAATGGAGGGTTATGGGCTGAGTGTGGGCCAGTGGGACTAGGTGAGAGGAAGTGTTCGGACTAGGCTGAGATGGCCTGTTTCCTTGCTGTAATTGTTATATGGTTATATATGGAGTTGGTGTTAAGGACCAAGTGAGATTCTCCTCCAGGTGAACACCAAGAAATTTCATGCTCTTAACAATCTCTACCGAGGAGCCATCGATGTTCTGTGGAGAGAGGTCACTCCGTGTCCTCCTGAAGTCAACAGCCATATCTTTAGTTTTGTTCACATTCAGAGACAGGTTGTTGGCTCTGCACCAGTCCGTTAGCCGCTGCACCTCCTCTCTGTAAGCTGACCTGGTGTTCTTGCTGATGAGACCCACCAACTCTTAGAGACCAATCCAGGATCCTCATATCTGGCTGCAGTGTGGGCACAAATAAGTGGTGGCTGTGGTTAGTTGTTGTGGTTTTGTTATTTAGTCTCTCCTTTCATAGCTGCTGCTTGTTCTCTACATCATAGTGGAGGTCATTCCTCTGTATCGCAGCTCCTTCTTGAACAGATATCCTCCAGGTGCAATGTCTTCCTGGTTTTTAGATGTCATGTTGAATTTCTTCAGGCTGATTCTGATGTTATCTTTGAAGTGTTTCCTTTGCACACCAGGGGCTCACAGATCTTCTTTCAAATGGGAATAAAGGTTAATAGGTTAGTAGGCCATTCTAAATTGTGATTAAGTTAGTGTTAAATCAGGGGTTGCGGGGTGTTTTGCCTGAGAGGGCTGGGAGGACCTATCCTACGCAGTAACTCAATCAATTAATGAATTGCCCTGTTTGGGGATACGTAAGTTAGGTATCCAGATGACGTGACCTATCCATCGGAGTTAGTGTTGCTTTACCTCTTCGTAACAGTCAGGCTGTCTCGCACTTGACGGGATGATATGAGAGAGAAGGGTGGAAGGAAGCAGATCATGTAACCCATCCAGTGGGTCATCATCATCATTATGTCGTATGATGTGGTCAGTCGTGCTCTTTCCATGACTATGATTGTTCTTGGCAAATTTTTCTACAGAAATGGCATGCCATTGCCTTCTTCTGGGCAGTGTCTTTACAAGACAGGTGACCACAGCCATTATCAACACTCTTCAGAGATTGTCTCCCTGGCATTGGTGGTTGCATAATTGGGACATATCACATGTGATATGTGTCGGCTGCTCGCACAAACAACCACCATCTGCTCCTATTGCTTCATGTGACCCTGTTGGGGGGTAAGTAGGTGCTACCCTTTGCCCAAGGGTAACCTGCAGGCTAGTGAAGGGAAGGAGAACTATTGGTGGAGATATATCTCCACCCCACCACCAAAATCTAATGGGTACTGGTGTTTATTCTCCACATGAACATTCTCTCTCATCCTTCACTCTATCCTGACTATTGCTTCCCTATCCCTTTCTCCTTCACCCAGTTTCAGACTTCCTTTCTAATAATAAAAATCCTGAAGTTCCTCTTCTTGAGACAATCAATCTCACTATGTATTGTAGTCCAAACCCACTTTACACTCCATGTCCCATGTCATAGAAAGACCCTTCCAAGACATTTAATCTCACTATGTATTGCAGTCCAAACCCACTTTACACTCCGAGTCCCATGTCATAGAAAGACCCTTCCAAGACATTTAATGATTTCAGTTATCAACTGGCAGCATCAAAACTTTATTGAACTGTTTCCCATGTTCCGCTATGAACCTGTTCTATGATGTCACATGAAGTTTTAACTGGGGGAGCATTGGCTCATGTGACTTTGTAAAACAAGCTAGAATAGGTGAGTTATCTATCAAACAACTCATATTCAAATTTCAAAGTACATTTATTATCAAAATATGGATACTACTTCCATCCTTGAGATTCATCCACAAAACAAAGAAAAACAATGGAACCACAAAGAAATCCCACACAGCAAAGACTAGCAAGCACACAGTGTATGTCAAAAGGAACAAGTCGTGCAAACATTTCAAGTAAACAAATAACACACAGATCATGAACTGCAGAGTCCCTGAAAGTGAATATACAGCCACAGATACAAGGTCTGCACAACAGCAGTCCAGGAGCCCAGTGGCTACACACACAGCCACGGGGGTAGTCCAGTATTAGAACGTCCAGGAGCCCAGTGGCTACACACACAGCCACGGGGGTAGTCCAGTATTAAAACGTCCAGGAGCCCAGTGGCTACACATACAGCCACGGAGGTAGTCCAGTATTACAACGTCCAGGAGCCCAGTGGCTACAGGACACAGCCACGGGGGTAGTCCAGTATTACAACGTCAAGGAGCCCAGTGGCTACACACACAGCCACGGGGGTAGTCCAGTATTACAACGTCCAGGGGCCCAGTGGCTACACACACAGCAACGGGGGTAGTCCAGTATTACAACGTCCAGGAGCCCAGTGGCTACAGGACACAGCCACGGGGGTAGTCCAGTATTACAACGTCCAGGAGCCCAGTGGCTACACACACAGCCACAGGGGTAGTCCAGTATTACAACGTCCAGGAGCCCAGTGGCTACAGGACACAGCCACGGGGGTAGTCCAGTATTACAACGTCCAGGAGCCCAGTGGCTACAGGACACAGCCACGGGGGTAGTCCAGTAGTACAACGTCCAGGAGCCCACTGGCTACACACACAGCCACGGAGGTAGTCCAGTATTACAACGACCAGGAGCCCAGTGGCTACACACACAGCCACGGGGGTAGTCCAGTATTACAACGTCCAGGAGCCCAGTGGCTACACACACAGCCACGGGGATAGTCCAGTATTACAACGTCCAGGAGCCCAGTGGCTACACACACAGCCACGGGGGTAGTCCAGTACTACAACGTCCAGGAGCCCAGTGGCAACAGGACAGCCACGGGGGTAGTCCAGTATTACAACGTCCAGGAGCCCAGTGGCTACAGGACACAGCCACGGTGGCAGTCCAGTATTACAACGTCCAGCAGCCCAGTGGCTACAGGACACAGCCACGGGGGTAGTGCAGTATTACAACATCCAGGAGCCCAGTGGCTACAGGACACAGCCACGGGGGTAGTGCAGTATTACAACATCCAGGAGCCCAGTGGCTACAGGACACAGCCACTGGGGTAGTCCAGTATTACAACGTCCAGGAACCCAGTGGCTACAGGACACAGCCACGGGGGTAGTCCAGTATTACAACGTCCAGGAGCCCAGTGGCTACACACACAGCCACGGAGGTGGTCCAGTATTACAACGTCAGGGAGCCCAGTGGCTACACACACAGCCACGGGGGTAGTCCAATATTACAACGTCCAGGAGCCCAGTGGCTACAGGACAGCCACGGAGGTTGTCCAGTATTACAACGTCCAGGAGCCCAGTGGCTACACACACAGCCACGGGGGTGGTCCAGTATTACAACGTCCAGGAGCCCAGTGGCTACAGGACACAGCCACGGGGGTAGTCCAGTATTACAACGTCCAGGAGCCCAGTGGTACACACACAGCCACGGGAGTAGTCCAGTATTACAACGTCCAGTAGCCCAGTGGCTACAGGACAGCCACGGGGGTAGTCCAGTATTACAACGTCCAGGAGCCCAGTGGCTACACACACAGCCACGGGGGTAGTCCAGTATTACAACGTCCAGGAGCCCAGTGGCTTCACACACAGCCACGGGGGTAGTCCAGTATTACAACGTCCAGGAGCCCAGTGGCTACACACACAGCCACGGGGGTAGTCCAGTATTACAACGTCCAGGAGCCCAGTGGCTACACACACAGACACGGGGGTAGTCCAGAATTACAACGTCCAGGGGCCCAGTGCCTACACACACAGCCACGGGGGTAGTCCAGTATTACAACGTCCAGGAGCCCAGAGGCTACACACACAGCCACGGAGGAAGTCCAGTATTACAACGTCCAGGAGCCCAGTGGCTACAGGACACAGCCACGGGGGTAGTCCAGTATTACAACGTCCAGGAGCCCACTGGCTACACACACAGCCACGGAGGTAGTCCAGTATTACAACGACCAGGAGCCCAGTGGCTACACACACAGCCACGGGGGTAGTCCAGTATTACAACGTCCAGGAGCCCAGTGGCTACACACACAGCCACGGGGATAGTCCAGTATTACAACGTCCAGGAGCCCAGTGGCTACACACACAGCCACGGGGGTAGTCCAGTACTACAACGTCCAGGAGCCCAGTGGCAACAGGACAGCCACGGGGGTAGTCCAGTATTACAACGTCCAGGAGCCCAGTGGCTACAGGACACAGCCACGGTGGCAGTCCAGTATTACAACGTCCAGCAGCCCAGTGGCTACAGGACACAGCCACGGGGGTAGTGCAGTATTACAACATCCAGGAGCCCAGTGGCTACAGGACACAGCCACGGGGGTAGTGCAGTATTACAACATCCAGGAGCCCAGTGGCTACAGGACACAGCCACTGGGGTAGTCCAGTATTACAACGTCCAGGAACCCAGTGGCTACAGGACACAGCCACGGGGGTAGTCCAGTATTACAACGTCCAGGAGCCCAGTGGCTACACACACAGCCACGGAGGTGGTCCAGTATTACAACGTCAGGGAGCCCAGTGGCTACACACACAGCCACGGGGGTAGTCCAATATTACAACGTCCAGGAGCCCAGTGGCTACAGGACAGCCACGGAGGTTGTCCAGTATTACAACGTCCAGGAGCCCAGTGGCTACACACACAGCCACGGGGGTGGTCCAGTATTACAACGTCCAGGAGCCCAGTGGCTACAGGACACAGCCACGGGGGTAGTCCAGTATTACAACGTCCAGGAGCCCAGTGGTACACACACAGCCACGGGAGTAGTCCAGTATTACAACGTCCAGTAGCCCAGTGGCTACAGGACAGCCACGGGGGTAGTCCAGTATTACAACGTCCAGGAGCCCAGTGGCTACACACACAGCCACGGGGGTAGTCCAGTATTACAACGTCCAGGAGCCCAGTGGCTACACACACAGCCACGGGGGTAGTCCAGTATTACAACGTCCAGGAGCCCAGTGGCTACACACACAGCCACGGGGGTAGTCCAGTATTACAACGTCCAGGAGCCCAGTGGCTACAGGACAGCCACGGGGGTAGTCCAGTATTACAACGTCCAGGAGCCCAGTGGCTACACACACAGCCAAGGGGGTAGTCCAGTATTACAACGTCCAGGAGCCCAGTGGCTACAGGACACAGCCACGGGGGTAGTCCAGTATTACAACGTCCAGGAGCCCAGTGGCTACACACACAGACACGGGGGTAGTCCAGTATTACAACGTCCAGGGGCCCAGTGCCTACACACACAGCCACGGGGGTAGTCCAGTATTACAACGTCCAGGAGCCCAGAGGCTACACACACAGCCACGGAGGAAGTCCAGTATTACAACGTCCAGGAGCCCAGTGGCTACAGGACACAGCCACGGGGGTAGTCCAGTATTACAACGTCCAGGAGCCCAGTGGCTACACACACAGCCACGGGGGTAGTCCAGTATTACAACGTCCAGGAGCCCAGTGGCTACACACAGCCACGGGGGTAGTCCAGTATTACAACGTCCAGGAGCGCAGTGGCTACACACACAGCCACGGGGGTAGTCCAGTATTACAACGTCCAGGAGCCCAGTGGCTACACACACAGCCACGGGGGTGGTCCAGTATTACAACGTCCAGGAGCCCAATGGCTACAGGACACAGCCACGGGGGTAGTCCAGTATTACAACGTCCAGGAGCCCAGTGGCTACACTCACAGCCACGGGGGTAGTCCAGTATTACAACGTCCAGGAGCCCAATGGCTACAGGACACAGCCACGGGGGTAGTCCAGTATTACAACGTCCAGGAGCCCAGTGGCTACAGGACAGCCACGGGGGTAGTCCAGTATTACAACGTCCAGGAGCCCAGTGGTACACACACAGCCACGGGAGTAGTCCAGTATTACAACGTCCAGTAGCCCAGTGGCTACAGGACAGCCACGGGGGTAGTCCAGTATTACAACGTCCAGGAGCCCAGTGGCTACACACACAGCCACGGGGGTAGTCCAGTATTACAACGTCCAGGAGCCCAGTGGCTACACACACAGCCACGGGGGTAGTCCAGTATTACAACGTCCAGGAGCCCAGTGGCTACACACACAGCCACGGGGGTAGTCCAGTATTACAACGTCCAGGAGCCCAGTGGCTACAGGACAGCCACGGGGGTAGTCCAGTATTACAACGTCCAGGAGCCCAGTGGCTACACACACAGCCAAGGGGGTAGTCCAGTATTACAACGTCCAGGAGCCCAGTGGCTACAGGACACAGCCACGGGGGTAGTCCAGTATTACAACGTCCAGGAGCCCAGTGGCTACACACACAGACACGGGGGTAGTCCAGTATTACAACGTCCAGGGGCCCAGTGCCTACACACACAGCCACGGGGGTAGTCCAGTATTACAACGTCCAGGAGCCCAGAGGCTACACACACAGCTACGGAGGAAGTCCAGTATTACAACGTCCAGGAGCCCAGTGGCTACAGGACACAGCCACGGGGGTAGTCCAGTATTACAACGTCCAGGAGCCCAGTGGCTACACTCACAGCCACGGGGGTAGTCCAGTATTACAACGTCCAGGAGCCCAATGGCTACAGGACACAGCCACGGGGGTGGTCCAGTATTACAACGTCCAGGAGCCCAGTGGCTACAGGACACAGCCACGGGGGTAGTCCAGTATTACAACGTCCAGGAGCCCAGTGGCTACAGGACACAGCCACGGGGGTAGTCCAGTATTACAACGTCCAGGAGCCCAGTGGCTACAGGACACAGCCACTGGGGTAGTCCAGTATTACAACGTCCAGGAGCACAGTGGCTACAGGACACAGCCACGGGGGTAGTCCAGTATTACAACGTCCAGGAGCCCAGTGGCTACACACACAGCCACGGAGGTGGTCCAGTATTACAACGTCCAGGAGCCCAGTGGCTACAGGACACAGCCACGGGGGTAGTGCAGTATTACAACATCCAGGAGCCCAGTGGCTGCAGGACACAGCCACGGGGGTAGTCCAGTATTACAACGTCCAGGAGCCCAGTGGCTACACACACAGCCACGGGGGTAGTGCAGTATTACAAAGTCCAGGAGCCCAGTGGCTACACACACAGCCACGGGGGTAGTCCAGTATTACAACGTCCAGGAGCCCAGTGGTACACACACAGCCACGGGGGTAGTCCAGTATTACAACGTCCAGGAGCCTAGTTGCTACAGGACAGCCACGGGGGTAGTACAGCATTACAACGTCCAGGAGCCCAGTGGCTACACACACAGCCACGGGGGTAATCCAGTATTACATCGTGCAGGAGCCCAGTGGCTACACACACAGCCACGGGGGTAATCCAGTATTACAACGTCCAGGAGCCCAGTGGCTACACACACAGCCACGGGGGTAGTCCAGTATTACAATGTCCAGGAGCCCAGTGGCTACACACAGCCACGGGGGTAGTCCAGTATTACAACGTCCAGGAGCCCAGTGGCTACACACACAGCCACGGGGGTAGTCCAGTATTACAACGTCCAGGAGCCCAGTGGCTACAGGACACAGACACGGGGGTAGTCCAGTATTACAACGTCCAGGAGCCCAGTGGCTACACACACAGACACGGGGGTAGTCCAGTATTACAACGTCCAGGAGCCCAGTGGCTACACACAGCCACGGGGGTAGTCCAGTATTACAACGTCCAGGAGCCCAGTGGCTACACACACAGCCAAGGGGGTAGTCCAGTATTACAACGTCCAGGAGCCCAGTGGCTACAGGACACAGCCATGGGGGTAGTCCAGTATTACAACGTCCAGGAGCCCAGTGGCTACACACACAGCCACGGGGGTAGTCCAGTATTACAACGTCCAGGAGCCCAGTGGCTACAGGACAGCCACGGGGGTAGTCCAGTATTACAACGTCCAGGAGCCCAGTGGCTACACACAGCCACGGGGGTAGTCCAGTATTACAACGTCCAGGAGCCCAGTGGCTACAGGACACAGCCATGGGGGTAGTCCAGTATTACAACGTCCAGGAGCCCAGTGGCTGCACACACAGACACGGGGGTAGTCCAGTATTACAACGTCCAGGGGCCCAGTGGCTACACACACAGCCATGGGGGTAGTCCAGTATTACAACGTCCAGCAGCCCAGTGGCTACAGGACACAGCCACGGGGGTAGTCCAGTATTACAACGTCCAGGAGCCCAGTGGCTACACACACAGCCACGGGGGTAGTGCAGTATTACAAAGTCCAGGAGCCCAGTGGCTACACACACAGCCACGGAGGTAGTCCAGTATTACAACGTCCAGGAGCCCAGTGGCTACACACACAGCCACGGGGGTAGTCCAGTATTACAACGTCCAGGAGCCCAGTGGCTACACACACAGCCACGGGGGTAGTCCAGTATTACAACGTCCAGGAGCCCAGTGGCTACACACACAGCCACGTGGGTAGTCCAGTATTACAACGTCCAGGAGCCCAGTGGCTACACACACAGCCACGGGGGTAGTCCAGTTATACAACATCCAGTAGCCCAGTGGCTACACACACAGCCACGGGGGTGGTCCAGTATTACAACGTCCAGGAGCCCAATGGCTACAGGACACAGCCACAGGGGTAGACCAGTATTACAACGTCCAGGAGCCCAGTGGCTACACACACAGCCACAGGGGTAGTCCAGTATTACAACGTCCAGGAGCCCAGTGGCTACACACACAGCCACGGGGGTGGTCCAGTATTACAACGTCCAGGAGCCCAGTGGCTACAGGACACAGCCACGGGGGTAGTCCAGTATTACAACGTCCAGGAGCCCAGTGGCTACACACACAGCCACGGGGGTAGTCCAGTATTACAACGTCCAGGAGCCCAATGGCTACAGGACACAGCCACGGGGGTAGTCCAGTATTACAAAGTCCAGGAGCCCAGTGGCTACACACACAGCCACGGGGGTAGTCCAGTATTACAACGTCCAGGAGCCCAGTGGCTACACACACAGCCACGGGGGTAGTCCAGTATTACAACGTCCAGGAGCCCAGTGGCTACAGGACACAGCCACGGGGGTAGTCCAGTATTACAAAGTCCAGGAGCCCAGTGGCTGCAGGACACAGCCACGGGGGTAGTGCAGTATTACGACGTCCAGGAGCCCAGTGGCTACACACACAGCCACGGAGGTAGTCCAGTATTACAACGTCCAGGAGCCCAGTGGCTACACACACAGCCACGGGGGTAGTCCAGTATTACAACGTCCAGGAGCCCAGTGGCTACAGGACACAGCCCCGGGGGTAGTCCAGTATTACAACGTCCAGGAGCCCAGTGGCTACAGGACACAGCCAACGGGGTAGTCCAGTATTACAACGTCCAGGAGCCCAGTGGCTACAGGACACAGCCACGGGGGTAGTCCAGTATTACAACGTCCAGGAGCCCAGTGGCTACAGGACACAGCCACGGGGGTAGTCCAGTATTACAACGTCCAGGGGCCCAGTGGCTACACACACAGCCACGGGGGTAGTCCAGTATTACAACGTCCAGGAGCCCAGTGGCTACAGGACACAGCCACGGGGGTAGTCCAGTATTACAACGTCCAGGAGCCCAGTGGCTACACACACAGCCACGGGGGTAGTCCAGTATTACAACGTCCAGGAGCCCAGTGGCTACACACACAGCCACGGGGGTAGTCCAGTATTACAACGTCCAGGAGCCCAGTGGCTACACACACAGCCACGGGGGTAGTCCAGTATTACAACGTCCAGGAGCCCAGTGGCTACACACACAGCCACGGGGGTAGTCCAGTATTACAACGTCCAGGAGCCCAGTGGCTACACACACAGCCACGGGGGTAGTCCAGTATTACAACGTCCAGGAGCCCAGTGGCTACACACACAGCCACGGGGGTAGTCCAGTATTACAACCTCCAGGAGCCCAGTGGCTACACACATAGCCACGGGGGTAGTCCAGTATTACAACGTCCAGGAGCCCAGTGGCTACACACACAGCCACGGGGGTAGTCCAGTATTACAACGTCCAGGAGCCCAGTGGCTACACACACAGCCACGGGGGTAGTCCAGTATTACAACGTCCAGGAGCCCAGTGGCTACAGGACACAGCCACGGGGGTAGTCCAGTATTACAACGTCCAGGAGCCCAGTGGCTGCAGGACACAGCCACGGGGGTAGTGCAGTATTACGACGTCCAGGAGCCCAGTGGCTACACACACAGCCACGGAGGTAGTCCAGTATTACAACGTCCAGGAGCCCAGTGGCTACACACACAGCCACGGGGGTAGTCCAGTATTACAACGTCCAGGAGCCCAGTGGCTACAGGACACAGCCCCGGGGGTAGTCCAGTATTACAACGTCCAGGAGCCCAGTGGCTACAGGACACAGCCAACGGGGTAGTCCAGTATTACAACGTCCAGGAGCCCAGTGGCTACAGGACACAGCCACGGGGGTAGTCCAGTATTACAACGTCCAGGAGCCCAGTGGCTACAGGACACAGCCACGGGGGTAGTCCAGTATTACAACGTCCAGGGGCCCAGTGGCTACACACACAGCCACGGGGGTAGTCCAGTATTACAACGTCCAGGAGCCCAGTGGCTACAGGACACAGCCACGGGGGTAGTCCAGTATTACAACGTCCAGGAGCCCAGTGGCTACACACACAGCCACGGGGGTAGTCCAGTATTACAACGTCCAGGAGCCCAGTGGCTACACACACAGCCACGGGGGTAGTCCAGTATTACAACGTCCAGGAGCCCAGTGGTTACACACACAGCCACGGGGGTAGTCCAGTATTACAACGTCCAGGAGCCCAGTGGCTACACACACAGCCACGGGGGTAGTCCAGTATTACAACGTCCAGGAGCCCAGTGGCTACACACACAGCCACGGGGGTAGTCCAGTATTACAACGTCCAGGAGCCCAGTGGCTACACACACAGCCACGGGGGTAGTCCAGTATTACAACCTCCAGGAGCCCAGTGGCTACACACATAGCCACGGGGGTAGTCCAGTATTACAACGTCCAGGAGCCCAGTGGCTACACACACAGCCACGGGGGTAGTCCAGTATTACAACGTCCAGGAGCCCAGTGGCTACACACACAGCCACGGGGGTAGTCCAGTATTACAACGTCCAGGAGCCCAGTGGCTACACACACAGCCACGGGGGTAGTCCAGTATTACAACGTCCAGGAGCCCAGTGGCTACACACACAGCCACGGGGGTAGTCCAGTATTACAACCTCCAGGAGCCCAGTGGCTACACACATAGCCACGGGGGTAGTCCAGTATTACAACGTCCAGGAGCCCAGTGGCTACACACACAGCCACGGGGGTAGTCCAGTATTACAACGTCCAGGAGCCCAGTGGCTACACACACAGCCACGGGGGTAGTCCAGTATTACAACGTCCAGGAGCCCAGTGGCTACACACACAGCCACAGGGGTAGTCCAGTATTACAACGTCCAGGAGCCCAGTGGCTACACACACAGCCACGGGGGTAGTCCAGTATTACAACGTCCAGGAGCCAATGACTGCAGGCCACAGCTGCAGTCAGTTCATTACTGAGGTGAGTAAAGGCTCAGTGAGTGGAAAACTGAACACGGGTTCGTCCTTCACCCTTGGCCTCAACAGTTTTTACTCTGGCTCAGTGGCTGAATGGTTATTTTAATTGATTCTGATGATGATTTCTGCTGTTTGCCAATGTGGGTGTATTGTGCTGCCATTCCAGATCTATTTCAGCACATTGAAATCATTTTTATTTTGCTAGCTCCCCAATGCCATGTAAATCACCTCAGTCCATATGGCTGTATCAACACATAGGAACAGGAGAAGTGCACAGAAAACGCTGGAGGAATTCAAGCAGCATCTATAGAAGGGAATAAACCATCAACGTATCAGGCCATGTCACGTCATCAGGTCTGGAAAGGAAAGGAGCAGAAAACAAAAGAAAAAGTTGGGGGAAAGAGCAAGAGTACAAGCTGGCATGAGAAAGCCGATTATCCTTTAACCCTTCTCCACTATTCAAAAAGATCCTGATTGATTTTCCCACACCACACTACTTCCTATACAATATCCTTTCATTCATCCCAAGCATTCAGAAATCCATTGATCTGTTCTAAATATATTCTATCAATGACCCCCAAGAAGTCTCAAGCATGTAGAATTTCGAAGATTCAACACCCACAGAAATGAAAACTTTCCACAATTCTGACCTAAAAAATGTATTCCCTATTTTACTCTCTTAATCCTAAAGTCCCCAGCCAAAGTGACACATATCCTGTAAATCCCAAAGAATATGGTATAATAAGCAACCTGCTGGAGGAACTCAGCAAGTGAAACACATCTTAAAGTTCATAGCTGAAATTAAATTTATTATCAAATTACATATCACATATTATATTACATATAATTACATGACACCCTGAGATTACTTTTCCTGTGGGAATTCACAATAAGTATAAGCAGCACAATAGAATCAATGAAAGACTATAGCCAACTGAACGGACATACAAGCAAAGTACTAAAGGCAACAAACTATGCAAATATCAAAAGAAAGAAAACATAAATAATAATATAAATAATCATTAATAAATAAATAAGAAATAAATATTAAGAGCATGAGATGAAGAGTCCTTGAAGTTGAGTCCCTAGGTTGTGGGAACAGTTCAGTGATGGAGTGACGTTATTCCCTGAGGGGTAATAACTGCCCTTGAACCTGGTGATGTGAGAAATGAGACCTCTGTACCTTCCTGATGGCAGCAGTGAGAGAGGTGTTTGGCTTGGATGGTGGGGTCCTGCAACAGCACTCCATGTAGATGTGCTCAGTGCTGCGCAGGACTTTACCCATAAATGACTAGGTTGTATCCAGTACTTTTTGAAGGCTTTTCCATTAGAGGGCATTGGTGTGATACCAGGTTGTGAGGCAGCCAGTCGATATACTCTCCATCGCATATCTATAAAAATTTGTCAAAGTTTTAGGTGACAATTCAAATCTTCACAAACTTCTAAGAAAGTATAGGTGCTTTCTTTGTAATGGTGCTTACACACTGGACCCAGGGGCTATGTTGGGGAGAGGAGTTTATGGGTTGAAACACTGCACCAGGATGGTTGTAAGAATTTGGAATGCTTAATAAGATTGCTTTTCAAACCCTTTCTTTGAAATGCTGGAGCAGAGAGGCAAAGCATAGCCTAGCACCACATATGGCAACCAGTCTGACAAGTCTCAGGGGCACTCCCTCTTTAGAAAGTATGACCTTAAAGAGACAAGTAAACCAAAGTTCTGTATGAGACCCAAAACTGCCAAGCGTGGTGTCAAAGTTCAAAGTAAATGTATTATCAAAGCACATGTATGTTGCCATCACCAAACAAATGAGATTCACTTTTTGCAGTCATTCATAGTAGAACAAAGAAATACAATAGAATCAATGAAAAACTATACATAACCAAGGACTGACAACCAACTAATATGCAAAAAAGACAAACTGTATAAATATACAGTATAAAAACACAAGTAATAATAAATAAATAATACTGAGAACATGAGTTGTTGCATCCTTGAAAGTGAGTCCATAGGTTGTAGAGTCAGTTCAGTGCTGGGTTAAGTGAAGGTATCCATGCTGGTTCAGGAGTCTGATGGTTGAAGGTCCTAACTGGTCCTGAACCTGGTGGTTTTGGACAGGTTATGTACAATTGTTCACTCCTGTAGTATGTTTTCCCCATTTAAAACCACTGCATTCCTACTCTTTGAGTTTTTGCTTCATCTTCTCAACAAAATAAAATCTCAAACTAGGAATATCAACTCAACAATCATACTACAACTCAAGAAAGGTAACTTGTTTTGACTGTTACTTCATCGTGTCACTAAGAGCAGCGTGCTAACATTTCAATTTCTAACAAGCAGTATAGTTCTCAGACCTGCTTGCAAGCTGATGTATTCTTAGTGCAATTACTGAGGATATCTGCCTTTAGTACATGTCCAAGGGGTCACACTGGGCAATAAGGCAGTCCTATGCTCAACGTATCACTCTGATTAATGGGATCATTAACTGTTAACATTTAAGGAGACTGCAGCACTGGTAATTGGTATCTGTGCCAAATTCTCTGAGTGTGTGGCACTCCAACTGTGTGGTGTAACTTCCTCTGCTTGGCTGCACCTGCTCTAAATTAATTATTTTCTTAACCCTTTGGTAGAAGTGCCACTCCTCCCACTTTCTGGCACCATTTTTGTCTCTTGCAGATGCCAGTTATTGCTGATTCTCATCCACATGATACACAGTATACTTTACAACACACACAAAATGCTGGCAGATCTCAGCAGGTCAAGCAGTATCTATGGGAAGAACAAAGAGACCCTTCAATAGAACTTGAAAAGAAGAAGGCCGAATCTGGAACAGGAAGGTATGGGAGTGAAAGCAGCACAAGCTAGCGGGTGAAGCTAGATGTGTCAAGGAGGGGAGAACAGTGAGAAGCTGAGAAGCACAGGACTAAAGAATATGGAATCTGAAAGGAGCAGAGAGAGGACCATGAAAGAAAAAGAAGGAGGAGAGAGGTGAAAGGCAACTCAGGAGAAGGAGTAAGAGGGTGTTATTCTGTGTAACTTCAAAACATAAAAACTAATTAAAAGAAAAACACAGAGCTGGGAGATAATTTGTGTATATTTGTTTTTACTTTAAGTGAGGTGCACATATATCACTTTCAAGCGTAATAACATATGCCATGCACGTATGTCCGTTTTCATATAACCAGTCATCATCATCATTCTTTCCCATGTAATGTGATGTGGGTGATCATGATCTTTCATCTGTCTTTAACCTGCCTGTAGGGAAGACCCCCTTCGCGCTGTTGTTTCTATTCTTTTCTCTATCCATGATCATGATTGTTCTTGGCAAATGTTAGAAGTGGTTTGTCATTGCCTTCTTCTGGGCAGTGTCTTTACAAGATGGGTGACTTCAGCCATTATCAATACTCTTCAGAGATTGTCTGCCTGGTGACAGTGGTCACATAGCCGGGACTGGTGACATGTGCCAGCTGATCACACAAACATCCACCACCTGCTCCCATGGCTTCACGTGACCCTGATCGGGGGCTAAGCAAGGGCTACACCCTGCCCAAGGACGATCTGCAGGGTAGCAGAGGGAAGGAGCACCTCACACCTCCTTTGGTAGAGACACATCTCCACCCCACCACCCAATGATGAATTGGTTTCACAATAATGAATGCTTAATCAAACAATATATTTAGAATATTACTCAAATTTACAGAAATATTAAATACATAAGAGTGGGGTGCCAGAATAGGGAAAGGAAAGAGAAAGGGGCCGGGTGAAATTTCCAGAAATTAGAGAAATCAATGCTCCCCATTGCTTCCCAACTCAAGGGTCACTTTCTCTTTGAACAAGGGTTAAAAACCAAGTAAGATAACAGTTCATCTCATTAGGTTTAGAACTTTGGGAAAAAAATTGAGAGACCACATTGAATAGTTGTTCTCTAATAAAGTATGTTACTCTATTAATGCATTAACCTATAGTACGGGAGATGGCTAGGGAGGAAATAAATAGAGGTATCTATAGATCCTTAATACGATTAAGTCAGGATGATAAGGCACAGGAGCAGAATTCCACAGACTTACCACCATTTGGAAAAAGAAATTCCTTCTCATCTCTGTTCTAAAGGAATGTCCTTATATTCTGAGGCTGTGCCCTCAGGTCCATAGGAAATATCCTCTCCACATCAAATCTATCTACACCTTTCAATGTTCGATAGTTTTCAATGAAGTACCCCCTCATTCTTCTAAACTCCAGTGAGTACAGTAACTCATACATTAACCCTTTCATTGCTGGAATCTTTGTCATGAACCTCTTCAATGCCAAGGAGTTGGATGCTTCATAATAAGCAATGGTACCATTTACCTCTACGGTTCAGAATGCACTTCACAACTCTTTGCAGTCAAGTCTCCGTGCTAACTTTAACCACATAATCAGTAACAGCACTCTGAAATAGAACGTAGAATATTGAACTATCCAGCACAAGAACGGGCCCTTTGGCCCACAATGCTGTGCCAAACACGTAACGTATGGATCTATTCCTTGTAGACCAATGACCGCCCCCTTAGCACTATGTATTGATCAGTTGTCTGCATACGTGCTGTTGTCTACATGTGTGCTTTGTTCTCTCTTTCTCTCACAGCAATGTGAATATACCAGTCAGAGCCATCTCCTGCATGCATGCTTTTATTTAATTGATATGCATTTGTGCACCGACACCACAAATTGGTGACAAGAATGAGTGTGAATGTCAGAGAATATCACAAACTGCACCAACAGTTACGGGACAAAACAGCATGAGGAAGCCAAAGGACCCATGAGTAATAGTGAAAAACACACTGAATTTAAAGTGCAAACTATGTGGCAATGACTTCAGTTGATGAACTTGATAGCGCTAATGAAGGCTGGGAGTTGTATATGGAGGGGGTGGAACTGTATTGTAACGTGAACAGTGTAGGGGAACAAAAGGAAGTTCCTACGCTTCTTAGCTTAATGGGTGCAAGAATGTACAGTCTCTTACGTAACCTAGTAACCTCTGCAAAGCCAGCAAGTGAGACATTTGATGAAATTGTTACAATTTTACAGTATCACTTGAGCCCTAAACCACTAGCAATAGCTGAGAAATTTAGATCTTACAAAAGGAACCAGTCAAAGGATGAAAGCATTTTGAAATACTTTGCAGAACTGCACAGAATTTCTCAGTACAGTGATTTTAGAGATGGACTTTCTGATGCATTAAGGGACATGTTTGTATGTGGCATGCATAATCAAAACACTCAAAGAAGACTACTATCCAAAAGAGACCTGACCTTAGAACGGGCATTGACCATTGCAATATAGTTAGAGACTGCAGCAAAGAGTGCAGCAGAACTACAGAAAATGTGAATGTCCCTGAATGGTGCAAAAAGCCAAAAATATATTCCTCCAGTGATACAAATGACTGTTGGTTCAAGGAAAAGTGTGCAGAAAATGTCACAGACAAGATCATATAGAGAGAGTGTGCAAGTCAGTCAAAAAGCACAACCAAAGAAAAAAAACATACCGAGTGCAGACTTTCACACCCAAAACTAAGCAAGTGCATAAAGTGACCAAATGTGAAACAGACAACACAGTGTCACGCCTAGAATTGCATAGTTTTACTGAAGCAGATCACAGAATCATATGGATCACAATAGATGTGTCTGAAGTAAAACTGAAAACAGAACTGGTCACAGTCAGTTTTGTCTTTAATTTCAGAGGCTGTTCTCTAAGGGACCATTAGGGAAGACCTCAGTGATGCTGAAGATCGACACAGGTGAGAAAAGATCTTCCAAAGGCAAACTGAAAGTAAATATGAAGTATGGTGGGCAAACACAGCAGTTAGAGCTTTATGTATTGAAAAGTGTAGGTTCGGCACTTTTTGGATGTGAATGGTTGAAAAAAATCCAACTGGACTATGGGTAACCCTAGGTAATTTCTAAAGTAAGTACACATTTGACACAGCATTGTGGGCCTGTACTGTGCTGTAGGTTTTCTATGTTTGCACACAATCAAAGCTCTCAGTGTGACATCAACAGGCAATGGCAGCCCCAATGGTAGCACTAACCAGAGACTGGCACAGCTGCTTAATGCTAATCAGAAGGTGTTTGAGAAGAGAATAGATAAACAGATCAAAGACTTTGCCAAAAACTGTTCAGGATGCCAAGAAGTTCAAACTGCACCCGCACAGGCACTGTTAAACCCATGGGAGTGGCGGTCATCACTATGGCAGAGTGTATACATTGACTTTACTGGGTCATTCATGGACTCCATGCTTCTGATTGCTGTGGATGCTCAGCTGAAGTGGTCAGAAGTTACACCAACCACCTCAGCAAAGACTGTGTCCACTCTGAGGACTGCTTTCACCAGAAACGTCTTCTGGGAATGTAAAGATTATCACGTGAGGAATGTTTGATGGCTCTGAGTCTGTACTCACCGCAATTTAGAAGGATGAGGGGGGATCTCATTGAAATCTTTTGAATGTTGAAAAGCCTAGACAAAGTAGATGTGGAAAGGATGTTTCCCATGGTGGGGGAGTCTAAGGCAAGAGGGCACAGTCTCAGGATAGAAGGGCATCCATTTAAAATAGAGACATGGAGAAATTTCTTTAACTGGAAGGTAGTGAATTTGTGGAATTTGTAACCACAAGCAGCTATGAAGGCCAGGTCATTGAGTGTATTTAAGGCAGAGATTGATAGGTTCTTGATTGGGCATGGCATCAAAGGTTATGGGGAGAAGGCTGGGGAGTGGGGTTGAGCAGGGGAAAGGAGGATCAGCCATGATTGAGTAGCGGAGCAGACTCGATGGGACAAATGGCCTAATTCTGCACCTATGTCTTATGAAATGGCTTACCAGAACAAATTGAGAGTGACTCAGACCGCAATACACGTCAGAAGAATTTCAGCTGTTCATGAAGAAAAATGGCATTGGACATTTCAAGTCAGCTCCTCATCACCCAGCAGCAAATAGGTTAACTGAAAGGTTTATCCAAACTTTCAAGAAGTCCTTGAAAGCAATTGACAAGGATGACATTTCTCTACAGCACAAGGAGGACAACTTTCTTATCCATGCAATGACAAATCCTACACCTGAAATAGGAATCTGAGATCTCTTATAGACCTCCTGAAACAAGACCTCTGAAGTGAAGTACAGAATAAACAGTTCAGCCAGTTACCAAGTGAAGCAGCAAGGAGCTTTGAGATTGGACGGGAAGTTCTAGCACATGATTTCCGAGAAAACACATGGACACCCTGTGAGATAGCTACAAGAACCGAACCACTGATGTACACGGTGGATGTTGGAGACCAGACATAGAGATGTCTTTTGGACCAGATACTGGATGCTCAACCGATGAACACAGATGCATCCAACAAGACGGGCATATTACAGTTACCGGACTTACCCCTCAGGGATGGTCATGACATGGGAAACCGAGAACATTGTCTCAGACAAGACACCTTCCAAACTTGATGTCACTGCACAGATCCAGAGGTGCTATCCTGAAGGAAACAGAGTGCTACACAAAAAAATTGAACCTTTAGATCTGTGAAGTGAGTTATAGTCTGTTATCGTGAAAATGTGTTTATTTGGAATATGGGTTTATGAAAGGTATATTGTATGTTTTGTACAGATACACTATGCACTCATTTAAAGTGGGAGGAAGTATAATGTATTGTTCTATTTCTTTTAGAGCAGTGACCTCTCTTTAGTACTACGTATTGTTCTGTTGTCTGTAAATGCACTGTTGTCTATGCATTCACATTGTTTTCTCTCTCTTGCTCCAATATTAACACACTAGTTAAAGCCACCTCCTGCATGCATGCTTTTATTTAAGTGATATGTAGTTGTGCACAGACACAACAGAACCAATTAAATTAGTAATCAAATGACCAACTAAACTGATCCCTTCTGCCTACACAGTGTCCATATCTTTCCATTCCCTCACATTCATATCCCTATCTAAATGTCTCCGAAAAGTTCCCAACGCTTCTGACTCCACTATCATCCCAGCCAACACATACCCAGCTCTGTGTAAAAAAACATCCCTTGCATCTCCTTTGGAATTACCCCTCTCACCTTAAATGCATGCACTCTGGTATTAGACATTTCAATTCCTGGAAAAAAGGTACTAACTGTCTCTATCTATGCCTCACATAATCTTATAAACCTCTATCAGATCTCCCCTGAGCCTCCCAAATTTGTTCAATCTTTTGTTTTAGCAGATGTACTTTAATCAAGGCAACATTCTGGTAAATCTCTTCTGCATCCTCTCCAAAGCCTTGACATCCTTCTTATAATGTGGCAACCAGAATTATATGCAGGACACCAGAAGCAGCCTATCTAGAGTTTTATCAATCTACAACATAACTTCCTGACTATTGAACTGAAGGTCCTGATTTATAAATGCAAGCATGCTATATGCCTTGTTAAACATCCCCCTCACAGTGGCACCATTTTTAGTCCTGCACTGTCTTCCACAGGAGCTCCCATGTCCAGATGGATGCAAATGATCCCACAGTGAAATTTGAAAGAAAGGTTTGGTATCTTGGTTGATAATTATCTTTTAACCAGCACAGTATTTGGTTGGTAACACTTTGCTGCTGGTAGGCTCTTGTCTCATTCCTTCATAACAACTATGAATACAGTTTGGTAGATCTTTTGTTATTGGGACATTCTAGGACCATGCAAGGAGATATTTAAATGCAAACTTTTCTCTCAGCAAAATTTTGATTTAATCTATACCATATGAGCTGGTTAATAAGGTATAAGCCCATGGTATTACAGAAAAGTTTCTAGCATAGATAAAGCTGTGGGTGTTTGATAGGACGCAAAGAGTGGGAGTAAAGGGAGCTTTTTCTGGTTGACTGCTGGTGACTAGTAGTGTTCCATGGGGGTCTGTGTTGGAACTGATTCGTTTTTTGTTATATGCCAATGATTTGGATGATGGAGTTGATGGCTTTGTTGCAAAGTTTACACATGATACAAAGCAAGGTGGAGGAGCAGATATTTTTGAGGAAGTAGAGAGTCTACAGAATGCCTTAGACAGATTAGAAGAATTGGCAAAGAAGTGGCTGATGGAATACAATGTCAGGAAGTTTCCTATGGTTGGACAGACTAAGACCAAGGGACAAAGTCTCTGAATAGTGGGGCATCCTTTTTGAACGGAGATGAGGAGGAATTTCTTTAGCCAGTGTGTGGTGAATCTGTGGAATTCATTGCTACAGGCAGCTGTGGAGGCAGAGTCTAAGTATATTTAAGGCAGAGGTTGATAGATTCTTGACTGGTCAGGGCATGAAGGGATACAGGAAGATGGCAGGAGATTGGGCCTGGTAGGGGAAATGGATCAGCCATGATGAAATGGTCAGACCAGACTCGATGGGCCAAATGGCCTAATTCTGTTCCTACATCTTATGGTCTTATTTCTCGGACATTTGATGAGTATTGACTGCTATTCCATCTGAGCTATTTTAACCTGGGAGATTATGAATTGAATAAATAGATGCCTCTAAATATCTCGGGATTGGTTGACCTCCTTTTGAAAGTTCAAAGTTCAAAGTAAATGTATTATCAAAGTATTTAAACATCATCATATACAACTCTGATATTCATTTTTCTTGTGGGCATTCACAGTAAGTACAAGAAACACGATAGAATCAATGAAAGACCACACCTTACAGGATAGAAAAACAGCCAATTTGCAAAAGACAACAAACTGTGCAAATACAAAAAGAAATAATAATAATAATAATAATAATCAGCATGAAGAGCATGAGATTAAAAAGACCATGAAAGTGAGTCCATAGGTTGTGGGAACAATTCAGTGAAGGTTCGAGTGAAGTTATCCCTAAATAAAGTAAATAACTGAAACAACCAAAATGCATATACTGCTTATTTGCTTATTAGATACAATTTTTGTGTTGCTTGTGTCTAAGGGTTTAGTCTTTTTAGTCTTGTTAAAATTAAATGGAAAGATGAACCTGGGTTTTGTTTGAAATAGAAGATATTGGAATAGAAAATGTTCTTGTGAAAGTCAGGCTGTGAGAAAGTACAAGGGTCAGACAGGGGAGGTGCACCAAAATGAAAATTGTTGGCAAGGAAGTATAACCCTCAGGTTAAAATGTCACAGTGTGTCTCTTTCTGTGAAGGAGTTCTCTTGCCTCATCTCAGAACACTGAGAATCTATCCTGGGCCTGACATATTGATGCAATTACAAAGAAGGCACACAGTGGCTATATTTCATTTGGAAGTTGAAGAAACTTGCTATGTCACCAATAACACTTGCAAGATTCTACAGGTGTACCATGGAGAACATTCAAATTAGTTACATCTCCATCTAGTATGGAGAGGCCACTGCATAGGACAGGAAAACTCTGCAGAAGCTTGTAAGCTCAGCCATGGGCGCTAGCCTCCACAGCATCTTCAAAACTCGATGTCTCAAAAAGACGGCATACATTATTAAGGACCCTCATCTCCCAGGACATGCCCTCTCCTCGTTGTTACCATCAGGGAGGAGGTACAGGAGCCTGAACACACACACTCAATGTTTCAGGATCACTTTCTTTCCCTTCACCATCAAATATCTGAACAGACGATGAACCCATGAACACTACCTCATACTTTTCCTCTATTTTTGCACTACTAATTTAATTTAAATTATAAATAAATAAATACATAATGTCTAATAAACATATTGTAATTTATTGCTTTTTTATTATTATGTTTTGCAATATACCACAAAACAACTTTCACAGCATATGCCAGGGATATTAAATCTGATTCTCGATATAGCTGGTAAATGATAAGTTAACTTTTGACTTATTATTGCAGAGCTGAATTCCGGAAAGCTGAGCCATTGTAAATGTAATCTAAGAAGACTTGTTGCTACATGACGGTCATCTTAAAAAAAAAGCTATTTTGGTAGCCGTTTAACTTCAGAAGTACCCAGCATCCAGCCAGCTCGGGCATAGGGAATCAGGTTACCTGTCTCAAAGTCAGCTGGATTTTGAGGTCAGTTTGAGCACAGTGGATGGTTTAATGTGGCTCACAACGTACCAATTCTCAGGAATATCACAGTCTTTTCTTATTATATCTCAGAAAAGAACTAAAATCAATACCTTGTATGGTGAGGAGCTTTCATATAATGCCTATCATTGTGTGCACTGAAGATGCAAGAGACTATTTCACTGTTCCACAGACCTTTCTCCCAACATTATTGTTCATTTCCACCCCAAACTTTGACCTGTTTGATCTTGCAGAGCAAAATTGGTGTGATCATATCATCAGTAATCTTTCCATTCTCGTTCCCGGCCCCACTTGGGGACTTGCAATTGCTGATTAAGTGTCACTTCATTACATGGCTTCCGGTTTAATCCAGTACACTCACCAACGTTCTAATCTTCAATCACCCCTTTTAGGTCGCAGTAACTTGGCAATTTGCGTGACAGGTCCAGATCCTCTTGTTCTCTACCTTGTGAACTGTATGCAGCTCATACCCAAATCAAAGCACTTCTCTACTAAAGTGCACTCAGTAGCCATATTATTAGGAACCTCCTGTTCCTAATAAAGTGGCCACTGACTATATGTTTATAGTCTTCTCCTGCTGCAGCCCATCTATTTCAAGCTTTGATGTGTTGTGCACTGAAAGATGCTCTTCTACACACCACAGTTATAACACATAGTGATTCCTGTCAGCTTGGGCAGTCTGACCATTCTCCTCTGACCTCTCTCATTAACTAGGTCTGTTCACCCACAGAACTGCTGCTCACTGGATGTTTTGTTTTGCTTTTCTCTGTAAGATTCCAGAGATCATTGTGTGTGAATTACGCAGTTTCCGAGATACTTAACCATTGCATCTGGCACCAACAATCAAAGTCACATTCCTTCCCCGTTCTGATGTTTGATCTGAAAAACAACTGAAACTCTGGACCATGTCTGCATGCTTTTATGCATTGAAATGCTGTCACATGATTGGTTGATTACATAGTTGCTTTAAACGAGCAAATGTACCTCATAAAGTGGCCATTTTACGTCCCACTAGAAGTGTTAATTCTACACCAGTCTCTTTCCTTATGATGTAGAAGGAAGCCATTTGGCACTTCAAATCTATGTTTGCTTAACAGATTTATCCCATTCCTCAATAACCCTCCCTGCAACTCATTCCCAACAACGCTCCGGATTCCACCATTCATTAACATGTAAGAAACAATTAAAATGTGGATGGTTAACCACACATCTTTAGAATGAGAAAAGAAACTGGAGCACCTAGAGAAAGCTCAGGCTAATTTTGATATGTTGTGTAAATAAGCTAGGAAAGAAAACCCTGCAGTATTGGATTGCAGAGTGGTGCCAGTGTTTCACTATATTCTGGGTAAGACACTATATGAGCCCCCATTCTGGACAGAGAAGAAAGCTTTGCCCCCTTTGAGTATACTAGACTTTATAGTGTCACTAGGGTGACTGGGGTTGGGTAGCTCATTCCAAGGATTAGAGAGCCTGTAATTTAGTGGAATTCAAGTATGGTTAGTAACAGAATGAAAGGGCTGTGAGGTATCTGGTTGCAAAGAAAATGAAATGAGCCTGGTGTTTATTGCCAAGCAGTTTGTGCAGGAGAAGGGTCACCAGTTTGCTGTATGTTTCGTGTCTACAACACAGTCCCCGGCCAGCCAGGACAGATATATCTGTAACTTCTTTCTGCACCTGTTTTTTCAGCTTACTCTCCCCCACCCTTGTGGGTTAGGTGGCACCAATGATCTCTGCTCTTGCAGTGCATAGAAAGAACAAAAGTACCAGGTGACATTTTGGTGGAAAGACTGAAGTTGTAAATAGCATGTTTTTGCATTGTGTTTCATTCATAAGAAGAAAATGAGTTTGGGGTTTTCTCCCTGGATCTATCGGTAGTGCTGGTAGCCAGCTCACTGTGATTTTATTTATTGAAGAGAGAGTTGCTTGTCCAGACACCAGAGACATCCTCTGGCACTGAACCAAGCAGAGCAGCTGCCTGCAAAGGTTAGCACACTCCAGGAGCACTCCGGCTCTATAGGGGAGTGGGGGAGGACTTTGTTTGATCACGGAGTGTACAAGCATTGCAGACGGAAGTATTTATTAACATGGGAACATAAAAATATACAACACAGAAATAGGCCCTTCGGTTCACAATATCTGCACGGAGCATGATGCCAAAAAAAACTGATCCCTTCTACCTGCACATGATACATCTCCTCCATTGCTTCCAGTAATTTTTCCCCTCCCCCTTCCATTTTCTTCATGTCTCCATTCTGGCCTGTTACCTCTTCTCGTCACCTGCCTGTCGCCTTTCCTGGTGCCCCTCCTTCCCTTTTTCCCATGATCCACTCTCCTCTCCTAGCAGATTCCTTCACCAGCCTGACTTCTCTTCCCTTGTTTTCCACTGGGTCTCAGCCCAAACTGCAGACAGTTAATTCATTTCCTTAGGTGCTACCTAACCTGTTGAGTTCTGCCACCATTTTGTGTGTGTTGCTTTGGATTTTCAGCATCTGCAGGATCTCTTGTGTTCATGATACATATCCCTCCATTACTTGCATATTAATTTGCCTTTATAAAAGCCTCTTGAACATCACTATTGTATCTGCTGCTTCCATGTCCTTGAGAAGATAAATAGAAGCAGGACGAGGCAAACCATCCTTCCAAACATCTGCTTCGCCACCATTTTTATGCCTTGCCTATAATCCTTGATTCCCTTAATGACAAGAATTCTATTCATCTGTTTTGAGAAACACAGCTACAGGGCCTCCACAGCCCTCTGTAGAGAACAGTTCTAAAGGCTCAACACATTCTGATGAAGTAATTTCTCCTCATCTCATTCCTAAGCAATGTTATTCTGAAACTATGCCTCATGTAGAGGAAATATTTTTCCTGTATTGTCCTCTAATATTTTTATATGTTTTCATGGCACTTCCTCTAGTCTGTACTCCAGACTGTATAGTCATCATCTATTCAGTCTGTGAACCCACCATCCCTGAAGCAGCTGGTGAAACTTCATGGCACTCCCCTTATGACAATACATCACTGAACATAGAACATAGAAGAGTTCAGCACAGTACAGCCCTTCAGCTCACAATGTTCTGACAATCTTTTAAACTACTCCAAGGTCAAACTCCCCTCCTGCATCCTTTCATCGTTATGCCTATCGAAGAGTCTCTAATGTAGTTGCACCTATTACCACCCCGACAGCTCTTTCCACACACCCACAACTCTGTGTAGAAATTTACCTGACATCCCCCCCATACTTTCCTCCAGTCACTTTAAGATTATGTTCTTTCGCATTAACTATTTCCACCCTAGGAAAAAGTCACTGGCTGTCCACTCTACCATTGTTTTATTCATCATATATACATCTATCAACTCACTTCTTGTCCTCCTGTGCCCCAAAGAGAAAAGTCCTAGCTCACTCAGCCTTTCCTCAGAAGACATACTCTCAAACCCAGGCATCATCCTGGTAAATCTCCTCTGCACTCTTTCTAAAGTTTTGTTGGATTCTGCTTTGATCCAAGATTCTTCTAGAAATCAGAAGGGAGGCACAAAACTCATTGCTTCACGATCATTCTATTAAGTGTGGATAGAACAAAGGAAAGTTGCAAATTCTAGTGAGTTTCCTGTGCATTACTTTGCATTTTCTGAGTAACTCCACTAAAGACCAAGAAACCCCATGGGCATGTAGAATGCTTTGGCAAGAACGATGTTAGAAAATAACTGAAACTAATTAAAGTAATAAAGTTATTGAATATATCAAACAACCAGAGGCAGGTGAGTTTGAAAACTCATCATTGCTTACAATAAGTTCAAAGTGCAGACCCAAAGTAAAGGGAGTCAAGTTCACATTCAAGTGTAGAAGTAATGAGCACTAGTCTATGCAAATCAACAATTCAGCCATTGTATGAACCAAGACTGTGAACTATTTATTAGGTACACCTGTGGACCTGCTCGTTAATGCAAATATCTAATCAGCCAATCATGTGGTAGCAACTCAACACATTTAAGCATGCAGACATGGTCAAGAAGTTCAGTGTTGTTCAGATTAAATGACATCACGGACACCTTATTCAATGCAGACAGTGTCAGGGTTGAAGGTGAAAGGGTTGCCTGCTCAAAACAATGCAGAGTTCAGACTTATGATAGAGGCAGGCTTAAATTCCTTTGGTACTCCAGCCCTACAATGCAACATCATCTCATTAAATTGCAGAGCCACCCTCATCCATCGTCTTTGAAGACTGTAGAAGTTCACAGCAGAAGCCAAAAGTTGAAACCCTTAAGGTTTCAATAATTCCGTTGAAGAAACTGTCTCTAAATTAAATGACTTTATGAATTGAGTACTGTGGAACAAGCTTATATACTGTTTAATGGAGAGCAAATTCAATCCAGTTTATAAAATACACAGGATTTAACTTTTGAATATTGCTGTAAAATTAGCACACATTGGGAGATTCATTCAAAAATGTTGAAGGATTTTACTTGTGTGGATAGCGTCAGTGTTAGTACTGTGTTAGGTTAAATGGCAATATGAAAGAGTTCCAGTATTAACACCAAGTACGTTCAATGCAAAGGGTGGCATTAGTGGTAAAGATTGCTACCAATATAATGGAGATCACTTATCACAGGAATGTGAGTCCCTTGCATGCTGAAGGAAATGATACATAGGCTGAATTGTTAAGGTAGACCCAGAGGACAAGCCAGAAAAGTGCTCAATGTAAGGGAAACACATTGAAAGCTGGTGGGGGTTTGGTACAATATTGAAGCCAATGAGATGCACAATGAGCAAAGCTTAACTGCACACTCTAGGTGACCACTTCATTAGTTATCTTCTAATAAAGTGGCCACTGACTGTGTGTCATGATCTTCTGCTGCGGTAACACTTCAAGTTTCGACATGATGTGCATTCAGAGATGCCCTTCTGCACACCACTGTTATAACACACATTTATTTCAGTTACTGTCACCTTCCTGTCAGTTTGAATGAATCTGTCCATTCCCCTTTGAACTCTCTCAATAACAGTGCGTATCACTGGAAACTCCAGAGACTGCTGTGTGTGAAAATCCCAGAGGATCAGCAGTTTCTGAGATACTCAAACCAGCCTGGCTGACACCAACAATCATTCACGGTCACTTAGATCACATTTCTTCCCATCACTGGCACCAGCCTACCTGTCCTCAAGGACATACATACAGAAAGGGGTCAGTAACATCATGAAGGATCCCACTCACCCTGCCCATTTGTCCCACTCCTATCAGGGAGGAGGCTACATAACATCCACACCAGGACCACCAGACTCAAAAACAACTATTTTCCCCAAACACTTCCACCCACTAAGTCCACCACTACTTTAGTATTTCCTTGTCAGTCACCTTATGTACAGCCTAGTGTCACTTTATGGACTTATTATATTTATTGGGTGCTTTTTAAGTATCAATATTGTGTCCTTTACCTTGTGTTTTATTTTTGTGCTGCATTAGATTTGGAATAACAATTATTTTATTCTTTTTACACTTGTACAAAGAAAATGATATTAAACAATCCTAAGCAATTAACAGTCTTAAACAATCAAACAGTGTTGAAACTGAACTAAATATCGTTGCAGTGTTTGTGCTATCTCTAATCCACTTTTCATGTTTTGAGTGAATCATTCATGGTAAAGTTGTTGTGTTTATGCAGGCAGCTCATGTGATTAGTATTTTCACCTTTGGATCATTTTGAGAAAATACACTTTACATCTGACTTGGGGATTTTGTTTTATCCAGAATCACTACTTCATTTTGTGGTTAACGGTTCTGCTGAACCTCTCCTTCACATAGAACAGAGCTCTGCCAATATTCTTATCAATCTCCTGATCATTTGCTTTCACTTTAACTTTCAAACTGCAGCAGTTCTGCTATTCTCACTATTGGCATTTACACTCAGTGGCCACTTTATTAGGTACACGTGTACCCTTGCTCGTTAATGCAAATATCTAATTAGCTGATCATGTGGCAGCAACTCAATGTATAAAAACATGCAGACCCAGTCGAGAGGTTCAGTTGTTGTTCAGACTAAACATCAGAATGGGGAAGAAATGTGATCTAACTGACTTTGACTGTGGAATAGTAGTTGATGCCAGATGGGTGGTTTGAGTATCTCAGAAATTGCTCATCTCCTGGGATTTTCACACACAATAGTTTCTTGAGGTTACAGAGAATGGTGCAAAAAAACCCAAAAAATCCAGTGAGTGGCAGTTCTGTGAGCAAAAATGCCTAGTTAATGAGAGGGGTCAGAGGTGAATGGCCAGACTGGTTCAAGCTGGTAGGATGGCAACAGTAACTCAGACAACCATGTATTACAACAGTGGTGTGCGAAAAGCATCCCTGACTGTAGAGTACATCGAACCTGGAAGTGGATGGGCTGCAGCAGCAGAAGACCATGAACATACACTCAGTGGCCACTTCTTTAGGGTGAAGGAGTGTTGCAGAATCCAGGTTGTTCTGACAATTCCAGAATCTTCAGGAATAAACTTGACTTTGATGTGAAGGGTCTTACTGCTGCTTGTTCACTGTGCAACCACTTTACCCTATGTCAAGTATTAATAGTAAGTAATAATTGTTGAGAGGAAATTCTCAGTATCAATTGTGAAAGCTTCGTTTACTAACTGGGCAGTTAAAAAGAACATTTTCGTTACTTTTGTACCAATCCCCCCCAACCCGCCACAGCTGTTATTTATATTATTAAGTGGTTCCATAGATGCTTGAGCTGCAGTTAAAGACTGACTGCACAATGAGTACCTGCTGTTTTGTCTTTCATGACCTTTACTAAAATCAGATGTTAGAGACATAATATTGACAATTTTGGCCATGCCACATAGCACGATTGCTACTGTCTTCCTATGCGTTGAAGGGCAAAATGCCCTGTGTTGTTTAACCTGGGTCAGCAAAACCAATTGCTCCCAGCCAGTTTCTTCTAAGTATTTATTAAAACTGTTTAGCCAAAAAATATAAAAAGCTTGCCCTTGGCAAGCTTAGATTAAGTCACAAGAAAAGTCTTTATTCTTAATTCATGTCATTGAATGTTTTCTGTGTGAAGGGATTTAATCTCAGTTAGGTTATTGGTTCATCTTTCCTCACTGGTTTTGAACATAGAATATAGAACAGTATAGCACAGCAAATGGCCCTTTTGCCTATAGATGTCTCTGCCAAGCACAGACAGTATAGCACAGGAGCAGGTCTTTTTCCCACAGATGTCTCTGCCAAGCACAGACAGTATAGCACAGGAACAGGTCTTTTGGCCTATAGATGTATCTGCCAAGCATGATGCCAAATTAAACTGTCCTTTCTCTCTGCACATCATCCATTTCCATCCCTCCAAATTCCTTGCTTATTCATGTATCTATCTAAAAGCCTCCTGAAAGCCATAATTGCTGCCACTGCCACGCCTGGCTCTGCATTCCAGGTATCTACCACTCTATGTGTAAAATACTTGCTTCCACATCCAAATTCAACCCTTTCCCTCTCATCTCAAAGCACTGAACTTAGTTAGAGTGCAGATCAGTACATGGAAGTATGATACTGTGGCCATTTTGGAGACTTGGATGTCAGGGGTAGGAATGGCTGCAGAGAGTATCAAGCATTAGTTGTTCCAAATAGGACAGGGAGGGAGGCAAAAGAGGTGGGGCGTGGCATTGCTAATCAGAGATAGTGTCACGGCTGCAGAAAAGGTGAAAGTCATGGAGGGATTATCAACTGAGTCAGTGTGGGTGGAAGTCAGAAACAGGAGGGGGCAATAACCCTACTGGGTGTTTTTATAGACCCCTCCCCCAATAGTAACAGAGACATTGAGGAGCAGATAGGGAGGCAGATTCCGGAATGGTGCAATAATAATAGGGTTGTTCTAATGGGAGATTTTACCTTTTATAATATTGACTGGCATCTCCTTAGAGCAGGGGTTTTAGAAAACCTACAACACAATACAGGCCCTTCAGCCCACAAGGCTGTGTTGAGCAGGTACTTACTTTAGAAATTACCTAGGGTTACCCATAGTCCGCTATTTTTCTAAGCTCCATGTGCCTATCCAAGAATCTCTTAAAAGACCCTATTGCATCTGCCTCCACCACTGTTGCCGGCAGCCCACTCATCATTCTCTGCATAAAAAGTTACCCCTCTGTACCCATTTCCAAGCACCTTAAAACTGTGCCCTCTCACGTTAACTATTTCAGCCCTAGGAGAAAGCCTCTGACTAATCACATGATCAATGCCCCTCATCATCTTGACATGGCGTGGAGTTCATTAGGTATGTTCAGGAAGGTTTCCTGATGCAACATGTGAACAGGCCAACTAGAGGAGAGGCTGTACTTGATCTGGTGTTGGTAAATGAACCTGGTCAGGTGTCAGAGCAAATGGGAGAGCAGTGATCACAACCCTACCTCCTTTACCATACTGCTGCAGAAGGATAGGAGCAGACAATTTGGGGAAAAATTTAATTGGGGTAGGGGGAAATATGATACTGCTAGGCAGGAACTTAGGATCATTGAGGCAGGGAAAGGATGGTAGGGTAAAAGAACCATGGTGTACAAAGGATGTGGAAAATCCAGTTAAGAAGAAAAGAAAATCTTGTGAAAGGTTCAAGAAACTAGGTACTGATAGAATTCTAGAAAATTACAAGGTTACTAGGAAGGTACTTAAGACAAACAGACAGACATACTCTTGTCATAAGTCGGGTGTTGAATCAGGACCCAAATGCAGGACGCAGACACTGTAGTACTAGGAACTGGGCAGGACGAGGGCCTGGGGTGGACTCGGAGCCTGAGACTGGACAAGGAACCAGAACCTGGGTCTTGCCTCAGGCTCAGACCCCGACCCTCAAACCCAGGCGAGGACGTGATGAGGCTTGGCTAGGGACGTGGGGTCTTGAGGCTTGGGTCAAGGCTTGGCTAGGGGCTTGGGGTCTTGAGGCTTGGGTCGAGGCTTGGCTAGGGACTTGGGGTCTTGAGGCTTGGGTCGAGGCTTGGCTAGGGACTTGGGGTCTTGAGGCTTGGGTCGCTTGGCTAGGGGCTTGGGGTCTTGAGGCTTGGGTCGAGGCTTGGCCAGGGGCTTGGGGTCTTGAGGCTTGGGTCGAGGCTTGGCTAGGGACTTGGGGTCTTGAGGCTTGGGTCGAGGCTTGTCTAAGGTCTTGGGGTCTTGAGGTTTGGGTCGAGGCTTGGCTAGGGGCTTGGGGTCTTGAGGTTTGGGTCGAGGCTTGGCTAGGGACTTGGGGTCTTGAGGTTTGGGTCGAGGCTTGGCTAGGGACTTGGGGTCTTGAGGCTTGGGTCGAGGCTTGGCTAGGAACGGGGTCTTGAGGCTTGGGTCGAGGCTTGTCTAGGGACTTGGGGTCTTGAGGCTTGGGTTGAGGCTGCAGGCTTGGGTCGAGGCTGGAGCTAGGGGCAGACTAGGTACTTTACATCAACATGGAGCCGGGACTTAACCTCCGACAAGCCAGGACTCATCTTTAACAGGACACTTACGTGAGACTGGACAGTACACAGACACAGAGCTGGGACTCATCTGTAACTCCACACCAAGGTGGGGCAGGACTGTCCGTCGGGTAATGGCAGAGCCGTGTGAGAATAGGACCAATCTGGAGCGACTGTGGAAACGTATGCCTGGAGTCAGAGGAGATAGCAGAGCTACTAAATGAATACTTTGCTTCAGTATTCACCAGCGAAAAGGACCTTGGCAACTGTGGGGATGACTTACAGTGGACTGAAACGCTTCAGCATATAGACATTAAGTAAGAGGATGTGCTGGAGCTTTAGAAAAGCATTAAGTTAGATAAGTCGCCAGGACCAGATGAGATGTACCCAAGGCTACTATGGGAGGTGAGGGAGGAGACTGCTGAGCTGCTTGTGATGATCTTTGCATCATCAATAGGGACAGGAGAAGTACTGAAGATTGCAGGGTTACAGATATTGTTCCCTTGTTCAAGTGTTATGGTCCGGTCCTGAGCCCGCATTCCGGGTCTTGATCTGGTCCACAGACTCCAGACTCCGGGTCTTGTAGCCATCCCTCCTTTCGCCCTTGAGCCCAATTAGTCACACCTGTAGATCATCGTGGCTCGATGGGGCTCAAGGAGGCGCACGTGATGCCCATCGGCTGGTGGTGTATATAGGGGGCTCTGGGACTTGGGGGGGGGGGGATTTGTCTTGCTTAGTCTGTTTGCCCTGGCTTGGAGTTCCCCTCATTAAAGACGAGTTCTTCGAGTAAGTCTGGCAGCCACCCTGGACCCAGTTCCCTTCTTATCCATTGTCTCTGTTGGGCAAGCCTGGCTGGACTGCTGTTGCCCAGTGGGGGACTCTCCATCCCTCGCTACTGATGGGTTGTGCCCTGCAACCTGCTCAGGCCCCCGTGTTCCTGCCTGGGAGGTCTGGGCCCTGCCTAGGAGTTATGTGGCCTGCCCAGAGGTCTCTGCCCCTACCTATCCCCTGGTGTCGATGGGTTGTGCCCCGCTACCTACACAGGAGTCCCGTGACTTGCCCAGGCCCCTGTCTTCCTGCCTGAGAGGTCTGGGCCTTGCCCAGGAGTTATGCAGCCCACCCAGTGAACCCCAGGATCCGGCCTTGCCTGCCTGAACCCCGGGATCCTCCTTGTCTGAACTCTAAGACTCTCCTGGAACCCCAGAGTCACCTTGAACGTTATGTCCCTCACACGCACCACGGTCACCACATCTTGTTCCCGTCCTGCCCCTAGTGCTTCAGTGCCTGCGTCCTGCCCCCTTATGACATCAAGACAGGGAGTAGATATAACCCAGGAAATTATAACCAGTGAATCTGACTTCAGGGGTGGGTAAGTTGTGGGAGAAGATCCTGAGAGGCAGAATTTATGAGCATTTGGAGAGACATTATCTGATTTGGGATAGTCAGCATAGCTTTCTCAAAGGCAGGTTGTGCCTTACGAGACTGATTGAATTCTTTGAGGATGTAACAAAACACATTGAGGAAGGTAGAGCAGTGGATGTAGTGTACTTGGATTTCAGTAAGACATTTGATAAAGTTCCCCATGCAAAACACATTCAGAAAGTCAGGAGGCAAGGGATCCAAGGGGACCTTGCCTTGTGGATCCAGAATTAGCTTGCCCACAGAAGGTGGTTGTAGATGGTTCGTATTCTGCATGGAGGTCAGTGACCAGTGGTGTTCTGCAGGGATCTGCTCTGGGATCCCTCCTCTTTGTGATTTTTATAAATGGCGGATGAAGAAATAGAAGTGTATGTTAGTAAGTTTGCTAATGACACAAAGTTTGGGAGTTTATGGATAGTCTGGAGGGTTGTCAAAGGTTACAGTGAGACATTGATGGGATGCTGAACTGGGCTGAGAAGTGGCAGATGGAGTTCATCCCAGATTAGTGTGAAGTGGTTCATTTTGGGAAGTCAAATTTGAAGACAGAATATAGTATTAATGGTAAGACTCTTGGCAGTGTGGAGGATCAGAGAGATCTTGAGGTCTGTGTCCATACAACACTCAAAGCTGCTGCGCAGGTTGACAGTGTTGTTAAGAAGGCATATGGTGTGTTGGCATTCATCAACCATTGGATTGAGGTCAAGAACAGTGAAGTAATGTTAAAGCTATATAAGTCCTTGGTCAGGTCCCACTTGGAGTACTGTGTTCATTTCTGATCACCTCACTACAGGAAAGATGTGGATACTATAGAGAGTGCAGAGATTTACAAGGATGTTGCCTGGATTGGAGAGCATGCTTTATGAGAACAGGTTGAGTGAACTTGGCCTTTTCTCCTTGGACTGACGGAGGATGGGAAGTGACCCGATAGAGGTGTAAGATGATGATCATGTGGATATCCAGAGCCTTCTTCCCAGGGTTGAAGTGGCTAACATGAGGGGGCATAGTTTTGAGGGGCTTCAGGTACAGAGGGGATGTCACACAGAGTAGTGAGTCTGGAATGCACTACTCGTGACAGTGGTGGAGGTGGATACAATAGGGTCTTTTACAAGCCTCTTAGATACATGGAGCTTAAAAAAAATAGAGGGCTCGGTGGTAGGGAAATTCTAGGCAGTTTCTGGAGTAGGTTACATGGTCGGCACAACATTGTGGGGCGAAGGGCCTGTAATGTGCTGTAGATTTCTATGTTCCATGTTCGGTGTTCTATCCTGGAAGAAAGTTATAGCTGTCCACCCTATCTCTGCCTCTCATAACTTTATTAACTTCTGCCAGCTCTCTCCTGAACCTACGATGCTCCAGAGAAAGCAATAGGAATTTGTCCAACATTTCCTTACAGCTAATACTCTCTAATCAAGACAGCATACTGGTAAGCCCTTCCTGTAACGGGACATCCACAACTGAATGAAACACTCTAAGCATGGCCTGGTGGAAGTTTTATACAACTGCTACATGACCTCCAGATTATTTCCCTAGCAATAAATACAACTGCACCATTTACCTTCTTTACTATCAAATCTATTTCTGTTGCTTTTTTTATTGAGCTGTGAACTTGGACCCCAGGATCTCTCTGTGTATCAATGCTCTTAAGGGTCCTGCCATTAGCTGTATACCTCCCCCTCGAGCATTAGACATCTCACAATACAGCAGCTTACACTTACTCTGTCCATTGCTGTAACTGAAGCATATCCTGCTGTATATCTTGACGTCCTTCTTCAGTGCACAACTCCATCTTCTCTGTGTCATCTACACCCATTAACACTTCCATCTACATTTTGACCATTTAAATGTTATTATTCTATTTGTCGATTCAGCTCAGAATAGGTCCTTCTGGTCCTTCAATCAACGCCATCCCAACAACCTGGATTAAACCCTGGCCTAATCACAGAACAACTTACAATGACCAACTAACCTACCTACTGGTACATCTTTGAATTGTGGGAAGAAACGAGCAGCTGGGGAAAACCCATGCATTCCACGGAAAAGACCTGCAGACTTCTTACAGATGAACTCCAAACTACAAAGCCCCGAGTTGTAACAGCTTCAAACTAACTGCTACACAACCATGGTGTGCGAATATATTATATATAATAATATATAATGACTTGAACAGAAATGTTTCTGTGTTGTATGGTAAATTGGAATAAAATTCTGTTTTAAGTAGTAGCCCAGACTGATCTCCAAAGGTTTCCTTTTCGGAAACTAGAGAAAATCTACAGATGCTGGAAATCCAAAGCAACACACACAAAATGCTGGAGAAACTCAGCAGGCCAGACAGCATCTATAGAAAAGAGTACAGCTGACATTTCAGGCTGAAATCCTTTGGCAGGACTGGAGAAAAAAAGCTGCTGGGAAGATTTGAAAGGTGGGGGGAGGAGAGAGAGAAACACCAGCAACAGGGGAAATTTGGAGCGGAGGAACGAAGCAAAGAGCTAAGAAGTTGATTGGTGAAAGAGACAGAAGGCCAAAGAAGAAAGAAGAAAGGAGTGGGAGTCGGAATACCAGAGGGAGGCGGTGGGTAGACAAGGAGGTAACATGAGAGAGGGAGAAAGGATGGGAAATGGTGAAGGGAAGGGTGAGGAGGCACTACAGGAAGTTTGAGAAATTGACATTCATACCATCAGGTTGGAGGCTACCCAAATGGAATATAAGGTATTCCTCCAACCTAAGTGTGGCTTTATCCCAACAGTGGAGGAGGCCATGGATGGACATATTGGAATGGAAATGGGAAGTGGACCTAAAATAGGTGGCAACTGAGAGATCCAACTTGTTCTGACAGACAGAGCGTAGATGCTCAACGAAGCGGTCTCCCAATCTACGTTGTGTCTTGCTGATATACAAGAGACCAGGCAGGGAACACAGTATATGACCCCAACAGACTCACAGGTGAAGTGTTGCCTCACCTGGAAGGACCGTTTGGGGCTCTGAATGGTGGTGAGGGAGGAGGTGTAGGGGCAGGTGTAGCACTTACTCCGCTTACAAGGGTAAGCACCGGGAGGGAGATCGGTGTGCAGGAATAGTCACATAGGGAGTGATCCCTGTGGAAAGCGGAAAGTGGGGGCGGGGTAAGAAAGATGTATTTGGAGGTGGGATCCATTTAGAGGTGGCAGAAGTTCAGAGAATTATGTGTTGGACGTGGAGGCTGGTGGGGTGGTAGGCGAGGACAAGAGGAACCCTATCCCTGGTAGTGTGGCGGGAAGATGGGGTGAGAGCAGACGTGTGTGAAGTCGAAGACGTGCTGTTGAGGGCAGCATTGATGGTGGAGGATTTCTGTTTCTGGATGTTAATGAAGGACTAAAGCTGTTGACTGACTGTACATTTTTTGATCAACCCACATATGGAAGCCAAATGAGCTCACTCACTGAGGGCTTCTGGAATTAGCTGAAGAAAAGGTCATTCTGGAAAATTCCAGCATTTAATCGTGAGCCAAGAGCTGAAGTGACATCTCACGTGGCAGAGATATTTTTAAAAGATTTCAAGTTCAGAGCTTATCAAGGAAGATCACAAGGAATCTAAATGAAAAATAGAAAATGGTGAAGATTCACACGACCATAAGGAGGAAGCCTCACGGCTCATCCTCCGGCCCAAAAATACTTTCTCACTTGACTCCCACGGTCCTTTGTTCTGTGGTGTTCAAAGCAGCGGGTTCATTCACTTCTGAAAAGAACGAAAAGCAGCTTCAAGCCGCAGTTCAGAGAAACGAATGAACAGTCTAGCCTGAACCTTCAGCAATAAGTTTGGTTGAGATGAGGTGGGATGTAAAGGAACAGGTGATTTTGCCCCAACGTCTGTCAAACAGCTAACCTGCTGAGACACGAGAGGCAAAACAATTTGGGTTTGATTTCTATAGAGATTAAAGGATGAAATGGGGATGTTACATTGAACTTGTATCACTCATTAGTGAGGCCCAATTTGGAGCATTCAGAATCACGATCAGATTTAATACATCAGCATATGTCATGAAATTGGTAAACTTACAGCAGCAGTACATGACAAATAAATACAAAGGGAAAAAACTGAGTTACATTCAGTATATATATGTCCATTAAATAGTGAAGTTAAAATAAGTAGAGTAAAACACTAGAAATATAAAAAAAATGATTCAATGTCCATTTAGGAGAAGATAACAGAGGGGAAGAAGCTGTTCCTGAATCACTGAGTGTGTGCCTTCAGGTTTCTGTACCTCCTTCCTGATGAGAAAAGAGACATGTCGTAGGTGGCGAGGGTCCTTAAGGATGGATGTCGCCTTCCTAAGGCTCTGCTTCTTGAAGATACTGCGCTTACCACTTCTTGTCCAGGTTACGTAAAACATCTTCCTATGATGCTTTGACCATTTCTGCAACTTACTTTGATCTTGTTCAGTGACCACCTCCCTCCCATACCAGACAGTGATGCAGCCCATCAGAATGCACTCCATGGTACATTTGTGGAAGTTTTCGAGTGTTTTAGACAACAAACCAAATCTCCTCAAACTCCTAATGAAATACAGCTGCTCTTTCTTCCATCATAGCTGCATCAATATGTTGTGACCAGGTTAGGTCCTCAAAGATATTGACACCCGGGAATTTGAAATCGCTCACTCTCTCCACTTTGATCCCCTTATGAGCATTGGTTTGTGTTCCCTCAACTTACCTTTTCTGAAATCCATTTATTGTGTGCATTGCTGGTCACCTACCTATAGGAAAGATGTAAATAAGGTTGAAAGAGTACAGAGAAAATTTACAAGCATTTTCCCGGGACTTGAGGACCTGAGTTGTAGGGAAAGGTTGAATAGATTAGGATTTTATACTTGTATCAAGGGGGCATAGTCACAAGGCATTAGTCATTTAAATAGAACATGAGTGGAGCTTTCATGTCATGGAAGACAGTGAATGTCTGGAACACTCTATCCTGGAGAATTAAGGGACCAGATTATTAAAAGTATTTAAGGTGGATGTGGACAAATATTTGTAAGTTTAGTGAAGAGAGGGCAGAGAGCAACTGGTACAGGCAAGTGAGTGCATATTAGTTGTGATCAAATTAAATGCTGGGTAAGTGTGAGGGGATTGGTGGCCTACGCCTTCTCCTCTTTTCCTGTGTTCTTGCATTCATTGCTACATTTTTGCTTCAGTGACTTATGACATTATTGACATATATCTTTATTGTTTATGACACAAAATGACAAGACGCAGAAATCTTGAGTGTCTGTAAAGTTCTATGAGTCACTTTGAAAGGTGTCATATGAATACAGGGTTTCACCTCTAATCTTTTAGATTGTGACTTGGATGGGGGCCAGTGAGGATGGAGAAAAAAAAAGAAAAAAACTTTTTTACAGGATTAATATTTACTTTCTTTCCACAAGCATAGAGTATTTAGTTCCAATGCCGCATGCTGTGGGTGTGCAGATTTCAATGGGGAGAAAACAACACAGCTTAAGTGTTTTCCTTTTAAATCAGAGATCTAGGCACCATCGCATCTCCTGAATCAGGCCCAATTATCAGCTTCTGTCATCATCCATCACACAACCCAACCAGCCTCCCTTCTCTCAATAATGTCGACACTTCCCACTGTCTTGGGAAAGCAGCCAACATCATTTAGGAATACTCCCTCTCCAGTCATTCTCTCTACTTGTCACCATACACTAACCTGAGATTCATTTTCCTGAAGCATTCACAGTAGAACAAAGAAATAGAATAGAATCAATGAAAAACTACACACAAAGACTAACCAAAAACTAATGTACAAAAGAAGACAAATTGTGCAAACAGAAAAACATAGATAATAATAATAACTACATAAATAGGAAATTAATAATACTGAAAACATGAGTTGTAGAGTCCTTGGAAGTGAGTACATAGGTTGAGGTGAGTGAGGTTATCTACGCTGGTTCAGGAGACTGATGTTTGAAGGGTAATAACAGTTCCTGAACCTGGTGGTGTGGAACCTAAGACATCCTTCTGGAAGACAGCAGTGAGAAGAAAACCTGGCCCGGATGAGGGGTCCTTGATGACGGATGCTGCTTTCTTGTGGCAGCACTCCTTGTAGAGGAAGTCCTGACCTCTCAATCTACCATGTCATGGCCTCCTACATTTGATTTGCCAATGCATAGTACACTTCCTCTGTGACTACAACACTATTTTGCAATCAGTTTGTTCTCTTTTACTGCCTTAATGTACTTATAAATGGTATGTCTTGTCCAGATGGAACAGAACCAAACATTTTTCTCTGTAAATTGGTGCAAATGACAATAATAAGCTAATACAGGTATTGATCCCATTGATTCAGCATCAGGTTTTGTTGGGATTTTAGGATGATTAAAAAAGACATTACAAGTCTCTTCTTGCTGTGAAAGAGTTAACAGCATTGGCCTTCAAAAAGGTGATGCATCAAAAAGGCAGCATCCCTCCTTAAGGCCTAGACAGACTAGATGTGGAAAGGATGTTCCCATGGTGGGGGAGTCTAGGGCAAGAGGGCACAGTCTCAGGATAGAGAGGCGTCCATTTAAAACAGAGTTGCGGAGAAATTTCTTTAGCTAGAGGGTGGTGAATTTGTGGACTTTATTACCACAAGTCATCATCATCATGGCTATTCCTCGAGGTCAAGGATGATGATCTTCGTTCCATTGATCTATCATAGAGCAAAGATGCCTGTGCATGATTTGTTTAACGTGCACTTGATGTTCCACTCCAAGAAGCACACAATATTTCACAAATCAACCAGCTGATTCCAGTGGCATGGAAACTATGATGATTGGAGCTGATGGATTTGTTGCAGCCTTCATCCGCCTTCACAGCCGTTGAGTTCGAAGTAACTTCATCCGCCTGTTCCACCGTTGAGGTCTTGGTTGGATTGTCCTTTGTCAGGGACCTCACCCTCGACCTTACCACCATGGGTGACCCTACCAGGAACATAGCTCTCGGGATCTCAGGACCACACTAGCTTCTCCACAACGACAAGGTGACAATCCACGGAGAAGATTGCCACAAGTAGCCGTGGAACTTAAGGCAGAGATTGATAGGTATTTGATTGGTCTCGGCGTCAGAATTATGGAGAAAAGGCCGGGGAGTGGGGCTGAGAAGGGAAAAAGGAACAAGGATGATTGAATGGTGGAGCAGATGCGATGGACCAGATGGGCTAAATCTGCTCCTATGTCTTATGGTCTTACGGTCTTAAGGACCCCATCACCTAGGACATTCTGCTTCTCATTGCTACCATCAGGGAGGAGGTACAGGAGCCTGAAGACGTATACTTAATGTTTCAGGAATAGCCTCTTCCCCACTTCCACCAGATCTGTTATTGTACATATATATTTATTGTAATTTATTGTGTTATTATTATGCACTGTAATGCACTACTGCTGGAAAACAGCAAATTTCACAACATGTGCTAGTGATATTAAACCTGATTCGGATTTTGCGCTCTGGTTCTCTGACTTCAGTTCATCTTTCTGTAGCTGAAGGAGGGCCGCAAATACTAAAAGCCACCCAGAGGCGGCACCAGCGAGCCTCTCCTGGAACAACTTTTGTTGTGTAGGTTGGATTATGCAAACGTCTGTGGTTTCCTAGCCACCTGACATGTTCTTCAGAGCAGTTTAAGAGAATTGAGAGTCAGAATCAGTGAGTGAATGAGTTGAGAGACAGAGCAAGGAGGGAGGGAGGGAGAGAGTGAGAAAGAGACAGAGCGAGCGAGAGAGAGAGAGACAGACAGAAAGTGCCTTTTTTTAAGTCAAGGTTTTACCCACTTATCTGCATACCAGAGAAACCTTTTTAACAAGCATAAGGCAGGAGGATTGTGCTGCGGCTGATTCTGAAGATCTACCTGCGGGAGGTGCTGGATCTCCTTTATGCGTGGCTTACCACTTTGGATGAACTGCGGCTGAAGGGAGCGTGTACCGGAGAGATACTCGTGTCGTTCCCTTTCTGGTGCTCCTGTCACTAAGAATTTTTATACCATTTTATCTTTCGTTGTGTGCTTTAAAAGTAAAAGAAGACATTCCTCGGCACGTCGTCACCGCAAAGTTACCCTCACAGAGCTCTCCTGACAGCAGCTGTGGCCATTGAGAGGTATCTCAGTCAAAGCTTCCAAGCTTTCACTTCCGTGTGTGTGTGTGTGAGAGAGAGAAAGAGAGAGTGTGTGTCTATGTGTGAGTGAGTGTGTGTGTGTGTGTGTGTGTCTGTGTATCTGTGTGCATGTGTGAGTGTGTGAGAGTGTGTGTCTATGTGTGTGTGTGAGTGTGAGTGTGTGAGAGTGTGTGTCTGTGTATCTGTGTGGATGTATATCTGTGTGCATGTGTGAGTGTGTGAGAGTGTGTGTGTGAGAGAGTGTGTGTCTATGTGTGAGTGTGAGTGTGTATCTGTGTGTGTGTGTGTGTGTGTGTGTGTGTGTGTGTGTGTGAGAGAGAGAGAGAGAGAGAGAGAGAGAGAAAATCAGAATCAGGTTTAATATCACCGGCATATGTCGTAAAATTTGTCAATCTGTGACACCAGTACATTGCAATACATAACACAAAAAACATAAATTAATAAATATATATATAGTATACAAATTAAATAACTAGTACAAATAGGAAGAAAAAAAGTGAGGTAGTGTTCATGAGTTCACTGTCCATTCAGAAATCTGAGTCAGTGAGCAGAAACACAAAAGCCTGTGCCTTTCTGTGTGTGTGTGTGTGTGTGTGTGTGTGTGTCTGTGTGTGAGAGAGAGTGTGTGTGTGTGAGTGTGTGTGTGAGAGTGTGTAAGAGAGAGAGAGTGAGAGAGAGAGTGTGTGAGAGAGAGAGCGAGGAAGTGCTGTTGTGCATATACGTAAAAGTCTGTGTGTCTGTCTTTCTGTGTGAGAGAAGGAGAGGGGGAGAGAGCGTGAGGGAATATACTCTGTTTCAGATAAAACAAAGTCAGGGCTTCTCCGTGTGGCGTTGTGTGAACGAAATTGATATAGCGGGGATGGTTATTTGTTCTTCAAAGTCTACATGTGGCTTTGAATTCTGTGACTGATGTAATTCCAGAGGTCGCTTTCATTTCTGTATGAACGCACATTGTTGCTTTGCTAACAATCCAGTTTCGCTCACCGGCACTGCATTCTGGCTGAGGGAAGAGAGTTGGACACTTGAGGTGAACACAGAAACAGAGCCCCAGACTGTTTAAATATTTACACCATTTTGTGCAAAGGTTTGGGTGTGCATATCAATGCTGAGTACTTGACAGTTGTGTTTTCCACGCAGCGGGAACATTTTCCAGGCAGCGGGAGGAGATGCTGTTCTTTATGCCACTACAGAGTTTAATTTTCTCTCCTATTTTTCCCATCAGTCTGCCTTTCTTCAGTGGAGAATGTTCTTGGGTGGGTGGGGTAGAAGAGTTTTTTTTTGCAGGGTTTCTCCCCCTTGCCCCCTTCGCTTTCTCCTGGTGGGTTAGGAAAGCGTATCCGGATTCCAATGCCTCCTGCATGTCCTAACACCACCTGCTTGTACAGTTACTAGACAGGGTGCGAAATGAGTCCCCCGGCTCCCCAACTATCGGGGTTGTTTCAATGACCGCGATTTCTCCTGACTCCTACAGTCGGTCTTGTTTTTTGGGGGGAACAAAGTCAGTAAGCGATTCTATCAAATGAGAACTCAGCGTTTAGAGGCATCGAGGGATTAACGCTACAGTAAAGGCACAATACTGTCAGTTTGTTTTCTATTTGTCTGGAAGAAAGATTTTTGTGCCTATTTGTCTGAGATCATTTTTTATCAAAACCTACCAAACCTGACATTTATATCAGACTGACCTAGTAATAAATACTCTTAAATATACCCAACTTTAAATGTGCTTCTTTGGGAATGAGAATGGATATTATAAACCTATGGAATATTGAAAGGCCTAGATAGAGTGGATGAGGAGAAGATATTTCCAATAGTGGGGGAGTCCAGGCCCAGACAAGAAGGATATCCTTTTAGAACAGAGATGAGGAGGGATTTCGTTAGCCAGAGGGAGATAAACCTGCGGAATTCATCTCCACAGACTTCTGTGGAAGCTAGGTCATTGGGTATATTTAAAACGGAGTTGGAAAGGTTCTTGATTAGTCAGGGTGTCAAAGGTTACAGGGAGAAGCCAGGAGAACAGGGTTGAGAGAGATAATAAATCAGCCACGATGATTTTCAAAGGGCTGAATGGCCTAATATTGCTCCTATCTCTTATGTCCTTCTAATATACTGCAGAGATCCACATGGTGAGCCTGTGTTGTTGGTCAGGAGACTTGAGCCTGGAATTTTAGGGAGAAAGGGCTTTCCAACCCTCATCACATTTGTATTAAAACCAACTCAAAGTCCACAGTGTGGCACAAGTGTCCCATTCGCGGTTTCACAGACTGCTTATTGGCTTAGTTGTAGCTTCTTCCTTCATTTATCAACAAAGAAGTCTTGACTTGAAGTACAAATATTAAAACTTCAATGTGAATTTGGCTCACCAAAGATGGCAAACTTACCTTAAACGTAATTTGTGGCCATAACCAGACAGCGAATGCCCCTTGTCAAACAGGAGCTGGCTGTTAATTTGGAAACGGATGCCATCTTGGCTGTAGTGTTAATTTGTCTCTTGTATAGCAGGCGCATTACCATGCCGGCTGTGTTTTTAATGAGTTTCTGTGTGTCAGCATGTTACCATGAGGTGTGCATCAGCGCACTGAGTCAGTGCATCTGCCGAAGTGTGTGTGTGTGTGTGTGTGTGTGTGTGTGTGTGTGTGTGTGTGTGTGTGTGTGTGTGTGTGTGTGTGTGTGTGTATCTCAGTGTGAAGGTACATGTATTTGTGTCACTTGGTGCCTGTATGTGTTGATGGATCCATGGCACTATCATAATGAATGTGTGTGTTACCATGGGTGATTTCATATGTATAACTGTATGTGTGCATCTGTACTTGTGCGGGCATTGTGAGAGAGAGAGAGAGGGAGAGAGAGAGAGAGAGACATAGCGTTGTGTATTTCTTGGAGTATATTATTGTGTATGTGTGTCTGTTAGTGTGTGTATCTTTGAGTGCATTATTGTATGTGTGTGTTAATGTACTCCTGTCAGTATGTGTTACCATGAAGTGTTCACTTGTGTGTGTATGCATGTGAATGTTCTTGTAAGTGTGACTGAATATGAATGCATGCTAATATGTATGAATGCATTTCAATGAGTGTGTTACTGTGAAAAGGTGCATTTGTATGTGAAGATATGCATGCCTAGTGCGTTAATATGTCTTTTATAGCTTGTGTATATGTGTGTGAGTATGTGTATAGGTCAGTGAGTGTGTATGCTGCGTCACTAAAGCTGATGGTGTATGTGAGCGTGTGTGTATGTGGGTTACTATGAGGATGTGTTACTGTCAATGAGTGCATGTGTTTGTGTCACCCTGTGTGCGTAACTCTGCTGTACTGTGTGTGTGTGTGTGTGTGTGTGTGTGTTTGTGCAAGAGAGAGAGGATTATTTCTGTGTCTAAATCAGAGTTGCACTGTGACTGAAGATCTCTTTTTAATTTCTTTAAAGTACTGAACAATGGTAATGTTGCCTGCCGTTTTTAAATTGCATTGGTCAGGATTATTATTCTATTTTCTCAGTGATCACAATGGTGAATCAAATTTTCTGTCTTCACTGCAGTTTCATGAATTTCTGCTGAGTTCTACTAATGAAACCTTTCTTGGTCACCCAGTGTTACTGACTCTCCCTGGTCAGAAATTACTCTGAGTTTTATTTTCATCTAATTCATTGAGTTCTTTGTAGGTAATTGTTTTCCCTCACCGTTCCTTAATGGGAATATTCCTGCAATCAGCTTTAACAGCCCTGCTTCTGAACTCATCATCCCATTTCTTAGCCTGAGATTCAAATCCCTAATGAAATCCTTTATTAGAGCTGGCATATCTATTGGTCTAGGGAATTTAGAATTCTACACCAACAAGAAAAAAATTACTGGATCTGGGGATAGAAAGCTTGAGAGGGTTAGCTGACTCCTCACATCAAGGGAGCCGAGTCAGCTAGTGCATCTACCCTCTTCACTGCTGCTCCCATTGCCACCTTTAAAGGAGGTTCACATCTGCTATAAATAATATATTTTTAAGTAGGAATTTATAGACTCTCAAAACAGCTTTATTAGTGCAGAATGCAGTGCTGGAATAAGAATGGAGAGGGAGTGATCTGGAGCAATAATAAGTGTTTATTTTCATAGGGGAGTTGAGATCTGCTTAATGTACTCAAAGGGATTATTTGCATGTACTGAGCTAATGCTTCAAACAATGATTAATTATTGCGTTGATAACTGTTTTCACGCTGTGCCTTGACTGTGTTGCAAAGCCATTGTACTCGACTTTCTGCACAGGGAGTTGTTCTTTTTGCAATAGGTCCACCCCTTCCCTCCCAACCCACCCGCAACACCAGCCTTTTTCCACCCCACCCTGCAGATAGCCTCCAGTTCCCTTATTTTTCACTGTGCTGATATTCAAGTTACGGTACCATTCAGACTTCTCTGTCTTGTATCAACAAACCCACAAAAAGCTGGATTTAATCACCACAGAGCTGTTTGCCTAACCACTCAACTGATGAGGGATTATGTTTTTTCTCGTCCTTTGTACCTCAGGTCTAACGGCTCCCGGTTCTTTGTAATCGCTGAGTCTGGTTGCCATGGGCCACCTTCTAACCACCTGGTTCCTGGCCCTTGTCCTGTGGAGCTTCAGTGCCAGAGGTCACCAGCAGAATGCCCCCCGGGTTTACTTGAACTTTAAAGGTAAGCGGTGTGAGTGTCATGTGAAGCAGTTTGGCAATGATTTAAGGCAAGGGAATTTATTGTTTGACAAGTTTGTTGGCATTAGGCAAGCATTGTATTATCGAGTTATCCTCAGAAAGGCAGCAAGTAGCATCCTGTCAAACTCTCAGATGCTCTGACTGTCATCGGTTTCAATTGAAGCAAGATATTTACTACAGTGGGGGAGTCTGGGACCAGAGGACACAGCCTTGGAATAGAGGGATATCCATTTAGAACAGAGTTGAGGAGGAATTTCTTTAGACAGAGGGTGAGGAATTCATTGCCACAGAGATCTGTGGAGGCCAAGTTATTGGGAATATTTAAAGCGGAGTTTGAAATGTTCTTGATTACTAAGGGTGTCAAAGATTAGGGGGAGAAGGCAGGGGAATGGGGTTAAGAGAGGTAATAAATCAGTGATGATGGAATGGCAGAGCAGACTCAATGGGCCAGAAGGCCTAATTCTGCTCCTAGACCTCATGTTTTTATGATCTTACAGGATCGATAGCACAATGCACACTGTATCTGGGGCATAACTAAACGCTGGAGTTATAACCCTCATCTTTTCTTGTCAAGGATTGTTCCAAGTGGTCACATTATTTCCACTGTGCATCATTTACTGCAAGAAATCTCCAGGTTCCTTGCCTTGAGAAGGGCAAAAACTCAAGCAATTTGCTTACAGCATTTATTCACAGGGCATGTTTCCCAGTGTAATCTGTCACACTTTTGCCCAGGGAGGTGTATGGACCAAGGATGTAACCGTGTCTTAATGGTAAAAGCCTTGTTTTGTAGGGGGTGTGGATTTCTGAACAACTTGGGCCTACAGCAATGTGCATTTCCAATCCAATGCAAGAGGTCATGTTGGTGGCACAGTGCTTGCACAAATGATGGGATTCATCTGTTCATATCACTGTGTAATCAATGTGCATTAATGGACTTGTCCTCCACACAATCACAGTGTGGAGATTAGTCCAATGTGTTCAGCCTCATGATGGCAAATGCAAGGCTTTACCAGCACAGTGAGTGAAAATACTGCTTACTTCCCATAAAGAATGTAGAATTCCATTATTGGTTATGTTGATGCAAAGTGGGGGAGCAGAAGTTAGGGTTGTGTGCCTTTATAAATCACAGACTCTCTGTTCTGGTTATGTTCGTGTATCATATAGATCAAGAGCTGGGGAGGGAACAATGAGCCTTCATTGTGCAGGAAATTGGTATGATACATCTTTGCTATGATGCTGCTTGATACTAAAATTGGTGAAATTGTGATTTATTGCAAGCATCATGTCTTTCTTTGGTTTCCAGTCCGGACCACTATCAGTAGACTTTATTTGTGGCGATCTGAATGCCTTCATTTTGTTGTTTTATGATGTTATTTGGTGGGGTGGTGTAATCTGTGAAGTTTCCATGCTGGATATGCAGTCTGTTGGTGTGCAGAGAGGAATCTGATAGTGTGCGATCCAGACTAGTGCTTTGAACAGGCCTGGTCTGCAGGCAGCGGTTCCAATGTCTTTGCCTGGAAACTCATTAGCACTGCACTGTTAATTTTGACCACAAGCAAAACAAGGTAATGGCCACTCTCAAGTCGTTTGGAATAATTCTAAGGCTCCTCCTGTTGTAAGTTACTCTTATTTTACTCTCCAGCAAAATGTTGAAAGTGAAACGCATGGAATTCGTGACCTGCTCAGGTACAAAATTAAAACCCAATTCAACTGTGGTTGCTATTTAACTATTGCAGACACATTCATTTCAATGGGGTCACCAACCTTAATTAAAATGACAAGTGAAGGAAGTGATTTGCTTTTTCTTAACTTGATTTTAATTGATAATAATATTTTAAATTAATTGCTTGCTAAATGTGTTTTAAAGTGAATTAATTATCCTGCTAAATTTTAATGAACAGTCATTAATCATTTTATTGATTTACTTCTTTGCTACTGTAGTTATGGAAAGGGAGAAGGTTGATCTCGAAGTTAAGGTCTAGAATTCGAAGAAGGATGATTTACATTGCAGAAGAAAGGGCTTGGCAAAAGTAGACTGGAAGCAGATGCTGGCGGGCAAAGCAGCAAATGACAAGTGGGAATCTAAAAGTGAATTCAGAGCCAACAGTGATCTCCTGAGGCAAAGATGGCAAGTTCAGGGAACATTGGAATGCAAAGGTTTGATCAGGAAACGTGAAGGAAACAGATGGCAACTAAAGGCAACTAGGATTAAATGGAGTCTTTTGAAGCATATACAGTGTGTAGGAGAGAATCTAGGAAACGTATCTCAGAGAATAAGAAAGTGTCTGTGAAATATCATTGCTAGGTAAGAGAAAGGGGAGTCCCAAGGCATAAGTATATCAGGAGCAAAAGGAGGCAAGCCTCTTGGCTGGTGAACAATGGGGTAAATCTGTACATGGAACCATGTGCTGCTCCTCACCAAGAAGAAGGATATGGAAGATTGTGAGATCAGTGAAGGGTTTGTGGATGCGCGGCAGCAGGGCAGGATTTAAATGCAAACTGATCTGAAAAGTATAGAGATATGGGATCCAAGGCAAGGAGGCTAATTTGATCAAAATTTGGCTTGCTGATGGGCAGACGGTGCTGGTGGAAGGGTGCTTTTCTGATTGAGTCTGTGACCAGTGCTGTAGTGTACGGCAGGAATTAGTGCTGGGACTCCTGGTGTTTATGACATACATCAATGACTTAGTTCTGAATATAGGAGGTATGATTAATGAGTTAGTAGATGGCATGAAAGCTGGCAGTGTTGAGGATTGCAAGGAAGGATATAGACCAGATGAAGAGTTGGGTGGAGCATTGCTGATGGAATTTAATCCCAGTAAGTGTAAAGTGATGCATTTTGTTAAATCAGCTATGGGGCAGACATATACAGTCAATGATATTGTACTAAGGAAGATTCATGAACACAGAGACCATGGGTTTCACATCCATAGTTCCCTTAAAGTGGGCACATGTATAGGAAGGATAGTGAAGAAGGTATATGGAATGCTTTCCTTCAAAGGTTGGAGTATATAGTAAAATTTGGGATATTATGTTGTAACAAAACATTAATTAGACTGGAGGTGGAATAGTCAGAACAGGTCAAGGCTACTTGGCTATCTGAGGTACATCTACAAAAATGGTTTAGGTGAATACAGAAAAATGAGCCAAGCTCAGGTACACAACTTGATTGCATGCACAAGCTGGGCCGTTGTGATTCTGTGAGTCTGCTCTGCCGTTCGATATGACAATTCATTGCACCGTTCTTGATTTCTCCCTTTTGCCATAGTAGCGTCACAGTTAGCATGACACTATTACAGCTCGAGGCATTGGAATTCGGAGGTTAATTCTAGTGTCCTCTGTAAGAAAGTTTGTATGTTCTTCCTGGGTGCACATGCATTTTCTCTGGGTGGTCCAGTTTCCTCTCACACCTGTTGATAGTTTAATTGGCCATTGTAAATTGTCCTGCAGTTAGGTGGGTTGCTGGGCGGGAAAGGCCTGTTCTGCTCTGTATCTCTAAATAAATATATACATACATAAATCTCTTCAATCTTTACAACTCTATTCACCCCTTCTTGGGTACATTTAATTATTTACCTCTATATTTTATGGTAGAAAATTTACTTATTCTTGTTACTTCTGGATGAAGAAAATTCTCCTCATCTCCATCCTAATTGGTTTTCCCTTACCTTAGCCTTTGTTACCCGGGTCTGAACTTCTCCACTACTAATGTCAGATCCTGTAATTCCCTGTTTTCTCTCCCCATCCTTTTTGTAACATAGTTGGCCACAACATCTAATTCTAGACTTGGGAATCATGTATGTGATCTCATATTCACTTCCATACATGTTTCCCAACAATTGAAAGGAAAACATCAAGGAGCAAAGCGGAGAATAGAGATGCTGGATCTTTGAAAGTCCTATGCACGAATATATCTGTGTATCTGCTTTCTGAATCTTCTATCTCCATTTCCCAACACCCTCTCCCCCCCCACCCCATGGCAGTGAATTGCACAGGTTCACCACCCTCAAGCTGAGGAAATTCCTCAACTCTGTTTTAAAGGGATATTCCCGTGTTTCAAGGATGTGCCCTGTGTTTACAGACTCCAGAGAGTTGCCATCTGAACCTCATCAAATGATGTGATTGGTCATCTGAGAAGGATGCTGCAGCTGGTAATCACCTCCTCCACCTGATAGAAAGAGACCATTTGGTATGGTTGATAACTGAACGTTCCTGCAGGGCCGTAGTTGAAGTTCCCTCAGATCTGTGTAGATCGTGCAAACAATGCCTATATTCAGTACCTGAAGCTGGGGAGTGGATGTGAGTAGGAGTTTCGTTATGGGGTGTTGCTTCCTAGTTTAGTGTGGGTCCCTAAAGTGAAAGAAGAAAGCTCATGTCAATATTTGTACATTCACCCATCTTCACATTACATCCCATACTCTGCTGAATTTGTGTGATGCAAAATGCTCGGTAAATTGTGTAATCACTGAGTTCACTTAAAGTGATTAGTCAGGGCATAAAAAGTTATGGGAAGAAGGCATAAGAATGGGGTTGAGAGGGATAATAAATCAGCCAGGATAGAATGGCCTAATTCTGCTCCAATATCTTATGAAGGCACCTACAACCCTGCTACATTCCCTCATCATCTCCTTCTCCTGGGAGTCGAGGCCGAGGCAGGTGAATGGCAGCTGCTGAGAAGAGTCACCCTTCCTACTTCTTGTGAACATCCAGGCCCTGCTTTCTATAATAGTCTTTGCATTCGCCATACCAAAGGAGTTACTCTGGCACTAAGTTAGGAATAATGGAAAGAATTCTGCATTACGCTGCCTGAAGAGGAGAGAGCCTGACTTATTGGCACCATTCCAAAAGGAACATGCTTTGTAACTGAAAAGGAAAATCTCAGGTCTGTCAAAAGGGAGTAGAAGGACAAAAGCTGTTTAAAAGGAGGCAATATGGTAACAATGAATAGAACGGATGTTTTCTGCACCTTCTCAATAAGTGCTCCAACTGTATAGATGTGCAACCTAGGCCTTTAGAAGGTGCACTGTATGCCGATAAAATGTCCCTGGCATTTGCTGTTAGAGGGACAAAACAGACCAACAAAATCCAGAAAACAGTATGAAATAGTGCTGGAAAAACTCAGCAGGTCAAGCAGCTGAGTTGAAAGAGTGCTAACAGTTCAAGTTCAAGTTCCATTTTTTTTTCATTCTATCGTACACATACGTAGCACCAAATGAAACAGTGTTCCTCCGGACCAAGGTGCACAACATAGTACATATAACTCATACACATAAAGTAATATTACCATGAATAAATTAATAATTAATAAGTTGCATTTATGATAGACGTTAAAAATAAACAGCATGATACTACTGATGCTTCATACATGATCAGGTCAAAGACCCTTCATTTGAACTACCAGAATCTTAACGCCTCATATTATCCTTTAGTTGAATGTCATTGTCAGTTTTGGATTCAAATCCCAGAGGCAGGAACAGTGTGATGTTTAATGTAGACAAAAGAGGTTTTGCAGAAGCTGAAGTTCTTCTTGACCACGTGGGTTTCCTCCAGATGCTCCCGTTTCCTCCCACTTTCCAAAGGAGTCTGGGTTAGGCTCACTGAGTTGAGGGCCTGCTGTGATGTTTCCGGAAGTATGGTGACACTTGCAGGCTGACCCCAGCATAATCCTCAAATTGTGCTGATCATTGAGTGAAAACTATGCATTTCATTGTAAGTACATATGATAAATAAAGCTAATCTAATCTCTTGAGCGACTTGTACAAAATGCTGGAGGAACTCAAGGAGTCAGGCAGCATCAATGGAGGGGAATATACTTGACGTTTTTGGCCAGCACCTGTCATCAAGTCTAGCAAGAAAGCTGAATGAGAAGGTAGTGGGATGGTGAGGAGGAGGAGTACAAGCTGGCAGATTATAAGTGAGACCAAGGGACAGGCAAGCTGGGTGGCTGGGGAAGGGCGCTTATGATGTAAGCACAAAATAGCGGTGGAGACAAGTTCCCTGGAAGTCATGTGACTAGTGAGTCATGGTGAGCACATTATCAAAGAGCCGCCAAGACTTCAGATGCCAAGGTCTAATTTGCTGGAATGGCCTTTCTAGCCTTCTCTCCTTATCTTTTTAAAAACCTCCTTTAATTCTAGCTCTTTGACCAAGCTTCAGGTGATCTAATTGCATCAGCTATCACTGGAAAAGAATTAACAGAAGCAGGTTCTGAGCTGAGTAAGGGAATGGTACCATGGAGGAGTGAATTACAGCTTCATCAAGGAGGGAACTCAATAAACACATTGTTTCTCCATTCACACAATCTGGCAAACACGGCAGGCTTTTTCCATAGATAATTGTTCCTGAAATAACACATTGGCAAAACCATGGGAGAACAAGGGCATAAATTCTGAGTATAATCCAGTCATCAGTATCCTGACGTTTCATTTCAGGATAATTTAATTCCTTAAGTGGCCATTTTATTAGGTTAATTGGGCCAGATGGTCTGCTGTAAATTCCCTTAGTTTCAATGATTACACCAGCATCTTTGCTGTTTGTTTCTGAGCTGTCATAGGGCAAAGGGGAGAACAAAATTAGGCTTTCTCATTTTTTCCTCTCTGATTGACCCTCTTGAAAAGTGTATCTAGATGTCAGGCCAGGACATAACCTACTCTTCCTGTGGGTGTCATCTGTGCTTAGGCTTTAACACGGGAAGGTAGGTTCTCAGCCAAGACACAGGTGCCCATTCAGCAGCCTTCTCCTGAGGCTCAACACCAGCAGGAGGGCTCAAAGGAGGAGTGGTCACCAACATAATGTACATCTCAATACGATAGCAAAGCACAACGCTATTACAGCTTGGGATGCTGGAGTTAGCAGTTCAATTCCAATGTCATCTGTAAGGAGATTGTACATCCTCCCCTTAGAAAACGTGTTTTCTCTGGATTCTTCCCACAGTTCAAAGACATACCAGTTCGTAGGTTAATTGTTCACTTAAGTTGCCCCATGTTTAGTTTAGGGTTAACTCTGGGATCGCTGGGACAGAACGACTTGAAGGGCTGGAAGGGCCTGTTCCACACTGTATCTGTAAACACAGAAAATAAAATGAAATGTAAGTGAAATGTTGACTCATCAGGAACACTGGAGATTTCAGATGAGTAAACCACTGATCTAAATCATGCCTTTGGCATCCGTATCGCCTCCCTTCACATGAATTGAATCACTTCAGCTATACTGTGCATTCCTGTAGAATGACGAATGCTCACTCACTTTGTGTCTATGACTCACGTGTTGGTATTCTCTGAAGTATGGTCAAGTGAGCCTGCTTGCATTTGGCCTGTCACTGGGAATGCACGCTGGAGAGGAGCTCTGGCACGAAGGGGTTAACTGTCAGCCCGTGATCATTAGCATTTGAAAAGCAGGCTGGTAAAAAGAATGGAATACCTGAGCAAGTGCATGCTCTAAGAATAGTCAAGTGCAACATGGGTGAGATGAGCCCCCTGATATGCTGCTGCTGCTACGCTTGAACTGAATCTATTTTTAATCCAGAGGATTTTTCACCTCTCAATGGGAAAGCTGCCTCTGTCATTGATCCTGTCTGGACAAATATGACTGTCCTCATTCTTCTGTTTGACGAGAAGAATGGACATCACCATGCTGTCCATTAAATATCTACACTCAGTGGCCACTTAATTAGGTAAACCTGAAGACCAGCTCATTTATACAGATATCTAATCAGCCAATCATGGCAGCAACTCGATGCATAAAAGCATGCAGGCATGGTCTAGAAGTTCAGTTATTGTTCAGACCAAACATCAGAATGGGGAAGAAATGTGATCTGTGACTTTGTCCATGGAATGATTGCTGATGTCAGGTTTGAGTATCTCAGAAACTGCTGATCTGGGACTTTCATACACAACAGTCTCCAGAGTTTACAGAGAATGGGCTGAAAACAAGAAAGAATCCAGTAGGCAGCAGTTCTGTGGGTGAAGATGCCTTGCTAATGAGAGAGGTCGGAGGAGAATGACCAGACTGGTTCAAGCAGACAGGGAGGCAACAGCAGCTCAGGTAACTATGCCTTGAGACAGAAGAGCATCTCTGAATGCACAACTCATCAAACATTGTAGCGAATGGGCCAAATGGGTTCCCCTCCTGGACGTAGTGAAGTAGCCGCTGAGCGTATTTATGTCCCAGTTCCTGACTTTTACATTTGGCTAAGGGAAGAATAATTATGCATTTCTTTCCCTGTAAACTGAAATTTTCTCCCTTAACTCCACTCTGTGTTATTGCATTGCATCTCCAAAAGCTTCCATGAGACCCTTGCTTTCAGCCTAGTTCCGTTAAAGAATCCTCAGATGGTGTCTCTGCCAGCTGTTTGAAAGGGATACTGCATTCTGTTCTCCAGCTCAGGTTGACGGACTGCTTCATCGAACACTTTTGCTCTATCTGCTGCAAAAGGCAGGAAGTGCCAATGGCCCCCCAATTCATTCCAACTCTCCATTCTGACATTGATATGTCTCTGCATGACCTCCTGCATCAAACACCATGTGGTTGAGCAACAACGATATTCCATCTGGATAGTCTCCAACATGATGGCATGATCATCGCTTTCTCCAACTCCCAGTAAACATTCAGTTTGCTCCTCCTTCCCCCCCTTTTTATTATTTGCCCTACTTTGTGGCCCTTTTCCCCTTTTCCTTTCCTTCCCATACTAATAACCTGCCCATTTCTTCTCTCTGGTTCCCTACTTCCTTTCTTTTCTTCCTTTATACCCTTCTATCAGACCCCTTCTTATTTCAGCTCTTTACCTTTTCCACCTACCCCTCCCTGCTTCTCACAATATCCTCCCTCCCCATCCACCCACCTTCCTCCTCAATTGGTTCCACCTATCACCTGCAGACATGCACTCCCCCCACCCCCAACAACCACCTTATTCTGGCTTCTTACCATTCCTTTCCAGTGCAGAAGAAGGGTTTCAGCCTAAAACATTGACTGTTTATTCATTTCTGTAGATACTACCTGACCTTCTAAGTTCCTCCAGCATTTTGTGTGTTGCTTTAGATTTCCAGCTGGTACAGAATCTCTTGTGCCCATTCTGCTGGGTTGCCAGTTGGTGCAGAATCTCTCGTGCCCATTCTGCTGGGGTGCCAGCTGATGCAGAATCTCTCGTGCCCATTCTGCTGGGGTGCCAGCTGATACAGAATCTCTTGTGCCCATTCTGCTGGGGTGTCAGCTGATGCAGAATCTCTTGTGCCCATTCTGCTGGGGTGCCAGTTGGTGCAGAATCTCTCGTGCCCATTCTGCTGGGGTGTCAGCTGATGCAGAATCTCTTGTGCCCATTCTGCTGGGTTGCCAGTTGGTGCAGAATCTCTTGTGCCCATTCTGCTGGGTTGCCAGCTGATGCAGAATCTCTCGTGCCCATTCTGCTGGGGTGTCAGCTGATGCAGAATCTCTTGTGCCCATTCTGCTGGGTTGCCAGTTGGTGCAGAATCTCTCGTGCCCATTCTGCTGGGGTGCCAGCTGATGCAGAATCTCTCGTGCCCATTCTGCCGGGGTGTCAGCTGATGCAGAATCTCTCGTGCCCATTCTGCTGAGGTGTCAGCTGGTGCAGAATCTCTCGTGCCCATTCTGCCGGGGTGTCAGCTGATGCAGAATCTCTCGTGCCCATTCTGCTGGGGTGTCAGCTGATGCAGAATCTCTCGTGCCCATTCTGCTGAGGTGTCAGCTGGTGCAGCATCTTTTGTGCCCATTCTGCTGGGGTGCTAACGGATGCAGATTCTCTCGTGCCCATTCTGCTGGGGTGCCAGCTGATGCAGAATCTCTCGTGCCCATTCTGCTGGGGTGCCAGGGTGGTGCCACTGGTGAAGCTGCTGTCTCACAGATCTCGTGTCCTGGGTTTGATCCTGCCCTCTGGTGCTGACTGCTTGGAGTTTGCCTGTGAGAGTATGTGAGAGTATGGGTTTTATCCTGAAAGCTCCAGTTTTCTCCCACATCCCAAAGTCATACTGGTTGGCATGTTAATTACCTCTATTATTGAATTGAATTGACTATTTTGTCAGTGTGTGAGTAGAAAAGTCTCACATGGGAACATGGAGAGAATATAATGGGTGTCACAGTCACATCGCAGTTAGAGTGATGACATTACAGCCTCGGGTACCAGAGTTTGGAGTTCAATCTGTCAGGAGTCTACTCCTGTAGAATATAATGGTTTGCTCTGGTTTCCTCCCACAGTCCAAAGATGTGCAAGTTAGTAGGTGGATTGGTGGTTCTAAATTATCCCATGATTAGACCAGGGCTAGGTTAGGGTTTGCTGTGTGGTGTATCTTGAAAAGCCAGAAGAGTCTTTTCCCTGCTCTAGCTCAAAAATAAATATGAGCGGAGTGTTTGGTAGTCCTTGTGACTTGGTAGCTGTACTCCTACCTTCTATCTGCATGACTCCAGTTTTGCCAGTTCGATGGAGACATAAGAAACTGCCAACCTTGGAATCTGGAGCAAAAGCTTGGAAGAACTTAATGCGTCAGAGGTATCCATGAAGGGAAATGGACAGTCAACATTTAATGTCACCTGAACTGAATGGAAGGCCTCAGCCCAAAGTCCCTTTCCCTCATTCACCAAGTCCTCCATCAGCTCATGTTTTTACTTTGTCAATCTGAGATGGAAATAGATGCTTTTTTAAATGTTTTTCTTAATGAAGAAAACCTCCATAATGTGTTTCAGTCGTTATAAATTTTCTGTGTAAAGCGTTCAAGTAATCAAACAGGTAACAACATGCCTGGAGGAAATGTCTCTCAGGATTTGTGGTGCTGGTAGCAAACGAAAGCTTACATTAGGTTTCTGGTATAGGAAAAGACTCAAATTCTCCAGGTCCTGCTTGGTTTAGCTTGGTTTAGCTTTAGCTTCACACATCAGAATGGATCATGTAAATCACAGCAATCAACATTTAACACACTGAACTCTTGTGCTAAATGTGAAACTGCCTTTTTTATTCTGTGCGTCTGTCTAATCGTGAAGTAAACTGTGCTTCTGTCCTGTTTATTGGGTATGGCATGGAATAGGCCCATCCAGGCTCTCAAGCCACCCCAGCAACCCCTTATTTAACCCTAGCCTAATCACAGGACAATTTGCAATCACCAGTTAACCTGCTAACCTTACGTCTTTGGATTGTGGGAGGAAACTTGAGTACTCAGAGAAAGCCTATGCATTCCATGGGGAGGAGGATATACAGCCTCCTTACAGATGACATGGGAATTGAACTCTGAACTCCGAAGCCCCAAGCTGTAATAGCATTGTGCTAACCGTTACATTACATGTTGCCAGTGGCATAAGGTGACAACAAACGATCTGCTGGAGGAACTCAGCAGGTCGAGCAGCATCTGTGGGAAGAAAGGGATTGTTGATATTTCAGCTCGAATGCCACACGACCCATTGTGTTCCTCCAGCAGAATGTGGATTGCTCTAGATTCCAGCATCTGCAGTCTCTTGTCTCTCCATTGAAAGATGCCATTCCTGCATCAACATTGACCTGGAGGTTGGCTTGAGTGTATGGCTCCCTGCAGTATACCAAAAAGCTGTCAAGGCTACATAGGCGGGCAGCTCCCAGTCTCCTCCCAGCTAACAGGAGTTATCTGCCACTCATTTCCAACTCCTATTTTGATCCAGATCTCACCCATCAAACCAGCCAGTTGCTCCTAACCTTCAGTTACCTTGTTGTATCTCTTACGCTACCACCTCTCATGGCTTGTTATTTTGCAGTTATTAGTAAAATATCATTTACTGCTAACGCCTCTTGGCTGCAATGCTTCCTCTACCTTTCCTGACAAAAGCAGGCAGTAAATTTGGTTAGAAGGTCATTTATTTAAATTGTAGAGGAAGCACAAACTAAAGCAGGGTAATTTCTCCAGAAAAAAAATGAAGTGTTTGGAGAACAGTAACATTCCAACTGTACAGAGCATCAGTCTGCATCTTAGACTCATGGGGTCACCAGACATGATTGTATCTCCATGCTGTCAAATGCATCTTGTTCATAGTGGAGTGAAGGGAATGAGGATGTCCTGGAGGCCCACACTGGATATCAATCAGGAACAAGGTAAGCAAGCTGTTCAAATCCAAACACACAACTGTTTTGCAGGCCTCATTTAGACCTTTAACTCAGCAATGATGTCTCCATCAGCCTCCAGTGCCCGAGATCTCGGAGAGATTGGGTCATGTACTGCAGTCTCAACTTGTGTGATCTACTGGCCTATTGCCTAAAATGAATTGTTTTCACCTGCCAGCTTTGTATGACGTTGAGAAGAGTAGTTACCATTGAAATGTGGGAAACATGACACAGTAGTGGAGCTAGAAGAGATCTGGCTTCACAGTGTTAGAGACACAGTTTCGATCCCAACTACGGATTCGGCATGTTCCCCACGTCCCCTCTTACAGCCCAAAGGCATGCAGGTTCGTAGGTTGATCCTGATTATAAATTTCCCCCAAAGTGTGGGTGAGGTGCAGAAGCTGGGATATAATAAAAACATGGGATTAGTGTCTGCTTACTGCATATGGTTGATGATCTGCGCAGATTTGGTAGGTTGATGGGCCTGTTTCAGTCCTTGTAGCTGTGTTCTGTGGTAGAGAGGGCTTTGCCTGTGATGAACTAAACAATGTCCACCAGTTTTTTTAAGAGCAAACACAAGGAAATCTACAGATGCTGGAAATTCAAACAACACACACAAAATGCTGGTGGAACACAGCAGGCCAGGCAGCATCTATAGGGAGAAGCACTGTCGACGTTTCGGGCCGAGACCCTTCGTCAGGATTCACCAGTTTTTGCATGCTTTTCTAGTCTTGGGCATTGGTGTTTCTATACCATACCATGATGCAATCAATCAGGGTACTCACCACTGTCCAGCACCCAACTCCCCCGTGTCGTGACTTGTGAATTTATCTTACTCCCTCCATTGGAGGACTTCGATACCAGTGCTACAGAAAGACAACCGCAAATGGTTTCCACTGCTGATGAGTACACCGCATTATCTGTCCACATCATCCATTCCATAACAGGGCAGAAAACCTTCCTCCATCAGCACAACCACTGACTATCCTGACACGCTTACTCAGGAAAGAGGAAACGATAATAAATTGACTGGAGATTAAAAATTCTCCTAGTTTAGTTGGCCAGGGTAGGATGGCTGGGTGGGGGGAGGGGCAAAGGAAGGGTATGACATATGACCGAGGGATTTCCTTGCAATGGGGTCTTCTGTGTAAACAACCTTTTAATTGAATACACCTACAAAGCAAGTTGGGGTTGACATTGAACCCAGTGTAAGTGCTTCACTGTAACCAGGCCCGATAGTAATGTTATTGAAATATAATCCCAGATGAGCGTCTCTTGGGCTGAGCACGGACTTGTTGAGCAGTATCTGATTCTGAACTCCTTTCAAAAGCTGTGTCTTAATGATATAGTGGGACTTCAGTGAATTGGGACAACCGCTTATTTGGGACAACTCTTAAAGAAAATAGCCGGGATTCCCTTTGTTTATTTGTGGCACTGTGCCAGTTAATTGGGGAGGGAGACTCTTGTAAACTTAGTGTAAGTTGTCGGCACTTGTGTGGCCATTAGACACTGCACCGTGCTTAGAGCCAACAGCTTATAAATAGTGTCAGTTGCATGTGTTTGTGTTCAAAAATCAGTGACTTTTTTCTTGGCACTTATAGTTGGTAGATACAAGCAGAAAGACAATTGCTAACTTTGACTTCAAGCATTCAGGCTTGGAGATGCCAGAAACAGCTGGGTGAAAATTAAACAATATCACTACTTCAACAAGTTAGAAACTATGAAGAATTTGAAGGTGTCGACAATCATTTTGAATGTTACAAGAAAAATGCAGATTTGGAGGATGTAATTATTGAAAGCACTGTATGAAGGTATTCCATTATCTACACTAGTTGTCTGTGCTGATTTTGTCCACTTGGAGTCAATCTATGAATGTGGCAGTGTAATTCCTCCGTCGATAACTATTAGGGACTACCTCCAAACAGCAGCTGGGATGTGGATTACAAATTACAACAGGAGATAGAAAAGGCGTGTCAAAAGGGCAATGTCATGATAATCGTTGGGGATTTTAATATGAAAGTAAGGGTTAAACACCAGGTTGAGTCAGTGGTGAAGAAAGCAAATGCAATGTTGGCATTCATTTCTAGAGGTATAGATTATCAGAACAGGGATGTGATGTTGAGGCTCTATGAGGCACCCGTGAGACCACACTTGGAGTATTGTGCGCAGTTTTGGGCTCCTTATTTTAGAAAGGATATACTGGCATTGGAGAGGGTTCAGAGAAGATTCATGAGGGTGATTCCAGGAATGAAAGGGTTACCGTGTGAGGAACGTCTGGCAGCTCTTGGGCTGTATTCCTGGAGTTCAGGAGAATGAGGGGGGATCTCATAGAAACATTCCAAATGTCAAAAGACCTGAACAGATTAGATATGGCAAAGTTATTTCTCATGGCACAGAAGTCTAGGGCAAGAGGGTACAACTTCAGGATAGAAGGATGTCCATTTGGAACAGAGATGCAGAGAAAATTACTTCAGTCAGTGGTTGGTAAATCTGTGGAATTTGTTGCCACGAGCAGCTGTGGAGGCCAAGTCATTGGGTGCATTTAAGGTAGAGCTAGATAGGTTCTTGATTATCCAGGGCATCACAGGGTATGGGGAGAAGGCAGGGGAGTGGGGATGACTGGATCAATCATGATTGAATGGCAGATAAGACTCGATGGGCCGAATGGCCTACTTCTGCTCCTGTATCTTATGGGCTTATGGTTTTAATACAGTTCTATTGTATTGTAGTAGTATGGATACTATTCTAATCTGTCCGGTGTTACATTTAAATACACAATTTTTACTCAGTTTGTCTTTTTTGTACCTTTTTAAATATTTCCATGTAACTTCTGCTAATTAGAGCAGCTGCTTAACTGGGCTAAAATGTACTGGTCCTGATGTGCCCAATTAACTGGAATTTACTGTTAATTTTATCTAAAATCATTTACACCCATTAACTGAGAAGGCAGAGATGAAGGGCAGTTAAGATTCTGTGTACCTGAACTACTCCAGCTCAGGAATTGGATTAATAGAACCATTTTAATTTGGAATTACTCAATGTGCAGTTAATTTTGAATAAGTCATGTTGTAATTATATGGGGCCTCGAAGAGACTGCATCTGGAATATTGTGTTCCATTTTGGTCTCCCTGCTCAAAAAAGGATATATTAAGTGATGAAAGGAGTCTAAAAAAGGCTCATCAGATTGGTTCCGGGACTTGTTGAGGACAGATTTAATAGATTGAGTTTGTGTTCAAGAGGATTTTTCAAATATTGGGATAGTCTTGGCCAAAAAGCAAAGCCCCAGAATAGAAGGATGTCTCTTTGGAACAGCGATGAGGAGGAATTTCTTTAGCCAGAGGGAGGTAAATCTGTGGAATTCTTTGCCACTGACAGCTGTGTGGGCCAAGTCATTGCGTATATTTAAAGTGGAGATTAATAGGTGCTTGACTAGTAAGGGTGTAAAAGGTTATGGGAGAAAGCAGGAGATGATGTTTTGAGGGAAAATAAATCAGCCATGATCAAATGACAGAGCAGACTTGATGGGCCAAATGGCCTAATTCAGTTCCTACGACCTTATGGTATAGGTGATGTTTATACACAGGAACTTGAAGCTCTCAACCATTACCAATTTACCTATGTTTTATGGTGGTCTCTTGGGTTTAGAAGAATGAGAGGTGAATGCACAAACGTCTGCTAGATAAGCAGATGTTTCTTCTGGCTGAGGTGTCTAGACCTAGGGTTCATTTCCATGGTTGCTGCCTGACCTGTTGAGTTCCTCCAGCATTTTGTGTGCATTGCTATGTATACCATGTGCAACCTCGAGATTTATCTTCTTGTAGGCAGGCACAAAACAAAAGAACCTATTAGAATCCATGAAAAACCCACACCACAAAACTGTGAAACATCCAGTGTGCAAACAAAAACAGAACAACTTGTGCAAACCATAAAAATTAAATGAATAACCCACGGAACATGAACAGCAGAGTCCCTGAAAGAGAGTCTACGACCATGGAAGTGGTCCAGCACTGAGGCGAAGGCCAACGGCTGTAGGTCACGGCCGCACTGAGATGAGCAAAGCTTTATGGAGTAGTGAGCTGGACGTCAGTTTGTCCTTTGCCCTGAGCTTCAACACCTTAATCTTTTTAATCTGGCTTGGTGCTTACATCAGCTAAACATCAGTTAGACATCAATGTAAACATGAGTAACATCTTTACCTGAGAATTTAGTTTATCAAAGAATCTCATATCTGCTGGAGTTTAATGATAGTTTTTCAGTCCCTGACTGTCTGTTGGAATTTGGCCAGCTACGGGTATATTAACTGTCTTTCACTCTTTAGTGAGGAGCATTTGAAGGCTCTGGGCCTGTACTCAGGGTTTAGAAGAATAAAGGGGGATCTCATTGAAACCTATCGAACATTGAAAGGTCTAGACAGAGAATCTTTTCAATAGTGGGAGAGTCTAGGACAAAGGGGCACAGCCTCAGAATAGAAAAGTGTCCTTTTAGGAATTTCTTTAGCTCGAGGATGATGAATCTGTGGAATTTATTGCCACAGATGGCTGTGGAGGCCAAGCCATTGGGTATATTTAAAGCAAAGGTCAGTAGGTTTTTGGTTAGTCAAGGTGTCACAAGTTACGGGGAAGAAGACAGGAGAATGGGATTGAGAGGGGTAATAATGGATAATGCCCATGATGGAATGGCAGAGCAGACCTGATAGACCGAATGGCCTAATTTTGCCCCTGTATCTTATGGTCTTTATCTTCTGGTGCTGAGTTTATTTACTCAGGTTTTAAGATCTGCTGCTTTTGTTCTTTGCTGAGCCTGTAGCAGAACCATGTTTAGTTGTTCATGGGGTGGATGTGGAGAGGATGTTTCCTAAGGTGGGGGTATCCAGACTCAAAACTGAGGGGCGGCCTTGTAGAAGAGAGGTAAGGAAGATTTTTCTTAGCAGAGAGTAGTGAGTCTGTGGAATGCTCTGCCATGTCTATGAGTATATTTAAGGAGGAAGTTGATAGTTTCCTAATTGGTCAGGGGATCAGAGGATATGGTGGGATCCGGGATCGACCATGATGGAATGGTGGAGCTGAATGGCCTAATTCCACTCCTATGTTTTTTGGTCTTATGGTCTTGTATTAATGCCCACCACGGTTTCTGTTCGGGTTTAGTCAGGAATTACCAGATTTGCCTGATAGGATTCAATAGTTCATAAAATATAAAAAATTATGAGAGTCATAGATGGGGTTGAGAGCCAGGCTGGAAATATCAGACATTAAAGTATGGAGATGAGAGGGGAGAAGTTTAAAGAAGATTTATAATAGAAAATTATTTTACACAGAGTGGCAGGTGCCTGGAACATACAGTCAGGGAAAGTGGTAGAAGCAGATATGCTAGCATTGCTTGAGAGGTACAGTATTTGGACAGACACATGAACGTCCATGGATCGAAGGGATAGAGACCATGTGCAGGCAGATGGGATTAGTATAAATGAGCATTGTGGTCAGCACTGATGTTGTGGGATGAAGGGTGATTCCTGTAGTTCAAGTTCAAGCTTATTTATTTATTCAAAGATTGAGCATGGAACACACCTTTCAGACCTTAGAGCTGCGCCTCCCAATTTTAACACTAGTCTAACCACAGGACAATTTACGACAACCTACTAACTAGTATATTTTTGGACTGTGGGAAGAAGCTGGAACACCCAAAGGAAATTCACAGACTCCACAAGGAGGACGTACAAACTCCTTAGAGAGGATGCTGGGATTGAACTCCGACTCCAAGAGCTGTAATAGCGTCACAATATCTGCTACCCTACCGTGGTGCCTACAATTGTCATTCAACCTATTAATATAGCCAGATGTAAATGTGTTCCTCCAGAGTGCAAAACACAGTCACACACAGTACAAGGTACGTATAATAGATACATATTGTGCTGTTGGATTTTTTTTGACCCCGATAAATCCCTCAACTCCAGCAGATAAAATTAAGTGACTGCTGGAAATTGCTGTGGGTTGGAAACTCAGTTCAGATGAAGCTTGGTGTTTTAGGAACTGCTTGGTATTCTGATAACACCTTTACACCTCAGCTGTTAATTTGGTTTTGCTTCACACTTTCATCTTGTTAGGGATTAAGATGTATGGTAGAAATCCTGCAAACTCGTTAACTGTGTTTTATATTCCCAAGAAGATAAAACAACTTACCTCATTATACTACCCTTAAAGGGTACTTTAAAAGTCTCATGTAAGCAGCCTTCTGGACTGATGGGTGATAGACATAAAACAACCAGTCTTTTCTGACAAGAAGCAAGTAATGTTCCTGGTATGTGGGTTTAAATAATGTTAAACTCCTCAACTTAAACATCCCTATACTTTCTGTAAAAGTAAATCTGCTGGAGAGGGAAAGTCGAATTTCATTGCCCTTCAATTGAGCAGGTGAAGTTTCAGAGGAGAATTGTGGAGTGGGGTCAGGCAAGCTGATTAACTTTGAGATGGTTAAAATCTCACTCCGACCTTTGTAACATACTTCTATCTTCTAGAAAACAGAGTAATGTGTTGTAGTAATTGGCAATGTCATTAACAAAACAATAAAATCACTTGGATAGGTATATTGATAGCAAATGTTCACTGGGAGGTGGGGAAATGGGAATGGCTTAAAAGGGCATCTTTGTGGGCCAGATGTGTCTATTTCCATGCTGTATGACTACATGACTCTTAATAACTTGTAGCAATGCAGAACTCGCAGAGATGTGCTCTACACCATTCTGAAGGGAAATGGTGGCTTTCTATTCTGGAAGTTAATGAATCCTTTTGAATCATACCAATCCAGTAGCTAACCTTTTTTTGTGTTTGTATATTTTACATTGCTGGGCCCTGTTATTCCCACCACATCTTCCTCAAATAATCCAACAAAATGGACACTCGGTGTCCAATTTATTAGATACCTTGAACATCAGCTCATTAATGCTAATATCTAATCAGCTAATCATGTGGCAGCAACTTAATGCAGGGTCAAGAGGTTAAGTTGTTTAGACCCAACAACAAAATGGGGAAGAAACGTGTCCTAAGTGACTTTGCTCATCAAATGATTGATAGTGACAGATAGAGTTGTTTGAGTATCTCAGAAACTGCTGATCTTCAAGGATTTTCATGTACACCAGTCTCTATAGTTTACAGAGAATGATGTGAAAATGAAAAGCCAATTCTGTAGGTAAAAATGCCTTGTTAATGAGGAAGATCAGAGGAGAATGGCTATCCGGTTCAAGCTGATAGGAGGGCAACAGTAACTCAAATAACCACGTGTTACAACAGAGTGCAGAAGAGCATCTCTGAATGTAGAACACATTGAACCTTGAGTGAACGGAGTACAGCAGCAGAATGTACACTCAGTGGCCACTTTATTAGGTATTATAGTGGCTTCTGAGTGCATTCTCATCAGCATTATCAAACCTTCAGTCAGGAGAAGGAGAGGCACCAGAAGGAGGTGAACCATAATGGTGTCACTCAGAGGAGATAAATGTCTCGCAGCAATAGTCTCCCCCTGCATCCTCGATTCAGTGTCCAAATCCCTCCACCAAGTAGGTCTGTGATGTAAGAGTGACTGACAAACGGGGTTCACTCTGCAGGAAATGAGTCAGGAGCTGGAAATCTGGAACTGAGTGAAAGCAGGAGAATGCTGCTCTTGGGGCTGAGTGGCACAGTGCCTTCATAACTAAACTCTGAGAGTATATTCAGGACCACAGCAGAGAGATCTCCTGGTGCTGACAGAATTGCCTGTACAGTCGCAGCCCTGTTCCCCCCGGCCCCCTTCACTTCCCTTTTGAGAGTGACAATAGTATCTGCTTCTATCATTCCCTTCGGCTGTGATTAATAGATCACAATCTGTTAATCACTATTTTAACTTTAGTAATAAAATTACTTTGAACTTCGAACTTTTAATTTGCTAATGAGACACAAGCAGTCACATTCTGACACATACATAGATGGATTCTCAGATCCTTTTACTTCCAAACATTGAAAACACACACACACCACACACACACACACACACACACACACACACACACACACACACACACACACACACACACACTCACACACATACACACACACACCCTCATACACACACACACACACACACCCACCCTCATACACACACACACACAAACACACACACACACACACACCCTCATACACACACACACACACACACACACACACACACCCTCATACACACACACATACACACACACACACACACACACACACACACACTCACACACACACAAACACACACACACACACACACAGACACACACACACACACACACACTCACACATTTCAGTCAAGCACTGACGGTGCGTGCTCATACACTTTTATACCTTCAATGAGGTATGCCCAAGGCTGTCTGGTGCTCCGAGCCACCAACCATTTAAATTTTTCTCTCAGTTACTACAACAATTCTGCCTGGACAGTTTATAACCCTACAGCATGAACACTGAATTCTGCAGTTTCAGCTATACTGCTTCCCCCTCCGTCCCTTTTCTTTTTCCTCCTGATCTACCCAGTTTCACCTACACCCACTCCAGCCCCTTATCACTCTGTTTTTTCCCCCTCTTCCACGTACTCCATCTGCCCATCAACTACACACTCCTGTCTCTGGGTCCTCTCCTCTTACTGTTGCTATCTGCCTCCCCAACTCTTTAATCAATCGTACCTTCCATCCAACCCCTCCTATCTGTAGCCTTTGTCCCATCCACTATCCTCCCGGCCTCTATCACCGTCCTCTCCTCCACCTATCATTTCTCTGCTCTTGCTCGACACAAAACAAACATAATAGAACCCATTAAAAAACCTTTACGCAACAAAGTCTGTTAAAACACCCAAATGTGCAAAAAAAATCAGAGTCGGAGTCAGAATCAGGTTTATTATCACCGGCACGTGACGTGAGATTTGTTAACTTAGCAGCAGCAGTTCAATTCCATACAAATTCTGGCAGAGAGAGAAAAATAATAATAAATAAAACAAAACAATAATAAATAAACAAGTAAATTACACATATTGAATAGATTATAAAAAATGTGCAAAAACAGAAATACTGTATATTAAAAAAATGAGGTTGTATCCAAATCTTCAAAGTCCATTCAGGAATCGGATGGCAGAGCGGAAGAAGCTGTTCCTGAATCGCTGAGTGTGTGCCTTCAGGCTTCTGTACCTCCTACTTGATGGTAATAGTGAGAAAAGGGCATGCCCTGGGTGCTGAAGGTCCTTAATGATGGACGCTGCCATTCTGAGACACCACTTCCTAAAGATGTCCTGGGTACTTTGTAGGCTAGTGTCCAAGACCGAAAGAAGCTGCAGAAGATCGTGAACACAGCCCAGCACATCACACAAACCAATCTTCCGTCCTTGGACTCACTTTACACCGCACGCTGTCGGAGCAGTGCTGCCAGGATAATCAAGGACATGACCCTCCCACCCAACACACTTTTTGTCCCACTTCCCTCCGGGAGAAGGTTCAGGAGCATGAAGATATGTACTGCCAGATTTGGGAACAGCTTCTTTCCAACTGTGATAAGACTGCTGAACGGATCCTGACCCGGATCTGGGCCGTACCTTCAAAATATCCACACCTGACTTGCACTACCTTACTTCCCCTTTTCTATTTTCTAATTATGACTTATAACTTAAATTTTTATTATATTTACTCTGATTTGTACTTCAGAGAGCGCAAAGCGCAAAATCAAATATCGCTTTGATGATTGTGCGCTGTAGTATCAATTGTTTGCTGACAATAAAGTAAAGTAAAGATGGAGCTGACTAGATTTACAACCTTCTGCAGCTTCTTTTGGTCCTGTGCAGTAGCCCCTCCATACCAGACAGTGATGCAGCCTGTCAGAATGCTCTCCACAGTACAACGATAGAAGTTTTTGAGTGTATTTGTTGACATGCCAAATCGCTTCAACCTCCTAATAAAGTATAGCCACTGTCTTGCCTTCTTTATGACTACATTAATGTGTCGGGACCAGGTTAGATCCTCAGAGATCTTGACACCCATTCTCTCCACTTCTGATCCCTCTCTGAGGATTGATATGTGTTCCTTCGTCTTACCTTTCCTGAAGTCCTCACGAAAGGTCTTGGCCCGAATCATCGACAGTGCTTATCCTTATAGATGCTGCCTGGCCTGCTGTGTTCCACCAGCATTTTGTGTGTGTTGTCCACAATCAGCTCTTTCGTCTTACTGACATTGAGAGGCAGTTTGTTCCTGCAGCACCATTCCTCCAGTTGGCATATCTCACTCCTGTACGCCCTCTCGTCACCACTTGAGATTCTACCAACAATGGTTGTGTCGTCAGCAAATTTGTAGATGGTATTTGAGCTATGCCTAGCCGCACTGTCATGTGTATATAGAGAGTAGAGCAGTGAGCTAAGCACACACCCCTGAGGTGCGCCAGTGTTGATCACTAGCGAGGAGGATATGTTGTCACTAATCTGCACAGACTGGAGTCTTCCGGCTAGGAAATTGAGGGTCCAATTACAGTGGGAGGTACAGAAGCCCAGGTTCTGCAACTTCTCAATCAGGATTGTGGGAATGATGGTAATAAATGCTGAGCTATGGTTGATGAACAGCATCCTGGTGTAGGTGTTTGTGTTGTCTAGGTGGTCTAAAGCTGTGTGAAGAGCCATGGGGATTGCGTCTGCCATTGACCTATTGTGGCGATAGGCAAATTGCAATGGGTCCAGGTCCTTGCTGAGGCAGGAGTTCAGTCCAGTCATGACCAACCTCTCAAAGCATTTCATCACTGTCGGTGTGAGTGCTACCGGGCGATGGTCGTTAAGGCAGCCCACATCATTTTTCTTTGGCACTGGTATAATTGTTGCCTTTTTGAAGTAAGTGGGAACTTCTGCCCATAGCAGTGAGAGGTTGAAAATGTCCTTGAGTACTCCCACCAGTTGGCTGGCACAGGTTTTCAGAGCCTTACCAGGTACTCCATTGGGGCCTTCTGCCTTGTGAGGGTTCACTCTCTTTATAGACAGTCTAACATCAGCCTCTGAGACAGAGATCACAGGGTCATCAGGTGCAGCAGGGATCTTCACAGCCATAGTTGTGTTCTCCCTTTCAAAGTGGGCATAGAAGGCATTGAGTTCATCTGGTGGTGAAGCATCACTGCCATTCATGCTGTTGGGTTTCACTTTGTAGGAAGTAATATCTTGCAGACCCTGCCAGAGTTGCCGTGCATTTGATGTCACCTCCAACCTCATTTGAAATAGTCTCTTCGCCCTTGAAATAGCCCTCCACAAATCATACCTGGTTTTGTGGTACAGGCCTGGGTCACCAGACTTGAATGCCACAGATCTACCCTTCAGCAGGTGACATATCTCCTGGTTCATGCACGGCTTTTGCCCTGGGAATGTACAGTAAGTCTTGTGGGCACACACTCATCCACACAGGTTTTAATGAAGTCGGTAACAACTGCAGCATACTCATCCAGATTCGAAGATGAATCCCTGAATACAGTCCAGTCACTGATTCAAGGCAGTCCTGTAGTGCTCCTGTCCAAACCTTCTCCAAACCTGCTTGGTCCTCACTGCTGGTGCTGCAGTCTTCAGTCTCTGCCTGTACTCAGGGAGTAGAAGTACAGCCAGGTGATCAGACTTCCCAAAGTGAGGGTGTGGAATAGCACGGTAGCCATTCTTGATGGTGGTGTAACAATGGTCCAGTGTGTTGTTTCCTCTGGTATTGCAAGTGATCTGTTAATGGTAATTGCTTAGTGATTTTTTTAGGCTGGCCTGGTTAAAATTTCCCAAAACGATGGTGAAGGCGTTAGGGTGTGCTGTTTAAGTGCATGGTGATCCCATTGCTCAGATCGTCTAAAACCTGCTTGACATTGGCCTGAGATGGAATGTACACTGCTACCAGAATGACCCCGGAAATCTCCCGTGGGCGGTAAAAAGGACGACAAAAGAACAAATTGTGCAAACAATAAAAAACAGTAAACAGATAGTGTCCCCGAGCATGAGTGGTGCTTACAAATCTACTAACTACTGACCTGCATATCTTTGCGGTGTAAGAGGAAATTGGAGCATCAAGAAGGAAGCCATGTGGTTTTCTTTCTGTGTACATTGTCCCTGCATGCAAACTCCACTCGGGCAGTGCCCATGCTCAGCACTGAGCTTGGGTCTCCAGACACTGCGGGCTGTAGGGGCCAATCACTGGGTATATTTAAGACAGAGGTTGATAGATTCCTGATTAGTCAGGGCATGAAGGGATATGGAGAAAAAGGTTTGGGGCTAAAGGAAAATCGATCAACCATGATAAAAAGGCAAAGCAGACTTGATGAGCCAAATGGCCTAATCCTGCTCGAATGTCTTATGGTGAGGCAGTAGCCTTACAGAAGTCACTGTGATGCCCTACAAGTTAAATAAGCTATGAAGGTTGATAGGGTAATTAAGAAGGCATATGGCATGCTTGCCTTTAATGGTCGAGACAATGAGTTAAAAAAATCAGGAAGTAATGTTGCAGCTTTATAAAAGTCAGGCTGCATCTGGGGTGTTGTAAACAGCTCTGGTCACTGCATTATGTCGAGGCTTTGGAGAGAATGCAGAAGTTTACCGGGATGCTGTCTGGATTTGAGGGTGTGGCCTACACTGAGAGGGAGCTTCCTCTGGAGCGGTTGATGCTGAGGGAGATCTGATAGAGGTTTATAGGATTATGAGAGGCACAGATAGAGCAGACAGACAATATCTAACACCAGAGGAGAGAGGGTGTAATGCAGGGGTGGGCAAACTTTTTGACTTGTGGGCCACAAACTGTTCTAAAATTTGACAGGGGGGCCGGACTAGGAGCAGATGGACGGAGTGTTTTGGTAATACACCTCATAAGAGAAAATAAAGTATCATGGGATATGTAGAAAACATGTGCTTTAATTTCAATTGAAAATGAACAAATGCATTACAACAAAATATCTGTCTTTGAAGTCCCATGGTATTTAGCTATTTATTGAAATGACTTTTAAAACACTGAAAATTAAATGAATAAAATACAGCTTTTTTAATAATAACAGTTATTATTTTAAAGCACTGAAAATTCTGTTATCCTTCAAAATATTATCATCATCACTCTCCTCCTGACTGTCTTTATTTCAAAAACGGTAGGAGATGCAGGTCTACTTGTCCTGCTCCTTCTTATTCAATTGTCCCCTGTGCCAAAACTCAACAATGACCAGCACAAAGACAGAACAGTGACAGCGCGCCAGTATGCGGAGCGCGTTATTTGATCTGGAGCGCATTTATTTTGAGAACATACGTGCACCTGCGCACTACTCATGTCCATCACTTAACAGAAATGACATGTAACATGTAAGGCTTATTGAAAAAATATTTTCAAATGCATTTTTTTACATAACACAACGAAGAATCTTATTTTTAATTTCAGTGGGAACAGTGTTGTTGGTCTCCCTTTTTAGCCAGCACATCAAAGTCTGGATTTAGTTTTGTTGTGGCGATTCTCAGGATGGATCTGAGGTGTTGGTCAGTTAACTTGGATCTGTGGCTGACTTTGTTAATGTTCATGACGCTGAACACCTGTTCACACAAATAGGTCGAGCCGAACAAAGAGTAAAGCGCAAATGTGGAGTAATACGCTGCACCTCAACAAAGGTCAATGTATATAGAGTGCGTCATCTATTGGGAAAACGCCAGAATTGCGGGGAAAAAAATTAACAAGATTTATTTATATGAAGTTCTGCGGGCCGGATTAAAAAGCTTAACGGGCTGCATATGGCCCCCGGGCCGTAGTTTGCCCATGCCTGGTGTAATGTCACAGCCACGATCTCTGCTGCAGGATCTATGTAGGCCCACAGGCAATCTGCACAATTGTGCTTGGCTATCAGTGCATTCAGATGGGGCCCAAGTGCAGAGAGAGAAGCACACTGAAGTGGGTCAATAGTTCAAAGACTTTAATGTAAACAAGGTTTTAAGGGAAAGGAAAACAATAAACACTAGGCCAAACAGGCCCATTAGCTAAAACTTTTAAGTTGAAAACTAGATGTCAACATTGTGGCTGAAAGGAATAACTAGGTATAAAAAAGGATACCACTAGTCTTCAGTGTCTGTCAACCCAACAGTCCACGTCTTCAGGCAAGGCCAAATGCAAACAATCAACGTAACGTTTCTGTGCTTTGCTCAAATCCTGACAAGCACTATAGCAAAAAGAGGGGAGTTAAATACCAGAATGAAATAGTAGTTAGCTGACATATGCATATTCATGAATGCAATTGCCAAATCCGCTGTGCAGATTGCCTGAGAAGGCACGTGGACTATGCAGCTGAGTCCATGGTTGTGACAGGTAATTTCAAAGGGGATGTGAGGGGCAAGTTTTTACACAAAATGGTAGGTGCCTAGAAAGTGCTGCCGGTGGTGGCGGTAGGTGCAGAAACACTAGGGACTTTTAAGAGACATTTAGATAGGTACATGAATATGAGGAAAGTTGAATATTATGGACATCTATATCAATTATCTGGATGATAATGTGGTTAACTGGATGACCAAATTGGCAATGAACACCAAGACTAGGGATGGAGTGGATAAGAAGGAAGAGCATCGTGCCTTGTAGCAGGATCTGGAGCAACTATAAAAATGGGTGGACAGTGGAGATGGAATTGAATGCAGACAAGTGTGAGGTGTTCCACTTCTGTTAGGCCAACCAGGGTAAGTCTAACACTGTGAAAGGTAGGGCACTGAGGAATGCGGTAGAAGAAAGGAATCTGGGAATACAGGTCATTAATTCATCGAAAGTGGTGTCACATGTTGATAAGGTCGTAAAGAAAGCTTTTGGCACACTGACCTTCATAAATCAAAGTATTGAGTACAGGAGATGGGATGGTATGTTGAAGTTGTATAAGACATTGGTGAGGCCTAACATGGAGTATTATGTACAGTTTTGGTCACCTACCTTTAAGAAAAATGTAAATAAGGTTGAAAGAGTGCAGAGAAAATCTACAAGGAAATTGCTGGGTCTGGAGGACCTGAGTTATAAAGAAAGGTTGAATGGATTTATTCCTTGGAACACAGAAGATTGAGAGGAGATTTGTTAGAGGTGAACAAGGTTATGAGGAGTATAGATAGGGTAAATCAAGCAGGCAGGTGGCACTACATCCAGAGGTCATGGGTTAAGGGTGAAAGGTGAAAAGTTTAAGGGAAACAAGAGGGGAAACTTCTTCACATTGAGGCTGGTGAGAGTGTGGAATGAGTAGTGCATGCAAGCTCAATTGCAACACTTAAGAGAAGTTTGGATAGGTATATGGATGGTAAGGGTACGCAGGGCTGTGATCTGTGTGCAGGTTGAAGGGACTAGGCAGTTTAAATAGCTCAGCATGGCCTAGATGGCATGAAAGGCTGTTCCTGTGCTGCCTCTCGATGACTCTATGACATTATGTAGGCAAAGAGATTAGTTCATCTGGCCATTTGATTACATTTTAATTGGGTTGGCACAACCTTGTGGGCTAAAGTGCCAATTCCCTATCTGTACAGTGATACGTTCTGTGTTCTTCCTCAGCCAAGTGTTTTACTCTGCTACTGTTGGGCATTACTTGGATTTTCATAATAATCTGGCAATTTCCCAGAAAGAACTGTAGTTACATAAGTAAATGTTCATCTGTGGCTTTTGAACTCATATTACTATATAATGTCCAGGCACTTGCATTTTTGGTTCCACTGAGGTTGGGTGATACTAGAATTCGATATCATGGGTTAAGGGTGAAAGGTGACATGTTTAAGGGGAACATGAAATGGAAGTTCTCCACTCAGAGGGTGCTGAGGGTGTGGAACAAGGTGTCGGAAGAAGTGTTGGATGCGTCGATTTCAACATTTAAGAGAAATTTAGATAGGTATGTGGATGGGAGGGGTATAGAATTGCTATGGTCTGGTGGGGGCAGGTTGATGGGACTAAACAGAATAATAGTTTGGCACAGACTAGATGGGCCAAAGGGTCTGTTTCTGTTCTATGATTAACTGGAGTATACCATGGTAACCCGATTCAGTGTGATTGAGATTAGAAGAGACAACATTGAGACAGGATTCCATCAAACACCCATTCCACTTCTTACTTCCTTCACTTATAGTCAACCTTTTCACTCAATGGCATAAAATCAGGGTATCCTTGCTCATCTGCACAATCTCATTCACTAAGGTACTAGCAACCACATTCGGATGGATGCTTTTTGTGAACACTGCTGGCTCTGCTTGTCATGCCTCCTGTGTTGAAAATCTTGCCCACGACTCACACATGTAAGAGCCTCCATGCTGCCAATTGTAGTAGAATTACCACAGGAACCATTACTGCAGAGCCATTTCTGGATTTTGGGGATGATAATAAAATGGTATTAATATCAGATTAGTGTCAATTAATAGTGATGTTTGCTGCAGACTCCGTAAGCCAAACGACCTGTTTCTGAGCTGTGTGTCTCTCTGAATTGATTACTTTAATGAGAGAAAAGATCAAAGTCAACTTGGAAAAAGAAGCCTGAGCAGTGTCTAACATGTCAGTTGCAGAAAGCTCAAAGTGCAATCCAGCTACTTTTCCCCTTTGGTAAAGTCAAATTATTAATATGAATTCTGAATTTAAGTTCCAGACAAAATAACTTGTAACATGCTTGCAGTCATTTTTACTAAGAATTTTGTGTTTAGCCATCAGTACTATGATCAGCCATTGCAACAAATGAGTGAACTCATGTTTGATGTTAGTCATCTTTCTATTCAATGCCTCAGGAAGTGTACTTCTTCACCGAAGCTGAGAATACTCTTTGGTATTTCATTATTAATCTGGGTTATGATCCAGTTGATGGTACTGCAGGTATGTTGTTTGGTACTGATGTTATCTGTATGTTAGGCCAGATGACTTCTTTCTACATAAACATCTACTTTCCACTCAGACCCCATTTTTCTCTATGTACTTACTCATTTCTGAAACCTAAAATTTAAAGTTCAGAGTAAAATTCATTTTCAGTGTACATACTGTACATGTCACCACATATAACCCCAAGATTCTTTTTCCTGCTGGCATACTTAGCAAATTTCTAGAACAGTAACTGAAAACAGGATCATGGGATAACAAAATGTGCAAATGCAGGTATAAATAAATAACAATTAATAATGAGCATGAAATAACAAGATAAAGAGTCCATCAGTTGTGGGGCCAGCAGAAAGAGAATGAGTGTAATTATCCCCTTTTGTTCAGGAGCCTGATGGTTGAGGGGTAGTGGTTGTTATTGAACCTGGTGGATCTAGTCCTAAGGTACTTGGACCTTCTACCTGATGGCAGCAGGGAGAAAAGCCCACATCCCTGTGATGCTCTTGAGCTGATGGAGATTGTGGAGGAGATGCTTTTGCCAATTCAAACTGCCTGGGGTCTGCAAGTGGGGAAATCCAGGATCTAATTGCACAAGGAGGTATTGAGGCCCAGGTCTTGGAATTTATTGATTAGTTTTGAGGGGATGATGGTATTAACTGCTGAGCTGTAATTGATAAAGAGCATCCTGATGTATACACCTTTGTTGTTGAGATGTTCTTGAATTGCGTGAGGAGCCAACGAGAGAGCATCTGCTGTAGATCTGTTGCTAAAACAGGTGAATTGGACAGGAGCTGATATGCTTCAACACCAGCCTCTCAAAACTCTTAATCACTGGGGATATAAGTGCCACTGGGAAATTGTCATTGAGACAAGTTACCATGGTCTTCTTGGGCACCAGTATGACTAAAGCCTGCTTGACGTAATTGGGCACCGCACAGTGTCAGAGTGAAAGGTAGAAGGTATCCGTGAATACACTGTTCAGCACAGGTCTTCAGTACTCGGCCAGGTACTCTGTCTTGACCAGATGCTTTCCTTGGATTCACCCTCTTGAAGGCATGTCATCTTCAGATACTGAGACCAAAGGATCCTCGGGAGACACCGGGAACACGATGGTTGCTCCCCATCCTGGTGATCAAAGTCAGCATCGAAAGCACTGAGCTCATCTGGAAGCAAAGCTCTGCCGTCCTCAATGGCACAAGATTTAGCTTTGTAGGAGGTTATGGCATGACGCAGGTGTCGAGCATCCCTCATCGATTCCAGACTAGTCCTGAATCTCTACTTCGCCCATGAACTGGCTTTCCTGAGATTGTACCAGTAACATTCTTGATCTCCAGATCCGGTTCTCAGCGAATTCCAGACTTCTTGATTCATCCAGAGCTTCTGATTGGGATAAACCCTGAACAATTTTGTGGTGACACACTCATCAACAGCTGTTTAATAAAGTCTTTTACTGCCCTGGTGTAGTCATTCAGGTTCTCAGATGAGTTCTTGAACACAGTCTATTCCAGACCATTACTGAAAACTTTCTCTCTTGGTTGGCTTTCGGAATCGTAAGTGTGTTTAGATTCATTGAGTTATCAAAATCATTGACCACTACAACACAGAAACAGACCCTCTAGCCCATCAAGTCCATGTCAACCAGTTTTCCTGCTCAGTCCCATTGGGTCACATCTGGATCATAGCCCTCCGTACCTCCCCCATATATGTATCTATCCAAATTACTCTTAAATGCCAAAATTGACCCTGCATGCACCACTTCTGCTGGCAGCTCATTCCCCATTCTCACCACACTCTGAATGAAGAACCTCCTCCTCAGGTTCCCCTTAAATATTTTATCTTTTTCATTTTCACCAGAAACCTATAACCTCTGGTACTTGTCTCTCCCATCCTGAGGAGAAAAAAAGCCTGCATACATTAACCTCTCTATAGCGCTCGTAATTCTATAGATCTCTGTAAGATCTCCCCTCATTGACCTGCACTCCAGGAATAAAGTCCTAACCTATTCAACTTATAACTCAGGTAATCAAGTCCTGGCAATGTCCTTGTAGATTTCTCTGCACTCGTTCAAGCTTACTGATATATTTCCTGTAGGGAGGAGGCCAGAAAGCCCACAATAACCCAAACTCAGAGATAGTAATGAGCCATAGACTAAAGAATTAATTAATGTGAAATGAGCAAACTTTTAGAAATGCTTCTGGTGACAAAGTGGAAATGCCAGGGTGATACAGTATGAGGTGTAGTCCTGAGTTTAACATAATGTTGAAACACTGTGGCATGCATTGCCAATTAAATTTACGATTGCAACACAATGATTCCAAGGTTATAATCTAATCTTATGAATTAAATGGAGCAAATAGCCTTGTTCTCATGCCAGATCATGTTATCTGAATCAGTGGATTAAACAAGTTTTATGCTTGTGTATAAATGCTATAAACAGCTGTGTCTCATGATTAGACAGCAGTCTCCACCTTGCTATCACAATCTGTTACATAGCCACCATTTGAATCCTATCGATTACATCAGTGCTTGTTCATTTCAGTTTGATTAGTGCTCATAATTCAGTCCAACAAGACGGTGCTCAGCTACTTACAGCCAAGAAAAAATCAGGTGCTTTAAACTTGATTTAGATAGTAAATACAAGGCAAGTTTTATAAATGAGGACAGCCATTTTGGTGTGGTGGGTGCAGACGCTGAACAGAAATCAATAGTCCGTGCAATTCTCTATTATTCATGTTTAACTAGTAATCAGTACTTACTGGAATCAAAACTTTTTTGTGATATCTTCAGCTATCAGTTGTCTTTTCTTTAGTTATGGTGGTTTTAATTATGTTCTTAAGTTGTTTTAATTAGGTGCCTTACAAAATCATATTCTGAATAGATAATACACCCATGTACACTACTTCACTATTTTCCCTCTCTTTTTGCACTGCTTAATAAATTTAATTAAAAAAATATATATATTTCTTATTGCAATTTATCATGTTTTTATAATGCATTGCACTGTACTGCTGTTGTAAAACAACAAATTTCATGGCATATGCCGGTGATATTAAACTTGATTCTGATTCCAGTGTCAGGTTTTCTTTGACTGCTTCCTATACAACAACGTGCTTTCAAAATACAAGTTGTCATATGAATCTGGAAGCTTTGTAATGTCTGTTTAATCACAGGACATGTCAAAGCTCAAGCCCACCTATCTTGCCTAAGATCCACACACACATAGAATTTCTGATATTAATTTATTATTGTCACATGTACACAAGATAGAGTGCAAAGCTTGTCTTGCATACCGTTTATACAGATCAAAACATTACGTAGAAACATAGAAAACCTACAGCACAATACAGGCCCTTTGGCTCACAAAGTTATGCCAAACATGTCCCTACCTTAGAAATTACTAGGCTTACTAGAAATTACATAGCCCTCTATTTTTCTAAGCTCCATGTACCTATCTAAAAGTCTCTTAAAAGACCCTATCATATCTGCCTCCACCACCATTGCCGGCAGCCCATTCCACACACTCACCACTCTCTGAGTAAAAAACTTACCCCTGACATCTCCCCTGTACCTACTCTCCAGCGCCTTAAACCTGTGTCCTCTTGTGGCAACCATTTCAGCCCTGGGAAATTATGCAGTGCATTGAGCTAGAATAAGGTAAAACAATAACAATGCAGAATAGAGTGTAACAGCTACAAATTCTGGAGAAACTCAGCAGGTCAGACAGCATCTACGAAAAGGAATAGAGTCAACATCTTGAACATTCAGTGTAAACACAACTGAAAATGTGCAGTGCTGGAAACAATGAAGTGCCAATTCATAACAAGGTAAAAATCAGATGTGAGGTCAGGAATTTTATTTTAATTTTGAAAGACATATTAATAAAGCTCGTCTAAAGTTTACTGAAAATCCCAAACCCTCTATGTCCAATGTCGGTCTCTGGTGTATTTTAGCAAAGATACACACACAGCACCCAAAAACAACTGAGATAAGATTGAACAAATTATTTCATGATTCCTTTTTTTACACAATATGGTGGCATTGCAGGGAAAGAGATCTCATCTCCCACAGAGCACAACTCCCTACACACCTCACCAGTGAATCAGAGAGGCTTTTGTACTGATGCCTCTGATCAGAAACTTGAACTGTTAACCTTCTGACCAAGAAACAAACGTATTACACACAGTAGCCTTGACTGAAACAGCAGCAAAAGGCTCTCTCCAACTGCCATTCTGTCATCTGTTGAACGATTAATCAAAAAACAGCGATCTAAAGACATTTATAGTTCCACTCTGAGTAATGAACTTCACATTATTTAAGGAACCTCCATGAAGTTTTATTCTAACTCTTTGATATCATGATGTGTTTGGAGAGAGGTCCATAATACTTTTCTGTGAACAATTCCCTGACTGTTTAAAAAACATAACTTTGCATGCTAAAGATGCAGTAAAATAAACAAGGGTTTCCTTGTTAAAAGTCACCCTGGGGAGGTGGTTACTGTTGCGAAGCAGCTGAATGCACCAGCAGTGTATACTGAGAGTGAAATGGGCCTGGGGGTGGGGGCAATTACTGCTGGGACACAGTTGAATGCACCAGCATTATATACTGAGAGTGAAATGGGTCTGGTCCTCATTGGCTAGGGCTGTGTGCTTTCAAGCAGTTAAGCAAGGTACAGTAGTAGAATGGTGAAGTTAGTAGAGCAGAAACTGTAGTTTTATACCATTGATCGAGAAACGTGTTCAAATCCCATCGTTTATTGAGTTATTTATCGAGATACAGAGTGGAAAAGGCCTTCCAGTTCTTTGAAACGCACCAGCCAGTAACCCCCGATTTGACCCTAGTCTACCCAGGACAATTTACAATGACCAATTAACCTACTAACCAGTACCTCGTTGGATTGTGGGAGGAAACTCTCACATTCCATGTATATACTTCATACTGAGGACGGTGCAATTGAACTCCAAACTCTGATGCCTGAGCTGTAATAGAGTTGTGCTATTAGACTACCTAGACATCCTCATCTAAGGTTAAATTCAAGTAATTATATAAAACCTGGAATTTAAAAGAAAATGCTGCCAATTTTTCTGACTGTTGTAAGCACTGCTCTGGTCCATAAATGGCCTTCAGTGAAAGAACTCTGGTAACCTGCCAAGATGACTGACAACTAACAAACTCCTCAGTTCAAGGCCAAGCATGATGCTACTGGAATAGATTTTATTTAAAATTAGTAATTCGCTGTCAGGCAGATGAAGTGATTTAAAATGCACAGGTGTCCTTCTCCACTTTACATAGATGGAGTGCCCTTTGTTTTTCTTCACAAGCAACCCAATCCTTCTCAGGAGTAGATTTTGCAATCCTTCCAAACTTTCTACCAGCTTGCCACCTCTAAATCCTTGCTCCACCGGACCAGCCCCCATTTCTTCCCTTCCCCTTTTATCCAACAATGAAAATGCTGCAATCCAAACCAGCACATTAGCTTTGCAACCCTGTCTATTCTAATCCAGTGGACTCATTTTTACAGCTGTAATGTACATTGGCAAGTATCTATTAAACGTGAGAAGATGAGCTGCCTTCTTGGACCACTACAGATGAAGTGATTTAAAATTAGCCCAATTTCAAGTTTACCTTTCTACTCTAATTATTAAAGAACTAATGTTGTGTAACATCATCGTGTAGCTTCATTATGGTATCTGGGGGTAGGATGGTGCAGTTTCTAACACGTGGGAGGATGTTGCTTCTCTGTGCATGTACACCTGGAGAATGTCCAAAAGCAGTGTTTGCAACCTTCACTGAAGCTGTCTTAACTATACCCCTCCATTAAAACCTAGATTTATTCTTTGAAATTTGTCACACTTGACAACAACAACTTGTTTGTAAACCCAGGATATTCTGAAGTGTTGGACTCTGAAGTGTAGTCACATTTGCACACAATATACTCCCACAATATTAATGTGGTAACAGCCATGTAAGAGATGCTGAGGGATGAACATTACCGTGATAGCAAGTAATATTCAAGCTCAAGTTTAGTGTCATTCAATTTTTCACATATATACCATCAAATGAAACTACATTCCTCTGGACCAAGGTACACAACACAGTACCTATAACTCACACACACAACACTTAAAGTAATATTACCACAAATAAATTAATAAATAATAAGGTGCATTTATGATACAAGTTAAAAAGTAAATAGTATAACGCTATTGGTGCTTTGTTTATGATGAGATCTAGATGGTCCCATCCATCAATAGTCTTATGGCCTGGGGAAAGAAGCTGTTTCCCATCCTAACAGTTCTTGTCCTGATGTTAGGGATCTGCCTGATGGGATCTTCTCCTCTTCACTTTTTCTACAGTGTCTTAATATTCTCCATTTGCCATACACCTGTGAAATTCAATATATGAGAAGCCATTATTTCTTTAAATTTCTGCTTCCTCGAGCTATAACTATCTTTTTTATTGAGTCGCCAGCCTGGCCTTTTGAAACGAATCCAATGCAAGAGTATCAGAGTTTCTCATTGATCCTTGGGACATTTTCAGAGGGTCCTCTGAGTGCAGACAAGTGTTTGCATGGGCTTCACCAGGCTCTTGGGACAATGTCAACTCTTACAGGTTCATGAATAAGCCATTACTCCCATACAGGAAATCCTCCTCTAAATGATGACTTTCTTTTAAGGAGAGAGTATATGAGAGTACTAAATAGAGTCAAAAATTGAAGTGTGGATGTCAAACTGGAGTGAGGTGATAGGGAAGCGAAGCAAATGTCTGAAAGGATATGACAACAGAATAGAGTCTCATGGGTTTTGTTAGAAAGAACATGATCCTTTCTGAGAAATATCCTCTGTTAGTCACTCCTGAGTTGCTGGTATTTTTCTTGGCTGCTAAACCAGCAAAGTCATTTTTGCTTGTTCAGTTTATATAGTGCACAAAGGGCAGAAGTTGCTAATTGAATTTTCTAGCTGCTCAGCACCTTCCCATCCAAATGGATTTCACTCAAGAGTGAGACCAAACGTAGTACCACTCTGATTCAGAACAAATGATGAGAAGTTACTCCTACAGTTAATTCAATATTGGTTCAACAAAGCTGGAAAGACTCAGCAGGTCAAGCAGCATCTATGGAAAGAAATGGACAGGTAACTTTTTGGGTCAAGGCCACTCTGAAGGAAGTTAACCAGAAACGTCAATTGTCTGTTTTCCTGCTGCCTAACCTTCTGAGAAGTTTCAGTGTTTTGTGTATTGCTCCAGATTCCAGCATCTGCCAAACAAAAAATATTTTATTTTGCAAGCTCCATGTCATAAATTAATTCTGCAGCTCTATCAAACTCTGGTCAGACCACAAATGGAATATTTTTTTCATTTCTGGTTGCCTTAGCATAGCAAGGATGTGGGATGATTTAGGGAGGATGCTGAGGAGATTTATCAGGATTCTGCTTGGATTAGAGAGCATGTCTTATGATGAAAGGTTGAATGAGCTAAAGCTTTTGTCTTTGGAGTGAAGAAGGTATACAAGGTTATAAGAGGCATGATAGAGTGGACAGCCAGCACCTTTTTCCAGGATGGCAATGACTATTACCAGAGAATATCTTTTAAGCTGCATGGAGGAAAACTATAGGGGAGATGTCAGAGGTACTGTAGCTTTTTTACACAGAGTGGTTGGTGCCTGGAGCACCCTGCCAGGACACTGCTGGAGGCAGGTACTTTAGGGACATTTAAGACACTCTTAGATAAGCATGTGGATGGAAGTAAAATGGAGGACTATGTGTGAGGAAGTGTTAGATAGTTCGCTGGCTATACTGTTCTATGTCTTTTATGTTCTATACAGGAATAGAGACACTCTGCAAAGGAACAGGACCTTCAGCACTCCTCCCAACAGTTCCACACTGACCATAAAACACCCATTTGCATTAATCCTATATTAAGCCTGATTTTTTTCAATTTTAATTTAAAAAAAATATTTTTCTCTATCTACCTGCCTAGACCTGCATATTTGTAAAGCTGAGTGCTGTGCCTTTAAGAGAATGTTTGCCTAAGGGGGAGAATAATCCGCTGATAGTTCTTGTGTCTCATCATTGTTACCTTCTTCCAATGTCCCAGTCTTCAACAATCCCTCTTCCAACTCCAGTCTCTGTCACACCCACACTGGCTGCAAAGTCCGGGATGTGACTATTACACAGTCACATTCTTCAGGCTTGAGTAATAATTAGGTGCAGACTGGGTGCTTGGATAAGATGTTCCATGGCAAAAGCTTGTGGAAGGAGCCTAAAAAATAGGCATACAAGTGGTGGGAGCAGTCCAGTCCGTCACAGGACTGAGCACATTTACAAAGAGCACTCCCACAAGAAAGTAGCATCTGTCATCAAGGACATCCGCTGTCCAGATCATGCTCTCGTCAGACTACTGCCGCCAGGAAGGATGTACGAGAGTCTAAGGTCCCACATCACCAGGCTTCAGCAACAGTTATTACCCCTCAATCATCAGGCTCTTGAATCAGAATGGAAAACTTCCCTCACCTCAACACTGAACTGAATCCACAAACTATGGACTCACTCTCAAGGATTCTGCAGCTCACGTTCTCAGTATTATTTACTTATTTGCTTTTGTATTTGCACAGTTTGTCTTTTTTTCCACATTGGTTGGTTGTCAGTCTTTGTGTGTGGTTTTTCATTGATTCTGTTGCATTTCTTTGTTCTACTGTGAATGCCCACAAGAACATGCATCTCAGGATAGTATATGGTGACATATACGTACGTTGGTAATAATTTACTTTGAACTTTGACCTTGAATGTGCTTCATTCATGATGTCTTGCTTTCTTGCTTGCAAAATGCTGCTCTTGGAGAACAAGAGTGATATGCCTTTAACGAATATTGAGCCGAATGCTCATGAGAGTTAATATTCCAGTAATTTACTCAACAATCACCTGGTAATACAATCTGGCCACAAACACAAGATCAATATTTGCTGAATGTCAAATTTCCCCAATATATAATTTGGCAGCTTCCATTTATCCAGATGCTCTAACCTGATCTTAACTTGTATCAAGATTTTATGAGCAACCAATTTCTATTGAAAATTTAATGTAAGCCAGTAAATGTTTTGGTTTGTAATGTAAGTACATGCTATTGATCAAGTGACTGACAGCAATGTAATACAAATCCAAGCAAACAATTTTTCCCCTAACAGACACAAGTTTCAATTTTATAGGAAGGGTTATTCAGTGATCTGATATTCCCTGTGAGGAGCATGATTGTCAGGAAGCCTTGGATTCACAACATGTCCTTTGAGATGGGCTCCCTTCCAGGACTGTTGCTTCACAGAGCCATTTCTAATGAGTGATTTAATCTCTTTGAGGAATTTGCATAAATGGTCCAATTGAGTTTTGAGAACCATAGAACCATAGAACATTACTGCACAGAAACAGGCCTTTTGGCACTTCTTGACTGTACCAAGCCATTCTTCTGCCTAGTCCCACTGACCTGCACCTGGACCATATCCCTCCATACACCTTTCAACCACAGAGTTGAGAACTCCACTGTCTCTCAAACTTTACTATGAGTCTATGGAGAGGACATTGTGTTGATGTTGAGACCCTACTACATATCCTCATAAACACTAACCCATTTCTGGTATCCCTCCCTCCTAAGAACACAGAGATGCCTCAGACAGGTAGAATAAAGAGAACTATCATGATAGTTTGCAGGAACCAAAATTGATCATTATTAAGTGCAGGGGGTACGAGGAGTTAGATTGAGAGATTATCCTTGCTGGATAAGAAGTCTATTCAAGTGCCTTTTAACAGTGGAGCAAAAGCTGTTCATCAGCTGGAAGTATGCATCCTTAATTTTTTGTATCTTCCGCCCAATGGGAGGTGGTGGTGGTGGGGTGAGGGTTAGAAGAGAAGGTTTGCTGCTTCAAAGTGAAAGAAGGTTAGCTGCTTTCCCAAGGCAGCAAGAAATATAGTCAAAGTTCATGGAGGGAAGGCTGGTGTGCGTGAAAGGAGTTCACAACTGTGCAAATTTTTGCAGTCTTGGACAGAGTAGGCTTCATGCTAAGTTATGATGCATCCACATCAAATACCTTATATCTTCAAAAATCCGGGCTGGGGTAGTAAACTGCAGGCATGCTATACTGACAGAGGAAGAATGGCGACATTTGTGGGCTGCCCCCAGCACATCCTCAAACTGTTTTAGCCACTTCCTGAGAACTCCACTCACTACTGTCATTGGGAAGAAGGTGCAGGAGCTTTAGGCCCCACACCTCCAGGCTTAGGAACAGTTACTACCAGTACAGGAGCTTTAGGCCCCACACCTCCAGGCTTAGGAACAGTTACTACCAGTACAGGAGCTTTAGGCCCCACACCTCCAGGCTTAGGAACAGTTACTACCGGTGCAGGAGCTTTAGGCCCCACACCTCCAGGCTTAGGAACAGTTACTACAGGTGCAGGAGCTTTAGGCCCCACACCTCCAGGCTTAGGAACAGTTACTACCGGTACAGGAGCTTTAGGCCCCACACCTCCAGGCTTAGGAACAGTTACTACCAGTACAGGAGCTTTAGGCCCCACACCTCCAGGCTTAGGAACAGTTACTACCAGTACAGGAGCTTTAGGCCCCACACCTCCAGGCTTAGGAACAGTTACTACCGGTACAGGAGCTTTAGGCCCCACACCTCCAGGCTTAGGAACAGTTACTACTGGTGCAGGAGCTTTAGGCCCCACACCTCCAGGCTTAGGAACAGTTACTACCAGTACAGGAGCTTTAGGCCCCACACCTCCAGGCTTAGGAACAGTTACTACCAGTACAGGAGCTTTAGGCCCCACACCTCCAGGCTTAGGAACAGTTACTACCGGTGCAGGAGCTTTAGGCCCCACACCTCCAGGCTTAGGAACAGTTACTACCAGTACAGGAGCTTTAGGCCCCACACCTCCAGGCTTAGGAACAGTTACTACCGGTGCAGGAGCTTTAGGCCCCACACCTCCAGGCTTAGGAACAGTTACTACCGGTACAGGAGCTTTAGGCCCCACACCTCCAGGCTTAGGAACAGTTACTACCAGTACAGGAGCTTTAGGCCCCACACCTCCAGGCTTAGGAACAGTTACTACCAGTACAGGAGCTTTAGGCCCCACACCTCCAGGCTTAGGAACAGTTACTACCGGTACAGGAGCTTTAGGCCCCACACCTCCAGGCTTAGGAACAGTTACTACCAGTACAGGAGCTTTAGGCCCCACACCTCCAGGCTTAGGAACAGTTACTACCAGTACAGGAGCTTTAGGCCCCACATCTCCAGGCTTAGGAACAGTTACTACCAGTACAGGAGTTTTAGGCCCCACACCTCCAGGCTTAGGAACAGTTACTACCGGTACAGGAGCTTTAGGCCCCACACCTCCAGGCTTAGGAACAGTTACTACCAGTACAGGAGCTTTAGGCCCCACACCTCCAGGCTTAGGAACAGTTACTACCGGTGCAGGAGCTTTAGGCCCCACACCTCCAGGCTTAGGAACAGTTACTACCAGTACAGGAGCTTTAGGCCCCACAGCTCCAGGCTTAGGTACAGTTACTACCGGTGCTGGAGCTTTAGGCCCCACACCTCCAGGCTTAGGAACAGTTACTACCGGTACAGGAGATTTAGGCCCCACACCTCCAGGCTTAGGAACAGTTACTACCAGTACAGGAGCTTTAGGCCCCACACCTCCAGGCTTAGGAACAGTTACTACCGGTACAGGAGATTTAGGCCCCACACCTCCAGGCTTAGGAACAGTTACTACCAGTACAGGAGCTTTAGGCCCCACACCTCCAGGCTTAGGAACAGTTACTACCGGTACAGGAGATTTAGGCCCCACACCTCCAGGCTTAGGAACAGTTACTACTGGTGCAGGAGCTTTAGGCCCCACACCTCCAGGCTTAGGAACAGTTACTACCGGTACAGGAGCTTTAGGCCCCACACCTCCAGGCTTAGGAACAGTTACTACCAGTACAGGAACTTTAGGCCCCACACCTCCAGGCTTAGGAACAGTTACTACCAGTACAGGAGCTTTAGGCCCCACACCTCCAGGCTTAGGAACAGTTACTACCGGTACAGGAGCTTTAGGCCCCACACCTCCAGGCTTAGGAACAGTTACTACCGGTGCAGGAGCTTTAGGCACCACACCTCCAGGCTTAGGAACAGTTACTACCGGTGCTGGAGCTTTAGGCCCCACACCTCCAGGCTTAGGAACAGTTACTACCAGTACAGGAGCTTTAGGCCCCACACCTCCAGGCTTAGGAACAGTTACTACCAGTACAGGAGCTTTAGGCCCCACACCTCCAGGCTTAGGAACAGTTACTACCGGTGCAGGAGCTTTAGGCCCCACACCTCCAGGCTTAGGAACAGTTACTACCAGTACAGGAGCTTTAGGCCCCACACCTCCAGGCTTAGGAACAGTTACTACCAGTACAGGAGCTTTAGGCCCCACACCTCCAGGCTTAGGAACAGTTACTACCAGTACAGGAGCTTTAGGCCCCACACCTCCAGGCTTAGGAACAGTTACTACCAGTACAGGAGCTTTAGGCCCCACACCTCCAGGCTTAGGAACAGTTACTACCAGTACAGGAGCTTTAGGCCCCACACCTCCAGGCTTAGGAACAGTTACTACCGGTGCAGGAGCTTTAGGCCCCACACCTCCAGGCTTAGGAACAGTTACTACCAGTACAGGAGCTTTAGGCCCCACACCTCCAGGCTTAGGAACAGTTACTACCAGTACAGGTGCTTTAGGCCCCAAACCTCCAGGCTTAGGAACAGTTACTACCGGTACAGGAGCTTTAGGCCCGACACCTCCAGGCTTAGGAACAGTTACTACCAGTACAGGAGCTTTAGGCCCCACACCTCCAGGCTTAGGAACAGTTACTACCGGTACAGGAGCTTTAGGCCCCTTACCTCCAGGCTTAGGAACAGTTACTACCGGTGCAGGAGCTTTAGGCCCCACACCTCCAGGCTTAGGAACAGTTACTACCGGTGCAGGAGCTTTAGGCCCCACACCTCCAGGCTTAGGAACAGTTACTACCGGTACAGGAGCTTTAGGCCCCACACCTCCAGGCTTAGGAACAGTTACTACCGGTACAGGAGCTTTAGGCCCCACACCTCCAGGCTTAGGAACAGTTACTACCAGTACAGGAGCTTTAGGCCCCACACCTCCAGGCTTAGGAACAGTTACTACCAGTACAGGAGCTTTAGGCCCCACATCTCCAGGCTTAGGAACAGTTACTACCAGTACAGGAGCTTTAGGCCCCACACCTCCAGGCTTAGGAACAGTTACTACCGGTACAGGAGCTTTAGGCCCCACACCTCCAGGCTTAGGAACAGTTACTACCAGTACAGGAGCTTTAGGCCCCACACCTCCAGGCTTAGGAACATTTACTACCAGTACAGGAGCTTTAGGCCCCACACCTCCAGGCTTAGGAACAGTTACTACCGGTGCTGGAGCTTTAGGCCCCACACCTCCAGGCTTAGGAACAGTTACTACCAGTACAGGAGCTTTAGGCCCCACACCTCCAGGCTTAGGAACAGTTACTACCAGTTCAGGAGCTTTAGGCCCCACACCTCCAGGCTTAGGAACAGTTACTACCAGTACAGGAGCTTTAGGCCCCACACCTCCAGGCTTAGGAACAGTTACTACCGGTACAGGAGCTTTAGGCCCCACACCTCCAGGCTTAGGAACAGTTACTACCGGTACAGGAGCTTTAGGCCCCACACCTCCAGGCTTAGGAACAGTTACTACCGGTACAGGAGCTTTAGGCCCCACACCTCCAGGCTTAGGAACAGTTACTACCGGTGCAGGAGCTTTAGGCCCCACACCTCCAGGCTTAGGAACAGTTACTACCGGTGCAGGAGCTTTAGGCCCCACACCTCCAGGCTTAGGAACAGTTACTACCGGTGCAGGAGCTTTAGGCCCCACACCTCCAGGCTTAGGAACAGTTACTACCGGTGCAGGAGCTTTAGGCCCCACACCTCCAGGCTTAGGAACAGTTACTACCGGTGCTGGAGCTTTAGGCCCCACACCTCCAGGCTTAGGAACAGTTACTACCGGTGCAGGAGCTTTAGTCCCCACACCTCCAGCTTAGGAACAGTTACTACCAGTACAGGAGCTTTAGGCCCCACACCTCCAGGCATAGGAACAGTTACTACCGGTGCAGGAGCTTTAGGCCCCACACCTCCAGGCTTAGGAACAGTTACTACCGGTGCAGGAGCTTTAGGCCCCACACCTCCAGGCTTAGGAACAGTTACTACCGGTGCAGGAGCTTTAGGCCCCACACCTCCAGGCTTAGGAACAGTTACTACCTGATGCACCATCAATAACTCACACTGAGACGTAGGCGAGATATCGGCTTTTATTGACTGGAAGAAGGAACCAGGAGTGAGTGTCTATCATACAAGGTCCTGGAGACTGAGGCCGATCTTCAGGCCGCAGGTCTCCTTTATACAGGGGCCTGTGGGAGGAGCCACAGGAGCAGTCAGCAGGGGCGTGTCCCGACAGGCACATAGTTCACCACACTACCGGTGCTGGAGCTTTAGGACCCACACCTCCAGGCTTAGGAACAGTTACTACCGGTACAGGAGATTTAGGCCCCACACCTCCAGGCTTAGGAACAGTTACTACCAGTACAGGAGCTTTAGGCCCCACACCTCCAGGCTTAGGAACAGTTACTACCGGTACAGGAGCTTTAGGCCCCACACCTCCAGGCTTAGGAACAGTTACTACCGGTACAGGAGCTTTAGGCCCCACACCTCCAGGCTTAGGAACAGTTACTACCGGTACAGGAGCTTTAGGCCCCACACCTCCAGGCTTAGGAACAGTTACTACCGGTACAGGAGCTTTAGGCCCCACACCTCCAGGCTTAGGAACAGTTACTACCGGTACAGGAGATTTAGGCCCCACACCTCCAGGCTTAGGAACAGTTACTACCAGTACAGGAGCTTTAGGCCCCACACCTCCAGGCTTAGGAACAGTTACTACCGGTACAGGAGATTTAGGCCCCACACCTCCAGGCTTAGGAACAGTTACTACCAGTACAGGAGCTTTAGGCCCCACACCTCCAGGCTTAGGAACAGTTACTACCGGTACAGGAGCTTTAGGCCCCACACCTCCAGGCTTAGGAACAGTTACTACCGGTACAGGAGCTTTAGGCCCCACACCTCCAGGCTTAGGAACAGTTACTACCGGTACAGGAGCTTTAGGCCCCACACCTCCAGGCTTAGGAACAGTTACTACCGGTACAGGAGTTTTAGGCCCCACACCTCCAGGCTTAGGAACAGTTACTACAGGTGCAGGAGCTTTAGGCCCCACACCTCCAGGCTTAGGAATAGTTACCACTCTACACCATCAGGCTCCTGAACCGACATGGATAACTGCACTCTCCTCAACACTGAACTGAATCCATAAAGTACAAAATGCACATTTTGTTCTTTGCACATCAGTTGTTTGTATGCTTTTGCTTATATGTAATTTTTAAAAAATAAATTCTATTGCATTTCTTTATTTTCCTGTAAATGCCAAGTAGTACGTGGTGACAGATCTGTACTTTGATAATAAATTTACTTTGAACTTTGACACAAACGGCACATTTTGCTGTGTGTTTTGATGTACATGTGACAAATAGAGCTAATCAAATATATAAATCAGTGAGAATCATTGGGGATATGCCAAATTTCCTTGGACATCTGACATATGCCAAATTTCCACACCACAGTGGTGTCACTGTGACATAGTGATTAGCGTGACACTAATACAGCTCAGGATATCCTCTGTAAGGAGTTTGCACATCCTCCCATTGGAATACTTGGGTTTCCTCTAGGTGCTCCAGTTTTCTCCCACGGTCCAAAGATGTACTAGTTGGTAGGATAATTGGTTATTGTAAATTGTTCAGTGATTAGGTTAGGGTTAGATTGGGGGTTGCTGGGCAGTGGGACTCAAAGGATTAGAAGGGCCTATTCTGGGAGGTATTTTTTTTTAAAGTTTCTGTTCTGTAACTGGTCTGCATATGCAGAATAAGCCTTATGGAGACAGGTAATTTCCAGACAGTGTGGATCAGTTTCATGCAATTCCTGATCTCAGGAAAGTCAATTGGATGGGTGGAGGTGGGGTATGAAGGGTGATGATCAAGGTGCAGGTGGGTGGGACAATACAGGTTAGTGGTTCAGCATGGACTAGATGGGCCAAAAGGTCTGTTCCTGTGCTGCAGTGCTCCATGGCTCTATGACTCTACTTGGCCCAGAAGGTTTTGTCGGCATGGACCGCGAATTTCAGATTTAACTGTATCTTCACTGTCTGGAGGTCACTTCTGGGACTATCATGAGATTAAAGTCAGCAAGATTATACTGGTGATGTGAAGTATGAAGTTAAAAAAAGGCACTGGGAACTTGCTTCCAGACAAGAACTGGGCAATTAGGAGCTGTGGAATGCTTCCAGCAGGCCCTTGGGATTCACATCATCAACTCTGCCAATCTACTGAAAGAAACATGGAAGCAGATACAACAATATGGGCTCAATAAATCTGCCAGGCAGAAGAGAATGTGCAGGGAGGGCTTTACCTCCCAGAAAAGCAATTAAAAGGAGTTATTCACTGAAAAAAATCAATTCATTCTGACCATGAATTGACTGGAGACTGGCTGACTTGTTGATGAGAAGGGAGGAGTAGAGAGCCAGTTTGATTGACAGCAGCACTTTAAAGAACAGGCAGCTGAAAAATAAACTGGTTAAGAATTTGTATTAGTTGTCAGGATCAAAAGTAACTGTGCAAGAGAAACTTGTTTTATTTTTATGGAGATAGCATGGAATAGGCCCTTGCAGCCCTTCGAGCCACACCACTCAGCAGCCTCTGGTTTAACCCCGGCCTAACCATGACCAATTAACCTACTAACCAGTACATCAGTGGTGGGCGAGACCGGAGCACTCGGACAAAACCCACGCAATCCTCAGGGAGGACGTACAGACTCCTTTCTGATGGCATCAGAATTGAACTCTGAACTCCGGCACCCTGAGCTGTTATAGCATTACGCTAACTGCTATGTTACTCTGGCATATTCTTAGAAAGTTATTTGTAGTAGTTTAGTGCCTAACTGAAATGCCAAAATTTTAATAAGATTGAAATTCTGAAACTGCCTGTACTCTGCCATACATCGATATCACACTGAAACATGACTCAAGCCCACAGAAAACATCCTCATCTTTCACTTGTATTTCTGTAAGTATTCTTTGGGATTTTTATTTATCATTCATTTTATGTAGACATTAAAGGCAAGGTTGGCATTTAATGTCCTTTTTGTAATGAGTGGCTGGTCAGGCCACTTCAGACAACAGTTAAAATCAACACGTACAAACAAGCTGGATGAACTCAGCAGGTCGGGCAGCATCCGTTGAAAGGAGCAGTCAATGTTTCAGGCCGAGACCCTTCGTCAGGACTGAAGAAGGAGGGGGCAGGGGCCCTTTAAAGAAGGTGGGGGGAGGGGGAAGGTGCAGGTGAAAAACCAATCAGAGGAAAGAAGATAGGCCTTCTAGCTGCCTATCACCTCTCTCAGGATTCTGCCTTCTTCTACTGCCCATAGTGCTTTCCCCTTACATTCCTTCGTCACCTTTCCTGCCTATCCCCTCCCCCACCCCTTGATCTTTCCTCTGACTGTTTTTTCACCTGCACCTTCCCCCTCCCCCCACCTTCTTTACAGGGCCCCTGCCCCCTCCTTCTTTGGTCCTGACGAGGGGTCTTGGCCCGAACCGTTGACTGCTCCTTTCAACGGATGCTGTCCGACCTGCTGAGTTCATCCAGCTTGTTTGTACGTCTTGATTTGACTACAGCATCTGCAGTGTACTTTGTGTTTACTAACAGTTTTAATAGTCACTCACATCAGACAGTGTGCAGATACAGACAAGTTAAAGCTAACAGATTTCCTTTGCTGAAGAACCAGTTGAGCTCCAGTCTTTATATTCTAAATCCATTTACTTCTTTGAATTAAAATTTTCAGAATCAGAATAAGATTTAACATCAATGGGCATATGTCACAAATTATTTTTTTGGCAGCAGTACATTGCACTAAATAATAAAATACTGTAAATTACTATGAGTAGTATATATAAAATACTAAATTAAATAGGTAGTGCAAAAAGAGAGAAAAAGCTAGTGAGAGGGTGTTTATTCAAAAATTTGTTGGCAGGGGGCAAGAAGTTGCTGAAACATTGAGTGCGTGTCTTCGGTTCAATTAATTGCCTGGATTAAAAACTGTTGACCGGGCATCTATTCTTGAAACCAGTTGGGAAATGAAAATGGAAATCTGGATGGTTTCTATAAACAATGGCTAAACATAATACCAGTTTATCAGCATGTGGCAAGCGGAGAACCTGTCCGCTCATCCATTCCTTGCACTGTCAGTGAGGCTGCAACCACTCTGCTCCACAATGGTGCTCAGAGATGTGATCATTGCAGATTAGATTGGCTCATCTCACTATCAGACATTTGGCATCAACCACTTTGATTACTCGTAATTCATAATATATAAAAAATACAGCTTGGTATCTGCAAACCATGCAAAAAACATGTTTTTTAATTAAATATTTTTGCCAAGAACTCCCTGCTGAGCCCCTATATGGTGGAGAATTTGAAGAATTCCAATATTAAAACTGTGTCTGGTTTGCTTGATCTTGATAACAATCTCTTAAAATTGTTTTGTAAATTCCAATATCTTTCCAAATCTGTTGCTTAATTAAGTCTTTAAAGGTGTTGGAGTAAGTCAGAAAATGTGCTGGCTCTGTTCAAACTCAGGGAGAATTTCCCTCCTGTTTCTTGTATTCACCGTACGACACAGGAGCAGAATTAAGCTATTCGGTCCAAGAGGTCCACTCCTGCATTCCACCTACCCCCAGCTTCAATTGTTCATTAAACAGAAACCCCACAATTACACCTGCAATACCTTCTTCACCTTCACTGCCATTAATGGTTGCCCCATCTTTTCACAAATGTGGCTGTAGAATGCACTGACGCACTACACAGTTCTCCCTCCCACCCTGTCCCACACCTCACCAGTCTCCATCGTGTACAAGTTGGTCTCCATCAGCAACAGAGTGTGTCCAAAGTAGCTGGGCAATAAAACATCTGATTGTGTGAATCCTTCAAGGCAGAATAACAAAGAGACACACATTTTCTATTTACCACCTGAGCACTTTCTGATATAGTCCACCCTTCCCACTGTAAATGTCCTCCTATACACCCCTCTGCATGGCATTCGTCCTCTGATACACCCCTCTGCATTGCATTCCTTGATATGGTTTCATTGTCAGTATCGGATACATCCCCAAGAGTAGCACTCTCTGATGCACCCTCATGTTAATATTTCTTGTAAGTCCTTATAGCAACACTTTCTGATAACCCCTTACTCCTCCTCCTCAATACACTCTTTGCTATAACTCTCACTGTCAAATTTTTCAATATATTCCACACCTCTCACTACAAGTCAGAACCAAAATTGAAGTTGATTTCATTATCGTATGCACAAGTGGCAAGTACAGACAGATTCAGATTCAGATTTATTGATCACGTGTATGTCGGAAATGTGCAATTTGTGATAACACACATGCACTAATGGCACAGGTACATCGTGTAAGCAGCATTTACAAGAAAAAATAATTAGAACTGAGAAAAGAAAATTCTAGTGCAAGGAGGTCAAAGTGGTCACAATGTTAAACTGTAGTAATTATGGTTTTGCCTGTTGGTTCAAGGAAAAAAATTGGTTGAAGGGAAGTAGCTATACTTGAAGCTGGTGGTGTGGGACGACAGGCTCCAGTACCTCCTGCCCGATGGGATCTACGAAAAGGGAACATGGCTCAGTGGTGAAGATTTTCAATGATAGGCATAACCTTCTTGAGGCAGCACCTCCTGTAGGTATTTCCAGTGCTGGGGAGGGATAGGCCAGTGATGTATTGGGCAGAGTTCATGACTCTGTGCAGTCGAATTGCTGCACCTCGTCATGACGTAATCAGTCAGGATAATTTCAACAACACATCTGAATGATCCACAAAGTACATCTGTAATCTATAATGAGTACACACAGATCAGTGGTGTTCACTTTTCATGCTTGGCATCTGCTAGTGAGTCTTTCCAAATGTGCTTGAGGAATCGAAGCTTTTGACTTGCAATAGTGAATGAACTCCATGCCGCAGTTCAACAATAAGCCTGTCCATGCACATCATTGTCAATTTGAGCACTGAAGGAAGCCACTGAAATTGTTGTCCATGACCCTCCGGTCTATCCTTAGGTTAAAGCAGCACATCTGCTGTTTGATCATACTTTCAATGGATTTATCCACCCTTGCTGGTGTTTGAAATAATTTGGGAGGCAAACTAATTGTACATTTATTCAGGTGAGGCAATGAGCAATGGAATATGTTTTCAAGCACTTTCACTGCTGGAGAGGCACAGCTCAATGCAAAGTACTATCCTGTCTTTGTGTAACAATCCAACTCACTGCGATAGGCTCCACTGGAACATCACATATCATTTACAAAAAGGTGGAGGCCAACCTGTTCAAGTCATCAAGTTCTGAACCTATCTTGATATCTGTGCTTTTTATTCCCCTTGCATAGACAATGGACCCTGTACCATGTTCTGGGGATTTGAACTGCAGCCTCAAGACTATCTCATACATAATAGAACACCGCAAATTAGGCCATGTTACATTATCAAGCAGTGTAACTTCATTGCAATGATGTTTTTTCTCCAAATGATCTCTGGGGCACTCACTAAATTGTACTTACCTCTTTGGCAACCTTATGTTCAGTTTTCAAAGACTTATCCTCCACTCAATTGCTCATCCATCCATTTGAATAAGCTTTTGCCACCTGCCCCAACATAGCCTTACCTTGCTCAACTGTCAACTTTTGTTTGGTAATACCCCTTTGAAACTATCTGTTTTTATTTCACATAAATGCAAGTTGTCATTGCGATTGTCCCTCTAATTCTCCATTCTTTGATCCCTGCATACTGATCCAACCCTCACGCCGCGCCATCCTTCGGCAAGTTGCTTAATGATCAGTGATACAGCAAGCAGACCATGAACTATGAATTGCATTTGTCACTCCATAAGAGGGGATTCTAGGCATGTCTGAACACCAGGGCTGTCAAACCGGTAACTCTAAATCTGATAGACTGTCAAGGACGTAAAGACTTTTAAAAATGAACCACATTAAGAAGGAATGACAGTTCTGTTTGATATGGTAAGATGCCAATCTACATGTCAGAAAGTTGTCCTCCAGCTCTGGAAATGGTAAAAAAAATATCCATTAAAATAACTGTTCACTTAAGATTACTTTCAAAGACTTTACACGGGGTTCAACGGTAGCAGATACACATAAGGTTGTAGTTTTACGTTTTTAGCCTTAAGACCATAAGACAGAGCAGCTGATTTAGGCCACTCAGTCCATCAAGTCTGCTGTGCAATTTCATCAGGGCTGACTTATAATCCTTCTCAACCCCTTTTCCTGCCCCCTCCCCATAACCCTTAATGTCCTGACTAACCAAGAACCTATCAACCTCTACCTTAAATGTACTCAATGAGTTGACCCACAACCATCCATGGTAATGAATTCCAAAGATTCATCACCCTCTAACTAAAGAAGTTTCTTCTTATCTCTGTTCTAAATGAATATCCCTCTATTCTGAGGCCCTCTAGTCCAAGACTCCCTCTGTACAGGAAACAGCCTCTCCACATCCACTCGATTTCGGCCTTTCGATATTTAATAGGTTACAATGAGATCCCCCCTCCTAAACTCCAGCAAATACAGATCCAGAATGAACACATGCTCCAGGAATCATTTTCATGAACCTCCTCTGGACCCTCTCAAGTGCCAGCACATCTTTTCTTACACAGGGGCTAAGAAGCTAATGTGTCTCTTCAAGACCAGCAAGCAACACGATTCTCAATGAATCAAAGTGTTTCAGACGATTCATCAAGTCAAACTCTACCCCCTCAAGGAAACATAAAATACACCATGGAACTACTTCATAGGATGGCAGGAGTAGTTCTCCAATGGCCTTAGCCAAGAAATATCGCTTTAAACCCATGCAGCAAGAACTAGAATGGAGTAGTATCATTAAGCATATTTACTGAGTCATGTTAGTAATGCAGATTACAGTGTGGGGGCTACAAATAGGCCACACCATGATGAAAGACATGCACACTTGAAAGACTGTGCCCAAAAGAGAGTGTCTCCTGCACGTAGGAGGCCCAATTGATTCATCGCATGATCTGCTGCACAACATGGTTAGTGTTTCATTGCTGCTTGTGGAGTTTCCTGGTACAATTTCTTTTCATTATTAACTTTTGGGATCAGTGGCCGGGACAGTATTAGTTGTCCATATATAAATGACCTTAACAAGTATTGGAGAACTGCCAAAGCATTGATAATTGAAAGTGTTTAAGTTGGAGAGGGATTTTTTTCATGAATTGAGTGATTTTTGCAAACTGGCAGAGATCGAGGCACAATAGATTGATGATGTTGGAAATGTGAAGCAGCTTAGAAAGCTGGAGGAACTGGACGCCACTGTAGCATATCAGCTAGTGCAATACTATGACAGCTCAGTGCATCAGAGTTTGGAGTTCAATTCTGGCATCATCTGGAAGGAGTTCTCCCTGTGGAATATGTGTGTTTTGTCCCACAGTCCAAAGACCTACTAGTTAGTAAGTTAACTGGTCATTGTAAATTGTCCCATCATTAGGCTAGGTTTAAATTGGAGATTGCTGGGTGGCGTGGCTCAAAGGACCAGAAGAGTCTATTCTGCACTGTATCTCTAAATAAATAAAAACTCAGCTGGTCAGGCAGTATCTATGGAGCTAAATGGACTATCATAGTTTTGGGTTGAGACCTCACATCAGGACTTGCAGAAGAATTGAGGTCACAATAGATCAGCCGTGATCATGTTATACAATGTGGCTGACTTATGGGGCTTGGTGATGTACTCCTATAACCTATTTTCTCGTGTCTTTTTGGGGTTCTTGTTTTACTTAGAGTTTCAAAATATGAGCCACTGGCAGCCTCTGATCTGTGTGGTATTTACATGGCTGACCTATTGTGTTTATTGTTTGAAGTGGCAGACTTGACAATGATAATAGTTGTAAGAGCTTCTGCAGGTTCTGGAATACAGACAAATGTGCAAAATGTTGGTGGAACTCAGCAGGTCGGGAAACACCTATGAAGGGGAATGAACAAATGAATTTTTGAGCTGAGGCCCTTCATCAGGACAGGCAATGGACAGAAAGCTAGGTGTACTTTTGTCGGAGACTGTCATTCTCGGGCAGTTTTGTAGCACATGTGAATTCATCATTTATCAAAGCTCAAAGTAAATTTGTTGTCAAAGTACATATATGTCACCATATACAACCCTGAGATTCATTTCTTACAGACATTCACAGTGAATATATGAAACACAAACGAATCAATGAAAAAGCGCACTCAGCTGGAAAGACAAACAACAAATCTGCTAAATGTGAAAAGGACGAGAAAAAAGAAATAACAATAATAATATTAACAACAATAATGAATAAGTAAGCAATAAATATCAAGAATAGGAGATGAAGAGTCCTTGACAGTGAGTCATAGGAACACTTAGCTTATGGCAATGTCTGCACACTATTGCAGACTTCACAGCTAAATGCAGTGGAGTTTCCAACATTGCTGCCTCTCTCCCAGATGAGCTAGATCTTTTTTACATTCAGTTCAATGTCGCCAACACTGAACCCCTGAGGAGAGCTGCTGATGTGACCTGCATCTCGGTCGTCTCTAAGGCTGAAGTTTGCAGGTGTTTCCAATGAGTGGACAGTCACGAGGCTGCGGGACCGGACGGCGTCCCAGGACGGGTACTCAGAGTGTGCACGGCACAACTGGCAGATGTGTTTACAGACATTTTTAATCTCTCCCTCTCCCAGTGTAGAGTACCCTCCTGCTTCAAAACATCCACCACGGCTCCTGTACCTAAAAAGACCAGGGTAACATGTCTGAACGACTGGTGTCCTGTCACACTCACCTCAATAATAAGCAAATGCTTTGAGAGGTTGGTCAAGGATTACATCTGCAGCTTGGAGCCAACCACACTGGACACCCTACAATTCATCTACCGACACAACCGATCAACAGATGACTCAATAACCACAGCTCTCCACAGAGTCCTTACTCATGTAGAGAAGAGGGATGCCTATGTGAGAATGCTGTTCTTGGACTACAGTTCAGCATTCAACATCAAAATTCCCTCCAGGCTCGATAAGAAGCTCAGAGACCTCGGCCTTCACCCTGCCTTGTGTAGCTGGATCCTGGACTTCCTGTCAGATTGCCAGCAGGTGGTAAGAGTGGGCTCCCTCACCTCCACCCCTCTGACTCTCAACACAGGAGCTCCTCAGGGCTGTGTCCTAAGCCCCTTCCTTTACTCTCTGTGTACCCATGACTGTGTCGCCACCCACAGCTCCAACCTAATTAAATTTTCTAATGACACTACATTGATTGGCCTAATCTCAAAAGAATAACAAGGTGGCCTACAGGGAAGAAGTCATCACTCTGACACAGTGATGTCTAGGAGACAACCTCTCCCTCAATGTCACAAAAACAAAGGAGCTGGTTGTGGATTACAGGAGGAATGGAGACAGGCTGACTCCTATAAACATCAATGGATCTGCGGTTGAGAAGGTGAACAACTTTAAGTTCCTCAGCATACACATCACCGAGGATCTCATGTGGTCTGTCCACACCAGCTGTGTGGTGAAAAAGGCACAACAGCACCTCTTTCACCTCAGACGGTTGAAGAAGTTTGGTATGGACCCCAAAATCCTAAGAAATTTCTACAGGGACATAACTGAGAGCATCCTGACTGGCTGCATCACTGCTTGCTATGGGAACTGTACTTCCCTCAATCACAGAACTCTGCAGAGAGTGGTGTGGACAGCCCAGCACATCTGTAGATGTGAACTTCACACTGTTCAGGACAGTTACAGAGACAAGTGTGTAAAAAGGGCCCAAAGGATCTTTGGGGACCACAAACTGTTCCAGCTGCTACCATCTGGGAAACAGTACCACAGCATAAAAGCCAGGACCATCAGGCTCTGGGACAGTTCCTTCCACTAGGCCTGATTAACTTATGCTGACTCAACTCAATTTCTGCATAAGAACACAAGAAATAGGAGCAGGAGTAGGCCATCAGGCCCATTGAGCCTGCCCCACCATTCAGGACAGATCATGGCTGATCTGTCCGTAAACTCAGCTCCATCTACCTGCCTTTTCCCCATAACTCTTAATTCCCCCACTATGTAAAAATCTATCTAAGTGGATCTTAAATATATTTAGTGAAGAAGCCTCAACTGCTTCCCTGGGCAGAGAATTCCACAGATTCACCACTCTCTGGGAAAAACAGTTTCTCCTCATCTCTGTCCTAAATCTTCTCCCCTGAATCTTGAGGCAATGTCCCCTAGTTCCAGTCTCACCTACCAATGGAAACTATGTTCTATGTTATAATGACTGTCCTGTTGTACATACTATATGTTATAAATTTCTATAAATTGCCACATTGCACATTTAGACAGAGGTGTAAAGTAAAGATTTTTACATACATGTAAAAATGTATATGAAGGATGTAAGGAATAAAGTCTATCCAATTCAATTTAATAGGTTGTGGGAACAGTTCAGTTCTGGAGCAAGTGAAGTTGAGTGAGGTTATTCCCTCTGGTTCATGAGCCTGATGGGTGAGGGTAATTGCTGTTCCTGAACCTGTGATGCAAGTCCTGAGGCTCCTGTACCTTCTTCCTGATGGCAGCAGCGAGAAGTGAGCATGACCTGGGTGCTGGAGTCCCTGGCGATGGGTGCTGCTTTCCTGCGACAGCCCAAGCCTGATTGATGTTTAGGCTTTGCTCCATCCACTTTATTTGCTGAGACCTGCAAGTAGAATTGAAGACTATGTAGTTATCACCCTCCATCTGAGCCCACAATGATTATGAGGTGCTTGCATGCTGCCCTTGCAGTTCAGCACACACATGGATCTGTTTTGTAGCATCAGCAGGTTGGCAGCATACCTCAGCCATGTGCTGCTCCCAGCATGCACTCCTACCCAAATCGCCAGGGTTACTGCAGGTCATTTTTATTGTGAATACGTTTCTCAAGATGCTTCATAAATGTGACAGTCCCATATCATAAATGACACCTTGATGCTGCAGTTTATTTCTTTTATTTGTGTATTTTTTAAAGTAAGTCGTTACTGACAGCTTGATATGTCATTATTGGTACTATAGTTAGTTGGTTCACTGTTGCTTTGTGAAGGTATACAGGAATTAAGTACATCGAGGTAGTACAAAGTAAAACAATAATAATGCAAAATAAAGTGTTAAACTTACAGGGAAAGTGCAGAGCAGGCAGACAACGAACTGCAAGGTCACAAGGTGTATTTTAAGGTCAAGAGTCTCCCTTAGTGTACTAGGGAACCAATCAATAGATTCATAACAGTGGGACAGAAGCTGTCCTTGAATCTGGTTATATGAGCTTTCAGGCTTTTGTAAATTCTGTCCAGTTGGGAGTGGGGCAAGAAGTGAGAATGTTTGGGTGAGTTATTGGCTGCTTTTAATGAAGCAGTGTAGGTAGAGTCTACGGAGAGGATGTTGGTTTCCACAATGTGCTGAGCTGTGTCCACAACCTTCTGCAGCTTAATGTGGTCTTGGGCAGAACAAGTCGTGATGCATCCAGATAGGACACTTTCTATGCTACATCTATAAAAATTGGCGCAGAAGAGACTTGCTGTATTTCTTTAGCCTCCTGAGGAAGTAGAGGCACTGGCATGCCTAGTAAATACTCCATCCATTTAATATTTAAGATTCTGATCCACAAATGCATTATGTAAGTGTACTTCATTGAAATGCCTGTTGCTGGTTTGAGAAGAGGATGTGGTTTGGGGGTGGGGAGCCAGCATAAATCAGAACATTCTACTGACGAAGATTGCATTGTCAGACCTGTCAGCTAATCACTCAACATGAAGATCATGTTTGTTGGTGAGGATCCTATGAGTCCCAGGGGACTGTTCACACTTGAGGAGATGACAGCTGAAGCAGCCAGCAGCAGGCACTGAGAGAGCACACTAATGGGATGCCCGCCAACTCCAGAGCACTCTGGCCTCTAATATCCAACACAATCGGCAAATTAGGGCTTTCACTCTCTTGACTAGAATGTAAGTGATGTGCACTCAGTTCCTGTTTCATCTCCAAATATTTAATTGTCACTAAACTCAAGACATAGTGCAGATTTTCCATCAATTTGTACGGGAGACATTTCACCCAGTGACGGATATTGTACAGTTGTTCATTTTAACACTGCACTTTGCAGACTTTACAATGAGCTGAGCATTCAGTGATCTATGGGCTGGAAGCAGGAAAATTTCTCATCTGGGCACTAGGGAGATCCAAGCATTTAAGTTAAAGGTTTCAACTTATGCAGACATTTTCAGCCCATGTCTTTTCAGGCCATTGCAATTTATTTTATAGTCAGTGTGTTCGTTTGAAACGCAGTCACTGTTCCAATAGAGGTCACACAGAAACCAATTAGAGCACAACAGGTTTTCATTGACTACAATAGGATCATGTTCAGTATCACTGGCATATCTCATGAAATTTACTGTTCTGCGGCAGCAGTACATTGCAATACAATAAAAGACTATACGTTACACTAATAAATAAATAATGGCATGATTTCATCGACAACTCCTGTTTGGCCGCAGGTGAACCTTGGGAAGTTTAGAGTAAACGGAGTCTTTCTGTGCCGTTGCCCATTGTTGCAAAGTGTGAGGCAAGGGTTGGATTGGAGGCCTGCTGATAGCCTGAGCAGATCTCCAATAGTGGAAAGAGGATGTTCACGGACCACTCAGAAATCATTGACAGAGGGAAGAAGCTCTTGAGTGTGTTTCCTCAGGCTCCTGTATCTCCTCCCTGATGGTAGCAGAGAAGAGGGCATGTCCCAGACAGTGTGGTTCTTAAGGCACCGCTTTTGGAAGATGTCCTGGATGGTGGGGAGGCTAGTGCTCATGATGGGGTGTTTTTTGCATAGAAACTATGCTGGAAGGAGCATACCCAAGCCAATGAGATCTTCAAGCATCATCATTCAAAGAACCAGATTTATTACCGCTGAGGTACCTTGTGAAATTTGTTGGTCTGTGGCAGCAATACAGTATAAGACATAAAAAGTTACTGTAACTTACAATAAAATTAAAATACAAAAGACTGAGGCACGTATATATAGCTAGGATGTCTAAGAACTTTGCACAGTACTGAATTTTTCAAAGTGAAGCAGAGAGCAAGTTTATAAATATAGCAGGAGCAAAGGATGTTGGGACTGGTGACGGTGGGGCGTGATAGGAAGAGTATTGGACAAGTGGCAGAGAAGGAGTGTTAGGCCGGGCCCTGGAGTACAAGGCAAGGTCATTTGAATTGGCATATTGATCATTACAGAATCTCTCTCTGGTGCTCCCCACATTGTCCCCTCTCCCCTCTCTTCTCCCTTCCCCTTTTCCCAACCATGATTCCCCTCTCCCTGGCCTCTTCCCACCTTCAGTCTACAATAGAGACTCATATCAGAATCAGGTTTATCTTCGCTCACATATGCCATGACATTTTTTTTTGCAGTAGCAGTACAGTGAAATTACATAAAATTACTGCAGTGAGGGCAAAGGAAATATATATGTGGAACAGTCTTTGATACATATACATAACCAGGGTGCCCAAGAATGGTGCAATAAAGGTAGTGTTAATGGGTTCAGAAAACAAAAGGCTTATAATAGGTCACCATCCAGTGATGGCTTGAATTCAAAACTGTCATCATAGTGTTCATATCTTTCTGTGACCTCAACATCCCCATTTCTGTGGTGTTTACATGTACATGGAAAAAAGAAAAGATTAGTGAAGAAATTAAAAAAACCTTATGGACAGAATTTATAATGGGGATTAGAGAAATGACAAGCCAATTGATCAAGTAGTTTGGGCCTGTCGTTACAAGGGTAGACATAAAAGACCCATTGGAACTATGAGGGAAACTAGTGAGAGTAAAATGAAAAAGAATCAATTTTAGTAGGAAAATGCTGTGAGGGAAATTGATGCAATTGAAAGCTGACAAATCCCTAGGGCCTGATTGTCTGCATTCCAGAGTGCCTAAGGAAGTGGCCCTAGAAATACTGGATACATTGGTGTCATTTTCCAACATTCCTTGGACTCTGGATCAGTCCTGTGGCTTGGAGTGTATTTTGACAAGGTCCCACATTAGAGATTAGAGCTCTTACACATCAGTCAATGAATGAACACAAGTATAGCACAGTTATGAAGTCAAATGATGTTTGATAGCAAGAGAAATTGAGTAGATCAGCAGAGATAAGGTGTTAAGGAAGGTATATGGCATATATTCTTTCATTAGACAGAATGCTGAGTATGTTGCACGTATATGAAGCTTTGATGACTCCACATTTGGAGTATTCTGTGCAATTCCAGTCTCTGCATTACAGGAAGTACAAGGAGGCTTCAGAGAAGGTATAGAAGATATTCACCAGATTGTTACTTATTGTGTCACCATGGTCAAGTGAGCTGAAGGACACATCTCCATGCTGTAAAACTGAATGAATGGAGAGTGTTAGTGACAAACTTGGTATGTTTTCTCTGGAATGTTGGAGACTGAAGCAAGACCTGATAGAATATGGAAAGTTAATGGGTAGACTGTCAAAAGCTTTTTCCCAGCATAGAAATATCAAATACTAGATGGCGTAGCTGAAAGGTGGTGGTGTTGGGGGGGGGGGGGGGAGGATGAGGAACGTTCAAAGGAGATTATTGATGCACCATCAATAACTCACTCTGAGACGTGAAGGCGAGGTATCGGCTTTTATTGACTGGAAGGAGGAACAAGCAGTGAGTGACCACCATACTTCATCCTGGAGACTGAGAGGCCGGGCTCAGACCTCAATCGCCTTTATACAGGGGTCTGTGGGAGGAGCCACAGGAGCAGTCAGCAGGGGACGTGTCCAGACAGGTATATGTAGTTCACCACAATTATGAAGCAAGTTTTTTTTTACACAAAGACTGATAGATGTCTGCAATGTCAGGATGCTGTTCATCAACGATAGCTCAACATTTAATACCATCATTCCCACAATCCTGATTGAGAAGATGAAGAACCTGGGCCTCTGTACCTCCCTCTGCAATTGGATCCTCGACTTCCTAACTGGAAGACCACGGTCTGTGCCGATTGGTGATAACATCTTCTCCTCGCTGACGATCAACACTGGCGCACCTCAGGGGTGTGTGCTTAGCCCACTGCTTTACTCTCTCTATACCCATGACTGTGTGGCTAGGCATAGCTCAAATACCATCTATAAATTTTCTGATGACACAAACATCGTTGGTGGAATCTCAGGTGGTGACGAGAGGAGTGAGATATGCCAACTCATGGAATGGTGCCGCAGAAACAACCTGGCACTCAATGTCAGTAAGACAAAAGAGCTGATTATGGACTTCAGGAAGGGTAAAATGAAGGAACACATACCAATCCTCATAGAGGAATCAGAAGTGGAGAGAGTGAACAGTTTCAAGTTCCTGGGTGTCAAGATCTCTGAGGATCTAGCCTGGTCCCAACATATCGATGCAATTATAAAGAAGGCAAGACAGCTGCTATACTTTATTAGGAGTTTGAAGAGATTTGGTATGTCAACAAATACACTCAAAAATTTCTGTGGCTGTACCGCGGAAAGTATTTTGAGAGGCTGCATCACGGTCTGGTATGGAGGGGGAGCTACTGCACAGGACCGAAAGAAGCTGTAGAGGTTTGTAAACTTAGTCAGCTCCATCTTGGGTATTAGCCTACAAAGGAGCAGTGTCTCAGAAAGGTAGGGTCTATTAAGGACCTCCAACTTTATACTGAATACTTATTTATTTATTATTAATATTATATTTTTCTCTCTGCTAGTCTATGTATTGCATTGAACTGCTGCTGCTAAGTTAAAAGATTTCACGTCACATGCCGGTCATAATAACGCTGATTCTGATTCTGAGTGTGCTGCTGAGGGGAAGCAGATATGACAGCACCTGGACAGACGGGATGGAGATATGTGGAGCATGTGAAGGCAGATGAAATTATCCTAAACTGGTATCATGAACAACAATAACAAAGGAGGAGCCGTGACAAATTTTTAAATTATATAAAATATGATTTCACAGTTTTTCATCTGCTGTGACAATAAAACCAACAAGGGTTGAATCTCATCAAAACCTGAGACTTGTGTACAGCGGAGGATGGAGTTATTACTCTCCATTCTGCTCTCCTAAACACACTCACACACTCACTCACACTCATGCACTCTCACACACACACACACACACACACACACACACTCACACAAACACACACACTCACACAAACACACACACACTCCCACTCACACACACACTCACAGACACTCACACACACACAGACACACACACACACACACACTCACACAAACACACACACTCACACAAACACACACACACTCCCACTCACACACACACTCACAGACACTCACACACACACAGACACAGACACAGACACACACACACACACACACACACACTAATAGCATATTCAGAATCTGATGAAACCCAGCCTTGGGGTTGCAAAGAGACCCAAAGTGAAACAAATCAACCGCATAAAGAAGGTAACACTTGTGAAGAGATTTGACTGAGCTCTCATTGCCAGAGGGCCTTTAGCATTCTTTACAAAGGTCAGATGTCAGCTGGTAGGATGCTCCATATGTCTGTCATCCTAAAGGGTTTAAGTACAATTAACAATAATAGATGGAGCGATAATGTGTGGTGGGTGAAAGGGGAGGGCTGTGTGTCACTCACACTAACTGGATCTTTTGCCAGTCTGTAGCAGTCAGCTGTTTATTATGCTGATTTTTAAACGGGATCATCCATCCCTCTGTCTGATCACTGAAGTGAGCAGCCAAGGTTATTTGGTTGGATTAACATGGAGAATTCCAACTGCCCACTTTTGAATGAATGGGTTTGCAAAGTTGGTAAATTTGTAAATTCTCCAATCCAGCTGCTTGTATTCCAATTCTGGTGTACTTTTCTGCATGGCAACTAGATTCTGCAAGGTTACTACATGCTTTCTGGAGTGACCAAGGGTGGGGCTGAACATATGCACAAGCCCCCGATTGTTTCCTGCTTGCACACATCTGCATGTCCAGCCACTCACTTACACATTTCCTTGTGCATTACCTCGGGATCAGGAAGGCTTTATTTCATCTCCAGTTCCGTGGGTTCTGAGGTGATGGGACCCTCAGATTTTGACGCGTGTTGGAGCAAACAGACAGAGGATTGTACACTCAGTCATTTACAGAACATTTCAATAAGCTTCCCTCCAATGGACTCAAGGTTCTCGATCCCATTCTGACTTGCATTTAAAATACACTCTCTGCTCACTGAAGGGACAAGAACAGGTACAAAGAAGACATCCTGAACTCGGTTCCTCTGTCCTCCTTTGACCATAACAATGTGTCTGCTCTATTGAAATCAGTTTATTATTGTTACATGTATGCAGATACAGTGAAAAGTTTGTCTTCAAACATATCAAACTATTATACAGTGCATTGAGATAAAACAATAACAATGAAGTGGAAAGCTGCAGGGACATGCAGAGCAGAAAACATTAAAGTGCAAGATCATAATGAATAGAACGTGAGACCAAAAGTCCATGTTACCATCCATTCAAGAATTTGAGAACAGCAGGATAGAAATTATTCTTGAGTCTTGTGGTATGCACTTTCAGGCTTTTGTGTCTTCTGCCCAATAAGGGAGAAGAGAGGATGTGTCTTTGATTATGCAGGCTGTTTTTCAGAGTCAGTCAATAGACTTGGTTTCCATGATGTGCTAAGCTGTGTCCACAACTCAGTGCAGTTTCTTGTGATTTTCATTTGGAGCAGGCAGATGTAAGATGTGCATTTGTCAGTCTACTGATGCCAAATGGATATTGCCAGGTGTCTCAGAGCTGGGTGTGTCTGCACCCACAAAACTCCCTGCCCCTGGTAATCCTTACTGTCACTTGTCCCACACCCATCCCGTAGTGCTCCACCCTCACCAATCCCAACATCTTCTGCTCCCACCAGATTTACAAGCTGGCTCTCTGCTTCACATTGACAACTACAGTATGTGCAAAAGTCTATACAGTTGGCCCTTATCTGCCCTTATACAGTCCTTATCCATGGGGGATTGGTTCCAAGACACCCCGTGGATACCAAAAAACACGGATGCTCAAGTTCCTTATTTAACCTGTCTCAGAGCGGTGGTCTTTAGGACCCAGCGGAACCCCAGACTTTATTTAACACGTCTCAGTGCGGTGGACATTAGGACCCGGTGCAGCTCTGAATCCGCAATGTTTCTGTTCACGAAAATGATCACAATCACGATTAAAAATAAAGTGGAAATAATAAAGCAATCAGAAAGAGGTGAAACACCATTAGTTATTAGAAAAGTGTTAGGCTGCAGTCGGTCAACGATCAGAACAATTTTAATGGAGCATGTGAAAGGCCCTGCCCCAATGAAAGCTACGGTTATTACTAAGCAATGCAGTGGTTTAATTATTGAAATATGTACGTTTCTTAAGTGTCTTATATGCATAGAAAGGTAAAATATGTACTATATACTGAGAAAAAAGTTTGACTAACTGACGCTAAATAATACCGGATGTACCTGTTCCGAATTCAAATCTGACTTAAAGACGGACTCAGGAACAGAACTCGTTCATAACCAGGGGACTGCCTGTACTTTTAGGTCATTTCTAGATGATTTATAATACCTAATACAATGTAAATGCTATGTAAATAGTCGTTATACTGTATTGTTTAGGGAATAATGGCAAGAAAAAACAGTCTGTACATGCTCAAATAACGAGTGCTGGAGAGAGAACTTCCGGGTTTTCCCAATCCGCAGTTGGTTGAATCCGCACGTGCGGAATCCGCGGATAAGGAGGGCCGACTGTACACAGAGTATTGCCTGACTTTTGCACAGTATTGTATGGGGGGTGGGGAAAGAAGGGTGCTGTGTGTCTGTGGAAATGTCAGGAGTGTGAATTTGCGAAGATAGTGGAGTGGCAACCAGTGATAGAAACTTGGAACCAGTTCAGATGTGGGAAGTCGACCCTTAGATGAGCACATTTATGTAGGAGGGCAAATGGGAGTGCCCTGGACTTGTTAGATCCAATGATAACAGAAGCATGGATGTGGGTTGCAGCAGTGCCAGCAGGTTATGGAGACAAAGGATAGGGATTATGGGGATAAGTAGTAGTCAGTTTTGCCTCTAAAGTACAAAGCTAAATTTTGTACATAGTTTTGTACTGGTAACTGGGATGGGAGTACTGATAGGAGTAAAGAGGTCCTTCTGCAGCTGTACAGGGCCCTGGTGAGACCCCACCTGGAGTATCGTGGGCAGTTTTGGTCTCCAAATTTGAGGAAGGACATTCTTGCTATTGAGGGAGTGCAGCGTAGGTTCACAAGGTTAATTCCCGGAATGGTGGGACTGTCATATGTTGAAAGATGGAGTGACTGGGCTTGTATACACTGGAATTTAGAAGGATGAGAGGGGATCTGATTGAAACGTATAAGATTATTAAGGGATTGGACACGCTGGAGGCAGGAAGCATGTTCCCGCTGATGGGTGAGTCCAGAACTAGAGGCCACAGTTTAAGAATAAGGGGTAGGCCATTTAGAACAGAGATGCGGAAAAACCTTTTCACCCAGAGAGTGGTGGATATGTGGAATGCTCTGCCCCAGAAGGCAGTGGAGGCCAAGTCTCTGGATGCATTCAAGAGAGAGTTAGATAGAGCTCTTATAGATAGTGGGGTCAAGGGATATGGGGAGAGGGCAGGAATGGGGTACTGATTGTGTATGATCAGCCATGATCACAGTGAATGGCGGTGCTGGCTAGAAGGGCCAAATGGCCTACTCCTGCACCTACTGTCTATTGTCTATTGACCAGGAGTCTGTAATGGGGTCCATCAAAGAGGGGTAAGATGCTTAAACCCAGGCACAAACCCAAAAATAGCACAAAATAACCCATCCTCTTATTTTTGTGACTCTATTTGCTAGAGTGTAGAAGAATGAGGGGGAGATCTCATTAAAACTTATAAAATACTAAAAGCCCTAGGTAGAGTGGATGTGGAGAAGATGTTTCCTGTAGTGGGGGAGTCTACGACCAGAGGACACAGATAGAGTGGATGTGGAGAAGATGTTTCCTGTAGTAGGGGAGTCTACAACCAGAGGACACAGATAGAGTGGGTGTGGAGAAGATGTTTCCTGTAGTGGGAGAGTCTAGGACCAGAAGATATAGCCCCAGATTAGAGGGATGTCCATTTAGAACAGAGATGCAAAGGAATTTCTTCAGCCAGTGTATCTGTGGAATTCATCGTTACAGATGGCTGGAGGCCAAGTCATTGGGTATAGTTAAAGCGGAGGTCAATAGGTTCTTGATTAGTCAGGGCTCAAAGGGTTTCAGGGAGAAGACAGGAGAATGGGGTTGAGAGAGATAATAGATCAGCCATGATAGAAAAATGGCTTAATTCTGCTCCCGTGTCATCGTCTTATGGTCTTATGTCTCACTCCAAGCCCCTAAGACCGCTAAAGAATGTCAGCAGCACCATCAGGAGAGGAGTCTAGCTGAGTGTAAAAGCTGACTATCAGAATCAGTCAGGCTTATCATGTGATGGCAGCAGTATCATGCAGAACATAAAAATTACTACAAGTTACAAATAAATAACTAGTGCAAAAGAGGAATAGCAAGGTAGTCTTCATGGGTTCATGGATTATTTGAAATCTGATGGCAGAGGGGAAAAAGCTGTTCCTAAAACATTGAGTGGGTGTCTTCAGGCCTCTGTACCTTCTCCTTGATGGTAGGCATGTAAAGAGGGAATGTTCCGGATGTGACTGCTCAACACTAAACTCTGGAGGAAAGTACATTCTCAAGAATACTGGGTACGTTAGTTTTAGGCTAAGTGCTAGTTGGCTTTAACAAATGCTAGGTGTGAAAATGAACAATGGCTGCTGTAACTATATCCGGCTGCAAGGTGCTTCATTGGGTGTGTTGGTATTCCATGTGTTAACCACTTTGACCCCTTCCGACTTACTTAAACCACTTCATTGGGAACAATAGCCATTGAGTAGCAAAGCACTTGAGAGGCATGTTTGTTCTTTTTTGAAAGGGCCAATCATTGATTCAATAAACAGATTGCATGCTTTCTGATCCCTTAATAAAAGGAGTCTGTCTCTCTCTGCCACTGAGGAGTGCAGAGAGGCTGGTGGAAAGAATCAAATACAATTGGTACAAGCCACAGAGGGAAAGCTGGGATCTTTCAGGGGAAAGACAATAACGTGAAGAAAAATAAACCACCTCCTTTGATATTGCGAAAGGCATCTTTTGATTCTCCTGGGTGAATTAATATTTATTGCCAAGGAATAGAAAAATAAAGAAAGATTACTTGTATAGCATTTATGACAAACTCAGAACATTACTAAACACTAGTAACTGAAATAAAATCAGAGTCAGAATCGGGGTTATTATGATTGCCATGAAATTTGTGGCAGCAGTACAGTACAATACATAAAACAAATACTATGAGTTACAATTAGAAATATAAAAAATAAATACGTAATGCAATAAATGGGCAAAGTAGTGAGGTAGTTTTCATGGGTTCATTGACCATGCAGTAATCTTATGGCCGATGGGAAGTAAAACATAAAGTGTGGGTCTTCAGGCTCCTGTAGCTCCTCTCTGAAGGTAGTAATGAGAAGAGGGCATGGCCTGGATGGCGAAGGTCCTTAGTGATGGAAGCCACCTTCTTGAGGCATTGTCTTTTAAAGATGTTCTTCGTGGTGGGGAGGCTGGTGCTTCTGAAGTGTGATCACTGTTGTAAAAGCTTCACAGTTGTAGACTCACAGAGCACAGAAACAAGCCCTTCATCCCATCTAGCACCAACCCTATCTTAGGAATGCAGAAAGAGTGGCATTTTCAGCATGGCTGGCTCCCTTAAGCAGCAATGTGTTAAGAGCTGATAATCTGTTCTGATGGTATTAAAATTCAAGGTCCAAAGTTCAAAGTCAATTTATTAAAAGTACATATATGTCACCGATATACTACCCTGAGGTTCATTTTCTTGTGGGCTTTCACAGTAATTACAAGAAGCACACAATAGAATCAGTCAAGTTCATATCTTGACCCAAAGACAGTGTAACATTCACATACACTTGCACTGGAGTACCAGGCGATGGTAGATTTTGTTTTTTCACAAAAGCATTGGGTGCTACATTAGGTACAACTCAGTCAGGTATCTAACGAAGCTCGTTCTAGCCTGAATACTTCTTCTTTATTTGCTGGACATGGGTAACACTGGCAAGTGTAGCCGTTTATTTGTAACAGGCTCTTCTGATCCAATCAGCCTGTGTCATCAAATTACACCCATGTGACTGATTAGCCTACTCACCCATACAGCTTTGGAATATGGGAGAAAACTGGAGCATTTGGAGGAAACCCAAATGGTCACAGGGAAAACACACAAACTCCTTATAGACAGTGGCAGAATTGAACCTTGTTCACTGGTGCTGTAATAGTACTGGGCCAACTGCTAATTGTTCCCTCCTCCCTTTTAATTTATCTCTAGAAGATGCAGTGAGCTTGATGAAATGGCATTATCAATATATACTGCATGCAGGTCAACACTTGTTAGAGTCCAGATCAGGCCTATACTGACTCATTTGACAAGGAGAAAAGGCCCGTCCCATTTGTCAGGGAGAGAAGCCCGTCCAATTTGTCAGGGAGAGAAGCCCGTCCCATTTGTCAGGGAGAGAAGCCCGTCCCATTTGTCAGGGAGAGAAGCCTGACCCATTTGTCAGGGAGAGAAGCCCGTCCCATTTGTCAGGGAGAGAAGCCCGTCCCATTTGTCAGGGAGAATAGGCCCGTCCAGTTTGACAAGGAGGGAAGCCCGTCCCATTTGTCAGGGAGAGAAGCCCGTCCCATTTGTCTTCACTGCACTAGTGGAGGGCTCCCAATGATAAAGGCCAGACCTAGATACACTGAACCCATCTCCCAGGGTTAGCATATCTTGAGCATGCAAAGATTAAAAAAAAAGAAATAGGATGGAGCAGATATTTTGGAAGCAGGAATAGGCTATTTGGGTCCTTGATCCTTTCCCATTATTCCAGAAGATCATGACTGATCTCCTGCCTGAGCACTACTTTCCTTTACTGTCAGGATTGGCCTTGATCCTGGTACATAAATCAATAATTTTTCAATCAATATTGATTTATACACCAGGAAAATTCTTTGCTCAAAATGCTTTAGATTGTACCCATAAGAACATAAGAAATAGGAGCAGGAGTAGGCCATCCGGCCCATCAAGCCTACCCCGCCATTCAATAAGATCATGGTTGATCCGTCCGTAAACTCAGCTCCATCTACCTGCCTTTTCCCCATAACTCTTAATTCCCCTACTATGTAAAAATCTATCTAACTGTATCTTAAATATATTTAGTGAAGAAGCCTCAACTGCTTCCCTGGGCAGAGAATTCCACAGATTCACCACTCTCTGGGAAAAATAGTTTCTCCTCATTTCTGCCCTAAATCTTCTCCCCTGAATCTTGAGGCAATGTCCCCTAGTTCTAATCTCACCTACCAATGGAAACAACTTTCCTACTTTTATCTTATCTATTCCTTTCAAAGTTTTGTATGTTTCTATAAGATCCCCTCTCATTCTTCTGAACTCCAGAGAGTATAGTCCCAGGCGGCTCAATCTATCTTCATAGGTTAACCCCTTCATCCCTGGAATCAACCTGGTGAACCTCCACTGCACTGCCTCCAAGGCCAGTATATCCTTCCTCGAGTAAGGAGACCACAACTGCACTAAATACTCCAGGTGCGGCCTCACCAGTACCCTGTATAGTTGCAGCATGACCTCCCTGCTCTTGAATTCAATCCCTCTAGCAATGAAGGCCAACATTCAGTTTGCCTTCTTAATGACCTGTTGTACCTGCAAGCCAGCTTTTTGCGTTTCATGCACAAGCACTCCCAAGTCCCTCTGCACAACAGCATGCTGCAGTCTTTCACCATTTAAATAATCTGCTCTTTTATTATTCTTTCCAAAGTGGATGATCTCGCATTTAGCAACATTGCATTCCCTCTGCCAGACCTTGGCCCACTCACTTATCTATCCCTCTATATCCCTCCGCAGACTCTCCACATCCTCTGTACAATTTGCCTTTCCACAGTTTAGTGTCATCAGCAATTTTTGCTACACTACCCTCAATCCCCTCTTCCATATCATCAATGTAAATGGTAAACAGCTACAGACCCAGCACCGAACCCTGTGGCACATCACTCACCACTGACTGACAACTGGAGAAACACCCATTTATACCAACTCCCTGCCTTCTATTGGTTAACCAATCCACTATCCATGCCAATACACTTCCTCCAACTCAATGCATCCGTATCTTATTTACAAGTCTCTTGTGTGGCACCTTATCGTACGCCTTCTGGAAATCCAAGTATACGACGTCCACCTGTTCCCCTCTATCCACTGCACTCATTATGTCCTCAAAGGATTCCAGTAAGATTGTCAAACAGGACCTGCCCTTTCTGAATCCATGCTATGTCTGTCTAATGGAACCACTCCTTTCTAAATGTTTCGCTATTTCTTCCTTAATGACAGCTTCAAGCATTTTCCCAACTACAGATGTTAAACTAACTGGCCTATTGTTGCCCGTCTTTTGTCTACATCCTTTTTTAAAAAGTGGCGTGACATTTGCTGTCTTCCAATCTGCCAGGACCTGCCCAAAGACAGGAGGGTTTTTATTTTAAATTCAAATTCTTCAAATCCAGAGGGAAAATTGTTATAGATGAGCAACTCACACAAAATGCTGGTGGAACGCTGCAGGCCAGGCAGCATCTATAGGAAGAAGCACTGTTGATGTTTCGGGCCAAGACCCTTTGTTGACACCGACCCAAATGGCCAATAGACTCTGCCTGGCCGGCTGTGTTCCACCAGTATTTTGTGTAGGTTGCTTGAATTTCCAGCATCTGCAGATTTCCTCGTGTTTGCATTGTTATAGATGATATAATTTATATAAAAGTAGATGTCATAAAACTGAATAATTACACAAGAGTGTGGGCATGCAAAGACTACAAGAAGCACTGCACCATTAGAATCAAAGTACAAAGACTATTCAAATGCTTGTCCATTATGTGTATATTTAACATGTCTCTCCAAAAGGGACCAAATTTTAATTCTTTCCTACTCACTCAATCAAAATATGCTTTGCAGAACAGTAATTGCAGCAGATAGACACTCCCACTATTCATCTGTGCCCTTTAAGAATCAGGCTGTTCATGGGATCTCAGCACATACAAAACCATTTGAGTTCCATCTAGTGCCTGACGTCAATGGGAAGAAGAAAGAGGCGACTATCCCAGACAGGACATGCCCAGCAGTGCAGGCTCCAAGCTTAAGGCTCCCTCTTGGGAATATGCTGATAAAATGGCTGCTGGGAGACTCACAGAACAAAGATTCCCACACAAAGGAGACTGATAATAGACACCACTGGAATATAATAAATATTTATTTATGTGAAGTAATTACCTGTAATTTATTCACATTGCACACTGTAAAGAGTGAAGTATTTTCACAGATGATTAAGAAAGATCATTGTTAATTATTGGGTTTGTAAGGAAGATGAGTTAAAGAGGGACAGGTTGATCCATCATCAGTGTGATCTGATTTAGAACATGACAAGTAAGGTAAGGACTTCCATGAATGACTCTGTGAGATCAGTAAGAGAGAGGAAGAGGGTAAGAGAGGGCAAGTGACTAATCTGAGTTCCCATGACAGGAAGAAATATTGATTTGTATCAGGAAATCTCTTTGCCTTGAAAGCATTAGTTTATACCCAAATGCACTTTAACTCCAAATTCTTCAAATCTAAAGGAAATTTGTCATTGTGATTTTCCATTGTTTTAGAGGACTGAGTCAGATTTATCTGAAAAGAGCCAAGCTAGTCCAGAACTCGCAGAGCCTGTTATGGATTTATTGAGTATACCGCAAGGTATACCGCTTAGGATTGTATATGGTGACAGATATGGACTTTGATCATATATTGAAATTCATATCTTATTTATGCATAAATAGCTGTTTGATATTTCATTTCACTTTAATCCATTGGATGAATCATCTTGGGTGTGTTTATGTTTCTGATTCATTCTCCCCCTCTCCCCCATCTCCCCCGTCTCCCCCCCCCCCCACACTCTCCCTCCTCTCCTTGCTTTGTAAATGTCCTGGCAGCAGTGTGTAAGTTAAGCTGATAACTCACAGGGTTGTAGAGGACATGGAAGATGATAGAAAAGGCTGTTGAAACTATGCAGGGATTTGAAAATGAAAGATGAGAATTATAAAATTGAGGTAAAAATGGCAACTACTCCGGATAAAGTCAGGATGAGCCAATATTTGAAAGCAGATCACACTGTGTTAATGAGAGAGGAGGTGGTGCCTATTTGTCAACATACAAAACTGCTGAAACAACTCAGCGGGTTAAAGAGCATCCATGGAGGGGAATAAACAGTTGATGTTTCGGACCAAGACAGTTCACTAGGATAAGAATTGTGGGAAAAATGTGGCATTACTTTACATGGTCCCATATCTAAAAATGTAATTTTATTTAAGATTGTAAAACACAAGAGATTCTGCAGATGCTGAGTAAAAAACACAAAATGCTGGAGGAACTCAGCAAGTCAGGCAGCATTTATGGAATAAAGAGTCTATGTTTTGGGTTGAGAACCTTTTTCAGGATTGAGATATTTTTGAAATTGGTATTTGGAAACTCCTGCAACATCTATCAATATGCAGGGAATATCCTGGAGGAATTAGAGGCACCTGTGTGTGTCCTTGGCGGTGGCAGCGACACAGGATCTGTGTCCGGGCAAAACAGTCCGTATTGTTCAGCCCTTCCTCCTCCTTAACAAGATGGAGGTGATGACGATGAACCCCAATTCTGAGTTTGTGGAACTTACTGTCTCCGTGTGGGTTTCCTACAGATGCTCTGGTTCCCTCCCAAACACATATAGGTTGGTGGGATAACTGGCTGATGTAAATTGACTTCAACATAAGGGTGGTTGGGAGAATTGATGGAGTTTGGGGAGAATAAAAAAACAACGGACTGAACAACACAAAAGTGATACGAGGTTCACACATAGAACACCTAAGGGTGGCAGACTTCCTCCTATGAAAGTTTCCAGTGAACCAGAAGGATCTTTACCATATTCCAGTAGTTTTGTGTTCATTGCCAAGATGAGTCATTGTTGTACATTCCAGACTATTCTTAGTGTTTGAAGTTCACAACGGTCATGGTAGGATCTGAACGCAGGTCCTCAGGTTGTTAGCCTCAAAATTAGTAACTACAGTGCAAATGCCCAAGCTGGTGTGGCCACTCATTGGTTCTATTATGGTTATTATTCTATTCTAGATTTATTCAATATGCCCGCAAGAGAATGAACCTCAGGTTTGTATATAGTGACATATGTACTTTGATAATAAACGTAATTTGAGATTTGAACAATACTTCCACACTTGAGTTTGAAGTTCCAGCCACTGAAATGTTAATGGTAACATGGGCATTTTATGTGAGCTGCAGCTCTCCTATAGCACATGGGGGTGACACAGTAGGGTAGCAGTTAGCATAATGCTATTATAGTGCCATCAATCACCGGTCAGGTTTAATTCCTGCCGGGGTTTGCACATTCTCCTTGTAACCACATCGGATTCCTCCAGGTGCTCCAGATTGCTCCCTTATACCAAAGACACATGGTTAGGGTTACTGAGTTTCTGGCATGCAATGTGGGCACCAGACACTCGCGGGCTGCCCCCAGCACAACCCTCACTGATTCGACTTGATACTTTTTCACTGTATGTTTGATGTACATGTGACATTTAAGCTGATATTTGTAATATAAAATGATTAATTGACTGTGATCTGCCTGTACTTTGGTAGTCTAGAACACAGAACATACAAAACCTACAGCACAATACAAACCCTCAGTCCACAAAGCCGTGCCGAACATGTCTACTTTAGAACTACCAAGGCTTACCCATAGCCCTCTGTTTTTCTAAGCTCCATGTAAACATCCAGGAGTCTTTTAAAAGACCCTATTGTATCCGTCTCCACCACCGTTGCCGGCAGCCCATTCCACACACTCACCACTCTCTGAGTAAAAAACTTACCCCTGTCATCTCCCCTGTGCCTACTTCCAAGCACCTTAAAACTATGGCCTCTCGTGGCAGCCACTTCAGCCCTGGGGAAAAGCCTCTGACTATCCACACAATCAATGCCTCTCATTATCTTGAACACCTCTATCAAGTCACCTCTCATCCTCCATCGCTCCAAGCAGAAAAGGCCGAGTTTACTCAACCTATTTTTCTCATAAGTTTTCAACCGAGTTTTCCCATAAGGCATGCTCTCCAATCCAGGCAACATCATTGTAAATCTCCTCTGCACCCTTTCTATGGTTTCCACGTCCTTCCTATAGTGAGGCAACCAGAACTGAGCACAGTGCTCCAAGTGGGGTCTGACCAGGGTCCTGTATAGCTGTAACATTACCTCTTGGCTCTTAAACTCAATCCCATGATTGATGAAGGCCAATACACCATACGCCTTCTTAACCACAGAGTCAACCTGCGCAGCTGCTTTGAGCGTCCTATGGACTCGGACCCCGATCCCTCTGATCCTCCACACTGCCAAGAGTCTTGCCATTAATACGATATTCTGCCATCATATTTGACCTACCAAAATGAACCACCTCACACTTAGCTGTGTTGAACTCCATCTGCCACTTCTCAGCCCAGTTTTGTATCCTATCAATATCCCATTGTAACCTCTGACAGCCCTCCACACTATCCACAACACCTCCAACCTTTGTGTCATCAGCAAACTTACTAACACATCCCTCCACTTACTCAAGTAGGTCATTTATAAAAATCACTAAGATCACACAGTCTCTCTTTTGTTTCTTTGGACATATTATGTTCCTGATCTTTGTGACCGCCAACCTTGGCAGCTGCAATAAGTTTGCATTTCTTCAAATCTGTTTATTTTTTTTTATGTGCCAACCCCACAGAGCCATCAGGGCTGATTTCAGTCTCAGATGAACTGACAGGCCACACACTCTTTTTTGAATTCCGTTCTCTCTGTGACCAAATGCACACATTGTAAAGACTTATACAGGTATAATGGGGGGGGGGGTGGGAAGGAGTGGGTATACCCACAAAAGAGGAGGGAGCAGAGTCTTATTCATCTGTAGTCCTTCTGAGCTCTCCTCTGAAGCTGTAGACAAGGAAAGAAAGATGGGATTAAACATCTTGTGTGTCCGATGATTATACAAAAAAAGGAGACCAGCTCAGCTAAATAATATTGAATTGCATCGGGGCAGGAAAGCATGTCGAGTCTTTGTCTTCTGAAGGGTGACACCCCTACTAGCCCATTGGTGGACATATAGAGTGTGTGGTATGCCAGCTCTCTTCTACAAGGAGAGAATGGTCTGGGCTCCATATTCAGATGCTCTTTGTGCAATAATGGAGTGTCAGGATGGTGTTAAAAGGTCAATCTTCCTTAACACTCAGGTTAATCCTCCTTACATGGATGCTAAACATTGAGCACGTATTTGAGATTACTGTCATTTCTCCTTTGGGTCCCCAGCATCACTCCCATCAATCTCAAAGTTCACAGTTCAAAGTAAATTTATTATTAAACTACATATGTATCACCATATATTACCTTGACATTAGTCTTCTTGCAGGTATTCACGGTAGAATAAGGAAATACAATAGAGTCAGTGAAAACCATACACGAACAGAATGACAAACAACCAATGAGCAAAAGAAGACAAACTGTGTAAATGCAAATAAACAAACAAACAAATAAATAAAACAGAGAACGTGAGTTGTAAAGTCTTTGAAAGTGAGTCCATAGGTTGTGGAATCAGTTCAGTGTCGAGATGAGTGAAGTTATCCATGCTGGTTCAGGACTCTGGTTGAGGGGTAGTAACTGTTCCTCGCATGCTTTTGCTGAGGTTTCCTTGTATCCATATTCTTCACATTCCATTCCCCCACCCCATCTGCATCTCTATCCTTCCTTCTTCAGGACTGCTGGGACTGTAGATCATTCCAGAGATTTGCAGTGGAAAAGGAGTGCGTAACATTTCCCTAAAACAGGCTTCAACACCTGTATTGAGGACTCAGTCATGTCTTGTCTTCAAGGCGCATCGACCCCTTCAAGCAAAGTCGCATCACATTGAGTGCAGTGCAACAACGGGACCTGAGGGTTATCACCTTGAGTGCAGTGCTGAGATTCCTCTCTGCCACTACAGATGTGTGGAAACTCACTGTCCAATAATGGCAGTAGATTTTTATTACTGCTGATCTAAGACCCCAAAAACCAGAGATTAGAACCCGGAAGCCTCTTTCAAAGGAAATGGTGCAAGGTTCCATTTGATAAGCACCTTTGACATTGGTGTACACACTTGCCATTCCTTTAAAGTATTAGCTTGGTATGGCCAGTTGATAAGCAAATGAGGAATACACGTTGACATCACAGATCTGCCAGTACAGTAACACATCTCTGAAATACCTTTCTAATACCTCAACCTCTTTTTCCTCTGTTAAAGTGCACGTGGTTTCTGAAAACTAAGCTCTTTGACCAAGTTCTTGATCATCAGCATTGCACCTGTCTCAGATTTTGTTTGATAGGACTCTTGTGAATTATATTTATGGTACAATATAGGCCAAACAACATTATTTCTTTACCCTGCCTCCTTTCAAAGCCAACTTTATTATCGTCTTTGATGCCTACATAGCCAAATAATCCTGGAAAACCTCTGAGAACTGAACTGGCTTTTCCATGCAGTTGTAGTGAGAAATCGCTACAGTGTGTCCACCACATCGTGATTGCACAGTTTGTTTGACAGATGTCTCTTGGGTGTCTCTTATTAGATGTATGTAGAAATCTCTTGTTGAGGGTGTGTAGCAGAATTGTGCAGATAAAGCTAATGAGATAATAGGAACACATTGCCTGCATGGCCCCAGCTGTTGACAAACTTTCTGAAGTCAAACACTGTTACAAGAAATGCTCATATGCACAACTATTAAAATCAGCTGTTGGGAAGGGAGAGAAGCCAAGCCTTCTGGTACCCAACTAGATCATAAGCAAGGAATAAGATTGTGCCTATGATTCATATTCAAACTTTATAGAAAGAGGCTATGCATCCCATTGACTTTTTATTCCTTTTCACAGATGCTGGCTTTCCTATTGAGTTCTGCCAGCATTTTGTGTGTATTACTCTGGATTTCCAGCACCTACAAAATCTCTTGTGTTTATGAGAACAAAGTGTGTTAAATTTGCAAATTCTCCCTGTAATTGTGGGTTTCCCATATGTGCTCCAGTTTCCTCCCATATCTCAAGGGTGGTAGGCTCATTGGCCATTGTAAATTATTTCTAATGTACGCTGGAGACTAATTAGAAGGACGTTGATGGGCATGTAAGAGAAAATAGATTAGAAAGTATAGGATTGGAACTGACGGAGTTGCTTCGAGGGCCAGTATAAGTTCAAAGGGCCAAATAACAGACACAATTCCATCACATCAGCACAATCTAAACAGAAGCAGAACTCTCTCTTCTTACATGCCCCCAGCTCCCCAGAGGGCAGAAGATATAAATCACATGTCACCAGGCTCAAGGACAGCTATTATTCTGTTGTTATTAGGTTACCAAACTACCTTGTATGATAAGATAGACTCTTGACATCACAATCTGCCTCATCATGGTTTTATTGTCTAATTGCACTATACTTCCTCTATAACTATAACACATTTTTTCTGAAATTGCCTTTTTCAAAGTTCTAAGTGAATTTATTATCAAAGAACAAGTACACCATTACAATTCTGAGGTTCATTTTCTTGGCGGCATACTCAATATATCCAATAAGAATAGTAGTATCAATGAAAGATTGCACCAATTGGATGTATGGCCAGTGTGCAAATACAAAAATAAAGAAGTAATGATAATAAATAAATATTGTGAACATGAGATGAAGAGTCCTTGAAAGCGAGTCTGTAGCTTATGGGAACATTTCAATGATGGGACAAGTGAAGTTCAATAAAATTTTCCCCTTTGGTTTAGGAGCCTGATGGTTGAGGGGTAATAACTGTTTCTGAACCTGGTGGTGTGACTGGTCTTTTGTCATTGGTGTAAAATAGATGCGATATATGATATAATCCTTTCCCCTACATGGAAGAGCCTGTTTAAGTGTCAGGGACCAAAAAGCAAATCTCAACATCCTGCCATTTGAGATGATAGCACTACCACAGGCTGTAATCTGGGGCATAGAAATACCTGTATATCCAATAACCCAGAGAGTTTTTCAGTGTGAGATTAAAACATAGACTGAGAAGGCCATCTGAATATCTTTCTATCCTTGGCCTGAAATGTCGGCTCTTTATTCCTTTCCATAGATGCTGCCTGACCTGTTCAGTTCTTCCAGCATTTAATGTGCGATATATTTGGTTCAGGAAGTCAGCATGAACTAAGGTCATCAGAATAGTCCATGAAAATGAGTGGAAGGTAAGGGAAACTGGAAGTGCACAGGGAAGGCAGATGAGTGTAAAACCACCCCCCCCACCATTCATACAAGTGTGATGTCACTGGAGGGGCGGAGGGGTGGAGAACAAGCTTCCATTAGCATAAGAGAGGCCACAGATTTTCCAAAAACATAAGAGAGCCCATGGATTATTTCTTTCCTCAACTGCTCTGTGATAGGCTAGAATATCAAGCTTGTTTTCACATGGAATAATGATTGGTGTGGACACATTTTACAGGAAGATCAACTATCACTGGTGAGACGACACCTCAAGCAGCAAACGGTCTGGTTCTGAGTATTTCTCTACCAACAAAAATGCTGCAAATGTATTTTCAGCCCACATTATAAAGGCTGTTAAAAACTGATCTCATATAGAGTGACTGGTTGTATGACGGCTTTCAGATCTTTTCCATGATTTTGCGGTTTAGACGGTATCAAATTGTGGAAGATTTTAACTGGAAATCTGCTTTATAAGCTAATTTGCCATTGCATCATGAGGAGAGAGAAGGTGTGGTGAGCTGTGATGATGGGGAGAGGCTGAGCTTTCACTGTCTTTTTTTTGGCTCATTTGTTCCGACATGTAAGCAAACTAAAAGCCCTCCAGGAGGTTATTCAAAACCTGCTGTGCACATACTAGATATGGAAGAGGCACACAATGACAAAGTAATGAAGTAAATAACAAAACACACACACACTCTCGTTCACACGCTCACACTCACACATACATTGCAGAATCTCTCTCTGGTACTTCCCACTCCCTCGCCTGTCCCTTCCCCCATTCCCAACCACGATTCCCTGCCCTCTTCTCACTCTCAATCCACAATAGAGACCCATATCAGAAGCAAGTTTATTTTCACTCACATACAGGTACGTCATGAAACTTGATTTCTGCAGCAGCAGCTGTACTGTGGAGTAAATAAAATCACTGCAGTACTGTGCAAAAGTCTAAACACGTCTGGTATATATATGTGCCTGAGGCAGTACTGTCTGTCACATGGTCTAACTGGAATGGAGGTAACCACTTTGTTATCGATTTGAATGAGTTTGATTTGTGTAAGCTTTGTCAGCTGTGCACTCTGTGGTGAACTATGTGCCTGTCTGGACACGCCCCCTGCTGACTGCTCCTGTGGCTCCTCCCACAGGCCCCTGTATAAAGGCGATCTGAGGCCTGACGCTCGGCCTCAGTCTCCAGGACATAGTATGATAGACACTCACTCCTGGTACCTTCTTCCAGTCAATAAAAGCCGATATCTCGCCTTACGTCTCAGAGTGAGTTATTGATGGTGCATCACACTCTTTACTCTTGAATGAGAAGACTGTAAATCCAAGTGGCAGTCGAGAGACGCACAAAGGCGGACTCATCCCTACAGTACTGCACTTCTGAAGATTACACTTTAACCCCTGGCCCCATCAGATAGAAAACATGTGTTGGCACTGTTTTGAGAGCCTGCATAGGAGTTATCACTGCTGTCTCCCAATCGTCAAATCTATAAAACAAATCATCTGTTCATTATATTGCTGATCGAAGAGCTTGCTGTGCACATTTTGGCTGCTGTGCCTCTGACATGTCAGAAATTACAACCATGAAAGTTCTTTACATTGAGACTGGCTGGTGTGTGGAGTGCCCTGCCAGGGGTGGCGTTAGAGGCAGAGGTAATAGGGAATTTTAAGAAGCTCTTGGTTGATAAAAACATGGAAGGTGATATAAGAAGGACAGGTTAGATTGATCTTAGAGTAGGCTAAAAGGTTGGCACAATATTGTGGGCCAAAGGGTCTATGCTGTGCTGTAATGTTCTAAGTTCTTGGTCATGAATCATGGTTATGAAGTTTGGAAAAATGTATAAAAGGATGCTGAATATATCCTTTTGGCATTTTGCTCCATTCAAATTCATCAATGTGACCAATAAATAAATTGATTTTTAAAAAATATGTCCACTTTAATGCCTCTTTAACTTCCCTCCAGTCATTATAATATTGCTTGGGAGATGAGCTTTCCTAAATAGCCATGGTTGATTGGCAATGGAGGAACTCAGCAGATCAGGCAGCATCTGTAGAGGGAAATAGGCCTTCATCTGGACACTTCATACAGTCCACATGAAGTGTGTCCACCCAATGTTGACTGTCCATTTCCCTCCACAATGCTTCCTGACCCACTGAGTTCCTCCGGCATTTTCTGTGTTGCTTGAGATTCCAACATCTGCATTCTGTTGTGTCTCTATGGCAGCCCTAATGTGACTGGTTACTGATGCATAAATAGCTGCTACAGTTGCCCACTTTGGGTCCATTTGTCAGAAAAGTTGAATGCTTGTTCTGTATTCCTTAATGCCATTTCAGGCCCATTTTCATCTCAGTTATTGCCACATTCAAAGAAAAATGGTCACCCAAGAATCCCAGTGTCTAATGCTCAATTCACAAAGGACATCAGGAAAAGAGCAAAAATAATTTGGCTATAAGTTTGTGGTTCACAGCAAAATAATAACAAATAAAATTGGCCCCATGGGGAAGATCCTCACTTGGCACTGGATCCACGCCTCAGCAAGGTCAACTTTTTCAAAGTTCAAAGTAATTTTCTTATTAAAGTACATATGTAGAGCCCTGTGATTCATTTACTTGTGGGCATTCACAATAAATACAAGAAACACACTAAAATCAATGAAAAACGGCACCCAACAGGACTGACAATTGACCAATGCACAAAAGCAACAAACTGTGAAAATACAGAACAAAAGCAAAAAAGGAAATAATAATAATTAATAAATAAATATTGAGAACACAGTAAATACTGTACAAGAAACACAGTAATATTTTTGGCAAAAATTAGGGGAAAATTCTGTCATTTGGGCACATATCTAAAAATGAAGAGCATAATTTAGTTTATGCATAGTAGGAAGATAAAATTGGATTGGAAGAACAAACTATGAGAGAACAAATTGCTTAAATATGAAGAATAGGGGCCAGCTAAGAAATGGAGTGATGTAATGAATGGAATGACTTCACCACTGGAGCTGAGTTGCTCTAATGTATTTGCTTTAGAATTGCACAATTAACAAGTTTTTCACTGCCTGTCTGTAGGAATGCCAAACCCATTTCTGTGTATTACCAGCAGGTTATGAACACCCAGCAGCAGTTGTGTAGAGGTCCTTGGAGGGTACAGTTGAGACATTACGACATCCTTTGTGTGGAAAAAGAAATCACTCAGCAAGTCACATAGTTACCTGAAGTTGGAAAGGTGCTTTTGTATAACAGGTCTTTAGGCAGAATTCATTTCCTATTTTTTTTTTGTCACACAAAGGATGGTAGCAGAAATAACTGAAATACATGTGTTCTCTCAAGTACGCCACGGTAGCGTAGCAGTTAGCACAACAATATTACAACTCAGACATCAGAGTTCAGAGTTCAATTCCAGCATCCTCGTTTGTACATCCTCCCCGTGGGATGTGTGTTTTCATTTCTCTAAACTCCAGTTTCCTCCCACAGTCCAAAGACGTACCGGTAATTGCCCCGTGATTAGGCTGGGGTAAAATCAGGGTTTCTGGGTGATGTGGCTCGAGGGGCCTGTTCTGTGCTGTATCTCTAAATAAATAAATGCCTAAAGACTATTTTTGAAGGAAATGTTACAAAGGATGGAATATAGTAATATTGCACTGTCAATTTATCAAAGGGCATGATATTGAGGAATATTGGTATACTCTTGAGCATTATCTGTGAAGTATTGGGAAATGTCTGAATATTACATTGAGTGGTGTTGGGATATGGCTGAATGTGTTACTCTGGTGGCTTCTCTATTAGTTTTCCTGATGATTTGCATATCAAAGTGGAAGCGTTCCATAAGCAACACACACAAAATGCTGGAGGAACTCAGCAGGCCAAGCAGTATGTAGAAAAGGAGTACAGTCAACGCTTCCTAGATGCTGCCTGGCCTGCTGAGTTCCTCCAGCATTTTGTGCGTGTTGCTCGGATTTTCAGCATCTGCAGATTTTCTCTTGCTTGAGCTTTCCATAAGAAACATTTTATTCCCTTCGTTGACCATGAAGTGTTTTTGCAACATGCAGAGAGAGTGAATTACAGAAGAAATGCAGTTTTCTCTTTATTTCTCAGAGTCTTTTCTGTCAATTGGTCAGCATAGCTCTCTAAATCTGCAGGATTAGGCTGTCACTGCTGTTTTTCTAGTGTTAGAGTGATTGTTTCTACGTTAACTGTATAATTAAAGGTTACTAACCTAGAACTAATGGCATGTCATGTGGTAACAAAAGGGTTATTGTTGTTCAATGAAAACTTCAATTTGTAGGTTGAACCAGTCAGTAAACCGTAGAAAAATATAATGACAACACACATCACCTTATGAGGTGTGTGTGTGTGTCTCTCTCTGATTAGAATGGTCCTTTTTGATGGGTAGATCAGAACAGTTCCGACTTGTAATGACAAGCTAACTACAAGAAACTATTGAAAAATTCTCTTGCATAGTTAATCTGAGGGAAGGAATATTAGAAACTCACCTTTGAATTTTTTTGACAATGAAATATGCCAGTGATTCGGAACTTGTTACCCTTCCTCAGCAGCTTCTTAGAGTCAAGGCTGATTTGCTTTGAATCATTTTGAGACACAACAGATGCCTGGGAGTGATTTATTTTAATGGATGTTGGAAGTTGAGGAGGAAAGCATCCTGACCCAGAGAGATATGAAGGCTCAGCCATTGTGTTCATTCAGTAGATTTCTGGACATTAAGAGACATCAATGGACATGGAGAGAGCACTGGAAAGTAGTGCTGGGGTAAGTGATGAATGACTGAAAAGGTTCAATATTCCGGATGGCCCCTACTCCCACTCCCATTCTAATATTCAAGACATCCTAGACAGGGCAAACACCATTTCTGCATCTACCCTATCAATGTCTGAAAGAATTTTGTATATTTCCATGGGATAATTGGTCCAATATACTTAATCTGATCTCTCATTTACAAAAGAGGTCTGATCAAATACAAAAGAAAGGTATCAGATAATTAATAAATGATTTATTATTTATTGAGATATAGCGTGGAATAGGCTGTTCAAGACAAACAACCCATGAACAATTTACCCATGAGACAATTTACAATGAGCAATTAACCCACTAACTGGTACAGTTTGGACTGTGGGAGGAAACTGGAGCACCCAGAGAAAACACACACATTTCACAGGAATGACGTACAAAGGCTCCTTAATTTCAACTTAGGAAAATTGATGTACAGTGGGATCTCTGGATGCAAGTCCACAGGGCTCTGAAAGTGGTGACGTAAGTGGATAGGAGTTAAAAATGTATACAGCATGTTTGCAGTCATCGTTCTGTGTAATGAGCCTCAAAGTTGGGAAGTCATGTTGCCCTGGGTAAAACATTACTTAGACCATATTTTTAAAGAAAAAGATTCGCTTTATTTGTCACATGTACATCAAATCATCAAAATACACAGTGAAATGGGGTTGAAATGTGTCTATTTCAATGCCAGGAGTATTAGGAACAAGGAGGATGAACTTAGAGCACAACTACAATGTTGTGGCTGTTACTGAAATTTGGTTGGAGGATGGGCAGGGTTGGATGATGCAGGTCCTGGGGTTCAGGTGTTTTAAAAGGAATAGCATGGGAGGTAGAAAAGGGGGGGAGTGGCATTGCTGGTCAGGGATAGTATCACGGCTATAGAAAGGGAGGACACTGGAGAAGGAGTGTCCACGGAGTCAGTCTGGGTGGAAGTCAGAAATAGGAAGGGATCAATCACAGTGCAGGGAGTAGTCTATAGGCCCCCAAGTAGCCCTCGGGACACCGAGGAGCAGATAAGCAGGCAGATTTTAGAATGGTGCAGGAAATACAGGGTAGTAGATGTGGGAGATTTCAACTTCCCTCATATTGACTGGCACCTCCTGAGTGCAAGGGGGATAGATGGGGCTGAATTTTTCAGGTGTGTTCAAGAAGGATTCCTGACACAGTATGTGGACCAGCGGATGAGAGGAGAGGCTATACTGGATCTAGTTCTGGGAAATGAACCTGGTCAGGTGACAGACCTCTTGGTGGGGGAGCATTTTGGTGAGAGTGATCACAACTCCCTTAGCTTCAGCATAGCTATGGAAAGGGATAAAGTCAGACAAAATGGTAAAGTGCTTAACTGGGGAAGGGCTAACTTTGAAGGGATGAGGCAGGAACTAGTGAGAGTAAATTGGAAACAGATGTTCAAAGGGGAAAGCACAGAAGTAATGTGGGAGAAGTTTAGGGACCACTTGAGCTGGGTTTAGGATAGGTTTGTCCCACTGAGGCAAGGAAAAAATGGTAGGAAAAGGGAACCGTGGTTGAAGTAACATGTGAGGCAACTCATCAAGAGGAAGAAGGAAGCATATGTTAGATATAAGAAGCAAGAAGTAGGAGGGGCTTTTGAGAGTTATAGGGTAGCCAGGAAGGAGCTAAAGGAAAGACTTAGGAGAGCTCGAAGGGGGCATGAGAAGGCCTTGGCATGTATGATTAAGGAGAACCCCAAGGCGTTCTATGCATATGTGAAGAATAGGAGGGTGACGAGAACGAAGGAAGCGGAGGAGGTTGGAGAGGTCCAAAATGAATATTTTGCTTCAGTATTCACAAGTGAAAAGGATCTTGATCAGGATGAGGTTGAAGTAGAGTGGGCCTGTGTGCTGGACAATGTGGAGATTAGGGAAGAAGAAGTGCTAGATCTTCTTAAAAACATTAAGATTGATAAATCCCCAGGGCCGGATATGCTACACCCCAGGTTGTTGTGGGAATTGAGAGAAGAGATTGCAGGAGCATTAGCTATGATCTTTGAATCCTCTTTGGCTGCAGGGGAAGTGCTGGAGGACTGGAGAATGGCAAATGTATTTCCTTTGTTTAAAAAAGGTAATAGGGAGAAACCTGGGAACTATAGACTGGTGAGTCTTACGTCGGTGGTCTGCAAACTATTGGAAAGGATTCTTAAGGATAGGATCTCTGAGCATTTGGAGAAGTACAGTCTACTCATGGATAGTCAACATGGCGTTGTGAAGGGAAGATCGTGCCTTACGAGCCTGATTGAATTTTTTGAAGAGGTGACAAAAGAAATTGATGAGGATAGGGCAGTGGATGTGGTCTATATGGACTTTAGCAAAGCATTTGACAAGGTCCCTCATGAGAGACTCATCCAGAAAGTCATGAGGCATGGGATAATTGGAACCTTGGCAGTTTGGATTAAAAATTGGCTTAAAGGAAGAAAGCTGAGGGTAGTTGTGGAAGGAATGTATTCTGCCTGGAGGTCGGTGACTAGTGGAGTGCCACAGGGATCTGTTCTGGGACCCCTGCTATTTGTGATTTTTATAAATGACCTGGATGTAGAGGCGGAAGGATGGGTGAGTAAGTTTGCAGATGACAAAGATTGGAGGAGTTGTGGATGGAGTTGTAGGTTGTCGAAGGTTACAAGAGGATATAGACAGGCTGCAGAGTTGGGCAGAAAAATGGCAGATGGAGTTCAGTCCGGACAAGTGTGAGGTGATGCATTTTGGAAGGACAAACCAGAAGGCTGAGTACAGGATTAATGGTCAGTTACTTAAGAGTGTGGATGAACAAGGGGACCTTGGGGTTCAAATCCATACATCCCTCAAGGTCACTGCACAGGTTGATAGGGTAGTTAAGAAGGCCTATGGGATGCTAGGCTTCATTAACAGGGGGATTGAGTTCAAGAGTAGAGAGGTCATGTTGCAACTCTACAAATCTCTGGTGAGACCGCACTTAGAGAATTGTGTTCAATTCTGTCGCCTCATTATAGGAAGGATGTGGAAGCTATGGAGAGGGTGCAGAGGAGATTTACCAGGATGTTAACTGGTTTGGAGAACAAGTCTTATGAGGCAAGGTTAGCAGAGCTGGGACTTTTCTCTTTGGAGCATAGAAGAATGAGACGGGGCTTGATAGAGGTCTACAAGATTATGAGAGGCATAGATAGGGAGGATAGTCAGGGAGGGAAGTTTAGGGGAGAAATCAAGGGTAAGTTTTTTACACAGAGGGTTGTGAGTGCCTGGAATGACTTGCCAGGGATGGTGGTGGAGGCTAAAACATTAGGGGTATTTAAAAGCCTCTTGGACAGGCACTTGGATGAAAGAAAATGGAGGGTTATGGGATAGTGTGGGTTTAGTACTTTTTTTAAGGATTATATGGGTTAGCACAACATGGAGGGCTGAAGGGCCTGTACTGTGCCATAGTGTTCTATGGTTCTATGAAAATATGTCACTTCGTGTCAATAACCAATGGAGTTTGTGGATTGTGCTGAGGGCAGCCCACAAGCGCCAACAAAGCATGTCCACAATGTAACTAATTAACCCTAGTTCTAACCATCCATCTTTGAAAGTAGTAGCACCTCGAGGAAGTCTACATTCTCGCAATGAGAATGTACGGGATCAGGCTCCTATCGGTGTTTACTGGTACTACATGATCACTGGAGAATTGTGTCTGTTCTGCTCAACACAACAAGAAGGATGTGGAGGCTATGGAGAGGGTGCAGCAAAGATCCACCAGGATATTACACAAGGATTGGAGTGTATTAGCACTAATGAGATGTTGGACTGTTTTCTCTGAGGCATCAAAGGCTGAAGGGAGATCTGATAGAGTTATATAAACTTATGAAGGGTATGGATAAGGTCGATAGTCAGACACATTTTCCAAGGGTAGAAATGCCAAATATTAGATGCAAAGGTTTGGGCAGAGGGAAAGTTCAAAGGAATTTTACAAAGGAACTTGTTTTCATAGATAACAGCAGGTGCCTGGATGCACAGGGAGTTAAACCAGCTACCATAGCAGTGCTTCAAAGGCTCTTAGATAGGTCCATGAACAGACTGGGTACAGAGGGATATGGACCACGTATAGGCAGGCGGGATATCTTTATGTAGCCATCATTAGATATGGTGAGCCAAAGGGCCAGTTCCTGTATTGTACCATTCCATAAGACAAACTTGCCTCACCACACTCGACTGTAATACACCTGGGAGATGTGCTGGTAAATTCAATTTGTTGCTTCCTCCTTGGGAGGGGGGTGTATTTTATTTTATAACAACAAAACTATAAATGATTTATGACAAACAAAAATGAGGCCCAGCAATGTCCTTTACTGGGTGGTGGCACAATTAGCATAACACTTTTACAGTGTCAGTAACCTGGGTTCAATTCACCGCAGCCTGTAAGGAGTTTGTATGTTCTCCCTCCATGACCATGTGTCTTTTCTACGATCTTCACTTTCTTCCCACATTGCAAAGACATACCAGTTAGTATGTTAATTGGTCATATGGGTGTGATTGGGCGACACAGACCAGAAGGGCTTGTTACTGAGCTGTATTTCTAAATAAAAATAAAACAAAAATCAATTACACTATTTTCATTTTTGTCAGAATAATGTGCTGTTTTTGAATGATGTGCTGATATTACAAGTTATAAATCTCAGATTTTTGAACCAATTTCTGCTGAAAAACAAATAATATCATAATGACATCACCAGCTGCGTAAAATACAAGGGAGAGCTGACATCAGTGTTCAACTGAATCGTGTCAGGAATTGTCTGGTCTAGTTTCTTGGTGGCTGGGAATTTACCAGAATAGAACACAGATCAGTACAGTACACGCACAGACTCTCTGCACAACCATGCTATGCTGAAGCAATTAAATTAGTAATTGAATGCCAAATTAAACTAATCCCTTCTGTCGACACAACATCCATATCCGTCCATTCTCAACACATTCATGTGCCTCTCTAAAAGCCTCTTAAGTACCTCTTTTATATTTGCCTCCACTCCCATTCCAACAGTGAATCCCAAGTACCCAGCAATTTCAGTGTTAAAAAAGAACTTGCCCTGCACATCTTTGAACTTTCCCCCTTTCACCTTATAAATTCATCACCTCTCACATCAGACATCTACATATACCCAAAATCATGCTTCAAGTATCCAAATTTTCATCAGTCCTTAAAAATGGCCATCAGTGGATTATCCTCGGTAATAGATCACTTCCCTTAGAATTGACCTCTGCCGCATTTTGGCAATATAAAAGGAAGAGAAGTTTCCTGAGAAACTCTGAAATAAATTATGACCCCATGCATCCCTTGACTGATCAAGTCCATGTCATCTGGAGTCCATTTGGGAGTTTTGTCAGCATCACTTGTTGTGGGTCATTTATTGTAAGGAATGCTAAGATCCTTATCTTCCCTATCCCCAGAAAAACACAAGCAGTGCAATCAACCATCCATCTCCTCTCTTCAGCTAGGATCTCTTATGGAGATTTCTTGAATGCATCAACAATGTGGATTAAACATACTTCCAACCTTATATCAGTGTCTTTAGATGTTTCAATAAAAGAACTCCTTGATATTGCCAAGCATCTGAAATCCTACAAGGTTGCCCTCTTTGAATATGGGTCTTCATAGAACAGACTCAAGGAGTTTCTCTAGCCAGAGGCTTGTCCATCTGTAGAATTCATTGCCACAGATGGTTGTGGAGGTCTAGTCTTGGGTATACTTAAAGCAGAAGTTGATTAGTCAATCTTTCATTTTGTGCCATGTCGTAAGACATGGGTGTTCATAATCTTAACCATGATTGTTCTTGGCAAATGTTAGAAGTGGTTTGCCATTGCCTTCTTCTGGGCAGTGTCTTTACAAGACGGGTGACCCCAGCCATTATCAACACTCCTCAGTATTATCACAGAACCATTTCCTGGTTTAATTCATATACATTACTACTAGTAACTACTTACTACTACTAATAGTAACTACTACTAGTTACTACTTATTACTCATATACCTACTAGAACCTTTTAGCTTCAAGATGGCGGCATGATGCAGTTTGCAGTGGCCTCTCTGGAGTTGATATCTGTTATTTGTTAAGCGGGATGCCGTGCACAATCCTAATCCGATGAAAAGCGGACGTGGGAGCACGGAGGAGCATCTGGAAATCTCCAGGAAGGCTTTCTTCATTGCTGCTGCTGTTGTGAGGTCCAGGTCCCTGCTGGGAAGAACAGGCCCCTAGTCCTCGGGTCACGTTACCAGCGGCCAATGGTGGGAGTCGTAATGCGCTCGGCAGAGGATGGTGCTCGGAGAGGCTGTGCCGGAGGGGATGGTCGGAAGCTCGGAGGTTCGACGGACTCGGAGTCTGCTGCGGTCGGGGTGCTTTCACTGTGTGCTGCGTCTGCGAGGCTGGGCTCAACGCCGTAGAAGTCCATAGCGAGGGTATTCCCTTCTGCCGCCTGCGTGGGATGGCGAGTCTATCGGAACCCTGAGGACTTGTGGAAACTGTGTGGTGGTTTCTTTCGAACTTATAGTCTTTTAACATCTTTGGACTATTTTTACTGTGCCCATGGTCTTTTTTTTTTATCAATTATGGTACTGTCTGCACTGTTGTAACTATATGTTAACTATAACTGTATGTAACTATATGGTTTTGTGTAGGTCTTGTAGCTTTAGTTTTTGGTTTTTTGGGTGGTAGAGTTGGTCTCCTGACTTGGTGTGTCTGGGTAGTCTTGTTTTGTCTGGTGGGTTTGAAGCTCCTTTCCGGGGAATGTGCTATGATGGTAGCGCGATATTAATAAACAGCAGCCTCTCCGGACTCTGGATTTGGGGATTGCCAAACGTCATGTGGATTTTCTGGTGTAGTCAGTTTTGTCGTGTGCTTTTGTGATATCATTCTGGAGGAATGTTGTTTCATTTTTTAACTGCATTGCAGTTGTGGTTTCTAAATGACAATAAACCGAAATTCAGTTCAATTACATTACATTGATTCTCTTACTATCTAAAAGTCTATCAAACTCTGACTTCAATGTACTCAGTAACTAATCCACCACAGTCCACATGTACACAAAATTTGAAGGACCACTATCCTTCAACTGAAGAAATCTTTTTGAATCCCTATTCTGAATGGCTTTCCCAAAACTTGGTGACTAATTTCTAGACACTACAGCCAGGCAAGCAAATCCACATCTACCTTGCCAAACTGAGTTGTTCGATCCCCTCTCATTCTCCTGTACTGAGGGTAAATGCAAGCATGCTTTTTCTACTGAAGATGAGCAAGACGAGAACTAGGAGTCATGGGTTAAGAGTGAAAGGTGAAATTTGTAAGGGGCACATGAGAGGAAACTTGTTCACTTACAGGATGCTGAAAGTGTGGAACGAGCTGCCAGTGGAAATGGTTCAATTGCAATATTTGAAAAGTACGTGGATGGGAGGGGTATGGTAGCAACATTCCCTCTAATTTGCTTTACAGCTGCATGAACCAACATTTGCTCGGAGCAGGAAACTCTCACACGGCCTGGAAACTGAGCAGCACCTTCAGTGTTTTTTTTGTAATATGCATAGTATGTATATTTAATATGAAAATCGAAAATACACATACTTTTGATTTTATTGAAATGCAGTACAGCAAAGAAAATCTATCACATTTCATAAACGATTTCTAGCTACCTCCAATTCCAGCTGTACAGCAACAAAGGCTCCGTGCACACGAGCTTCACAGGTTGATGGGACTAGGCAGATTAATAGTTTGACATGGACTAAATGGGCTGAATGGCCTGTTTCTGTGTTGTAGTACTCCATGACTCTAAGAGATTACAGCCCAAACCTATATTATGTTTCCCCCATATAACAAACTAGCACAAGGTCATTTCTATCAACCATAAAAGTTGGCTTTGGCTTCAACAGGCAGGGGTCCAAGCACTGAAATTATTTTCTAAAATCTTTACACCTTTCTACCTTGTTTGTTCTTTAAGCTGTACCAAATGATCTACCTTTTTGACCAGGTTGTAGGTGTCCTTTCCTCATATCTTATGATGTGGCTTTGTAAAGTACTGTACTGCAGTACACAATTTAAGGTTCCTGGTACAACACAGTTGCACATTGGCCTCCTTTTGTGATTACCACTGCAATAGATACAGTGAAAAACCATCGACTTGCCAGGAGTCTTAAATAGAGGTTCCATGATCGAGCAGCCTTCACTCACTCGTGAAGAATGTGGTCACAGCCAAGACCCCGTGGAGGATACTACAGAGTGGGGAGGATGGCTTTGGAGAAGGATTGTGAAGGATGAGCTGCCAGAACCGACCTAATTAAATCACACGGGCCCCAGTGATTTGCTGAAGCATCTGCTGAAGAGTTTTAATACCATTTTTATTCAACCATTTTGCAGCTCTCCAGATCCGATTACTGTTCAAGTTAAAACAGACCCTCTCCAGAGGAAAGCAATAGTCAGTAAGAAAACCACAAGAAAACTGCTTTCAAGTTTGAAACCATTCCTCTGCTATTATTACTTTACCTCCCCCATGCTGCCTTCGTAAGGTGTCTGTCTGTTCTTTCTCCTGTGACAGCTGCCTTGATGTATAGGCCTGGGGAAATGCATCAATTTTAGGTCAGTTTTACACCTTATTATTTGTGTCCTTGTTCAGTACTTGATGTCCGCAGGACTTGACACTGATGTAACGCCCATGACTTAAAACAGGAAAAAGTCAGGATACATTCTCCACACACACACACACACACACACACACACACACACACCCTGCAAATCTTGGTGCCATTTAATCATTTAGTGACTCAAGACAAACACTGAATAGAAACATAAACTTAACACCAGAATGAGTGACCATTCAGGAGCAGGTTATGTATCCACGCAAGAAATACAAGACTCAAAAACAGTTACGTTCCCCAAGCAGTAAGACTAATCAACACCTCCACCCACTAACTTCAGCACTATTGTATTATTTCCCATCAGTCACCCTATGTGTGGCATAGTGTCACTTTATGGGCATACGATCTTATATATTTATATTTATTATGTTTTTTATTTTACTGTTGTGTTCTTTATCTTTTGTGTGTGTTTTTTTTTGCACTGTAACAATTATTTCATTCTCCTTACACATGTACTGGAAATGACATTAGACAATCTGAATCCTACATTTCTAAACTCTTCTGCTCGTCTCTGGGGCTCAGAGAACTAGAGTTGTATGTTGAACTGAGAAAAGTTGATTCATTGGGATCCTTTTTTACCATTGGGATTGTCATCTGTTTCAATTGCTATTAAATGCACATGCTTGAATCTGGAGCTTGCTTTCAGAGTAATGAATAGTTCTTGGTTTGATCTCCCAAAGTGTAGGTGCATGGTAGAATCTGGCAGAGGATGGGGCAGCAAGTAGTCGATGCCAATCTAGGAAGAATAAATGGGGATTGATGTGAATAGGTGCGATATGGCAATGTGAATTAAGAAGGCCAACATGTGCTTATCCATCTATTAAATATATTACTTCAGTATCAAGACTCAATTCAGCAATGGTCTCATCTATACTCCACTCTAGAATCTTCAGGTGTACACTCAAGTGGCCACTTTATTAGGTACACCTGTACACCTACTTGTTAATGTAAATATCTAATCAGCCAATCATGTGGCAGCAACCTAATGCATAAAGTCATGCACACATGGTGAAGAAGTTCTGTTGTTATCCAGACCAAATAACATGTTGGGGAAGAAATGTCAGCTGAGTGACTTTGACCGTGAAATGGTTGTTGAGAATGATTTGGGAATCTCAGAAACGGCTGACCTCCCGGGTTATTCATGCACAACAGTCTGTGTAGTTAAAGAGAATGATACGAAAAACAAAAGTATCCAGTGAGTAGCAGCTCTGTGGGTGAAAGCATCTTGTTAATGAGGAAAACAGCCAGACTGGTTAAATCTGTCAAGAAGGCGACAGTAACTCAAATAAAAGCACATGCTACAACAGTGGTGTGCAGAAGAACATCTCTGAACACACAACACATCAAACCTTGAGGATAGGGTACAGCAGCAGAAGATACCTAATAAAGTGGCCACTAAATGTGTATTAAATGTTCAAGTACATTATCTAGGCCATAATCTTTTAAAAATATCAATGAATAGGAGACTGATTGAGGCCTGGGAATACCTAGTTGATTCTCCTTCTGGTGCCCAGGTCTACTCACCTACCCTTTCTTTCCAACTATCTTCTGCATCACCCCAATCCTCTGCCACCCCTTTCCCACCTACTTCAACTGCTCTTCACCCACACATGCCTGCCAGGCCCCTTACCCTCCACACCCACTGTTCCCACCATGTCCAAGCAGAAGAGATATGCTTTGTCATGATGCGCAGCACAAATATCACGGGCTGAGGCCGTGTTCCTGTGCTGTACTGTTTTGTTCTGTTCAATGTTCTATCTGCTCACAACCCCTCACTTATTTTGTTCCTCTTCATCTTCCTTTCTTATCAAATTCCACCACCTGCACCTCTTTGTTGCCTCCACTATCACCTCCCCATTTTTGACACAATCTCTGCCCTTCCCTCCCCTACCTGACTCCATCTGCCAATCCACCCCTCCTTACCTGTGTCCATCTATCGCTTGCCAGATCTCACTCCACGTCTTCTCCTCACCCCTTTCTATTGGCTATCTTCCCTCTACACTTCTAGTTCAGATGAAGGGTCTCGACTGTCCATTTCTCTTGCAGATGTCACCTGACCCACTGAGTTCCTTCAGCAGCTTTTCGTTTAACCCAAGTTGTCAGGCTGGGTGTTCCACAGAGGACAGTTAGAACATGTCAGTAGAGTCAGAATCAGGTTTCATATTACTGACGTACAGTAGTGCAAAAGTCTTATGCACCCCAGCTATACATATGTGCCCAAAATGTCTGCACAGTACAGCATGTCGTGAAATTCGTTGTTTCACAGCAGTACAGTGCAATACACAAAAAACTATAAATTACCATAAGAAATACATTTATATAATTAAATTTAACAAGTAATGAAAAAAGAGGGCAAGAATAGTGAGATAGTGTTCTTGAGTTCACTGTTCATTCAGAATTCTAATGGCGGAAGGGAAGAAGCTGTTCCTGAAATGTTGAACATGGCTTCAGACTGCTGTACCTCCTCCTCGATGGTAGCAATGAGGAGAGGGCATATCCTGGGTGACGGCTGCTCCTTAGTTGATGCATGCTGTGATTTTGAGACATCAGCTCTCTGTCGGTGTGGCCAGTACCCATGATGGAGCTAGCTGAGTTTGCATTTTCCGATTCTGTGCAAGGTGTTGCATGCTCTCCATGGTGTCTCTGTGCGAGATGCAGTAGGCCTGGCTAAAATTGCATCAGCTTTCTTCATTCTTCCTCCTTCAAGAGGAAGATCCTCCTTGATGGAATGACTCAGAATGAGGAGAAAGCAAAACATTTTACAAGGCCTGGTAAAGCAAGATCACAAACCAGCCAGGGTGAGACTGACAACTAGATGACATCTGGAACAGTGAGTTCAGGGAAATCTGCTGGACAAGAGGGAGAATTTTAAAATGCTGACATTCACAACAGATTCCTGTCATCTTCAAATATTTAATGCCATTCCCAGTACACACATGTATAGGAGTACAAAATAATTGTTCCTGCGGATCTGATGCAGAACAAAAAACAAAATGAACACAATAATAACATCACTTTATGTACATAAAACCAATCTATATTTATAAATTATCTTATGTATTTATATTTATTCTGTTTCTTTAATTATTGTCTTCTTTATCTTATTGTGTATTTTTTGTGCTGCATTAGATCCAGAGTAATAATTATTTTGCTCTCTTTTACATTTGTGTACAGGAAATGACATTAAACAATCTTGAATCTTGAATTGCATCTTTTTTTTTAAAGTGACACAATTTCAAAAGGGAAATGATCTTGCATGATAAATTGGGGACTGAAATGACTCGGCAAGGAGAAATACCAGCAAGTAAATTTTTAAAAATATACAGCAGTTGATCATTTCACAAAGATTACTGAGCTGAAAATTCTTTCCTAATGACATCAGTAGTTACAATGATGAAATCCATTTTCCATAATTTGAGTCAAGGAACTAGCTCTGAAAGTAGAATTTATGCTTTAGCTCCCAAAGGGTTAAGTTCTTATTGTTCACAAATTCGCTCATAAGAGTGGACAGAGATTATGTCCGAGAGTGCCTCCACACTCAGCTCAATACTTTCTCCTCAACACACCCCCTCCTCCTACTCCCCCGTTGTGTTATTGGACCTCACCTTTGTTCCTGAGTGTTAGCGAGTGAAGGCAGGTCTCTGAACCACAGGTCACTTCTCACTTTAGATTCATTACCACTTGGTGAACGAGGCTTATCTCCCTGCTGCTTCTTGACAGTAAGCAGACAAAAGTGGTGGAGAGATGAAGGGACAAAGAAAGAATAAAGATGTGAGCTGAGATGATTCTGACACCCTGACAACCCTGGCTATCCTGACATTGACATTGCAGTAAACTGAATAGAAGGGATGAGCTGGGGCACATCTCCTGCCTTAATCTTCCTTTGACAGATTTTCATAGGCAGCTGTCTGATACAAGCAGAGATAGAGGAGGAGACTTGATACAGATTCCATGGTGTCTTGGGCACCACAGTAGCATTACTGTAATTCTGAATTGTTCCATCAATGGTGAAGGGTGAAAGGTGAAATATTTGAGGGGAACTTGTTGCGAGTGTGCAATGAGCCTCCAGGAGAAGCAGCGAATCGTGGTTCCACCGCAACATTTAAAAGTAGTTTAGATTATGTGGTTGGGAGGGGTATGGAGAGCTAAGATCCAGGTGACGTTTGATGCAACTAGACGGAATAGCCACTTGGCATGGACTAGATGGGCTGAAGAGATTGTGGTGCCCTGTGACAGCAGCCAAGATTGGGAGCAAGAAGTTGATTGCAACAGTCGATAATAGCATGAGGGATAGAAAGCCATGCTACTGGGGTTCTCTGGGCATGTTCTCCCACTGACTCAAAACAAACTTCTCCTAAACCTAGGAAATCCTAATCATCTAGGATTAATTGCTCTATTTAAAAAAAATTATTATTGCAGTCCCCCTCAGGAAGATAATCATGATGATATATTAGAGTTGGGGTTTGGGCACAAACGTGCACGTACATCCATATAGGCACATACACTGGCAATGTTACGAAGGCCAAATCAAGGAGCCAAGGACTGGAGATGGAGGTGAGTGGGTGGGAGGATGGAAAAGGGGCTTCTTTTGCTGTTGTTTTGTTTTGTGTTGTTATTGTTGTTTTTTGTTTTTGTTGTTGAAGCTTGTTTTGCTGAACATTGTGGGCATGTTATGTCGGTTCCAGAATATATGGCGACACTGTGAGGTGCCCCAGCAAATCATTAAGTGTATCAGCACAGATAATGTGTTTCACTGTTTGTTTCAATGTATATGTGATAAATAAAACTGACTCAGAGACTAGAAATCTTCTCACAAACATATTTCCAGTTTTCTGGAACCTAAGCTTACAATCCCAAAGCTCTGGAATTTTAATAGTCCAGACAAGCCCATCCCAGACCATCATAATCCTGATCTGTGTAGTCACAGTGCAATCTCTAGGAGCAGAAGCATTAACTGACTGAAGTTCCTATCAATTATTTATTTTTATGAAATATATTTGATCTAGAAAAACATTTGTGCTGCCTTTACTCACTACATTCTGTGTTTCTCTAATGCATTTGTTCCAAAGTTCTAAAATACATCTTGATAATGCACAGCAACAAACACTATATGCTGGGGGAACTCAGCAGGCCAGGCAGCATCTATGGGAAAAAGTACAGTCAATGTTTCGGGCTGAGACCCTTCGGCAGGACTTTGAGTTCCTCCAGCATTTTGTGTGTGTTGCTTAGATTTCCAGCATCTGCAGATTTTCTCTTGTTTGTGATTTAATAATGTACAGCATTGTTTAATAAACAATGTTTTCAGGCTCCCTCATATCACGTGCAAAGGATAGTGTGTGTCACTCAACCACACTTACAGTCAGCACTTTGGTGTGTAGCTGACACCTCATTGTTTGGCCTTTACAGGTACAGATGCAAAACAGCCCTTACACTCTTCTGGCTACTGGGAGGTGCTGTTTGTTTGCAGATGAAGGTAGGCCAGAGGATTATATCCTAGGGTTCAGTAAAAGGGATCTGTGGACTCTCAGATCTATATGGAGACTCACACTCAATACTTTGGGAACAGCTTCTTCCTTTCTGCTGTCAGATTTCTGAAAGGTCGACAAGTCCAACAACACTACTTCACTATTCCTCCTTTGCACTACAGGATCTTGTTCCTAACAGCTCAGTTTGGTGTCTGCTAAGGTAGAGGTAGAGGTGTGATTGTTAGTGGAGTAGTGCTCCTGGGCTGTGTTTGGAGTGGCGAGCAAGCAGTAAGGTGTTTGAGGAGAGGACAGCCCTAGGCTGCGAAAATCTATCCCTCAGGACAATGAGGTCCTGCAGAGATGAAAGGCTGGTGTTCTTGATTAAGTGGTGGGAGTCGCCAGCAAACCGGGAACTGATCAAGAGAAAGGTCCTCTGAGTTTGGCCAGCACCGTGGGCATGGGGAGAACGTACAAACTCCTTATAGACAGTGGCAGGTTTTGAACTACAAACTTACAGCTGGTGCTGTAAAACACAGTTGAATGTGGCCCCCTCTGGTTAATGTGAGATGAGAATGTGTTCAGCTTATATGTGGGGAAAGCTGCAGTGGTAATGGCTTTGCTTCTCCAGTGGGTGATGTTAATTTTCCTGCATAGGTGCTGCCTGACCTGCTGAGTTCCTCCAGCATGCAGTGTGTTGTTCGGGAAGTAAATGAAGCCTGTGTTGTGGGAAAACAAGTCATTCTCTGTTCTCCTTCTTCCCATTGGATTGGATCTCTCAATGTTTAAGAACATCCATCACCAGGCTCAATGACAACTTCTATCCCTCTGCTATTAGACTCTTAAATGGACCTCCCACATTCTAAAATATGAACTCTTGATCTCCCAGTGTAATTTCTCATGGCCCTTATATCTTTTATATGTCTGCAGAGAAGACATAAAAAACTGAAAGCAGCGACCACAGGTCTCAGGACTGCTTCTATGTCTTGAGTGGACCTCTTGTACAATACGATGGACTCTTCCTGGTTAGGATCTAGCTCTTTATTGATGACCTGTACTGCACTTGCTGTAAAGCTTGTACACTTCCTTCTACATTGTTATTGGTTTACCTTGTTCTGTCTCAATGCACTGTATAATGATTTGATCTGTATGAACAGGTACTATTTTTCACACCTTTGTGGTTGAATATGAATAAGTAAGTTCTTGACCTGAAACATCAACAATTCCTCTTATCCCCACAAATTCTGTTAAAGTCTTGCGGAGCTCACTCAATGTGCTGAATAGTTTGATTCTTCTCCTATGTTGTATGTTCTCTGGACTGCTGAGTTGCTCCAGCAGATCATCTGCTGTGCCAGATTCTACCATCTGCAATCTCTCGGTTTTGGCTGAACATCACGCTGATGATAAATTCTGGATGTTGCAGCGTTGCTGGAGCTACTTGTGTGAGTTTGAAATCAGTATGTGTATACATAAAAATCTAGCCCAGAAATGAGAAAATATTGTTAGCAATAGGCCAAGACTCCCAGAAAAGGCTCAACTTGTTTAATCTACAGTTTTACATCTTTCCACAATCAACCCTGCAGTTGTTTGTAATTAGGTGAAGAGCATCAGTAACCTCAATGGGGATTTGCTCTGAAAGCTTTCTTGAACAGATGGCGTGAGGGAGACACATTCACCCATATATTTGAATTGGCTGGTTGACTAAACCTCTAATAATTTCCTATTGATATTAATTTACCTGGAATAGATTTTTCCAGTCCAGTTCCCCTGGTGTCACCATCATCAATAAACAGGGAGGGTGAACATCTGGGTCATCATTACACATTGAAAATGAACATCTGGGCCTTATGACATTACACATCAATGATGAAGCCTTGGAATCTAAAGCCCCAAATTTATCATCACTAAGTATCTTTCTCTTCTTCAGTCAAGCTCTCTGTCATTATTACTATTCTCTCTCTCTCTCTCTCTCCCCCCACCTTTACCCCACCCCCTCCCCCGCTCCCCTTCTGGGCTGCATTCATAACTGCAATTTCATAAGGCCTTGGGCAGAGTTGCTTTTTATTTAGAGCTACAGCCAACATTCCCTCTAATTTTTGTTTTTATCTGTGTGGACCAGCCATTGCTCTGAGCCGGAAGTTTTTACAAGGCCTGAAGTTTAAGTATTTTTTGTAACTTCATTGGCATTCAGCAGACTGGCACTTTATTAACAATGAGCCACCAACTTCCATTCTGTGTTTATTGTTACCATTTGAAACACTGTTGTAACTTTAAACACTAAAAATGAAACCACATGGAAGCTCTAAACTGTTTCAAAGTAAAGGTTTTGGTACATTTATTCTTTGGGAAATTACGTATTCATTAACTCAATTAATTACAGGGTATTTCACAGTTATATTAACATAGGTTTCAAATTATATTAGTATAATTTCAAAATTGAATTGACATTCTATAAAAGAAAATACCAATGCATGTGCCAGTTACTGCAGTTTAGAGGAAACAGCACAGTTATTTAGAGATACAGTGCAGAACAGGCCCATCTAGCCCAATGAGCCGCACCACCCAGCACCCCACCAATTCGCAGAATAATTTACAATGACGAATTAACCCACTAGCCTGAACGTCCTTAGACTGTGGGAGGAAACCGGAGCACCCAGTGGAAACCCACACAGTCGCAAGGAGAACGCACAAGCTCCTTACCAAGGGTGCCAGAGTTGTACTCCACAATTTGACACCCTGAGCTGCAACTCACTAATCACTACGCTACCATGTGACCAATCAGCCTACAAATTGGTACATCTTTGGAATGTGGAGGATACGCACGCAGTTATGGTGTGAGTGTACAAACTCCACGCAGACAGCAGCATTGATTAAACCCAGGTTGTTGGTGCAGTCACCCGTTCACTACGATGTTCACTACAAGTAGTGATGTGTCTGGGCCGGCCTTCAATTGGATCTCAGGAGGCTGCTGATAATCTCACATCCTCCGCATGTTTTAACTCAACACCTGCCATTACCTCCTGTTGTTTACAGAAACTAAAGTAACTGAGTCAGTATTACTCCCAGGCTTAAGTTAAAATCAGATGTGGCCCGTTAACTATGAAACATATTACCTTTAGTGTGTAAAACAATAATTCAAGGGTTTAGGTCCCAGTGAACTAATTGACAATTTATCTGGTGAGGTCCACATTAGGGTTTGAATTTTTCGATTATAACTGATAAAGACAGTGCAGAGTTATCCTGATCTAGAAAATTATCTTATATTCTTATACTCCAAAAAAACTCCCTGCCAGCAATAAATAGAGAATTATTAAAACAAGGAATTCTGTAGATGCTGGAAATCCAGATCAACACACACATAATGCTGGATGAATTCATCAGGCCAGGCAGCATCTATAAAAATGAATAAGCAGCCGACGTTTCGGGCCAAGTCCCTTCAGATGCCAGAATTAAATTAGTGGGCAGAAGAAGTTAAAGGTGATAGATGAAGCCAGGTGGGTGGGAAACACAAAGAGCTGGCAAAGAAGGAATCTGATAGGAGATAAGAAAGGACCAGGGCAGAAAAGGAAGAAAGAGGGGCACTAGAGGGAGGTAATAGGCAGATGTGGAGAAGAGGTAAGAGGCCAGAGTGGGAATAAAAGGAAAAGGATGTGGAAGGGAAAACTGGAAGTTTGGAGACTAACTGTATGGAATGTGAAGTGTTGATCCTCCACCCTGAGAGTGACCTCCTCGTAGTAAAAGAGGGGACTGTGGACTGACATATCAGGACAGGAATGGGGATAGGAATTAAAATGGTTGGGCTTTTGGCAGATGGAACTGAGGTGCTCAAAAGTGGTTCCGCAAATTAAGTTGGGTCTCAAGAATATAGGAGGCTACATCCTATAGGAGCACTTGATACAACAGATGAACAAATTTGCAGTGAAATGTTGCCTCACCTGGAAGAACAGTTTGAGGCCCTGAATGGAGGTCAGGGAGGAGGAGAATGGACAGGTTTAGCACCTTGGCTGCTTGCAGGGATTCGCACCTGGAGGGGGCAGGGGAAGGTGATGATGTATTTCGTAGTAGGGTCCCATTGATGTGGCAGAAGTGACTTTAAGGACAGGATGGAAGTTGGAGCAAAGCTGATGAAATTGTTGAGTTCTGCCTGGGTGAATGAAGCAACACCAATGCAGTAGTCAATGCAGTGGAAGAAGAGTTGGGGAGCATTATCAGGGAAGGCTTGGAACGTGGACTGATCTACAAAGCTAACAAAAAGGCAGGCATAGCTGCGGCCCATGCAGATGTCCATGGCTGCCCCTCGAATCTGGAGAAAGTGCAAGGAGCCACAGGAAAAACTGTTGAGTGTAAGGTCCAGTTCTGTCAAATGGAGGAGGGGAACTCATTGGGTCTTTTGTTAAGAAAGAAGTGTAAAGCTTTAAGGCCTTCTTGATTGGGGATAGAAATATATATGGACTGGACATATACACGATCATAGAGAATTTATTGTTTTTGTTTACATTCTATTAAACTTGTCATATGCAGCTTTCAACATTAAAAAATTCTTGATGAAATGAACTATTTAAACATTAAGTAATGTGATAAAAAATCATAGAACTCATGGACCGGGGAGCAATGGTGGCGAAAAAGACTGGCAGGAAATGCAAACACAAAAGGTTTTGCAGATGCTGGAAATCCAGAGCGACAAATACAAAATGCTGGAGGAACTCAGCAGACCAGGCAGCATCTATGGAGATAAACAGTCGATGTTTTGGGGCCGAGATGCTCCGTCAGGACTGGAAAAGGAAGGGGAAGAAACCAGAATAAGAAGTGTGGGGAGGTGAAGGAGGACAAGCTGGCAGTAATGTGGCAAGTGAAGTTTAGCATCTTCGGGACAAGTACTGTGAAATACAGGTACAATGAGAAACTAGTTTGTAGCAGTATTGCAGACACATATGCAGGTTCAAGCATACAGAATATACATTATATATAAGTACAAAAATAAAATGAGGGCTTTATTGAAGAGTTAGTTAAGCTAAAGCCTGAAGTGATGTCTAATTATTTAACAAACATTGGAATTCTTACAGAGGGATGGAGACTCCCTTACTATTGCTCTATGCATTGAAGCCCTTCTCACTTTACACAGATGAGACAGGTTTTCCCTATGACAACTTGATCAAGCGCAAAGGGTAAAATTAAGAATTGTTAAAGTTGTAGCAGCATAGTTTGAGGCCGATCAATCCAGAAATGTTCGATTTAATTCAAACACCTTAACTACAGCTGGGTATCTGGGTCAGTGGTCTTGTCAGATTTCAGAAACCTAACTACTCTGCTATCTCATTCTAACTTGCTCTCAAGCTGCACAGGCTAGGCTTGCTTGTCCTCCTGTCTGAGACTAAGTCCAATAGAAGATTTCAAAGAGATTCATAAGTTTCTGTTAGATTAGGGTGGTAAGAAGGTGAGACGAGTTGCCAGTGGAAGAGTGATGGTTGCAGCACACACAAAATGCTGGAGGAACTCAGCAGACCAGGCAGCATCCATGGAAAAAGTACAGTCTATGTTTCGGGCCAAACCCCTTTGGCAAAACTAGAGGAAAAAAAGTGATGGATGCAGGTTTGGTTTCAATATTTAAGAGAAATTCGGGTAGGTACCTGGATGGGAGGGATATGGAGGTCTATGGTCTAAGTGCAGGTTGATGGGACTAAGCAGATTAACAGTTTGGCACAGACTAGATAGGCCAAAGTCTTCTAGAACTCTATGATTATGAGATATGCCTCAGGTCACACACCACCAGGTTCAGGAATAGTTGCCTCTTAAACCAGAGGAGATAACCTCACTCAACTTCACTTGCCCCATCACTGAACTGTTCCCACAACTTATGAACCCTTCATCTCATGCTCTCGATATTTATTGCTTATTTATTTATTATTTTGATTATTTCTTTTTTTCTCCTCTTTTTGAACATTTGTTGTTTGTCCTGTTGGGTGCCATCTTTCATTGATTCTATTGTGCTTCTTGTATTTACTGTGAATGCCTGCAAGAAAATTCATCTAAGAGTTGTATATGTGGCGAATATATACCTTGATAATAAATTTATTTTAAACTTTGAGCTTTGATTATCATTAAATTACAGACATTTTTACAATACAGAAGGAGTTCACTCATTCTATTGTGTCCATGTCAGTCAAAAATGGACTGAAGGATTAATCCCAGTTAGTCCAGGATACCCCGGGTTAGCTCTGGAACCCATTGATCTCATGTCCTCTAATCCTTCAGCCAGTTAGTATAAATCTATGAGGAGGAGACACTGATCTCTCCCTACTCCTTACCCTGTCAGTAATGCTATCCATTTTCATTAAATCCCCTCTCCTTCTTAGCTACAAAAACACTGTCATCTATTGTAGTTACAAAAGAGATTCTGCAGATGCTGGAAATCCAGAATAACACACAGACAAAAGGCTGGAGGAACATGACAGGTCAGGCAGCGTCTATGGAGAGAGAGATTTCAGGCCAAGACATTTTATCTTCCCCTACTGTCTAGTCATGATGAAGGGTCTTAGCATGAAATGTTAACTCTTTATTTCTCTGCCTGTCTCGCTGAGTTCCACCTGTATTTTGTGTCAGCAGTTGTAATTCTCCAGTCACACTATTATTCTATAAACAGATTTCGAACTGAGTCAGGTATTCAGTTACAGAATATTTATAATTCTAGAAATTGGGATTGAGACGGATAGTCCATCAGTAGGGTGGATGGGATCCTTCATGATATTGCTGGTCTTGTCCCGGCATCTTTCTCTGTGTTTATTTTCCGTATAAATGTTGTTTTTACTACTGATGCTACATTCATTTTCTTATGTATTTACTGTGAATGCCTAAAATAAAGTGAATCTCAGGGTTGTATATGGTGGCATATATGTACTTTGATAATAAATTTACTTTTGAACTTTGATCTGACATACGTGTGTATTTTCTGAGTACCCAGTGGAAGTCACAGCAGTCAAAAGGTAAATTGAAAATTATGCCTTGAAGACCAGGTATTGATATCAGGGAAATTTCACTTCCTTTGACTGTGTACTTGATAAAGTTATGTTGTGCACTTGGACCCAGCTGAGACTCCAGAAAAAGCAAAACTCTTGAAATAGCCTGTGAGTTGATATTTAAGTCATAGCTTCAGCCAGAATAAACTGTGAATCCTTTCTGTAGTGTTTGGTAATTCCATACAATGGAAGTAATGACAAAGTAGTTTGAGCCATTGGGAGTTTGTACTGTGCTTCAGGAGGAAGTGGTTCAAGTTATTTGAGAAACACAACTAAATCAACAATAGGTTAAAAATAGGCCAAAGGATAAACACGTGCACAATTCACCCAGTAACTATTACCACACAACTTATTTTTAGGTATTGACTAAGAGATGAACTTTGGCCAGGTTGCAACTGTGAACTGCACTACTCTTCATTGAAACATTATGCCTCTCTCTCTCTCCACTCTCATCTCTAGCCAGGGGTACAATCATCTCCACTGTGCCTCTCTAAGGGCAACATTCCTTGGTACTGAAGAATGAGCAAAGGCATTTATGTATATCTATGGGTGCCACGGTTGTGTTGCAGATAGTGCAACACTATTATAGCTAGGGGTGTCGGAGTTCAGAGTTCAACTCCAGCATCCTCTGTGAGGAGTTTGCACATTCTCCCTGTGAACTGCATGGAATTCCTCCGGGCGCTCCCTTTCCCCCCACAGTCCAAAGATGTACAGGTTAGTAGGTTAATTGGTATATCAGGCCAGGGTTAAATCTGAAACTTGCTGGTGCTGTGGTTCGAAGGACAGGAAGGCTCTATTTCATGCTGTATCTCTAGATAAAATCAATAAATATTTTTTGCAAGTTTAGGTGTGGCACTGAAGAAAGAGATTACATACATTTTGTTTCAGTTATTGAGATGTCATTATCTGTAACAAGGTCAGCTATTTCCCATGTTTTCATTGATATCTGGTGTGGTGATTGAGTACACAACTGTATGTCTCCTAATGTTCTTATTTTATAACATTATTCTCCAATGCTGGACAAAATGCAAGTGGTTGTTTATTGTAAGGGTGACATATTGCCTTAGAAAGTTGTCACTGAGCCCTGCTTACCCTTGTCTGGACTCTATGCTGCACATTTCTCTAAACCTTCTCAATAATTCAAAAGAAAAATACTGCAGATGATGGAAATGTGAGGTAAAAATCAATTAGGTTCACAGATCGAAACATGAACACTGTTCTGCAAGGATGCTACCTGATGAAGTTAGAGTTATTAAACATGGAAATAGATGCCCATATAAGTTAGTCCCATTTGTCTGGGTTTGGTCCATATCCCTCTAAATATGTATAAAAACATATATTAAAATTATATAAATGTAAAATAACATTAAAGTATATAAACATTTATTTTATTAATAGATATAACATGGAACAGGTCCTTCCGGCCCAGCAACCCCAAACAACCCCGATTTAACCCTAACCTAATCATGGGGCACTTTGCAAAGACCAATTAACATACCTGGTACATCTTTGGACTGTGGGAGGAAATGTTAAGATCTAGAGAAAAGCCACACATTCCTCAGGAAGTACCTACAGAGATTCCTTACAGAGGACACCAGGACTCCGAACTATAATAACATCATGCTTACTACAACACTACCACGGCACTCTAGATCCCTGTGTATGCTTTGTCTATTTACCCATGCTAAGAACTACCTACGTTTTCTGAATACAAGATATTCTATTGATACCGGAAATCTGGAGCAACAAGAACAAAGCAGGTTAGGCAGCATCTAGTGATGAGCAGGCTTGACCTGCTGAGTTCCTCCAGTGCTTTGTGTTTATTGGTCTGCATTTTGTTTCTCTTTCGAATATTCTTTTCCTCAACCCACTCCTTGCTTCCTGCCAACCGAGCCCCTATACTTATTCAACCTCAGCTTGATTTCTACTATGTATCAATGCAGGGATTTGTGCAGGCATAGACCATAAGACCACAAAACATAGGAGCAGAAATAGTCCATTCAGCCCATCAAGTCTGCTCCACCATCCCATTATGGCTGTTCCCAGATCCCACTCAACCACGTACACCTGCCTTCTTACCAACAGTGGCGTTTCTAAGGTATGGCAGGTGTGGCACGTGCCCTGGGCGTCACCTGAAGGGAGCAGCTTCAGACAAGCCATCCTCGGATAGTAAAAGAATAATTTTCTTCAGATATATTATCTGTCTTTGATTATCATGGGCGAGAAGCTCTAGGATGGCCTTATTTCAGAGCATTGTGTAAGAAGACCATGAAATGTTTCTTCATGAAGAAGAAGGAAAGTGGAGCTGAAGGACGGAAGAGACGAAAGTTGGAGGTGGAGGAAGCCAAGAAGTCAAGCAAGTTCTTCATGCCCTTCTTTGAAAAGCCCGGAACAAGTATTTCGACACGTTCCATGGAGTTGCCTGCACCTGCTACAAGTTTGTTAGAATCCAAAGGTGGATCAAGTACAAACTATCAACTTCGGGCTTAAATATACCCATGGATTTGACCTCCACTGCAGTCTGTGGCAGAGCATGCCATAGATTTGCTACGCAATGGCTAAAAAATTCGTCCTTACCTCTGTTCTAAAAAGTCACCCCTCAATTTTGAGGCTGTGCCCTCTAGTTCTGGATACCCCCACTATAGGAAACATCCTGTCCACATCCATCCTATCTAGTCCTTTCAACATTCAGTAGGTTTCAATGAGATCCCCAGGCATTTTTCTAAATTTTAATGAGTACAGGCCTAAAGCTGCCAAACACTCTTCATATGTTAACCCCTTTATTCCCAGAACCATCCTCATGAACCTTCTTTTGACTCTCTCCAATGACAATACATACTTCTTGAGACATGGAGCTCAAAACTGTTGACAATACTTCAAGTATGGCCAGACTAGTGTCCTATAAAGGCAAAGTATCATTTTCTTACTTTTGTATTCTATTCCCTTTGAAATAAATGGCAACATTGCATTTGCCTTCTTCACCACAGACTCAATCTGTAAATTAACCTTCTGGGAGTCTTGCACGAGGACTCCTAAGTCCCCCTGCAGTTCGAAGTTTGAATTTTCACTGTTGTTCCTTTTACTAACTTGCATTATCATACATTTCCTAACACTGTATTCCATCTGCCACTGTTTTTGCATGTAGGTTGTGCTCTTGTGTTTCTTGTACATGGGATTGTTACGTATCCACATTTTCGTTTTCCTGGGAGTCCACAGCTTTGTTTTACTGGGAGTCCATAGCAGTTTACTGTGGGTGTCATGTGTCCCCAGTTTCGTTTTACTTTGAGTCCATGGTTTCGTTTCTGTGAGCGTTACCTTATGACGTATGCCGATGCGTCAAAGTGTTGAGAAGGAGAGTCGAAGGAAAGAGAGAGAGTCTGAAGACTTCAAGCTATTAGGGAACAGCTCACAATTGAGAAGGGTAAAGTCTCTTACCCATTAACCCAAAGGATTAGGTTAATCAGTGGCACACAGTGCATTATGGAGACATCTGTTCTTCGTATGATCCATGTGCGTGGATTTCATGACAGTCACTTTGTGGAATCTCTCTTCGTGGACTTCGGAACAGTATTCCTCGGCTGGGATCTTTGGCAACCGTTTCTTCGTTTGCTAACCGTGGAATCTTTGGAATTTGTCGAGATCACCTCGGTACTGCACTGTGAATCCACAAGTCTCTCCTCTGTGGATTACTGGGACTCTCTGAACTGCCACTGTAAGACTGTGCTTGAGTAAGTTTAATTAAGAACCGGTTCTAAGTTTGACTGTTTGGGAGCTATAGACGCATAATGCTGTTAACTTCTGTTTAAGAAAGTAGTTTATTTAATTTTCTATATTTTTGAGTAGATGTAAATAAATATAGTGGTTTTAATATTAAAACCCGACTCCATTTGTCATCTCTTGCTGCTGGTACGTTACGAAGTCGTAACAGGATGAAGGAATCACTCGCCAAAGCAGTGTTAATGCTGGGCGCCATGGTAGCACAGCAGTTAGCATGATACTATTACAGCTCAGAGCATCGGAACTTAGCATTCAATTCCGGGTCCTCTGTAAGGAGTCATCCGCGTGGAATGTGTGCATTTCTCTGGAAGCTTTGGTTCCCTCCCACAATCCAGCTAGGTTAATTGGTCATTGCAAATTGTCCCGTGATTAAGTTAAGGTTAAATTGAGGGCCGGAAGAACATTTCTGTGCTCTCTCTCAATAAAGTAAATAAATCAAAACCCTTTGTTACATGACAGGCTGGGTAGAATAGGAAGAGAGGACTCAGGAAACTTCAGGAATTCAGAAATTGTTAAGGTGTTTACGTCCTTCAAAGCTGTGACTGGGTCACTGATCGAAAGTGGGACTGACGCAGTGAGCTGTTGTGCAGTCAACCAGCCTAGACTGCATGGAGGGAAAAAGTGCGTGCCTCACTGTGCTTGATACGGTCTGTAGGCAGCTGGATGCTACCAGCGCTGCACCTCTCCATCGTGCCGCTCTGCTCAGTCACGGTAAATGCTGTAAGAGTCCGTCAAAAATCACAGAGGCTGGCACAGAACATTTGAGGCAAAACACAATACAAATCTGCAGAGTGGGCCAAAGTAGATAACCCTTCACAACCCCACGTCTCCAAGAACCCTGTAGAGCCCTGCGGCAGGTAAGAAGATGGGCACTGGGCCTGTGGGGGATTTGCAGAAGAGAAGCCATGGCTTTCATGCTTAATTGGGAAAGGGGAAAATTCAGAGAACGTAGAGGACGTGAGTTACCCCAGAATTGTAAAATAAAGTCATACACTGCAAAAGTCAGAAAGCACTCAATGATTATCTCCACTGATCGGTGTAACATTTGGTATATTGCTATTGAAAGTCTCCAAAGACGAGTGATGATAAATTGTGACCTGCCCCAGCATATTTCTACCTGCCTTTGAACAGCTGGATAGGGAATACATGTCATCAATCTGCCTCCCTTCGTGCCTTTTTAATCAACTAGGCTGAAAAATTACTGAACAGAAATAGTTCTTCTCAAATAAAATGATGCCACAAAATTAACCCCTTCTCTTGCAGTAACCAAGACAAAACTGAATTGAATTTCTGCCTGTTAATTAGTTGATTAATTTAAAGGTACTGCATAGAAAAGGCCCTTCTAACCCTTCAAACTGCACTGCACACTAACTCTCAACAATCCCGTTTTAGCTCTAGCTCAATCACAGGACAATTTACACTGACCAGTGGTCCTACTAACCAGTACATCTTTGGGCTGTGGGAGAAAAGCCAAGCATTCTAAGGGGAGAACATACAGAAACTTCTTACAAAGGACTCCAGGATTGAGCTTCGAGATGCTACGCCCCAAGTTGTAACAGCATGGTGCAAACTGCTACAAAACCATGGCACCACATTCTCAGTGCTGTTCTGAACCCCCCCCCCCCCAACACCACACCCCCAAATATTCCGGACTGTACAGGCACACACACACAACACACATACACACACTCACTCACACACACGTACACTCACACACACACTCACACACACGTACACTCACACACACACACACACACACACTCACTCACACACACACACACACACACTCACACACACACACTCACAGTTTCACACACACACACACACACACACACACACTCACACACACACTCACAGTCTCACACACAGACGCACACACACACGCACACTCACACACACACACTCACTCACACACACGCATTTTGACACTAGCCTGTACTCATGTACCCCTCCCTCAACCCAGAGTGCAATGCTATTACTCTCAGTACACACAAAGACAGATATTAATCAAACAGATCTTATCAAACTGGTTGAAGGATCACTTTCTGGAGAGGGGAGCCTGCAGGAACAGTGAGTAAAGGGAAGGACGGAAAATGTTAAGGTTTCCATCTCCACCTGACCAAAGCATTTCTTCACAATGATCGGACAGGTGCAAAAGTTGCCTGTGTAAGTGCAGGCAAGACTCAATTAGTATGCAGCAGTAATACACTCAGGAGATCCCTTCTCTGACAGTAATGCAAAGTTACAGAATCACATACCAGATGAGGCTATTTTGGCCCATCATTACCTGTGCTAGCTTGTTGAAAGTATCACTGAATATTCCCATCTCATACTTTTCCCTAGAGCCATGGGCAGGGAGGAAGAGAGGCAATATTACCCCTGCAATAATCATAAAACACATTACGTCATATGCCCATGCACACATTTACATGTGGTCTTCAACTGCCCTGCCAAAGATGGTCAAATTGAAATCTCAGTGCAAGTTTCTTTTGCCCAGTGAACCTGATCCCCACAACTTGTCAGGTAGTGGATAATGCACTGGATCACTCCTCATTCTGCTGTTACCTAGCATCTTGCCTGCAGAGAGTGTGTCCATATTTTCCCCATTGTGTTTTATCACAAGGATTACCAGGTTCAACTAGGAAATTCTCTGTTTGTATTGATCTGGTTGATCTCAGCCAGCAGTAGTAAGGGAGCTATGATAGCCCCAACTCTCCTGGGTTGCAAATTGAAAGCATAAGGTTGATTCCCCCGATTGTGGCAACCCCATTGTTGAAGGATGCCTGCATGCATGTCTGCTTTTAATGAGGCTTGGATTGGCCCTTTCTCTTAAAAGAAATGATAGGGAGCGTTTGATGTCTCTAGGCCTGTACTCAATGGAGTTAAGAAAGAAGAGGGCAGATTTCATTGAAATTTACTGAATATTGAAAGGCCTGGATAGAGTGGATGTGCAAGACTCCAGATTCCAAGTTCACCATCTCAATATGAAGGGAACTCCCTGTACAACTGAGATGAGGAAGAATTTCTTCATCCAGAGGATGGTATGGAATTTGTTGCCATGACAACTATGGCAGCTATGGAGGCCATCAAAACAGAGATTAATTGGACAGGGGATTAACAGTTATGTGGAGAAGGCGGTGGTGGTGGGGGGTGGGGGGGGTTAAAAATCCACAATGATTGAAGGACAGAGCAGTTCAAAGGGCCAAAAGGCCTAAGTTCTGCTCCTGTACCTTTTGGTATTATGGAAAATGAGATAAATTTGTTAATTCTTAATGGAATGTTTGGCAGGCATAGACTTACCATTTGAAATTAATGTCAATAACACAAGAGATTCTGGAGAAGTTTTAAATATCCATTGAAAGTCACTTGTCTCCTGGGGCTGTTTGGCCAGTGAAAGTGGACTTGTCATTTTGGTCCAATAGATGTACAATCCAGAGAGATGTATTGCATCTGAAATGTTCCATCTTGGGATGGGGATGATTTTGAAATAAAGTGAAAATAAAATATTTCCTTCACCTGAATGAGCACCAAATGTTTTCACCTTGGCTTTTAGTGAACACCTCCCTCTGTATTTAGCATAAGTCTTGGCTTAAAGGGTTAACAGCTTAAGGAAATACAGCCAGTTCCTTCCCTCAACATTGTCAGATCACCAATGCTGTTACTTACTGTGTGTGTAAGCAAAATATCATCTTGAGCAATCTTTAAGCTCCTTTATTTAATAATTGATGCAGGTCACATCAGCTTCCAAATTCATTTATCTTTATTATTCTTCCTTTTCTAGTCAGTGAGAGACCTTAAACAGATGCAGTCCCGTGTTTGCTTCTTAGCTGTTTCCTTCCATGCTTAATCAGAAAACTTGTACGTATATTGAATCTTCCACACTGTGACCATTTTCTAAAGGGCTTTCTTTAGACCACTGTAATGTTCCAAACACAGGCAGCCAACTTGAGCACAACAAGCTCCCATGAACAGCCATTGGGACTGATTGTAGGCTAAATGTTGAGAAGACCCCATCTATTTTAGCATTTCATTTTTGTCTGTTTAAGATGACAGCTGAAGTTTAGGGTTTTATGTCTCACTTGGAAAACCTACAGGGGCTCCCTTAGCTTGTGGTCTCTAATATTTGGAGCAGCACCATGTCCTCGTGGCAGTTCGCCCAATCCTCCAGAAGCAGAACATGTTGAAAATACAGGTTGGCGCATTCCATATTTTACCACCTATGAAGTCATCTGAAAGAAAGTAGGAATTCCCAAATAATTCTGCTCGGATCTCAAACAAGCTGAATATTTGCTCTCCTTGGACTTCCGAATATTGGACATCATATAAAAGACTTCCTGCTTCTTCATCTCTAGATCCAGCAACACTGTGCACTGTGCCTGTAACGAGATGCTAGGGTGTGTTGTTGGAGGTTTAAGCTCTGAAACCAAGTACCGCACTTGGCCTCACGACTTTGTGTGCCAATTGACTTGAAGCCAGTACTTCTTTATTCTCTAATAGGAACTGAAAATATTTCTTTTTCAACCTCTTCAATCTCTGTTACATTTACTACCTTGCCAACATTTAACAAATCAAGCAGTCAGCTTGTAATTCTATCTACAATATGCCAAAAATTACATTAAAAGCATAAAATCTTACAGCAATTTGGCCCACAATGTAGTGCTGTACTTTTAACCTACTTAACAACAATCTAACCCTATGTAATCCCCCTTTTTCTGTCATTCATGTACTCATCTAACTGAGTTTCTTAAATATCACTAATGTACTTATTGACATTTACCTAATATATTTAGATATTAACATTGAACCAACTATATCTTTTTTTTGTTTTAATGTTTTTTATTCTCATAGGCACAAGATCTTGGGGCCATGCACGTATTAATAAAAGGTTTGTCAGTCTGCTGGTCATGTAGCCTTCACATACGGTAACTGAATACCACACAGTATCAGAGTGGGTTTGCAAGTTATCATTAATCAGACTATATACACTACGTACAAGGGTTATAACATAAAGTCAGAGTCCCACTGTGCTGCAGCCCTTCCTCTGTAAATCAATAGTTAACGTCCTGGACAACAGTTCCATATATGTGAAGTAGACAGAGATGTTATAGAGAAGTACAAGACACTGCGTAATTAAAGTTCAAAGTAAAATTATTAAAGTATGTACAGTATATTTTACCTCATACTACCCTGAATAGTTATATCATTCTAGTTCTTGAACAGATATGGGTATGTCTGGCAACATTGCATTTTACTGTGGCAAGAATTTCTTTATTGAAAAGCCAGAAAGTGGAATACCACTAGTGGGAAGCACATTGCTTCACCAGGCTCAACATTACGTGGACCTGAAGAACAACTCTGAACTTTAACGTCTTATTTCAGTTCCCAGCACAGTCAAGGAAACCAATGAACTGGGGAATAATTTGATACTGACCTCAATTATTGGCCATTTTTATAGCCACGATATGGATTAAGGCAAATTTCAAAATCGTACATATATTTTGTAGTGAGACTGAGAATTAAAGAAACGGACTTGGCAGGGTTTTCTGATATTACTTGATTCTGTCTGCTGATACTTCTGACAGTACCATGAAGACTATTCCTTTAAACATTCAGCTCCTTGAGTCCAACAAAATTCAGTGACATGAGCCAAGTTATAAGAAAATCTGGAGCTAATCCACCCGTGGAGTTCAGAAGGAGTCAGTGCTGAGTGTTGGAGTATTTCTGGGCACCGACAATGATTCAGTAACATAAATAAATCCATTACATTTTCCCTACCAAGCCTGCAAATTTGGGACTGAGCCCTAGTAATAGAGTTGTGGTGTGTGGAATAATGCCTGTTCGTGTGATTTATAAGTTGTTATGCAATATATGAGGTTACTAGAACCAAAGAGGTAGCTCTTGAGCTGACTCCACCACTTGCAGGCTCCATACAATATACAGCATGGGAACGTGCTGTTCTGTGCCCCTACTTACACGTCCCTTTAGCACAGCTCAAAGATACATGATGAAACATCTTGGCCTAACCCTTTATTCCTTTCCATAGATGTTGTCTGACCTGTTGAGTTCTTCCAGCATTTTGTTTTGTTACTCTGGATTTCCAGCGACTGCAGAATCTCCTACATTTATGTTCTCATGTTTCTCATATCATTAAGACAGGCCCCCTGAGTCAATGCTGGCCTTTGTATCATTCTCAACTGTCCCATTCGCCTATTTTTCCTTATAACCTATTTTCTTTCACAAGTCATCAATTTGTCCTGATACTCCAGCCACCCACCTACATAAGGGGTAACTCCAGTACTGGAACCAATACTACCAACCAGTAACAGTGGGGAAAAACCAGAATCAGGCTTCATATCCCTGGCATATGTTGTGAAGTTTGGTGTTTTGCAGCAGCAGTACATTACAATACAGAGTAATACAAAATATATGCATTACAATAAGTTTTATATATAAAATTGAATCTGATGGCCAAGGTGAAAAAGCTGTTCCTTGTTTCTGAAGTGTTGAGCATGTACCTTTGGGCTGCTGTACCTCTTCCTTGATGGTAGCAGTGAGAAGAGGACACGTCCTGAGCGATGGGGGTCCTTAATGATGATTGTCACGTACCTGAGGCATCACCTTTTGAAGGTGTTGTCGATGCTGGAAAGGCTAGTACCCATGATGGAGCTGGCTGAGTCAGAGGGAAGATTGATTGTGTTTCCCTTGCAATAGAACATAGTTTGCAAATGAGGTCTATATATGGCTCATTCTTGTACACCAGCAGCTGCATTGTGGATTCTGTAGAGGCTGCCTGATCGCTGAGTTCCTCCAGCATTTTGTGTGTGTTGCTCGATTTCCAATATCTACATAATCCCTGTATTAATATCAATGGCATATGTCATGAAAGTTGTTGATATACAGCAGCAATCCATTGCAATCTTTTATAAAAACTACGAATTACAGTAAGAAATATATATATAAATGAAGTAAGTAGTGGAAAAAGAGAGCAAAAGAAGAAGAAGAAATAGTGAGGTAGTGTTCATGGTCTCATTGTCCATTTAGAAATCTGGTAGCAGAGGAGAAAAAGCTGTTCCTGAAATATTGATTGTGTGTCTTCAGGCTCCTGTACGGTAGCAATGAAGTGTTGTCAGCTTGCATTTCAGTTGCTATGGGTACCAGCACTGAAGGCAACCAGCCACCTACTGAAACAAAGATATGCTTCTTAATTATGTTCAAAGAGTTGAAGATTTCCAAAGCTCAGAAGCTGACCATCAAGAACCATTGATACTAATCCTACCTCAATTCCATTTTACTCTCCACACGGTGACATCAAATCAACTCATTTCCCACCCAGTACCATCTGATTAAGGAGGGATCCCACTTCCTTCTGAATGGGGAAATGTTTGGGGCAATTGACAATGGCCAGTTGATGTACTAACCAACACACTATTGGAGTGTGGGAGGACATCAGAGCAAGAAAAATCCACACAGTCCTATTGAACACAAGAGATCCAAAGCAACACATGCAAATTGCCAGAGGAACTCAGCAGATTAGGCAGCTTCTATGTGGAGAGGAATAAACAGTCAGCATTTCAGTCCTTTACCTTTTCTATCTATAACCTCCCAGCTCTCACTTCACTCCTCCCCCATTCACAAACCTCCCTCCTCCCCGGGCTTCACCTCTCACCTACCAGCTTGTACTCCTTCCATTCACTCCACCTCCCACCTTTCATTCTGGCTTCTACCCCATTCCTTTCCAGTCTTGATGAATGGCCTTGGCCTGAAACGTTGACTTGTTGAATTCTTCTGTCATTTTGTGTGTGTTGCACTGTAACGGTTACTGCAGCCAAGTGACAGCAGCTCTCCTGCGTTGCAACTTGATTAAGCAGAGTCAATTAAAGGGCCTCTGAGGAGATGCATACATCTGATGGTGCATTGTGTCAGTTCTTTTCAGACTTTCCCATTCAGAAAAAAGAAAGGCAAATAGTGAACCAAATGCCATCAGACATTCTGAGTGGGAAGTAATGAGAATAATTCCACCAGCACCATTCATCAAGATTGTATACAGTGGCCTTGTGACCTCGTCCTCAAGAACAATCTACCAATATTCAATTTCCTGCTACACACACCACCAGTATACATAACCTCTGGACAAAGTACTGTGATTACTATATCCTTGTTAAAAAGTCTTTGCCATTGTGTTAGCTGAAGCGAAGCTGGTTTCATACATACATGACACCTTAAATGGCACTAAGAAATAGGCAGTAGAACCTAATAAAATCAAAGCTTTCAGCACCTTTAGATTTATAATCAATAAAGAGAAATAAGCAAGCAGCTAATTTGCAAAAGGAACAGAAGTGATTTACTATAGACGTTCTGATTAAAGTTTGCTTGATTAAAGGGGGACCCCCTTCTTTTTGAATGGGGAGATGTGTGAGGTGCTCCTGTCACTTTCCTCATCTGTGTTCAATTTAAACTTCTTGTACCTGAGTTCAGATCTCTCACTTTTCAGCCTTAGAGTGAATTCTGCATTTCACTAATTCTGACCTCTTGTCTACCAGTTTTCTTCACTCCACCACTGATGTCTGTCTTCCATTGTGAAGACTAACCACTGGAATTCCCTCCCAACTTCATCTCTCTTGCTCCCTCTCCTTCCTTCTGAGTGTTCCTTAAAACCTGTCTTTTTGGCCAAGATTTCAACATCTGTCATTATAGAGCCCAGGGTATATTTGTTCTCCTAACACTCTAGTGAGTTGCCTTGGGTCACCCTTTGCTGTAAAATGGTGCTATATCAATACAGGATGTTATGGAGTATGGGCTTGATAAGCAACCCATATGTACACAGCAATTACTACTTCTCTTGTACGTAGGTCTTTCCAAAGCTCTACAATGATGGACAGAAAACGTAGGGGACACCAAATAGAAGCATAGAACGGGATGTTTTTGGGGAAGGAAGAAAGATCCATTGAAATAAGAAGAAAACTAGAGATAATCAGATTGTCACAATAGTGTAAGCCGAAGGACCTATATTGTGCTGTACTGTTCTATGTTCTAATATTTCAAGGAATGAAATGTGGATGGGATAAATGGGTATGACATTGATTGTGGAGTTCCAGAGATGGTATAAGTAAGTAACAAGGGAACAAGAAGGAAAGACTTGTGTTTATATAGCATCCTTTGAACAAAGTCTCAACTTTTGGACCAATGAAGTGTCTTTAAGGTCAGAAACGCAGCAGCCGAGTTCCTCATGGAAAATTCCCAGCAAGTGCAGATATTAGATCTTTGTAGAAGTAAAGTCATGTTATCTTATATGGCTCAGGTTTGCCTTGATTTAACATGTTATCAGAAATGTGATACCTTCAACAATGCAATATTCCCTCTGTGTGCAAAACCAGATTTTTTATCCTCAAGTATTTTGAGCATGGCTTTGCTTTCTCACTCTCAAGATAAACCTGGTACTCACTTAGCCATGGAGAAGCATTAAAAAGGCATAGGAATATAATCCTTAAGAAGTTCATTCAAGGGATTGTAGGGGAAGATGGTACTTTGAAGGGGAAAATTTTATCAAATGCCTTTGGACAAGAACATCAAGTAATTGAAGAACAGATGAAGAACATTTCTTGTGACGTTACAGTTCTGCCAGGTTTTTTCCAACAGGAGCCTGTAACTCTTTCCCAAACACCCACTCAACTGTGTGCTTCCTCTTGGATCTAGCTCTGCAAGCGCCAATAGTAATTTACGCACGTGGCTTGGCATCAAGTGAGTTAGGCCATCATGGAAGACAGCTGGGTTAAAATAGCTGTAGGTGATGAATTGGAAATAAGTGACAGGTGATTCCTGTTAATTGGGTGGACACTAAAAGATGACTGCTTGTGCAGGCCTGACACATTAATTTTTTTATTAGAATGCAGATGCTACTTTTATCTCCGGAGTTTTTCCAGAATTTTCTGTTTTGGCGATTCTCTCATAAAGAGATAGCTGGAAAGCCTTCATAGGTGAGAATTAAGGCTTTATGTTTTCCTCTCTTCACTCCTAAGCTAGAATATTCAGCTGAAGTTATAATCACATAATCAGGCAAGGGAGAGCAACTTTGCAACAAGGTGGTGCAAGAGTTAAACTACAATTCTGTCAGTGCAGATAAAAAATGAAGCTTCTATCAGATATTCAAATATTGGTGTAATGTCTCAATTTATGAATTTGTTTTGTTTAATATCTTACAGTGAAAATTATGCAGTAAAATAATCAATTTATCCTCTCAGTATTCAGACAAGGGTTTGGATATTTATTTTATTTCAGTAACTCCAGACATTGAGTCTGTAGTAATTTGAGAAATTATGGTTCAGATTTAACTGTTTATAGGCCAAATAGTTCCTTTCTCAATGAAGAAAAGACTTGCATCTCTATAACACCCTTCACTTTCCTTTAAGGCTATTGCCAGGCGTATTACTGGCAATGAGGTCCTTTATTATGTGTGTTCCTCCAAAAAATGCACAAGAGAGGAGAGAGACTCAGAATATCCTCTTATTCAGAATTACTTATCACATATACTTCAAAACATACAGTGAAATGTTGTCATTTGAGTTAACACCCAAGGGTGAGCTGGGGAGGGCCAGCCAGCACGTGTTGCCATACATTCCGGTACTAACAAACCATGTCGAAAAAGTTCCATAGAACAACAATTTTTCATAACAGACTTTAAAGTAATGTGAAATCTGGAACAGTGAATGTGAGACTGTATTTCCACTTTGAGTACCAAAAAAAAATCAGAGTGGACAACATCTTGATGATGAGTTTTGGCTGTTCTTCTACATCTTGTTGGTAAATGTGCTAATGACATCCACCAGGGAAATATTTTACTCGATCTTCACTAAAGAGTTGTCTGATCGAAGGCCAGTATCGGTGTGAGCATTGTCCGTGTCTTCATGTCAGTGAGTTGTGAAATCCCTGCTAGAGTTACTCAGAACCTTGCTCTTGTGAGGCAATAGCGGTCTTGATTAGATTTCCAAATGTCATTGGCCATCATTGTAATTGGAAGTACTATTTGACAACTGTTCGAAATTAAGTTATTAAAATCAGGTTTTTGAAAGGACAATGAACCTATGAACACTTCCTCAGTATTTTCCCTCTCTTTTTGCACTACTTATTTAATTTAATTTTCTTTTTTGAATCCACAGTCATCCCTGTGAAATGCATGGATTTTCCAAGTGTTCTAGTTTCCTTCCACAGTCCAAAGATAAACTGGGTAGGTTAATTGGTCATTGTAAATTGTTCTGTGATTAGGTTAGGGTTAAATCAGGAGTTTTCATGTTCGCTGTGAGATGCAGCTCGAAGGGCCTAGCCGATGCTGCATCGCTAAATTTTAAAAAATAGTAATTTATAGTTTTTATTATTATGTCTTGCACTCTACAGTTGCCACAAAAACAACAAATTTTGTGATGTATGCCAGTGATATTAAACCTGAATCTCATTCTGATTTTGAAATAAGTGAAACAAAAACCTATCTTTTGTTCAATGCAGGCACTAATGAGCTCCAAGGTGTGTGAGAAATGACATTAGTTCCACTGGAGAGTGTTTTAATCCCTGCTTGACTTAATGCCAAAGTTTCTGTTTAATCATACAGGAACTGGAGGGAAGGGCAGGGTCCCAGTATAGAACTGCAGATCAACATAAAGGACCACAGTGCATGACTACTCAAAACCTCGATGGAAGTTCATAAGAGGAAAAGGGCAGTACGTTGCATAAATAAAGATTATGTGGCACCAAATTTGACATGAAAAGCCAGTGAATATAAGAGTACTTGCTGAGTAAGGATAGAAGTACTGTGGTTTTAAGTTTCAGGGAAAGAATGTTACAATATTGGATCAGTTTTGATTTCAATGCAAAGTGAAAGCAAGGAGGGAGATTAATCAAACTTGTATTTATGAGGAATGGAGGAGTAGGAGTTATGGCCATTTTAGCATCAATAACATTAGAATGAGATTGAGTGAGTCAGCTACTAAGGCTGTTTTTTTTTGCTAACCTTTCTTATGATGCAATAATTCATTATTGCATTGTTATGATGGTCAGCTGACATTTCTAATGAAAGGCCATTTCCCTGGAGTAGTCTAATCAACATTAATAACCCCTCCTCTTCAGCACCTCTTCTACCTTACACAACTATTGCATTCCCTTTGCAGGAAAAAAAAGAAATATTATGCTTGAGCTATCCAGTCTAATTCTGTTGACATCATTGGTAATCTTGTTTGATCAGTGAACACATTGTCCCAATTCTACTCTTTAATTACGAGAGGTTCTTTTGATACCATTGTTTTACTACCATTTCTGTGAACGTACAATAAAATAGAGAAATTAATCCTAATCTTATAACTGTCAACATTTTTATAGTTAGTCAACCGTTTTTTTCCAGTTTCTTACTTGGTACATCATTACAGTTGAAAACATCTACTTTTAACTGTTAAAGTAGTGGATACAGCCCAGTACATCAAGGAAGAGCTTAATGAACCCCTGAACCTGGAGGACCAGTGGACCACACTTAATCTGGCCTCTTCCCTTTGACCCTACCAAGAGCCAAAGCATAAGGTCTTGACTCCAGCCAACATAGCTTTCTGGGTCATTGAGGCACGCAGGCCTCCAAACCCTATGACAAGTTTGTGGTCCTTCTAGAAGATTCAGATTTGAATTGAGATTTATTTATCACATGTACATTGAAACAAACAGTGAAATGCGTCACTTGTGATAAAAACAAACACACGAAAGGATGTGGTGGTGGGGGGGGGGGCAGCCTGCAAATGTCAGAATCAGAATTAGAGATTTGTTGTCTTGCAGAAGCTGGAAAATGTGTTTTGGCTTCAGCTAAGGTAATGTTTTCCACCTTTAGGAATGTGTGTCAGCCGAGCAGGATTGTGGGATATGATAAAAGATTCTAGGGAGCTGTGGGGAAGAGTTTTCTGAAGAACAGTGGTCTGTTGGTGGGAGCTGTGGGGCAGGGCACAAGTGAAGATGCCATTGGAAGGCGAGTCCCCATAGTAAGAAGTGCTTTGTGCAGGTGAACAAGGTGAACAAGGAGGAAGAGCCAAGACTCCTGAGAGAGCCCATTTGTTCAAGACGGTCTTCAAGGGGTGCTCTCATGCAGACCCTGGGTCCAGCATGTGAGTAAAGAGATACACCCCCGACTACACCAGGTTGAGCTCCGAGGTTAGGCGCACGTTAGACTGGTTTGACTAGAATCGACCCTGTAACTGTTTGTTAAGGTTGAAAATTTGGTAAATATGCTTTCTTTATCATTTCATGCTGGTGTAGGATCCATCATTTCTGGGCACCGATAACTGTGTGTGGGTAATATTTGCATAGCATTCCCTCATTTAGAGGTTCCTTTAATCAGAACATCACAATGTTTGGCTGAACTCCAAATCATAGTAATTCCCAAATGTGTATTATTTATGAAAGGTGGCCTTTTCACCACTGAGTCACGTGGCTATTAGCAGAGTGAGCTCATGAGCCAAGTAAAAGGGTTACATTTGTAGGAGGCTCATCGAAAAATGCTGTGTGAATGCTGTTTAAGGTTTGATTAATCAGCTTATTTGTGTGTTTAAGCCAGTGTTTCAGATAGTGTTTGTGAACGTGAGGTGCACTGTAATTAAAGTACTTTACTATGAGTGTGCGGGGATTAAGGTTTGATGCCATTCAAAATGGATATCCATAAATAATGATTGAATGGGTGGATGTCCAAATTCAAAACCACCTGCCACTTGGAGTGCAGATTTCTGTACAAGTATTGGGGAAAGCTCTGCTGAATGAACGGCACTTTGGCATGTCATGTTAGTCCAGGTTACCAGTAACACAACTGCCTCATGAGGCAGGGGCACCTGGAGAGGTGGGGCCATAAGAAGTCCATACCTCTAGAGAAAGGGAAAATGTGGCTCACACACACAAAACCAGAGTTAAGCTTTGCTCTGGTCATTGCATCACAAGGTTTGTTTATTCACTATGAAACAGACCTGTGGCCCTTCAAACCGCTCCACCCAGGAGCCCCGATAGCTGGTACAGCTTTGGAGTGTGTGAGGAAACCAATACATTCCACAGGGAGGACATACACACTCCATAATACCATTCGACATAGGAGAAGAATTAGGCAATTTAACCCATTGAATCTGTTCCACCATTTAATCTTGGCTGATCCTTTTTTATTCCCTTCTTAGCCCCATTCGTTGGCCTTCTCCCTGTAACATTTGATGCCGTGAATCAATTAAGCTCAACCTTAGATACACCCAGTGACCTGGTCTCCACAGCTGTCTGTGGTAATAAATCTCACAGATTCACTACCCTCTGGTTAAAGAAAGTTCCTTGCATCTCTGTTTCAAATGGATGCCTGTCTATCCTGAGGCTGTCCCTCCTTGTCCTAGACTCCCCCACCACAGGAAACATCCTTTCCATATCTACTCTGTTTAGGCCTTTCAACAGTTGAAAAGTTTCAACGAGATCCCCCTCACTCCATGCTTCTAAATTCCAATGAGTACAGACCCAGAGCTATCAATTGTTTCTGGTTTAATAAGCTTTCATTCCTGGAATCATCCTTGTGAATCTCCTCTGAACCCTCTCCAATGCCAGCACATCTTTTCTGAGATGAGGAGCCCAGAACTATTCACAATACTCAAAGTGAGGCCTCACCAGTGCCTCATAAAGCCTCAACATCACATCCCTGCTCTTGTATTCTTGAAATGAATGTTAACATTGTATTTGCCTTCCTCACAACCAACTCTGCCTGCAAGTTAACCTTTAGGGTGTTTTGCACAAGAACTCCCAAATTCCTTTGCATCTCAGATTTTTTGGATTTTCTCCCCATTTAGAAAATAAACTGCATCTTATTTCTTCTACTGAAGTGCATGACCATGCATTTTCCAGCATTGTATTTAATTTGCCACTTTCTTGCCCATTCTCCTAATCTGCCTAAGTCCTTCTGCATCCTACCTATTTCCTCAACACTATCTGCCCTTCCACTAATCTTCATATCATCTGCAAATTTGGCAGAAAAGCCATTTACTCCGTCATCTAAATCATTTATATGCAGCATAAAAAGAAGTGGTCCCAACACCGACCCCTGCGGAACGCCACTGGTCACTGGCAGCCAGCTCCTTGCAGGTGATGGCAGGCAGAATGGAACTCTGAACTCCAATTCCCTGAGCAGTAATAGTGGCACGCTAATTGCTACCGAGCTGTAATAGAGTCACGCTAATCGCTACCGAGCTGTAATAGTGTCACGCTAATCGCTACCGAGCTGTAATAGTGATGAGCGAATGGTGCCCAGTACTCACTCTTTGTGCTCTCTACAATATAAGGTATTGTAGAGAGCACAAGGAGCAAAACCCGTTCTAACATTGAAAGAAATAATCTGGGAAAGATCTTTGCATTAATAATTTAGACAACATAAGCCCTATAGGAAAAAAAGATGGGAGAGAAGGGAGGGAGCATCATTAATGTACATCAAACACTAAGTAGTATAGATGCACTAAAGCATAAGTATTACTTCAAAGTTAGCAAAAAAAAACTAGGTCAAAAGTTATTATCAGATTAGTGAAAAATACTTTTAGATAAGATATTAGGAGGAATTTCTTTTCATGTGTAACAAGTGGGATTTGGGCAAAAGCTGGGATTTTCAAAAGAAGTGGATGTTATAGTGGGTGATTCATGTGGCAGCAACACAACACATAAAAGTATGCAGACATGCCAGTTGTTGTCCAGAATGGGAAGAAATGTAATTTTGACTGTGCCAGATGGGGTGGTTTGAGTATTTCAGAGTCTGCCAACCTTTTGGGATTTTCACAGATAACAGACTAGAGAGGGAATGGTGACCAGCAGTTCTGTGGGAAAAATGTCTTATTAATAATAGAATTAAGAGGCGGATGGCCAGACTGGTTCAAGCTGACAGGAAGGTGACAGTAACTCAAATATCCACATGTTACAACAGTGGTGTGCAGAAGAGTTTCTCTGAAAACGAAACACGTCGAAACTTGAAGTGGATGGGCTATAATGTTAGAGAAACATGAACATAAACTCAATGGTCACTTTACTAGGTACAGGAGGTAGTTAATAAAGTGCCTACTGAGTGCAAATTTTACTTCATTGTTGTAACCAGATAGACATTTTTTTTTGAAAATAAGGATATACTTAATTGGCTGTTTGCTTATAAACAGAGCCTGACTGAGTTTCTGTGTGATTGCCAGAATTGAACCTGGTTTAGATCACTGACTCCTGTCACAACCCCACTCACACCACATGACACACTGCTCTTATGAAGCTCAGAGAATAGATTCTGCTGTTAGTACCTCTCACCCAACACGCGTTCTATTTATTTACAGATACAGCGTGGAACAGGCCTTTCCTACCTCTCAACCAGCAATCAAACAGTGCTACCCAGCAGCCCCTGACAATGTCGATTTAACACTAACCCAATTTGCAATGACCGACTAACCTAACTAGTGCGACTTTGGACTGTGGGTGGAATCCAGAACACCTATGAAAAACCACTGCCATGTCCTACAGGGTGGACATAGAGAGAATCCTTATGGAGGATGTTGAAATTGAACTCCAACCTCCATCCCAAGCTGGACCAGTGTCTTGCTAATCTCAACACTGCATGGCATCCACTACAAACTACTGCGATTTGTAGCTTGAACTGGCCTCATCCGATTCCCATTCTCCCAATCGTGTGTCTATCTCATACTTTATTTCACCTCTTGTATTCTAGAACTCTGCAAGTGCAAAGCCACTCATCTAATTATTTACTGTATTCCACCCGTTGGCAATGTCTCAGGGCATCGTAGGGCTGAAGTATTATTCATTAAAGTGTGACAATGCATTTGAGTCAGTGGTAGAGAAACCTATGTCACCCAGCATCATGAGGAGTTCTAACCTCCTGAACATCCCAGTTTCAAATGATCCTCATTAGAAATACACTCAAGTGGCCACTTTATTAGGTACACTTGTACACCTGCTCATTAATGCAAATATCTAATCTGTCAGTCTGTAGCAGTAACTAAATGTAGAAAAGCATGCATAAATGGTCAAGAGGCTCAGTTGTTGTTCAGACCAAGCATTGTAATGCAGAAGAAATGTGATCTAAATGACTTTGACCATAGAATGATTGCTGGTGCCGGACGGTTTGGTTTGAGTGTCTCAGAGATTACTGGTCTTTGGGGATTTTCACTGGCAACAATCTCTGGAGTTTGCAGAGAATGGTGCAAGAAACAGGAGACATCCAGTGAGTGGCAGTTCTGTTGGTGGAAATGCCTTGTTAATGAGAGAGATCAGAGGAGAATGGCCAAAGCTGACAGGAAGGTGATGTAACACGTGTGACAACAAGGGTGTGCTGAAGAACATTTCTGAATGCACAGCACATTGAATCTTGAAGGAGATGAGCAACAGCAGCAGAAGGTCACAAACGTACTCTCAGTCGCCACTTTATTTGTTACAGGAGATAGCTAATAAAGTAGCCTCAGTATATGTAAATAATAGCACTGGGAGTGAAAGTAAACAGTTCAGATTATTGAACTAGCTCTGCCATTTAATAAGGTGAAGGCTAAACTGACTGTAATCCCACCTGCATTCTGCTTGCACTGTCATCTTGTTCTCCAAGATACTGCCTTAAATATATTCAAATACATTCACACTTTGAGGAAAATGTTCCAAAAAATATTTCCTTATGTCTTCCCTAAATTAGCAAATTCTTAGCCATACCCACAAAATGCTGGCAAAACTCAGTAGATCAGACAGCATCTATGGGAATGAATAATCAGTCCTGATGAAAAGCCTCAGCCCTTATTTATTTCCATAGATGCTGCCTGACCTGCTGAGTTCCTGCAGCATTTTCTGTGTGTTGCTCCAACATGCGCAGAATCTTGCCTATATGAATCCTTAGCCTTGCTGTCTTTGCTGTCTTCAAACTGCAACATTTCTGTATCTTTACCTCTCTGTTTCTATGGTCCCTTTAATGCAGATCTAGCCTCACCTAATACTTCCCCCGAATGTGACTCAGTATGAGGTTTGGTTGATAAGTTCACTATTAAGCAACTTGAGATATTGTGCTATATTTTAGGGTTACAACGTTATTCCACATTGTTGCTGAGATAAATGAATGCACCATTTCTCGGCAACTGAAGGCATTTTGTAGCTCTGTTCAAAAATGTTTGAGAAATTCGATTAAAATTATCTGAAATTCACTCATAATGCCACTGGAGCAAGGAAATTGAGACTGATCATATCAATACACACAAAACGCTGGAGGAACTCAGCAGGTCGGACAGCATCCATGGAAAAGAACAAACAGTCGACGTTTCAGGCTGAGGCCCTTCTTCAGAACTAGAAAGGAAGGGGAAGGTGCCAGAATAAAATTGTAGGGGAGTGTAAGGAAGATAGACTGAAGGTGATATATGAATTCAGGTGGGTGGGAAAGGACTGGAGAGGAAGGAATCTGATAGGAGAGGAGAGTGGACCACAGGAAAAAGGGAAGGAAGAGGGGCACTATGGGAAGATGATAGGCAAGTGATAAAAAGTAAGAGGCCAGAGAGAGGAATAGAAGAAGAGGGAGAGAAATCAATATTTCAGGTTGGAGGCTACCCAGACAAAATATAAGGTGTTGCTCCTCCAACCTGAAGGAGGCCTCATCACGGAACAAGAGGAGGCTATGGACCAACATGTCAGAACAGGAATGGGAATCAGAATTAAAATATTTGGCTACCAAGCTGCAAACCAATGTATGCAGGCCTGGAAGATCTTATGCTGGAATTTATCGGTAAAGGAGACCTTTCCAGTTTATTCCTCTGGGCCAAGGGGTGAAATGCTCTGACCAGCTTCGTCAGTGCTGAGCTATTCACTGCATGCCATTATCAGAAAGTGGAGAATGCTGGTCCACTGTGGTAATGCAAGTGTGTCCCAGCCAACATATGCACATCAGCCTCCCATAAACAAGGATGCAATGATGGCCAGATGATCTGTTTTTTTTCAGTGATGTGATCAAAAAATTAAATATTGGCCAGAATACTGAGGAGATCTTTTCCCCTCAGAGGCCCATATAGAAATTTATATTTTTACCAATTTTAGAGGTTTACTTTGACAACTGTGTCTCTGCTGCCACCAGTCTCAGCCTCTTCCCCTTGCAACCCCACCCCCATCTGCACACTTTTGCCCTGTTCTTTTATTAAAGAATGCCTGAGGATCTTTTGTGCCTGGCTGAGAGAACTGGCGGAAGCTTAGTTTAATTTTTCATCTGAAAGTCATTGCTGAACTGTTGTGTTATGTAACAAAGATTTCCTTGTTCAGTTGGAGAAAAAGAAATGAAATGCAGATTTTCTTTAATCTGTATAATTAAATTAGCATCCTTTATCTGAAGGCCCTGCAATGTGATTCTCCTCTCTTAACACTCAGCACCTCTTGCTCATTTATCCTGAAGAAGGTACAATGTGACGCCTTCAACTGATAAAACCAAATATCTTTGGATAGATTACACTTCTAATTTTGAACTTTATTCATCATTTATAATGACAGTACTTGACTTCATTCCATCTATGTAACTTATTAATTCATTCCTATCAATTGAACAAGGCAAGATAGACTCCATAAAGTCTATATAGATAAATCTAACTATGTTGAAAGGCTAGCACATATTGTGTCACAGCCTGAATAGCTAGGCTAGAGTCATCTAATGCAAATAATCCGTCTACAGACTTGAGTAATTAATTAAAGTTTATTTACTCGTGCTGTGGTTAATAAACTTTTAAAAAGGTCTTTTCACTGATTGGGATTACTGGCTTCCAAACACACACGCACACACATATGTACGCAAGCATATACACTCATAGATACACAGACACTCACACGTAAACACACAGAGGTCACGGAGTCAACCTACATTTATTCTCTGTTTAACATATTACTTACTCACTCGAGATAGTGAAGGTTAAGCAACTTAGATTCCAGCCGAATTGATGTTTGTAAGGTGGTTTATTTTCCTTAATTCTTCAATCAAAACTCTTCTAATTCTAAATTTAGAAAATCCCAGTAGAACTTATCATCATCATTAGACCAGAAGACAGAAGAGCAGACTTAGGCTATTTGGCCCATAGAGTCTGCTCCATAATAATTGATGTACTTTCCCTCTCAATGCCATTCTCCTGTCTTTTCACTGTATTCTTTGATGCCCTGACTAATCAAGAATCTATCAACCTCCACTTTAAATGTACCCAATGGCTTGTCCTCCACAGCTGTCTGTGGCAATGAATTCCATGGATTCACCACCTTCTATAAAAGAAATCCCTCCTCATCTATGCTCTGAAAGGACATCCTTTTAGTTGCAGGCTGTGGAATCTGGGAAGCACAGGACTGTCCAAAGGTCTTAGGCAGATACATTTAGCAAAAGTGCCTAAGACCTTTGCACAACATTGTAGTAGCTTTAAGTATTGCAAAGTACTGCTGGCACAAAAATAAAGCAAAGGAACCTGAATCTGGTATGAGTCTCTATTGTGGACTGAGAGTGGAAAGGGGGTAGGGAGAGGGGAATCATGGTTGGAATAGGGGAAGGGAGAACAGAGGGAGTGGTAAGCACCAGAGAGATGTTCTGCTATGATCAATAAATGAATTACTTGAAATCAAAGTACCTTGCCTGTTGTCTCAGGCTGGGTGTGTCTGCACCTCCACCACCCTTCACCCCTGGCACTCCTTCTCTGCCACCCCTCCCATGGCGTTCCACACTCATCAATCACAAAATCCTTTGCTCCCACCAGCTTTACAGACTTGCTGTCTGCCCCACATGACAAATACAGTACTGTGCAAATGTCTTAGGTACCCTAACTACCTATCTATCTATCTATCTATATATATAATACAGTGCAAAAGTCACAGACACACACACACACACACACATATATATATTTATGTGTGTGTGTGTGTGTGTGTGTGTTTGTGCTCCTGTGACTTTTGCACTGTCTGTATATTTGAAATATATTGGAAAGCAATCTAATGCTCCTGTGGCCCTGACCTTTTCACAGCAGAGGTGAGTCTGACAAGATTAGGAAAGGAGAGTAAGTTCAATAAGATAGTGGGAGAGACCATAAGATTGGATAATCATTAAAACCAAGATAGCTACCAATTAACATATTAATTGGTTTATTATTGCCACATGTTATGAAAAGCTTCATGTTTGCATGCCTTCCAGACAAATCATTCCATACATACCTACATTGAAACAGTACAAAATGAAAAAGAACAGAATGGAGAATATAGTGTTATATTCACAGTAAAGGTGCAGTGCAGGTACACAAATAATTTACAAAGGCAAACAATAGATCAAGAGTATATTATTCAAAGGGGTACTCCCCGGTACAGAGAATGTGGATTTGATAAAAGATTTCAAATAGAATCTGACATGCTGATTCAGCCATGAAGAGAATTGATTTAGATCTGTGGTTGAAGGTAAAACATGTGTAGTACTGAAGTGGGCTAGAAAAGCTAAACGTCCTGTATCGTGCCTCTATGCTGTCTGGGCTGCGTTTCATTTGGGGAAGAAAGTGGAAATTTAGACTTTAACCTTATTTTGAAGGGAAGACTAAGAATAAAGATCTATTAGGGATTGAGGAAGGACTTAAAGGAATTACAGAGGCATGAGAGAAGAACTTGCCTTGATGGATACTGGCAGGGATGACAGCAGATCAGAAGTGGCTGAAGTTCCTGAGAGGAGTTCACAAGGCACAGGATAGATATATCCCACAGAAGAAGTTCTCAAATGAGAGGGTTAGGCAACAGTAGCTGACACAGGAAGTTAAAGAGTGCATAAAAGCCAAGGAAAGGGCATATAAGGTAGCAAAAGTGAGTGGGAATTTGGATGATTGGGAAGCTGAAGAGATAGCAGATGCATTGGTCATGATCTTTCGACAATCACTTGATTCTGCCATTGTTCCAGAGGACTGGAAGATTGCAAATATCAGTCCACTCTTTATGAAGGGAGGAAGGCAAAAAGAAAGTTAGCCTAACTTTAGTGGTTGTGAGTGTGTTGGAGTCCATTTTTAAGGATGTGATTTCAGGGTACATGGAGACCAATGATAAAATAGCCAAAGTCAGCATGGTTTTTGTGAGGGGAAATCTTGCCTGACAAATACGTTAGAGATCTTCAAAGAATTAACAAGCAGGATGGACAACCTGGAGACAGTGGATGTCATTTACTTGGATTTTTAGAAGGCATTTGAAAAGGTGCCACACATGAGGCTGCTTAACAAGATAAAAACCTATGATGTTACAGGAAAGACACTGACATGATAGAGGAATGGCTGACAGGCAAGAGACTGCAAGTGGGAATAAAAGGGGCCATTACTGGTTGGTTGCTAGTGGCTAGTGGTGTCAAGGGTCAGGGGTCAGTATTGGGACAGCAACTTTTCACATTATTTGCTAATGATTAGGATAGTGGAATTGGTGGCTTTGTGGCAAAGTATGCAGATAATATGAAGATACATAGAAGGATAGGTAGTGCTGAGGAAGCAATGCGATTGCAGCAGGACTTAGACAAAATGGAAGACTGGGCAAAAAAGTGACAGATGGAATACAGGCTACACAGGCAGAAAGGGAAGGGGTGGCCACTAGACAGCATAGCAGTAGGCAGGTAGTGCAGGAATCCCCTGGGATCGTCTCCCTCCTAAACAGATATACTGTTTTGGATATTGTTGGTGGAGATGTCTCATCAGGGGAAGGCAGCAGCAGCCAAGTTCATGGCACCATGGGTGGCTCTGCGGCACAGGAGGGAAGGAAAAGGAGTGGGAGAGCTATAGCGATAGGGGATTCGATTGTAAGGGGAATAGATAGGTGTTTCTGCGGCCGCAAACGAGACTCCAGGACGGTATGTTGCCTCCCTGGTGCAAGGGTCAAGGATGTCTCTGAGCGGCTGCAGGACATTCTGGAGTGGGAGGGTGAACAGCCAGTGGTCGTGGTGCACATAGGTACCAACGATATAGGTAAAAAACGGGATGAGGTCCTACAAGGTGAATTTAGGGAGTTAGGAGATAAACTAAAAAGTATGACCACAAAGGTAATAATCTCTGGATTACTACCAGTGCCACATGCTAGTCAGAGTAGAAATAGGAGGATATTTTAGATGAACACATGGCTTGAAAAATGGTTCAAGGGGGAGGGATTCAAATTTCTGGGGCGGTGGAACCAGTTCTGGGGGAGGTGGGACCGGTATAAACAGGACGGTCTGCACCTGGGCTGGACTGGAACCAATGTCCTAGGGGGAGCGTTTGCTACTGCTGTTCAGGAGGCTTTAAACTAATGTGGCAGGGGGATGGGAACAAGTGCAGAGAGACAGAGGGGTGTAAAATGAGGGTAGAAGCAAAAAGTAGTAAGGTGAAAAGTAAAAGTGGCAGGCAGGCAAATCCAGGGCAAAAAGCAAAAAGAGCCACTTTTCAACATAATTGTATAAGGGCTAAGAGTGTTGTAAAAACAAGCCTGAAGGCTTTGTGTGTCAATTCGAGGAGCATTCGTAACAAGGTGGATGAATTGAATGTGCAGATAGTTATTAATGAATATGATATAGTTGGGATCACAGAGACATGGCTCCAGGGTGACCAAGGATGGGAGCTCAACATCCAGGGATATTCAATATTCAGTAGGGATAGACAGGAAAGAAAAGGAGGTGGGGTAGCATTGCTGGTCAGAGAGGAGATTAATGCAATAGAAAGGAAGGACATTAGTCTGGAGGATGTGGAATCGATATGGGTAGAGCTGCATAACATTAAGGGGCAGAAAACGCTGGTGGGAGTTGTGTACAGGCCACCTAACAGTAGTAGTGAGGTTGGGGATGGCATTAAACAGGAAATTAGAAATGCGTGCAATAAAGGAACTGTAGTTATAATGGGTGACTTCAATCTACATATAGATTGGGTGAACCAAATTGGTAAGGGTGCTGAGGAAGAGTATTTCTTGGAATGTATGTGGGATGGTTTTCTGAACCAACATGTCGAGGAATCAACTAGAGAGCAGGCCATTCTAGACTGGGTATTGAGCAATGAGGAGGGGTTAGTTAGCAATCTTGTCGTGCAAAGCCCCTTGGGTAAGAGTGACCATAATATGGTGGAATTCTTCACTAAGATGGAGAGTGACATAGTTAATTCAGAAACAAAGGTTCTGAACTTAAAGAAGGGTAACTTTGAAGGTATGAGACGTGAATTAGATAAGATAAACTGGCAAATGATACTTAAAAGGTTGATGGTGGATATGCAATGGCAAGCATTTAAAGATTGTATGGATGAACTACAAGAATTGTTCATCCCAGTTTGGCAAAAGAATAAACCAGGGAAGGTCGTGCACCTGTGGCTGACAAGGGAAATTAGGGATAGTATCAAGTCCAAAGAAGAAACATATAAATTAGCAAAAAAAAAGCGGCACACCTGAGGACTGGGAGAAATTCAGAGACCAGCAGAGGAGGACAAAGGGCTTAATTAGGAAAGGGAAAAAAATTATGGGAGAATGCTGGCAGGGAACATAAAAACTGACTGTAAAAGCTTTTATAGATACGTGAAAAGAAAAAGATTGGTCAAGACAAATGTAGGTCCTTTACAGTCAGAAACAGGTGAATTGATCATAGGGAACAAAGACATGGCAGACCAATTGACTAACTACTTTGGTTCTGTCTTCACTAAGGTGAACATAAATAATCTTCCGGAAATAGTATGGGACCGAGGGTCTAGTGGGATGGAGGAACTGAGGGAAATACATGTTAGTAGGGAAGTGGTGTTAGGTAAATTGAAGGGATTAAAGGTAGATAGATCCCTAGGGCCAGATGGTCTGCCTCCCAGAGTGCTTAAGGAAGTAGCCCAAGAAATAGTGGATGCATTACTGATAATTTTTCAAAACTCCTTAGATTCTGGATTAGTTCCTGAGGATTGGAGGGTGGCTAATGTAACCCCACTTTTTAAAAAAGGAGGGAGAGAGAAACCGGGGAATTATAGACCAGTTAGTCTGACATCGGTGGTGAGGAAAGTGCTAGAGTCGGTTATCAAAGATGTGATAACAGCACATTTGGAAAGAGGTGAAATCATTGGACAAAGTCAGCATGGATTTGTGAAAGGAAAATCATGTCTGACGAATCTTATAGAATTTTTTGAAGATGTAACTAGTAGAGTGGATAGGGGAGAGCCAGTGGATGTGGTATATTTAGATTTTCAAAAGGCTTTTGACAAAGTCCCACGCAGGAGATTAGTGTGCAAACTTAAAGCACACGGTATTGGGGGTATGGTATTGATGTGGATAGAGAATTGGTTGGCAGACAGGAAGCAAAGAGTGGGAGTAAATGGGACCTTTTCAGAATGGCAGGCAGTGACTAGTGGGGTACTGCAAGGCTCAGTGCTGGGACCTCAGTTGTTTACAATATATATTAATGATTTAGACGAAGGAATTAAATGCAGCATCTCCAAGTTTGCAGATGACACGGAGCTGGGCGGCAGTGTTAGCTGTGAGGAGGATGCTAAGAGGATGCAGGGTGACTTGGATAGGTTAGGTGAGTGGGCAAATTCATGGCAGATGCAATTTAATGTGGATAAATGTGAGGTTATCCACTTTGGTTGCAAGAACAGGAAAACAGATTATTATCTGAATAGTGGCCAATTAGGAAAAGGGGAGGTGCAATGAGACCTGGGTATCATTGTATACCAGTCATTGAAGGTGGGCATGCAGGTACAGCAGGCGGTGAAAAAGGCAAATGGTATGTTGGCATTCATAGCAAAAGGATTTGAGTACAGGAGCAGGGAGGTTCTACTGCATTTGTACAAGGCCTTGGTGAGACCGCACCTAGAATATTGTGTGCAGTTTTGGTCCCCTAATCTGAGGAAAGACATTCTTGCCATAGAGGGAGTACAAAGAAGGTTCACCAGATTAATTCCTGGGATGGCAAGACTTTCATATGAAGAAAGGATGGATCGACTAGGCTTATACTCACTGGAATTTAGAAGATTGAGGGGGGATGGATCTTATTGAAACGTATAAAATTCTGAAGGGATTGGACAGGTTAGATGCAGGAAGATTGTTTCCGATGTTGGGGAAGTCCAGAACAAGGGGTCACAGTTTAAGGATAAAGGGGAAACCTTTTAGGACTGAGATGAGGAAAAACTTCTTCACACAGAGAGTGGTGAATCTGTGGAATTCTCTGCCACAGGAAACTGTTGAGGCCGGTTCATTGGCTATATTGAAGAGGAAGTTAGATATGGCCCTTGTGGCTAAAGGGATCAGGGGGTATGGAGAGAAAGCAGGTACAGGGTTCTGAGTTGGATGATCAGCCATGATCATACTGAATGACGGTGCAGGCTCAAAGGGCTGAATGGCCTACTCCTGCACCTATTTTCTATGTTTCTATGTTGGGAAATGTACGATAATGCATTTTGGTAAAAGGAGCAATAGTGCGGACTAATATCTAAATGGAGAGAAAATTGAAACATCAGGGGTGCAAGGGGACTTAGGAGTCCTTGTGCAAGACTCACAGAAGGTTAATTTACAGGTTGAGTCTGTGATAAAGAAGACAAGTGCAATGTTAGCATTAATTTCAAGGGGAATAGAATGTAAAAGCATGGAGATAATGATGAGCCTTTATAAGACACTAGTCAGGCTGCACTTAGAGTATTGTCAACAATTTTGCGCCTCATATCTCAGAAAGGATGTGTTGTCACTGGAGAGTGTCCAGAGGAGATCCACAAGGATAATTCTGGGAATGAAGGGGTTAACATATGAAGAGCATTTGGCAGTTTTGGGCCTGTACTCACTGGAATTTTACAAAATGTGAGGGGACCTCATTGAAACCTACCGAATGTTGAAAAGACTAGATAAGGTGGATGTGAAGAGGATGTTCCCTCTGGTGGGGGTATCCAGGACTAGAGGGCACAGCCTTAAATCTGAGGGTAAACTTTTAGAACAGAGGTATGGCGGGTTTTTTTTTAGCCAGAGAGTAGTGAATCTGTGGATTGCTCTACCACAGACTGCAGTGGAGGCCAAGTCATGGGTATACTTAAGACAGAAGTTGATAGTTTCCTGATTGGTTCGGGAATCAAAGGATATGGTGAGAAGCCAGGTGTATGGGTTTGAGTGGGAAGCTGGATCAGACAAGATGAGGTGGCAGAGCAGACCTGATGGTCTGAAAGGCCTAATTCTGCTCCTATATCTTCTGGGCTAACCGACTTTTTCTCATGATATGGAATGGGTGTGATTGAGACCATGCATTGAAGGTTAGCTTAGATACTGGGGAAATGAGCAGAAGAATATTGATGGATCTTAAAGAGGAAACCTCATTGGCTGTGTTACCATTCATGGATTTGTTTCTAAACTGCAGATTCTCTGTACTTCTATATATAGTCCTGCTATTGTACCAAATTCCTTCTGTTATATCAACAGAAGCATTATTGTGTTTATTTCATGCAAAGGCTTTAATGCAGGAGTACAGAGGGGCCGTCAGGTAATACTCGTTTCCGTCCTAATCTATATGCAAGCTCACAAAGATTAATGTCCAGTGACATGAGTGGATACCACCAACAGACAAAAGTGACCTTGTCTTAAGATTTCCACCACAGCAGTTACAACTGCTGGGAAAGTAGTAAATCACGTTTGTTAATAATTAACTCCAGTGACACGTCTCTATTTCCAATATCAGCAGCCGTTCACAGGGTCTGCTCTCTCAGTTGACAAGATTCTTGCTTCACCAGAAGAAGAATCAGTTTCCAGAAAATAAATACCTTTCAAAGTTCCAAGTGCATTTATTATCGAAGTATATATACCATATAAAGCGTTGAGACTCATCTTCTTGCAGGCAGCCACTAAACAAAGAAACAGTAGAACCCACTAAAAATCTCCACACAGCAATGTGTGAAAAAAAAATCGAGCAAACAATAAAAAGTAAACAAATAACAGACAGAACACGAGCCATAGAGTCCCCAATCATGAGTACACAGCCACGCAGCCATTCAGCACTGCAGCAGTCTAGAGTGCTGATGTCTTTTGGACTGTGAGATACAGGAGTAGGGCATATGGACTATGAGATACAGGAGCAGCGCATTTGAACTGCGAGATACAGGATTGGGGCATTTGGACTATGAGATACAGGACTGGGGCATGTGGACTATGAGATACAGGAGTGGGGCATTTGGACTATGAGATACAGGAGTAGGGCATTTGGACTACGAGATACAGGAGTGGGGCATTTGGACTGTGAGGTACAGGAGTGGGGCATTTGGACTATGAGTTACAGGAGTAGGGCATTTGGACTATGAGATACAGGAGTGGGGCATTTGGACTGTGAGATACAGGATCAGAGGTAGGGCATTTGGACTATAAGATACAGGAGCAGAGGTAGGGCATTTGGACCATGAGATACAGCAGTAGGTCATTTGGACTATGAGATAGAGGAATAAGGCATTTGGACTATGAGATACAGGAGCAGCGCATTTGGACTATGAGATACAGGAGCAGAGGTAGGGCATTTGGACTATGAGATACAGGAGCAGATATAGGGGATTTGGACCATCGTGTCTTCTTTGACATATAATTCTGTCTGATGTTTTCAACCCCATTCGCCAACCTTGTTCTCAAAATCCTTAAACCCTTTACCAATCTAGAACCTATCAATCTCTGTCTTAATTATTTCAAAGACGGTCTCCCCAGCCATCTACGGCACTCAATTCCACAGATTCACTACCCTCTGGCTAAAGCCAAAACAAGACTCTCTCTCGCACTTCCTCATTTTAGACAGCTTTCTAATTTAAACCATTGACATTAGGAGTAGGAAGGAATGAGGCGAAGTCTTTTGACTGAGAGACTGAGATACAATACTGTCTGTGTGACAATGATCAATGGACTACCAACTTAATTAACTATATTCCGCTGAAACATCTGAGGTACCCACTAGAACACATCCACCTACCCCCACACAAAAGGAATTCATATTAATGTTATAATGCGGTAAATTAAAGTGGGATTCTTAACCTCTACTTACTGATAATGCCATGCTGTTCACATAAAAAAATCTTTCCTGGGAGATCTTGGAATTAATCCAGTGATCAGAACTTAATCAGACTGAAAAAGCCGGAAGGTTTCCCCAATGAATTTAATATTTTTAATCTGATTTTATGTAACTTTGGATTTTTGATTTTAAATCAGAGATTTATTTCCACCCAATCCTGACTCTCAGAATTATCTGAACCATATCCTACAGTGACTCAGGGTGAAATCTCTGAGAGTTCAATAAAAATGAGCCCTTTTTCAAAAATAAATGAGGTGCAGCCAGCCTTCCCCATTACCTTTATCAGGCTCTGCCATGTTGGCATACAGTCCCGTATGTGGAGATCTGCATTGGTGTAAAATTGAATCATGCCTCAACCACTACAAATCTGAACATAACCCAAGCCCAAACATTTACAGTTGTTTAAATACCTCAGTCCATACAATTGGGTCATGACCAGTCTATGAGGTCCAGTTGCCAGGCTCTCCCCATGGGTGATTGCTCCAGTTCTATTCAGAGAGGCCCTCCATTGTTCCATCCTAGCTCGCTACATTCAGTCAATGCAGCAGCCATGGCAATTTGGAGAGCAAGGTTTTGTCCATGCAGCAGGCTCCCATCTCCACACTGCTGATGAACTCACAGGAACAGCAGAGACTGATAATGTTTGGCACCAGCAGCATTGCCAGTCAACATCAAACTCAATGTAACACTGCCTTAGGGTCTCCAGCTCTGGATTTTTCCTTGGGATTTACTCCCAAAGTCTTCCCCATGAGTGGGTATAGCTGCAAGGCAGCGGAGGTTTGAGATCAGAGTTTTCCTTCTCCTCGATGAGCTGCCAACCACGGCTGAGGAGCTTTTCCTGCCCGAAAGTGGTATTGACCCACAGATGAAATGGACAGGCTTGCTTGGAGTCATGTTACTGGCTCATGGAATGTGACTAGTACCACGTATGGCCTGTCATAATTGCCCTCTGGACTGACAGACCATTTTCATGAGAAATTAATAGCCCTCCTCATTGGTAGGCCTGGATTCACACATAGACAAGAACCTCTTAGTAATAATAATTTTTTTTTCCTTGAATGCCTTGGTGGACAAGGTTAAGGAAAACTCCAAGGCATTCTACAAGTATGTGAAGAGCAAGAGGATAAGATGTAAGAGAATAGGACCAATCAAGTATGACAGTGGAAAAGTGTGTATGGAACCAGAAGAGATAGCAGAGGTACCTATGAATACTTTACTTCAGTATTCATTACAGAAAAGGATCTTGGCAACTGTAGGGATGACTTACAGTGGATTGAAAAGCTTGAGCATATAGACATTAAGAAAGTGGATGTGCTGGACCTTTTGGAAAGCATCAAATTGGATAAGTCACTGGGACCGGACGAGGTGTACCCTAGACTACTGTGGGAGGCGAAGGAGGAGATTGCTGAGCCTCTGGCGATGATCTTTGCATCATCAATGGGGAAGGGGGTGGTTCCAGAGGATTGGAGGGTTGCGGATGTTGTTCCCTTATTCAAGAAAGGGAGTCGAGATATCCCAGGAAATTATAGACCAGTGAGTCTTACTTCAGTGGTTGGTAAGCTGATGGAGAAGATCCTGAGAAGCAGGATTTATGAACATTTGGAGAGGCATAATATAATTAGGAATAGTCAAAGGCCTTACGAGCCTGATTGAATTTTTTGAGGATGTGACTAAACACATTGATGAAGGAAGAGCAGTAGATGTAGTGTATATGAATTTCAGCAAGGCAGTTGATAAGGTACCCCATGCAAGGCTTATTGAGAAAGTAAGGAGGCATGGGATCAAAGGGGATATTGCTTTGTGGATCCAGAATTGGCTTTGCCACAGAAAACAAAGAGTGGTTGTAGACAGATCATATTCTGCATGGATATCAGTGACCAGCTGAGTGCCTCAGAGATCTGTTCTGGGACCCTTACTCTTCGTGATTTTTATAAATGACCTGGATGAGGAAGTGGAGGGATGCGTTAGTAAGTTTGCTGATGACACAAAGGTTGGAGGTGTTGTGGAGGGCTGTCTGAGGTTACAGCGGAACATCGATAGGATGCAAAACTGCACTGAGAAGTGGCAGATGGAGTTCAACACAGCTAAGTCTGAGGTGGTTCATTTTGGTGGGTCAAGACTCTTGGCAGTGTGGAGGATCAGAGGTATCTTGGAGTCCGAGTCCAGAGGACACTCAAAGCTGCTGCGCAGGTTGACTCTGTGGTTAAGAAGGCATATGGTGCATTTGCCTTCATCAATTGTGGGATTGAGTTTAGGAGCCGAGAGGTAATGTTGCAGGTAATGTTATAGGACCCTGGTCAGATCCCACTTGGAGTACTGTGCTCAGTTCTCGTCACTTCACTGTAGGAAGGATGTGGAAACCACAGAAAGGGTGCAGAGGGGATTTACAAGGATGTTGCCTGGATTGGGGAGCGTGCCTTATGAGAATAGGTTGAGTGAACTCGGCCTTTTCTCCTTGGAGCAAAGGAGGATGAGAAGTGACCTGATAGAGGAGTATAAGATGATGTGAGGCATTGATCGTGTGGATAGTCAGAGGCTTTTTCCCAGGGCTGAAATGGCTAGCACAAGAGGGCACAGTTTTAAGGTGCTTGGAAATAGGTACAGAGGAGATGTCAGGGGTAAGTTTTTTATGCAGGGAGTGGTGAGTGCATGTAATGGGCTGCCGGCAATGGTGGTGGAGGTGAATACGATAGGGTCTTTTAAGAGACTCCTGGATGGGTGCTTGCAGCTTAGTAAAATAAGGGCTATTGGTAACCTTAAGTAATTTCTAAAGTAAGGACATGTTTGGTACAGCATTGTGGGCTGAAGGGCCTGTATTGTGCTGTAGGTTTTCTCTGTTTGTAACATCGGTGAGTCAGATCAGTCTTTACAACATCAGAGTTAGGATTACTGTTACTGAAATAAGTCATAAAATTTGTTGTTTTGAGGAAGGAGTACAGTGCAGGAATAACAAATTACTATAAAATAAATAAATCAATACTGCAAAAGAGGAATAGTGATGTAATAGTCATGGACTGTTCATAAATCTGATGAGAATGAGAAAAAGCTGTTCCTAAAATATTGAGTGTGGCTCTTAAGGACACTGTACCTCCTTCCAGACAATAGTAATGAGAAGAGAGCACTTCCCGGACAGAGAGGATCCCTAATGATGGATGCTGCCTTTGGAAGATATCCTTGATATCCCCAGTTTCATGACCATTAGGAGTGCTTCGAGCCTTTTATTTCAAATTTATCTGTCAGTGATGAGAATCATTCTCATGTCTCCAGATCATATGAAGACTCCCAGAAACAAGTAAAAATAATGTTGAGCTCAGGTAAATCATAAAGTCTATCAGGACAGGAAGTAGTCACTTAGTCTGTCACGTCTTCGCAAGTTGTCTGAAAGAATCGCAGAAATGCTACAGCACTGAGATGTGCCATTCAGCCCATTGACTTGAAGCCGTTTCTTAGCAAAGCTCGCATCAGTCCCATCCCCCACTCTTTCTCAATAACCCCATCTAATAGTCCCACATTTCTACTTTGCCCCCAAAGCAATGTTACCCAATTTACAACAGCATATATCATATTATGCTTATAGTACATGTTTTTAGTACGTTCTATTCCTGTCGGAGAGTTACCATTGACTGGACCTCTACCCTCCCGTAAATGAGAGCTTAGCAGATATGACAACTTGCTGCACAAACACAATTCTATGCAGACTTTACTTTGCCCATTTCTCTTAAATCTGTATCACCTAGATTTCTGGCAGCTGAAATCACTACTTCCACTGTACTATGAGGTCCCATTTACTAAAGAGCAAGTAGATCATTCTTAAGACAGATCGTAGATTATGCTTCGCCACAGATGTAATATCAGGTTTCAGTTACTTTCAGATCCATTTATTTAGGTTTATTTATTTATCACATCTACACCCACCCTGCTCATGGACTGTTTGTCCCACTCCCATCAGGGAAGAGGATCTGACGGACGATGCTGAGGATGTTCTACGAGTCTGTGTGGCCAGTGCTATCATGTTTGCTGTTGTGTTCTGGGGCAGCAGGCTGAAGGTAGCGGACACCAACAGAATCAACAAACTCATTTGTAAGGCTAGTGATGTTGTGGGGGTGGAACTGGACTCTCTGACAGTGGTGTCTGAAAAGAGGGTGCTGTCCAAGTTGCATGCCAACTTGGACAATGACTGCCATCTGCTCCATAATGTACTGGTTAGGCACAGGAGTACATTCAGCCAGAGACTCATTCCACCAAGATGCAACATTGAGCGTCATAGGAAGTCATTCCTGCCTGGTCCATCAAACTTTACAACTCCTCCCTCGGAGTGTCAGACACCCTGAGCCAATAGGCTGGTCCCAGACTTATTTCCACTTGGCATGATTAACTTATTATTATTTAATTATTTGTGGTTTTATATTGCTATATTTCTTCACTATTCTTGGTTGGTGCAACTGTAACGAAACCCAATTTCATCAATAAAGTATGTCTGTCTGTCTGTCTGTCTGTCTGCCTGTCTGTCTGTCTGTCTGTCTGTGTCTGTTACGTTGCATCCACAGCAGGACCTCCAGACTTAAAAACAGTTAGTTTCCCCCAAGCAGTAAGGCTGATCAACACTTGCACCCACTAACTCCACTGTGTCTTAATAGTTATATTTATTGTGTGGTTTATTATTATTATTATTATTTCTGTTCTTTACCTTTTGGTTTTTTGTGCACTGCATTGGACCCAGAGTAACAATTACTTCATTTTCCTTACACTTGTGTACAGGAAATGACATTAAACAATCTTGACAATCTACATCAAAACATACTTTGAAACGCATCGTTTGCATTAGCAACCAACACAACCTAAGGATGTTCCGGGGGCAGCCCACAAGCGTCAACAGGTGCCAAACTCTGGCATTCCGATAATCATTGCCACAAATGTTTTACATTCCAACAATCATTGTAAAACAGCCAGGAAATGAGAATGCCTGAGAATTAATCTCCTTCTTTATCTTTCCCTTTATTATGTTGTGTGTGGGCAGGGATGCCCTTAGGTTATTAGGTGAAGAATCTATTCCTGCAAATGACTATGAACCAAAGATAAAACTTGCCAAAGGTTTATTGGTTCGTGAAGTATCTGCATGCATACACATGTATGAATTGCATGTGCTAACTTGTGAACTCACACACACAGAGGAGTGACAATTCTCTGGATTTGTCTCGGTAGCTTAATCAACTTCAGGGCTGTCAATATGAGTTGCCATATTTCCATACTACATAGGAAAAAGCCATTTGACCCCCTATGTTTATGCCAGCTTGGTAATTCTCTCTGTAATCAACATTCCCTCCAAGGTGTATGTGTGTGCACACACACACATCATTTGCTACTAGCGCAGAATTGAATTTAAATTGTGTACAAAAAGTTGTCATTCTCTGCCTCGTTGGCATACTAAGTATATTTCATGTTGTACACAATCAATTTCCTTTTCTGATTTCTGAGGCGGACAGTGTTGACAACATAGAGTTTACAATGATCTGTCTGTAGATTTTAGAAATGGTTTATTTATGCTGTATTTACTGAAGAAATTAGTTATTCACTATGTTGAATTCCAATGATGCAAAGGGCAGAAAGCGCAGAAGAACTGCTAGTTCAATTAAAGTTGAATGGCTCAATAAACATAGAAACTGCTATACTAAATGCTCATGAAGTCAGGAATGTGCAGCTGTGAGAAAGTTACTGGAACGTGTCTTACCTGCATGTATTGTCATGATGCAAAAGTTACAGGAGAATTTGCAAGTGGAGTGATATTTGGAAATTTGACTTTTTAAAAGCATCATTTAGCAAGCAAATCACGTATAGATGGTGTACAAAAGTTCCAGTGAGAAAATCCTTCATTACCGCCACAGGCAAGAACGATCAAACCCAGAGGAGATCAAAGTTCTTATTGACAATTATTTTATTTCTTTTAAACAATGAACAACAGACGAGATTTGGTTATTTATTTTCCTTAGAATTGCTTCAGATTTACTACCACTTAAAAATTCAGTGTGAAAATGTTGGTGTCATGGGGCAAAAATTGCACAACACAAGATTATTATGCACACTGGTTATTACAAATTAGAGGGAACATTGCCTGTAATCTGTTTTCCACATTAGCAAATTAGCCAATGAATTTGTATGTCTTCGGGATCTGGGAGAAAACTGGAGCACCCAGAGGAAATCCTCGTGGTGACGAGGAGATCTCCAGACAGACAGCATTCAAGGCCAGGATTCAACACGGGTCTCTGGGATTGTATGACAGCAGATTCAATGAGCTGCATTTATGGATGTTCAGAATCAGAATCAGGTTCAATGTCACTGACATACAGTATGCTCTGAAATTTGTTGTTTTGCAGCAGCAATACATTACAATACATAGTATTTTTAAAAGCCATAAATTGCAATAAGAAATATATATATAAAGATTTAAATAAGCAATTAGTGCAAAAAGTGAGCAAGAAATAATGATGTGGTGTTCATGGGTTCATTGTCCATTCATAAATCTGATGGTGGAGGGGAAGAAGCTGTTCCTGAAATGTTGATTGTGGGTCTTCAGAATCCTGTACCTCCTCCTTGATGGTCCTGAGTGATAGAGTGATGCACGCTCCCTCCTCGAAGCATCACCTTTTGAAGGTGTCCTTGATGCCAGGGAATCTAGAGACCCTGATGAAGCTGGCTGAGTTCACAACTTCCTGCAGCTTTTTTCTGATCCTGTGCAGTGGTCCCTCCATATCCAAGAGTCATGCAACCAGTGAGAACACTCTCCACAGTACATCTGTAGAGATTTGTCAGTCTTTGATTACATATCAATTCTCTTCAAACTCCTAATAAAATATAGCCACTGCCATGCCTTTTTTGTAATTGTTGGACCCAGGACAGATGTTTAGAAATACTGACACCCAAAAATTTGCAGCTGCTCACCCTTTACACTGCTGATCCTTGATGAAAACTGATGTATGTACCCTCGACCTCCCCTTCCTGAAGTCCACTATCAATTTCTTGGTCTTTAAAGACATTAAGTGCAAGGTGGTTGTTGTGGTAGTTCAACAAATATGTGAGAAGGAACTCATAATACATCTCACAACCCACATCCATTCCAACAGGTTGGTCCATGGCCTCCTCTATCATCATGATGGGCCATTTTCAGGTCGGAGTAACAACTCTTCTTATTCTGTCTAGGTAGACTCCAAACTAATGGCATGATTTCTCTAACCTGGCAATTTCTTCTCCCCCCCCCACCCCTTTTCTCTTTTTCCATTCCCCAGTCTGGTACCCCTCTTAGCACTGTTCTTCTCCTCACCTGCCCATCGCCTCCTTCCCTTTCTCTATGACCCACTGTCCTCTCCTATTAGATTCCTTCTTGTTCAGCCTTTTACTTCCTCCACCTATCACCTCCCAGCTTCTTACTTCATCTCCATTCCCCAAGCACCCACTTCCCCCCCACCGGATACCACCTATCACATGCCAATTTGTACTACTTCCCCTCCAACTAACTTCATATTCTTGCTCTGCATCCTTCCTTTCCAGTCCTGATGAAGAGTATTAACCTAAACCCTCAACAATTTATTCCCCTCCACAGATGCAGCCTGACCTGCTGAGTTCCTCAGTATTTTGTGCATGGTGCTCTGCATGTGCAGAATCTCTTGTGTTCATAATGCAAGTGATTTCTTCATAACTTTGTAAACAATTTTCAGCCCAATTCAACTGTACATTAATAATAAATTTAAAAAACAGATCATGCTAGAAACACTCAACAGGTCAATCAGTATTTTTTTTGAAAGAAAAACAGAATCAATGTTTCAGGAGGAAGACTTACTTTATGATAAACTTTATGATAAACTTTATGATAAACATTGGCACACCTGTTCATTAATGCAAGTATGTAATCAGCCAATCAGTGTGTAAGAGTATGCAGACATGGTCAAGAGATGCTCAGATTGAACATCAGAAAAGGAAAGAAATATGACCTAAGTGACTCTGATCATGGAATGATTGGTGGTGTCAGATCGAGTAGTTTGAGTATCTCAGAAACTGCTGATCCCCAGGGATTTTCCTGCATAACAGTCTCTAGAGTTTACAGAGAATGGTACGAAAACAAAAAAAAAAATCCAGTGAGTGGCATTCTGTGGGCGAAAATACCCTGTTAATGAGAGAGGTCAAAGGAGAATGGTCAGACTAGTTCAAACTGACAGGAAGGCAGCAGTAACTCAGATATCCACACGTTACAACAGAGGTGTGCATAAGAGCTTTTCTGAATGCATAACATGTTGAACCTTGAAATGGATGGGCTACAGCAGAAGACCATAAATATACACTCAGATGTCACTTTATTTGGTACAGAAAGTACGTATCTGACCTGTTGAGAGTTTCTAGCATTTTCTATTTTAGTTCCAATTTCTAGCATCAGCATTTTTTTAAAATTTTCTTGTTCTTTTATACATTACTGAGGGAGTGCCATATTGTCAAAAATGCCAGCATCTGAACAAAATGCTAAAACAAGCTGCTGGCTTTGATGGATTTGAAAAATGACATTACACTTGTTGTGGAGAACTAAACATTCTGGCCAGAATTTATCCCTCAACAAACATTGCCAGAACTGATTAAACATGTTCTTTATCTCATCACTATTTCTGAAAGCTTGTGTGCAAATTGGCTTCACTTGTTATCAAAAACCATATTGGCTACACTTCAAAAGTCAGTCACTAGCTAAGAAGAGATTTCAAATGTCATGATAGATGTTATTATAAATGCAAACAATTATATAAGACCATCAGTGTTGATAAACATCTTATGGCACTTCACAGAAACAAATAAATTAAAACTGAACACTGAAGAGAGCATGAGGAAACCTGATTCCCATAGTCATCTGAATATGTGTGTGTGAGTGTGTGTGAGTGTGAGTATGAGTGTGTGTGTGAGTGTAAGAGAGTGTATGTGAGTGTGTGTGAGTGTGAGAGAGTGTGTGTGAGTGTCTGAGTCTGTGCGTGTGAGTGTGAGAGAGTCTGTGTGAGTGTCCGAGTGTGTGTGTGTGTATGTGTATGTGTGTGTGAGTGTGTGTATGTGTGTGAGTGTGTGTATGTGTATGTGTGTGTGAGTGTGTGTATGTGTGTGAGTGTGTGTGCGTGAGTGTGTGTGTATGTGTGTGTGAGTGTGAGAGTGTGTGTGTGTGAGTGTGTGTATGTGTGTGAGTGTGTGTGTATGAGTGTGAGAGTGTGTGTGTGTGAGTATGTGTGTGTGAGTGTGTGTATGTGTGTGAGTGTGTGTGCGTGAGTGTGTGTGTATGTGTGTGTGAGTGTGAGAGTATGTGTGTGTGAGTGTGTGTATGTGTGTGAGTGTGTGTATGTGTGTGCGTGTGTGTATGTGTATGTGTGTGTGAGTGTGTGTATGTGTGTGAGTGTGTGTATGTGTATGTGTGTGTGAGTGTGTGTATGTGTGTGAGTGTGTGTGCGTGAGTGTGTGTGTATGTGTGTGTGAGTGTGAGAGTGTGTGTGTGTGAGTGTGTGTGTGTGTGTGAGTGTGAGAGTGTGTGTGTGTGAGTATGTGTATGTGTAAGTGTGTGTGTACAGACAACCAAATGAAACAATGTTCCTCCAGACCACAGTGTACCTACAACACATATATCACACACAGCACATAAAACAAAATATTGCCATAAATAAGTTAATAAAATATAAATATATTTATATAAATGCATGTGAAGTATGCAGCAAAGGTAAAAAGTAAACAGTTTGCTGATCCAGTAGCAAGACCTCGGTGGTGACAGTGTGTTTATTAGTCTCTCAGTTGTTACCTACAATGGCCGTCCTCTTGCTTATACCCCTGTACTTCATTCCTGTTGGTAGTGGGTCAAAGAAATTGTGATATAGGGATCTTCAACAGTGCTTTGGGTCCTTTGGATACAAACCTTCTGGTAAATGTCACTTGCCCTCTGGAGGGGTTGGAAAAGAAGATGGCACAAGTATAGTAGCTTGCTTCCAGCTCCATAGATCCGGATCAATCCTGGTCTCTGTACTGTGGTCACAGCAATCCTGGTACTATTGCTGTGGATTTTTTGCATTTTCACTGAAACCACAACTTTTTTTAGGCGCTGGAGTTTCTCCCTGCATCCCAAAGACACACTAATAGGTAGGTTAATTGGCCAGTGCAGATTGCTCCTATAATGTACGTGTGTAGAACAGAAAAGCCTACAGAAAGAACAGTCTATCACAGAAAAAGCCTTCCCCACTAGTGAGCAAATCTACAAGGAGTGCTACCTCAAAAAAGCAGCATCCATCATCATCCAGGCCGTGCACTCTTCTTGTTGCCATTGGAGAGGAGGCAGCGGAGCCACAGGACCTACAACACCAGGTTCAGGAATAGTTATTGCCCTTCAACTATTAAGTTCCTGAATCAGTGTGGATAACTTCATTATGATTCCATAACCTATAGACTCACTTTCCAGGCTCTACAGCTCATTTAATCAGTATTATTTATTTATTATTATTACTTATATATTTCTTTTTCCGCTCAAGCTGGTAAAACCTGAGATACAGGCATAGCCAAGCACACTCATTTCTCAGTTGCGAGGGACTTTTGAACTATTCTAGTGGTGTTTAGTATTGTGGTGTTCTGAAAATGTACATAGCTATTACCGTGGAGCCCTAATTGTTCAATGCTATTGTGTAGTGCTTTTGGGATGATACCAGTTGTAGATGTTACTATCAGGAAAATGTATATCTTGTTCATATTCCAAAGTCTTTCAGCATATTTTGGTGTTTTCCACTTACTGATTTCTGGGTGTTACGTGTGTTTGGAATGGTTACATCTATTTAGCAAGCGGTTCTTGCTTGTCTATCCTGTGTTGTTATATCCAGACGGTCATTATTGATTGAACTAACTGTAATAACTGATCAGTCATAAAATATAATATTTTATTATTATTAATATTATTTTTGTATCTGTCCTTCTGCACATTGGCTGTTTGTTAGTCTTTGCTTGCATGTAGCTTTTCACTAATTCTACTATACAGAAGTGTGCAAATGTCTGAAGCACTGAAACAGAGCTAGGAAGCCTAAGACTTTGACACAGTACTGTATTTGTTAACGTGGAGCGGAAAGCAAGTTTGTGAATCTGTCAGGAGCAAAGCATGTTGGGAATGGTGAGGGTGGAGCACCGCAAAGGTATATGAGAACAAGTGCCAGGGCAGGGGGGTAGCATAGCAGCAGGCACACCCAGACCTGAGACACCAGGCTAGGTAATTTAATGCCAGGCAATTGGTTTATTGATCACTACAAAATGGCTTGCCGGTGCTTCTCGCTTTCTTCCCTCTCCCTTCGCCTTTTCCCAACTATGATTCCTGTCTCTCTGCCCCTTTCCCACACTCAGTCCACAATAGAGACCCATATCGGAATCAGGTTTATCAGGTTTATGTCATAAAATTTGTTTTTTATGCAGTAGTACAGTGCAATACATAAAATTATTATAGTACTGTATTTCTTGTCCTACTGTGAATACCTGCAAGAAAATGAATCTGGGGTTAGTAAACAGTGATGTATACGTACTTTGATAATAAATTTACTTTGGAGAAGTCTCAGGGAAAGTTGATGAGAAAGTGGGGAGAATGGGATTAGTGTAAATGGTCAGAGGGCCGAAGGGAAGGGGGGAGAATTAGGATTAGTGGAAATGGTCAGAGGGACGAAGGGAAGAAGGGAGAATTAGGATTAGTGGAAAGGGCGAAAGGGCCATTTTCTGTTCTGTGGATCTTTTTAGCTCCATGAATAGTAAATCTTCATTCCAACAAGTGGCTGGTAGAGCCCAGCATTGTTTGCGTGGGTACCTTTGGCAAACAGAATACCTACCACTAGATAAAAGGAACTTAACAAGGCAACTTAGTCAGCTAAATCAACAGCAGATTCAGGCCTGGTTGTTCACTAGAGCAAATTTTTCCATGTGGAACCTGACTACACTGACTCTTCCGACGCTGAGTCTGATCTCTTCCTGGGTATTCTGGAATATGGTGGCCCACAAGCCTTACTTCGATTGATGGACTTGGCCGTTTGAGCTGGGAGAGTGTACCTACAGTGATTCCATCCAGGTCAGATACCAACCAGTTGTCTGCCAATCTTTCCCCGTCTTCTCACGGGACAACCTTATGGAAAATTGGAAATGAGTCTCTAACTGTGGCCAGGAATCCAGGTCAGGAAAAGAGTAAGACTCAGTTAACAAATATCACATTTATTGCCTGAATTAGCAGATGATGACTATCTAGTATTTTACAAGCAGATTTGGTAGAATTAGGTTAACTACTGAAATTTTACCTGAAAAATGTATCATATTATTTGGTAATTTTGTCTAAACTATGTAACATGTGCAGCCACGTGTTTGTTCAGAGTTCAAAATAAATTTATTATCAAAGAAGATATATATCACTGAGATACACTTTCTTGCAGGCATTCACAGTAGAACAAGGGCATACAATAGAATCAATGAAAAAACACTGACAAACAATCAGCGTGCAAAAAGGCAAACTGTGCAAATACAGAAAACAAGTAACAATAAACAAAGAAGTAAGTAAATAAATAATGCTGAGAAAATGAGTTGCCCAGTCCTGGAAAGTGAGTGCATTGATTATGTTCAATGTTGTGGCCTGTGACCTGAAAGTAAAAAGATATGAACATTTCAGATCATTTAAATTATACGGGTTGAATTAAGAGAAACACACAATTAGGAAATAAAGTCAGGGATGTGATGAGTGAAAGAAAGATTGCTACTCTCCAGAAACACTTCTTTCTCTGTTCATTTTCACAAGAGGAATTCCTAAACCCAGTTTTATTAACTTGCTCATTCTGGGCTATTGTCAGGATGCTTAGAGAATTTCTGCCGACAGTGACAGTAATGTAACGTTTCTGGAGTGATTGAATCCAGGTGGGTTGTGAGCATGTAAGTGCCTCATTAAGTGTGTCGATTATTGCGTTATAAATCACAGCACAAGCTGTCTGGTAGCTCCCTACCCCTGTACCAACAGCACAGAGCATTTATTCACCATCTGCCACCAAGCAGTCTAGCCAAGAAATCTATCATGGTGCTTACCTGGAAAGGGTTTACAAGTACATTTTGATGAAATGAGCCTGTCAGTTTTTATAATTAACTATTTTTTACTGCATTTCATTAATGGTTGCTCTCCAGCTAGACAGGCAATTACATGCAGGGCAGTTCCTTCTCCAGTCATCCACCACATTCCCACCATATCCAAGGTAGCCTGCTGTTGACTTGCTCAGCAGGAATGCATTCAGCATTAAAAATAATTATTTCTGCCTATCCCCATTCATTAGTTCTTGTTCTTCCCTCTCCCCTCCTGCTGGCTCACACAACCAGGAAGATGGATGGACATGCTGATTCTTTTTAATCGGCAGCAGAAGTGTGGCAAAGCCATGAAAATTTGTGGTGAGGAACTGTCTTGTATGAAATAACTCCTGAGGTTTGGTGAGAATGGTATGAGAAGAAGTATATCCAAGCCAGAAGATAATATCCCAATGGATTCACCCCATTCAACCTCAGCATGGTTACAAACTCTTCCAGCCCAACGAATCTGTGTTGCCCAATGACACCCATGTGACCAACTAATCTACTAATCCAGGCACCTTTGGAATGTGGGAAGAAACTAGAGCACCTGAGGAAATCCACGTAGTCAAGGGGAGAACATACAAACTCCTTACAGGTCACTGGTGCTGTAATGTGTTGAAGTAACCACTACACTAGCAGAGAAGGACAGCTGGTGGAGGTGTAGCCTCCCAACTTCAGAGATACGGCTTCCATCCTAACACTTGGAAGTGTCTCTGGGAAGTTTGCATATCCTCCCTGTAACTGTGTGTGTTTCCTTTGGATGCTCCAGTTTCCTTTCACATCTACAGATACGTAGGATGGTAGCTGGTTCACGTTTTAAGTGGCAACTATGTATAAGTGAGAGGTAGAAAGTGAGGAAGAAGAGTTGATTGAAAAATGAGTTAGAATAAGATCAGTGTAATTGGGATTTGGAAGATGTGGACATAGTGGGCTAAAAGTCTTCTTCTGTGCTCCCTGACTCTTTCCACACATTAGTGTATTCTCCTGAAGCATAAGGACTGCCTCTGTAGACCTGAGGTTACAACCCAATTTTATGTTGATTCATAAGTCTGTAGATCTGGGTTGATGCATCAGTGTAATTGTTCAGGATACTGCATTGCTGGTGTTGCCAAGTTTCAATCTACAAGCTAAACCTACGTCCCAACTGTTCTCTTGGTTGGGAAGTCTAGGATCAGAGGCTGCCGCCTCAGAATAAAGGGAAGTCCCTTTAGAACAGAGATGAGGAGGAATTTCTTTAGCCAGAGGGTGATGAATCTGTGGAATTCATTGCCATAGATGGCTGTGGAGGCCAAGTCACTGGGTATATTTAAAATGGAGGTTAAGTTCATGATTAGTAAGGGTGTCAAAGGTTATGAGCAGAAAGCAAGAGAATGGGATCGAGAGGGGTGATAAATTAGCCATGATGGAATGGCAGAGCAGACTTGGTAGACCGAATGGCTTAATTTTGCTTAAATGTCTTATGGTCTAAAATATCTCAAGCACTACTAAGAAAGAAATCAAGGATTTCAAACCTATCAATTGGTAATCTCCTTATTTGTTAATTTACACAAATCTTGAAGTACACCACAGATGCTGCCTGACCCGTTTAGTTCCAGCAGCAACTTGATTTTTTGTTGAATTTGCTGTTTGAAGTCCCAAGGGGCATATTGTATAAGATAGAAGATGAGGTGCCATTCTTTGAGTTTAATTTGAACCTCATTGGATCAAAGGAAAGTGAAGCAAACAATCTGGTACAAAACTTAATGTTGATCTGTTGTGCTACACACAGAAAAGATGTGTGTGTTTCATGAAAACCGCTGAAGCAACTCAGAGTGAACTTGAAAAATCAAGACATTTTAGATCAGATAAAAAATGCAGAGTGTCAATCAGCAGACACATGTTCAAGTTCATCTTCAATAGGTGAAGATCCCAATGTATGGTGTAATGATCAGACCATGCCTTTAATATAAGGTGTCTGGCTCTATTTACAATTCATGGAGAAGATCTTCAGATACAATAGCCAAAGCAAGGAAAATCCATAAGACTTGTTTCAGTCTGAGTGTTAGAGTTTGAAAGATGCTAGGATTGATCTGGATGAATGAATTTCAAGGGTGCATTCCATCTTTGCTGTAATTGTTACATGATTTTGAGAACAACGTACCTTCTGTGAGCTGAACCAACCACAGCTGTCCTGACCACAGTCATTGAGGTATGCACAATTGTACCATTGGAACTTTGAAATGATTGCAAATGAAAAGCCAATGATTGTTTTTGCAGATAAGGTCTGTGAACATTGGGATGTGATGAAAACCTTTGTCTGATTTCTGAATTCAGTTGAGAGACCGGTGTTCACAAATGTTGCTTTGTGGTGAGCTTTGAAAGATATTCTGAAAATTGTAAAGATGAAATACTATGTGAAAGGAAAGAATGATTAGGTAATGAGAAAAGAGGTGCTAACATCTAGATAAAGATCGGCATGCTGGAATTCCTAATGAATTCACTGCAACCTTCAAACTTCTCTAAATGACTAAACTTGAGTTGACTGTGTTTCATGTAGGATAGCTGATTACAGTTGAAGCTAAACAATTAACATCCTGTCAGCTTGACAAAGTCTGTCTTGATCAGTGCAATGGAAGATACTGAAGGAGTGACTTGTCAGGAATGTAGAGGAGACGTCAGCCAAAAGCAGAGCAGCGGAGGTGACTTAACAGTGAATAGTATGTCATTAATAGACTGCAAAATAACAAGTCACAAGGGGCCACAAATCAAGAGTGAACAGATACTCAACACGACAAGGTAACTGAACGCTAGGAACAAATGATTGAGGCTAGCTGGTTTGAATGAGTGAACATAGATTGTTCATGAGAGCTGGGTTTAAATAGGTTGCAGGTGATGAGTTGAAAACAAATGGCAGGTGACTCCTGATAGCTGGGTGGAGACAGGGAGGTGACTGCCTGTGCAGGTCTGACATGACTTTCAATAAATGTGATATCAAGGTTGTAAGGGATAAATGCTTGATACCATAGGAAGCGCTTGATGAAGTGCATAGGAATGCTTGATACTCTACAATGTGAATCAGGCAGGACCTCATTATTCCATTACCATCTTGGTCAGTTTTCCAGCTTCACCATAGCATGAATTGGAGTTCATCCAAAGCTCTGATACCCACATCCCATACCTCAGCAAATCACGTTCGTTTTATTGACCTGTAATTGTGCATCAGCTTCCTCCTCAGCCTGCCCCCAGTCCAAGTTTAAAAGCAACCAGTTCCTGTGAAGCTTCTGTGCAATGTGTATGGTGAACAAACAAGAGAAAATCTGCAGATGCTGGAAATTCCAGCAACACACAGAAAATGCTGGAGGAACTCGGCAGGCCTGGCAGCATCTATGGAAAAGAGTACGGTTGATGTTTTGGGCCCAGACCCTTCATCAGGACTGGAGAAAAAATGATGAGGAGTAGAGTTAAAAGGTGGGAGAGGGAGAAGGAGAACCTCAAGGTGATGGGTGAAAGCGGGAGGGTGGAGAAGGGGGAATCTAATAGGAAAGCACAGAAGGCCATGGAAGAAAGAAAAAGGGGAGGAACACTAGAGGGAAAAGATGGTAGGAAAGGACATAAATTGAGAGAGGGAAAAGGGGATGGGGAATGTTGGGGGTGGATTACCAGAAGTTTGAGAACTTGATGTTCATGCTATCAGGTTGGCGACTACCCAAATGGAATATAGGGTGTTGTTCCTCCAACATGAGGGTGGCTTAATTCTCTACAGTGTTTAGTAGATATAAGATATAGAAGCAGAAGTAGGCCATTAGGCCCATCAAATTTGCTCCAACGTTCAATCATGGGCTGATCCGATTCTTCCAGTCATCCCCACTCCCCTGCCTTCACCCTATACCCTTTGATGCCCTGGCTAATCAATAGACAATAGACAATAGGTGCAGAAGTAGACCATTCGGCCCCTCGAGTCTGCACCACCATTCTGAGATCATGGCTGATCATTCACTATCAATACCCAGTCCCTGCCTTGTCCCCATATCCCTTGATTCCCCTATCCATCAGATATCTATCTAGCTCCTTCTTGAAAGCATCCAGAGAATTGGCCTCCACCGTCTTCTGAGGCAGTGCATTCCACACCTCCACAACTCTCTGGGAGAAGAAGCTCTTCCTCAACTCTGTTTTAAATAACTGACCTCTTATTCTCAATCCATGCCCTCTGGTACTGGACTCTTCCAACATCTGGAACATATTTTCTGCCTCAATCCTATCAAATCCTTTAATTATCTTAAACGTTTCAATCAGATCCCCTCTCAATCTCCTCAATTCCAGCGTGTACAAGCCCAATCTCTCCAATCTCTCTGCGTAAGACAGCCCTGCCATCCCAGGAATCAACCTAGTGAATCTACGCTGCACTTCCTCAATTGCCAGAATGTCCTTCCTTAAACCTGGAGACCAAAACTGTACACAATATTCCAGGTGTGGTCTCACCAGGGCCCTGTACAAATGCAAAAGGGCATCCTTGCTCTTGTACTCAATTCCCCTTGTAACAAAGGCCAACATTCCATTTGCCCTCTTCACTGCCTGTTGCACTTGCTCATTCACCTTCTTTGACTGGTGAACTAGGACTCCTAGGTCTCTTTGCATTTCTCCCTTACCTAACTCGACACCGTTCAGACAATACTCTGCCCTCTTGTTCCTGCTTCCAAAGTGGATAACTTCACATTTATTCACATTGAATGACATCTGCCAAGTATCTGCCCACTCACCCAGCCTATCCAAGTCTCCCTGTATTCTCCTAACGTCCTCTTCACATGTCACACTGCCACCCAGTTTAGTATCATCAGCAAACTTGCTGATATAGTTTTCAATGCCCTCATCTAAATCGTTGACATAAATCGTAAAGAGCTGTGGTCCCAATACAGAGCCCTGTGGTACTCCACTAGTCACCTCCAGCCAGTCCGAGAAACACCCATTCACTGCTACCCTTTGCTTTCTATCTGCCAACCAGTTTTCTATCCATGTTGAAACCCTGCCCCCAATGCCATGAGCTCTGATTTTACTCACCAATCTCCTATGTGGCACCTTATCGAATGCCTTCTGAAAATCTAGGTACACAACATCCACTGGCTTACCCTCATCTAACATCCTTGTTACACCCTCAAAAAACTCCAACAGATTAGTCAAGCATGATTTGCCCTTGGTAAATCCATGCTGGCTCGGCCTAATCCTATTTCTGCCATCAAGATGTGCCACTATTTCGTCCTTAATAATGGACTCAAGCATCTTCCCCACGACTGACGTTAGGCTAACAGGGCGATAGTTCTCCGTTTTCTCCTTCCCTCCCTTCTTGAAAAGTGGGATAACATTAGCCACTCTCTAATCTTCAGGAACTGATCCTGAATCTAAGGAACATTGGAAAATGATTACCAATGCATCCGCAATTTCCTGAGCCACCTCTTTTAGAACCCTTGGATGGAGACCATCTGGACCCAGGGATTTATTAGCCTTCAGTCCTACCAGTCTACTCATCACAGTTTCTTTCCTAATGTCAATCTGTCTCAATTCCTCTGATATCTTATGACCCTGGCCCATCCATACATCTGGGAGATTGCTTGTGTCCCTGGTGAAGACTGATCTAAAGTATGCATTAAATTCTGCTGCCATTTCCCTGTTTCCCATAACAATTTCTCCCAATTCATTCTTCAAGGGGCCAACATTGTTCTTAACTATCTTCTTTCTCTTCACATAGCTAAAAAAGCTTTTGCTATCCCCTTTTATATTCCTGGCTAGACTGAGCTCATACCTGATTTTTTCTCTCCGTATTGCTTTTTTAGTTAAGATCTGCTGTTCCTTAAAACTTTCCCAATTATCTGTATTCCCACTCATCTTAGCCCTGTCATACTTCTTTTTCTTTAATGCTATACAATCTCTGACTTCCTTTGTCAACCACTGTGGCCCCTTCCCCCTCTTTGAATCCTTCCTTCTCATTGGAATGAACTGCTTTTGCATCTTTCGTATTATCCCCAAGAATATCTGCCACTGCTGATCCACTGTCTTTCCTGCCAGGGCATCCGCCCATTTAACTTTGGCCAGCTCTTCCCTCATGGCTCCGTAGTCTCCTTTATTTAATTGCAACACTGACACCTCTGGTCTGCCCTTATCCCTCTCAAATTGTAGATAAAAACTTATCATGTTATGATCACTACTTCCTAATGGCTCCTTTACTTCAAGATCACTTATCAATTCCTGTTCATTACACATCACCAAGTCCAAAATAGCCTCGTTCCTGGTTGGCTCAAGCACAAGCTGTTCCAAAAATACATCCCTTAGACACTCCACGAACTCCCTATCCTGAGGTCCAGCACCTACCTGATTCTCCCAGTTCACCTGCATGTTGAAATCTCCCATAACGACTGCATTACCTTTAGCACTTGCCAATGTTAACTCCCTAATCAACTTGTACCCAATATCCACGCTACTGTTTGGGGGCCTGTACACAACACCCATTAGGGTCTTTTTACCCTTACTGTTCCTCAGCTCAATCCACACAGACTCTACTTCCCCTGTTCCCAAGTCACCTCTTGCTAAGGACTGAATCTCATTCCTCACCAACAGGGCCACCCCACCCCCTCTTCCCATATTTCTGTCTCTATGATAGCACGTATACCCTGGTACACTCAATTCCCAGGCCTGATCCCCTTGCAGCCATGTCTCCATTATCCCAACAATATCGTAGTTCCCCATTTTCATCTGAGCTTCAAGCTCATCTGTCTTATTTCTGACACTACGCGCATTCAAGTATAGAATTCTTAGCCCATTCCTCCTCTCTTTGCTTAAAACACTGTCTACTGTACCTAACCCAGCTCCTTGAACTTCCATCGGGCAAATTGCACCCTGAATTTTGATGACCTTCTCAAGATCACCCAAACCTTCTACACATTTAACCCCGTGCTCCTTCTGACCAACCCTCTGGATCTGGATCCCTGCCCCCTGCACATCTAGTTTAAACCCCCCCTGAGCAGCACTGGCAAACACTCCTGCAAGAATGTTAGTACCCCTCCGGTTCAGATGTAGACCATCCCTTCGAAACAGATCCCAATGTCCCTGGAACAAAGACCAATTATCCAAAAACCTGAACCCTTCCTTCCTGCACCATGCTCTCAGCCTCGTATTAATGTGCATAATCATTCTATTCTTCGCCTCACTCGCATGTGGCACAGGTAGCAATCCCGAGATTATCACCCTGGAGCTCCTGCCTTTCAGCTTCACTCCTAACTCCCTGAACTCTCTAAGCAGGACCCCCTCACTCACCTTACCTACATCATTGGTCCCTACATGGACCACTACATCTGGGTTCATGCCCTCGTTCTCAAGAATAGCCTGCACCCGATCTGAGATGTCCCAGACCCTGGCACCAGGGAGGCAACATACCATCCGAGACTCCCGATCTGCCCCACAAAATCTCCTATCTGCCCCCCTGACTATAGAGTCCCCTAAAACTATCGCTCTCTTCTCTTCCCTCCTCCCCTTTCTCGTTGAGGGTTCAACCTCTGTGCCAGAGGCAGGACCACTACAACTCATTCCTGGTAGGTCATCCCCATCAACAGTATCCAGTACGGTATACTTATTGTTAATGGGAATGGCCAGGGGTGCTCTGCTCTCTCTGCCTGCTCCCTCTGCCTCTCTGGACCGTCACCCATCTGCCTACTTCTTGGTTTTTTGGTGTGACTACCTCCTGATAACTCCTATCTATCTCTGCCTCCACCTCCCGAATGATCCGTAGTTCATCCAGCTCCAGCTCCAACTCCCTAACCCGGGCTGATAGGAGCTGCAGCTGGACACACCTCTTGCAGGTGTGGTCATCAGGGACAACTGTGTTGACCCTGACCTCCCACATACTGCATACGGAGCACACCACTGCTCTGACTGTCTCCCCCATACCTGAACTGGATTAATAGAATGTCTAAAAAGCACCGAGCGACCTTACCTTCTTCCCCTCAGTGAGCAATCACACAAGCTTACCGAAGTCCCCTTACGCCAAAGCCCACTTAGCCAAAGCCCAGGACTCTGCTTCCACGGACTCCGCTGCCCGCTCTGAAAAGAAGTCCTGCCTTTTAAAGTGCGCGCTCGACGCTGACGTCACTCGCGCCTGCGCAGTTCCCCCTCCTCCACAGGTATTGACCAGGTAGGCTTAAATCCTCCCTACACGGTCGAATTCTCTGAGCTCCCAGCTGAATCACAAGCTGTAACTTGCTCCCGATTCAAAATCAAGAACCTATCTGTCTCTGCCTTAAGTACATCCAATGACTTAGCCTCCATTTCCACTCATGGCAAGAAATTGCAAGCTTTACCACACTCTAACTAAAGTAATTTCTCCACATCTCTGTTCTACATGGACATCCTTCAATCCTGAAGCCATGCCCTTTTGTCCTGGACTCCCCTACCATGGGAAATAACTTTACCCTATCTAATCTGTTCAGGCCTTTTAACATTCAGAATGTTTCTATGAGATCCCCCCTCATTCTCCTGAACTCCAGGGAATACAGCCCAAGAGCTACCAGACATTCCTCATATGGTAACCCTTTCATTCCTGGAATCATTCTCATGAATCTTCTCTGAACCCCTCTCCAATGTCAGTATATCCTTTCTACAATAAGGAGCCCAAAACTGGACACAATACTCGAAGTGTGGCCTTATAGAGCCTCAACATCACACCCCTGCTCTTATATTCGATACCTCTAGAAATGAATGCCAACATTGCATTCACCTTCTTCACCACCGACACAACCTGGAGGTTAACCTTTAGGGTATCCTGCACAAGGACTCCCAAGTCCCTTTGCATCTCTGCATTTTGAATTCTCTCCCCATCTAAATAATAGTCTGCCCATTTATTTTTTCTGCCAAAGTGCATGACCATACACTTTACAACATTGTATTTCATTTGCCATTTCTTTGCCAATTCCCCTAAACTATCTATACCTACACAACTACACCTATCTACTAATCTACACCTCCGACTTCAGCTACAACACAGAGTCTTGCTATCTTCAGAAGTTTTCTGATGACTCTGCCATAGTTGAATGCATCAGCAAGGGAGATGAGGCTGAGTACAGGGCGACGGTGGGAAACTTTGTCACATGGTGTGAGCAGAATCATCTGCAGCTTAATGTGAAAATGACTAAGGAGCTGATGGTGGACCTGAGGAGGGCTAAGGCACCGGTGACCCCTGTTTCCATCCAAGGGGTCAGTGTGGACATGGTGGAGGATTACAAATACCTGGGGATACAATTTCACAAAAAACTGAACGGGTCAAAGAGCACTGAGGCTGTCTACAAGAAGGGTCAGAGCCGTCTCTATTTCCTGAGGAGACTGAGGTCCTTTAACATCTGCCAGACGATGCTGAGGATGTTCTACGAGTCTGTGTGGCCAGTGCTATCATGTTTGCTGTTGTGTGTTGGGGCAGCAGGCTGAGGGTAGCAGACACCAACAGAATCAACAAACTCATTCGTAAGGCCAGTGATGTTGTTGGGGTGGAACTGGACTCCCTGACGGTGGTGTCTGAAAAGAGGATGCTGTCCAAGTTGCATGCCATCTTGGACAATGACTCCCATCCACTCCATAACGTACTGATTAGGCACAGGAGGTCATTCAGCCAGAGACTCATTCCACCGAGATGTAACACTGAGCGTCATAGGAAGTCATTCCTGCCTGTGGCCATCAAACTTTACAACTCCTCCCTCGGAGTGTCAGACACCCTGAGCCAACAGGCTGGTCCCAGACTTACTTCCACTTGGCATGATTAACATTATGAATTATTTATGGTTTTATATTGCTATATTTCTTCACTATTCTTGGTGCGGCTGTAACTAAACCCAAATTCCCTTGGGATCAATGAAGTATGTTTGTCTGTCTGACTGTCTATCGAAGTCTTTCTGCAGGCTCTCTGACTGTGTTGCTACACAATACCAGTGATTCAATCCTGACTAACAGTGATATTTATGTGGAGTTTATATATATATTCTCCCAGTAACCTATGCGATTTTCTTTGTATGTTCTAGTTTCCTCCCATTCCCAAACCCAAAATCATGTGGATTGGTAGGTTAATTGTGTATCCTTCAACTTCAAAGAGATATGGAATATTATCACAGGAACGGTTTGCACCTGAAATGGAGGGGGACTAACATCCTTGTGGGAAGTTTTGCTAGTGCTGCTCCGGGGGTTTAAACTAGATTTGTGGGGGAGGGAAACTAGAATGGTAGATCAGATGGTGAGGTGGAAGAGGATAAATGTCATACGAGGACTGCTTGTGAGGACAGAAATCAAAGGTTTGTATGTGATAGAAATGTTCTCAAGTGCCAAACTGAAAAGACTGGAGAAGAGGCGTCTGGCTCTCAAATAGGGAAAGATAGGGGACAGCGTGTGTGGGAGGAGAGGCAGGTGATAGAGCAGAGACGCACTCAGACCGAAGGTTTGAGATGTATCTATTTTAATGCAAGGAGTGTTGTGAACAAAGCGGATGAGCTTAGAGAGTAGAGTGGAGGTATGATGTGGTGGCCATTACAGAGACTTGGATAGCGCAGGGAGAGGAATGGATACTTCAAGTGCCAGGTTTTAGATGTTTCAGAAAGGACAGGGAGGGAGGCAAAGGGGGAGGGGTGTGGCACTGTTGATCAGAGATAGTGTCATGGCTACAGAAAAGGAGGAAGACATGGAGGGATTGTCTACGGAGTCTCTGTGGGTGGAGGTTAGGAACAGGAAGGGGTCAATAACTTTACTGGGTGTTTTTTATAGGCCGCCCAATAGTAACAGGGATATCGAGGAGCAGATCGGGAAAGAGATCCTGGAAAGGTGTAATAATAACAGAATTGTCGTGGTGGGAGATTTTAATTTCCCAAATATAGATTGGCATCTCCCTAGAACAAGGGGTTTAGATGGGGAGGAGTTTGTTAGGTGTGTTCAGGAAGGTTTCCTGACGCAATATGTAGATAAGCCTACAAGAGGAGGGGCTGTACTTGATCTGATATTGGGAAATGAACCTGGTCAGATGTCAGATCTCTCAGTGGAGAGCATTTTGGAGATAGTGATTGTAATTCTTTTTCCTTTACAATAGCATTGGAGAGAGATAGGAACAGACAAGTTAGAAAAGTGTTTAATTGGAGTAAGGGGAATTATGAGGCTATTAGGCAGGAAATTGGAAGCATAAATTGAAAACAGATGTTCTCAAGGAAAAGTACAGAAGAAATGTAGCAAATGTTCAGAGAATATTTGTGTGAAGTTCTGCAGAGGTATGTTCCAATGAGACCGGGAAGTTAAGGTAGGGTGCAGGAACCGTGGTGTACAAAGGCTGTAATAAATCTGGTCAAGAAGAAAAGAAAAGCTTACAAAAGGTTTAGAGAGCTAGGTAATGTTAGAGATCTAGAAGATTATAAGGAATGAGTTTAAGAAGGAAATTAGGAGAGCCAGAAGGGGCCATGGGAAGGCCTTGACGGGCAGGATTAAGGAAAACCCCAAGGCATTCTATAAGTATGTGAAGAGCAAGAGGATAAGACGTGAAAGAATAGGACCTACCAAGTGTGACAGTGGGAAAGTGTGTATGGAACTGGAGGAAATAGCGGAAGTACTTAATGAATACTTTGCTTCAGTATTCACTACGGAAAAGGATCTTGGCGATTGTAGGGATGACTTGCAGTGGATTGAAAAGCTTGAGAATGTAGATATTAAGGAAGCAGATGTGCTGGAGCTTTTGGAAAGCATCAAGTTGGATAAATCAACTGGACCAGAAGGGATATACCCTAGGCTACAGTGGGAAGCAAGGGAGGAGATTGCTGAGCCTCTGGCAATGATCTTTGCATCATCAATGAGGATGGGAACGGTTCCGGAGGATTGGAGGGTTGTGGATGTTGTTCCCTTATTCAAGAAAGGGAATACAGATTTCCCAGCAAATTATAGACCAGTGAGTCTTACTTCACAAGTTGGTAAGTTGATGGAGAAGATCCTGAGAGGCAGGATTTATGAACATTTGGAGAGGCATAATATGATTAGGAATAGTCAGCATGGCTTTGTCAAGTGCAGGTTGTGCCTTACGAGCCTGTTTGAATTTTTTGAGGATGTGACTAAACATATTGATAAAAGAAGAGCAGTAGATGTAGTGTGTATGTATTTCAGCAAGGCATTTGATAAGGTACCCTATGCAAGGCTTATTGAGAAAGTAAGGAGGCATGGGATCCAAGGGGACGTTGCTTTGTGGATCCAGAACTGGCTTGCACACAGAAGGCAAAGAGTGGTTGTAGACGGGTCATATTCTGCATGGAGGTCAGTCACCAGTGGAGTGCCTCAGAGATCTGTTCTGGGACCCTTACTCTTCGTGACTTTTATAAATGACCTGGGTGAGGAAGTGGAAGGATGGGTTAGTAAGTTTGCTGATGATACTAAAGTTGGAGGTGTTGTGGGTAGTGTGGAGGGCTATCAGGGGTTACAGCGAGACATTGATAGGATGCAAAACTGGGCTGAGAAGTGGCAGATGGAGTTCAACCCAGATAAATATGAGGTGGTTCATCTTGGTAGGTCAACTATGATGACAGAATATAGTATCAATGGTAAGACTCTTGACAGTGTGGAGGATCTGAGGGATCTTGGGGTCTGAGTCCATAGGATGCTCAAAGCAGCTGCGCTGGTTGACTCTGTGGATAAGAAGGCTTATGGTGTATTAGCCTTCATCAATCACGGAATTAAATTTAGGAGCTGAAAGGTAATGTTGCAGCTATATAGGACCTAGTCAGACCCCATTTGGAGTATTGTGCTCAGTTCTGGTCACCTCACTACAGGAAGGATGTGGAAACCGTAGAAAGGATGCAGAGGAGATTTACAAGGATGTTGCCTGGATTGGGGAGCATGCCTTATGAGAATAGGTTGAGTGAACTCTGCCTTTTCTCCTTGGAGTGACAGAGGATGAGAGGTGACCTGATAGAGGTGAATAAAATGATGAGAGGCATTGATGGTGTGGATAGTCAGAGGTTTTTCCCAGGGCTGAAATGGTTGCCACAAGAGGACACAGGTTTAAGGTGCTGGGGAGTAGGTACAGAGGAGATGTCAGGGGTAAGTTTTTTATGCAGAGGGTGGTGAGTGTGTGGAATGGGCTGCCAGCAACGGTGGTGGAGACAGATACGATAGGGTCTTTTAAAAGACTTTTGGACAGGCACATGGAGCTTAGAAAATAGAGGGCTATAGGTAAGCGTACTAATTTCTAGGGTAGGGACATGTTCGGCACAATTTTATGGGCCAAAGGGCCTGTATTGTGCTGTTGGTTTTCTATGTTTCTATGAGTAGAAGGATTGTGCTACCAAGAAAGATTAGAAGAATTAGAAGTGATTTTATCGAACAGAATATACTTACAGGTCAAACAGGGTCATGGCTATAGCAGGGATTCCCGTCCCGCTGACGATAGACCCCTCACTTAACGCTCACAGTCTGTGGCAGAAAAAGAGTTGGAAGCCCCTGGGCTAGATGATGTTTGGAGAGCAGAGGAGGCTCATTTTGGACAAAGACAAGGAAGATTTGTTTTAGAAAACATAGAAACATAGAAAACCTACAGCACAATATTCTTTCATATGATGTTTAATCCTTGGAATGTCTAGCTGCAGAGAACTGTATAACAGAGTCCTTGGAAATAGTTAAGCTGAGATAGAAAATTTTCTGATCAGTAAGGAAATCAAAGGTTATGGCAAAAATAGACCAGAGGAACATTGAATCGGTTGGGATAATATTGAAATATGCACTCCTCGGGGAGAACACACATGCTCCTTACAGAGGAGACTGGAATTGAACTCTGTACTGTGGAACAGCTCAAGGTGGAAATCAGGTGCAACACGCACACACAATGCTGCAGCAACTCAGCAAGTTAGGCAACACCTATGTAAAGAAATAAACAGTTGACGTTTCGGGCTGAGACCCTTCATCTGGCTTCTTCCCCCTTCCTTTCCAGTTGGCCCGAAATGTCAACTATTTATTCCTCTCCATTGGTGTTGCCTGGCCTGTTGTTATTAACCCATTGTGGTGTTTCTCTTGGAGACACAGGAGGCAGCAAACATGAAGCAACAAACAGTCTTCTGGAGGAACTGAGTAGTGAGTCAAGCATCATCTGTGTGGAGAGGAGGGCTTAAAAATTGGGCCAAAATCTTGCATCAGGATGGGTTTTGACTCAAAGCGTTCACAATCCTTCTCTCTCGCACCCTTACATATGCTGCGTTGCTCCAGTGGATTGCTTGCTGCAGTATTTGTGCAGGGTGAATTACCTTAGCAAATTTGCATTGTCCTGGTGCATTTTGGGATTATTAAGGAGAATTATGATGGCGCATTTTGGTGAGATTGCTGTTGACGGCACTTTATAAGTCTGCAACTGCTGCCAAAGAGATAATGTGATGGTTCTAAACACTTTTAGCAATTATTTCCTGTTAAGCTCAACAGCTTGATACAAAACTGCTTCTTAAACTGTGATTACAGCCAGGAGCTTTAACATTTCTTCTTCAGAAAAATGTATCCATCTGGTGTCCTTTTATCTCTCTTTCCCTCCCCGGCTGCAGACTCAGTTTGTTATCATATTTGGCGGGAGTGCTGAGGCCTCATGGGCAGTCACTGCTCTCAAGGGCAGGGAATCTTGCAGAAACAGAGGCATGGTAAATGGAAGCAAGAGTACACCATTCAGCCCTTTGAAGTTGGTCAGCCATGCCATACGAATGCGCACAGCCTTCATGTTTTAGTTTTGCAATCATTACTGCTGTATTAAAAATGTATGCACACACTGTTCATGCACATGTTTATTTGCATGCACTGACACCCATACACACTCACATGCATGCATGCACATGCACACTCGCATACACACTCAACCACATGCACGCACACATACTCACACGCAGAAACACCCACACATTTGAGCACATGTGGTGAACTATGTGCCTGTCGGGACTGATGCACCATCAATAACTCACACTGAGACGTAGGCGAGATATCGGCTTTTATTGACTGGAAGAAGGAACCAGGAGTGAGTGTCTATCATACAAGGTCCTGGAGACTGAGGCCGATCTTCAGGCCGCAGGTCTCCTTTATACCGGGGCCTGTGGGAGGAGCCACAGGAGCAGTCAGCAGGGGGCGTGTCCCGACAGGCACATAGTTCACCACAGGGACACGCCCCTGCTGACTGCTCCTGTGGCTCCTCCCACAGGCCCCTGTATAAAGGAGACCTGCGGCCTGAAGATCGGCCTCAGTCTCCAGGACCTTGTATGATAGACACTCACTCCTGGTTCCTTCTTCCAGTCAATAAAAGCCGATATCTCGCCTACGTCTCAGTGTGAGTTATTGATGGTGCATCAATTTTATTGACTGGAAGTTTTAAAACATGGAACCCGTTTTGCGTCCGGACCGGTTGGATTTGGACCCTCAAGACCCTGACGCAGCTCTCGCTTTTGAACACTGGCTTGCATGCTTCCAATCGTACTTGGCGGAGCTTCGTGCGACTGAACCCGCCGTTATGCACAGAATCCTACTCTCGAGGGTCTCCTCCAAAGTTTACTCCTTTATCCGGGACCTGCCGACCTACGAAGGGGCACTGGACGCCCTCAAACGACAGTACCTGCGGCCGGTGAACACCGTTAACGCAAGACATCGTTTAGCTACCCGGCAACAGCGGCCTGGCGAATCGTGCGCTGAGTTTCTCCGAGCACTACAGACCCTCGTCCGAGCTTGTGACTGCAAGACGCTCACGGCAGAACAGCATGCGGAGCTGCTGGTGCGAGACGCCTTTGTGACGGGACTGAGGTCAGTGTACATGCGCCAGCGGCTGCTGGAGAACTCGGATCTTACCTTAAGCTCGGCGATAGAGAAGGCCAACGCTCTAGAAGCTGCGCGGCATAACGCCGACGCTGTCCAGTCGCGCGATTCCCCGCCGGTTTCGTGGACGCCTCAGACCCCGCCACCGCCGGCTCCCGGGAGCGAATTCGCCAACGCCGCCGCCAGTCGCGATTCCACGAGCTCCCCGACCCAGACCATGGCTGTGGCCCGTAAGAAACTCGTGCTTTGTTATTTCTGTGGCCAAAAGAAACATCCTCGACGACGCTGTCCAGCGCGAGAAGCGACCTGCTCCAGCTGCGGAAAGCGGGGCCACTTCGCCAAGGTCTGTAAGTCTCAACCTCGAGCGGAGTGCAGCGCTGCGGGTGAAACATGGGGGCCGCCATCTTGCATGCCGGGATGTGGGCGGCCATCTTTGTCGACGTCAGCACGCCCCGCCCCCGATCCTCGGATGCTGACCGGGTACCCCGGATGTGAGCGGCCATCTTTGTCGGCGTCAGCATGCCCCGCCCCCGACCCTCCGATGCTGACCGGGTACCCCGGCGATCCAACTCTGGCCACTGTGACTCTCGACCAAAGCGCCCCACACCAGCTTGCAAGGTCCATGATGGACATCCAGGTGGAGGGGCACTGGACTGGATGCCTGTTTGACACGGGCAGCACTGGGAGTTTTATTCACCCAGACACAGTGCAACGCTGCGGACTTGCAACGCGGCCGGTCAGTCGGAGGTTCCATTTGGCCTCTGGGTCGCAGTCCGCAGACATCCGGGCGGGTTGTGTAGCTGACTGCTCCTGTGGCTCCTCCCACAGGCCCCTGTATAAAGGAGACCTGCGGCCTGAAGATCGGCCTCAGTCTCCAGGACCTTGTATGATAGACACTCACTCCTGGTTCCTTCTTCCAGTCAATAAAAGCCGATATCTCGCCTACGTCTCAGTGTGAGTTATTGATGGTGCATCAGCACACACATCCACACATTTGTGCATACACACACAAACACATGCACATGCACATACACTCACAGTCTGACATATACAACACATGCATGCACACGCACACTTGCATACACACACATTCACATACACATACACACACACACGCACACTCTCATAATGATTGACTCTAGGAGCAGAGGGCACTATCTCAGAATCGAAGGACATTGCTTTATAACAGAGGAGGAGGAATTTCTTTAGTCAGAGGCTGGTGAATCTGTGGAATTCATTGACACAACAGCTGTGGAAGCCAAATCATTGGGTATATTTAAAGCTGAGGTTGATAGGTTCATTATTAGTAAGCAGCATCAAAAGTTATGGGGAGAAAGCAGGAGAATGGGGCTGAGGGGGATAGTAAATCAGCCATGATAGAACACACTTGATTAGCCAACTGGCCTAATTCTGCTCCTATGTCGTACGGCCTGATAGTGTTTTCATGTAGCACACATCCTGACATAATGATAAATGAGTGTGCACAGACACACGCATATAGAGTCACTAGTACACTCAAACATAAACTCAGAGATCCAAAAGCTACAGGGTCTTGAATGAAAATATCAATAATTCTCTTCCCTCCACAGATGCTGCCTCCCCTGATTAGTTCCTTGGAGGACCTCAGCAAGTCAGGCAGCATCTATGGAAATGAATATAGGTCGACACTTTGGGCCTGATGAAGGGACCTGCCTGACCTGCTGAGTTCCTCTAGTATTTTGTGTGTGTTGCTCTGGCCTTCCAGCATCTGCAGAATCTCTTGTGTTTATGATCAGTTCCATCTTGTTTCTTGCAATAAATAATTAATGCTTTTACCGAGGAAAAGACATTCATGGAAGTGTAGACAAGGACATGTAGAGATTACTTTTTATTTAGATATAGAGCACAGAATAAACCCTTCTGACCCTTCAGGCTGCTCCGCCCAGCAACCCCTGACGACCCCAATTTAACTCTAATCTAATCACCGGATAATCTACAACGACCAATTAACTTACCCCGTATGTCTTTGGACCGTGGGAGGAAACCAAAGCACTTGGGAAAAACCCACACATTCTACAGAGAGGACGTACAGAGATTCCTTACAGAGGACACTGGAATTGAACTCTGAACTTGACTGTAATAGCACTGTGCTAACTGCTATGCTACTGTGCTGACAGTTCTATTAATACAATGGAACGTACTCAATTGACAAGCAGCAATGCCCCACAAAGTCTCAACTTAGAGGGGGATTTTTAACTTCTTGTGACAATAGGTAGTCAATAATAAATGGATTGTCCAAATTTTATTTGCGCTGAAATCAGACTAAAGGAAAATTTAGGGTGAATGCTGTTCTATGACTCTATTCAATGAGACTAAGCAGATTAGGAGTTTGGCACTGACTAGATGGGCTGAATGGCCTGTTGCTGTGCTGTCATGTAGTGTTCTACGACTCTATGAGGACTAACTAGCACAAAGTCCACTCACCAGTTGTTAAAATGCCTTTTATTTACTTATAGAAACACACAAGCACAAGTGTTTAGAGCTGCAAGATTCACATCACACACTCCAACTGAATTGTTTGCTTATTACATTGTTGGTTGACTAAAGTGGATAGAGGCATTGAAAGTGGCTGTGCTTGGTAAGTTATTTGAATGAGAGCATTCTCTTCACACTCTGTCAGGGAAAAAGAGACCCCCGCTGACTTCGACTGAAAACCTCGTGAAGGTCGTGGAAGGAAATGAACTGTTTGATGCAGTTTACTCATGTTAAACCTAGCACTGACAACAGCAAATGATCAGACTGTGGAAGTATTTAACTGGAGACGAACGGTGGCACTCTGTAAAACATAACAATTTTTGAGTGAATACTGAGTTTGTAATAGGGAAATAAAGCTGGTCCAAGCCCTGATGGTTGTTAATCTCTGCCTGACAACAGATGGAGAACACACCAAGCAGTCTTATCACAGCACAGCCTTCAGAGCTCTCCAGCACTGCACAGAGCCAAATCTCACAGCTTATCTGGGATATAAATTCTGCCATTTAGGCCATTGTGGGACTAAAGTGCACCTGTTTATACCTGAAGATTAAAGCTAATATTAGGGAATTGCTAGAGCATGTCACACTTCTCTCTCTTGACCTAAAGGAGTCTGATGCCACCGCTAAGTGATAAAACATCACCATACAGTGGAAAGGTGATGTGGAAGTTTCTTCCTTTCCCCGTGGGCTAAACTGCAGAAGGAAAAAAAGCATTGCCAAAAAAGAGAGTCTCAAGTTTGATAAAGTTGGATTATCTAGCTTGGAGTGTTTGAATTTCATTAAACTTGGAATCCAAAAGAAGTCTTCTGGCTCACTCCTATCAGTTCTCACTTTCACGCTGCAATCTTACTGACCTTATCGATCACCATCTGTGCAACATCCTTTTATCCATCTGATTAAATTAGTCAGCAACACTTTGGATCCCTGGGCCTTAATGGCTCATTGGACCCTCTCTGAAGCCTTCTGTATTTCTGACCAGAGTACAGCTAAAAGCATCAATTGACACTTCTGTCCACTTCGATTATCAGTAATGGTAACAAGTACCGCACGAGTGTCCGGTGACGGGGGCATGCCTGGTGACTAGGCCCGATATCCTATTGAATGTTGACAACACAGATAAATTATACTCAGTGGCCGCTTTATTAGGTACACCTGTACATCTGCACGTTAATGCAAATATCTAATCAGCCAATCAACAGACAGCAACTTAATGCATAGAAGCATGCAGACATGTGTCTTCACTGTAGAAGACACTAACAGTATGCCAGAGGTCCAGGTAGGAGTGAGGAGAAGAGATAACAGATGCATTGGTCATGATCTTTCAAGAATCACTTGATTCTGGCATGGTCCCAGAGAAATGGAAAATTGCAAATGTCACTCCACTCTTTAAGAAGGGAGGAAGACAAAAGAAAGGATATTATAAGCCTGTTAGCTTAACGGCAGCAGCAGCCTTTCAGATCTGGTGCTACTTTAATTTAGTTTTTTAATGTAATTTTAGGGCCTAGTTAGGGTTTAGAGCAAAGGATAACAGAGCGACGGTCTACCATCGCCAGATCCTGCTGCAATACAGAGATCGCCCTAAAACAAACCTTCAAGAAAATCCGCTGGTTAGATTGCACGACCTCGGCGAGGCGAGTGGCAGGAGTCCGTGCAGCCAGCCGGCCGGCCCTCACAGCCATTCTGCTTGCTGAGGGAATCGGGCCTGTAGTCCTCGGAGTTGTCTGATGCCGATGGCTGGAGGTGGGAACATCGTAAGCAGAGTGCGAGGAAGTGGAACAGAAGCCAGCGGGCAGGAGTCCGTGCTAGGAAAAAAGCAAGCCCTAGCCAGCCAGCTCTCCCGTCCATTCTGCTCTCCAATGGACGTTAAAGTGGACTACATCTGTGGCAATGAAATACTCAGCAGGAGTACAGAAACGGATGGAATCCTGGACGCTGCCACTCAGCTGATTATTTATGTAACAGATTTTCCCCCCAAGCCATCGGACTACCAACCTACTGACCTCTGCTGTGCCTATTGTCTTGTTTATTATTTATTGTGATGCCTGCACTGTTCTGTGTACTTTATGTAGTCCTGGGTAGGTCTGTAGTCTAGTGTAGTTTTTGTGTTGGTTTACGTAGTTCAGTGTAGTTTTTGTATTGTTCATGTAGCACCATGGTCCTGAAAAATGTCTCATTTTTACTGTGTACTGTACCAGCAGTTATAGTCGAAATGACAATAAAAAGTGACTTGACTTGACTTGGGAAAGTATTGGTGTCTATTATTATTGACGAGGTTTCAGAGTACTTGAAAACTAACAATAAAATAAGTCAGCATGCTTTCTGTAAAGGGAAATCTTGCCTGACAAATATGTTAGAGTTCTTTGAGGAAGTAACAAGCAGGGCGGACAAGGGGAAGGAGTGGATGTCATTTACTTGGATTTTCAGAAGGCATTTGATAAGGTGCCACACGAGGCTGCTTAACAAGATAAGATCCCATGGTGTTACAGGAAAGACACTGGCATGATAGAGGAATGGCTGACAGGTAGGACGCAGCAAGTGGGAATAAAAGAGGCCTTTTCTGGCTTTGTAACAAAGTTTGCAGATGATAGGAAGACAGGTGGAGGGGTAGGTAGTGCCGAGGATGCAATGTGATTGCAGCAGGACTTAGTCAAATTGGAAGAATGGGCAAAAAGTGGCAGATGGAATACAGTGTTGGGAAATACTGTACATGATAAACCATTTTGGTAAAAGGAACAATAGTGCATACTATTATCTAAGTGGAGAGAAGATTCAAACATCAGAGGTGTAATGGGACTTAGGACTCCTCATGGACACTTCCCAGAAGGTTAATACACAAGTGGAGTCAATGGTAAAAGGCAAATTCAATGTTGGCATTTATTTCAATGGGAATAGAATATAAAAGCAAGGAGATAATTCTGCAGACAGGGAGACCGTTTCGCCGAACACCGGCGCTCAGTCCTCCAGCAGTGGCGGGATCTCCCTGTGGCCACACACTTCAATTCCACAGACCACTCCCACTCCGACATGTCTGTCCATGGCCTCCTCTACCGTCAAGATGAAGCCACACACAGGTCGATGGAGCAATACCATATCTCCCGCCTAGGTAGCCTCCTACCTGCCGGCATGAACATTCAAATCACAGACCTCCGTTGATTTTCCTGCCCCCCTTACCCCATCCCTATCTATAATTTTAGTTTGGTTCTCTTTCTTTCTCTTTTTCCCCCCCTTGCTATAATCTCCACCCAGCCCTATCTTTCTTTTATTTCCCATAATTCTCCACCTTCCCCCAGCCCATTTCCCTTCAGCCTATCACTTCCCAGCTCTCTACTTCATCCCTCCCCCCACTTCTTATCCCCCCTCGACCATCCCATGTTACTTCACTCCTGATGAAGGGTTTCGGCCCGAAATGTCGTCACTACCTCCTCCCATAGATGCTCTCTGGCCTGCTGAGTTCTGCCAGCATTTTGTGTTTTTATTTATCTCCAACATCTGCAGATTCACTCATGTTGCCTTTGAGATAATACTGACCCTTTTTAAGGCACTAGTTGGGCCGCACTTGGAATACTGTCAACAGTTTTGGGCCCCATATCTCAGAAAGGATGTGTTGGCATTGGACAGAGTTCAGAGGAAGTTCACAAGGATGATTCTGGGAATGAAAGGGTTAACATATGAAGAGCATTTGGAAGTCTTGAGCCTGTACTCATTGGAACTTAGCAAAATGTAAGAGGATCTCATTGAAACCTACCAAAAGCTGAAAGGACTGGATAAGGTGGATGTGGAGAGGATGTTTCCTCTGGCGGAATTTTCCGGAACAAGTGGGCACAGCCTCAAAATGAATGGGCAACCTTTTAGCGCAGAAGTAAGGAGGAATTTCTTTAACCAGAGAGTGGTGAATTTGTGGAATTCTCTCCCTCAAGCTGTGGTGGAGGCCAAGTCTGTGGATGTACTTAAAGTGGAAGATGGTCATTTCCTGATTGGTCAGGACATTAAAGGGTATGGCAAGAAGGCAGTTGTATGGGTTTGAGTGGGAACCGGGATCAGCCATGATGGAGTGGCAGAGCAGATTCAATGGGCTGATAGCTTGAGTCTGCTCCTATGTCTTATGGTCAAGAGGTTTAGTTGTTCAGACCAAATATCAGAATGAGGAAGAAGTGTAAGCTAAGTGACTTTGACTATGGAATGATTGTTGGTGCCAGACAGGGTGGTGGGAGCATCTCAGAGACTGCTGATATCCTGGGAATTTCATGCACAACCGTCTCTAGAGTTTGCAGGGAATGATGCAGGAAACACAAACACTTGCAGTGAGGGGCAGTTTTGTGGGCAAAAAGAGGTCAGAGGAGAATGGCCACACTGGTTCAAGATGACAGCAACTCAAATAACCACACATTACAATGGTGGTGTGCAGAAGAGCATCTCTGAATGCTTAACATATTGCACCTTGAAGTGTATGGGCTACAGCAGCAAAAGACCATGTGACCCTGTGGTCACTGTATTAGGTATGGGAGGTGCCTAATTAAATGGTTACTGAGTGTACGTGCAAACAGCAACACACGTACACGCACACACACACTTATCAAAAATCATTGATTGGCATATATCAAGCTGGCTTATCACTGATAATACTAATCTGTTTGCTGATTAAAGCTTTTCATGTCTAAACTACTCTCCAACTACATTGTTATGGCTTCCTATCAACCAGCAAAACTACTTAATTACTGATGAAAAGTAAACACACTTATCTTGTGTGTTCATTACTATGCTTAATTTTCCCCCTCCACTCCCCCAGCACATTGACTTCCTGGCATTTTTACCCCACCATTAATGATTTATAGATGAGATATGCTTTTTCCAAATGAGATTAATTTTAACTCTATAAAAACCGAGTATTGTGCAACACATACCATGCTGGTGGAACGCAGATGCTGGAATCTTGAGCAACACACAGTAAGCTGGAGGAACACAATAGCTCAGGCAGCATCCATGGGCAGATATGGACAGTTAATGTTTTGGGTCAAGACCTTTTATCTGGATTGGCATTCATTCCAGATGAGGGTCCTTGATCCAAAATGTCCTCTGTCCATTTCCCTCCCTAGAGGCTGCCTAACCTGTGAAGTTCCTCCAGCTTACTGTATGTTGCTCTGGATTCCAGCATCTGCAGTCCATTTTCTCCCCTGAGAGTCTTGTGTCTGGTCCTCAAAGTTTTCCAAATTGGTTGCATGGTGTTTTGGAATGTTTTGAAGTATTGTGAAGTATAAAATAAATGTATTTTTCTCTTTCCTTCACCATCCTATTTTTAATTTATTCCTTGGGCTCTTGGGCTGATCAAGGCATGGCCTGTTTGTGGATGGACTGCCATTGACTCCTTCTGAAGTTCGTTGTGGTAGGTTAGGAAATGCTGCAACCAATATGCACAGCAATCTGATGTACAAATGGCCAAGAAATCATTTTTTTAGAAATAAATATTTCCCAAAACATTGTCTGCTAAACTCAAGACACTATTTTATCTCTACTAACTGAAAAAAAGCAATCTTCACGACTGGAACTCAAGTAAACACCCCATGGCCTGACACAAAGGCTCTGATATGCACCTGCAATACTTATACAGGGAACATTGTGTTTTTGGATTCCTCACTCAGGAACTTGAGCACAGACTGAAATCCAAGGCAAATGGAGATATTAAATTCAATAATCTGGATTAAAATGCCAGCAGTAGTAGCTGTGATTACTGAATTGTACAATAAAGAACCCTATTCGTTGCGCCAATAACTTCCAGGGAAAGAAGCCTGTTGTTGCATCCAATTCTGCCCTATGTTACCCCAGATCTCCACAGCAAGACTGCTGATTCTTAATTGCCCTTGGAAGTCTCCAAATAAACCAGTTTGTTTAACTATAATTATGGACAGGCAATAAATGCACCAAGTTCAAAGTAAATTTACTATTAAATTCCGTATATGTCACCACCCTGAGATCCTTTTCCTTCCAGGCATTTACAGTAGAACAAAGTATTATAGTGGAATCAATGAAAAACTACAAAGAGTGACAAGTGTATAAGAAGACAGCTGTGCAATTACAAAATATTAAATAAGTAAATGAATAAATAATATTGAGAAACTGAGTTGTGGAGTCCTTGAAAGTGAGTCTATAGGTTGTGGAACAGTTCAGTTTTAAGATGAGAGATATTATCCCCTCTGGTTTAGGAGTTTGATGATTGAGGATAATAATTGTTCCTAAAGCTTATGTTGCGGGACCTAAGTCCTTCCAATAGCAGCAGCAAGCAGGGAACATGGCCTGGATGGTAAGTGTCCATGATAATGGATGCTGCTTTATTCTTGTAGATGTGTTCAACGGTGGCCAATCCAGCAATGACTGCATGCCATTCCAATCAGAAACTGCTCTAGTTTTGCATTCTCCTCTTCTTAAATGTTCACTTCTTTCAAGCGGAAAGCTTTTGCTAAATTTATGAAGGAAGTCTTATTGGAACTGACAGGGATGGCTGTAGCTCTGAAGTTGGGACGAATGCCAAATACTTGCATCCAAGTTGTTTTGCTATAACATGGGGTGTACTTGTGTTCAATTGTCACAGGTCAATGTCTTGCTGGTGTAAGTCATCCTGGTTGAAGTCATCTTATTGTACAGAACAGCTAAACTAGTCTGAAAATCTTGTTGCCAAAGAATGGAATGATGCCAGTCTTCCTTTGCCAGTTTTCTATGTATATCTTGATGCTAATTCATTCCTTCCCACAATAATACTGTAAATGTTCCTTAAGGGGTAAAATGGAACTGACTATCCTCTCCTCACTCGCTGTCTTTAACTGGAAGCTATTAGATGTCAAATTCTTTCAGAGTTGGGAGCGTGTAGTAAATCCACACCTGATAGATAAAGAAAAGTTGTTACCTTAACATGCACTCACTGCAGCCCTGTTCTAGTTCAAGTGCTTCAGTGGCTGAAATTGAGAGTACCTTAGTGAATATAATGAAGATTCCCTTTACAGGACACAAACCATCAAACATTAGGCTTCTGAACCAGAGGGGATAGATAGCTTCACCCAACATAACACCGAACTGCTCCCACAACCTATGGACACTCTTCATCTCATTATCATCATCACTTTATTATTGGTATTTTAGCTTGATTTTTTTTTATATTTTCTGTGAATGCTTGCTAAAATGAATCTTAGGGTTGTATATGGAGACATACATGTACTTCAAAATACACTTAATTTGAATTTTGAGGAGCATACACATCAAGCTGATTTTACATAAAATGCAAGGGGCTACAAAATACATTTGACTTTGGACCACCTGTCTTCACAACCAAGTAAAGCTCTTTTACCTGAGGCAGTGGGATATAGATTAGGAACAAATTCTTCCTCCAGAAGGGCAAAATATCACAAGTATAAGTGCTGGTTAGATTACACCCTCCTGGGGCAGTGCAGCAAAATCCAGTCACTATATTTTCAGAAGGATGTGATGATGCAGAAAATATTTTCTGTCAAGCCATAGAGGCACCTCCCAGCCTCTACCCAGCTAAAAGGAATCATCTGTCACTCATCTCCAACTCATCACCTGCAGCCTATTCAAACCCAGCTCTCGCCCACATCCTTGTTGCATCTTCCTGATAGGTGTGTCCCACCATTAGCACGAAAGAAGAAGAGTCCTTGTGCAGCTATTGAACGATTCAGCTTCAACCATTGCTTCTAGCCTTCAGTTACCTTGTTGCCTGTGGTATTTGGTATCTGTTCCCTCTTGTTTTGTGGCTTGTTATTTTTGCAGTCCATTATTAAAGTTATCAGTCATCACTAAATCGCCTCTGCTGCTTTGCTTCTGGGTCAAGTCTCCTGTTATTTTCAAGAATATTTCCAAGGGAAACTTTTAGCTGCAAGTTTAATCTGGACAAGCCAGGATTGTTCTCTTTGAAACACCGAAGATAGAAGGAAGGGTCAACCACTCCATGCTGTAGCTATGTCCAATATAAACTTGAGGAACAGTGCCTGAACATCTAAGTCTTTGGCACTCAGTACTGAATTCAATAATTTCAGATATTCTTTGAGGTGTAGGAAACTGAGAGTGAGCTAACGGAGGGGTATGAAATCATGACAGGGATAAGGTAAATGCACACAGTCTTTGTCCCAGTGAAAGAGAATCAAAAGGTAGAACATATATTTATGTAGATTTAAGGTGAGAGGGGAAAGGTTTACCAAGGACCTGGGGGCAAATCCTTCACACCGTGGTGCACTTATGAAACGAGATGCCAGAGAAATGGAAGCAGGTACAATAATAACAGATAAAAGGCATTTGGACTGGAAAGGCTTACAGGAATATTGGCCAAAGATGGGAAAATGGGACTAGATTACATAGGCTAGTTGGTCAGAATGGACGAGTTGAGCTAAATAGTTTGTATTCCTGCTGTGACTTCAATAACTGTGTTTTCTTGTATCAGAATTGTTCAGTTCTGTTGTAAAATTGCAGCAGTCTATCCGCCATCAAGGTCATATGTGCAGAAAGGTGCTGGAAAAGGGCCAGTAACATCAAGAAGGAATGAGAATCAGAATCAGAATCAGGTTTATTATCACCGGCACGTGACATGAAATTTGTTAACTTAGCCCACCCTGCTTATGGACTGTTTGTTCCACTCATATCGGGGAAGAGGCTGCCAGCACCACCAAACTTAAAAACAGTAACTTTCCCTGAGCAGTAAGGCTGATCAACACCTCCACCCTCGAACTCCATCGCTACCTTATTATTTCCCATCAGTCACCTTATGTCCAACATCGTGTCACTTTATGGGCATACAATCAATCGATGGATTTGTATTTATTGTGTGTTTTTACTATTATTATTATGGTGTTCTTTATCTTTTCTGAGTTTTGTTTGTGCTGCATCAGATCAGAAGTAACAATTATTTCATTCTCCTCACACTTGTGTTCTGGAGATGACATCACGCAATCTTCAGTCTTGCCATGTTCTTCTCCTTCCACAGACACCACCTGCCCTGCTAGAAAGCCATTTACGATACACAATAGGTGCAGAAGTAGACCATTGGGCCCCTCGAGTCTGCACCGCCATTCTGAGATCATGGCTGATCATTCATTATCAATACCCAGTCCCTGCCTTGTCCCATATCCCTTGATTCCCCTATCCATCAGATATCTATCTAGCTCCTTCTTGAAAGCATCCAGAGAATTGGCCTCCACCGTCTTCTGAGGCAGTGCATTCCACACCTCCACAACTCTCTGGGAGAAGAAGCTCTTCCTCAACTCTGTTTTAAATAACTGACCTCTTATTCTCAATCCATGCCCTCTGGTACTGGACTCTCCCAACATCTGGAACATATTTCCTGCCTCAATCCTATCAAATCCTTTAATTATCTTAAACGTTTCAATCAGATCCCCTCTCAATCTTCTCAATTCCAGCGTGTACAAGCCCAATCTCTCCAATCTCTCTGCTTAAGACAGCCCTGCCATCCCAGGAATCAACCTAGTGAATCTACGCTGCACTTCCTCAATTGCCAGAATGTCCTTCCTTAAACCTGGAGACCAAAACTGTACACAATATTCCAGGTGTGGTCTCACCAGGGCCCTGTACAAATGCAAAAGGACATCCTTGCTCTAGTATTCAATTCCCCTTGTAACAAAGGCCAACATTCCATTTGCCCTCTTCACTGCCTGTTGCACTTGCTCATTCACCTTCATTGACTGGTGAACTAGGACTCCTAGGTCTCTTTGCATTTCTCCCTTACCTAACTCGACACCGTTCAGACAATACTCTGCCCTCTTGTTCCTGCTTCCAAAGTGGATAACTTCACATTTATTCACATTGAATGACATCTGCCAAGTATCTGCCCACTCACCCAGCCTATCCAAGTCTCCCTGTATTCTCCTAACGTCCTCTTCACATGTCACACTGCCACCCAGTTTAGTATCATCAGCAAACTTGCTGATATAGTTTTCAATGCCCTCATCTAAATCGTTGACATAAATCGTAAAGAGCTGTGGTCCCAATACAGAGCCCTGTGGTACCCCACTAGTCACCTCCAGCCAGTCCGAGAAACACCCATTCACTGCTACCCTTTGCTTTCTATCTGCCAACCAGTTTTCTATCCATGTTGAAACCCTGCTCCCAGTGCCATGAGCTCTGATTTTACTCACCAATCTCCTATGTGGCACCTTATCGAATGCCTTCTGAAAATCTAGGTACACAACATCCGCTGGCTTACCCTCGTCTAACATCCTTGTTACACCCTCAAAAAACTCCAACAGATTAGTCAAGCATAATTTCCCCTTGGTAAATCCATGCTGGCTCGGCCTAATCCTATTTCTGCCATCTAGATGTGCCACTATTTCGTCCTTAATAATGGACTCAAGCATCTTCCCCATGACTGACGTTAGGCTAACGGTGATAGTTCTCCGTTTTCTCCTTCCCTCCCTTCTTGAAAAGTGGGATAACATTAGCCACTCTCCAATCTTCAGGAACTGATCCTGAATCTAAGGAACATTGGAAAATGATTACCAATGCATCCGCAATTTCCTGTGCCACCTCTTTTAGAACCCTCAGATGCAGACCATCTGGACCCGGGGATTTATTAGCTTTCAGTCCTACCAGTCTACTCATCACAGTTTCTTTCCTAATGTCAATCTGTCTCAATTCCTCTGATATCTTATGACCCTGGCCCATCCATACATCTGGGAGATTGCTTGTGTCCTCTCTGGTGAAGACTGATCTAAAGTATGCATTAAATTCTGCTGCCATTTCCCTGTTTCCCATAACAATTTCTCCCAATTCATTCTTCAAGGGGCCAACATTGTTCTTAACTATCTTCTTTCTCTTCACATAGCTAAAAAAGCTTTTGCTATCCCCTTTTATATTCCTGGCTAGACTGAGCTCATACCTGATTTTTTCTCTCCGTATTGCTTTTTTAGTTAAGATCTGCTGTTCCTTAAAACTTTCCCAATTATCTGTATTCCCACTCATCTTAGCCCTGTCATACTTCTTTTTCTTTAATGCTATACAATCTCTGACTTCCTTTGTCAACCACTGTGGCCCCTTCCCCCTCTTTGAATCCTTCCTTCTCATTGGAATGAACTGCTTTTGCATCTTTTGTATTATGCCCAAGAATATCTGCCACTGCTGATCCACTGTCTTTCCTGCCAGGGCATCCGCCCATTTAACTTTGGCCAGCTCTTCCCTCATGGCTCCGTAGTCTCCTTTATTTAATTGCAACACTGACACCTCTGATCTGCCCCCATCCCTCTCAAATTGTAGATAAAAACTTATCATGTTATGATCACTACTTCCTAATGGCTCCTTTACTTCAAGATCACTTATCAATTCCTGTTCATTACACATCACCAAGTCCAAAATAGCCTCGTTCCTGGTTGGCTCAAGCACAAGCTGTTCCAAAAATACATCCCTTAGACACTCCACAAACTCCCTATCCTGGGGTCCAGCACCTACAAGATTCTCCCAGTTCACCTGCATGTTGAAATCTCCCATAACGACTACATTACCTTTAGCACATGCCAATGTTAACTCCCTAATCAACTTGTACCCAATATCCATGCTACTGTTTGGGGGCCTGTACACAACACCCATTAGGGTCTTTTTACCCTTACTGTTCCTCAGCTCAATCCACACAGACTCTACTTCCCCTGTTCCCAAGTCACCTCTTGCTAAGGACTGAACCTCATTCCTCACCAACAGGGCCACCCCACCCCCTCTTCCCATATTTCTGTCTCTACGATAGCACGTATACCCTGGTACACTCAATTCCCAGGCCTGATCCCTTTGCAGCCTTGTCTCCGTTTTCCCAACAATATCGTAGTTCCCCATTTTCATCTGAGCTTCAAGCTCATCTGTCTTATTTCTGACACTACGCGCATTCAAGTATAGAATTCTTAGCCCATTCCTCCTCTCTTTGCTTAAAACACTGTCTACTGTACCTAACCCAGCTCCTTGAACTTCCATCGGGCTAATTGCACCCTGAATTTTGATGACCTTCTCAAGATCACCCAAACCTTCTACACATTTAACCCCGTGCTCCTTCTGACCAACCCTCTGGATCTGGATCCCTGCCCCCTGCACATCTAGTTTAAACCCCCCCGAGCAGCACTGGCAAATACTCCTGCAAGAATGTTAGTACCCCTCCGGTTCAGATGTAGACCGTCCCTTCGAAACAGATCCCAATGTCACCTGGAACAAAGACCAATTATCCAAAAACCTGAACATCTTCCTTCATGCACCATGCTCTCAGCATATTAATGTGCATAATCATTCTATTCTTCGCCTCACTCGCACGTGGCTCAGGTAGCAATCCCGAGATTGTCACCCTGGAGGTCCTGCCTTTCAGCTTCACTCCTAACTCCCTGAACTCTCTAAGCAGGACCCCCTCACTCACCTTACCTAAATCATTGGTCCCTACATGGACCACTACATCTGGGTTCATGCCCTCATTCTCAAGAATAGCCTGCACCCGATCTGAGATGACCCGGACCCTGGCACCAGGGAGGCAACATACCATCCGAGACTCCCGATCTGCCCCACAAAATCTCCTATCTGCCCCCCTGACTATAGAATCCCCTAAAACTATCGCTCTCTTCTCTTCCCTCCTCCCCTTTCTAGTTGAGGGTTCATCCTCTGTGCCAGAGGCAGGATCACTACAACTCATTCCTGGTAGGTCATCCCCATCAACAGTATCCAGTACGGTATACTTATTGTTAATGGGAATGGCCGCAGGGGTGCTCTGCTCTCTCTGCCTGCTCCCCCGCCTCTCTGGACCGTCACCCATCTGCCTACTTCTTGGTTTTTTGGTGTTACTACCTCCTGATAACTCCTATCTATCTCTGCCTCTGCCTCCCGAATGATCCGTAGTTCATCCAGCACCTGCTCCAACTCCCTAACTCGGGCTGATAGGAGCTGCAGCTGGACGCACCTCTTGCAGGTGTGGTCATTTGGCCCATCAGAAATCAGTCATTTCTAGCTTTCTTCTTTTGGAAGCTAGACCTCCTCCATTTTGCAGCCCGTTTGTCTTCTCACTCCCTAGCTTTCTTCATTGATCAATTCACCAGACTATTCCATAAACATAGTAATCACCTGGGTAACATTGGCCTCACCCTATTAAAGAGATTCCTTTTGCCCTGTTTCTTACTCACAAATGAATATGTCCCCCACTTCTGCTGCAGCTTGTTCAATCTGAAATGGTATGCTTATCTTTCCCCAGATATGGCCTAAGATGTTGAACATGTACAACCTTTTTTTATTGATAATTCTGAGGGAGGTTTGATTGAGGTTTACAAGATTAGGCAGAGAAAACAGAAGGAGGCTGTTCTCAGTAGCAGATGGTTGAAGGGCCAGGAGAAACATATTCAATGGGGTGAACAAAACACACAGTGAGGGGAGCCATATTCTATGCAGGGATTGTTTGTGATCTGGAAACTATGAGAGAAACAGGGCCAATGAGGGTTTCAGATGGAAATTGGTCATGCATGAAGGAAAACAATTTGCAGACCGAAGGGGGGTGCAGAAACCTACTTGACATAGGGCTACTCTATGGACAGCTGACATGAATCTGATGGGCCAAATGGACTCCTTCCAAGCCAAAATAGTACTTTATAATTTGGTAATTCAATGATGCTGAGGGTGGTGAATCCCTGGAATTCTTTGCCTCAGACATTTGTGGGGATTAGAATGTTCGAAGTATTGAAGTGGATGTAGGTAAGTTTTTTTCAAGCTATCAGGGAATTGAGGGTTCTGGAAGTTTGGCACAGAGGAGGAGTTGAGGTCTGGGGTTCATCAGCCTTGATTGTGTTGAATGGCAGGGTTGACTTCAGGGGCCAGGTGACCTGCTGTTGCTCCTATTTTCTTGTCTTCTTGTATTCTTCTCAGCATCTGGAAAACCAGTTATATTTTTTTCAAGGGATTTGGCAGAACACAGAACACCATGGCCTGGAGGCTACGTATAGACTCAGTTGGGACTCAATACCAGGAAGTTGAAGGTGTTAAGTGCTATGAGGCAAAGACAAGGGGCCAGAAAGTGAAGACCTATATTTACTTAGCACCTTTCACATCCCTTTTAGCAGGCCTCAATGACATGCTTTTGAAGCATCGTCAACAGTGCTGCATAGGAAATGCAGCCACAAACTGGGCACAGAAGGATCCTACAAAGAGCAAAGTGGCCTCCTTCCTGATGGGTGTAGGACAAACAGTCCATGAGCAGGTTGTATGGGATCCTTCATGACACTATTCTGGCATCTTTCTGTATATATGTCATGATGGTGGGTAGACTGGTGTTGGTGATGCACTGGACTGTTTTAACTACCCATTGTAGAGCCCTCCCATTCAATGTAATGTTCTTTTCGAAAAGATAGCTTTCTGCTCTGGACAGTAGTATTGGGCCACCAAACGGACTACATCCAGGTGCTCACTGCTGCCCACCCAGTGCTGGAGAGTGAGAACACACTTTGTCATTTTACTTTTTTATTATTTAGAGATCCAGCCTGATAGCAGACTCTTCCTGACCAATTAACTTACTACGTCTTTTGGACAGTGGGAGAAAATCCCCATGGTCACGGGGAGAATATACAAATCCTTTACGGACATCGGTGGGAATGAGCTCAGGGCACTGGCACTGTATAGTGTTATGCTAACCACTACGCTACTAGGCTGCACTCACCCTCAAAATATCTTGCTTTTGCTCGTTGCCTTTGATTCAAATTCGCTACCTGAGATGGGGCATCTCTGCAAGCAAGTGTTCATACCCACATGTGTTGTGTTTGTGCCCCTCCTGTATGCATCTCTATGCATGCATAAATATAACCCATAGATTCAGGGCTTTGCAAAGCCAACACTCAGTTTCTTATCACCTGTTTTCAAGGGGAAGATTTCAGCCAACCAAAATAATCTGACAACTACCACTCTCTAAAAATGGTCATCACTGTGACAGCATAATGAACTCCTTTTGGAAGTTGCTGCATCGTATTATAAGGTCACTGTGAGTTAGAGCATCAGTCTGGATGTTCAAGGAAGTGATTTTGGGTTTATCTTTCTCTGCAGGTTATTAAAACATTACAATAGTGTGGGTGGTTTCACTTGAAATCACAAACCTATGTAAACTCCACACAATGTTGCTGTGTACAGAGACTGTATTGACTATAAATAGTGACCCGTGCCATGTATCAGAAGTTATTCTACATTCCAACTTCCCTGGGGCATCCGAAATTAGGGTCTGGCCTTCCAGCCTCCACACCACTGAATTATCCCTGTCCTGACAGGAAGAATTCCTCTCTCTACACAAGCCACCATCTAAATATATTTACATATTCTTACACGCATTTTATATTTATCGCCTGCCTTTGTTCTCACCTCAGTCTCCATACGCAATGTACAGGAAATTTGCATTGTGAACCCCAATGTATGGTTAATTTCAGATTGGTGTCAATGCATGGTGGATGGCCAGTGTTGACTCAATAGGCTGAATGGTCTGTCCACGGCTCTATGACATGGTCAGGGCTGTGTATTAGCTCAAATATTGTCAGCCAGCTTCCCTCCTCACGCTGTGACTGCAATTTTTTTCCTCTACAGCTGTGGACTGCAGGAATAATGACACCATCTGGTGTCTTCTGAAGGTGAAGAATTCCATTAGGAGAAGCACTGTTTGAATGTTATCATCAGATAAAAATATGTTCTTTTATATCTGGTTCAATCAAACCCCCAATTTCAGTTTTCCAGATCTTTAAATTCTGCAATTTCCTCTCTTGCCGCTTTCACTTTATTTAAATATATATTTTGGTCCTTTTCCATATGTGTCTTGGAATGAAGACCATAAGTCCATAAGACATTGGAGCAGCATTCAGCCCTTCTACTCTGCTCCACAATTTCATCATGGCTGATTTATTATCCCTCTCAACCCCATTCTAGGGTGAGGATTCATCTCTACCAAAGAAGGTGTAAGAATCTCCTTCCCTCCACTAGCCTGCAGGTCACAGGTCACCCTTGGACAAGGTGAAGCCCCCCCCCCCCCACCACCCTTCTGATCAGAGGTCATGTGAAACCATGGGAGCAAATGGCAGTTGGTTGTTTGAGTGGCAGGTGCGTATCACTGCTCCTGCTTATGCGACCAATAACACCATACAGACAATCCCTGAAGAGGATTGATAATGGCCGGGGTCACCAATCTCGTAAAGACACTGCCCAGAAGAAGGCAATGGCAAGCCACTTATGCAGAGAAATTTGCCAAGATCATAGTCATGGACAGACCACGGTTGTCCAGGTCATATGACATGGCATATAATGAACTAACAATCCCATTCTCCTACTCTCTCCGAATAACCTTTAACACCCTGACTAATCCAGAATTTACCAGCCTCCACTTTAAATATACCCAGTGGCTTGGTCTTCCCAGCCAGATATGCAATGAATTCCACAGATTCATCACCCTCGGGTAAAGAAGTTCACTCTCATCTTTGTTCTAAATGGATGTTCTATTCTGAGGCTGAAATCTGGGTTGTATTCTAAAATACTCACTTAGGTGTAGAAAATCATGAGGGCTTGTATGGACACAGCCTTTCTTCTCACCGTTGGCCAATTAAGAACTACAGGATGTCGATTTAGTGTCCGAGGGGAGAAATATAATAGGAATTTGTAGGTGGTTCATATATAGAACAGGCTGTCAGATGAAATGTTTGGGACAATTACATAAACAACATGATAGCATAATGGTTAGCGCAAGGCATCAGAGTTCAGAGTTCATTTCCAACATGATCTGTAACAAGTCTCTGTGCGTCCTCCCTGTGGAGTGCATGGGTCTTCTCCAGGTGCTCCAGTTTCCTCCCACACTGCAAAGATGTATCAGTTAGTAGGTTTAATTGGTTATTGGAAATTGTCCTGTGATTAGACTGGGGTTAAATTGGGGTTGTTGGGGGCTGCTGTATCACATGGGTTGGAAGGGACTACTCCAGGCTGCATCACTACATAAATAATAAACACAAATGGGAATCAGACAGGAAAGGTTTTGACGGATATGGGCCAAATGTAAGCCAGTGGGATCAGTTTAGATAGGAATCTTGGTCAGTAATGAGCAGTAGGGCTGAAGGGCCTTTCCCTGTGTTGTATATCTCTACGACTCCAGCTTTGTGCCCTGTTGATGCTTCCTCCAATAAAGATGCCACTTCAATGCATTTTGTTATAGTTGCTTGAAGCCAATTTTGTTTCTGTAGGTGTTATGTAATTTACTCCATTGACTTTTGTTTTAAAGCAAGAATCTCCCAGACAGCTCATCACATTGCTAATCTCTGTTTACCTTGTAGCAGCTCCCTTCTACAAATCCATATAAAATGTGTGAATGCGTATTTCAGTGCGGGAGAACCAAACAGCATTTATTTCTGCTATGTTGAACCCCAGCTCAGTTAAGCAATGATGTCAAAGAGGAGTTAGCCTCTCTCACTTTGGGTGGCAGATACAATGAGGATATTACCCTTTCACCCCAGGCCAGAGTGAGGGGTTTAAAGCTTTCTCTGGCTGAAGAGGAAACTCAGTGATGTGGCGGTGGAGGGGGGATGGCATTAGTCTAAACATTTGGTTTTACTTCTGGAAAGTGAGTTCAAATTCCACAGGACAAGGTGAGAGTGAAAGTCCTTTCCTTCTTTCTGTATTTAGATTTGTGTCACAGTCTTTTCACCTGGAAGGCTTGAAGCTGGCCCAGATGGGGAATGCGACCATCTGAGTCTCCACTGCTCATGTCTCAGGGTTTCATAAGTCATTTGCTGAGCAAGATCATAATCTCAGCCCTGACCCACCCCATCCGTGAACATAAACTGCTCTCCAAAAACAAGCCTCTCGTTCTTCCACTGATCGTCGCAGGGATCCATTTTCAGCAGCAGAATGTGTGTATGGCTTAAATGACAATTAAAGACAGTGACCCTCTGCAGTTTTCTATGCCGGGTTCCTCTTGCGCTCCTGGCTGTTTCATACAAAATAGCTTTGTTCCTCTCATCTCTGTCCATCCCCTCCCCTCACCCCCCCATGATGCGAGATAGCTTGTGCCATTTGTGTACAATACAATGCTTGACATCAGTCCCAGGAGTGAGCTAAGGTCACTTGTTGGCCGTGAGACCATGACCACTCCATTGCCCGGCTCCCCACCCCTGTACAGGTGGTGCTTGCCTGACAGGAAGGATGTGTGCTCCTTCCAGTGGGAATTGCAGTTCTGAGGAGATTTAAAGTTGTCGTGAATAGATTCACAGATGCTGCCAGTCACCACACCTGTGCCCAGAGCTAAGATTTCACCAGCTGTGCATGAAGCACCAAACATCGGGATTAAGGATCAGGAAATTGGAATAGCAGACCTTCTCCTGGAAGCTGTGAAGCTGAGAAAGAAAGCCAATTTGCCCCAGCGTCTGAGAGAGAGAGAGAGAGAGAGAGAGAGAGAGGGAGAGACCCACACCATCTTCTTCTCTTGAGGTTTGAGACCCCATCCTGAATGGCCATACCAGCACCTCCAGTAATGCAGTAATTCTACAATAATGAGGTACCACAGTAGTGTAGAGGTTAGTGAGATGCTATTACAGCTCAGGGCTTCAGATTTCAGTCCTGGTGTCCTCTCTAAGGAGCCTGTATGTCCTCTCCGTGGAATATGTGGGTTTCCTCCCATAGTCCAAAGATGTCCCAGTGGTGGGTTAATTAGTGATTGTATACTGTCCCGTGAGTAGGCTGGGGTGAAATTGGGGTGGGGGGGAGGTTGATGGAGGTGCTGCTTCAAGAGCTGGAAGGGCCTGTTCTGCTCTGTATCTTTAAGAAAAATCAAACCTTGTTTCTTCACCCTATCTTGTAAAGATCTGAATTGCTTACATTGATTTGTTTATTTTGATTGACTTTTGAAGTGATGATTTCACTAAAAGTTCTTGTTAAGAGGAACTTTAGACTTGTCAGCATGAAGTAGGTTAACGTATCTGTAATTGAAGCGATCTGGTCTGGCCCAATCTGCTGAGTTATAATCCGTCTTCGCTTTGTATCGACTTACCTGAAGCTATTTCAGAAATGAATTCAGTGGTGAAAGAATCTGTTCATGCATGAAGAATCAGGAGCAGATTCGACTGCTCTTGTAGAAAGAGCTTTTACCAGCTGTGTGGCCTGAATCCAAAACAACCAATATATGGCATCATTCAGATAACAGAGAAAAGCTTGGGTCCGTTTAAGGGGAAAGTCATCAGTAAAGAGCTAGAGGGGGTTAATGAATTCAGACTGCATTTCTAACTTCCATCATTTGAAAATCTTCCACATTTAGTTTATAAAATGTGTTTACATTTCTTCAGCTCCATCTATATTTGCTGCCCACATCTGAAGTAACTGATACATTTCTGACATTAATGTTAGTTTAGAAGGTATCTTCTACCGCTCTCTCTGCAGCTATCATTGCTGCCAATATTAATTCATTTAGAGATACAGCATGGAAGTCCCTTCCAGCCCTTCGATCTGCACCGCCCAACGACCCACCGATTTAACCCCAGCCTAATCACTGGACAATTTACAATCACCAATCAGCCGAGTAACCAGGACATCTTTGAACTTTGGGAGGAAACTGGAACATCCGGAGGAAACTCACATGTACGCAGGAAGAACCTACAAACTCGCTTACAGAGGAAGCTGGAATTGAACTCTGAACTCTGATGCTCCAAGCTGTAGCGTATATGTGTGTATGCCCAAAATTTCCTAGCATGTATAGAAGTCATCGAGGCTTTTGATTCACCAGGTTTACTAGATGTAGAATATTTCCAAGTGCTTTCACGAGTATACCGGGGCATTTGTACGCAATGAGATTATGTATGTGCAGTGTATTATGATATGAAGGACACACAGGTTTGTGAGAGACTTCACGTGGTTATAGGTTCAGCCGGATCCACCAAGGGCACAAGACTCCTCACCATCGAGGACCTTTTCCAAAAGAGGTGGTGCCTCAGGAAGGTGGGATCCATCACTAAGGACCCTTAGCATCTGGGACACACCCTTTTCTGATTACTACCTTCAGGGAGGAGCTACAGGAGCCTGAAGACCCACACTCAAGATTTTAGGAACAGTTTCTTCCCCTCTGCCATCAGATTTCTGAACAGTCCATGATCACTACCACACTAACCCTCTTTTGCACCATTTATTTGTTTGTTTGTATATTTATTTGTAACTTATAGTAATTTGTTACGACTGCACTATACTGCTACCACAAAACAACAAGTTTCATGACACACTGTATGTCAATGAGAACACACCTGATTCTGGACTATATCTAGGAGTCTATACCTGAAGTGGAAACATCTGGAGTGTTTGTGGAGTTACAGGCAGATGCACCAATGTAAAAACATTTGATAAGCTAACATTAATGTGGAAGATCTATCAATGGATGTAAACTGCTCCTCAGTAAGCCAGTCTACATCCATGAGCACCTCCTCCCCCACTGGCTCTCTCCTCATGACCTTCCCCTCAAATGGACCCAGGACTTGCCTACTGAAGTTTACCTTTGGCCATCATATGAATGGAACCAGAGTATGAATATGTATTTAGAGGATAGTATTAGTGGACTTTCACGGTCATGTTAAAGTGACAAACTTTCCATGAGCAAGAACTCATGGTTCAAATTTCAAAGTAGGTACACCATATACAACCTTAAGATTCCTCTTCTTGCAGGCAGCCCCACATAAACCCCACATAACAAGGACATCAATGTGCAAAAAAAGAAAAAAATTGCAAGCATTAACCCAGAGAACATGAACCCTGCAACTGCAGAGTCCCCGAAATTGAATCCACAGTCACGGAGCCAATTCAGTGCTTGGTTCTTCAGCCAGTTCTGCAAAGCTCCAAAGCTGAGCAGCAGAATGTGAGAGAGAGGGGGGGAAGAGAGGGTGGGGGGGGGAGAGAGTGAGGGGGGGAGAGAGAGAGAGAGAAAGAGAAGGCGAGGGGGGAGAGAAAGAGAGAGCGAGAGAGAGGGGGAGAGAAAGAGCAAGAGAGAGGGGAGAGGAGAGAGAGAGAGAGAAGAGGAGAGGGGAGAGAAAGAGAGAGTGAGAGAGAGAGGGGAGAGAGAGAAAGAGAAGGCAAGAGAGGGAGGAGAGAAAGAGCAAGAGAGAGGGGAGAGGGGAGAGAGAGAGAGAGAAGAGAAGGCAAGGGGGGAGAGAAAGAGAGAGCAAGAGAGAGAGGGGAGAGAGAGAAGAGAAGGCGAGGGGGAGAGAAAGAGCGAGAGAGAGAATGAGAGAGAGAGAAAGGGAGAGAGAGAGAGTGAGAGAGAGGGGAGAGAGAGAGAGAGGGGGAGGGAGAGAGAGGGGGGGAGGGAGAGAGAGGGGGTAGAGAGGGAGAGCAAGAGAGAGGCGGGAGAGAGGGAGAGCGAGAGAGAGAGGGGAGAGAGGGAGAGTGAGAGAGAGGGGAGAGAGAGAGAGGGGGAGGGAGAGAGAGAGAGAGAGAGAGGGAGAGAGAGGGGGGAGAGAGGGAGAGCGAGAGAGAGGGGGAGAGAGGGAGAGCGAGAGAGAGAGGGGAGAGAGGGAGAGTGAGAGAGAAGGGGAGGGAGAGAGAGAGGGGGAGGGAGAGAGAGAGGGTAGAGAGGGAGAGCGAGAGAGAGGGGGGAGAGAGGGAGAGCGAGAGAGAGGGGGGAGAGAGGGAGAGAGAGAGAGGGGAGAGAGGGAGAGTGAGAGAGAGAGGGGGAAAGAGGGAGAGTGAGAGAGGGGGAGAGAGAGTGTGAGAGAATGAGAGAGAGAGAGAGAGAGAGAGAGAGAGAGAGAGAGTGGGAGAGCGAGAGAGAGGGGGAGAGAGGGAGAGAGGGGGAGAGAGGGAGAGAGGGGGAGGGAGAGAGAGAGGGGGGAGGGAGAGAGAGGGGAGAGAGGGAGAGCGAGAGAGAGGGGGAGAGGGGGAGGGAGAGAGAGAGGGGGGAGGGAGAGAGAGGGGAGAGAGGGAGAGCGAGAGAGAGGGGGGAGAGAGGGAGAGAGGGGGAGGGAGAGAGAGAGGGGGGAGGGAGAGAGAGGGGAGAGAGGGAGAGCGAGAGAGAGGGGGGAGAGAGGGAGAGAGGGGGAGGGAGAGAGAGAGGGGGGAGGGAGAGAGAGGGGAGAGAGGGAGAGCGAGAGAGAGGGGGGAGAGAGGGAGAGTGAGAGAGAAGGGGAGGGAGAGAGAGAGGGGGAGGGAGAGAGAGAGGGTAGAGAGGGAGAGCGAGAGAGAGGGGGAGAGAGGGAGAGTGAGAGAGAGAGGGGGAGAGAGAGAGTGTGAGAATGAGAGAGAGAGAGGGGGAGAAATATTGCTGTGCTGGTGGTTTAGGAGGACAATGGTACATCTCTCTGGTGCTTTGACTCAATTTGACGATGCTTTAGCAGATTTTATTCAAACAAATCAATATAAAAATTTAGGGGTAATAAATGGAGCTGGAAGCCGGCCAGGAATTTATGTTGTGTATGCTATCTTTCTCATTCTGTGTAATGCATTGTGTTTTGACAGTAATTGTAGCCACCGTGACCCCTGTTAAGAGGGAGCATATTTATGCTTTTGTTAGAGAGATTTAAAAAAAATTGTGATTGCATGTTATAAAAGAAGACATGGAATGTAAGGACAGTTTAGCAGATAAGTGTTCAGCAAATAATTACATGAGGCAACTTCAAGCTGGAGAGCTGTATAATGTTTTATGCTGGTTTTCACCTGAATAGCCTTCAGTTTACATTCCCCTCTCCTCTTACTCAATATCCTTGATTAGGACTGAAAGCTGGGTAATAAAGGAAGTCTGAGAGTGAGGAAAGGTGCGTCCCCTCCTTTTTGCTGTCGCTAAACTGTGAAAATAAACACAGAGAATACACTGGATGCCACAGTTAGTTTTGGACAAGTTTGTTTTGTATTTGAACACCAGAGTTAATTCTCAGCTGTAAAAATAAAGACACTGGGTAAGCCATATATCAAACTCACCTTTCACCTTTGAGACTTGGGAATGAACCTAACCCAGATGGAATGGATGAAAGGCCCTCTATCTCTGTCCCTCTCCCTGCTGGGTGACTCTCACTCTGTCCTTCTATATAAACCATATAACAATTACAGCACGGAAACAGGCCATCTCAACCCTTCTAGTCCGTGCCGAATGCTTACTCTCACCTAGTCCCACTGACCTGCACTCAGCCCATAACCCTCCATTCCTTTCCTGTCCATATACCTATCCAATTTTACTTTAAATGACAAAATCGAACCTGCCTCTACAACTTCTACTGGAAGCTCGTTCCACACAGCTACTACTCTCTGAGTAAAAATGTTCCCCCTAAACTTTTGCCCCTTAACTCTCAACTCATGTCCTCTTGTTTGAATCTCCCCTACTCTCAATGGAAAAAGCTCTAATAGTGTCATCAGAATGACCCTCATTCAGTCCCAGGACTTGAATCTAAAGCCCACAATGATGTCTCTCTGCTGCAGAATTGAGTGGCATAATGTCCAGACCAAAAAGGTTCCCAATATTATATAAAAATATAAAGAGCAGAACACAGTTCAGGGATTGCATATTGCAATTGACTTAGCTATTGTTGCCAAACTTAAAAGAAGCTTTTTATGCAATGTGTAGAGCAGAATTGAGTTAGAATGTGAAGAAGTGAAGTTCTCCACAAACAGAATCATAATCAGAATTAGAATCAGGTTTATTATCACTGACATACAGTATGCATGAAATCCATTGTTTTGTGGCAACAGTGCAGTCCAAGACATAAAAATTAGTATAACTACAAAATAAATAGTGTAAAAGAGGAATAGTCAAAAAGAGAAAATGGTTTAGATTGAGAGTACCACAAAAATCAGATGTGAGTAAATCATGAGGCCCTCACAAAGGTGTAACTATTAGACCCTCTACCTGATAGCCCCATCTCCAGGTTTATATTTGCAAAACTTATTTGTTGAGATAGAGCGTGGAATAGGCCTTCTTGCCCTTTGAGCTGCGTTGGCCAGCAACCCTCTATTTACCCCTAGCCAAATCACAGGTCTTCTTACAATAACCAATTAACCAATCAACTGGTATATCTTTGAACTGTGGAGCACCGGGAGAAAACCGATGCATTTCACAGGGAGGACAATCCAGAATTAAACTCTGAACTCTGATTCCCTGAGCTAACCACTACACTGCCATGCTTTCCTGTGATCATTTACCTTTCCTCCAAATGGTATGGTTTCATCCCACATCCCAAAACTCTCTGGGTTATTTGAGTATATTCATATGGAACTATTCAATTGCTATCAGGCAAGATTGCGCCAGTGACTGGCAGCGACATCCTGCAGACAGATCTCAAAACTACTCCACACTCTTCTTCTTCTAAACGTGCATCAATTGCTGCCTGTATTTCCATTTCAAGGATGTATTTTTGAACCGACTAGGTGATTTGGTGCTTTTGCGATTTGACGAGGATGAGGCAATGGCAGAACACCAACAGGTGGTGGGTCCATCACTCCACACTGATTAAAGTGTTGAGCAAGATTAAAACTGACAAGTGTGAGAGCAGAAAATGAATATCTGCCCGTCTTCCTCTTACTGCTGCCAGAGGAAGGTGCGGGAGTCTTGGGATCAAAATTCCTCGGCCTCTGGTGGCTGCACACTGATTTTCAGAGACTCTGCAGTTTAATGTTAAATGTCCTTAGTGATGAAAACGCTCCACAGCTGTGAGTAATTTCAAGATTTCTGCAGTTTGTGTTCCATGTGTTTTTGTTTACTCAGTTTTACTATTTGCACGATTTGATCAAGGGTCTTCGGTGTGGAACTGGCGCTGGGGCTGTAGCCTGACACAGCACTGAGCTGACTGACGCTGTAGCTGTGGCCTGCGACCACTGGCTTCAGGACCGGTTTCACTCACCCTGGCGGCTCAGGAATGTGCTCTGTCCTTGGGGGACTCGGGGGTTTAGTGTTCTCCGTGCTATTTGCTCGCTTTTTGTTGCTTGTGTGACTTTGTTCTTCTCATGCATTGGGTGTTCGATGGTCTTCGTTGTGTAGGATTTTTATTTAAACAAAGTTCAAAAGTTCAAAGTAAATTTATTATCAAAGTACATATATGTCACCATTTTCTTGTGGACTACTCAATAAATCCACAGTTGAATAATTACCATAATAGAATCAATATAACACCGCATCATCTTGGATGTTTACCCAATGTGCCAAAGACAAAAAATGAACTGTGCAAATACAAAAAGAAAGAAATAATGATAACTAAGTAAACAAATACACAATAAATACCGAGAACATGAGTTCCTGGAAGTGAGTCCAGAGGTTGTGGGAACATCTCAGTGATTAGGCAAGTGAAGTTGAGCGAACAGCCTGATGGCTGAGGGTTAATAACTGTTCCTGAACCTCGTGCTATGAGTTCTGATGGTAGCAGCGAGAAGAGAGCATGTCCTGGTTGGTGGGGGTCACTGATGATGAAAGGGTGCTTCTTTGTTAGTGGCTGCCTGCAGGAGGGGAAATCTCAGGGTTGTATAACTGTATACGTACTTCGAAACTTCAAAAGTTTTTGAGCACCAAAGCAAAGGGATTAGTTAGGAAAACAGAACTGAGGTATGGCTTTGAATCCCACAGTTAGCCTGAAAAGCTGTTAAGCCTGTTCTTCTCCTGTCTCTTATTCTTCATGTGGCCTCCCTCTTGGCACTGTGAGTGACTGTAGCAGCCCAACTGCTAATCCATTGTACTGCAGCCCAGCCCAGCCCAGCCAGTATGGTTGAGAACCACATCACAGGCCCCACACCCATAAAGCCATCAGATGAGATGGGCCTGTGGTTCAGTCCAGGCCACGTTTTATCCCAGTGAAATATGTTGCTTGTATTTTAAAATTAGCTTAAATTGCAGGGTTAGAAATCCTGGTTTTTTCAACAAGATGCCCTGCAACAAAGCTCCCATTCATGCTTACAGCCAAAGTAGGTGGCTTTTAAGTTTTCATAGCTCTCTGGTTCCCCTGTAATGAGCTCTTTGGTGAAAGTATGAAGAATGTAATGTAAGAAATAATAGTTGTTGTTATTATCTTTACTATTAACTGCTGTGTAAGGTATGCCTATGCAATTGAAACTTCCTGGCTCTTGGCCTGCAGGGTATTTTCAACCAAGGGTCCACTTTACAGAAGATTTTTGATGGCTTATACACATGAAACAGGTGAAAGAGTTTCCTAATGACCTCAGAGGGAGGAAGAACTACTATTAGAGCCTCTTTAGAGGGAAACTGACCATCAGAATCTGGTTTAAAGGCAGTAAGTTGGCAGTAGGGATCTCACTCAGAGGAGCTGGGTATGGGAAGTGGGGTGTATGGGTGGGGAAGAGTCTCATTACAGGTGTTGCCTGTCTCTCACAGTAGCATATCCCCATTACAAAGTGATGACTGGTCCCCACAGTAATGCAAGCAGACCTGAGTGACTGGCCCTCTCAGAAACATAGAGCACCCATCTAGAATTACTGTAGTATGACTGACAACTGACCTCACGGTAACAGACAAAGAGATTGACTGACCACACAATATTAGGTGACTGACCCTCAGAGTAAACATAGCCTATTATTTTGTGATGGACAAACCTCAAAGAAATGAAGCAGGTTAGATTGTCTGCATTGTCTGCCCAAAAGAAACACAGTGGGTGGTTGGCAGATTTTTTTCCCTTGGAAGGCAGATAAGAATATACTGAAAAAGGTCCTATATTTAAGATTCCCAGTCTTATTTTATTAAACAATGCACATTGTAAACACGAAAGATTGTGAAGATGCTGGACAAACTCCGCAGGTCATGCAGCATCTGTGGAGAGGAATAAACAGTCGACAGTTCGGGCCGGGACCCTTCATTAGGACTGGAAAGGAAAGGGGAAGATGTTAGAAAGACACAAAGTGCACATTGAGCCTAGTGTCAAATGTTTCTAAATTGTGACAGCACATACAGTACAACTTTCTTCGAATGATTCTCAGGAAATAACATTTTCATGAATCTGTTGGAGTAGGCAATGCCCCAGCAGAAGTATGCCCTACGGCCTCCCTACTTCAGACATCCCTGCTGAATTGTCATTACACCCTTCATATACTTCAGTCACTGCTGCCTCCTCCAATATCTAAAGCACTTAGGACTGTTTCCTACTGCCTGCAATCCTGAAGGAGTCTGGATGTCCTTCCCATAAAGAGCATGGGTTTCCTCCCACAGTACAAGGACGTACCAGTTAGTGGGTTAAGGTTAAATCAGGGTTGTCTGGGTTTTCTAGGTGGTGCATCTTAAAGGGCCGGAAGGGCCTAACCTGCGCCCTATCTCTAAATAAATAAATCCTGGTCATGGTGGCCAATTAAATGTTTCCTCTCGAGTCTGGGAGTGGGCGGTGCAGCATGAAGATCTGATGGGCTGATAGTTTATCATTTGTCATTTAGTGTGGAAGCATCTTATATAAACTTGTCACACTTTAAGTACACTGGCCCAGCCAATGGTGACACTTTTATTCTGAGTTCAACCCGAACTACAAGACACCCGTCACCCAGGACGTGCCCTCTTCTCATTGCTACCATCAAGCAGGAGGTACAGGAGCTTGAAGACATGCACTCAACGTATTAGGAAATGCTTCTTCCCCTCCACCATGACATTTCTGAATGGACAATGAATCTACAAACATCACCTCAGCAATTTTTCTCCCCTCGTTTTCTACTAGTTAATTAATTTAGTTTTTAATATTTTATTGTAATTGATAGTTTTTTTATTATGTATTACATTGTACTGCTGCCGCAAAACAACAGATTTCACAACTTATGCCAGTGATATTGAACCTGATTCTAAATCAGATTCTGAGGAATATCTCTGTTGCAATCAGCTATAAGTTCAACTATATATCTTATCAAATTGGAACATAATATAAAAATAAAACACAAACGTTTAACTTTCTCTGGTGTTAAATTACATCTGCTTGGCCTGTTCCAGTTAATGCCTCACTAATTCTTTTTTTTTGAGAAGTGTGGTTAAGTTTACTTGTGTAAAGAAGATGACATCTTATGTAGTCTGTGATATCTTGAGCAGCAGTGAAGCTATTTCCTATAGGAATAGACCAGATGACAATCACAGCAGCTTAATTTTATTCTGTCCCTTTCTTTGATAGGTCAAAGAAGTTTCATTTTAAGGACTATTTTTGCAGCAATTGTGAAAAGAGATTGTTGAATGAGTACTGTAAAATAATAAAAAAGGACAGTTTAATCAAGGTGAGACCACTAGTCTACCTTAGTTGGCTGCAGGTTTCAGTCTATCTCCAGGAAGGAACTGTGATTGATCCTGAAGCAGGGTGCTGGCCAGTTTATTCATTTCCATAGATGCAGCCTGACCTGCTGAGTTCCTCCAGCATTTTGTGTCTGTTGCTGTGACTGTTGTACAGTTAAGCTTTAGCAGTCTGCACACTGGTTACTGAATCTATCTGTCCTTCTCTCACCCCACAGAGCTACAGCATTCAAACACAGCTCGCCACTATACCCTCCTGCAAAACACCACAGACTACCGCATCCTGCTAATGGATGAAGACCATGACCGCATGTACGTGGGCACCAAGGACTACATTGTCTCGCTGGACCTCCACAACATCAACCGGGAGCCTTTATTAGTAAGAGGATTCAGTCAGCTCTCCTTGTGCACACTGTGCTCATTAATCGTGAACAAAATCTGCAGCTTCGTTTTTACAAAAATGTCAAGAGAGATACAACACATGTAGAGCATCATCTAGTCCCATAAGATACTATCTTCTGATATAACCTATCGCTTTTAAATTCTCTAGACCAGTCACAAATGCAATATTTATTGCATTTACATCTATTATTCTATGTACACTTTATATAACTATATATTTAACAGTGGATATAACCCTGTATAACCATATAATGCTGTATTTTCAGTATATATGTTTATATCATTATAAGAATGATATACATAATAGGGATCCTATTCTGGCTGGTTGCTGGTTACTAGTGGAGTTCCACAGGAGTTGCTGTTGGGACCGCAGCTTTTTATGATGTACGTCAATGATTTGGACTATGGGACTAATGGATTTGTGGCTAAATTTGCTGATTATACAAAGATAGGTGGAGGAGCCGGTAGTGCTGAGGAAACAGAGAGCCTGCAAATAGATAGTTTAGGGTAATGGGCAAAGAAGTAGCAAATGAAATACAATGTTGGAAAGTGTATGGTCATGCACGTTGGTGGAAGAAATAAAGGGGCAAATTATTATTTAGATGGGGAGAGACAGAGATGTGACGTTGAGGCTCTATAAGGCACTCGTGAGAACACACTTGGAGTATTATGTGCTGTTTTGGGCTCCTTATTTTGAAAGGATATACTGACATTGGAGAGGGTTCAGAGAAGATTCACGAGGGTGATCCCAGGAATGAAAGGGTTACTGTATGAGGAACATTTGGCAACTCTTGGGCTGTATTCCCTGGAGTTCAGGAGAATGATGGGGGGATCTCATAGAAATATTATGAATGTTAAAAGGCCTGAACAGATTAGATATAGCAAAGTTATTTCCCATGGTAGGGAAATCTAGGACAAGAGGGCACGACTTCAGGATTGAAGGACATCCATTTAGAACAGAGATGCGGAGAAATTACTTAAGTCAGAGGGTGGTAAATCTGTGGAATTTTTTGCCATGAGCAGCTGTGGAGGCCAAGTTATTGCGTGCATTTAAGGTAGAGATAGGTAGGTTCTTGATTAGCCAGGGCATCAAAGGGTATGGGGAGAAGGCAGGCGAGTGAGAATTGGATCAGCCCATGATTGAATAGTGGGGCAGACTAGAAGGGCCGAATGACCTGCTTCTGCCCCTTTATCTTATGGTTTTATGGTCTTAAGAACATACAAGTACTGCAATAACACTTACAGTGTGAAAAAAGCAATGTGCTCACAAAGTACAAAGTATATGTATCAGCAGGTACAATCCAGATTCATTTCCTTGCAATACAAGAAACACAATAGAATCAATGAAAGACTGTACCCAACAGGACTGACAAACAAGCAGTGTGCAAATACAAAAAGAAAATAATAATAATAATAATAATAATAATAATAATAATAATAATAATAATAATAATAATAATAATTAATTAGCACTTACCATCAATAACATGAGATGAAGAGTCCTTGAAAAAGAGTCCATAGATTGGGGGAACAGTTTAGTGATGAGGCGAGTGAAAGTGATTGAAGTTATCCTTTCTCGTTCAAGAGCCTGATGGTTGAGGGATAATAACTGCTCCTGGACCTGCTGTTGTGGGTCCTGAGGCTTCTCTATCAATGGCAGCAGTAAGAAGAGAACATGACTTGGATGGGGGGGGGGGTCATTGATGATGGTTGCTGCTGTCCATGTAGAAGTACTGAGTGGTGGGGAGGGCTTTACCCATGATGGATTGGGCCATATCCATTACTTTTTCCATTCAAGGGCATCGGTGTTTCCATACCAGGTCATGATGCAACCAGTCAATATACTCTTTACCACACATCTATAGATGTTTGTCAAAGTTATGTCAAGTACCCAACATAAAATAACCCTACATAGAGTTCAAAGGCCCTTGTACAGGAGGAGACTGTATCTGCAGGGCCCCTTTCTCCCCCAATATACAGTGTTAAAGGATCACACTGGCTCCGAATCAGAATCAGGTTTATTATCGTGACATTCTGTGAAATTTGTAGTTTTTGCAGCAATAGTAATGTGCAATTTGAAATTTATTGCTACATATGGCTGTGGAGGCCAAGTAATTGAGTAAATTTAAAGGGGAGATTGATATGTTCTTGAATAGTCGGAGTGACAAAGGTTAAGGCAGGACAATGGGGTTGAAAGAGATAATAGATCAGTGGTGACTAATGGTGCAGCTGACTTAATGAGCCCAATGGCCTAACTCTGCTCTTATGTCTTATGGTCTTATTCTTAATGCCTAAAAAATTACTTAGGGTAACAAGAAATATCAAAAAATAAATAAGTAATGCAAAAAGAGAGCAAAAATATTGAGGTAGTGCTCACCAGTGCTCACGGACCAGTTCAAAATCTGATGATGGATGGGAAGAAGCTATTCCTAAAATGTTGACCGTGTGTCTTCAGGCTCCCTGATAGCAGAAATGAGAAGAGGTCACATCCTGGATGGTGAGGATCTTTAATGATGGATGATACCTTCTTGAGGCACTGCCTTTTGAAGATATTCTTTCCTAGTCATTGCATGAATCATGGAAATAGAAGCAGATGGGAATATCATTTCTCCAGGGCTTGCAATAAAGAGGCAAATTTGATACCAGTGTTTCCTTTGGTTCAGGACTCTCAACTCCTTTCTATCCTCCTCCAAGAAAAACAAAAACAGCAAGCATCAGAGAACGTTACAAGTTTACTTCGATGTTACACGCCATCCAGGCTTGGTACTCAGTTTGGATCCTGGAACATCTTTACCAGAGTTTGACAGCACCATTACCAGAAGAACAACGGAGATTCAATAATTAAATTTTCTAAGGACAGCAAGTATAGACCATAATAGTGCAGGCTTTTTTATGACTCTGCAATGATTAGAGGCATGGAGTGCTGAAGTGAGCCAGTCAGCCCACCATGGTCATAATAACCGTTTTGCTCATCAACACTCATCCTTCTCAATCCGTATCCTTGCACGTCTGCATTCAAGGCACCCATCTTAGTGGCTCTTAAACATAGTAATTCTTTCCATCTCCACCACCTCCTCTGGCTGTATATAACTGATATCAACCATTCTCTGTGTAAAAAACTTAATCTTAGATCCCTTTTAAAACTCTTATCTCTCACTGTAGAACTATAGAATTTTGTTTTTATTACTCCCGCCATTGGGAAAAAAAGATTTTGACCATCTACCCCAAATATGACTCTCATACTCTTATATAATTCTATCAGGTCACATCTCAATCTTCTTCACTCCAAGAAAAACAAACTCAGTCTGTCCAATCTCTCCCCACAACTAAAGTCTAACTAAAGTTGCTTTCAGGCAACTTCCTGATGAATATTCTCTGCACTCTATCCAGTGCAATCACATCCTTCCTATAGAGTGGTGACCCAAACTGCACACAATTCTCAAAGTCTCGTCTAACCATGTCCTTTGTAAAAGTGGCAATGTAATATTCCGACTCTTATATTCTGTGTCACAACCAATGAAGACAAGGTGCCATATGCCCTCTTCACCACTCTATCCACCTGTGTTGCGACTTGCAGATTAAAATAGACTTGGACCTCTAGGTGTCTCTATTCATCAATGCTCTTTAGTGCCATCCCACTTACTTTGTATGTCCTAGCACTATATAGCATCCCAAACTGCATCACCTTACATGAGTCAGGATTAAATTCCATCGGCCAATGTTCCAGCCAATTTTTCAACTGTTCTATATCCTGCTGTAGCCTTATGTGGGTGGTGGCACTGTACAGTAGTGGTAGTGTAATGCTGTTACAACACCAGTGACCCTGGCTACAGCTCCACCACCATCTGAAGGAGTTTCTACATTCTCCCAGTCACCATGTGGATTTCACCAGGTGGTCCAGCTTCATCCCATACTCTGAAAACGTATGGGATGGTAGGTTAATCGGTCAGTTGGGTTGTAATAGGACAGTGTGGATTTGTTGGACTGGAAGGCGCTATTACTGTGCTGTATCTCTAAATAAAAAATAAATAAAATAATCTTCTTAGTTATTCACAACACTACAGGTTTTCATATCATCTGCAAGAGGACTAATCATACCTCCTGCATTCACATTTAAATCACTTATATATACCATGAATAGCAAAGGTCCCAGCACCAGTCATTGTGGTACACTATTAGTCACAGTCTCTCAATCAAAAAATAATCAATGCACCATCACCCTCTGCCTACTATGAGCACGCCAATTTTTGATTCAATTTGTCACTCACCTGGGATCCCATCAGACTACCAAGCACAACATCATCAAATGATTTATTAACATCCATATGGACAATATCTGCAGCACTACTCTCATCAGGTGCTTTCACTGCCTCTATTCTTACTGCAGGTAAAACCACAGAAATATCAGTTAAACAACACCCAGGCTGAGCAGCCAAACCTATGGATAAAGACTCAGAACTGTACTTTTACTCATTTGGTTAGCAAAATTTCATGTTTTGAAAATCATGAAATTGAGGATATCATCATCGTCAACATTATGTGCCATATCTAATGACATGAATGATATGAATCTAGAAAATTATAAGGCGAGCAGAAAGGAGCTTAAGAAAGAAATTAGGAGATCCAGAAGGGGCCATGAGAAGACCTTGGTGGACAGGATTAAGGATAACTCAAATGTATTCTACAAGTATGTGAAGAGCAAGAGGGTAAGACGTGAGAGAATAGGACCAATCAAGTGTGACAATGGAAAAGTGTGTATGGAACTGGAGGAAATAGCGGAGGTACTTAATGAATACTTTGCTTCAGTATTCACTACGGAAAAGGGTCTTGGCGATTGTAGGTATGACTTTCAGCGGACTGAAAAGCTTGAGAATGTAGATATTAAGAAAGAAGATGTGCTGGAGCTTTTGGAAAGCATTAAGTTGGACAAGTTGCTGGGTGCGGATGAGATGTACCCTACACTACTGTGGGAAGTGAGGGATGAGATTGCTGAGCCTCTGGCGATGATCTTTGCATCATCAATGAGGACAGGAGAGGTTCCGGAGGATTGGACGGTTGCGGATATTGTTCCCTTATTCAAGAAAGGGAGTAGAGATAGCCCAAGAAATTATAGACCAGTGAGTCTTACTTCAGTGGTTGGTAATTTGATGGAGAAGATCCTGAGAGACAGGATTTATGAACATTTGGAGAGGCATAATATGATTAGGACTAGACAGCATGGCTTTGTCAAAGGCCGTGCCTTATGAGCCTGATTGAATTTTTTTGAGGATGTGACTAAGCAGTGCCATAGAAGGTAGTGCATATTGATTTTAGCAAGGCTTATCGAGAAAGTAAGGAGGCATACAATCCAAGGGGACATTGCTATATGAATCCAGAACTGGCTTGCCCACAGAAGGCAAAGAGTGGTTGTAGATGAGTCATATTCTGCATGGAGGTCGGTGACCAGTGGAGTGCCTCAGGGATCTGTTCTGAAATCTCTACTCTTTGTGATTTTTTTAAATGGCCTGGATGAGGAAGTGGAGGGATGGGTTATTAAGTCTGCTGATGACACAAATGTTGGGGGTGTTGTGGATAGTGTGGAGGGCTGTCAGGGGTTACAATGGGACATAGATAGGATGCAAAACTGGGCTGAGAAGTGGCAGATGGAGTTCAACACAGATTAATGTGAGGTGGTTCATTTCGGTAGGTCAAATATAATGGCAGAATATAGTATTAATGGTCAGACTCTTGGCAGTGTGGAGGATCAGAGGGATCTTGGGGTCCGAGTCCATAGGACGCTCAAAGCAGCTGTGCAGGTTGACTCTGTGGTTAAGAAGGTGTACAGTGCATTGGCCATCATCAATCATGGGATTGAGTTTAGGAGCTGAGAGGTAATGTTGTAGTTATATAGGACCCCAGTCAGACCCCATTTGGAGTAAGTACTGTGCCTCACTACAGGAGGCAACCAGAATTGTACTTTTGTGTACAGTTCTGGTCACCGAATTATATGAAAGATGTCAACAAAATAGAGCGAGTACAGAGGAGATTTACTAGAATGTTACCTGGGTTTCAGCACTTAAGTTACAGGAAAAGATTGAACAAGTTAGGTCTTTATTCTTTGGAGCGTAGAAGGTTGAGGGGGGACTTGTTAGAAGTATTTAAAATTATGAGGTGGATAGATAGAGTTGACGTGGATAGGCTTTTTCCATTGAGAGAGGGAGAGATTCAAACAAGAGGATATGATTTGAGAGTTAGGGGGCAAAAGTTTCAGGGTAACACGAGGGGGAATTTCTTTACCCAGAGAGTGGTAGCTGTGTGGAACGAGCTTCCAGTAGAAGTGGTAGAGGCAGGTTGGGTATTGTCATTTAAAGTACAATTGGATAGGTATATGGACAGGAAAGGAATGGAGGGTTATGGGCTGAGTGCGGGTTAGTGGTACTAGGTGAGAGTAAGCGTTTGGCATGGACTAGAAGGGCTAAGATGGCCTGTTTCCATGCTGTAATTGTTATATGGTTATAGGAAGGATGGGGAAACCATAGAAAGGGTACAGGGGAGATTTACAAGGGTGTCGTCTAGATTAGGGAGCATGCCTTATGAAAACAGGTTGAGTGAACTCGGCCTTTTCTTCTTGGAGCAACAGAGGATGAGAGGTGACCTGATAGAGGTGTACAAGATAATGAGAGACATTGATTGTATGGATAGTCAGAGGCTTTTTCCCAGGGCTGAAATGGCTAGCACGAGAGGGCGTAGTTTTAAGTTGTTTCGAAGTAGATACAGAGGAGATGTCAGGGGTAAGTTTTTTACTCAGAGAGTGGTGAGTGCGTGGAATGGCTGCTGGCAGTGGTGATGGAGGTGGAAACGATAGAGTCTTTTAGAGACTCCTGGATGGATACATGGAGCTTAGAAAAATAGAGGGCTATGTTTCAAGCCTAGGTTATTCTAAGTAGGGACATGTTCAGCACAGCTTTGTGAGCTGAAGGGTCTGTAATGTGCTGTAGGTTTTCTATGTTTCTATGACATGGGCAATCATGGTTTTTCAATGAGCAAGACTATTCTTGGCAAAGTTTTCTGCAAAAGTGGTTTGCCATTGCCTTCTTCTGGGCAGTGTCTTTACAAGATGGGTGACCCCAGCCATTATCAACACTCTTCAGAGGCTGTCTGCCTGGTGCCAATGGTCATATTGTGATATGACCATCCATCAGCTGCTGCCATGGCTTCACTTAATCCTGGACAGAGGGCCAAGGAAGTGCTATAACTTACCCAAGGGTGCCCTGCAGGCTGTCAGAGGGAAGGAGCACCTTACACCTCCTTAGATAGAGATATAACTCCACCCTGCTACCCAGGATATACATTGTATGATAAAGGACCCAGAAACAGTCTCCCACTCATCTACCATAGTGACAGTGGGGGAGTTATTGAAAATCATTCTCAATGTATCCACAAGTGGTCAACATGAGGTCCAGTGTGTCAAAAAGCATAGCGGAGGCTTGACCCAGATGCAGAGCAGTGCAGATGACTTAGCAGTGAGGGATCACTTTAATAATATACACAAAATAATAAGTCCTAAGGGGAACAAAACAAGAGAAGATGGATAATTAGTACAACAAGGTAACTGAAAGCTAGGAGCAAATGACTGAGGTGGACTGGTTCATATAAGTGAACAAGGACAACGGCGAAGAGCTGGGTTGAAATTGGCTGCCGGTGACGAATTGGAAACAAGTGGGAGGTGACTCCTGTTGCTGGGTGGAGACGGGGAATGCTTGGCTCTGCACGCCTGACACAGGGTGATATGTGATCATTATCAGAGTGTGATTGTTATAACATCATGACAAAGTGGGACCAATAACATACTGCAAATGCTGTCAGAGAATATCAAAGTATTGCCATAGTGTGAGCTTTTCACACAATGTGAGCATTTTGGGGAGAACCTTATCACACCATGTGTGCACAAATGTAAGTTGTGAGCATAGAACCTTCTGAAGCTTCTCCGTTGCAGTACAATATGGAGAGCGAGCTGTTGCCCACGCAGCAGGCTGCCCCTCCCCACACAGCTGGTGAATCCACAGGAACGGCAGAGACCCATACAGTTGGGCACCGGCAGCATCACAGGAGTTGCCAGTCAGCGTTGGATTGCCATAGGGACTCCAGCTCCAGAACTTTCTTCGGGATTTACTCTCAAAGCCTTCCCCATGAGTGTATACAGTCGCAAGTCAAGGCAGAGTTATCCTTCTCCTCAATAAGCTGCCAACCACGGCTGTTGAGCCCAAAATGTTTGTAGCGAAGGTTTTAAGGTGCCAGTACTTGTCTTTGCCCCTTCTCTTGTCAGTAGAAATTGTTTCACTGGGATAGGTAGCTCTCACCACTCTCTGAGTATACAAGTTACCTCTGACATCTCCCTTATACTTCCCTCCAATCAGCTTAAAATTGTAACTGCTTATATTAGCCATTTTCACAATGGGAAAATGTCTCTGGATTTCCACTCAATCATTTTGTATTCCTGTATCAAGATGCGTCTTATCATCCTTCACTCCAAACAGAAAACCCCTAGCTCGCTCAAATACCCTCATATCGCAGTTATCATGCTGAGAGCACGTTATTGTAAGATATGAGCATTACTGCAGTGTGTTAACTATCACACTGTGTATTATCATAGCTCAAGGATTACCACACAGTGTTTGCATTATTACAAGATGTGAGAAATTGTCACAAAAGCAAGAGATTCTGCAAATGCTAAAAGTCTTGAGAAGCACAGACAGCAGGCTCGGCAGCATCTATGGAGAGGACTGATCAGTGGACATTTTGTGCTGAGACTCTTCATCAGGATTGGAAAGGAAGGGGGGAGAGGCCAGAAAATTAATGTGAAGCTTGTACGTGGTGACATATATGTACTTTGATAGTAAATTTACTTTGAACAAAAATGTGGTGGGGATGGGCAGGAGTACAAGCTGGCAGGTGATGGAGGGAGCCAGGTGAGGAGAGGATGGGTGGAGGAGGGGTTGAAGTGAGAAGCTGGGAGGTGACGGGTGGAAATAGTAAAGAAGTGAAGAAGGAATCTGATAGTAGAGGGCAGTGGCCCATGGGAAAATGGGAAGGAGAGGCACTAGAGGGAGCGATGGGTAGGTTAGAAGAGAAGGGATAGTAGGAGTGCCAGAATAGGAACTGTTATTGCGTAGTGTGAATGTTATCACAATACATTTGTTATTGTAAACTATGAGCAATATTACACAGGTGAGTATTATCATACTGTCTGAACATTGTGAGTGTAATACCAATGCTTGAGCGTAGAATACAGTGTTAGCATTATCACAAGCTGTGGGCTCGATCACACAAAGCAGGCCCGGGACAACACTTTGCAACTGGTTCACTGTCTTCCTGACCAACAAACCACAATCAGTAAGGATAAACAGCACCACGGTTATCCCAAACACCATTAGTTGTTCGTCAATCTTTCTTTATGGATGGTTTGTCATATTGTAAGTCTTTATGTTCCTACAAGGAAATTAATCTGAAGGTAAGGTACATACTTTCATAATTTACATTGAACTTTCAACCTTGTCTAAAAATCGTTCTAAGACTCAAAATTAAAGTCAAAATAAATTTACCATCAAAGTGTATAAATGTCACCATGTACTACCCTGAGATTCACTGTCTCGCAGATATTCACAGGAAACTAAGGAGTTTATTAAAAATCTATACACAAAGTCTAATAAACAACTAATGTGGAAATGAAAACAAATTTTGCAAATAAACACACTCACATACACATACACACTCACACTCACTCAGACACTCACACACATACACACATATGTACTCTTACACACAGAGACTTGCACAGTCACATATACTTGTACATACACTCACACATACAAAAACGTACACACTCTCACACACACTCACACTTACCTACACATACACACACTCACAAACTCACTCTCACACATGCCCACAAACACACACACACACACACACACACACACACTCACATACAATTACCCTCTCTCTCTCTCGCACACACACAAGAACATGAGTTGTAGAGTTTGGTTGTGGAATCAGTTCAGAGTTGAGGTGAGTGAAGGGACAGTGCAGTTCAGGCATCTGTAGGGTAAATGCATGTATTGCAGAAGCAGGATTATAGAAAGACACAGGGGAATGTAAATAGAGCACTGGTGAAGAAAGAGCAGTGACCAGTGCAGACGTGCTGCTCTTTGTATCTGATAATATCTGTAGTTTCTTCGATAAAGACTAATGTTCCAATTTCTTTCTTCCTTTCAGATTCACTGGTCTGTCAGTCAGCAAAGACGAAATGAGTGTGTTCTTTCTGGTAAAGATCAAAACGTAAGTGATTGCCCTATCTGACCTTCCTTTGCCTGAAGTTGTACAAGAATGTTTGCCATTTGCACAGTCACAAAAAGCAGTTAGACAGTGTTTTTCATATCTTTAGGGGTCCTAGCCTCCAATTTGTCTTTCAAGTACAGGGACTATTGTTAAAGAACATAACCATGTGCAAACAGGAAGGCGCCATGACAGAAAATGTTCACCTGCTGTATTGGAATTGATGATCAGGTCACCTGAATGTTCTTGTCAAGAGCAAAAGAACAAACTAAGTTTTTTAAATAAAAGAGAGAGGGAGAGATCTCTTTTATAGATGCTGTCTGGTCTGCTGAGTTCCTGCAGAATTTTGTGTATATTACAAGTTTTTAAATACCTTCCCCATGCATCTTGAAATGAAAGGTCACATGATCCAACATCTCCATCTACTGTCACACAACTAACACTCTAGCTCAGTCTGCTTCTGAAAACTTGCCTATACTCCTTTCAGTGAAGCAGATTTTCAGATGTAGGTTTCAAGACACACTTGCAATTAGGTCACACAATTAGTGAACGTAGTCAAGAAAGAATTTTTACCCTCAGGAACCAACCATTGCTGCACTGAATTGTCTTCCTCATGCATGAGTCCAGGAACTTTCATGGGTTGGACTCTGAGACCTCAACTCCCGTGATCCAAAAACTAGAGTCATGCCACATTGGCACCTTTAAGAATTTCTTTAGCAAGTCCAAAACAAACTCATTGCTTTGAACTATATTGTTAATAGCCCTGTGTCATAACCATATCTCATTAAATCACAAGGATTAAACAACAATATTGCTTCAATAAACTATAACAAGCAGCAGTATATCATATATTCAAGAGATTCTGCAGATCAACACACACAAAATGCTGGAGGAACTCCAAAATATTTTGGATTTACAGCATCTGTGGAATTTCTTGTGTTTGGATTCTGCAGATACTGGAAATCCAGAGAAATATACACAAAGTGCTGGAGGAACTGAGCAAGTCAGGCAGTATCTATGAAAATGAATAAACAGTCGACAACGTTTTGGGCTGAGACTGGAAAAGGAGGTGGAAGATGCCAGCGTAAGGAGGTGTGGGGAGGAAAGAAGTGCAAGCTAGAGGGTGATAGGTGAAGCCAGGTGGGTGGGGGAGGGGATTGAAGTAAGAAGCTTGGAAGTGATAGAAGGAAATGATAAAGGACTGAAGAAGAAGGAATCTGATAGAAGAGGACAGTGGACCTCTAAAAGGCATCCCGATATGTACAAATAATTGTATAGGATATGTATAGGTTATCAAGGTTCTCTCATTGCATTCATGAATGTTTCTGGATTTACTCAAATTGTTTCTGTTGGCTGGAAATGAATATTTATTTTCTCTCTAGCAAAGTAGAGGTTTATTATAAATTAAGACAGGGAATCTGAAGAATGGATTCAGACTTGGTGTTCTATCCATGGGAAAGTTTGTAGAGCCACCTTCATCCAAACACCAATGCACACATGGTATCACCTGTAAACCCAATTGCCTGTCAGCCAATCACACTCCTCAGCCATAAGGTGTACTTATGTAGATAAGTTTTTGAGGTAAAATGTCACAAGGCATCTCACAGGAGCAAAGGCAAAAATCAATGCCAAGCCTAATAAGGAAACCAAAAGGGTGTCAAAAAACAAAAGAGCATTGTTTTAAGGGGAAAGAAAGAAGTTTTAAAGTTTTTAACTTCCAGTAATGTTGCCCCCTTCCCTCTTCTTCCATTCTTCACTCTGGCTCCACCCCCCACCTTACCTCTGCTCCACCCCTGCCTATCATCTCCCCCCTGCCTATCATCTCCCTCCTTGTGCCCCTCCTTCCTCCCTTTCTCCCATGATCCTCTTTCGTTTCCTATCAGATTCCATCTTCTTCGGCTCTTTACTTTTTCCACCTATCACCTCTCGGTTTCTTTCTAGCTTCACCTATCACCTTCTAGCTTAAACTCTTTCCCCTCCCCTCATCTTATTATTCCAGCTTTCCAGTCTTGATGAAGAGTCTCTGCCTGAAATACTAACTGTTTATTCCTCTCTATAGATGTTCCCTGACCTGCTGAGTTCCTCCAGCATCCTGACTGGGTTATTCTGGATATAAAGGGAATCTGAGAGGAAAGTATTTTAAATAGCGACGATGTGATGCTAGACGAAGTGGTTTATTGAATAAAATCACTAGTGGCATTAAGGACATAGGAAATGGAAAGGTACAGACATAACCCAGGCAAATTTGTTAACTGTATTAGAGAAAACTAGTTGGCACAGAGCCATGTCAACATTGGCCCAAAAAGCTGTGCCACTGCACTGGCTAGTTATGGTGTTCCTGCAGCTGATCTTCATTCTTAGAGGGTAAAGAACCTAGCATAACTAACTCCTGATCAGAGATCAATTGCCAGTGATTGTGTGTCAGGCAGCGCAGTGCCCCAGAGGATTGTGGTCCTCTTCTCTGTCTTGCTGTGGTTCGAGGTGAAGAGTAGCACTGATACTCAAGTTGCCTTTAATCCAGAAAAGTGTAGAGACATCATCAGTGAGTATCATAAAGCCTGGGACATTTTGAATAAATGGCAGTCAGGCAGGAGAATGGAGTAAAGTCTGGCACCATAAACAAAAGGGATTCTGCAGATGCTGTAACACATAGAGAATGCTGCAGGAACTCAGCAGATTAGGCAGCACCTGTGGGAAGGAGTGAACATTCCTGATGAAGGGTCTCAGCACAAAACGTCGACTGTTCATTTCTTTCATAGAGGCAGCCTGACTAGGATCAGTCAAAATCTTGTTAAATGCTGAAGGTTCTGAAAATGACCTCTTGCTCCTATTTCTTAGTTCTTCCACAATGTGCTGCTTCTCAAGTAACACAGATCTCTGTGGCTCACCACCATGGAGAGGTTCAGTGCGAAAACAAAGAAAGCTTTAACCATTGGAACTGGTCCATGCACTCACATGTCTCCTCCCCTCCATACACTCATCCCTCAAGACGAACAGAGCTGACAAGTAGCTTGCAGGAAAAATAACCAAACCTGTAACTTGAACCACTGAGAACTTTTCAAAATCAGACATTTACATCCTGAGTTTTTATTATTAATAGCTGGTTTTGCTACAATTGACGGAGACACAGTGTGTTACCCAGTTAATCATTTATATATGCTTTATTAGCATTTAGTATGTTCCTTGTGGTGTGACTATTGCTGACAAAGTGAAGGATGATATTTGGTAACCAAAAAAAAATATCTATATTTATGGTCAGGATGCAAGTTGATGAGACTAGGTAGTTTAAATGGTTAATAATTAATGGTTAATGGATATCAATAAATTAGAGAGAGTGCAGAGACGATTTACTAGAATGTTACCTAGGTTTCAGCACTTAAGTTACAGAGAAAGGTTGTACAAGTTAGGTCTCTATTCATTGGAGCGTAGAAGGTTGAGGGGGGACTTGATCGAAGTATTTAAAATTTTGAGAGGGATAGATAGAGTTGACGTGAATAGGCTGTTTCCATTGAGAGTAGGGGAGATTCAAACAAGAGGACATGATTTGAGAGTTAGGGGGCAGAAGTTTAAGGGAAACATGAGGGGGTATTTCTTTACTCAGAGAGTGATAGCTGTGTGGAATGAGCTTCCTGTAGAAGTAGTAGAGGCCAGTTCAGTTGTGTCATTTAAGGTAAAATTGGATAGGTAAATGGACAGGAAAGGAGTGGAGGGTTATGGGCTGAGTGCGGGTAGGTGGGACTAGGTGAGATTAAGAGTTCGGCACGGACTAGGAGGGCCAAGATGGCCTGTTTCCGTGCTGTGATTGTTCAGCATGGACTAGATGGGCTGAAAAGCCTGCTTCTGTGCTGTACTTCTCTCTGACTCAGCCAGTCAAGCAGCATCAGTGGAAAGGAATACTAGATGAAAATTCGAGTCAGTGAAGAATCATGGAGTTGAAGCATATTCACAGCTTCCTCCTCCCACCGGAGCTGCTTGATTGGCGGCAGTCTTCCAGCTTTTCTTATTTCGCTTCAGAATCCAGCAACTGCAATTTTATTTGTTTTCCATTGATGAATTTGATGTAATAGATCATGTTCCAGAAACACAGGCTCAAGGGATTGGTCTTTTCACAACCAGCATCACTTTCTCCATCCTGCCCTCAATGTTAATACATAAATTGCTAAATCAGTTTAATTTACTAATTTAAGTTAGATGCCATCTCATTGGCAACCCCAGAAGATTTGGATAGCAAATAGTTCCAAGAGTGAACTGTTTAACAACAGTTAAAACAATAACATCGCAGAAAAAGTGCAATGTATGTGGAGGTCACAACAAAGTAAATGGTGGGATCAAGGTTCCATCTCATCATACTGGGGAGTCAGTTCAATAATCTGATAACAGTATGATAGAAGCTGTCCTTGAGCTTGGTGAAACAGGCTTTTGATTCTTCTGCCCACTGGGAAGGGGGAGAAAGCAGAGTTTCTGAAGTGACTGATGTCTTTATGCTGCTGCTTTACCAAGACAGCAGGAAGTGTAGACAGAGGGGAGGCTAGTCTCGATAATGAGCTGTATCCTTAACTCTCTGCAGTTTCTTGCAGCCATGGGCAGAGCAGTTGCCATAGCAAGCCATGATGCATTTAGATAGGATGTTTTCTATGGTACATCAATAAAAATTAGTGAGAGTTAAAGCAAATGTGCCAAATCTCTTTAGCCTCATGAGGAAATAGAACACTGGTGAACTTTCTTGACCAGTACAGGCAGTTGGTGATGTTCATTCCTCAGAACCTGTAGCTATCAACCCTCGCGACCTAATCATCGTTGATGTTAGAAGTATAGAAGCATAGAAAACCTACAGCACAATACAGGCCCGTTGGCCCACAGTGTTGTGCCAAACATGTACTTACTTTGGAAATTATGTAGGGTTACCCATAGCCCTCTATTTTTCTAAGCTCCACGTACCTATCCAGGAGTCTCTTAAAAGAACCTATCATATCCGCCTCCACCACCATTGCCGGCAGCCCATTCCACGCACTCACCACTCTCTGCATAAAAAACTTACCCCTGACATCTCTTCTGTACCTACCTCCAAGCAACTTAAAACTGTGCCCTCTCATGATAGCCATTTCAGCCCTGGGAAAAAGCCTCTGACTATCCACATGATCAATGCCTCTCATCATCTTATGCACCTCTATCAGGTCTCCTCTCATCCTCCATCACTCCAAGGAGAAAAGGCCAAGTTCACTCAATCTAGTCTCATAAGGCATGCTCCCCAATCCAGGCAACAATCTTGTAAATCTCCTTTGTACCCTTTCTATAGTTTCCACGTCCTTCCCGTAGTGAGGTGACCAGAACTGAGCACAGTACTCCAAGTGGGGTCTGACTAGGGTCCTATATAGCTGTAACGTTACCTTTTGGTTCCTAAATTCAATTCCACGATTGATGAAGGCCAATACACCATACACCTTCTTAACTACTGAATCAACCTGCACAGCAGCTTTGAGTGTCCTATGGACTCTGACTCCAAAATCCCTCTGGTACTCCACACTGCCAAGAGTCTTACCATTAATACTATTTTCTGCCATCATATTTGACCTACCAAAATGAACCACTTCATACTTAACTGGGTTGAACTCCATCTGCCACTTCTCAGCCCAATTTTGCAACCTATTGATGTCCCGCTGTAACCTCTGACAGCCCTCCACACTATCCACAACACACCCAACCTTTGTGTCATCAGCAAATTTACTAACCCATCCCTCCACTTCCTCCTCCAGGTCATTTGTAAACATCACGAAGGAGAGGGAATCCCAGATCAGATCCCTGAGGCACACCACTGGTCACCGACCTCCATGCAGAATATGACCCATCTACAACCACTCTTTTACTTCTGTGAGCAAGCCAATTCTGGATCCACAAAGCAAGGTCCCCTTGGATCCCATGCCTCCTTACTTTCTCAATAAGCCTTGCATGGGGTACCTTTTCAAATGCCTTGCTGAAATCCATATACACTACATCTACTGCTCTTCCCTTATCAATGTGTTCAGTCACATCCTCAAAAAATCCAATCAGGCTCGTAAGGTACAACCTGTCTTTCACAAAGTCATGTTGACTATTCCTAATCATATTATGCCTCTCCAAATGTTCATAAATCCTTCTTCTCAGGATCTTTTCCAATAACTTACCAACCACTGAAGTAAGACTCACTGGTCTATAATTTCCTGGGCTATCTCTACTCCTTTTCTTGAATAAGGGAACAATATCTGCAACCCTCCAGTCCTCTGGAACCTCTCCCATCCCCATTGATGATGCAAAGATCATCACCAGAGGCTCAGTAATCTCCTCCCTTGCTTCCCACAGTAGCCTGGGGTACATCTCATCTGGTCCCGGCGACTTATCCAACTTGATGATTTTCAAAAGCTCCAGCACATCCTCTTTCTTAATATCTACATACTCAAGCTTTTCAGTCCACTGCAAGTCATCCCTACAATCCTCAAGATCCTTTTCTGTAGTGAATACTGAAACAAAGTATTCATTAAGAATCTCTGCTATCTCCTCCCACTTTCCTGCTCCCATTTTCCTGAAGTCAATGAATAGTTATTTTGTTTCACTGACATTTGGGGAAAGGTTGTTGTTGTGACACCATGTCACTAGGCTCTTTCTCCTCTTTCTCTACTCTCACTCATCATTTTTTGAGATATAGCCTAATGTCATGATACAATCTGCAATCGAAGATGGGGTTATCCACGTGATTCTGAGTGTATAGGGAGCAGAGTAAGGTGCTGAGGATTGTGGAGCATCAATGTTGAGGATAATCGTGGTGGAGGTGCTGCTGCCTGTCCTTAATGAGTGTTATCTGTTGGTCAGAAAATCAGAATCTAGTTGCAACAGGAGTTCTGGACTCCCAAGTTTAGAATTTTGGAGATAGGTTTGCTTTGAGTTATTGTATTGAAGACAGAGTTACATTGACATTGGTGTCTTTGCTATCCAGATGTCCAGAGAGGAGTGTGGGACCAGGAAGATGGCATCCACCATAGACCTGTTTTGGTGGAGGCAAATTGAAGTGGTTCAAGGTTATCTGGGAGGCTGGAGTTAATGTATGCCCTATCCAACCTCTCAAAGCACCTTTCAAATGTCCTTCTAAAATATATATTTTTATATGGTTGTGTGGGAAATGCTAATGATGTTCTATTTTGATTATGCCAGGGTGAGTGTGCAAATTTCATCTGCCTCATTGAGCCTTGGAACCGTACACACCTATATGTCTGTGGAACTGGAGCTTATCATCCTGTCTGCACCTATGTCAACAGAGGGCGCAAGGCAGAGGTAAGTTGCTACAAGCAAGGCAATACCTGTCCCTTCACCACCATCATACCATCATTACATAGAAAATAAGGACCCTTGCCTGGCATACCCTCTTCTCATCATAACTGTCAGTAAATAAGTACAGGAGCCTGGTGAGCCACACACTTCATCTTCACCGTTCAGATTTATAAATGGTCCCTTAAACACTACTTCACTAATCTTTTAGTTTTACACTGTGTATTTATTTTTGCAGTTTATAGTAATTTCATGGCTTTACTACCAAATGTTGCATCATTTATAAAACTGATAGTGAAACTCTTTTTGGAAAGAACACTGTCAATCTGTCAATAATTCAGTAGAATAAGAAACCAATGGTTCACTATGCTCAAACTACTTTAGTTCATTCATGGAATTGAAACCTATCGAATCTCACAGAAGTCTATAAAATCTCATAGAAACCCGTTGAATCACATTGAAACCTATTGAATCTCATTGAAATCTATCAAATCTCTTAGAAACCCATTGATTCTTATTGAAGAGACACACACAAAATGCTGGAGGAACTCAGCAGGCCAGGCAGTATCTATGGAAAAGAGTACAGTAGCATTTTGGGCCAAGGACCTTAGGCAGGAAACCTATCGAATCTCATTGAAATCTATCAACTCACATAGAAATCCATCAAATCATATTGAAACCTATCAAATCTCATTGAAATCTATCAGATCATATTGAAATTGATCACATCTCGATGAAACCTACCAAATCTCATTGATATCTATCAAATCTCATAGAAGCTTATTGAAGTCTATCAAATCACCTTGAAACCATTGAATCTCATTAGTACCTACTGAATCTCATTGAAGCCTGTCAAATCACATTGAAACCTATAGAATATCAAATATTGAAAGACCTAGAAGGAGTGGATGTTCAGAGGATGTTTCCTATAGTGGAAGAGTTTAGGACCGGGGGCACAACCTCAGCCTCAGATGTCAATTTAGAACAGAAATGAGAAAGAATTTCCTAAACCAAAGGTAGTGAATCTGTGGAATTTATTGCCACAGATGACTGTGGAGGACAAATCTTTGGACTTACTTATTTATTTGTTTATTTGTTTGTTTGTTTGTTGAGATACAGTGCGGAATAGCCTCGATCAGCCCTTCGAGCAATACTACCCAGCAACCCCGTATTTAATCCTAGCCTGATCACAGGAAAACGTACAATGACCAATGAACATACCATCCAGTATGTCTTTGGACTGTGGGAGAAACCTGTGCACCCAGAGGAGATGGTTACAAGAAGAATGTACAAATTCCTTACAGATAGTTGTGGGAATTGAACCTGAGTTGCTGGTACTGTAAAGTGTTGTGCTAATCACTATCCTCTGCAATACAGAGGGTAATTGGTTCTTGATTAGCAAGGACATCAAAAGTTATGGGGAGAATCCAGGGAAATGAGGTTGAGAGGGATAATAAATCAATTGTGATGATATCATGGAGCAGGCTCAATGGGCCAAGCGGCCTAATTCTGCTCCTATGCCTGAGGTTAATTGGTCATTGTAAACTATCCCATGATTAAGTTAGGGTTAAATCAGGTTTGTTGGGGGAGCTTGCTGGGTGGCACAGCTTGAAGAGATAGAAGGGCATATTCCACACTGTGTATCTAAATAAAAATAAATGTCAAAAATCCCCTATCAAATGCCTAGCCTCAGTTCTGGCTTCCAGTGATGGCGGCTCATCAGGGCTGATTCAAGGACTTGTTATTTATGACGGTGGTACAAATGAAGTATTCCTCAATACCCCAAACTCAGAAGCATCACTTCCATTTTTACAGAGTTTAAGTGAGCCAATTTTCTTGATTTATTTCTTCACTTCAACCTGCCCAAACCTTTCCATCAACACATGTCACATCAATGCCTGAGTGCTCAAATTCCAATAGGCATGAGAGCAAACTGACCTCTCAGATATGGCCATTATTTATTGATTAATTTAGTGATACAGCTCAGAAAAGGCCTTTCCAGTCCTTCAAACTGTGCACCCAACAACCCTGATTTAACACTAACCTAATCACAGGACAATTTACAATGACCATTTAACCTACCTGAAACATCTTTGGATTGGGAGGAAACCGGAGCTCCTGGAAAAGCCCACACATTCCAAGGGAAGAATGTACAGACTCTTTACAAAGAACACTGGGATTTGAACTGTGAATTCTGCTGTGTCAAGCTGTAAAAGATTTACTCTAACTGCTGTGCTACTGTGGCGCTCATCTCTCATCTGAGAGCAAGTTCATTTCTTTTCAGGGCCTTACATTGCCAGATAGAATTGAGACAAGGCCAGTCCTTTTGAGTTCCTGTCTGTGCAGCTGTTGGCCATGAGAGGCCTTCTGATACCAGTGCAGAACACTGTTCAGGAACTAATAATTCAGGAAGCAAGAGCCAGTGTAAGGAACCATTTAGTGTCCTTTGCACTGGGACACAGAGAATTCCTCGGGAGTAAAGGTTGGGAAAGGCAGCTGTGGAAATGGATGATTCATAAGGCCAAACAGAAGATAAAATGGATTCCTCCTGGGTAGCTGTGGCTCCCTTACCTGCAAATATACTTGTTGTGGACCACGTTTGTGCAGATGGTAACACAGGCATTCCTAACCTGTAACATACTGGCCAGGTATGAGGTGTTAATTCACTCCCCCCCCACATGTGTACAGTGAAGACGCAAGGTACACAGAGGCTGACGAGAGTGAATTTCCATAATTATCAATAACTAACGTCAATAGCAGTCATGTACAATCGATTTGATTTGCTTCCTGCCAAATCATTTTCACCTCTATTCCAGTTGGGAGGTGAGAAATATACACCTATTACTGGATTATAGAATACTCTTCCCCCAGCCATATCCTTCCACACTCTTTTTTGACATCTACTAGGTGTTTACAGAGTGAACCTGTGACACTCCCACAGAATTGCAAGTCCTCAGTCTTAAAAATGCACATCCCACAAGACAAGGGTGGCATTATCTTTTCACTCTTGTCGATGAGTTATCTCAAAATCCTGCATCTTCCAGCAGACTTTACCGTGAAGTTCTCCGTGCCCAGTGCTGCCAACAGTGGGCACACAAGGGAACTGCAGGCCCAGAGGCTTTGGCTGCAAAGTGAAGCAGTGTTGGCTTTTACACAACAGCAGTGCGCTCTCTAGCAGCTGAGGCTTTGCCTTCTTGCCAAGTACTTGAGGAAAAATGGTGATTACAGCATCTAGCATATGTGGGGTTTGGCATTCAGCGCTATAGTCCTATTAGCTTGGTACAATCCCTCAACTGTGAGTATGTACAACTCACTACAAAAGTGAGTGTGTAGAGGCCAGGGAGTGACCACCATCTGCTAAACCATCAGATGCAAGCCATCCGGTGAAATGTGTTTGCTATTTCAAAATTCAAAGCTCGAAATTTCCAAGTAAATTTATTATGAAAGCACATATATGTCACCATATACTACTCTAAGATTCATTTTCTTGTGGGCATTCACAGTAAGTACAAAAAACACGATAGATTCATTGTTTGATAGAACCTAGCATAATGTTTAAAACTGTTTAAAAAGGCTGTAAACAGAAACCAGGAAATTATAGGCTGGTGATTCTGACATCATTTGTGCAAAGGTCATTCTAAGGGACCAGATATATGAGTATTTGTTTAGACATGGGCTGATTAAGGATAATCAACATGGCTTTATGCATGCTAGGTTATGTCTAACCAATCTTATAGAGCTCTTGGAGGAAGGTACCAGAAAAGTAGATAAAGGTCAGGCAGTGGATGTTGTCTACATGGACATTTGACAAGGTCCCACATAGGAGGCTGCTCAAGAGGGATCCGCATTCAAGATGAGCTAGTAAAATGGGTCAGACATTGGCTTTCTGGGAGAAGCCAGAGAGTGGTAGTGGAGGATTGCTTCTCTGACTGGAGGTCTGTGACTAGTGGTGTGCCACAGGGATCAGTGCTGAGTCCTTTGTTCTTTGTCAATGAAACCAATGAACTAGATGATAATGCGGTTAACTAAATCAGCAAATTCACGGATGACACCAAGATTTGAGGTGTAGTGGACAGTGAGGATGACTATCATAGGGACCTGCATCAGCTGGAAAAATGGGCTAACAAATGTTAGAGGAATTTAATGCAGACAAGTGCGAAGTTTGCACTTTGGGAGGACCAACCAGGGAAGGTCTTACACAGTGAATAGTAAGGCACTGAGGAGTGTGGTAGAACAGGGATCTGGGAATACAGGTATGCAGTTTGTTGGAAGTGTCATCACAGGTAGATAGGGTCGAAAAGAGAGCTTTTGGCATATTGACCTTCATAAATCAATGTATTGAGTACAGAAGATGGGATATTGAAGTTGTATAAGAGATTGGTGAGGCCTAATTTGGTGAAAAATATACAAGAGATGTTGCTGGATCTGGAGAACTTGAGTTATAAGGAAAGCTTGAATAGGTTAGGACTGCATTCTTTAGAACATAGAAGATTGAGAGGAGATTTGACAGAGGTATACAAAATTATGAGGGATATAGATAGGATAAATGCAAGCAGTTTTTTTCCACTGAGGTTGGGTGGGACTGCAACCAAAGGTCATGGGTTAAGGGTGAAATGTGAGAAGTTTAAAGAGAATATGAGGGGAAACTTCTTTACTCAGAGGGTTGTTGGAGTATGGAATGAGCTATCAGTGCAAGTGGTCCACACAAACTAAATTCCAATGTTTAAGAGAAATTTTGGATGGGTATATGGATAGTAGGGATGTGGAGGGCTATGGTCTCAGTGCAGGTTGGTGGAGTAGGCAGTTTAGATGGTTTGGGCATGAATTAGATGGGCTTAAGGGTCTGGTTCTGTGTTTTACTCATGCATTGATGACTAATGAAAAACCACACGCAGCAAAGATGGACAGACAACCAATGTGCAAAAGACAACAAAAAAGAAAAAAACACAAAATAATAATAAATCAATAAGCAATAAATATTGAGAACATGAGATGAAGAGCCTTTATAGTTGGTGGAAACAATTCAGTATTGGGGTTAGCAAAGTTTTCCCTCTAGTTCAAAGGGCTGATGGCTGAAGGGTAATAACTGTTCCTGAATCTGGTGGTGTGGGGCCTGAGGCTCCTGTACCTCTTTCCTGATGGCAGCAGCAAGAAGAGAGCATGTCCTGGGTGATGGGAGTCATTGATGATAGATACTTCTTTCCTGGTACAGTGGTCCTTGTAGATGTGCTCAATGGTGGGGAGGTCTTTTCCACCAATGGACTGGGCTGTACCCATTACTTTTTGTAGGCTTTTCCTTTCAAGAGTGTAAGTATTTACATACCAGACCCCAGTGACCATCTGAGAACATGCTTGAGCTTGTTCTAATCAATTTGTCAGCTGAATAAATGTCTTGCAGTTAGGAACCAACTGAAGGGTGGATTTCTGTAGAATTCATTGGAATTCTCTACCCTATAGGATGCTCAGTGATTGAAACAGAGAAGGTGGATTCAGGTTTCCCAGCAGTAGAAGGAAGGAACGGAATCTTCTGTCATCCGAATGTTCTCCCTTGTTGGATCCCAGTACTTTTGTAATCCAAAGGTACTTTGGAAGTCAAGAATGAAACACAAACTTCTTGCTTCCAGTTACTCTATTAAATGTTACAAGGCCAAAGAGAACAATGAAAAAAGAGACCAGACTAGAGATAACAGAAATTCCAATGATAACAATTAAACTACAGAACAGCCAAATTCAAGTTATGTGACACTAGCAATTTAAACTAAAAAATTTCTAGAAAAATATGGCAGCAACTATACCACAATTACTGGAAAATTTACTATAGGAAAAAATAACAACTCTAAACCCCAATCAGATGTCATAATGATAACTGTATAAAATGTCAGAAGTTTTGCATTAAAAGTCTGGATGGAGTTTCAACTGTTTATACTTGACAAATATTGAAACAGGTTCACCATCACTATATGAGAAGTTTGGGGAATATTATTTCCCAATGATAAACGACGTTAGAGTTAAAAAAAGCAACAGGAACACCAACATGTTAATAACTCTCTCCATTGCCAGCTCTATGTTATGTTATGTTGCTTTAGATCAGGTCTGAACTTGAGTGTGAACTACTTGATGTAACTGTAGGTTTAAGGAGACTGTTGTAATCTGTGATATTGGATATAGAGAGGCCCTCCATTGGTTGGACTTGACCATGGATATTGTGTCCCAGCATGATATGCACGCCAGGGCAGTACAATATGGAGAGGAAGCTTTTGCCCATTTAACAGACTCCCTCTCTCCATGCAGCTGATGAATCCAAAGGAATAGCAGAGATCGATACATCTTGGAACCAGAGGGTTCACAGGAGATGCCAGCATTGAAGTCAATGTAGGGACTCCAGCTCCAGAGTTTTGCTCAGAGTTTACACCTTTAGTTTTCCTCACGGGTGGGTATTGCTTCAAGGAAGAGGAGATTTGAGATCAGAGTTTTTCTTCTCCTAGAAGAGTGCCAACCACGGCTGATAGGTGTCATCTGCCCGAAGCCATTAGTTTTAAGGCATCGGGAACCCACATTTGCCCCTTCTTCTGTCAGTCAAAATGATTCCGCCAAACTTAGTACCTAAGCCACAGGTGAAGGACAGGAGCTAGACTTCATTGTCAGAGACCACAAGATACGCACCACTGTGAGCATTTAGTAGGTAGTGGGAACATATTTCCACTAACCCCCACACCCCAGCTATAACAAACTTAAGGGATCCTATACAACACCCTCCTTAAAGAAACACTAAACCATCACAAAATTACCAGGGGATATAAATCCAAACCACTCTGTCAAAACATTTCTATATCTCTCGAACTTTAGAATTCCTGGGGATATACAACATGCTTTTCATTTCTTCTCTTTCTTGTCAAATATGTTTCTCAGATCAAATCCAACGTGTTCTGGCAACTACAATCTGATGAGCTAATATTTGTTTAAAGCTTATTTTATGCAGGATTTAACAAGTGTAATACTAACAAAATAATTTTGAACACAAACTTTTGCCATTTGAGATGGGGCATAGTCCATGCATTATCATACTAATCCCTCTTTTCCAATGTTTGTCTCTTGAGATGGCGCTACTCAGATGTACCCTACCGATTTTTTTTCCTGTGGACAATCAGATAAAGAATTAAAGATTAAAAAAAAACAACTCAGAGTTTTACACATCAGCATCCCATGTAAATGCAAAGATCATGCTAGCAATCATTGGAAGATGAAATCATGTCTCTTTGTAAATTAGTCTGGATATTCCTCTATACAATTCACTTACCACATTTCATGTTTTCCCTGAATCATTCATGCAAAAAAGGATGCTGAAAGTCAGATACTGTATGGTCTCTCCATTATCAACATGAATTGGAGATCGTAGAGGCAACCTTCTACTTCTGTTCATCATTCACAAAAGAAAACAGAAGCTTATAGCTCTGAGATGGGAAAAGAGACTTCAGTTGAAACCCAATATTGCACTTGTCCAGCACTTGAGCAGCCTCAGTAGTTAAAGCTCATGATAAAGGAATCCTCAAAACTGGATTGTCCTATTCACAGCCCCTTGAAAACAAAAAAATATATTAACTAAAAAAAATTAAAAATGACAGATCACATGAGCATTCAACATTGTGGTGTTTATCCCTGCAATTGTACTGCACCATACAATGGTGTAGAGCCACTCACAACAGGACTCAATCTGGGCAGACGTTTGGGTGAGATCCCACACATGCAAACAATTACCTTGTTCCATCTTCCCCCATGTTTTCCTTCAAATACATAGCAGCTTTATTGTGTAACTATTCTGTAGCTGCCTTGGGCTGATGTGCTTTAAGGTTTAACACTTCCTGGTGGTTAGCAGGCTGGTATGAGGTCATTGCAGAATTGCATAGGTTGCATAATCTAGCATTCAAACTGCCATAAGCACTTAATATGTTTTTGGGCCAATTTAACAAATTCTTACAGGGTTGCAAGAAAGTGTTTGCAGTTCACAGTTACTCCACAAAGAAAGAATAACATTCAATTTTGAGAGAAAATATATAGCTTCTTAATCAATAAGAGTTTATGAAAGTATCTTATAAATTAGAGGAAGACATCAAATATTTTCCTTTCACATTTTCTCTATGATAATAGAGCCACAAGCAACATACACTCAGTGACCCCTTTATTAGGTACACTTGTACATGTGCTTGTTAATGTGGATATCTAATCTGTCAATGATGTGGCAGCAACTCAGTGCATAAAAGCATGCAGACATGGTCTAGAAGTTCAGTTGTCTGTCAGAACGAACATCAGAATGGGCAAGAAATGGTATCTAAATGATTTTGATCATGGAATGATTGTTGGTGCCATATGGGGTGGTTTGTCTATCTCAAAAACTGCTGATCTACAGGGATTTTCACACACAACAGTCTTTAGAGTTTACAGAGAATGGTGTGAAAAACAAAGAAACATCAAATAAGTGACAGTTCTTTGGGTGAGAATGCCTTGTTAATGAGAGAGGTCAGAGGAGGATGTCCAGACAGGCTCAAACTGACAGGAAAGCAACAGAAACTCAAACACCCACATGCCGCAATACAGGTGTGCAGAAGAGCATCTGTGAAGGCATAATACATCAATCCTCGAAGTGGATGGCTACATCAGCCGAAAGCCAGCAATGTACACTCAATGGCCGCTTTATTCGGTACACGAGATACCGAGTGTGTACTTTCCATTGTAAATGGCTGTCTATGCAAGACATCAGGGTTCTCTTTTGATAATTCATATTTACTAGCTTTTGTACAATGGATATCAATATTGTTTGAGTAAAGTACATTCATTTCAGATAATTTAATCACCATGTTTTCCCAGAATCTATGTTTGCATAAAAATCACACATACTGAGAACCCATTCATACAGGTCAGCACAACCCCGTTCCATGACCTACCATCTTAGATCCAATTGAGAAGGTGGGGGAATACATGTGGGCAACAGATTAGATGCATTAGAAACATAGAAAACCTACAGCACAATACAGGCCTTTTGGACCACAAAGCTGAGCCGAACATGTCCCTAGCTTAGAACTACACAGGCTTTACCCATAGCCCTTTATTTTTCTAAGCTCCATGTAACCATCCAGGAGTCTCTTAAAAGACCCGATGGTTTCTGCCTCCACCACCGCCGCCAGCAGCCCATTCCACTCACTCACCACTCTCTGCGTAAAAAACTTACCCCTGATATCTCCTCTGTAACTACTTCCAAGCACTATAAAACTATGCCCTCGCATCATAGCCATTTCAGTTCTGGGGAAAAGCCTCTGACTATCCACACGATCAATGCCGCTCATTATCTTGTACACCTCTATCAGGTCACCTCTCATCCTCCGTTGCTCCAAGAAGAAAAGGCCAAATTCACTCAGTCTATTCTCATAAGGCATGCTCCCCAATCCAGGCAACATCCTTGTAAATCTCCTCTGCACCATTTCTATGGTTTCCACGCCCACGACCAGAACTGAGCACAGTACTCCAAGAGGGGTCTGACCAGGGTCCTGTATAGCTGCAACATTACCTCTCAGCTCCTAAATTCAATTCTACGATTGATGAAGGCCAATACACCATATGCCTTCATAACCACAGAGTCAACCTGCGCAGCTGCTTTGAGCGTCCTATGGACTCGGACTCCAAGATCTCTCTGATCCTCCACACTGCCAAGAGTCTTACCATTAATACTATATTCTGTCATCATAGTTGACCTACCAAAATGAATCACCTCATATTTATCTGGGTTGAACTCCATCTGCCATTTCTTAGCCCAGTTTTGCATCCTATCAATATCCCATTGTAAACACTGACAGCCCTCCACACTATCCACAACACCCCTAACCTTTGTGTCATCAGCAAATTTACTAACCCATCCCTCCACTTCCTCATCCAGGTCATTCATAAAAGTCACAAAGAGTAGGGCTCCCAGAACAGATCCCTGAAGCACACCACTGGTGACTGGGCTCCATGCAGAAGATGACCCACCTACAACCACTCTTTGCCTGGGCAAGCCAATTCTGGATCCACAAAGCAATGTCCCCTTGAATCCCATGCCTCTGTACTTTCTCCATAAGCCTTGCATGGGGTACCTTATCAAATGCCTTGCTGAAATCCATATACACTACATCTACTGCTCTATTTTCATCAATGCGTTTAGGCACATCCTCAAAAAATTCAATCAGGCTCATAAGGCATGACCTGCCCTTGACAAAGCCATGCTGACTGTTCCTAATCATATTATGCTTCTTTAAATGTTCATTAATCCTGCCTCTCAGGATCTTCTCCATCAGCTTACCAACCAGTGAAGTAAGACTCACTGGCCTATAATTCCCAGAGCAATCCCTAATCCCTTTTTTGAATAAGGGAACAACATCCGCAACCCTCCAATCCTCTGGAACCTCTCCCGTCCTCATTGATGATGAAAAGATCATCGCCAGAGGCTCAGCAATCTCCTCCCCACTGTAGCCTGGGGTACATCCCTTCTGGTCCTGGTGATTTATCCAACTTGATACTTTCCAAAAGCTCCAGCACATCTGCTTCCTTAATATCCACATGCTCAAGCTTTTCAGTCCGCTGCAAGTCATCACTACAATCGCCAAGATCCTTTTCCATAGTGAATACTGAAGTAAAGTATTCATTAAGCACCTCTGCTATTTCCTCCAGTTCCATACACACTTTTCCACTCTCATATTTGATAGGCCCTATTCTTTCACGTCTTATCCTCTTGCTCTTCACATGCTTGTAGAATGCCTTGGGGTTTTCCTTAATCCTGCCCGCCAAGGCCTTCTCATGGCCCCTCTGGCTCTCCTAATTTCATTCTTAAGCTCCTTCCTGCTAGCTTTGAAATCTTTTAGATTTAGATTTCAATGATTACCTAGTTTTTTGAAATATTCATTAGCTCTTTCTTTCTTCTGGACTAGATTTATAACAGCCTTTGTACACCGCAAATCTTGTACCTTACCATTCTTTCCATATGCTCACTGGAACGTACCGACTCAGAACCCCATGCAAATACCCCCTGAACATTTGCCACATTTCTTCCGTATTTCCCTGAGAACATCTGTTTCCAATTTATGTTTCTAAGTTCCTGCCCGATAGCCTCATATTTCCCCTTACTGCAGTTAAACATTTCCCTAACTTGTCTGTTCCTATCCCTCTCCAATGCTATAGTAAAGGAGATAGAATTGTGGTCACTACCTCCAACATGCCCTCCCACTGAGAGACCTGACACCTGACCAGGTTCATTTCCCAATACCAGATCAAGTACAGCCTCTCCTCTTTAAGGCTTATTTACATATTGTGACAAGAAACCTTCCTAAACACACCTAACGAACTCCACCCCATCTAAACTCCTCACTCCAGGGAGATGCCAATCTATATTTGGGAAATTAAAATCTCCCACCACAATAACCCTGTTATTATTACTCCTTTCCAGAATCTGTCTCCCTTTCTGCTCCTCGATGTCCCTGTTACTATTGGGTGGTCTATAAAAAACACCAAGTAGAGTTATTGACCCCTTCCTGTTCCTAACCTCCACCCACAGAGACTCCGTAGACAACCCCTCCATGTAGACAACTCCTCCATGACTTCCTCCTTTTCTGCAGCCGTGACACTATCTCTAAACAACAGTGCCATGCCCCCCCACCACTTTTGCCTCCCTCCCTATCCTTTCTGAAACATCTAAAGCCCGGCACTTGAAGTAACCATTCCTGTTCCTGCACCATCCAAATCTCTGTAATGGCCACAACATCATAGCTCCAAGTACTGATCCACACTCTAAGCTCATCTGCTTTATTCATGATACTCCTTGCATTAAAATAGACTCATCTCAAACCATCGGTCTGAGTGCATCCCTTCTCTATCACCTGCCTATCCTCCCTCTCACACTGTCTCCAAGCTTTCTCTATTTGTGAGCCAACCTCCCTTTCCTCTGTCTCTTCAGTTCAGTTCCCACCACCCCAGTAATTCTAGTTTAAACTCTCCCCAGTAGCCTTAGCAAACCTCCCCACCAGGATATTGGTCCCTCTGGGATCCAAGTGCAACCCGTCCTTTTTCTACAGGTCACACCTGCCCAGAAGACCCAGTGATCCAGAAAGCTGAATCCCTGCCCCCTGCTCCGATCCCTCAGCCACGCATTTATCCTCCACCTCATTCCATTCCTACTCTCACTGTCACGTGGCACAGGCAGTAATCCCAAGATTACTACCTTTGAGGTCCTGCTTCTCAACTCCTTTCCTAACTCTCTGCAGTCTGTCTTCAGGACTTCCTCCCTTTACCTATCTATGTCGTTGGAACCACAACCTCTTGCTATTCTCCTTCCCACTTCAACATATTGTGGACATGATCAGAACATCCCGGACCCTGGCACCTGGGAGGCAAACTACCATCCATATTTCTTTCCTGCGTCCACAGAATCGTCTATCTGACTCCCTAACTATTGAGTCCCCTATCACTGCTGCCATCATCTTCCTTTCCCTACCCTTGAGCCACAGGGCCAGACTCTGTGCCGGAGGCATGTCCACTGATGCTTCCCCTGGGTAGGCTGCCCCCCCCCCCCCCCCAACAGTACTCAACAGGAGTACTTATTGTTAAGGGTGGCAGCCACTGGTGTACTCTCTAGTACCTGACCCTTCCCCTTTCCTCTCCTGACTGTTACCTACTTCTCTGTTTCCTGTGGTCTCAGAGTGACTACCTGCCCATAGATCCTGTCTATCACCTCCTCACTCTCCCTGACCAGACAAAAGTCATCGATCTGCATCTCCAGTTCCCTAACGTGATCACTAAGGGGCTGCAGCTTGACACACCTGGTGCAGAAGTGGTCATCCATGTGTCTAAATTTTCGACTGCTTCTGCCTCACAACACTGCATCTAATTCCCAAAGTTTATTGAGGAGTTTATTTTATTCAGCTACAGCATGGAAAATGATCTCCCAGCCCTTAGAGCCATGCCACCCAGCAGCCCCTGATTTAACCCTAGCCTAATCATGGGACAATTTACAATGACCAATTAACCTGCTAACTGGTATGCAACCCTTGCGTTCACAGGGAGAATGTACAGACTCTTTAAAGACACCGTCAGAATTGAACTCTGATGCCCCAAAACGTCATCGCATCACACTAACTGCTACACTACTGTGATAGTGCCTCACTTTTACAGGCACTGGACCATGTTTCCTCTATAATTGATATATTTCAATTCTTTTATCTCCTGGTTTAAATGCAATGTGTGGTTCAGCTCAATCTTACCCTTTGTATCAAAAATGAACTAGTCTCTTGAAAGACATGAAGGTATCTACAGTGTTGATTAAAAGATGCTTCTAATAAATATTTTCTTTCCCCCTTCTCTTCCCCCCCCCCCCCCCCCCCCGCTTTATGTTTGCTTGTCTCTGCTTTTACATCACTTTCTCAGGATTACATCTTCCATCTGGAGCCAGGAAAAGTTGAATCCGGCAAGGGCAAGTGTTCCTATGACCCCAAGCTCAACAGTGTGTCATCATTAATTAGTGAGTCTCTCTCTACTCTTCCTCAGTACATTGATGAGTCCAGACTAGAAGAGGAAGGAAGCAAGGAGAGAAGTTAAAGGAAAAGGGGGACGCAGTGCACAGTGGGTGGGCATGAATGTTATCCTGCCTGTAAATAACTGAATTCCATGGATCGTTGAAACAGGCTTCAGCAAGAGTCACTGTCAGTGGACAGATTGAAAGCAATTGTATTGGTATGTCAGTCACAGAAATGATCGTGTAATTGTCTGTGTTTGCTTGAGTGATTTGAGGCACTTTTGCTGAACTAATGTCATTGTCCATGATGAAGGCCCACTCAACAATGAGCAGCTGGAATGCAGACTGGAATCTGCATTGAAAGGAGATTGCTGTTCCAGATGTGTGCTCTGGCTTGTGTTTTAAATTCTATTGATTTGTCTTATTGCCCTCCCCACTCCCACTTCCTCCTGCCCTGCACCACATTAGCCTCCTTCAGCCACTGAAGATTATTCAATGTCATTTCGTGTACACAAATAGAAGGAGAACAAAATAGTTGTTACCCTGATCCAATGCAGCATATAAAAACACACAAAAGATAAGGAACACATTAATTAAAAACACACAACTATATAAATACACAATATAGCTTATGTACACAGATTGATGGTTTATTTATTTATTGATAAGCAGCATGGAATTGATCCTATCGGCCCTTCAAGCTACACTGCCTGGCAACCCCTGATGTAATCCTGCTTAATCACAGGAAAATTTACAGTGACCAATTTACCTACCAACCGGAACGTCTTCCGCCTGTGAGTGGAAACCAGAGAATGCGAAGAAAACCCACATATTCGACGGGGAGGATGTACAGCTCCTTACAGATGACATTGGAATTGAACTCCAAACACCAACAGCCAAGCTGTATAGTACCATAGCGCTCATTGTGTATGTCCTTAAACTGATGCTGGGCTGTACATGAGGTGACTGACAGGAAATAAAGTCATGGTTGATTTAGTGGGTGGAGGTGTTGATCAATCTTTCTGTTTGGGGTAGTAACTGTTTTTGAGTCTGGTAGTCTTGATGTGGATACTACGCAGACTCCTTCCTGATTGGCTTAGACCAACAGTCCATGAGCAGGGTGCATGCGACCCGTCATGATGTTACTGGCCCTTTTCCAGCACTGTCCTTGTTCACGGGGAGGCTGGTGCCAGTGAGGTGTTGATGTTTTCGTGGTTCTGCCCCTCCTCATCTGCTCCCCACCTACTTTGTATAAGAATGACAGAGGCCTGTTTGCAGGAAGTGAAGTTAGAATTCTCTCTTCACCTTTGGCTAGTCTTTGAATCATTCTAGACCTTTACTTCCTGCCAGCTGCCCGGCATTGTGGTCAGATTTGGCCTGGACCAGGTATATCCAGGAGGGTGTTCAACCTGGACGGTTAATTTGACTGATGTATCTCTCACACACACACACACACACACACACACACACACACACACACACACACACACACACACTCACACACACACACTCACTCTCACACACACACACACACACACACACACACACTCACACACACACACTCATACACACACACACTCACACACACACACACTCACACACACCACACACACACACACACACACACTCATACACACACACACACTCACACACACACACACACTCACACACACCACACACACACACACACACACACACACACACTCACACACACATACACACACACACACACTCACACACACACACTCTCACACCACACACACACACACTCACACACACATACACACACACACACTCACACACACACTCTCACACACACACACACTCTCACACACACACACACTCTCTCACACACACACACACACACACACACTCACACACACACACACACACTCTCTCACACACACACACACACACACACACACACTCACACACACACACTCACACACTCACATTCACACACACACACACTCACACACACACACACACACACACACACACACACACACACACACACACACACACACACACACACACACCACTTTGGCCCACAACCCCCTCCCACTACTTTTGTTGTGGTCATGGGGTGCAGACTGTACTTGTACCCAGCCCTGCTGAGATCAGTTGAAACTGGAAGACGAACTGGCAGTATTGGTCACCGTGTGCAGTTCTGTGTGCAGTTCTGGTCACCGAATTATAGGAAAGATATCAATAAATTAGAGAGAGTGCAGAGACGATTTACTAGGATGTTACCTGGGTTTCAGCAATTAAGTTACAGAGAAAGGTTGAACAAGTTAGGTCTCTATTCATTGGAGCGTAGAAGGTTGAGGGGGGATTTGATCGAGATATTTAAAATTTTGAGAGGAATAGATAGAGTTGACGTGAACAGGCTGTTTCCATTGAGAGTAGGGGAGATTCAAACTAGAGGACATGATTTGAGAGTTAGGGGGCAGAAGTTTAAGGGAAACACGAGGGGGTATTTCTTTACTCAGAGAGTGATAGCTGTGTGGAATGAGCTTCCTGTAGAAGTAGTAGAGGCCAGTTCAGTTGTGTCATTTAAGGTAAAATTGGATAGGTATATGGACAGGAAAGGAGTGGAGGGTTATGGGCTGAGTGCGGGTAGGTGGGACTAGGTGGGATTAAGGGTTCGGCACGGACTAGGAGGGCCGAGATGGCCTGTTTCCGTGCTGTGATGGTTATTTGGTTATAGTATGAGGTTATTCTGACACCACCAATGTAATGGTTTCCTGAACTCTCTGGGAAGCTTCCACAGGCCATCTCCCAATAGTTTATCAGAACCACTGAAGAATATCCAGTGCAACAAAGTTTTCTCGCTTTCAATTGTTCGATCGATTGACCATCTGGTGGCTGTAATCAGCTGCTCCATGAAGGATTGAGCTAAATACCCCATGCTTATCCCACATTTTATTAAGATCATAACTGATTTTAAACAGGAGATGCTAAATGTGTGTATCAGCTTTGCTAGTATCTGAAAAGACAGAAGAAAAGGCAAGTGGGCTTCAAAGGTATTTAGATTGATATATTGACTGACCTCCTGCACATCTGCACCATTTTCTGGTTTTTGTAAATTATTTCCTGTAGGTAAACCTGTCCTGCTTGTTGGACACTCATGAATTAGACAGTTTGAGATGTCAGAGCTATGGAACACTCCTATTTTTTTTGCCTCTACTCAGGACCTGAAGCGTAAAAACCGCGATCTCTGGAAAATCTGAAACAAAAACAGAAAATGTCAAAAGCACTCGGCAGGTCAAGAAAGAGAAATGAGTGTCAATGTTTCAGGTCAATGACCTTTCAAAAGAACTTGAACAGGAGAAAACAAGTGTGTGTTTAAGTTGCAGAGAAAGGGAGGGGTCAAGAGATCAGAGAGCTCTGTGATAAGGTGCAGACCGAAGTTGTCACTTTAAATCCTGACAGAAATGGAGGGGGAAAACAAAGGGATAAACAGAAACTAAAATGTATTGGAAAAGATATAATTGCAACACTGATGGATTCAATATTGAGGCTGCAACATGCCCAGATGGATGATGGGGAACTTGAACATCGGTGGAGAGTTCAGATTTGGGCTTTCAGAAAGAGAATTAAAATAGCGGTTAATTGAAAATCGGGGGGCTTTGCAGACTGTACAGAGGACCTTGAGATTCCAGTTGCCCTTCACATTCATTCTGGCTTTGGTTTGATCTCCTACATTGTACCAACATCTCCCTATGTAAACTCATGGAACAGTACCTGATCCTCTGACTGGACACCTTGCCACTCTTGGCATTCCGTACTGCATTCAACTGTTTGAGATTATGGGCCTTTGTTTACAGATTATTTCGCTTTCTATTCGTTCCTTTTCCACTTTTCTCTCCTAAAATTCAGCATTTGAAGTTATGGTTACTTGAACAGATTTGGTCTGTGTCCTGTCATAGAACCCTCTTTTCTGTTCACCGCTTCCCTCTAACAAACAACAGAAAACATAACGGTTTTCTCATCTTTCTTGTTCTGATAAAAGATCATTTACCAGAAGTATATTTCTGATACAGGAACCTTTATCAACAGCCTAGAGTCAGAGTCCTATAGCACAGAAGTAGGCCCTGTGGTCCACAGAATCCTTGCTAACCATCAAGCAGTTAATTAACACGTACAAAAGCTGGATGAACGAAGGGTCTCGGCCCAAAACATTGACTTCTCATTTCAACAGATACTGCCCGACCTGCTGAGTTCATCCAGCTTTTGTATGTGTTGATTTGACCACAGCATCTGCAGTGTACTTTGTGTTTATTAAGCAGTTAATTACACTGATCCCATTTTATTCTCCTCACATCCCCCATCAAAGCCTCTCGGGTTCGTACCACACACTTACACACTATAGGGAATTTACTGTGACCAGTTAACCTATCAAGCCACACACCTTTGATATGTAGGAGAAAACTGGGCATCCGGAGGAATCCCTGGCAGTCACAAGGGGAATATCCAAAGCCGAGAGAGACAAGACCGGAAGTTGGGATTGGACTGAGTTCACTGGTACTACAGGCCACGTTACTCGTCGTGCCACTGTTCCACCCGGTTTTCTCCCCCATGGATTTTGCCTGACTTGCTGAGTGTTTCTGTCGTTCTTCCCTTTTTTAGTGATATAGAGTCATGGGATACTACAGCACAGAAACAGGCCCTTCACCCCATCTAGTCTCCATCAACCATTTTTTCCACCTAGTCCCATCTACCCACACCCAGACCAAAGCACTCTATACCCCTCTCATTCATCTACCTGCCAAAACTTATCTTAACTGAGCTCACATGCATCTCTTCCACAGGAAATTTGTTCCACACTCACACTATCCTCTGAATGAAGAAGCTCCCCCATTCCCCTTAAATATTTTACCTTTTGCACTAAACCAATGACCTCTAGTTCTAATTTCAGCCAATCTCAGAGGAAAAAGGTGCTATCCATACCCATCATAATGGTATATACCTCTATAAGATCTCCCCTCATTCTCCTATGCTCCAGGGAATAAAGTCCTAACCTATTCAATCTTTCACGATAACTCATGAACTATAGTCCCAGCAACACCCTTGCAGATTTTCTCAGCAAACTTTGACTTAAGTGGATATCCCCCAAGTCCCAGGCTCAACTTGTTTCAACCCAGTCTGAGCGAGGACACCGCTGCAGGATTGCTCAGCGGGACACAGCAGATTATTTGTTCTGCTCTGCAAACCTGCCTGATGAAGGTATTGACTGTGTTCCAGCTGCTCAAATTATTTTCATTCTGAATCAGCAAAAAAGGAGCAAACATGATCCTCGTCTGCTCGGGAATGATTAAAACCAAAATTCCAGAGTGAAAAGTATGATGTGATAAGCCAGTCCATAGTGTTTTCTCTAAGAATATGTGTCAAGGTCATTGTGGTTGTGCAGGGAAGGCAGAGTAATGTGATATCAGACTACAGTTTATTTCAATCACACAATCAGAGAGACAAAGGATGATTGAAGAATTAAGGTGAAGCCTATTCATTTTTGCATGTACTATGTACTTACTAAGCAGATTGCTTTGGGATTGCCTGTAATTGTATCCACAGCCACTTATTCCATAAGTCTTGTTACTGAATATTTCAGTTTGCATGCAGCGATTATGGTGGTTGGTATACTGCACCAGAATTCCATAACACATAGGAGTAGAATTAGGCCATCGGACTCATTGAGTTTGCTCTGTCTTTCCAGCATGGAATGATTTATTCTCCCTCTCAATCCCATTCTCCTGACTTCTCCCTGTAACCTTTGATGCCCTTACTAATCAAGAACCCATCACCGTCTGTTTCAAATATACACAATATCTTGGTCTCCACAGCCATCTGTGGCAATGCATTTCGCTGATTCACCAGCCTCCTGCTAAATAAATTTCTCCTCATCTCAGTTCTAAATGGATGCCCTTCTACCCTGTGGTCCTACTTTTGTCTTCTCCCCCACTTTTGGAAACATCCCCGCCGCATCCACTCTATCTAGGTCCTTCAATATTCAATAGGATTCAATGAGGTCCCCCCCCCCCCCCCACCCATTCTCCTAAACTCCAGCGAGTACAGGCTCAGAGCCATCAAATGCTCCTTGTACATTAACCCTTTCATTTTCCTCTGGACCAATGCCAGCACATCTTTCTTCAATATGGAGTCCAAAACTGTTCACAATACTCCAAATGAGTTTGACCAGTGCCTTACGAAGCATTATGATTACGTCAGTGCTTTTATCACCTTAATTCCTCTGTCATGCACTCCTCCTTGCTCTCAGTCTAATACTCTTTTGCTTCCTGCAGATGGTGAGCTCTACGCAGGTGTCTACATCGACTTCATGGGAACGGACGCAGCCATCTTTCGCACAATGGGCCAGCAAACGGCCATGAGGACTGACCAGTACAATTCCCGTTGGTTAAATGGTGAGTCGCCAAGACATCTGACAGTGTTCTCAGAACCTGAATGGTAACAGAAGAAAGCAGGATCCAACACCCAGATCTATTGGATATCTCCCAGCCTCTGTGTGTTGTTGTGCAGAGAGGGTATTGAGCATCTATCAGCACTGAGATAGAGAAACTGGAGCAGTCCAGCTGATTTAAAAACACTCCCCCGCAGGATTTTTTTGTGCAGTTTACATCATCTAACCAATCATCATTATCCAGAGAGGAAGCATTACTTAATTTGCACATATTTCGACTGTATCCACAAGGGAACAACTATGGATGATGATGGACTGTGCTCACCCGATGAGGGCTATCTTGCTCCACGGTATTCTCAAAGTATTAGTCACTGTGAAATCATTGCACCTTATAGCTGAGAAATGGATTATTTACCGTGGGTATAGAGCGCAGAACGTAAAACATAGAACACAGAGCATAGAACACAGCACACAGCACACAGAACGCAGCACATATAACATAGAATGCAGAACAGGCCCCGTAATGTTGTGACAACATTTCAACCTACTCCAAGATCAATCTAATGCTTCACTCCCACATGCCTCCATCTTTCTTTCATCCATGTGCCTATCTCAGAGTCTCAAATAGGCTTTATAAAGACTAGCTTTATTTGTCATATGTACATTGAAACACATAGTGAAATGCATAGTTTGTGTCACTCAAATCAGTGAGTTTTGTGTTGGACAGCCTGCAAGTGTCACCAACAAAGCATACCACAGTAACTTTAACTGCACATCTGTAGAACGTGGGAGGGAACCGGAGCACTTGGACAAAACCCATGGGGAGAATATACAAACGCTGTACAGGAATTGGTGATATTTGGTGATCAGGGCTGGCACCACAAAGCAATATGCTGACTGCTTTCTCTAGAGTTGCAATGTATTCCCAGGGTAATAACCATCACTGTGAGTATTGTATCACTGTATCCCCAGAGGATGGTCATTTATTGTATACACTCTAGAACCATGATCTCAGTAGAAGGGTTATTTACTGTGGCTATTCATGCACTGTATCACCAGTAAAAGGGTTACTATCTCCAGGTATTGCATTTCATCCCAGGGAAACAGTCATTTCCTGTGTGCATTGTTTTAATGTATGCCCAAAGCGAGGATTGCTGTTGTGTGTCATTCCAGTGTATACTCAAGGGAAGGATTATTTACTGAGTGTGTTGTCTCAATGTGTTCCCCAAAGAAGGGTTAAATTTTGCACACACACATATGGGGAAGCAGTGAAAAGGTTTTGTTTCGTATGCAGTCTCGATAGATCATGCCATACATCATTTTATCAAAGGAGTAAAAAGAAAGAAAAGAAAAGGATTGGGGTTGTTTCATTGGAACACAAACCAATCCTCACAGAGGGATCAGAAGTGGAGAAAGTGAGCAATTTCAAGTTCCTGGGTGTCAAGATCTCTGAGAATCTAGCCAACATATTGAGGAAGCTATAAAGAAGGCAAGACAACAGTTGTGTTTCATTACGAGTTTGAGGAGATTTGGTTCATCACCCAGGACACTCAAAAGCTTCTATGGATGTGCCGTGGAAAGCATTCTGATAGGCTGCATTACTGTCTGGTATGAGGTGGGTGGGTACTGCGCAGGATCAAAAGAAGCTATGGGAAGTTGTAAAATTAGTCAGCTTCATCTTGGGCACTAGCCTCCATAATATCCAAGTCATCTTCAAGGAGCGGTGTCTCAGAAAGGTGGCATCCATCATTAAGGACCCCCATCACCCAGGGCATGCCCACTTCTCACTGATACCATCAAACAGGAGGTACAGAAGCCTGAAGGCACAAACTTGGTGATTCAGGAACTGCTTCTTCCCCTCTACCATCTGATTCCTAAGTGGCCATTGAACCCATGAACACTACTTCACTTTTATTGTTCCTGCTTTTGCACTAGTTTTAATTTAACTGTTTAATATGCATATATATACTTACAGTAATTGATTTACTTGTGTATTTTTCCACATATTGTCAAGTATTGCATTGTATTGTTGCAGCAAAATTAACAAATTTCATGACATATGCCAGTGATATTAAATCTGTTTCTGATTGTGTTCCAAGGCTGATGGACATAGTTCCATGGTATCCCCAGGGAACATTTTATTTATTTTATGCTTGGTTATGTTCCTGGATAAAGGCAATTTTTATATGCATAGTTCTACTATTCTTCAGATAATGGATGCTTACTGTGTATATAGTTCCCATTTTGTCCCCCAGTGTAAGGTTGCTAGCTGTCAGACTTGTGCAGAATCACGTTACATCACCAGTGATCACCAATCAGGGCTCAATACCCAGCACCATACACAAAATGTTGCAGGAACTCAGCATCTATGGAAAAGAGTAAACAGTGGATGTTTCGGGCTGAGACCCTTCAGTCTGTTTACTCTTTTCCATAGATACTGCCTGGCCTACTGAGCTCCTCTAGCATTTTATGTGTATTGCTTTGATTTCCAGCAGCAGCAGAATTTATCTTGCTGAGGGTTCAATTTCAATCTCTGTCTGGATGTCCTCCCTGTGACTGTGTGGGCTTCCTTCAGTCCAAAGACATTAGAGTCATGGTTAGTGAGTTGTGGGCATGCTGTGTTGGCACTAGCACACAAGAAATAGGAGCAGGAGCAGGCCATCCGGCCCATCGAGCCTGCCCCGCCATTCAATAAAATCATGGCTGATCTGTCCGTAGACTCAGCTCCATCTACCTGCCTTTTCCCCATAACCCTTAATTCCCCTACTATGTAAAAACCTATCTAACTGTATCTTAAATATATTTAGTGAAGAAGCCTCAACTGCTTCCCTGGGCAGAGAATTCCACAGATTCACCACTCTCTGGGAAAAACAGTTTCTCCTCATCTCCATCCTAAATCTTCTCCCCTGAATCTTAATCCTTGGACTGTGTTGGTCGTTAACACAAATAACACATTTCAATACATGCTTTGATGTACATGTGACAAGTAAAGCTAATCTTCCTGTTTTCCAGGAGAGTGATGAACTGCCCAAAGATCCTAGCCAAATATTATGCATTAATGAGCTAATTCTCAAAAAAAAAATTGCAGACACAGAAACTCTGAAATCACAACAGAAACTCTTGGAGTTGATCAACAGTTTAGGCAGGGTGCAAGGATAGAGAAAAATAAATAAGTTTTTAGCTTAGTCCTCAAGATCATAGATCTGAAATAACAAGAGCAACAATCAATCTCTCCGTTGGTCAAGCAGCATCTACAAGACGAAAGGAATTGTTGATGTTTCTGTTCAAAACACTGCCTCAGAACTGGGAGAAAATCTTCAGAGTTGGCACACAGAGATTTTGCATTTGAGTAATACAGGAGACTGCAGATGTTGGAGTCTGGATTAACAAATAATGTGTTCAAGAAACTCAGTGGGTCGAACAGCTTCTGTGGTGCTATTTACCCTGCCAAGTTCCACCAGCAGATTGTCTTGCGTTCCAGGTTCCACTAACTGCAGTCTCTTGTGTCTCCATCTGAGCATTAACTCTGTTACTTTGGACACAGGTGCTACCTGCCCTGCAGAATTACTCCAGGATTTTCTAATAAAACTTGTTACTTCCTTTGCAAGGTTTGCTTGTTTTATGAGTCTAGTTGGCTTACATGACAAATTTTGGTAACTGATTTCCACTTCAAACTTCAAAAGTTCAAAGTAAATTTATTATCAAAGTAGATATATGTAGCCATTTACAGTACTGTGCAGGAATCTTTTGCGCATATATATGGCTATGGCTACAGTGCCTAAGATATTTGCTCAGTACTATATTTATCAACATGGAGTTGAGAGCAAATTTGCAAATGTGGTGGGAGCAAAGAATGTTGTGAATGGTGAGGGTGGGGGCAGCATGGGAGGGGTGTTGGACAGTGGGCAGAAATGGAATACTAGAGGTAAGGGGTGGTGTGTGTGCAGACATACACTGCCCTGAAACACCAGCAAGGTCATTTGGTTCCAAACAGTTGGTTTATTGATCATTACAGAATGTCTCTCTGGTGTTTCCCACACCCCCTCTTCCTCTTTTCCCAACCATAATTTCCCTTTCCCTGCTCCCTTCCCACTCTCAACCCACAATAGTGATCCCTACCAGAATCAAGTTTATCACACTCACATACGTCATGAAATTTGTTGTTTTTGTGGCCACAGTACAGTGCAATATATAAAATTACTACAGTGCTGTGCAGAATTCTCACATCTATACACAGTATATGTGCCTGAGACTTCTCCACAATACTGTACAGCACTGATATTCATATCCCTGCAGGCATAATAACCATAATAGAAGCAATAAAAGTCCGCACCACTTTGGGTGTTTAACGTGTGCAAAAGAACAACAAAACTGCAAGTGCAAAAAGAAAAGATTAAAATAAATAAATAATCAATAAATATCGAGAACATGAGATGAAGAATCCTTGAAAGTAAGTTCATAGTTTGTGGGAACATTTCAGTGATGGGGCAAATGAAGTTGAGTGAGGTTATCCCCTCTGGTTGACCTGACCCTGGTGTTGTGAGTCCCGAGGCTCTTGTACCTTTTTCCTGATGACAGTAGTGAGAAGACAGCATGATCTGTGTGGTGGGGATCTCTGATGATGGATGCTGCTTTCCTACATAAATACTTTATATTGATGTGCTGAGTGGTATGAAAGGCTTTACGTGCGATGGACTGGGCTGTACCCACTACTTTTCCCATTCAAATATCACCAGTAAACTGCAGATAAGGATGAGCTATGGAACTGTAACTACATGAAGTCTGCCTGCCATCTGCAGCCAAAGCCATCTAAAAGTGCTTGCACTGACATGACATGCCACTTCTATAAACCACACTAAAAACAACTAAATGAACTAATTTCCCATCACACGTGTGAAGATGGTTGTTACCCCAGGCTTAACATGATGATTGGGCAGATCAGTCTTTCTTTCTTTGTGAAATAATGGCTGATTATTACTCCCTTACAGTAACATGCATAGAGATGTTAACAGCCTTTTAGGGCAGGGAGCTTGTTTCCAGGGTATGAGCTGTGGAAAAGGTGTTACCCCTGTCACTCACCCTGTACAGGGTATGATTACACTGCCTCTCACAGTGAACAAATTCCACTTGTTTCCATGCATGCAGAATAAGCAGGAAAGGGTCACGGTTACAGAAGACAAAGGGAAATCTGGAAATGCTTGACATTCACAAAGAAAACTGAGAGTCAACTGGAGATTGGCCAATGTTTTAAACACAAGTGAGCTCAGATTTTAGGGTAACCCACACCTAGCTGAATAGGGAACTGTACATTCAAAGTTCAAAGTAAATTTATTATTAAAGTACATATATGTCACCATGTACAACCCTGAGATTCGTTTTCTTGCGGGCATTCACAGTAAATGCAAGAAACGCCATAGAATCAATGAAAGACTGTACCCAACAGGACTTATATAAGACATAGCTGTATATCAAATAACTCCTGTTCTTCTGTATACATTGAACACATACACACAAACACAACTGCCGCAGAGTCAACTAAAATGGTCTTTGATATAACCTTACAATAAAATTAATTTTTATTATAATAGAGTTGACTCTATTTTTGAGTTGGGCATGGTAAATAATGCACTTGAATAAATTTACACTGGAAAGGGTTAACTTATGAGGAGCGTTTGATGGCTCTGGGTCTGTACTCACACAAATTTAGAATGAGGGGGATCTCATTGAAGGCTATTTAAAGGCCTAGATCGAGTGGATATTGAAAGGATATTTCTTGTAGAGAGGAAGTCTAGGACCAGAGGGCATAGCCTCAGAATAGAGGGACATCCATTTAGCACAGGGATGAGGAGGAATTTATTCAGCCAGAAAGCAGCGAAACTGTACAATTGATTGCCACAGACGGCTGTGGAGACCAAGTAATTCGGTATATTTAAAGCAGAGGTTTATAGGTTCTTGATTAGTCAGGGTGTCAAAGGTTATGGGAGAAGGCAGGAAAATGGGATAGAAAAGGATAATATATCAACCATGCTGGAATAGCAGAGCAGACTTAATGGGCCAAATGGCTAAAGTTTGCTCGTATGTTTTACAGTCTAATGAATTCTCTGGGGCAGCAGTGGTTATTATACAACAGTGAACAATAGACAGTGATACATTTTGTATATTGTTCTTACTTTGTATTCTACTCAACACCTGGTAACATTGCTATACATGTCTCACTAAGTTCTTTAAATGTCAATAATTGTTTCAATCCCTATTTTGTCCAGTCATTCAGAAATGGCTAATATTTAGTTTTGTTCCTTTCCTACATCACAAACTATCCCAATCTCCGCTTGTTCTACATCACCAGCATTCCCAGACCACCGCCTTTTCAAGGTCCAGACTATGACTGATCGGTGTTTATTCTGCACCATATGTTTTGAAGGTTTCAAAGGTACATTTAATGTCAGGGAAATGTATACAATATACATCCTGAAATTCTTTTTCTTCACAACCATCCACAATCCTAGAGTAGAGCATTGGGAAGCCAGAAGCCAATTTAAATTGCTTGAAGAAAGTCAAACAAGGAACTGAGTTAATTTAGTGTGTTTGGACTGAGCTGCCATAATGTAGCACATCATGAAAGAGAGAGATCCTTGTGAAAACTATTGGGATAATATCCCCCTTTGCTAGTTGAATGTTAAACCAGTGGTATGAGCTGTCTGTCCTCTAGAGCAAGGGCAGTTGCCAAGTAAACCAGCACACTTCATCACCCTTGCCACAATTAAAGAGTGGCAGAGGTCAATCTGGAGTTATACTGAACCATGACTAATGCCTGCAGGGAAATTGGCACCAAGTGATAAAAAGACAGATAAGGACTTACATCAGGAAACACTTAATCAAGCACAAAATAATTAATTCCTGGAATAATCCTCTGGACTGATTAGAGAAGCCAAAGGCAATCTGGAATTATTAAATGCATATTGTGAGTGTGAGACATAGGTCTTTATACAAGTAAACTAGCAACTCTGCATTGGCTTCCTGTAGCTTTTAGAATTAAAGTTCTCTTACTTAGCATTAAAGCTTCTAATGGTCTAGGACCAGAATACATCACAGAATTATCTTTGTTTTATAATCCTGCTTGAGCTCTCAGGTATTCTTCAGCCAGTCTCTTAAATTTAAACCATTTTCCTCAAAAGATAATTGACAGGTCAGCTTTTTTGAACTATACTCTTGAACTGTGGAATTCAATACCTAAAACTATAAAACTTCTCCCTCCTGCCATCTGACAAAAGGTACCGAAGCATTTGGGCTCTCATGACCAGACTGGGTAACAGTTTCTTCCCCCAAGCCATCAGACTCCTCAATTCCCAGAGTCTAGTCTAACGCCAACCTATACACACACACACACACCTCTGAACACCACTCCACTTCCTTTGCAATTTTTGCTCATTTCTTTCTCAATTCTTGCTAAAACATTGTTTACATTTACATTATTTATTATTATATTGTAATTTGCCTTTTACTGTGCCGATTGTCTTGTTTATTAATTATTGTACTATCTTGCACTGTTTTGTGAACTTTTTGTGCAGACCCGTGTAGGTCTGAAGTCTAATGTCGTCTTGTGTTGTTTCACGTAGTCTAGTGTGGTTTTGTTTTGTTTCATGTAGCACCAGGGTCCTGGAGGAATGTTGTTTCATTTTTACTGTGTATTGTACCAGCAGTTATGGTTGAAATGACAATAAAAGCGACTTGACTTGATAAGGGATGCAGACTCTGTTGAAACTTATAAAAGCCAGCTCAAAACCTATTGATTTAACATTGCTTTTGACTAACATACTTTTGTCTTTTATTTTCGCGTTTGTACTTTTATCCAAGTAAAGCATCTTGAACTACATCAGCTGTATGAAAAAAAGATCTCTAAATAAAGCTTTTATTATTATTATTATTATTATTATTATTATTATTATTATTAAGAATGGCCAAACACTTCTGGAGATTTTCCTGACCTTTGCAGGAGTCTAAGGGATAATTTTAACCTCACTCTGATAGAGGAAAGACTGACTGTATTGATTTTACATCTTGTCCAACTTTACATTTCCATGCCGGCTGGTGGCGCAATGGCATCAGCGCCTAACTCCGGAGCAAAGGTTCCCGAGTTCGAATCCAAGTCGGGCCACCCTGAGCACGCTTTCCATCCATGCCGGGTTGAGCGTCAAGCTAGCCATTCGGCCTCGTAAAAAAAAAGGGTTAAGTCAGGAACCGTCATATCGTGACCGGATTAATCCGAAAGGAGACCAATCCTGACACCACGCCCCAGACAAGAATGGCTGACTGAAAAACCTTTCCATGGCTTTATCAGTTTGCTGCCATGATGGAGAGCACAGGGAGCTTAAAATTGCTCCCAGCATCAGCTCCAGGAACCTTTACATGCAAAATGTTATAAAGCTTAGAATAAAGTCCAACAGCAGGAAATAACTGGCACAATGTACCAGCACTGAGCAGCTGTGTAAATAGGCACAGTTCTAGGATTGCTTGTATCAGTTTAAAGACATGTCAAGATCACTGACTTATGCATTGTTACTGGTTAAAGGTGAAAAGGTTTCAAATATTTAAACAGTTTCTGTAATGAAATAAAAATATATACTATCAACATTAGGCTGATATTCTTTGGTTTAGGTGTTCCCAATTAACTTTTCAAAGACCCTTATATCAGAAACGATTTAAGTAGAGGAAAGAATTAGAAAATCAATCTTAGTTACTTCAATTTTATCTACTGTTACAAGCAAGAGGAGATCATATGTATACTTATTTAAAAAGTCTTAGACACATATAACTAGAATGCCTAAGATATTTACACAGATCTATACACATTCCAATTTTATATACAGTATGTATGACCAGAATAAAGTAACAGATTTTGACCATTAAAGAGGTGGTATGGTAGCATAGCTGTTAGCATAACACTTTACTGCACCAGTGACCCAGGTTCAAATCTCACCACTGTCTGTAAGGATTTTATATGAGCTCCCCATGACCGCATGGATTTCCTCCTGGTGCTCTGGTCTCCTCCCATATGCCGAAATGTGCAGGTTATTGTTAGCAAGCTGTGACACTGGAAGCATGGCAACACTTGCAGGCTGCCCTCAGCACACCCTCAGACTGTGTTGGTCTGATGCAAGTAACACTTCTCACTGTATATTTCAATGTTTTGATGTACTAGTGACAAATAATGCTAATATTTATCTTTACAAAATAGTCATTAAATACCCAAAGACCCAAATTACTGAGAGGGGGGTTTACGTCCCTGCACAACAGATCAATTCAGTAAGGCAGAATACAAAATGTCATCGGAAAGACCTAAAGTGGTAATGGTGTCTATATTTTAAAAAATGAAATGTCTGGTTCACTTCCCTTTACAGATGAAAATCTGTCATCCTAGCTTGGTCAGGCCCTACATGTGAGTCTAGACCTGTGTAGTTTACTCTTAACTGCCCTCTGAAGTGACCTAGCAAAATCACCATCTCATGGGTAATAAACGCCAGTCAGGCCACTGCCCTTGAGTGATTGAAAGAACCGCTCTTGGGACTGCCTGCAGTAACAATTGCAAAGGGATTTCTGAATACTTTGCTGGAAGGTGCAATGGCAGCAATGGCTGATGCTAGAACTGTTCCCCTACCACAGGGGCTATCTTCACCCACCCACCAAAATTTGTCATAAATCCTTGAGTTAGTCTCTTCATGCTCCATCTTCTTCTAACCAGCCTTGGGAAAGAAAAGCAAATTCCTCAGCAAATCCCATCAAACGTTTCTTCAGAGAATATAATCCAGGTACCAAATTCTTCCCCAGTTTGGGACTCGTGCAGAGCAACAGCTTCTCTCCTACAGCTCCTCACCAGAACTTCATGCAGATAGACTGATGTGCATAAAGAGCTTTGCCTGCAATGGCATACTTCCTCCACCTCTGCTAAACACTAATTATCCAGTGAGTCTCAGCCAGGTTCCCTACAGAGCCTCACCATGCAGAGCAGACACATTAATGGGTAGGGAGAGTCACTGCAGACAGGGAATATGTTCTCTTGAGTTTCTAACTTGGTCTTTCATTCAGCCTGCATCTTTACCTGTCTCCCTCTTTGTCCCATTCTAGTCCTTCTCTTTCTTAGAGTTTTATATTTCTACCTGCCCATTCCCCCCTTCATTCCTCCGTCTGTAACTCTCTACGTTCATTTTTCTGGGTATTACTGTCTAAGTCCCATTACTCTGTTAATGTAATTTTTTTGTCCATAGTTTTTTTTCTTCATTGTTTTCCTTCCTCTGAATCTTGCCCCTCCTTTCATTTTCTCTCTCCCCACTTCCCATTAGATTTGTGATTTATGAGAGTCAATCAAATAACTGCAAACCTTCAGGTTTGAAATTACTGAAAACTCCTTCAATTTCTTTATTTTTATCTGCAACTTCACTTCACCACCTCCTACCCACCCCATTGTCTTTCTGAAGACATTCAGTCTTCACCTGAAAGTCAGTTCAGTCACTTCCACTGACCACAGGTGGTTATGACTCAGAAATGAATATTGCCAGCAGACTGCTTGTCTACCAAACTCACTACCCGTTGAGCCACATCTGATGACTAGAGGGCAAGTTACTCTGAGCTGCAAGATATTTGTGAATGAACATTCATTGTGTGCCTCCATCTTCTACTCGCTTCAGATCCAACGTTTATCCATGCCCAGTTGATCCCGGACAGTGGCGAGAGAAATGACGATAAACTCTACTTCTTCTTCCGGGAGAAGTCAAGTGACTCTGGGAGTTCAGCCATCCATTCGCGGATAGGAAGGATCTGCCTGGTACGTGTGCAGTTGAAACTCCACAAAATTGTAAGCAGCCTCAGAAAGCGGGTCTACAGTGTCAAAATGTGGACAGATTATTCCTAGATAAAACCAAAGCTATTTCTATAAACCCATTTTATTTGTTCTTTTATTGATACAGATTGCAAAAATTTACTGACTTGAGGTAAGATAAATTTAGAAGAATGAGGGAAGATCTTGCTAAAACCTATCAACCATTGTAAGTAATAATGGAGTGGATACGGAGAGGATGTTTTGTATAGTGAGGGAGTCTAGGACCAGATGGCACAGCCTCAGAATAGGGAGAAGTCCCTTTAGAACAGAGATGAGGAAGAATCTCTTTAGCCAGAGGGTGATGAATCTGTGGAATTCATTGCCACAGGTAGCTGTGGAGGCCAAGTCATTGGGTAGATTTAAAGTGGAGGTTGATAGGCTCTTGGTTAGTTAAGTTGTAAAAGGATACAGGGAGAAGGCAGAGAATGGTGTTGAGGGGGTTTAATAAATCAGCCATGATAGAATGGCAGCAGACTTGATGGGCCAAATGGCCTAATTCTGCTCTTATTTCTTATGATCTTAAGCATGGGTCTCATAGTAGGAAATAAAGAATGATTGCTATGATTATTCAGAAAGCCCATTGCCATTCTAAACAGTCACCATGTGGACAGTAAGAAGTAAACTCATTAGATTTGTGCCACTTAAATCTATTTCTCTTACAGAATGATGATGGGGGTCACTGCTGCCTTGTCAATAAATGGAGCACGTTCCTCAAAGCTCGGCTTATCTGCTCAGTCCCAGGGCCCGATGGAATTGAAACACATTTTGATGAACTGCGTAAGTGTTGCAAATTACCAGTCACAGATCAACAAGCATCATGGTTCACTTTATTGGGTTAAAGGTGCAGCAGAAATGGAAGAGCACTTTTGCAAATCCCATCAGGACTCATGTTGCAGCAGCACCTAGTGGCAGAAAAGGGGATTTGCAAGCAGACGCTGGATCAGAATTCATTGTTATCGAGTCATATAACACAGAGGCCCTTCAGAACACCAAGGCCTTAAGATACAGGAGCAGAATTAGGCCATTTTGCCCATCAAGTCTACTCCATGGCTGATTTATTAACACTCAGATGGTGGTGCAAGTGTGGAATGAGCTGCCAACAGAAGTGGTTGGTGTGGATTCAATTGTAATATTTAAGAGAAAATTAACCAGGTACATGGATGAGAGTAGTATGGAGGGTGTAGTCTGGGTTCACGTTGAAAGGCCTAAACAGAAAACCAGGCTGCGATAGACTAAATGGGCCAAAGGGACTGTTTTTAATTTCTAGTGCAGATTCCCTGAAAGATCAAACAGATATGAACCAGTGAAAACACTCTTGTGTTAAAACCATCCACTCTCCAGTTTGGGGAATCTATTAGCATGTGATTAAGCTACAGGTAAATTTGAGATATTATTCAGGAGTACTGCATAGGCAGGGCCCTTATAATTGCAAGCATGCAGGTACAGCAGGCAGTGAAGAAAGCTAATGGCATGCTGGCCTTTATAACAAGAGGAATTGAGTATAGGAGTAAAGAGGTCCTTCTGCAGCTGTACAGGGCCCTGGTGAGACCCCACCTGAAGTATTGTGTGCAGTTTTGGTCCCCAAATTTGAGGAAGGACATTCTTGCTATTGAGGGAGTGTAGCGTAGGTTCACAAGGTTAATTCTCAGATTGGCAGGACTGTCATATGTTGAAAGATTGGAGCGACTGGGCTTGTATACACTGGAATTTAGAAGGATGAGAGGGGATCTGATTGAAACATACAAGATTATTAAGGGATTGGACACGCTGGAGGCAGGAAGCATGTTTCCGCTGATGGGTGAGTCCAGAACTAGAGGCCACAGTTTAAGAATAAGGGGTAGGCCATTTAGAACAGAGATGTGGAAAAACTTTTTCACCCAGAGAGTGGTGGATATGTGGAATGCTCTTCCCCAGAAGGCAGTGGAGGCCAAGTCTCTGGATGCATTCAAAAGAGAGTTAGATAGAGCTCTTATAGATAGTGGGGTCAAGGGATATGGGGTGAGGGCAGGAATGGGGTACTGATTGTGTATGATCAGCCATGATCACAGTGAATGGCAGTACTGGCTAGAAGAGCCGAATGGCCTATCCCTGCACCTACTGTCTATTGTCTAATAATTGTCTATGTTCCCATCCAACTATCCAATCAGTTCTTTGACCCCCTACCATCAGGCAGGAAGTACCACAGCATTCGAACAATGGGAAGCAGCTTCTTCCCCAGGCCCAGGCTCCCAGCCACCACTATTAAACCTCATCATACTGCCTCATCACGTATGAAGCATCACTCGTGTTACAACTTATATATGCACCTTATTATTCATGAATTTATTTGTGCTAATATTACTTTATGTGTTACGTGTGTGAGTTATCTGCACCTCGGTCCTGAGGAATGTGGTTTCATTTGATGGTATAGTTGAATGTCAATAAACTGAAACTGTAGGTTTACAGTGAGGGCCTGTGGCACATTTCACATTGCTATGCTTCTGTTTCATATCTGGATTTGATCACTTGCTTTTGGAATTCGTAACTCAGCTGGACTCTGTTAAAGAATACGGTCTCTTTTTAATATACCTAACTGAGAGCTTAAGAGTAACAGGACTGGGAGGCACTGCAGCACTGAAACAGTCAAGACTTCGGGTTGTAGTGCCGAATGTTGTCACTGGCAGGCACATTGGCAGTCCACAGAGACCTGGTATTCTTTAAAGCTGTTCACAGAGCTGACTGTGCTGTTTAGATGAAATGGGGATAATAATCCAACAAGGTGGTGTTATTTAGTACGGGCACTGTTACCCTGATGGAATGAATAGTTAATATCCTCCATTGCAGAAGTTCACTCAAGGCTTAATTTTTGGCTTGAGATCTTCTTATAGGAAAGCATTAAAGAAATTCCGGCTGCTTGAGCACTGCAATATCCCGGGAGTGTCACACTGTCAGGCGCACTCTCCTCTGGAGGAGTTATTAAGCCAGGGTCTTGTCCACCTTCTAAAATCCACAACACTGCATTTAACCCTATCATTACTACGAACAGATTATCCAATCATCGCCATATTGTATTAATCTGTTGCCACATTTCCTAGATCACAAAACTGACAAGAGTCCACAAGTTCTTAATTGGAAGTAAAATACACTAGGTCATTGGAGTTCATTGAAAGAGCAGTGTAAATGGTTTTATATTCTGTTAGGTAAGTGAAACTAACTAGAATAGGGGTTAACAAAATCTCCTCCTGGAGCATTACCAGCCATTTAGAAACAGGAGATAAATAAATTAGGCTGCACGGGTCAGTTTCCTGTAACTCGGGAAGTTGAGAAAAGCGTTACAGAGTGGTACAGATTCCGAACCATCTGCAAATCAGCACAATTAATGGCATCAAAATGTCAGTGGGCGGGAAAGAAAGAATTTGCTACTCATTACAAAGGGAGGAACAGGAATCATCGTGACCTCCTGGCAAGTATCAAAAGATTCCCCTTTCCCCCCCCCCACCCCCTAAGGAACACTAAAACCTTTTAATAAATCTAAGAGCAAAGCATTTAAAACCAGTTGATGATTTACGGGCAGCCAAACCCAACAACTTACTTCCACAAAATCAGCGATCCACTTTTAATTTCTCCTTAAAAAACTACATTGTGTTACCCTGAGGATTAGTTAGTGACCGGATGCCATTGACAGCTTGCTTGTTAAAGAGAAAACCATTAGTCTGTCTGGGCCTTGTGCCAACCACTAGGTGTCGAGGAGTGATGCATATGTTGGGCTTTGTGATGATACTGCTCAGGGGGGCCTCCTGATAGCTCTCAGTGATTGCATGTTCGTCTTCCGTTTGGTAACCAGAATACCCCTAATGAAGGATCTCATTAGCTGTCATGTTGACAGGAAGCATTTGATTTTATTTTTGTAGTGTGAGTGGGTCAGCTGCACTGTGTTTGTCTACAGCTCTCAGTCTCACTCTTTAGACAGATCCATTTCCGCCATCCCAACCTGCCCATCCCCTCCTCAACCCTCTCGCTGGCTGGGCCATCTAAGCCACTGAAAACTTGTAGAGGAATTAAAAGACCTCTAAATCTTGATAAGCAACAGGTACCACTCTGCTTAAGGCCACATGATTGTCTAGGGATTGCTTTGTGTTGGTAAAGGAAATTTTTAATTATAAATGGCTAGAGTTGATTTCCCTATGCAATACTTATGTAGAACATAGAATATAAACAAGTATAGCACAGGAACAGGTCCTTTGGCCTATAATACTGTGCCAAACTAAATTACTTAAGCAGAAAAGGCAACTCAGACTTTATCAAGAATTTAGTTGAGGCACTGAATGGAATAAGGCACCATGGTCGTGTAGTGGTTGGCACAACACTATTAAAGTTGGGACCAATCCAGAGTTCTAAGATCAATCCCGGGGACTTTTATGAGGAGTTTGCACATTCTTCCTGTAAACCACATGAGTTTCCTCCCACATTCCAAAGACGTACTAGTTAGTAGGTTGGTTGGTCATTGTGAATTGTCCCGCAGTTAGTTTAGGGTTAAAAAGTTAGGTTGCTGGGTGGTGCAGCTCGTTGGATCAGAATGGTCTGTTCTGCACTGTATCTCTAAATAAATCAATAGAAGATTATTTGCAATCCTGCTTTCTCTTTACTGTCATTATCCATAAAACTAATGATAATATTTAACTTAGCAACACACACAAAATGCCGAAGGAACGCAACAGGCCAGACAGTATCTTTGGAAAAGCATACTGTCGACGTTTCGGGCCGAGACCCTTCGGCAGGACCCTTTTCTTTTTTGCTTTGCTGCTGCCTCATTCCACATTTCTCTGTGTGTTTCAATGTACATGTAACAAATAAAGCTAATCTTAATCCCAGTGACCAACAAAGATTCTGATTCAGATTCATGTTCAGATTTACTTACTAAATTACAGGCATTGGAATATCTTGCTGTGAATTTCAGTGGCCAGAAGAGATTATCCTAAATTTACTTCATACTCTTCCAGCCAAATACACACATGCCAATACTAAGAGAAAAATACGTATTTTACCCAACTAGTCTTTCTAGATGCTTTTTATTCCCTTGTATGCCCACACTAGTGTAAAAGTAGTAATTTATTTAAATATTGGAACCACAATTGCTATGCAAGATTAATTTTTTTGTTGCAGGCATTAAAACTATATGTGTAAACTTGTAATGTGTCACCAGTCACTGCTATGATCTATGAGAATTGTGATGCTGGTAATTAATGGATCACAAAAGTCCTTGGGTGTTGGCTGGCTCAGGCCAAATCTACTTTATGTTCTTTTTGATTTCTGTCCATTCAAATCTGCTTCTCCTTCAGTTCTATGGGCTGTATTAGTTCAGAGTTAAATTAGTGAGTTGTTATGTGGCACAGCTCAAAGAGCCACAAGGGTTTCTCTAAATAAATAGATAAATATTGAGAGGAGCCGATGAACTATTAGTTCATAAAAGGCAACACACAAAGTGCTAGAGGAACTCAGCTGGTTGAGCACCATCTATGGGAGGAAAGAAATTGTTGACATTCAAGAGCTGATTGATGGGATTAAGAGAGATGGTTACGTTAGTCTGCACTGACATAGTGTGCTGAAAGGCCTCTTTCAAAGCTTTATGACTCTTTTCAACCCTAATCCTACATTTGTGTGACATATGACATAGGAGCAAATAAGGCCATTTGGCCCATCAAGTCTGCTCTACCATTCCATCATGAGGTAACCGTGGCTGACAAAGGAAGTCAAAGACAGCATAAAAGCAAAAACGAGTGCATATAATATATTTTAAAAAACAGGAAGTTAGAGGATTGGGAAGTTTTCAAAACCCAACAGAAAGCATCTAAAAAAAAGCCATAAGGTTAGAAAAGATGAAATATGAAGGTAAGAAAATCAATAACATAAAAGAAGTTACAAAAATATTTTTCAGATATATAAAGAATAAGAGAAGCAAAAGTGGATATCAGACACCTGGAATATGATGTTGGAGAGGTAGTAACGAGGGGAGGGGGGGAAGAAATGCTGTGTTTTGCAGCCATGGATGCATCATAAAATCCGCACTAATAGTGAATCAAATTAACACTTTATATGAAACTTTAAGGACAAGCACAGATTTGTCAGAAACTCTCAAGCTGTTGCATTCTTCAAATACCCCAAACTCATATCTACATGGTAACGAATGAGAATACTCTGGAATGAGCTGCCAGAGGAGATGATGGAGGCAGGAAGAATAACAGAGTTTAAGATGCATCTTGACAGAAACTTAGAGGGGTATGGAATTAATGAAGGCAAGTGGAATTAGTGTAGATAGGCATGATGGTCAGCGTAGATGTGATGGGCCAAAGGGCCTGTTTCTGTGCTGCATGACTGTTAGGCTCTCTTGATCTAAAGTTACATTGGGCATGGTGTGTTAGCATAGGATACTGGACAATGTTCCCTCTAATTTTTAGTAGTCAGTGTGGCAAAAATCTTCGGTTGTGCAAATTTTTTTACTGTGACAAAAGTATGTGCGCACTGAATGCACAAATGGCACAGTGTATGTAGGTTTACAAAATAATTGACATTAAACTGCACAGAATAACAACAAAATAACATACATATTTAACTCACTCAGTTATTTTTTCTCTCTCCTGTCTTTGGAATTTACCATTCTTTGTAAACTCTATATAGACTAATAGAAATTCCATCCAATTGATAGCTTTTGATACTCATTAACATATCCAAATGACATTCACCTAAAAGGTTTCTCAGCTTGTTTTTGAGTTGGTTCATTAGGCTAAAACCTCGCTCACAGTCCGCACTAGATGCAAGAAAGGTTCCCCCAATGTCCATCTACTATGCAAGGTGGCAAAATAGTTCATTTTGAAGTACAAATGCCACCATTTGAGCAAAGTTTGAAATCAGTTTGGATTTATTTTTTTCTTGCACAGAAAACCTGAAATCATTAAATGTATAACTATGACAGTATTTTCAGCTAGAAAATCATATTTTAGACATAAAGCATTAACGTGTTCATCGCCAAATGTGAAGACACAATCTGCAATTGCAGAGAAGTCAAAAGCTGACCATTCTTGTACCTCATCTTCAGGAAACCTTTCTTCTAAATGAACACAAAGACTATTTATAAAAGGCACCAGTGAACTTGTATCTACTGTGACATTTTCTTCACATTGTTGGCTTTTAACAGATTTGCAGTTCTTTTGCACTTCATGCCCTTTGCTTCTTCTGAATTCGACATAGTGAATCAATATTTTTTTCAATAAAAACTTAGTAAGCTCTCTACAGGATTTGAAACAGATCTCTGTAAACTTTACGATATGAACACTGTCTGCCGCCATGATGCAACTGTACAAACCGGAACAGGAAAGGTGAGGTGATGTAAATTAGTGACGTGCATTGTAATATTTGTAAAACCAACTAAATAGTTAACAGAAACATTTAACTAAAAGATTATTTTCAATAAGTATAGTTATTAATTACTACATTCTCTTAGGTAACTGACCTTTTGTGTGCATATTAATTTCCTTTGTGCACTGATTGAAAAACATGTGTGAACACGCACATGCACACAGCCTAGAGGGAACATAGGTGCTGGATATCAAATCCTGCAGCAAAAACAGATTTTAAAAAAGTAGTGAGGTGGTGTTCATGGGTTCAATGTCCAGTCAGAAATCAGATAGCGGAGGGGAAGAAGCTATTCCTGAATCATTGAGTATGTGTCTTCAGGCTCCTGTACCTCCACCCTGTTGGTAGCAATGAGAAGAGGACATATACTGGGTAATGAGTCCTTAATGATGGATGTCAACTTTTTGAGGCATCACTCCTTGAAGATGTCCTGGATGCTGGGGAGGCTAGTACCCATGATGGAGCTGGCTGAATTTACAACTTCTTTTGATCCTGTGTAGTTGCCCCTCCATACCAGACAGTGATGCAGCCAGTTAGAATGCTCTGCACATTATATCTGTAGAAATTTGCGAGCATCTTTGGTGACATACCAAACCTTCTCAAACTCCTAACGAAATATAGCTACTGATATGCCTTCTTTGTCATTGCTTTGATACACTGAGCCCAGGTTAGGTCCTCAGAGATGTTGACACCCAGGATCTTGAAATTGCTTACCCCTTCCACTTCTGATTCTTCAATGTGTTCCCTTGGCTTGCCCTTTCTGAAGCCCACTGGCATTGAGTACAGAATTTCTGCAACACCACTCAACTAGCTGATATATCTTGCTCCTGTATGGCTCCTCATCACCATCCGAGATTCTGCCATCAATAGTGGTGTCATCAGCAAATTTATAGATGACATTTGAGCTGTGCCTCGCCACACAGTCATGGCTATAGAGCGAGTCGAGCACACATCCCTGAGGAGTGCCGGTGCTGATTATCAGGGAGGTGGAGATGTTATTTCTGACCCGTGGTCTTCTATTGAGGATGTCAAGAATCTATTTGTTGAGGGAGGTACAAAGGCCCGGGCTTGGGAGGTTTTTTTAATGAGAACTGTAGGAATGATTGTGTTAGATGCTGAACTGTAGTCAATAAACAGCAGCCACTAAACACCGCCACTAATTCTGTTTCCCAAGCTGGACTCTCACCTCCATTAATACTGTTTCCTCAACTGTACACTCACCACCACTAATACTGTTTCCCTAGCTGGACTCTCACTTCCCTAATAGTGTTTCCCTAGCTGGAGACTCCCCGCCACTCGTACTGTTTCCCTAGCTGGAGACTCCCCGCCACTCGTACTGTTTCCCTAGCTGGAGACTCCCCGCCACTAATACTGTTTCCCTAGCTGGACTCTCACTTCCCTAATAGTGTTTCCCTAGCTGGAGACTCCCCGCCACTCGTACTGTTTCCCTAGCTGGAGACTCCCCGCCACTCGTACTGTTTCCCTAGCTGGTGACTCACCACCACTAATACTGTTTCCCTAGCTGGACTCTCACTTCCCTAATAGTGTTTCCCTAGCTGGAGACTCCCCGCCACTCGTACTGTTTCCCTAGCTGGAGACTCCCCGCCACTAATACTGTTTCCCTAGCTGGAGACTCCCCGCCACTAATACTGTTTCCCTAGCTGGTGACTCCCCGCCACTCGTACTGTTTCCCTAGCTGGTGACTCCCCGCCACTAATACTGTTTCCCTAGCTGGTGACTCCCCGCCACTAATACTGTTTCCCTAGCTGGTGACTCCCCGCCACTCGTACTGTTTCCCTAGCTGGTGACTCACCGCCACTAATACTGTTTCCCAAGCTGGAGACTCACCGCCACTAATACTGTTTCCCTAGCTGGTGACTCCCCGCCACTTATACTGTTTCCCTAGCTGGTGACTCCCCGCCACTCGTACTGTTTCCCTAGCTGGTGACTCCCCGCCACTAATACTGTTTCCCTTGCTGGTGACTCCCCGCCACTCGTACTGTTTCCCTAGCTGGTGACTCCCCGCCACTTATACTGTTTCCCTAGCTGGTGACTCACCGCCACTAATACTGTTTCCCTAGCTGGTGACTCCCCGCCACTTATACTGTTTCCCTAGCTGGACACTCCCCGCCACTCGTACTGTTTCCCTAGCTGGAGACTCCCCGCCACTAATACTGTTTCCCTAGCTGGAGACTCCCCGCCACTAATACTGTTTCCCTAGCTGGTGACTCCCCGCCACTCGTACTGTTTCCCTAGCTGGACTCTCACGTCCCTAATACTGTTTCCTCAACTGTACACTCACCACCACTAATACTGTTTCCCTAGCTGGTGACTCACCGCCACTAATACTGTTTCCCTAGCTGGACTCTCACGTCCCTAATACTGTTTCCACAACTGTACACTCACCACCACTAATACTGTTTCCCTAGCTGGTGACTCACCGCCACTAATACTGTTTCCCTAGCTGGTGACTCACCACCACTAATACTGTTTCCCTAGCTGGACTACCACGTCCCTAATACTGTTTCCTCAACTGTACACTCACCACCACTAATACTGTTTCCCTAGCTGGTGACTCACCGCCACTCGTACTGTTTCCCTAGCTGGACTCTCACGTCCCTAATACTGTTTCCTCAACTGTACACTCACCACCACTAGTACTGTTTCCCTAGCTGGACTCTCACTTCCCTAATACTGTTTCCCTAGCTGGTGACTCACCGCCACTCGTACTGTTTCCCTAGCTGGAGACTCCCCGCCACTAATACTGTTTCCCTAGCTGGTGACTCACCGCCACTAGTACTGTTTCCCTAGCTGGTGACTCACCGCCACTAATACTGTTTCCCTAGCTGGAGACTCCCCGCCACTCGTACTGTTTCCCTAGCTGGAGACTCCCCGCCACTCGTACTGTTTCCCTAGCTGGAGACTCCCCGCCACTAATACTGTTTCCCTAGCTGGAGACTCCCCGCCACTCGTACTGTTTCCCTAGCTGGAGACTCCCCGCCACTCGTACTGTTTCCCTAGCTGGAGACTCCCCGCCACTCGTACTGTTTCCCTAGCTGGAGACTCCCCGCCACTAGTACTGTTTCCCTAGCTGGACTCTCACTTCCCTAATACTGTTTCCCTAGCTGGAGACTCCCCGCCACTCGTACTGTTTCCCTAGCTGGACTCTCACTTCCCTAATACTGTTTCCCTAGCTGGAGACTCCCCGCCACTAATACTGTTTCCCTAGCTGGACTCTCACTTCCCTAATACTGTTTCCCTAGCTGGAGACTCCCCGCCACTCGTACTGTTTCCCTAGCTGGTGACTCACCGCCACTAATACTGTTTCCCTAGCTGGACTCTCACTTCCCTAATACTGTTTCCCTAGCTGGAGACTCCCCGCCACTAGTACTGTTTCCCTAGCTGGAGACTCACCGCCACTAATACTGTTTCCCTAGCTGGTGACTCCCCGCCACTAATACTGTTTCCCTAGCTGGTGACTCACCGCCACTAATACTGTTTCCCTAGCTGGTGACTCCCCGCCACTCGTACTGTTTCCCTAGCTGGAGACTCCCCGCCACTAATACTGTTTCCCTAGCTGGTGACTCACCGCCACTAATACTGTTTCCCTAGCTGGACTCTCACGTCCCTAATACTGTTTCCTCAACTGTACACTCACCACCACTAATACTGTTTCCCTAGCTGGAGACTCCCCGCCACTAATACTGTTTCCCTAGCTGGAGACTCCCCACCACTAGTACTGTTTCCCTAGCTGGTGACTCACCGCCACTAATACTGTTTCCCTAGCTGGAGACTCCCCGCCACTAGTACTGTTTCCCTAGCTGGTGACTCACCGCCACTAATACTGTTTCCCTAGCTGGAGACTCCCCGCCACTAGTACTGTTTCCCTAGCTGGTGACTCACCGCCACTAGTACTGTTTCCCTAGCTGGTGACTCACCGCCACTAGTACTGTTTCCCTAGCTGGAGACTCACCACCACTAATACTGTTTCCCTAGCTGGAGACTCACCGCCACTAATACTGTTTCCCTAGCTGGAGACTCCCCGCCACTAGTACTGTTTCCCTAGCTGGAGACTCACCACCACTAATACTGTTTCCCTAGCTGGACACTCACCGCCACTAGTACTGTTTCCCTAGCTGGTGACTCACCGCCACTAGTACTGTTTCCCTAGCTGGTGACTCACCGCCACTACTACTGTTTCCCTAGCTGGTGACTCACCGCCACTAATACTGTTTCCCTAGCTGGAGACTCCCCGCCACTAGTACTGTTTCCCTAGCTGGTGACTCACCGCCACTAGTACTGTTTCCCTAGCTGGAGACTCCCCGCCACTAGTACTGTTTCCCTAGCTGGTGACTCACCGCCACTAGTACTGTTTCCCTAGCTGGTGACTCACCGCCACTAGTACTGTTTCCCTAGCTGGTGACTCACCGCCACTAGTACTGTTTCCCTAGCTGGTGACTCACCGCCACTAATACTGTTTCCCTAGCTGGAGACTCCCCGCCACTAATACTGTTTCCCTAGCTGGACACTCACCGCCACTAATACTGTTTCCCTAGCTGGTGACTCCCCGCCACTAATACTGTTTCCCTAGCTGGTGACTCCCCGCCACTAATACTGTTTCCCTAACTGGTGACTCCCCGCCACTCGTACTGTTTCCCTAGCTGGTGACTCACCACCACTAATACTGTTTCCCTAGCTGGACTCTCACTTCCCTAATACTGTTTCCCTAGCTGGAGACTCACCGCCACTAATACTGTTTCCCTAGCTTGTGACTCCCCGCCACTAATACTGTTTCCCTAGCTGGTGACTCACCGCCACTAATACTGTTTCCCTAGCTGGTGACTCACCGCCACTCGTACTGTTTCCCTAGCTGGAGACTCCCCGCCACTAATACTGTTTCCCTAGCTGGTGACTCCCCGCCACTCGTACTGTTTCCCTAGCTGGTGACTCCCCGCCACTAATACTGTTTCCCTAGCTGGTGACTCACCGCCACTAATACTGTTTCCCTAGCTGGTGACTCACCGCCACTAATACTGTTTCCCTAGCTGGTGACTCACCGCCACTAATACTGTTTCCCTAGCTGGAGACTCCCCGCCACTAATACTGTTTCCCTAGCTGGTGACTCACCTCCATTAATACTGTTTCCCTAGCTGGAGACTCCCCGCCACTAGTACTGTTTCCCTAGCTGGACACTCACCGCCACTAATACTGTTTCCGTAGCTGGTGACTCACCGCCACTAATACTGTTTCCCTAGCTGGACACTCACCGCCACTTATACTGTTTCCCTAGCTGGACACTCACCGCCACTAGTACTGTTTCCCTAGCTGGTGACTCACCGCCACTAGTACTGTTTCCCTAGCTGGTGACTCACCGCCATTAATACTGTTTCCCTAGCTGGAGACTCCCCGCCACTAGTACTGTTTCCCTAGCTGGAGACTCCCCGCCACTAGTACTGTTTCCCTAGCTGGACACTCACCGCCACTAGTACTGTTTCCCTAGCTGGAGACTCCCCGCCACTAATACTGTTTCCCTAGCTGGTGACTCCCCGCCACTAATACTGTTTCCCTAGCTGGACACTCACCGCCACTAGTACTGTTTCCCTAGCTGGACACTCACCGCCACTAATACTGTTTCCCTAGCTGGTGACTCCCCGCCACTAGTACTGTTTCCCTAGCTGGTGACTCACCGCCACTAATACTGTTTCCCTAGCTGGACTCTCACTTCCCTAATACTGTTTCCCTAGCTGGTGACTCACCGCCACTAGTACTGTTTCCCTAGCTGGTGACTCACCGCCATTAATACTGTTTCCCTAGCTGGAGACTCCCCGCCACTAGTACTGTTTCCCTAGCTGGAGACTCCCCGCCACTAGTACTGTTTCCCTAGCTGGACACTCACCGCCACTAGTACTGTTTCCCTAGCTGGAGACTCCCCGCCACTAATACTGTTTCCCTAGCTGGTGACTCCCCGCCACTAATACTGTTTCCCTAGCTGGACACTCACCGCCACTAGTACTGTTTCCCTAGCTGGACACTCACCGCCACTAATACTGTTTCCCTAGCTGGTGACTCCCCGCCACTAGTACTGTTTCCCTAGCTGGTGACTCACCGCCACTAATACTGTTTCCCTAGCTGGTGACTCCCCGCCACTAATACTGTTTCCCTAGCTGGAGACTCCCCGCCACTCGTACTGTTTCCCTAGCTGGAGACTCCCCGCCACTAATACTGTTTCCCTAGCTGGACTCTCACATCCCTAATACTGTTTCCCTAGCTGGTGACTCACCGCCACTAATACTGTTTCCCTAGCTGGTGACTCACCGCCACTAATACTGTTTCCCTAGCTGGTGACTCCCCGCCACTAATACTGTTTCCCTAGCTGGACACTCACCGCCACTAATACTGTTTCCCTAGCTGGTGACTCACCGCCACTAATACTGTTTCCCTAGCTGGTGACTCACCGCCACTAGTACTGTTTCCCTAGCTGGTGACTCACCGCCACTAATACTGTTTCCCTAGCTGGAGACTCCCCGCCACTAGTACTGTTTCCCTAGCTGGACACTCACCGCCACTAGTACTGTTTCCCTAGCTGGAGACTCCCCGCCACTAATACTGTTTCCCTAGCTGGAGACTCCCCGCCACTAGTACTGTTTCCCTAGCTGGAGACTCCCCGCCACTAGTACTGTTTCCCTAGCTGGTGACTCACCGCCACTAATACTGTTTCCCTAGCTGGAGACTCCCCGCCACTAATACTGTTTCCCTAGCTGGACACTCACCGCCACTAGTACTGTTTCCCTAGCTGGAGACTCCCCGCCACTAATACTGTTTCCCTAGCTGGAGACTCCCCGCCACTAATACTGTTTCCCTAGCTGGAGACTCCCCGCCACTAGTACTGTTTCCCTAGCTGGTGACTCACCGCCACTAATACTGTTTCCCTAGCTGGAGACTCCCCGCCACTAATACTGTTTCCCTAGCTGGTGACTCACCGCCACTAATACTGTTTCCCTAGCTGGAGACTCACCGCCACTAATACTGTTTCCCTAGCTGGAGACTCCCCGCCACTAATACTGTTTCCCTAGCTGGAGACTCCCCGCCACTAATACTGTTTCCCTAGCTGGAGACTCACCGCCACTAATACTGTGAAGGAGTCTTTACAATTGGATGCCACAGTAGGAAGCAATTAGTACGATGCTATTACAGTTCAAGATGTCAGAGTTTGGAGTTCAGTTCTAAAATCACCTGTAAGGAGTTAGTACATCCTCAGCATGGAATGTATGAGTTCTGTCTGGTTTCCCTCCAAAGTCCAAAGATGTACTGGTTAGTACGTTGATTGGCCATTATAAATTGTCCCATGATTAGGCTTGGGTTAAATTTGGGGGCAACCAGCTGCTCAAAGGGCTGGAAGTCCTATTCCATGCTCTATCTTTAAATTAAAAAAAAAGAAAATAAAAATCATTATGCAGTGCAATATATAGCAGCTATGCATTAGAGATTTAGGCTGGCTGGTGGCACAGTGACATCAGCACCAGACTCTGGAGCGAAGGTTCCCGAGTTCGAATCCAGTCACGCTTTCCATCCGTGCTGGGTTGAGTGTCGAGCTCGCAACTCAGCCTCGTAAAAAAAACACTGCGCTGTGAGAAGGACGTGGGGGACCACTCGCAGAATCTTTCCTCCAAGACAACCATTTTGAAAAAAGTGGTTGCCGAGACTCTGGCAGAGTATGGCACAAAAAAAAATTAGAGATTTATTGCAGCCTGCCTCAAAAGCAAACCACTAACAGTTCTGTCCCAACTTTCAGTGCTAATGGCATTAGTTTGCAGTGGGCATTGTTGAAGCTCCCTCAGTCCAACATCAGGAAGCATGAATGTTGACCCTGTCCTTTCTGTTGCGATGGAGTGAATAGGTGCTGCATGTTGAAAACTGAAGCAACCCTACATCTCAACATTTATATTGGCATTCAGTTTTAGTAGGCACATAAGGAGGTGCTGGTTTTAAAACTAAATTAATCCAGTTTACAAAAAAATTATATTTGTATATCACAGATGTGGCTAATCATCACCTTTTGTTCTTGTACCTTCACAATATTTTTTAAAACTCTGAGCAGGTTGTGGAGATGGGTGGTAGTGATGTTCTAGTCAATATTAATCCTTCAAATCTAGCCAGTTTCACAATGCTGGAATCTACACAAGCAAAGCTATCCCCATTATGGACCTCACAACAGCAGCAATTCCCCTTCCACTGGACTTCTATGAGATCCTGAGGCTGTCAAAGGTGCATTGTAGATGCAGGTCTTTCTCGTTGTACCTGCCCTTTGGCAGTCACCAATGTCATCGCTATTGATGATGTTTGCTCTTCCTGACTGTAAGGTGCGATAGCTGCCAAGTCAACCCCATCACCACAAACTTGATGCGTTAAAGAAAATAAACTCTCCGAGAATATAAAATTTCATTCATGCCAAAAGATCTACTGTTTTTTCACTTGCAGCTTGGTAACTGGCGCTCCCAGCCAAATGAGCCCGTTCCCCAGTTATACCCATATGACCAACTGACCTGCTAGCCAATAATGTTGGAATGTGAGCGGAAAGCAGAGCACCCAGAGAAAAGCCATGCATTTCATGGGGAGGACATACAAACAGCGACTACTATACTAAGGAGGAACTGCCTGATCTGTTTCTCCTATTTTCATGCTTAGACACTTGGAATAATTCCTGTTCAAACTCAAATGGAACACAAAACCAGCAGATATTCAGATAAAGAAGTAATCCCCGTCAAATCTGAGTCTAGCTGAAGAATTTGATTTCTTACTTTAGACATTGCGCCTGCACATGTTACTTTGATTGTGTCAAAGGTGAGTTCTTGATTTATTACTGGAAAACAAGCCCATATGTCATATGTTATTGGGCCCTTGTCAGTGCATGCTGCTTTACCAATTGTTCCACTTGGGTCAGAATTTGTACATACTGCAAATTCAGATAAAAATTAACCAATTTGCAGATTTTTGTCCTCCACCTCATTTGATTGCTTTGTCAATGACTGAGACAAAACAAAATCAGGAAAAACATTAAACAAAGCCTGCACTTCTCTGTGATTAGAGTTTAAATCAAAACCAATAGTTGGCAAGGGATTAACTGCAGTTACTAGGCCAAATCTTCAAATTGTAATCACTGGAAAACACTTTGTTACAGAATGTTATATTCCAGTATTGTGCTTGATGTAGCAAGATTCATTTAGGAGAAATGAATGATGAAAAAAATAGGAGTTAGTGACAATCTATACAATGGCAATGGATGAGAAAATATTCCTGAAGATTAAAGTTATATAGAGTAAAAGGAAAAGAATTCTATTTACATCCTGCCCTTCATAATCTCAGGATATCCCAACAGTGCTTTACAGTCAATGAGGTCTTTTTGAATTGTTATTAAGAGTCAGCTAATTAACATACTGTAATGCACCCCATAATCTCCTTAGTATAAAACATAGGAGCAGAATTAGGCCACTCAGCCCATCAAGTCTTCTCCATAAGTATTCCCTTTGTGGGGCTAGGTACTAACTACAATGCAAAAGTATATTCTGTGGATGCTAGAAATCCAAGATAAAGCAGATACTCAAGGGGTCAGGGGTCAGGAAACAATTATAGAGAGAAGAAAACAATTAATATTTCAATTCAATGACCTTTCATTACAACTGACTCCATTTCCCTCTTTATGGATGCTGACTGACCTGATGAGTATTTCAATATTCCCCATATGAAGCAACATGATATTTTCATATAACCTTTATTTGGGGAGTAAGGATATTGATTTTATAATAATTATTGAACAGGATATGAGGGAAAAAGACTTGAAATAGTGACATAAAATCTTTTCTAGCATCTTGAGAGAGCAGATAGCATCCTATTTGGACATAAGACTGTAAGATGTAGGAGCAGAATTGGGCCACATTGAGTCTGCTCCAGCATTCCATAATGGCTGATTTATTATCCCTTCAACCCCATTATCCTGTCTTCTCCCTGTAATTTTTGATGCCCTTACCACCTTCTGGCTAAAGAAAATCATCCTCATTTCTGTTCTAAAGTGTTGTCCCTCCATTCTGAGGCTCTTTCCTCTGGATCTAGACTCCCCTACTATTGGAAACATCTTCTCCACATCCACTCTATATAGTTCTTCAATTATTCAATAGGTTTCAGTGAGATTCCCCTCATACATCTAAACTCCAGAGAGTACAGGCCAAGAATTATCAAACACTCCTCATTCATTAATCTTGCCATTCTTGGGGTCATTCTCATGACCCTCCTCTGGACCCTTTCCAATGGCAGCACATCAGAACAACATTCACTTGGTACTGTAATGGATCATCTACCTATATCTTCTAAAATAGGGCTTGAACTCTGCTGATTCTGAGAGAAAGGTAAGGTCACTGAAAACACTTAGTGAAATAACTGGGTACAGAAGACACACACTCTTACAGCCCAAACATACTTTAATTTCTTGAAAACAATGATTACAGCATGACCCTTATCACCACACTGTTCTGAAGCCAGGACAGAAAAATGCTACTTTTTCTCCAGGATTGGCTTATCAGCTACCATCCATAACCATCCATAAATGGTACAGTACTGTGCAAAAGTCTTAGGCACATATACAGTCGGCCCTCCTTATTCGCGAGGGATCGGTTCTGGGACCCCTCGCAGATACCAAAATTCACGGATGCTCAAGTCCCTTATTCAACCTGTCTCAATGCGGTAGACCTTAGGACCCAGCGGAACCCCAGACCTTATTTAACCTGTCTCAGTACGGTGTACATTAGGACTCAGCAGCAGAAATCTGAATCTGCAGTGTTTCTGTTCTCGAAAATAATCACAATAACGATTGAAAATAAAGTGGAAATAATAAAACGATCAGAAAGAGATGAAACGCCATCAGTCATTGGAAAAGCGTTAGGCAACGTCGGTCAACGATCGGAACAATTTTAAAGGATAAAGTGAGAAAGGCTGTGCCGCAATAAAAGCTATAATTATTTGTAAGCAATGCAGTGGTTTAACTATTGGGTTTTGGGTTTTTGATCCTCCACATCAACCCGGCACGGTGGAGTGCGCTCGGAAGTGGTCTGTCACTAGATCGAACTCGGGAACTTCTGTTCCCGAGTCCGGCGTTGAAACATACGTTTTATAAACCATATAACAATCACAGCACGGAAACAGGCCATCTCGGCCCTCCTAGTCCGTGCCGAACTCTTAATCTCACCTAGTCCCACCTACCCGCACTCAGCCCATAACCCTCCACTCCTTTCCTGTCCATATACCTATCCAATTTTACCTTAAATGACACAACTGAACTGGCCTCTACTACTTCTACAGGAAGCTCATTCCACACAGCTATCACTCTCTGAGTAAAGAAATACCCCCTCGTGTTTCCCTTAAACTTCTGCCCCCTAACTCTCAAATCATGTCCTCTCGTTTGAATCTCCCCTACTCTCAATGGAAACAGCCTATTCACGTCAACTCTATCTATCCCTCTCAAAATTTTAAATACCTCCATCAAATCCCCCCTCAAACTTCTACACTCCAATGAATAGAGACCTAACTTGTTCAACCTTTCTCTGTAACTTAAGTGCTGAAACCCAGGTAACATCCTAGTAAATCGTCTCTGCACTCTCTCTAATTTATTGATATCTTTCCTATAATTCGGTGACCAGAACTGTACACAATATTCCAAATTTGGCCTTACCAATGCCTTGTACAATTTTAACATTGTTACATTGTTAACATTGTTATCATATGCATAGAAAGGTAAAATATATACTATATACTAAGGCAAATGTTTGACTAACTGACGCTAAATAATACCGGATGTACCTGTTCCGACTTACTTAGTAAGAGAACTTCCGATTTTTTTCGATCCTGATCCACAGTAACCTATGCACATCCTCCTGTATGCTTTAAATCATCTCTAGATTACTTATAATACCTAATACAATGTAAATGCTATGTAAAATAGTTATTATATTGCATTGTTTAGGGAATAATGACAAGAAAAAATGTCTGTAATGCTCAAACAACAAGTGCTGGAAGAGCACTTCCAGGTTTTCACAATTCGCAGTTAGTTGAATTTGTGCATGCGGAATTTGCGGATAAGGAGGGCCAACTATTTAGCTAGGGTGCTAAGACTTGCACAGTACTGTACTTGTCAACATGGAATGGAGAGTGAATTTGTAAATCTGATGGGAGCAAAGGATGTTGGGAATGGTGAGGGTGGAGTGCTGCGGGAGGGGTGTGGGGCAGGTGGCAAGGAAATGCCAGGTGCTGGGGGTGACACGGGTGCAGACACACCTAGAACTAAGACACCATGTAAGGTAGTTTCTTGCCTGGATGTTATCTTTAACCCTTACCTTACTGGAACTTCCACACTAGCATTCTATGTGTTAATTTGTGCACTTGAAATATTATGTTTCAATTGTCAAGACCAGATGTTTAGAAGTATCATTGGCAGTAGTGTCAGATTTGAGGCACATTGACACTGGGCTATTTTGTCCAGAACTCCATGAACAGAGAGAACAATAAAATAAATATTTATAAGAAAATGAGAGGGAAATAATTTCCATTGTTTATGGAGCTGGCCCTTTGCACTAAGAAATGTGTTCTTCAGTCATTACAGTATCCAAAAAATAAATTCTGAATTTTCCAGTCATGGTGTTGATGGTTATCCTGGGATGGGTAAACGAGAAGGAAACTAAATTCCTGGGCAATGAGCTGATGTACATTTACAGCAGCATCTGTAAAAAATTCACTATAGTTAACTGGCTCCTCAGTATAAGTCAACTCAGAATTGAATGGAGCAACAGAAGATTCAGAATTCAAGACTCATGGTGCAAGATTGTTTAATGTCATTTCCAGCACACAAGTGTAATAGGGAATGAAATAGCTGTTTCTATGAATTTGATGCAGCATAAAAAAACATAATAAGATAAAAAACACAATAATAATTTTTTTTAAAACCAAAAAATAACATAAAAAATAAAGTAATACTAGGCACCGGAGTATCTGTACATAAGGTGACTCTGATAGGAAATGATAAAGTAGTCATGTGGGTTGGATTAGTGAGCGGAGGTGTTGAAGATTCTTACTGCTTGGGGAAAGTAATTATTTTTGAATCTGGTGGTCCTGGCGTGGAAGCTACGTAGCCTCCTCCTTGATGGGTGTGGGATAAACAGTCCATGAACAAGGTGGGTGGGATCCTTCATGATGTTACTGGCCCTTTTCTGGCACCGTTCTGAGTATACTGCACAACAGAAATTTATTTAGCCTGTTGAAACGATTCCAAGCCTCAAAGAAAAAGCTCCCCTAACAAGACACTTAAGTTAGAGAACGTTGTCAATTGAGAATATTTTGGTCGCTTGAGCCAAGGCAGCCGAGTACAATTATGCCATGGTGTGACCACTAGCTAGAGTGCTTTCCCCTGCAGCTGAGCCCCCCAGCTGGGAAGAGAAACCCATCTTTTCTCATTTCCAGTCAATTTCAAGTCATTACACTTTCATGGTGTTACTTAGCAAAGCAGTGAAGAAAATGGGATAAAGAACTTGGTCAGGGTACACACTAAGGCAAGAATAAGTAACACACATGATGAAAAGCAAATATGTGAATGTTTGCTAAGGAAATAATTAATTATACAGGGCCATTTGCATCTGAAAATATAGCAATGGCATTAATGCCAGTTACTTTTAAAGTGTATTTCCTGCTGTAGAAAATCTGGCTGCCAATTTCTATAGAGCAAGCCACAAGCAGCAATGTAAACGCAGTCCAATAATCTGTTAAACACTGCCTTTTGAGTCTTCATTGCATTGTAATGAAACCTGCTAGAAATGGAATGGAATTGGTTTCTTATTGTCACATGTACCAAGGTGCAGTGAAAAGCTTGTCTTGTGTACTGTTCATACAGATCAAACCATTACAGTGCGTGGAGATGGAACAAGAGAAAACAAAAGCAGTAAAGAATTACGTGTACCAGTTACAGAGAGAGTGGGTGCAGATAAACAGTTCATATGAGGTAGATAGTGAGGCTAGAGTCCATCTTATTTTAGAAGAGGTCTATTCATGAGACAGGCCTTCAAGGACAGTTTAGCTACTACGCCCAGCAGAACTGTTTCTACTGACAGGAGAAAGGATGAAGGCATGTTACTGGTGCCTTAAAACCAGTTACTTTGGGCAGATGGAGCTCATCAGCCATGGTTGATAGCTTATCTAGGAGAAGGAAAACTCTGATCTTAAAATTCCTGTTGCCTTGTGGCTATACACAGTCATGGGGAAGGTTTCAGGAGTAAACCCCATGGAAAAATCTGGAGCTGGAATCCCTACGTTGAGTTTAATGCTAACTGGCACCTCCTGTGAAACTGCTGGTGCCAAACTCTATCGGTTTATGCCGTTCCTCTGGATTCATCAGCTGTGTGGAGAGGGGGAGCCTGTTGAATGGGCAACAGCTTGCTCTCCATATCGTACTGCCCTGGCATGCACACTGGCTTGTACATTGAAAGCTAGGATACAACATCCATTTTTGACATCGACAAATGGAGGGCCAAAAGAAAGATTCAAGAGACTGGTAAGAGTGGGTTAGAATTTGTCCTTGAGCCTGGTGGTCCAGCTTTCAGGCTCTTGCATCTTCTGTCTGATGAATAAGAGGCGAAGAGAGAACATCTGCAGTGGGTGGGTGAAGTCTTTGATTGTACTGTGGAAGTGAGAAGTATGGGCAGTTACATACTGTAGAAGGAAGGCTGGGCTCTTCTTTTACAAAAGTTCAAAGTAAATTTATTAACAACATACGTATATATCACCATCTACAACCTGAGATTCATTTCTCACAAGAAATACATGAAACACAATGTAATCAATAGAAGACGACACCCAACAGGACAGGCAAACAATCAGTATGCACAGGGCAGAAACTCTGCAAATGCAAAAAGAAAGGGAAAAAAGAAACAATAATAATCATTGATAAATAAGTGATAAATATAGAGAACATGAGATGACGAGTCCTTAAAAGTGCATCCATAGGTTGTATAATCAGGTCAGTGATGGGGTGAGTGAAGTTGAGTGAAGTTATCCCAATAATAGTTGAAGGATAACATTATATATATGATCATCTGACGCACGGCACCTCCAGAGGTTCGGGACTCCCTCAGTACTGCACTGTGCTGTCAGTCACAATCTGTATACAAGCCTCTTTCTGAAGTATAAGCTCACTACATGTTGAACCAGAACTAGGGGAGCTACCAATTCAGCTGGGAGTCGGGGTGTGAGGTAGTGCCGGTGATGTAATACAGGCAGGAAGGTGCACCAGAGCTTATCCCTCCCAATGTCAGGTTGTTTTTAAACATTTCAATCATTTAGAAATAAAACAAAGAACTAAGGTAAAATTGGGATTATTAAAATGTTTTAAGTAGTTTCACATCTTCCAAAACTATAGGAAGATTTTTATCATGCAAAGCATTCTATAAAAATAATCAATTAAAAAAATGCAACACAGAAAAAAATGCTGAAGATCTCAGCAGGTCAGGCAACACTATAGAGGGATGAAGGGCCTTGGCACAAGATGTCGACTGTTTACCCCACTCCATAGATGCTGCCTGACTTGTTGAGTTCTTCCAGTATTTTTTTGTGTACTGTTCCAGGTCTGCAACATCTTCTGTTTTTTCTTGTGACTAAAGAATGTGAAGAGTCTTGTTACCTTCCAGACATTATAGCTCCATTCTGTGGCCATGCAAATCTGGTTCAGCTCAGGAGCTAAAAGCAGATTCAATAGCTGGGAGTCAGATTAGGGAAGAGAGGCTGCACATCAGAAGAGCTGAGATTACAGCCTGCAGCCAAGGGTAATGTTTCAGAACAAGAACATAAATCATCTTCCATATATGGACAGTTCAATAAAGGCATCTTGTTAACAATCTGCAGACAAATTTCTGCGCATTTAGCACACCACTGCTGGACCTTTAACCAAAACCAGGATGAAGGAACATATCATTCCTGTACTAGCTTTGGATTCCTGAATATTTTAGAATTGATTTCAAAGTTTTCCTACTTGTTTTTAAAATTCTTAATGGTCTGGGACCAGAGCACATCGCAGAATAGTTTTGTTTTATAGAGTAGATAGGCAATATCTTTTTCCCAGAGTTGAAATCTTTAATACCTGAAGCTGTGCTTTTAAGGTGAGAGGGATTAATTTCACAGGAGATGTGAGGGGCAAATTTTTTACACAGTGAGAGGTGAGTGTCTGCATTGCGATGCGATGGTGATAGAGGTAGATACATTAGGAACTTTTAAAAGACATTTAGATAGACACGTGAATGAGGAAAATGGAAGGATATGATTGTGTAGGCAGAAGAAATTAGTTTAATTAACTATTTGATTGCTAATTTGATTGGCTCAGCACAACCTGCTCCTGTGCTATGTTCTGAAATATTACAGTATTTTCTGTGTATAATAATTCCAAGATGCATAAAGGTAGCCCTTAGTGAATTGCTACAGATCTTCTCCCCCACCCCACTCCCCTGCACACCCCACCATTGTTCTGCCTGGTTGAGAAGGGAAATGTAACTTTTTGGCATGACACAGTACTGCAGTGGATACTGTCACACTTCTAAGCGATAGTCAGCTGCAAGATTGGGGTTCAATGTGGTTTGTAGGGGGTCTGTACCTTCTCCCCATGACTGTGTGAGTTTCTTCCGAGACCATTAGTTTCATCCCACATTCCAAAGAGGAATGTTAGGATCAGGAAGTTGTGCGCATGCTGTGTTGGCACCAAAAGTATGACAGCACTCGTGGGATGTACCTGCACTTCCTCGACACAAACAATACATTTCACTATCTGGTTTGATGTACGTATGACAAATAAAGCTAATCTCTTTCATCATAGATACAGTCCAGTGTCCTGCAACATCATAACTGAAGCACCTTTTCAATAAACGCAGCCAAGGTCATTTATCGAGAGCAAAATGTTTCCAAAGTCAGATTTAAAGTAGCAGCTCTTGACACAGTCATAGCTGTAATTGGAAAAGTGGAAACATTTGAACCATGCGGTAGAGACAATCTTTGCATTTTTCTTTGCGAATGCTTGGAAATCATTTCCAGTTGGTTAAATGTGGGGAGCAGTGTTCCATGGCGTTTGCTGTAGGACAGCTTCTGTTCATTGTGAACATCGATAATTCAGACATAGGGACAGAGACACACAGGTGTCCAAGTATGCAGATGTGCTGAAATAAGAGGCTTTGTACCTCATTCTAAGGGGCAATAGAAACTGCAAACAGAGTGGCTGGATTTCAGCTGTTAGGGGAGTTTCATACCAGAAGCCAGAGCCAAACCCTACAATTAATAAACATGTCTACCTTAAAAAGAACTATCAGATGGTAGAAATTAACAAATAATAATTGCTTCTTTGTCAATCCTCCATATAAAGACTGAGCATGGTAGGTTTTATGAACAAAATATATTCAGGGATATATGCAAATGAGCACCCTGTTGACCACCCGCACAAAGTGCCAGTAGCATTATACAGTTTACTTTTTAATTTCTGTTGCAAATGCAGCTTACTATTTGTTAATTTACTAGTGGTGACTCTACATTATGTGTTATGCGTGTGAGTTGTGCTCCTTTGTCCGGAGGAAAGTTATCTCATTTGCCAGTATACATGTGTACAATGAATGACGATAAACTTGAACTGAACTTGAACTTGATATTGAAACATATTCAGAAAATACTTATTCTTGTCCTTACGTTCTTCTGATAGAAAGGACAAAATAAATTATGCACGAAATTGGATGTGAGTGTGAGGAGATACATTTTGTTAAAAAGATAACGTTACTACTTTTTTTTCAGAGTTGAGTGAAAAATAGTGAGTTTAGTAGTTTGATCACATTAAATGTATCTCCTGAATTAGATATGGCCACGAATATTATAATGATTGTTTTACAACAGAATGAACGGAATATAGAAGTCGAGACGCAACTCAAACTATAGAAAACTAGCAACACTATGAATCATTTAGCATTCCATATCTCAGAAAGTTATTCTACAACTGCTATTTCCTCCCGCATTCCACTGATGTACCGGTTAGTAGGTTAATTGGTCATTGTAAATTGCCCCGTGATTGGGTTAGGGTTAACTTGGGGGTAGTTGAGTGGCCAGAAGGATCTGCCCTGCAGTGTATCTCTAAATAAATAAATAAAAGATAGTTGATGCGGTGTAAAGGAACCCTACAGGCAGGTGAGTTTAGAATTAACACTTGCCTGGAAGATAAACAACATTGATAGTTGGGTTGAAAGTGCTATTTATGTGCTCTGTATAATTTATGGGTAGTTACACACCCAATGAGTTTGTGCCTGGATCTTCAATATGGCACTGTGCAGAAGTCTTAGGCACATATATGACTAGGGTGCCTGAAACTTTTGCACACGACTGTAGTATTTTCATGTTTTGCGTTGTACTGGTGCCCTAAAGAAAAGACGAAATTTCATGACACATGTGAGTGATGATAAATGTGGGTGTCTATTGTGGGAAAGGGGCAGGGAGAGGGGAATCATGGTTGGGAAGAGGGAAAGGGGGAGGGGAGGGAATGGGAAGCACCAAGATACATTCTGTAATTTTCAATAAAACAATTGTTTGGAATCAAATGATGGTACTTGGTGCCTCAGGGCTGGGTGTGTCCGTGCCCGCACTGCATCCCTGCCTCAGCACTCCTTTTCTGCCACCTGCCCCACACCCCTCACGTGGCACTCCACCTTAGCCATCCCCAACATTCTTTGCTCCTGCCAGATTTACAAACTCATTCTCTACTCCACATCGACAAACACATCGCTGTGTAATCCTGATTAGCTCTAATTTCTTACCAACCTTATAGCAAAGTCGTTGAAGGTTTTTGGCTCAGTCCGTGTTTCTGACTCATTAATTCTGTGTACTGGGAGTTATGGGTAGCTCAAACAAAGAGTTGTTATGTAAAATCAATAAACCTATCAGCAGCCTTTTTTTCTGAGTATTTTGAATAGTTTATGTGACTCTGGAGACCCAATAACCATTAAGGAGACATTTATTTTAAAGTAATGGGCTGTCTTTGAATAGTTAAAATACTGAAAGAGAAGTCTCACTTTCCCTTGTTATACTCCAGCTTGATACACAGTTGCACCACATTGCAAACTCATTAAAGCCAAAGATATGCAGTCTAAATGAGGAAAAGTAGTGGACGAGTAAGCTACTAATTTAATGTATTTAGGTCACGATAATCAAGTTTGAGTGTTGACATCTCCTGTGAACTCTCTCGTCAGAGATTCTGTCACAGAATACAGACTTTGCTAATAATCTCTAACTGTTCACAGTCTGAGTCAGTAAGTAGCATTGAGCCTTTGTACTGAAGGATGTGCTGGCATTGGAGAGGGTCCCATTGGGAATGACAGGGTTAATTTATCAGGACCTTTTGATGGCTATAGGCCTGTACACACTGGAGTTTAGAAATCTCTTTGAAACTTACTGAATGTTGAAAGGCCTAGATAGAGCAAATGTGGAGAGGATGTTTCCTGGACCAGAGATCAGAGTAAAAGGACATCCTTTTAGAACAGAGATGAGGGAGAATTTCTTTACGCAGAGGGTAGTAAATCTGTACAATTCATTTCCATAGGTTGCTGTGGATGCCAAGTCATTGAATATATTAAAATGGAGCTTGATTAGTCAGGGTTAGGAAGGATACGGAGAGAGTCAGGGGGATGTGCTGAGAGTGTTCATAAGTCAGCCATGATGGAATGATAGACCAGACTCATTGGGCCAAATTACCTAATTCTGCTGCTATGAACAATGGTATTATGATGTTATAAGTCCTCCCGACCTGAGCATGCCTGCTGCCACCTCCTCTGGTCTGGGCACCGTGCTACTTGGAGTATTCTGCTGTTTTTGCTGGGATACTGCCTCACCAGCAGTTGGACCTCCAGATACAGGTGTATTTTTACTACAATCAATTGAAACACCCAGACTGCGCACAGGCCTCCAAAAACAGATCTCCATTTCACTAATTATGCAACCTCTAAAACCCATTGACTGCATCAGTGACGTTTTGGTGTGTCACATTAAAGGGGGGTGGTGAATACTTAGGTAATCAATTATTTTGTGCTTTATATTTGTAATTAATTTAGATCACTTTGTAGAGATCTGTTTTCACTTTGACACAAAAGAGTCTTTCTCTGTTGATCAGTGACAAAAAAGCCAAATTAAATCCACTTTGATTCAAAGTTGTAAAACAATAAAACATGAAAACTTTCTGGAGGGGGGGAATACTTTTAATAGGTACCATAGATAGGAACAGTGCAAGCAGTCTCTTTCTGCTGAGGTTGGGTGAGTGGTCATGGGTTGAGGGTGAAAGGTGAGAAGTTTAAGGGAGCACAAGGGAAAACATTTTCACTCAGAGGGTCATGAGATTGTTGAACAGCTGCCAGCACAAGTGAGTGCATTGAGGTAGATTTCAACGTTTAAGAGAAGTTTGGATAGGTACCTGGATGGTAGGGTATGGGGTGCTATGGTCCCAGTGCAGGTCAATGGTTCAACATCGAGTAGATGGGCCGCAGGGCTTGCTTCTGTTCCGTATTTCTCTATGACTCCAGTGGAAAGCCCCGCGCTCTTGGTAGTGTTTACTATATTTATTTATCTATCTATTCATTTATTTGTTTGTTTATTTATGTAGGTATTTGCAGTTTGTCTACTTTCCCACATTGTCTGTTTGTCAGTCTTTGTTTATGTCTAGTTTTTCATTGATTTTATTGTCATTCTGTTCTACTGTGAATGCCTGCAAGAAAATGAATCTCTGGGTAGTATATGTTGACACATACGTGCTTTGAAAATTTACTTTGAATGCTGAATTTTAATTCAAAAATAATAGTTGAATAGTCTGTACTGTCTATCTTCAATGGACAGGTAGGTTCTTTTGAATCAAACGTGTGAAATACACTGAATGATAGTGGTTGTGAGATTTGGACCATTAATATCGGGATGGTTCATTATTGTCACACGTACAGTGAAAAGCTTGTATTGCATGCTATTTATACAAATCACAGTGCATTGAGCTAGAACAAAGTAAAACAATAAGGAGTAACAACTACAGACAAAGTAACCGCTAAAGTACAAGATCATACTGAGATAGATTGTGAGGCCAGGAGTCCATCAAGAGACCAACATCAGCAGCTTTCCCTGAGCCTGGCGTTAAGTGCTTGCAGGCTTTTGCATCTTCTGCCTGATGGGAGAGGAGAGAAGAGAGAGTGCCTGGGGTTGGAGAGTTTTTGATTATACTGGCGATAGACTGAGGCAGTGAGAAGAATTGATGCAGTCCATAGTGGTTAGGCTGATTCCTGTAATGAGCTGAGCTGTATCCAGTATCTTGCAGTCACATGCAGAGTGGCTGCCATACCAAACCATGATGAATCAGTTATATTTATTGCTTATCGTTTATCATTAGCTTTTATTCTCTGAGATAACCTGAGAAATGTTTCAAGTAAAGAATCTATGCAAAGATAGAGGGATCCCACGAAAGCAGCACATAATCATATGAGCAGCTGTCTACCGCTAAAGGAACCCATTATTATTACGGGGACCGCTGAAGGTGTCTAGTCATCAACATAACACCTTTAAGGCACTAACATAACCTGTAGCACTAATGATGCTGGCAATACTCTGATGACACAACAGAAAAGACAGTGAGGCAAAGGGTCACAGTCTTGGGACTCCAAACTTGACAGACAATTAGAAGAGAGGATGGAAAACCAGATGGTGAGTCTCAGACAATTCCTGTAAAACCACAATAACTAGCAATGATCGTGTATCTCAGCTAATTTCCTACCATTTCTCCTTGGGAATATGAGAAACACCTTTATAGTGTCCTGAAGACTGGTCTCAGCCCAAAATCTATTCATTTCCATAGATGCCGCCTGACCTGTTCCTCCGGCATTTTTGTGTGTGTTGCTTTAGAGTTGCTGGATAACTTTAACTTTTTTTCCAGAGATACAGCATGGTACTAGGCCCTTCCAAGCCATCCAATTATACGGACATGACCAATTTATCTAGTAATCATACATCTTTGAGATGTGTGAGGAAACTGGAGCACTGGGAGGAGACCCATGCAGCCACAAACTCCATACGGACTGCAGTGGGAATTGACCCTGAGTCACGGGCACTGTAATACCATTACACTACCCATTGAATTTCACTGCCAATCTATCAAAATATCCTTCACTTAATAAATCAGGATGCGAAACATTATGGTTAACCTTACCACAGTTGGGATGGGGTAATGTTCATTGTCAATTGAGTAGAATGTCTCAGCAATTTGACCAAAAGTACACTGTCCAGCTTCAGACTTCTCCAGGAGTTGAGAGCTAACTAACACTTCTTCTCTGCTCTCTCACCAGAGGACATCTTTGTGCAGCAGACCCACGATGCAAAGAATCCGATCATCTATGCCGTATTCTCAGCTTCTGGGTAGGTACAAGGAGGCCGAGTCTGGGAATAGGAAGAAAGTTATGCTGATACTGCAAGGCAGGAAATGAATAAATTTGCTCTACAAGCATTGCCCTATAATCGCAGACAAGCTGAAAAAAAGATTTAGCCAAAATCTGCATTCCTATGTGTTCAATTAAAGGTTGAAGAAGGAGCCATTTTGAGTAGATTTATTTATTTATTTATTTAGAGCTACAGCATGAAGTAGGCCCTCTCGCCCTTTGAGCCAGGCTGCCCAGCATCCCCCAATTAAACCCTAGCCTAATCACAGGGCAATTTACAATGACCATTTCATTTACTAATTGGTACGTCTTTGGATTGTGGGAGGAAACCAGAACACCAGGGGAAAACCCAAGCATTCTACAGGGAGGATTGCAGACAGACTCCTTACAGGAAATGCTGGGATTGAACTCTGAACTCTGAAACCCCAAGCTATAATAGTGTCATGCTACCGTGGTGCCCCATTATTATTCTTACTGTAACTATTTCAGATTGAGCTGTTTGGGACAATGCTCCCTCACTCGAGTAACTCCACCCTAATTCGTCTGACGGATTAATCAAGAGCATTGAGCCTTGTCCCATTGTTAATCATGCCCATGCTAGAGTACACTTAGCAACACTGTGCTGGCACTGTGGGGAGCATTCTAACTGGTGACATTACCATCTGGTATGGAGGGGCACAAGATTATAAAAAGTTGCAGAAAGCTGTAAGCTCAGCCAGTCCCGTTATGGGCACTAGTCTCCTCAGGGTCCAGGGCACCTTCAAAAGGAAATGCCTCAAAAAGGCAGAATTCATCATCAAGGACCCCCATCACCCAGGACATGTCTCCTTCTCATTGCTACCATCAAGGAGGGGTTACAGGAGTCGGAAGGCACACTCAAGGCTGTTCAGGAACAGCTTTCCCACCACCAAAAGATTTCTGACTGGACAATGAGCCTGTGAACACTTCCTCAATATTCTTTGCTCTCTTTCTGCACTACTTATTTAATTTAATTCTTATATTATTTCTTACCGTATTTTATAGTTTTTAAAATATTATATATTGCAATGTACTGTTGCCTCAAAAAGCAAGTTTCATGACATATGCCAGTGATATTAAACCTGATTCTGACACTGCTGTGAGCTAACAGTCGTGTCCTGCCAGCAAGTGGCTCCTCACAGACTGGTGTGCGACTGGGAGACACAGTCAGCAGAGCTGCCACCTTTCAGCTCCAATGACCAAAGTTCAATCCTGCCCACCCCACCGTCCGTATGATGATTGCACTTTCTCCCTGTGACCGGGTGGGTTTCCCTCAGGTGCTTGGGTTTGCGTCCCAACTATGTGCAAGTCGGTGTGTCTAACAAGTTTAGTAAGGAAGTACAAGTTTAATTATCATTCAAGTATAATGAAACAGCGCTCCTCCGGGGCCAGGGGGCAACACACGTTTCCAGAAGCACACGTGGTCCATTGGCTGCTGTGAATTGTCCCCAGTGTGCGGGTAACTGGTAGAAGGGTTGACGGGTTGTTGGGAGAATAAAAAATAGGATTAGTGTAGAATCGGTGTAAATGGGTACTTGATGGTCAGTGTTCATTCAGCAGAAGAACAAGCGGGACTGGGTCTACAGTCAAGCCACTCAGGAACTGGGGCTATATATTTTTTTCTTTGTATGTTTTTCTGAAATTGTAACCATATGTGCTATGTGCAGTGTACTGTTGGTAATATATATTTCACCTTGGTACCAGACGACCTCTGTTTCTTTCAGCTCGATTAATGCATCATTGAATGATAATTAAACTTGAGTTTGAACACATGAAATGCTGGAGGAACTCAGCAGGTCATGCAGTATCTATGGAGGGGAATCCCAATGATGGGTCTTAACCCAAAACATCACTGTTTATTCCCCCCCCCTCGCCATATGATTGGGGAGATATCAAGAATATTTATCTTGTGAAAACTGGTCAGAGACACAGGAGACTCTGCAGATCCTGGAAACCCAAAACAAGACACACAAAATGCTGGAGGAACTCAGCAGGTCAGGCAGTATCTATGGAGAGGAATAAACAATCAGTATTTCAGGCCAAGACCCTTCATCAGGACTGGAAAGGAAGGGGGAAGAATCCAGAACAAGCAGGCGGAGGGAAGGGAAGGAGTTCAAGCTGACAGATGATAGGTAAAGCCAGGTGAGGGGGAAGATGGGTGGGTGGGGGAGGGTGGTAGATGGGTAAGGTTTAAGGACTGAAGAAGAAATCTAATAGGAGATGAGCTTAGACCATGGGAGAATGGGAAGGGGAAGGGATTGATGACAGATGAAGTTCTGTGTTTTACAATTCTATCATACAATAGTAAGAGTATACAAATTGGATATTAAATAGGTCACATAGCCATGTAATATGGTCATGGCCAATACGATCTTGAAGTCCACTCCACTCTCCTACTCAGTCCCTGTAACCCTTCAATCCCTTGTTGTCCAGAAATCTATCTAGCCCTCGAATCTTAAAGTATTCCCTGAGGTACAAAGCATCAAAGGTTAACAGCACATTGAGAGATGATATTCATTCTCAGCTCGACCTTCAATTCTGAACCTGTGCCTCCTAGTTCTAAACTACGTCACTGGAGAAAGCATTGTCGCAATGCCTGCCCTGCCAAGCCCCCAGAGAGATGTGCACAATTGAATGAGATCTCTCCCAATCCATGTAAACTCTGGAGAGTATTATTTTCCAGACATACACAATTTTGCTACAATAGTCTGCAATTCTATGCTGCAATGCATCTGAAAAAGAAAGATGAACCAGTTGCCACATCAGCAGGGGCATATTGTATGAAAGCCAGCCTGCTCCTGAGCCCTATCATGTTGCTTTTGGGGACAGTCAGACCGATGTGTGTCCTACCTCAATGGCACAGGTCCTCCAGTGCTAAACTCCTGATCTGAGTGCAAAACCAGAGCATGAAGCTCTGATAGGGCACCATGTAGTGTCGCAGTTAGCATAACAGTATTATAGTTTGGGGCATCAGAGTTCAAGTTCAGCCCTGGCATCCTCAGATCTCCAGGTGCTCCGATTTCCTCCCACATTGTCATTGTAATTGGTTGTGCGATTAGCCCAGGGTTGAATCAGGATATATATAAATATAAAGCAAATATATATTTGTTGAGAGATACATCAGAGAGTAAAGCTCTGAGATATATTTACAGTGAAAACACAGGAAGTGGGAGTCACCCCTCATGGCTAAATATCAGCTTGATTTGTCACATATACAGTGCATCTAAACATTGAAACATACAGTGAAGCTGTTTGTGTCCAGTCAAATCAGCGAGTTTCCACACTTCTGGCACCGACATAGCATGCCCACAACTTACTAGCCCTAACCCTAACCGTTGGTCTTTGCAATGTGGACGGAAACTGGAAGAAGCCCACACGGTCATAGGGAGAATATATACACTCCTTTCAGATAGTGGTGGGATTTTAATACCAATCAATAAACACTATATTACCTTGCCATGCCGTCAGGTGAATTGGAATCCTGTATAATCTGAACCTAGTCCTTTAAAATTACCCTTTATGCACTAGCATATTGATGCAAAATTCCTTGCTTATGGTAATGGCTGCTGTGTTAATCCTACACACTCCCAGGATCATTTCACGAACTTTACTCCTCTTGTTAAAAACTTGAACTGATTCTGTTCTCTTGCTGGGTATTTTGGTGCCCATTTCTTTTTGTGTCAACAGATCAGTCTTTAAAGGGTCAGCCGTGTGTGTCTACTCTATGACGGACATCCGCACAGTCTTCAATGGGCCCTTTGCCCACAAAGAAGGACCAAATTACCAGTGGATGCCTTACACTGGGAAGATACCGTACCCCAGGCCTGGAACCGTGAGTAATGGGCTGAGCTTTCTCTGGGTGCAGGAAGGTTGAAAGTCAAATACAAAGCGGTCATTTACCCATGAGGGGTTGCAATAAGGCTCCATCTGCCAGTTTGGAGGAGAAAGAATCAATTTTCTGGCAACACAGTATTGTTGCCCTCCACTGATGCCCTGGAACTCCTCCTTTCTCTCTGTAACATCATCTCCATAGCTTCCTCCCAGCTGCACAGTTCACAGCCAGGGTGCTCACTCTCCCTGAAAGAGTATCTGTACTAACTTAACCAGAGGGCAATCACTGAGGAATCCAGATAGCATTTATAGAATAGAACACTACACCACAGTGCAGGCCTTCCACCCCGTCATATTGTGCCAACCTTTTAACCTGCTTTAAAATCAATGTAACCCTTCCCTCCATTTTGCTGTTATCCATGTGCCTATCTAAGAGTCTCTTAAATGCCCCTAATGTTTCTTCCATTACCACCACCCTTGACAGGGCATTTTCTGTGTAAAGGACGTACATCTGACATTGCCTTATACTTCTCTCCAATCACTTTAAAATTATGTGCCTGGTATTAACCATTTTTCTCCTGAGAAGAATTCCCTGTCTGTCCACTCTATCTATGATATTTATTAATTTGGGGTGTTTAGGGTCTCTGAGGTATTTATTATCTTATACACTTCCATCAGGTCACCTCTTGTCCTTCTTCACTCGAAGGAGAAAAGCCCCAGCTCGCTCAACCTCGCTCTCCAGTACAGGCAGCATCCTGGTAAATCTCCGCACCCTTTCAATGAGAGAAAACTGCCTCTAATAGGAGGACCAATTAACATCCTCTTGCTTCCAGGTTTTAACTAGCAGTTATTACCTTTCCTTCTTCAGGACTCCATACCTCTCTGAGCAACTGCTAAACCCCTGCACCATCAGCAACCAGATTTATTTATGTTGAGATGCAGTGCAGAACAGACTCTTCAAGCTGTGCCATCCCAGCAAACCTCCAACAATCCCAGTTTCAACCCTAAACTAGACATGGGACAATTTACGGTGACTAATTAACCTACCAACCAGTGCGCCTTTGGACTGTGGGAGGAAACCAGAGTATCTGGAGGAGACCTACACATGCCCAGGAAGAACGTACAAACTTTCTTATAGACCACACTCAGATTGAACCCCCAACTCCAATATCCCAAGCTACCGTGCTAGCAGAACCAAGCTATGCTATCATGGCTAGCAGTACTTTATTGTGGAAAATACTGGAGTAATAGTACACCAGAAGCCCTTTGCTGGCCTAAAAACATCTTGTGACATGGAGTCAAAGAGCACTGCGGCATAGAAACAGGCCCCTTGTCTCATCTAGTCTGTGCCAAACTGTTATTCTGCCTAGTCCCATGAACCCACACTTGGTCCATAACCCTTCACACCCATCCCAACCATGTACTTAACCAAATTTCTCTTAAATGTTGCAATCAAACCTTCCACAGCAGCTTGTTCCACTCTCATACCTCCCTCTGAATAAAGAAGTACCCCATCAGGACCCCATCAGGATATTTCAGCTTTCACCCTTCACCTATGATCTCTAATTCTAGTCTCACACAACCTCAGAAGAAAAAAAAATCTGCTTGCATTAGCTCTATCTGTATGTCTTATAGTTTTGTATATATTTAAGAGATCTTTTCTCCTTTTCCTACACTCCAGGAAATAAAGTCCTCACCTACTCAACCTTCTTCCCTATATTTAGATCCACAAGTCCTGCCAACGTCCTTGTAACTTTCCACTGTACACTTTCAAATTTTATTGGCACATTCTGAAAGTGCCTTTCTTTCTTTCCTAAGAGATGAGTGTGTAGTGTCCAAGCCCAGGCTCAGCAGGAGTGTCTCTACAGTGTAAGATACTTGTTCCTTCACATCACTGAGATTTGAATTTGGGTAACCTTTCTGGCATTGACTGGCAATATTTTATACTGACGTTGAGGACAAATGAATGTATCCACATTGACCTTTCACACTCCATTCGATTATGATGGCGATCAGGTTCATTGTGAATATTTGTGTTGTTTTGTGGCACAAGTACGGCACAATAGAGGGCACACGGTAACGCAGCAGTTAGCATAATGCGATTACAACTCAGAGTGTCAGAGCTCGGAGATCAGTCCCAGTGTTGTCTGTATGGAGACCTTGTGCATCCTCCCCGTGGAATGCATGGATTTCTCCTGTTTCCTCACACAATGTAAACAGGTAGGTTCATTGATCACTGGAAACTGTCCCGTGATCAGGTTAGGGTTAAATCGGGGTTGTCAGGGGTTGATGGGCAGTGCAGCTCAAAGGGTCAGACAGGCCTATTCCACATTGTATCTCTAAATAAACTCATTAATAAATAATGTATTTTGTTAAAAATTGCTATAATTTACAGTATAAAATATATAATTAATAAATAACACCAAAAGAAAACAAAACAGCGAGGTAGTGTATTTGGGTGCATGGACATTAAGTAATTTGATAGATGAAGGGAAGACACTGTTCCTAAAACATTGAGTGTGTGTCTTCTGGCTCCTGTACATCCTCTCTGATGGCTTCAATACGAGGGTATGCCTTGATAGTGACAGTCATTAATGACAGATGCTACCTGCTTGAGGCATCACCTTTTGAAGCTGCTCTCGATGGTGTGGAGGCTAGTTCCCATGATGAGTCTTAATCCGCTACAAAGCTTTTGCAACCTATGCACTTGAGCTTCCATGACAGGCAGTAATGCAACCAGTCAGAATGCCCTCCACTATACATCTGGAGAGATTTGCTGGAGCCTTTGGTGACAAACAAAATTTTTACAACCCCCTAATGAAGTATAATGAAGCAGAGTGATACATACAATAGACTCCCTTTTAAATGGTTCCTATTTAACAACTGAAACTCCTCAATACCAGTTCAGTAATCCTAGATATTATCACCATAAGTCTTCCAATCACCAACTCACAGACATCACTTCCTCCCTTCACCAACTCACGGACATCACTTCCTCCATTGACCGACTCACTAACATCAGTTCCTCCATCCAGCAACTCACAGACATCAGTTCCTCCATTCACCAACTCACGGACATCACTGCATCCATTGACCAACTCACAGACATCAATTCCTCCATTCAGCAACTCACGGACGTCACTTCATCCATTGACCAACTCACAGACATCAGTTCCTCCATTCACCAATTCACAGTCATCAGTTCCTCCATTCACCAACTCAGGGATATCACTTCCTTCTTTGAACAACTCACGGACTTCACTTCCTCCATTCACCAACTCACGGACATCAGTTCCTCCATTCACCAACTCACGGACATCACTTCCTCAATTCACCAACTCACGGATATCAGTTCCTCCATTCAACAACTCATGGACATCACTTCCTCCATTGACCAACTCACGGACATCACTTCCTCCATTCACCAACTCAGGTTCATCACTCCCTCCATTCACCAATTCACGGACATCACTTCCTTCTTTGAACAACTCACGGACATCAGTTACTCCATTCACAAACTCACGGACATCACTTCCTCAATTCACCAACTCACGGATATCAGTTCCTCCATTCAACAACTCACGGGCATCACATCCTCCATTCACCAACTCACGGACATCACTTCCTCCATTGACCAACTCACGGACATCAGTTCCTCCATTCAACAACTCACGGACATCGGTTCCTCCATTCACCAAATCACGGACATCACTTCCTCCATTGACCAACTCACGGACATCACTTCCTCCATTCACCAAATCACGGACATCACTTCCTCCATTGACCAACTCACGGACATTAGTTCCTCCATTCAACAACTCACGGACAGCAGTTCCTCCATTCACCAACTCACTGACATCAGTTCCTACATTGACAAAATCACAGACATTATTTCCTCCATTCACAAACTCACGGACATCAGTTCCTCCATTCACCAACTCACTGACATCAGTTCCTACATTGACCAACTCACGGATATCAGTTCCTCCATTCAACAACTCACGGACATCGGTTCCTCCATTCACCAACTCACGGACAGCAGTTCCTCCATTGACCAACTCACGGACATCACTTCCTCCATTGACCAACTCACGGACATTAGTTCCTCCATTCACCAACTCACTGACATCAGTTCCTACATTGACAAAATCACAGACATTATTTCCTCCATTCACAAACTCACGGACATCAGTTCCTCCATTCACCAACTCACAGTCATCAGTTCCTCCATTGACCAACTCCTGGACATCACTTCATCCATTGACCAACTCACAGACATCAGTTCCTCCATTGAATAACTCAGGGACATCACTTCCTCTATTCACCAACTCACGGATATCACTTCCTCCATTCAGCAAATCACAGATATCTGTTCACCTTTCACCAAATCACGGACATCACTCCCTCCATTGACCAACTCACTGACATCAGTTCCTCCATTCACCAACTCACGGACATCAGTTCCTCCATTCAATAATTCACTGACATCAGTTCCGCCATTCACCAACTCATGGACATCACTTCCTCCATTCACCAACTCACGTACATCAGTTCTTCCATTCACCAACTCTTCGATATCAATTCCTCCATTCACCAACTCACGGACATCAGTTCCTCCATTCAATAATTCACTGACATCAGTTCCGCCATTCACCAACTCATGGACATCACTTCCTCCATTCACCAACTCACGTACATCAGTTCTTCCATTCACCAACTCTTCGATATCAATTCCTCCATTCACCAAATCACGGACATCAGTTCCTCCATTCATTCAGCTCACGGACATCACTTCCTCCATTCACCTATTCATGGAAATCAGTTCCTCCATTTAAGAACTCACAGGCATCACTTCCTCCATTCAACAACTCACAGAGATCAGTCCCTCCATTCAACAACTCATGGACATCAATTCCTGCATTCACCATCTCACGGACAACACTTCCTCCATTCACCAAATCACAGACATCAATCCCTCCATTCACCAACTCACGGACAACACTTCCTCCATTCACTAAATCACAGACTTCAATTCCTCCATTCACCAACTCACGGACATCAATTACTCTATTGACCAACTCACGGATATCAGTTCCTCCATTCATCAACTCACAGACATCAGTTCCTCCATTTAACAACTCACGGACATCAATTCCTCCATTCACCAACTCACGGACATCAGTTACTCCATTCAATAACTCACTGACATCAGTTCCTCCATTCACCAACTCACGGACATAAGTTCCTCCATTCAACAACTCATGGACATCGGTTCCTCCATTCACCAACTCACGGACATCAGTTACACCATTCACCAACTCACGGACATCAGTTCCTACTTGACCAAATCATAGACATTAGTTCCTACATTCACCAACTCACGGACATCAGTTACACCATTCACCAACTCACGGACATCAGTTCCTACATTGACCAACTCCTGGACATCAGTTCCTCCTCTGACCAACTCACCGACATCAGTTCCTCCTTTCACCAGCTCACGGACATCACTTCCTCCATTGACCAACTCACTTACATTAGTTCCTCCATCCAGCAACTCACAGACAACAGTTTCTCCATTCACCAACTCACGGACATCAATTCCTCCATTCACCAACTAACGGATTTCACTTCCTCCATTCACCAACTCACGGACATCAGTTCTTCCATTAAACAACTCACGGACATCGGTTCCTCCATTCACCAACTCATGGACAGCAGTTTCTCCATTCACCAACTCACGGACATCAGTTCATACATTGACCAAATCACAGACATTAGTTCCTCCATTAACCAACTCACGGACATCAGTTCCTCCATTCACCAACTCACTGATATCAATTCCTCCATTCACCAACTCACGGACATCAGTTCCTCCATTCACCAACTCACGGACATCATTTCCTCCATTCACCAACTCAGGGACATCAGTTCCTCCGTTCACTAACTCACAGTCATCACTTCCTCCATTCACTAACTCACGGATATCAGTTCCTCCATTCAACAACTCACGGGCATCACATCCTCCATTCACCAACTCACGGACATCACTTCCTCCATTGACCAACTCACGGACATCAGTTCCTCCATTCAACAACTCACGGACATCGGTTCCTCCATTCACCAAATCACGGACATCACTTCCTCCATTGACCAACTCACGGACATCACTTCCTCCATTCACCAAATCACGGACATCACTTCCTCCATTGACCAACTCACGGACATTAGTTCCTCCATTCAACAACTCACGGACAGCAGTTCCTCCATTCACCAACTCACTGACATCAGTTCCTACATTGACAAAATCACAGACATTATTTCCTCCATTCACAAACTCACGGACATCAGTTCCTCCATTCACCAACTCACTGACATCAGTTCCTACATTGACCAACTCACGGATATCAGTTCCTCCATTCAACAACTCACGGACATCGGTTCCTCCATTCACCAACTCACGGACAGCAGTTCCTCCATTGACCAACTCACGGACATCACTTCCTCCATTGACCAACTCACGGACATTAGTTCCTCCATTCACCAACTCACTGACATCAGTTCCTACATTGACAAAATCACAGACATTATTTCCTCCATTCACAAACTCACGGACATCAGTTCCTCCATTCACCAACTCACAGTCATCAGTTCCTCCATTGACCAACTCCTGGACATCACTTCATCCATTGACCAACTCACAGACATCAGTTCCTCCATTGAATAACTCAGGGACATCACTTCCTCTATTCACCAACTCACGGATATCACTTCCTCCATTCAGCAAATCACAGATATCTGTTCACCTTTCACCAAATCACGGACATCACTCCCTCCATTGACCAACTCACTGATATCAGTTCCTCCATTCACCAACTCACGGACATCAGTTCCTCCATTCAATAATTCACTGACATCAGTTCCGCCATTCACCAACTCATGGACATCACTTCCTCCATTCACCAACTCACGTACATCAGTTCTTCCATTCACCAACTCTTCGATATCAATTCCTCCATTCACCAACTCACGGACATCAGTTCCTCCATTCAATAATTCACTGACATCAGTTCCGCCATTCACCAACTCATGGACATCACTTCCTCCATTCACCAACTCACGTACATCAGTTCTTCCATTCACCAACTCTTCGATATCAATTCCTCCATTCACCAAATCACGGACATCAGTTCCTCCATTCATTCAGCTCACGGACATCACTTCCTCCATTCACCTATTCATGGAAATCAGTTCCTCCATTTAAGAACTCACAGGCATCACTTCCTCCATTCAACAACTCACAGAGATCAGTCCCTCCATTCAACAACTCATGGACATCAATTCCTGCATTCACCATCTCACGGACAACACTTCCTCCATTCACCAAATCACAGACATCAATCCCTCCATTCACCAACTCACGGACAACACTTCCTCCATTCACTAAATCACAGACTTCAATTCCTCCATTCACCAACTCACGGACATCAATTACTCTATTGACCAACTCACGGATATCAGTTCCTCCATTCATCAACTCACAGACATCAGTTCCTCCATTTAACAACTCACGGACATCAATTCCTCCATTCACCAACTCACGGACATCAGTTACTCCATTCAATAACTCACTGACATCAGTTCCTCCATTCACCAACTCACGGACATAAGTTCCTCCATTCAACAACTCATGGACATCGGTTCCTCCATTCACCAACTCACGGACATCAGTTACACCATTCACCAACTCATGGACATCAGTTCCTACTTGACCAAATCATGGACATTAGTTCCTACATTCACCAACTCACGGACATCAGTTACACCATTCACCAACTCACGGACATCAGTTCCTACATTGACCAACTCCTGGACATCAGTTCCTCCTCTGACCAACTCACCGACATCAGTTCCTCCTTTCACCAGCTCACGGACATCACTTCCTCCATTGACCAACTCACTTACATTAGTTCCTCCATCCAGCAACTCACAGACAACAGTTTCTCCATTCACCAACTCACGGACATCACTTCCTCCATTCACCAACTAACGGATTTCACTTCCTCCATTCACCAACTCACGGACATCAGTTCTTCCATTAAACAACTCACGGACATCGGTTCCTCCATTCACCAACTCATGGACAGCAGTTTCTCCATTCACCAACTCACGGACATCAGTTCATACATTGACCAAATCACAGACATTAGTTCCTCCATTAACCAACTCACGGACATCAGTTCCTCCATTCACCAACTCACTGATATCAATTCCTCCATTCACCAACTCACGGACATCAGTTCCTCCATTCACCAACTCACGGACATCATTTCCTCCATTCACCAACTCAGGGACATCAGTTCCTCCGTTCACTAACTCACAGTCATCACTTCCTCCATTCACTAACTCACGGACATCAGTTCCTCCATTCACCAACTCACGGACATCATTTCCTCCATTCACCAACTCAGGGACATCAGTTCCTCCGTTCACTAACTCACAGTCATCACTTCCTCCATTCACCAACTCACGGACATCAGTTCCTACATTGACTAAATCATGGACATTAGTTCCTCCATTCACCAACTCACGGACATCAGTTCCTCCATTCACCAACTCACGGACATCAGTTCCTCCATTGACCAACTCCTGGACATCAGTTCCTCCATTGACCAACTCAGGGACATCAGTTCCTCCGTTCACTAACTCACAGTCATCACTTCCTCCATTCACCAACTCACGGACATCAGTTCCTCCATTCACCAACTCACGGACATCACTTACTCCATGCACCAACTCACGGACATCAGTTCCTCCATTCAATATCTCACTGACATCACATCATCCTTTCAACAACTCATTTACATCAGTTCCTCCATTCACCAACTCACGGACATCACTTCCTCCATTCTCCAACTCACGGACATCAGTTCCTGCATTCATCAACTCACGGACATCAGTTCCTCCATTCAGCAACTCACGGACATCAGTTCCTCCATTCACCAACTCAATGACATCACTTCCTCCATTCCCCAACTCACGGACATCAGATCCTCCATTCACCAACTCAATGACATCACTTCCTCCATTCCTTAACTCACGGACATCAGAGCCTCCATTGACCAACTCACAGACATCAGTTCCTCCTTTCACCAGCTCATGGACATCACTTCCTCCATTGACCAACTAACAGACATCAGTTCCTCCATCCAGCAACTCACAGATATCAGTTCCTCCATTCACCAACTCACTGACATCACTTCCTCCATTGACCAACTCACAGACATCAGTTCCTCCATTGAATAACTCACTGACATCTGTTCCTCCATTCAACAACTCACGGTCATCACTTCCTCCATTCAGCAACTCACAGACATCAGTTCCTCCATTCACCAACTCACGGACAACACTTCCACCATTCAATAACTCACTGACATCAATTCCTCCATTTACCAACTCACGGACATCTGTTCCTCCATTCAACATCTCACGGACATCACATCCTCCATTGACCAACTCACAGACATCACTTCCTCCATTCACCAACTCACGGACATCAGTTCCTCCATTCACCAACTCATGGACATCATTTCCTCCATTCACCAACTCACGGACATCATTTCCTCCATTCACCAACTCATGGACATCAGTTCCTCCATTCAATAACTCACTGATATCAATTCCTCCATTCACCAACTCACGGACATCAGTTCCTCCATTCACCAACTCACGGACATCATTTCCTCCATTCACCAACTCAGGGACATCAGTTCCTCCGTTCACTAACTCACAGTCATCACTTCCTCCATTCACCAACTCACGGACATCAGTTCCTCCATTCACCAACTCACGGACATCATTTCCTCCATTCACCAACTCAGGGACATCAGTTCCTCCGTTCACTAACTCACAGTCATCACTTCCTCCATTCACCAACTCACGGACATCACTTACTCCATGCACCAACTCACGGACATCAGTTCCTCCATTCTCCAACTCACGGACATCAGTTCCTCCATTCAGCAACTCACGGACATCAGTTCCTCCATTCACCAACTCAATGATATCACTTCCTCCATTCCCCAACTCACGGACATCAGATCCTCCATTCACCAACTCAATGACATCACTTCCTCCATTCCCCAACTCACGGACATCAGAGCCTCCATTCACCAAATCATGGACATTAGATCCTCCATTGACCAACTCACGGACATCAGTTCCTCCATTGACCAACTCACAGACATCAGTTCCTCCTTTCACCAGCTCATGGACATCACTTCCTCCATTGACCAACTCACAGACATCAGTTCCTCCATCCAGCAACTCACAGATATCAGTTCCTCCATTCACCAACTCACCGACATCACTTCCTCCATTGACCAACTCACAGACATCAGTTCCTCCATTGAATAACTCACTGACATCTGTTCCTCCATTCAACAACTCACGGACATCAGTTCCACCATTCAATAACTCACTGATATCAATTCCTCCATTCACCAACTCACAGTCATCATTTCCTCCCTTCACCAACTCACGGACATCAGTTTCTCCATTCAGCAACTCTCAGACATCAGTTCCACCATTTAACAACTCACGGTCATCACTTCCTCCATTCAGCAACTCACAGACATCAGTTCCTCCATTCACCAACTCACGGACAACACTTCCACCATTCAATAACTCACTGACATCAATTCCTCCATTTACCAACTCACGGACATCAGTTCCTCCATTCAACAACTCACGGACATCACATCCTCCATTCACCAACTCACGGACATCAGTTCCTCCATTCACCAACTCACGGACAGCAGTTCCTCCATTCACCAACTCACGGACATCAGTTCCTCCATTCACCAACTCACGGACATCATTTCCTCCATTCACCAACTCATGGACATCAGTTCCTCCATTCACCAACTCACGGACATCATTTCCTCCAGTCACCAACTCACGGACATCAGTTGCTCCATTCACCAACTCACGGACATCATTTCCTCCATTCACCAACTCACGGTCATCATTTCCTCCATTCACCAACTCACAGACATCAGTCCCTCCGTTCACCAACTCACGGGCATCACTTCCTCCATTCACCAACTCACGGACATCATTTCCTCCATTCACCAACTCACGGACATCATTTCCTCCATTCACCAACTCACGGACATCAGTTCCTCCATTCACCAACTCACGGACAGCAGTTCCTCCATTCACCAACTCACGGACATCAGTTCCTCCATTCACCAACTCACAGACATCATTTCCTCCAGTCACCAACTCACGGACATCAGTTGCTCCATTCACCAACTCACGGACATCATTTCCTCCATTCACCAACTCACGGACATCATTTCCTCCATTCACCAACTCACAGACATCAGTCCCTCCGTTCACCAACTCACGGGCATCACTTCCTCCATTCACCAACTCACGGACATCACATCCTCCATTGACCAACTCACGGACATCATTTCCCCCATTCACCAACTCACGGACATCAGTTCCTCCATTCACCAACTCACGGACATCATTTCCTCCATTCACCAACTCACGGACATCATTTCCTCCATTCACCAACTCACGGACATCAGTTCCTCCATTCACCAACTCACGGACATCAGTTCCTCCATTCACCAACTCACGGGCATCACTTCCTCCATTCACCAACTCACGGACATCATTTCCTCCATTGACCAACTCACGGACATCAGTCCCTCCGTTCACCAACTCACGGGCATCACTTCCTCCATTCACCAACTCACGGACATCACTTCCTCCATTCACCAACTCACTGACATCACTTCCTCCATTGACCAACTCACGGACATCAGTTCCTCCATTCACCAACTCACGGACATCATTTCCTCCATTCACCAACTCACGGACATCAGTTCCTCCATTCACCAACTCACGTGCATCACTTCCTCCATTCACCAACTCACGGACATCAATTCCTGCATTCACCAACTCATGGACATCAGTTACTCCATTCATTAAATCACAGACATCAGTTCCTCCATTCACCAACTCACGGACATCAGTTCCTCCATTGACCAACTCACGGACATCTGTTCCTCCATTGACCAACTCACGGACATCTGTTCCTCCATTCAACAACTCACAGATATCAGTTCCTCCATTCACCAACTCACAGACATCACTTCATCCTTTGACCAACTCACGGACATCAGTTCCTCCATTGACCAACTCACGGACATCTGTTCCTCCATTCAACAACTCACAGATATCAGTTCCACCATTCAATAACTCACGGAAATCAGTTCCTCCATTAAATAACTCACGGACATCAGTTCCTCCATTCACCAACTCACGGACATCTGTTCCTCCATTCAACAACTCACAGATATCAGTTCCACCATTCAATAACTCACAGAAATCAGTTCCTCCATTAAATAACTCACGGACATCAGTTCCTCCATTCACCAACTCACGGACATCATTTCCTCCATTCACCAACTCAGGTACATCACCTCCTCCGTTCAGCAACTCAAAGTCATCAGCTCCTCCCTTCACCATCTCACGGACATCAGTTCCTCCGTTCACCAACTCACAGACATCACTTCCTCCATTCACCAACTCACGGACATCACTTATTCCATGCACCAACTCACGGACATCAGTTCCTCCATTCAATATCTCACTGACATCACATCATCCTTTCAACAACTCAATTACATCAGTTCCTCCATTCACCAACTCACGGACATCATTTCCTCCATTCACCAACTCAGGTACATCACCTCCTCCGTTCAGCAACTCAAAGTCATCAGCTCCTCCCTTCACCAACTCACGGACATCAGTTCCTGCATTCACCAACTCACGGACATCAGTTCCTCCATTGACCAACTCACAGACATCATTTCCTACATTGACCAAATCATGGACATTAGTTCCTCCATTCACCAACTCAATGACATCACTTCCTCCATTCCCCAACTCACGGTCATCAGTTCCTCCATTGACCAACTACTGGACATCAGTTCCTACATTGACCAAATCATGGACATTAGTTCCTCCATTCACCAACTCACGGACATTATTTCCTCTATTGAGGTCATGGAACATAGAACTTTACTGTACAGTACCTTCTCTTTGATTTATGGTGTTTATGCTGATTGTTTATTCCACTCTTAGATCTAACTAGCTTTTCCTTACCCAAAGGCCCTGCCATCCATCTGCGTATCTAAGAAGCTCTTCAATGTCCCTGAGATATCTGTCTCTCCCAGCACCCTGGCAAACGCATTCCTCACAGCCACTGCTCTCTGTGCACGAAATCTACCTTTAACATCCCCCCTGTACTTGCTTAAAATTATGCCCCATTGAAGGATAGATATTCACCAATACATGCAAGAGGTTCATCAGATGCTGAAAATCCAAAATAACACACACACAATGCTGGAGTAACTTATCAGGTCAGCCAACATCCCTGGAGAGAAATTAACAGTCAATGTTTTAGGACCGGACCCTTCATTAGGACTCACGATCCTTCCTAGGTCCTAATTAACGGTCTCAGCCCAAAACATAGACTGTTTACTTCCCTCCATAGATGCTGCCTGACCTGCTGATTTCCTCCAGCATTTTGTGTGTTACCTTACCCAAGACATTTGCAAGTTTATTGTCTCCCTGAGAACACACTTCCAACATGCTGCACTATTTTCTTATACCTTGTGTTCATATTTCTGGAAGGAGACTTGATCTCACAGCCCTCTATGACCAAGCCCTGAGAGCACTTACCAGTGCTAGGTGTGGATAGTATAGAAATAAACTAAAACAATTCTACTTTTGAATTGAGGATATTTTCCTTTCAATCATGTTTTGCAGTGTCCTGGAGGCACCTTCACTCCCTCGATGAAATCTACAAAAGATTACCCTGATGAAGTGATCAACTTCATGAGGAACCACCCCACCATGTACAATGCCATCTACCCTGTGCACAAGCGCCCTCTGGTGGTCAGAACTAATGTGGCCTACGAATTCACCACCATCTCTGTAGACCAGGTGGATGCCGCCGATGGACGATATGAGGTGCTTTTCCTTGGCACAGGTAATGGACCCCACTTGTAAAGCTAACTCTTTCCTATCCAGGTTACATGGGAGGCTGTAGGTAGGGCATAGGACAGTTGATAATGTAAAAGTGTTTCCTTGGGAGGGTAATCTAGAACAAGATTGCATTAAAATCATGCAATTAGAAATAGTCTGCTGTGTTGGAACACATTGTCACATGAAAGGCTGGTGAAGATCACAAACAATTGCATTGGGGCTATATTGATTTACAAAAAGGAGCAAAACTAGACCTCCAGGTCAAACTGAGGTGAAGGGGAAAAGATGACAAGATACAAACCCCACTGAAGATGCATATCATTGACTAACATTTGACCTGTTCTCTGAGTATTAAACCTCACCAGAGCAGAAATTCTCCATCAATAGCTTGAACTAAACATACAAAATAATACAAAACAATTACAAACTGAATTCCATTCAAAACATGGCTCCATTAAAATAAGCAGAAACACGTCTCAGGAAACAGCCACAACTGCACTCCATATTTGTCCAAAATGGCTGTGGACTCATTTCAGAATGACTGACTAAACATCCTTTAGTATATTCTTTGGACCAGAGCCCCATAAACAGCTTTAATTCCTCATGTATAGTTCATCTGGAGAAAATGTCTCGAAGTTGCCTCCTTAAGTCAAAGCGGTTTATATGGAGTGTAGTGCCCCCCAGAATGTTGTTACATTGGGGGTCCCTAATTTCCTTTGAATAATGACAACAGCAGCTAAATTGCTCACCATCCACCTGGCCTGTCAAATCAAAACCACCTTCTACGTCACAGACAATAGTCAGTATTTTAAGTTCTCCTGTGACTTTCACATAATCTCCATTGCATGCCCTGAGCTGGACAGTCTGATGGCTCTCTGATTCAGAATCAGAATTAGGTTTGTTGTTACTGACAATAGTCATGCAATTTTAAACACAAGGAGTTCTGCAGATTCTGTAAATCTAGAGCAATACACCCAAAATGCTGGAGGAACTCATCAGGTCAGGCAACATCTACGCAGGTGGATAAATAGAGATCATTTCAGGCTGTGACTCTTCATCGGCACTGGGAAGGAAGGGGTCAAAAGTCAGAATAAGAAGGTAGGAGGAGGGTGGAGAAATTATTGGAGTATCTTGAAAATTGTTGCTTTGTGGCTGTACAGGCAAGGCAAATTACAATAAGTTACAATTGATCAATAAATAATGAAATAAGTTGTACAAAAGAGAACTAGTGAGGTAGTGTTCAAGGAACATCTGGAAATCTGACGGCAGAGGGAAAGAGACTATTCCTGAAATGCTAACTGTGGGTCTTCAGGGTTCTGTATCTCCTCTTTGATGGTAGAAATGAGAAGAGGGCATGTCCTGGATGGTGAGGGTTCCTAATGATGGATGCTGCCTTCTTGAGTTTCCAACATTCCAATAATATTCCAAGTGAGCTCACAGGAAATGGTGAAATCCTTCATTGCAACTCATATAGCCTCCTCCTTGCTTCTCCCTTTGCAGATCGGGGAACAGTGCAGAAAGTGATCGTGTTGCCCAAAGATGACATGGAGACTGAGGAACTTATTCTTGAAGAGGTCGAGGTCTTCAAGGTCATTGTTAAATTTCTTGATCTTAGCCAAAAGTACAGTTGCTGCATTTTAAAAGAGGCTAAAGTAGTCCAGTTGCCTCCCACAGTCCAAAGACGTACTAGTCATTGTAAATTTTCCTGCAGTTAGGCTGGGGTTAAAGAGGTGGGTTGCTGGCAGTACAGCTTGTGGGGGTGGAAGAGCCTGTTCCGCCCTGTATCTCTGAATACATAAATAAGAATCAGAATTAGAATCGGCAATATCATAGAAACAAATTTATTGTTTTATGACAGCAGTGCAGTACATGCCATAAAAATTACTATGTTACATAAATACTGTAAATAAATAGAGTAAAAGAGGAATAAAAATGAAGCTGTGAAGGAGGGGAAGAAGCTGTTCTTATAATGTTGAGTGTGGGTCTTCAAGTTCTTATACCTCTCCCCTGATGGAAGAAACACAGTTCAGAGCTGATAAGAATGGGGGGACATTAATGGAGGATTAGTCTCAATGGATGGTGATGTTCAGCATAGACTCAGTGAGTCATAGACACCTTGCCCCTCCAATACTTTTCTCGCAGCAGGAGCAGGGAGAAAGAAGATGCAGGAATAGGTTACTTATCTTCCTAACTACAACAGGCACAAGAAGAGATAACAATCAGAATCAAAGTTACAATTGAATTGAACCAGTAGTGTTGTGCATCTGTGATGTGTTGATAAGTTGCTGTGTTGAATCTTTCAGATGCCAACCCAAGTGAAGACAATGAAGATCTCCTCCAAACGGGTGAGGGTTCCTCAGTTACTTATTTGATTCCTAAATTCTCAAATTGTGGTACAGTTTAATGGAAGAAAATCAAACTAAAGAATTAGTTCCATGTTTTAAATAATGTAACAAAAACTTGAAATGTTCTTTAATAAAGCTTAGAGGATTTAAAGTCTTTTTCAACGGATAATCGGATAAGCCAAGAAAGCACTGAACCAGAAGTTCCATTGCATTTTTATTGAATAGTGAAGCTGATGGATCTGAACAGCTCACTACAGTTCCACATATCGTTCAATTAATTTCCAGTACACAAACGTAAAGGAGAATTTAAAACACACATGCAATAAATATAAATACATAAGGTAGCTTATATACATTGATTTTATTTACATACATAATGTGGCTCTGGGCACAAGAGTATCTGTATATTAGGGGACTGACAGGAAATAATAAAGTAATGTCTGATGGGGGGTGGAGGTGTTGATCAGTTTTACTGCTTGGAGAAAGTAACTGCTTTTGCATCTGGTGATCCTGGTGTGGTGCTTCGTAGCCTCTTCCCTGATGAGAATAGCTCAAATAGTCCATGAGCAGGGTGTGTGAGATATTGCTGGCCCTTGTTTCAGAACCATTCAGGGCTCTATCAGAAACACTGTATTTCTCATCAGATACAAGCAGCAAACATCTCAGATTGATGTAACGGATCTACTTCCCTCTCTAGTCCCTGCACTGCTGGAGTCTGGAAAATGGATGGCTCTTACCATCTGATTCAGAGACACATTTCCCAATGAATTCATGATATACCATCAAAGAAGTGACAGGCATTAGCTAGAAACAGAAGCACATTCGGCATAAATACAAAAAAAAATTGTCCGATGCTGGAAGTCTTGAGCAACACGCAAAATATGCTGAAAGAACTTGGCAACCAAAAGTGAGGGCACAGAATCAGCACCTTTGGCAATGATCTCTGATGCTCAGTGGCTACAGGAGTAATACCAGAAGATAGGAGGGTGTCAAACGTTATTCCTTTGTTCAAAAAAGGGAACAAAGTAAAGTTGGGAATTAAAAACCAGTGATTGCTACATCAGTAGTGGGAATATTACTGGAGAGGATTCTTAGGGATAGGATTTACAAGCATTTGGGGAAGCCTAGTCTGATTAGCAATGACTTTGCGTGACTTTGCGAGGCGCAGGTCATGCCACGTGAGCTTCATTGAATTCTTTGAGGAAGTAACAAAACAAATTGATGAAGGTAGAGTAGTCGATGTGGTGATATGGTTTTTAGTAAGGCATTTGACAAAATTCCCCATAGAAGGCTCATTCAGAAAATCAGGAGAAGAGTGGTTTTATGAAGATTGATGTTTTAAGAGCATATTTATGGGAATGGATTGAGGAGCTCAGACTTTTCCCTTTGTAGTGAAGGTGGATGAGAAGTGAATTGATAGAAGTGTACAAGATGATAAGATTGACTAGACAGCCAGAGACCTTTACCCAGAGCAGAAATTGCTATTATGAAGGGACATAATTTTAGGGCCTTTGAAAGAAAGTATAAGGGGGGATATGAGAGGTATGTTTTTTACACAGAGTGGTAGGTGTGTGGAAAGAAAGTGCTTGTATTCCGCTCTACTGTTCTAAAGAATGTTTTATGTTCTAAGTCAAGCTGTGTCTATTAACTGGAATAAATAGTTGTCATTTCAGGCCAACAACCTTCATCAGGACACTTCCTTAGATGCTGCCAGACGTGCTGAGTTCCTTCAGCATTCTGAGAGTGCAGCATATTATGCATGTTTGATTAGTTCTTCCATGTGTTAAATTTATGTCTGTGTTCTATTGTGCCTTAAAGTGAATAATCTGATGGGTTGTGGATAGGAGATTTATGAAGCATCTCTCCTTTTCTTGCTCTAATCTTAAAACTCTTCAGAGACTTAAGTCTTGCTTTATTTTTTTATTCTTTTACAGCAACAGCTGTACATTGGCTCTGCTTTAGGCATTACCCAGGTCACCCTTCATCGCTGTGATGTTTATGGAGAGGCGTGTGCTGACTGCTGCCTCGCCAGGGACCCATACTGTGCTTGGGATGGCAAGGCTTGTTCCAGATACCTGGCATCATCCAAAAGGTAAAGGGCTGAGTGTCTCTCTGTGGGCTGAAGTGGAACATGTATGAATTATTATATTAATCAACTGTTCTATTATTATGAATTAAAAATGATCCATATATGAATTATTTTATTAATTAACTGTTATGTCACTGGTGTTCAGGGCAGCAATGAAGGTCTTCCATCTCCGTTTGTCCTCGGCCACCCAGAAGGAATCGTTATTGCTGTTTCCGTTACAATTTTGTTTTGACCAGTCAGGGTTGATAGTCCTGAGCTGAAACCCTGAACCTGGACAGCTGGTGGACCACTCTTAGTCTGACCTCTACCCTTTGACCTGTTTGACAAGGCTGACCCTACCAATAGTAAAAGCTTAAATCACTGACTCCAGCCAGCATAGCTCTCCAGATCACTGAGGCACACAAGCCTCTAAACCATGACAAGATTGTGGTTCCCTCAGAGGACGTATGAGTTACAAGGCAAAAAAGTACCTTTTCCCACCTCAGTCCAGACTGGATTAGTTACGAGGGTGTGAAAACAGATGCAAAGACTCATGTTCCAATTCAAACTCAGCACGGGCTCTTCCTGGGGACACATATTGAGACAGGCATGAGGTATTGCTTTGGACTACTTGAAACCTGTTGGTTCTCCAGTGACGTCTGTAAGGGAGTGCTACAGACCGGCTCAGTCCAGGCTGCAGTATAGGCTGAGGGATACGCTGAAGCTTGGTGCTGTGGAGAAGGAACACAGAATAAACTCATTCCACCACCGCACATGGAGGGGCGGGAGTTGGGAGGGGAAGATTCAAGATTCAAGACTGTTTAATGTAATTTCCAGTTTACAAGTGTAAAGGATAACAAAATAATTATTACTCCTGATCCAATACAACACAAAAAACTCAATTAAAATACAGAACACGACAATAATTTAAAAATACAGTAAATATAAATACTTAAGATAGCTTATATCTACAGGTTGACTGTATATCAACAAATTGACGCTAGCCACTGTCTATACATAAGGTGACTGACAGGAAATGATAAAGTAGAGGTGGGCAGGGGTGTGGAGAATTCTGCAGATGCTGGACATCTAGAGAAACACACACAAAATGCTGAAGGAAATCAGCAGGTCAGGGAGCATCTATGGAGAGGATTCAGGACACCTATCACCTGCCTTCCCGCCTTTTTATCGTGGATCCTCCCCGTTCTATTCCAGTCCTGATGAAGGGTCTCTGCCTGGAATGTTAACTCTCCATTGATGCTGCCTGACCCGCTGAGTTCCTCCAGAGTTTTGCACTGGAATTTTATTGATCCTTTCCCCCCAATACTATCCAAACTTTTGGCTTTCTCTCTTGGTCTTTATAATTTACAAGCCCTTAAACTATAAACTTGATGCCAAACTCTCTTAACATGAACTTGTTGTGAGTCTGCAGAAAGGGTGCTAGGAAAAGCAATTGAATCCACCTCCTCAAACTTCAAAGTTCAAGGTAAATATATTATCAGACAATGTATATGTCACCATATACTACCCTGAGATAGCGCAAAGTAATAGGAATACTACGTGAAGATAATTGAAATCCATGAGCTGGATGTCCCAGCGCAAAGCTGTCATTTGCGTACTGGACTTGTGAATACATACACCTGCTTGTTAATGAAGATATCTAATCAGCCAATCATGTGGCAGCATAAAAGCCTGCGGACAAGGTCAAGAGGTTCGGTTGTTGTTCAGACTGGGGAAGAAATGTTATCTATGTGACTTTGACCATGGAATGATTGTTGGTGCCAGGCAAGTTGGTTTGACTATCTCTGAAACTGCTGATCTCCTGGGATTTTCACACAGGATCATCTCTAGAGTTGACAGAGAATAGTGCAAAAAACAAAAAAAAATCCAGTGAGTGGTAGCTTTGTGGGCAAAAGAACCTTGTGAATGAGAGAGGTTAGAGAAGAGTGGCCAGACTGGTTTAAACTGACAGGAAGGTGACAGTAACTCAAATAACCACACAGTACAACAGTGATATGCAAAAGAGCATCTCTGGATGCACACCGTTGAAGTGTAGTGGTAGAAGGCTATGAACATACACTCAGTGGTACCTAATGGAGCATACCTTCCCTGACAATTTACTCTCCCTGCATGCCTGAAGGTGTTCAATAGCGAAACTTTGTGTAATTCTTGAAAAATATAAGCTGGAAAATTTTACAGCTGACCCTATGACAGATCAGACTTGGCATGTTCAGTGACACCAATGGAAGGAAATGGCCATGACAAAAAAAGTTTCATGTAATTTGTAAGTTCTATTTAATCAAATTTAAACATATTTAATTATTTTCTGCAGTCTTGTGTCTTAAGTTGTTTCACTTAAATGAAACAACTTAAAGCAATTTTTTAATCATAGAAAGGTTTTTTGAATTGTGTAGTTATTCTATCATGTCTTCAACCCAGTTGGATAGCCTAGGCTACTGGTTGTTTTCCACATTAAAGCATCTCACATATGTAATTTACTTATTGCATGGCTGTTATGAGACGGGCATTCTGTGTCAGAAGCAACCCACAAGCACATTCTACATCACTTATGAGTGGTTTTCAACTGCAGAGTCATATATATAGAATTTTATCTCAGGAAATTCATAAATTGGGAGAAGTACAGAAAATGGGGCAAAGTACTCTGAGCTTTGAGAGCAGCAGTAAGACCATAACACATAGGAGTAGAATTAGGCCATTCAGCCCATCGAGTCCACTCTGCCGTTTCATCATGGCTGATCCCAGGTCCCATTCTACCCCATACACCTGCCTTCTCACTATATTCCTTGATGCTCCAAACAATCAGGGAACTATCAACTTCCGCTTTAAATATACCCACAGACCTGGCCTCCACCGCAGTGTGCAGCAGAGAATTCCACAGATTCACCACACATGGGCTAAAAAAAATTCCTCCTTACCTTTGTTCTAAAAGGTCACCCCTCAATTTTGAGGCTGTACGCTGTAGTTCTGAATACACCCATCATAAGAAACATTCTCTCCACATAGAGCTTATCTTTTGGTAGGTTTCAATGAGATCTCCACAGATTCTTCTAAATTCCAGTGAGTACAGGTCAAAAGCTCCTATGTTAACCCCTTCATTCCCAGAATTATCATCGTGAACCTCCTCTGGACTCTTTCCAATGACAATACATCCTTTCTGAGATAATAGGCCCAAAACTGTTGATAATACTCCAAGTGCAGCCTGATTAATGCCTCATAAAGCTTCAGCATTATCTCCTTACTTTTATATCCTATTCTCCTTGAAATAAATGCCGACGTTGCATTTGCCGCATTCTAAACCTGTGAATTAACCTTCTGGGATTCTTGTACAAGGACTCCTAAGTCCCCTTGCACCTCTGATGTTTGAATTTTCTCCCCATTTAGTTAATTGTCTGCACTATTGTTCCTTTTATCAAAATGCATTATCGTACATTTCCCCACGCTGTGTTCCATCTGCCACTTTTTTGCCCATTCTTCCAATTTGTCAAAGTCCTGCTGCAATCACATTGCTTCCTCAGCAGGAATTAATTTGCTCTCTTTTGTCTCACACTTTCTTTTACCAACTAACAGGTCATGAATTAGACAGCAATAACCCAAAACTATGTTACAGCTATCAATAGATTGATTTCTATTCATATCACTCAGTGAAAATGTGAACTTCATTTCCATTCATTTGGCACTATTGGCTCACAATAGCAAGCAGTTTTGGCTGATTTTCCTGCCAGTGAATTCAAATACAAAATTATTATATGCAAAAGGTGCTGGAAGAATCCCACATACCTTATTCATGGACTTTGTCCCATTCCCATCAGAGAGGAGGCTGCACAGCATCCACACAAGGACCACCAGACTCAGACAGTTACCTTCCCCAAGTAGTAAGACTGATAACACCTCCACCCACTAAATCACCACTTCTTTATTATTTTGGAAGCAAACGTTGGGAGCAGATATTCGCAGGGAGATGTATGGCAGAATTGTGGCAAATGTTCAGGGAATATTTGCATGAAGTTCTGCATAGGTGCATTCCAATGAGACAGGGCAAGGATGATAGGGTACAGGAACTGTGGTGGACAAAGACTGTTGTGAATCTAGTCAAGAGCAAAAGAAAAGCTTACAAAAGGTAATGATAGAGATCTAGAAAACTGTAAGTCTAAGAGGAAGAAGCTAAAGAACTAAATTAGGAGAGCCACAAGGGGCCATGAGAAGACATTGGTGTGCAGGATTAAGGAAAACCCCAAGGCATTCTACAAGTATGTGAAGAACAAAAGGATAAGACATGAAAGAATAGGACCAATCAAATGTGACAGTGGAAAAGGGTGTATGGAACTGGAGGAGGTAGCAGAGGTACTTAATGAATGCAGTATTCACTATAAAAAAGGATGTTGGCAATTGTAGGGATGACTTACAGTGGAGTGAAAACCTTAGGATGTAGATATTAAGAAAGAGGATGTGCTGGAGCTTTTGGAAAGCATCAAGTTGGATAAGTCGCCAGGAGCAGATGAGATGTACCCCAGGCTACTGCAGGAGACGAGGGAGGAGATTGCTGAGCCTCTGGCAATGATGTTTGCATCATCAATGGGGATGGGAGAGGTTCCAGAGGACTGGAGGGTTGCGGATGTTGTTCCTTTATTCAAGAAAGGAAATAGAGATAGCCCAGGAAATCATAAACCAGTGAGTCTTACTTCAGTGCTTGGTTAGTTAATGGAAAAGATCCTGAGAGGCAGGATTTATGAACAATTGGAGAGGCATAAAATGATTAGGAATAGTCAGCATGGCTTTGTCAAAGGCAGGTCATGTTTTACGAGACTGATTGAATTTTCTGAGGATGTGACTAAACATATTGATGAAGGTAGAGCAGTAGATGTAGTGTATATGAATTTCAGCAAGGCATAGAACATAGAATAGTACAGCACATTACAGGCCCTTCGGCCCACAATGTTGTGCCGACCCTCAAACCCTGCCTCCCATACAACACCCAACCCTCAGCTCAGAAGGGAAGGAGGGAAAAGAGGAGAGCAGTAGTGATAGGGGAGTTGATAGTTGGGGGAACAGATAACAGGTTCTGTGGAAGAGATCGAGAATCCCAGATGGTCTGTTGCCTCCCTGGTGCCAGGGTCTATGATATCTTGGATCGAGTTCTCAGTATTCTCAAGAAGGAGGGTGAGCAGCCAGATGTCGTGGTCCATGTAGGGACCAATTACGTGGATAGGAAGAGTGAGGAGGTCCTGAAAGGTGAGTATAGGAAGTTAGGCACCAAGTTAAAGGACAGGACCTCCAGGATAGCAATCTCAGGACTGCTACCAGTGCCACATGCAGGTGGGTTTAAAAATAGTAAGACAGCACACGTCAACACGTGGCTGAAGATGTGGTGCAGGAGGGAGGGCTTCAGATTTATAGATAATTGGGCAGTTTTCCAGGGAAGATGGGACCTGTTCCGATGGGATGGTTTACATCTGAACTGGAGGGGTACAAATATTCTTACAGGTAGGTTTGCTAGAGAGGCTCCAGTGGATTTAAACCAATATGGGGGGGGGGAGGGGAACAGATGTGTGGGAGAAGGAAGAAAAAGAAGATAGTAAAGTTGTTTGCACTGTTAGTGTTAAACAGAGAGTAAGAGGTGAAGAATTTCTTAAATGCATTTATTTTAATGCTAGGAGCATTGTAAGAAAGGTGGATGAGCTTAGACCATGAATTGATACCTGGAAAAATGATGTTGTAGCTCTTAGTGAAACATGGTTGCAGGAGGGGTGTGATTGGCAACTAAATATTCCTGGATTTCGTTGCTTCAGGTGTGATAGAATTGTAGTGACAAGAGGGGGAGGTGTTGCATTGCTTGTCAGAGAAAATATTACAACAGTGCTCTGGCAGGATAGATTACAGGGCTCGTCTAGGGAGACTATTTGGGTGGAATTGAAGAATGGGAAAAGTGTAGTAACACTTATAGGGGTGTATTGTAGACCACCTAATGGGGAGCGAGAATTGGAGGAGCAAATTTGTAAGGAGATAGCAGATATTTGTAGTAAGCACAGGGTTGTGATTGTGGGAGATTTTAATTTTCTACACATAGACTGGGAAGCCCATACTGTAAAAGGGCTGAATGGTTTGGAGTTTGTAAAATGTGTGCAGGCTAGTTTTTTGCAGCAATAAATAGAGGTATCAACTAGAGAAGGGGCAGTATTGGATCTCCTGTTAAGGAATGAGATAGGTCAGGTGACGGAGGTATGTGTTGGGGAGCACTTCAGGTCCAGTGATCACAATACCATTAGTTTCAGTATAATTATGGAGAAGGATAGGACTGGACCCAGGGTTGAGATTTTTGACTGAAGAAAGACTAACGTTGAGGAGATGAAAAAGGATTTAGAAAAAATAGATTGGGACAATTTGTTTTATGGGAAGGATGTAATAGAGAAATGGAGGTCATTTAAAGGTGAAATTTTGAGGGTACAGAATCTTTATGTTCCTGTTAGGTTGAAAGGAAAGGTTTAAAGTTTGAGAGAGCCATGGTTTTCAAGGGATATTGGAAACTTGGTTCAGAAAAAGAGAGATATCTATAATAAATATAGGCAACATGGAGTAAATGAGGAGCTCAAGGAATATAAAGAATGTAAAAAGAATCTTAAGAAAGAAATTAGAAAAGCTAAAAGAAGATATGAGGTTGCTTTGGCAAGTAAGGTGAAAATAAATCCAAAGGGTTTCTACAGTTATATTAATAGCAAAAGGATAGTGAGGGATAAAATTGGTCCCTTAGAGATTCAGAGTGGACAGCAATGTGTGGAGCCAAAAGAGATGGGGGAGTTTTTGAACAATTTCTTTTCTTCGGTATTCACTAAGGAGAAGGATATTGAATTGTGTAAGGTAAGGGAAACAAGTAGGGAAGTTATGGAAACTATGATAATTAAAGAGGAGAAAGTACTGGCACTTTTAAGGAATATGAAAGTGGATAAGTCTCCGGGTCCTGACAGGATATTGCCTAGGACCTTGAGGGAAGTTAGTGTAGAAATAGCAGGGGCTCTGACAGAAATATTTCAAATGTCAATAGTAACGGGGATGCTACTGGAGGATTGACATATTGCTCATGTTGTTCCATTGTTTAAAAAGGGTTCTAAGAGTAAACCTAGCAATGATAGGCCTGTAAGTTTGACATCAGTGGTGGGTAAATTAATGCAAAGTATTCTTAGAGATGGTATATATAATTACCTGGATAGACAGGGTCTGATTAGGAATCGTCAACATGGATTTGTGCATGGAAGGTCATGTTCGACAAATCTTATTGAATTTTTTGGAGCGATTACTAGGAAAGTTGATGAGGGTAAAGCAGTAATGTTGTCTATATGGACTTCAGTAAGGCCTTTGACAAGGTTCCACACAGAAGGTTAGTTAGGAAGGTTCAATCGTTAGGTATTAATATTGAAGTAGTAAAATGGATTCAACAATGGCTGGATTGGAGATGCCAGAGAGTAGTGATGGATAACTGTTTGTCAGGTTGGAGGCCGGTGACTAGTGGTGTGCCTCAGGGATCTGTACTGAGTCCAATGTTGTTTGTCATGTACATTAATGATCTGGATGACGGGGTGGTAAATTGGATTAGTAAGTATGCAGATGATACTAAGGTAGGTGGCATTGTGGATAATGAAGTAGGTTTTCAAAGCTTGCAGAGAGATGTAGGCCAGATAGAAGAGTGGGCTGAAAGATGGCAGATGGAGTTTAATGCTGATAATTGTGAGGTGCTACATTTTGGTAGGAATAATCCAAGAAGGACATACATGGTAAATGGTAGGGCATTGAGGAATGCAGTAGAACAGAGTGATCTAGGAATAATGGTGATAATTCCCTGAAGGTGGAATCTCATGTGGATAGGGTGGTGAAGAAAGCTTATGGTACGCTGGCCTTTATAAATCAGAGCATTGAGTATAGGAGCTGGGATATAATGTTAAAATTGTACAAGACATTGGTAAGGCCAAATTTGGAGTATTGTGTACAGTTCTGGTCACCAAATTATAGGAAAGATGTCAACAAAATAGAGAGAGTACAGAGAAGATTTACTAGAATGTTACCTGGGTTTCAGCACCTAAGTTACAGAGAAAGGTTGAACAAGTTAGGTCTTTTTTCTTTGGAGAGTAGAAGGTTGAGGGGGCACTTGATAGAGGTATTTAAAATTATGAAGGGGATAGATAGAGTTGACGTGGATAGGCTTTTTCCATTGAGAGTAGTGGAGATTCAAACAAGAGGACATGAGTTGAGAGTTAGAGGGCAAAAAGTTTAGGGGTAACATGAGGGGAAATTTCTTTACTCAGAAAATGGTAGCTGTGTGGAATGAGCTTCCAGTAGAAGTGGTAGAGGCAGGTTTGATATTGTCATTTAAAGTAAAATTGGATAGGTATATGGACAGGAAAGGAATGGAGGGTTATGGGCTGAGTGCAGGTTGGTGGGACTAGGTGAGAGTAAGCATTCGGCATGGACTAGAAGGGCTAAGATGGCCTGTTTCATGCTGTAATTGTTATATGGTTATATGGGTGAAGAAGCGGTGGGATGGGTTAGTAAATATGCTGATGACACAAAGGTTGGAGGTGTTGTGGATAGTCTGGAGGGCTGTAAGAGATTACAGCAGGACATTGATAGGATGCAAAAAGGGCTGAGAAGTGGCAGATAGAGTTCAATACAGATAAGTGTGAGGTGGTTCATTTTGGTAGGTCAAATATAATGGCAGAATATAGTATTAATGGTAAGATTCTTGGCAGTGTGGAGGATCAGAGGGATCTTGGGTCCGAGTCCATAGGACTCAAAGCTACTGCGTAGGTTGACAGTGTGGTTAAGAAGGCACTTCATCAATCATGGGATTGAGTTCAAGAGCTGAGAGGCAGTGTTACAGCTTTATAGGACCCTGGTCAGACCCAACTTGGAGTACTGTGCTCAGTTCTGGTCACCTCACTACAGGAAGGATATAGAATGGATGTAGAGATTTACCAGGATGCTTCCTGGATTGGGGAGCATGTCTTATGAGGATAGGTTGAGTGAATTTGGGCTTTTCTCCTTGGAGTGATGGAGGATGAGAGGTGACCCAATAGAGGTGTATAAGGGGCATTGATTGTGAGGATAGTCAGAGGCTTTTTCCCAGGATTGTAATGGCTAACACAAGAGGCATAGTTTTAAGGTGTTTGGAAGAAGGTACAGAGGGGATATCTGGGGTAAGTTTTTACAGAGAGAGTGTTGAGTGCGTGGAGTGGGCTGCCAGCGATTATGGTGGAGGCAGATACAATAGGGTCCTTTAAGAGGCTCCTGGATATGTACAGGGAGCTTAGAAAAATAGAGGGCTGTGGGTAACTCTATGCAATTTCTAAAATAAGTACATGTTCGGCTCAGCTTTGTGGGCCATAGGACCTGAATTGTGCTGTAGGTTTTCTATGTTTCTACATTATGTATGCCCTAGACTCACTTTATGGATATATAATCAATCGATTATAGAAGATATGTATTTATATTTATCATGTTTTTTAGTTATTGTATTCATTTTTGTGAATCAGATCTGTAGTAACAATTACTTTGTTTTCTTTACATTTGTCTCCAGGAAATTGCATTAAATAATCTTGAATCTTGAATGTATTAAAATTCTTTCCCAACAGGAACATTGTCACAGCCAGCAGTGAGATCTAATACATAATTTTACTCAAAAGTCTAACTGAAGCCCACTGATGAAGTTTTCCATACAGTAAATAAGGGGAAGTATAGTCAACATAAGACAGTTTAAGGTCATTGCAAAAAGCACAATTGAGCTGTGATTATTTTTTTAATGCTGTAAATTGTTGGGATTTATATTGTGCTGCTGGTACAACGAGTTTTAATGCTAGCTCAATGCCCCTCAATTTTGAGGCTGTGCCCTCTAATTTTGGATACCCCCACTATAGGAAACATCCTCTCCACATCCAGCTTATCTAGTCCTTTTAACATTTGGTAGGTTTCAAAGAGATCTCCACACTTTTTTCTAAATTCCAGTGAGTACAGGTCTAAAGTTGCCAAATGCTCCTCATAAGTTAACCCCTTCATTCCCAGAATAATTCTCGTGAACCTCTTCTGGACTCTCTCTAATGACAACACATCCCTATTGAGTGAGATAAGGGGCCCAAAACCGTTTACAATACTCTAAGTGCGGCCTGACTAATGTCTTGTAAAGTTTCACCATTATCAACTTGCTTTTATATTCTATTCCCCTTGAAATAAATGTCAACATTGTGTTTGCCTTCTTTACCACAGATTCAACCTATGAATTAACCTTCTGGGAATCTTGCATAAGAACTCCTAAATCCCTTTGCATCTCTGATGTTAGAATTTTCTCCCCATTTAGATAATAGTCTGCACTATTGTTCCTTTCTTTCAAAATGCATTATCATGCCTTTCTCAACTCTGTAGCTTCCTCCCCTTTCTTGATCTCTCTGTCTCTATCTCTGAAGACAGTTTATCTACTAATATCTATTATAAATCCACTGACTCTCACAGCTACTGGATGATACCATTTCCCACCCTGTTACTTGTAAAAAACACCATCCCTTTCTCAATTCCTCCATCTCCACCACGTCTGCTCTCAGGATGAGGCTTTTCAATCCAGGCCGAAGGAGATGTCATCCTTTTTCAGGTCTGTTCTCGTATCATCCTCCTGCCATTCTATCAGGGATAGAGTTCCACTTGTCCTCACCTACCACTTCATCCGCCTCCACGTCCAGCAAATAATTCTTTGCAAATTCCACTCTTTACAATGCAATACCACCACTAAGCACAGCTTTTCCTCCCCTCCATCCCCAACCTCCTTCTCTCCACAGAGATCTCTCCCCACACAACTCCCTTGTCCTTTTGTCCCTCCCCACTGACCTCCCTTCTGGCACTTATCCTTGCAAGCTTAACAAGTACTACACCTCCTCCCTCACTACCACTCAGGGCCACAAACAGTCCTTCTTGTGTGTCTGTTGGAGTCATATACTGTGTCTGATGCTCCTGGCATGGCCTCTTGTATATCAGTGAGATCCAACGTAGATTGGGAAACTAGTTCTCCAAGTACCTATGCTCCGTCCACCAGAGAAAGCAGGATCTCCCAGTGGCCATCCATTTTAATTCCACATCCCATTCCCATTCTGATATGTCTCTGCATGGACTCTTCTATTGGCGCGATGAGATCACCCTCGGGTTGGAGGAACAACACCTTATATTCCATCTGGGTGGCCTCCAACCTGATGACATAAACAGCAATTTCTTGAACTTCTGTTAAGGCCCTCCCCCCACCACTCTCTCCTTCACCGTTCCCCATCCCCTTTTCCCTCTCTCACCTTATTGTCTTGACTGCCCATGACTTCCCTATGGTCCTCCTCCCCCTTTTTCTTTTTTCCATGGTCTTCTGTCCTCTTCTATTAGATTCCCCCTTCTCCAATCCTGTATCTCTTTCACCAACCAAATTCTCAGCTCTTTACTTCACCCCTCCCCCTCCCAGTTTCACCTCCCCTCCCACCTTTTAAATCTACTCTTGTCTTCTTTTTCTCCAGTCCTGCTGAAGGCTCTTGGCCCGAAATGTTGATCATACTCTTTTCCATAGATGCTGCCTGGCCTGCTGAACGTGTGTTGTTTGGATTTCCAGCATCCACAGATTTTCTCTTATTTGTGACTATATTTCATCTGCCACTTTTTTTGCCCATTCTTCCTATTTGTCTATGTCCTGCTGAAATTGCATTGCTTCCTCAGCACTACCTATGTTTCATCCACAAGTTTTGCCACAAAACCATCAATTCCACTATCTAAATCATTGACAATTAATGTGAAAAGCAGCAGTCCCAATACTGACTCTTGAGGAACACCACTAGTCACTGACAGCCAGCCAGAAAAGGCACTCTTTGTTCATGTTAGCTGCCTCCTGCCTGTCACCCATTCCTCTATCCATGCCAGTATCTTTCCTGTAATGCCACAGGATTTTATCTTGTTAAGCAGCCTCTTGTGAGGCACTTTATCAAACACCTTCTGAAAATCTAATGATACGATTATTAACTCCTTCTCCCTTGTCTGCTCAGCTTTGTTAATTCCTTGAAGAATTCTAACAGATTTATTAGGCAGGATTTCCCTTTACAGAAACCATGCTGACTTCGATGTATTTTATCATTCGTCTCCAAGTATCCCACAATCTCACCTTAATAATTGACTCCAACACTTTCCCAATCTCCGAGGTTAGACTAACTGGCCTATAATTTCCTTACTTTTGCCTTCCTCCCTTCTTAAAGAGTGGAGTGTCATTTCAAATTTTCCAGTCCTCTGGGACTATGCCAGAATCAAATGAATCTTGAAAGATCATGACCAATGCATCCATTTTCTCTTCAGCAACCTCTCTCTGGACTCTGGGATGTAGTCCATCTGGTCCAGGTGACTTATCCACCTTAAGACCTTTGAGTTTGCCTAGCGCTTTTTCCTTTGTAATAGCAACAGTGCTCACTCCTGCTCCCTGACACTCACAGACCTCCAGCATGCAGCTAGTGTCTTCCACAGTGAAGACTGAAGCAAAGTACTTATTAAGTTCATCTGCCATTTCTTAGTCCTCTATTTCTACCTCACCAGCATCATTTTCCAGTGGTCCAATATCTTGCCTCCCTTTTATTTTTTATAAAACTGATAAAACTTTTAGTATCCTGCTTTATATATCAGCTAGTTTTCCCTCATGTTTCATCTTTTCCCATGTTATAGCTTTTTCAGTTGCATGTTTTTGGATTTTATAAGCTTCCCAATCATCCAATTTCCCACTCACTTTTGCTACTTTATATGCCCGTTCCTCGGCTTTTATGCAGTCAACTTCTCTTGGTAGTCACAGTTGCCAACCCCTGCCATTTGAGAACTTCTTCTGGGGGATATATCTATCCTGCACCTTGTGAACTATTCCCAGAAACTTCAACCATCTCTGTTCTGCTGTCATCCCCACCAGTATCCATCTGGGCAAGCTCCACTCTCATGCCTCTGTAATTCCCTTTACTCCATTGTGATACTGATACATGTGACTTGTGCTTCTCCTCTCAAATTGCAGAATGAATTCAATCATATTATGATCACTGCCTCCAAAGTGTTTTTTTACGTTAAGCCGACACAATAAAATCTGGATTATTACACAACACCCAATCTAAGATAATGTTTCTCCTTGAAAGCTCAAGCACAAGCTGCTCTAAAAAGCTGTCTCATAGGCTTTCAACAAATTATTCCCTCTTTTGCTATCCAACACCAACTTGGTTTTCCCAAACCTCTTGTATTTTGAAGTCCTCCATTACAATTGTGACATTACGCTTATTACATACCCTTTCCAGCTCCCTTTGCAATCTCATCCCCACATCTTGGCTACTATTTGGAGGCCTATAATGGTTTTTTTACCCTTGCAGTTTCTTAATTCCTCCCACAAAGATTCAACATTCTCTGACCCTATGTGACTCTCTTTCTAAAGATATAATTCCATCTCTTACCAATAGAGGCATGCCACCTCCTATGCCTTCCTGCCTCTCCTTTCAATATATCCTTTAATGCTAAGTTCACAACTATGGTCTACTATCAGCCACGACTCAGTGATGCCCATAATGTCATACCAACCAATCTGTAATTGTACCATGAGTTCATCCACCTTATTCTGAAGGCTACATGCATTTAAACACAGCACCTTCAGTCCTACATTCTTCGTTCTTATGAACTTTGCCTCTGTGGTACATTTTAACTCTTTGCCCTGTCTGCATTTGTACTCAATCATTGGCTAGTCCTTCCTTTCATTCATATCACATATTACATCATCTACTTGTAAAGATGCCTACTCATCCTCAGCTCTAAAATACTGGTTTCCATCCCTCTGCCATATTAGTTTAAACCACTCCCATCAGCTCTAGCAAACCTACCTGCAAGGATATTGGTCCCCTATGGGTTCATGTGCAACCTGTCCCTTTTGTACGGGTCACACCTGCCCCAAAAGAGGTCCTAATGATCAAGAACTCTGAATTCCTGCCCCCTGCTCCAATCCCTCAGCCACGCACTTATCCTCCACCTCATTCCATTCCGATCCTCACTGTCACGTGGCACAGGCAACAATCCCAAGTTTACTACCCTTGAGGTCCTGCTTCTCAGCTTCCTTCCTGTATTCTGGTTTCAGAGCCTTGTCCCTTTTCTACCTATGTTGTGGCACCCTTAACCCATGGCCTCTAGTTCTAGTCTCACCCAAACTCATTGGAAAATCGTGCTTGAATTTACCTTCTGTAACCATGTTGTGCCAAATGGCTTACTTCCACATCATACGGTTTTATTAATATTGTACAAGGGTATCGAGAATCTAAGTGATAATGCAATACATTCTGCAGTTATGTTGAATAGCTCCTTGAAGTTTTCATCCGAACCTCATTCTGTCCTCCACAGGGCATCTGCCACGGCTGTTGTCAAAGTGGAAATAAATCGTATTCCTTAGTAATAAATTCATGCAAAGAACCATTTCTTGGTTTTATTAAAACTGTCATTTATTCTATCTTTCCAAACTTCTGTTAGTCTATTTATCATCCTACAAGAATTTAGAACTTGAAATAATTTCAAATGAAATTGTTGTTCTTGTTCTGTGGGATGTGATGGGTAACAACTAAATGTTGCCCATCACATCCCACAGAGCGAGAACAACAATTTCATTTGAAATTAATCCAAATTCTAAATCTTGGCATGATGATTTGCTTGATTGTTGTTTTGTTCTCTCCCTCATTCAGTTGATTCAAGTAGTTCTGTGTTCAAATCCCACCACTGGACATTGTATAACCAATCTCTAGAGCAGTACCAATAGAGTGGTCTGCAGAGTGTCTTGTCACTTGACATTTCTGTTGATATGGGTGTAAATTATCCCATGGCCTCTTTTGAAGCAGAAAAGAGAGGTTTTATTAAGATCTGCAGTATAAGAGTGTCCCATTTTGTCCATAACACATATGCAAGGATGGTATGGTCATCACTTGCATTTGGCTAGATTTGTAATGTATTTTATATTCTTTCCCTCTACCAAAAACCAGACTAAAATTAAAACTTAGCAACAAGAATAATTCATGCAGATTATAAAGTGATGATATCAACATCCTTCTGAAATGATTTCAAATAAATCTTGCAGTTTTGTTTTACAATTCTACTAGGGTGGCACGGTACTGTAGTGGTTAGCACAGTGCTTTACAGTGTCAATGGCCCAGGTTCAATTCCTGCCACTGTTTGTAAGGGGTTTGTATGTTTATCTCCATGACTGCATGTGATCCATCCAGATGCTCCAGTTTCCTCCCAGAATTCAATGATGTACCGATTGGTAAGTTGATAGGTGATTGTCTCATGATTAGGCGAGGGTTACATTGGGGGTTCCTGGGTGGTATGGGTTGAAGGTATGGAGGGGCCCACTCCACAATGTAACAATACATAAATAAATAAAAGCTATTAAATATTGATTGGACTCTAATCAGTTTTGGATCCCTTATCTTAGAAAGGATTTGCTAGCATTGGAAAGCATCCAGAGAGAATTATTCCAGGAATAAAAGTGTTAACATGTGAAGGTCAATTGATTGCTCCCAGCCTGTACTCACTGGACTTTAGAAGAAAGGGGGTGGGGGTAGATCTCATTGACGTGGAGACCATGTTTGCAGTAGTGGGAGAATCCAGCACCAGACGGCACAGCTTCAGAATAGAAGGACATCCCTTTGGAACAGAAATGAGGAGGAACTTCTTTAGCCTGTAGATGGTTAATCTATGGAATTCATTGCTGGAACAGCTGTAGAGGCCAAGTCAATAAGTATATTTAAAATGGACTTTTATATGTTCTTGATTAGTTGAGGCATCAAAGATTATGGGGAGAAGGCAGGAGAATGAAGTTGAGAGGAAAAATTGAATTACAGAGCAGTTTCAATGGGCCCAATGGCCTAATTCTGTTCAGAATGGTTTATTCAGCCAAGAATATCTGTGCAAGGCTTGGTGTGACCATTATTTGCATTTTACTGCACTTGTTCTGTTTTTCCTTCCTTTACCAAAATAAAAGCCCAGGTTAAAATTCAGAGACACCGATAAATCAGTCCGCACTTTATTAAATTCACCTGTACTCCTGCTCATTAATGAAAGTATCTAACCAGCCAATCATGTGGCAGCAACTAAATGCGTAAAAGCACACAGACATGATAAAGAAGTTCAGTTGTTGTTCAGGCCAAACATCAGACTGGGATCGAAATGTGATCTAAGTGACTTTGATTGGAATTAGACGGGGAGGTTCAAGTATTTCAGAAACTGCTGATCTCCCAGGATTTTCATGCACACCAGTCTCTCGAATTTAAAGACACTTCTGTGAGTGCAAATACCTTGTTAATGAGCAGACTGGTTTAAGCTGTCAGGAATGTGACAGTAACTCACACAACACAACAATGGTGTGCAGAAGAACATCTCAAGAACACACATGTTGAACTTCGAAGTGGATGGACTACAGCAGCAGAAGAGCATGAACATACACTCAGTGACCACTTTATTAGATGCAAGAGATACCTGATTAAGCAGCGCCAGAATGCAAAATCAGAGGAAAGCAAAAAAGGCCTAGAAATGCAGGTTTACTAATCCATAGAGGGATTTAACCCATCTCTGGATGTTTTAATGCTGACTCTGGGAATATCAAAGGTACCAATTACAATTTTCACTTGAAACAAAATAAATTATGATCTGCAAACTGATTTTTTGTGGCTTTTGCTAGAACCTGTTTCCTTTTGTCCTTGACAGACGAAGCCGAAGACAAGATGTGCGGCATGGCAATCCAATCCGACAATGTCGAGGTTACAACTCTAATGGTAAGTGTTGCGAAGTAAGCATCGTGTTAGTAAGAGAAAAGGGTGAATGAGAGGGATGCCTGGACAGTTACATGACCAGGTTCCAGAAGATGACTACCTGCTACATTGAAACACGAGTGACATCAGGTGCTGGAACCAGTAATATAGCACCTTTAACACCAGGAAATGCCACAGGGAATATTAACCACTTAAAGGTAATGTACAGGTAAGATTTAAGCATGCTGGTAAATTTAAAGATGTGCAAATTTGCGTCTCAAATTGAAGTTCAAGTTTACTGTCAATCAACCATACACATGAAGATCACTTGGAGTACTGTGCTCAGTTCTGGTTGCCTCACTACAGGAAGGACGTGGAAACCATAGAAAGGGTGCAGAGGAGACTTACAAGGATGTCGCCTGTTGTTACCCGCTGTTGCCTGCTGGGTGCATTGAGCCTCTATTTCTGAACTGTGCAGGCAATCTGCTAATTGTCCACAATTCGCTTCATTTGAAAAGGCTTAAAATCAGTAGATAGTCCCACAATAAGGATTGGTAAGATTTTTTAGCTGGGAGGCTGTTGCAGGTGAAATTCCACAGGACTCGGCTATCCTTCTCAACTCCCACTCTCCTGCCTTCTCCCCATAAACTTTGACACCATGACTAATAAAGAATCTTGATTAATAAGGTGGAATGGAAAACCAGACTCAAAGAGAATTTATTATCAAACTACATACATGTCACCAGATACAGCCCTGAAATTCTTGGGGTCATTCATAGTAGATATAAAGAAACGCAATTGAATCAACGAGAAAACACACACAAAATGGCAAACAACCGATGTGTAAAAGACAACAAACTGTGCAAATACTAAATAATAATAATAATACAAAATATGCAATAAATATTGAGAACGTGAGATGAAGAGTCCTAGGAAATAAGTCTAAGGGTTGTGGGAACCGTTCAGTGATGGGGTGAGTGAAGTTGAGTAAAGTTATCCCCTCTGGTCCAAGAGCCTGATGTTCAAGTGGTAGTAATTGTTCCTGGCCCTGCTGAGGCTTGAGTACCTCTTTCCTGATGGGAGCAAAATGAAGAGAGCATGGCCTGGATGAGAGGAGTCCTTGATGATGCATGCTACTTTCCTGCAACAATACTCCTTATAGATGTGCTCAGCGGTGGGGGAGGGCATTGGTGTTTCCACACCAGACTATGTTTCAAAAAGTCAGTATACTCTCCACTGCACGTCCACAGAAGTTTGTCAAAGCTTTAGATGACATGCCAAAACTTCACAAACTTCTAAGAAAATAGAGGCACTGCTGTGCTTTCTTCATAACGGCATGTACACATGCTGAGCCCAAGGTTGATCTTCTGAAATGAAGTATTTTGCAGGGGTCGGTGTTGGGGCCTCTTCTTTTTACACTGTATATCGATGATTTAGATTATGGATTAAATGGTTCTGTGGCTAAGTTTGTGGATGACACCAAGATAAGTGGAGGAATAGGAAGTGCTGAAGAAATGGAAAGGCTGCAGAGAGACTTGGTCAGTTTAAGAGAGTGCGCAAAGAAATGGCGGATGAGATACAATGTTGAGAAATGTACGGTTGTACATTTTGGAAGAAGCAACAATCGGGCAGATTATTATTTAGATGGGGAGAAAATTCAAAAATCGGAAGTGCAAAGGGACTTGGGGGTCCTAGTGCAGGGTACCCTAAAGGTTAACCACCAGGCTGGATCGGCAGTAAGGAAAGCGAATGCTATGTTGGCATTCATTTCAAGAGGAATAATGTATAATAAGGAAGTGTTGATGAGGCTTTATGGGGCACTGGTGAGACCCCATTTGGAATACTGAGTGCAGGTTTGGACCCCCTATCTTAGAAAGGATGTGCTGATGTTGGAGGGAGTTCAGAGAAGATTCACGAGGATGATTCCTGGAATGCAGGGACTAACATATGAGGAGCGTTTGTCGGCTCTTGGATTGTATTCATTAGAGTATAGAAGAATGAGAGGGGATTTCATAGAAATATTTTGAATGTTGGAAGGGTTGGACAGAGTAGATGTGGAAAGGCTGTTTCCCTTGGTGGGTGAGTCCAGGACAAGAGGTCACAGTCTTATAATCAGAGGGTACCCATTTAAAACAGAGATGAGGAGGTTAGCCAGAGGTTTGTGGATTTATGGAATTTGTTGCCACATACATCTGTGGAGGCCCAATCATTGAAGGTTTTTAAGGAGGAGATTGACAGGTATCTAATTAGTCAGGGTATCAAGGGATATGGGAAAAAAGCCGGAAATTGGAACTAGACAGGAGAATAGTTTAGCTCATGGTGGAGTGGCGGAACAGACTCGATGGGCCAAATGGCCTACCTCTGCTCCTTTGTCTTGTGATATTGTGATTTTGTATCAAGGAATTTAAAGTTGCTGACCCTCTCCCCTGATGAGGACTGGATGATGGACCTCTGCCTTCCTGCTCCTGTAGTCAGTAATCAGCTCCTTGGTCTTGCTGACATTGAGAGGCTGTTGTGGCACCAAACAGACACATTTTCAACCTCCCTCCGATATGCTGATTTGTCACCACCTTTGATTCGGCCTATGTCTGTAGTGTCATCAGCAAATTAAAATATGGCATTGGAGCTGTGCTCAACCTCACTGTTGTAAGTACAGAGCAGGGAGCTAAATATACAGCCTTGTGGTGCATCTGTGCTGATAGTGATTGTGGAGGAGATATTGTTGCCAATCCAAAATGACTGAGGTCTGCAAGTGAAGAATTAAGGATCAATTTGCATAAGAAGGTGTTAAGGTTAGGTCTTGGAGATAACTGATTAATTTTGAGGGGATGAATGTAGAGCTGTGTCAATGAAGAGCATCCTGATGTATGCATCTTCACTGCCCAGATACTCCAGGGTTGAGTGAAGAGCCAGTGAAATGGCATCTGCTGTTGACCTGTTCTGATGGTAGGCAAATTGGAACAGATCCAAGTAGCTTCTCATGCAGGAGTTGATATGTTTCATCACCAACCTCTCAAAGCACTTCACACAATGGCTGTAATGCTACTAGATGATAGTCACTGAAGCAGGTTAACATGTTCTTCTTAGACACCAGTATAACTGAAGCCTGCTTGTAGCAAATGGGTACCTCAGACTGCTGAAGTGAGAGGTTAAAGATATCAATGAACAATCCAGCCAGTTGATCAGCACAAGTCTTCAGTACTCACTCAATAGGCTGAATTGCGAAATTCAGCACCAAAATAAGACCATTGTGTTTAAATAATTCTGCCATGTAAAACTTTGTCAAAAGGCTTTGCTAAGATGGATATAGTTATGGATCTTTTTGAAGCTGAAAAGCTCAGAGACATGTGGCTATGTATGTTACATGGCGTGTGTCGTACCATCTGTATTCTAGTGAAGTGGGACGGTGTCACTTTGAGTCCTAATGCTCTTTCGGTATGTTGACAGCCAACAGGAAAACAGCAGAGACAGAGCAGTACGGTGTGGAAGGGAGCAGCACGTTCCTGGAGTGCCAGCCCAAATCTCCCCAAGCCAGCATCAAGTGGGTGTTACAGCGACATGGCAGTGACCGGAAGAAAGAGGTAAATTTATAGGTGGTGTGGGTAATACCCGATCCATTGTCTAGAAGAATTCAATCACACTATGACCTTTAAACAATTTCATGGGCAATCAAAAATATTGTGGCGAGCATTCGATCCATGATGACAGACAAGAAGAGCTTGTTTATCTTAACCGCCAGTTTTATTGCAACAACAGACAAAGCACCATCACTCAGTGAGAATCCACTCAGTCACATGGAGATGGAGGAGGTGATTACAGTCTGGGTGACCCACAAACACACACGTGAACAACTGTATAACCTGAGCTAAAATGTAACAATAAATGAATTTGAACTTCCCACCATAATTTCATGAACTAATTTTAAAACAAGAACAATATATAACACTGACTGCTAGGAATGCTGGGCTGAGCTGTTAATCACACCATTGAAGCACCACAATACTTTATATTCAGAAGGTAAGACCTTCTGAGCTTGTGTTTGCATAGTAATGGTCCAAAGTTCAAAGTAAACTTATTATCAAAATATACTACCATGAGATTCATTTTCTTGCAGGTATTTACAGGAAAATAAAGAAATACAATAGAATGTTTGAAAAACTATGCATAAATAAAAGGACATAAAAGTGTGTAAACTGTATAGGTTGAGAAGAATTTTACAGATGTTACACAAGTCAGAGGTTTGGACATGTTGCAGCAGTATGTCATGAGAAACTGAGATGCAGTGAATGTGGTGGGGAACGCAAATGTGAAGATTGTGAAGGTGTAACGTTTAAACGTTGTAATTGTAGAGGACAGCATTGTGCAGCTTATAGAGGATGTGAAGTGTTTAAGAAGGCAGCTGGAGTTCAATAGGTTCAATAGGTTAGGTATTTATTATGTGGAGGCTGTGCAAAAAGTTAAGCCAAACATTGATCAAATATTACCAGTCAGAGAACAGAATGTGAAGTCAGAGGCTGTATGTCAGCATCATACTCCTCTTACTAAAGATACTTTACGAGCTGATAAAATAATGTTTGTAATGTTTGTAACAGATGTGGTGAATTGTACCATCCAGACACCTAGTCATATTGAGAAAATTAAAATTATTGTTAAAGCAACTGAAAAGTATTTGGGTATAGCTGGTGTTATGTGGGAAGCTGTAAGTGAAGCTGTGATGGGTGGGGTATCTGTATTTCAGCCTCATTGTGAAGGCATGTAATGGGCATAGGAATTTTCCAATGGAATGCGAGAAGCCTGATTTCTAATGCTCAAGACTTTAGGAAATTTGTTTCTGATTTATCAAATCCACCCGATGTATTCAGGAAAGCTGGTTGTTACCACATTTAAGTTTTTCTTTGCAGGATTATATTGTAATTTGGCGTGATAGATTAGTTGGTAGAGGAGGTGGTGTTGCAAGTTTTATAAGGAAAGGAATAGGACATAGAGCTGTGGATGTAAATGAAATGTATGAGGCACTTGTAGAAGTATTTGATTTAACAGGTAGGCATATTAAAGTGGTATTTTTATAACCCTTGTGGAAAGCTTTCAATTGATTTGTTGGTAAGCATATAGAAACATAGAAAACCTAGAGCATAATACAGGCCCTTCAGCCCACAAAGCTGTGCCTAACATGTCCTTACCTTAGAAATTACCTTGGGTTACCCAGAGCCCTCGATTTTTCTAAGGTCCATGTATCCATCCAGGAGTCTCTTAAAAGCCTATCATATCAGCCTCCACCACAGCTGCTGGCAGTCAATTCCACACTTTCACCACTCTGTGTAAAAAACTTAACCTTGACATCTCCTCTGTACCTACTTCCAAGCACCTTAAAACTGTGACCTCTTGTGCTAACCATTTCAACCTTGTGGAAAAGCCTCTGACTATCCACACGATCAATGCCCCTCAACGTATGTAGCTCTAGATCACTAAGGGTTCTATGGTCTGGGGATTTTAACATGTAGTTCACTGTGGGATTGTTCACAGAATGATGGTAATGGTTTGATTGTAGAAAAATGTTTTGATATTTCACGTCTTAATGATGGGAGGAGTATGAGATTTAATGTTCATAATAGTTCTGAAACTGCTATAGATTTGACTTTAGTTTCAAACGTTCTGCCTGGAGTGAGTGAGTGGGATGTCATTGGAGACGAAGCTTTGGGAAGTGATAATTTTCCTATATTTATAAGCTTTGGTGTGGATTTATATAGGGGACAGAAGACCACTTTTAGGAGGTGGAATTGCGAGAGGCTTGATGAACATCTATCAGGGCTGAATGCTGAGGATGATGTGGATATCTGCAATGAAAGGTTATGTCACATTATTCACAGCAGTGAAAGTGATTCCTATTAAAAAGAGCATTAACAGGAGAAAGGCTGTACCATGGCGGAGGGAGGCATGTGCAGAGGGAATTAGGGAAAGAAATAAGGTATTTAGGAAAGTTAAAAAGTAATGCTGTCTGAATGACCCTGTTCAGTATAAAAGGGCACAGGCCATGGTGAGGAAAGTAGTGAAGGTTGTGAGAAAGGTTTACTGCGGTCATATTGTGATAGTATTGGAAGGGATATTAAACTTTAGAGATGTTTGGGGAATGATTAAAAAAAATAGTGAGGAGAGATTCATAGTGCTAATAATATTCTAGTATTGATTAAAGAAGGTAATACAATTGTTACTGAAACAGAAGGTTGAGTTACTGGGTCAGTCATTTGCTGTAATTCGTAAACAAGCTAATTTAAGTGAAGAGGCTAAACAATGTAGGATAAAGCTCCAGGTGAATACCCTGATGTGTTGGAAGCCAGCCGTAGCAAAGGTAGTATTAGTGATGTTGAGTTTTTTTTGTGTGAATTTTAAAAAGCTGTTGCTAGTACAAGTCAGACAGGGCCAGGAAAGGATGATATATGTTATTGTTTGTTTAAACATATGGCTGACAACTCTGTTAAGATAATATTAAAATTTTTGAATCATATTTGGAATTGTGGCCATCTTCCCTCCTCATGGAAAATGGCAGTAATAGTGCCTATTCTAAAACCTGGAAAACCTCCATCAGATCCATCTAGTTATAGACCAAAATCATCCTATTTGAGTAAACTTACGGAATGTATGATAATAGAGCAGTTGAATTATATTTTGGAAAAAAAGAGGTGATACAGCATTTTATCAGAGTGGATTTCAGAAGGGGAGAACGACATTGGATTCAGTTTTATGTTTGGAAGATGATATTAAGAAAGCACAGGTGAATAAAAAAGTTGCAACAGCAGTATTTTTGAAACAAGAAGAAGCATAAGATATGTTATGGAATGGGGGTCTTTTGACTAAATTAGGGAAATTAGAAGGCTATATGATTTTTTTCTGAGTTTCTCATTTGGATGGTCTAGGGTAGGAAAGGTATAAATTGGCATTGGGAGTGGTCCCAAGTGCAGGACACAGACACAGCAGTAGTATAAACAGAACAGAGTTTATTGATAGTTACTAGGAAGGCTAAGGAGTGAGGACTAATGTCAACATGGATGTAAACATTGGATAACAAACCAGTGAAACCTGGACTAGGACTTGACTTGGAAACTGGACTTGAACTTGCCTTGGACTCGACACGGACTAGGAACCTGGACTCAGACTCCACTCGGACTAGGAACCTGGACTCGGACTAGGAACCTGGACTCGGACTCAACTCGGACTAGGAACCTGGACTCGGACTGGACTCGGACTAGGAACCAGGACTCAGACTTGACTCGGACTAGGAACCAGGACTCGGACTAGGAACCAGGACTCGGACTAGGAACCTGGACTCGGACTCCACTCGGACTAGGAACCTGGACTCGGACTCGACTCGGACTAGGAACCTGGACTCAGACTGGACTCAGACTAGGAACCTGGACTCGGACTCATCTCGGACTAGGAACCAGGACTCGGACTAGGAACCAGGACTCGGACTGGACTCGGACTAGGAACCTGGACTCGGACTCCACTCGGACTAGGAACCAGGACTCGGACTCGACTCGGACTAGGAACCAGGACTCGGACTCAACTCGGACTAGGAACTTGGACTCGGACTCGACTCGGACTAGGAACCTGGACTCAGATCGGACTCGGACTAGGAACCAGGACTCGGACTCGACTCGGACTAGGAACTTGGACTCGGACTCGACTCGGACTTTGAACCTGGACTCGGACTTGGAACCTGGACTCGGACTCGACTCGGACTAGGAACCTGGACTCGGACTCCACTCGGACTAGGAACCTGGACTCAGACTGGACTCGAACTAGGTACCATGACTCGGACTCGACTCGGACTAGGAACCTGGACTCGGACTGGACTCGGACTCCACTCGGACTAGGAACCTGGACTCGGACTGGACTCGGACTAGGAACCTGGACTCGGACTCCACTCGGACTAGGAACCTGGACTCGGACTGGACTCGGACTAGGAACTTGGACTCGGACTCGACTCGGACTTTGAACCAGGACTCGGACTAGGAACCTGGACTCGGACTCGACTCGGACTAGGAACCTGGACTCGGACTGGACTCGAACTAGGTACCATGACTCGGACTCGACTCGGACTAGGAACCTGGACTCGGACTGGACTCGGACTAGGAACCTGGACTCGGACTCCACTCGGACTAGGAACCTGGACTCGGACTTCACTCGGACTGGGAACCTGGACTCGGACTCGACTCGGACTAGGAACCTGGACTCGGACTGGACTCGGACTAGGAACCTGGACTCGGACTGGACTCGGACTCCACTCGGACTAGGAACCTGGACTCGGACTGGACTCGGACTAGGAACCTGGACTCGGACTCCACTCGGACTAGGAACCTGGACTCGGACTTCACTCGGACTGGGAACCTGGACTCGGACTGGACTCGAACTAGGAACCTGAACTCAGACTTTACTCGGGCTTGGAACCTGGACTCGGACTGAAACATCTGAAAAAACAAGTCACTAACTTTCAGGTATGGAAGTCTGTTGGCCCTATTATGTGGCTCTAGACTTCTTAATGGGGTTGACTCTCAACTACCTGCTCAGTACAGGGGCAATTGGGGATCGACAATAGCTGTCAATTTTGCTGATATCCACACGCTGAAAATGGATTTTTACCAGTCTCCATTCCCCTACAACCTCTTTGAAACTCTACAAGAACAGGAGCTGCCCTCACAAACCTTTGCCTGTGGCAGGAAGGAGGACCTCCCAGCTGACGCAAGGCTCCTGTTCCAATGTGAAAGCATCTCAGGTCAAGCTGCCAACTTCTGTCCCAACAAGCAACTGACCGTCAGCTGATAGGAAGTGAGTCACCTCAGTACAGCCACTGGGTCACTTCCTTTCACATGAAAAGGGTGGTGATTATCATTCCTTTTTAACCAAAGCCAAAGTCAAGAGTGGGGCTATGTACAACACTAGCAGGAAGGATCTTGCATAAGTGGGAAGTTTTCAGTTTTCTTTTGGTTTGAATTGTCAGGTTTGGCAGCAATCATTGCTCAAAGTTTAACTCATTCATAGCAGCTTCTCACACTGTACTATCCACAGCAATGGACATTAGAGACACGGCTATAGGGTCTTAAAAAACAGGAATGGGCCATTTGGCCCATCAACCCCAAGCTGACCTCTAAACCACCTATATTAAACCTATCTGAACTTATTAGAACCTTATCACAGAAAAAAGAGCATTTTGGTCCACAACGTTGTGCTGTCCTTTTAACCTGTTTCAAGGTCAATCTAACCCTTCCCTCCCACACAGTCCTCCATTTTTCACTCATCCATCCTATCTAAGAATCTCTTAAATGCCCCTCATGTATCTGCCTTTACCTTCCCTGACAGGGCATTCTATGTGCCCATCACTGTCTGTGCAAAACCAACAGCTACCTCTGACATCTCCCCTACACTTCCCTCCAATAAACTAAAAATTATGTTTCCCTTGAAGGATAAATATTGGCCAAGACATTTCCAGGTTTACTATCTCCCACAGAAAGTACCTCCAGCAGACTGCACTCTTTTGCTAGACCATGTGCTCATATTTCTGGAGGGGGACTTGATCTCACAACCCTCTATGACCAAGCCCTGAGAGCACTTAGCTACTGACCCAGGGCTGGATATGGATAGTATAGATCAAAACTAAAATATCATACCTTTCAATCATGTCTTGCAGTGTCCTGGAGTTACCCATCGATCTCATGCACCTCCGATATCTCCCCTTCCCACAAAATACTGAAGGAAGTCAACAGGTCCAGCAGAACTGATAGAGGGGAATAAGAGTCAATGTTTTGGGCTGAGAACCTTCAACAGTTCTGAATAAGTGTCTTAGCCCAAAAAGTCAACTGTCTCTTCCTCTTCATAGACACTGCCTGACCGCTTAGTTTGTCCAGGATTTATTATGTGATACCCTGGATCTGCAGAATCTCTTGTGTTTCAGATATACCCCTCCAATCACCTTAACGTTATCCTCCCTTGTATTAGCCATTTCAACCCTGGGAGAAGATATCTGGCTGCCCACTCTATGCCTCATACACATTCTGCACCTTGCCTTTTGATTGTATCTTAGCTGTAGTGATTGTATCTGACTCCTCTGGCAGTCTGTAGCAGATATTTACTGCTCCCTGTCTAATGTTGTGGGCATAGTATGTTGGCACTAGAATGTGTGGTGTCACTTGCGAGCTGCCCCAGTATTTGTTGTTAACACAAATGACACATTTCACTGTATATTTCAATGTACATGTGATAAATTATTCTGAATACGAATCTGAGATCTGAGTCTATGCTGAAAACCAATCAGCTGTGATAGTGGGGGAAGAGGGTTTGAGCTGAGTTTAAAAGTGAATTTTTCTTTGTCAATGGCCAAACCAGCATCTTGCCCCAGCAGGCAGCTGCAGAGACACGCCAGTCTGGCAGAACTCCTCTCTTCTTTTCTTTTTCTTCCCACCCCCACTCTCCCTCTTCTTCTATTTCACACTCTGACCACTTACCTCTTCTCCTCACATGCCTATCACTTTCTGGCTAGTCCCCGTCCCTCCTCCCACCTTTTTATTCTGGAGTCTTCCCCCCTCCAATCCAGTCCCGATGAAGGGTGTCAGCCCAAAACAACAACTGTTTATTCATTTCTTGATCTGCTGAGTTCCACCAGCATTTTTTGTGTGTTGCTCTGGATTTTTATCTGCAATTTGAGAAGGATAAGGGCAGCTCGGAGGTGTCAGTGTTGCAGTTGAACAGGGGAAACTATGGAGCCATGAGGGAGGAGCTGGACAAAGTTGACTGGACAGATAGCCTAACAGAAAAGACAGTGGAACAGCAATGGCAGGTATTCTTGGGAATAATGCACAAGGTGTAAAATTAGTTCATCCCCCAGAGAAGGAAGGATTCAAAGGGGGTAAAGGGGCCACAGTGGTTGACAAAGGAAGTCAGAGATTGCATAGCATTAAAAAAAAGGAAGTATGACAGAGCTAAGGTGAGTGGGAGGACAGATGATTGGGAAGTTTTTAAGGAACAACAGAACTTAACTAAAAAGACAATACGGGGAGAAAAAAATGAGGTATGAACGCAAAGCTAGCCAAGAATATAAAGGAAGATAGCAAAAGCTTTTTTAGGTATGTGAAGAGGAAGAAGATAGTTAAGAACAATGTTGGGCCCTTGAAGAATGAATTGGGTGAAATTGTTATGGGAAACAGAGAAATGGCAGAAAAAATTAATGAGTACTTTAGATCTGTCTTCACTAAGGAAGACACAAGCAATCTCCCAGATGTATGGATGAGCCAAGGACATAGGGTAACAGAGGAAATGAAACAGATCGACATTAGGAAGGAAACAGTGATGAGTAGACTGATGGGACAGAAGGCTGACAAGTCCCCAGGTCCAGATGGTCTGCATCCTAGGGTACTAAAGGAGGTGGCCCTGGAAATTGCGGATGCATTGGTAATCATTTTCCAATGTTCCTTAGATTCAGAATCAGTTCCTGAGGATTGGAGAATGGCCGTTATCCCACTTTTTAAGAAAGGAGGGAGGGAGAAAACAGAGAACTATCGACCTGTCAGCCTGACATCGGTGGTGGGGAAGATGCTAGAGTCCATTATTAAAGATGAAATAGTGGCATATCTAGATAGCAGTGATAGGATTGGACCGAGTCAGCATGGATTTACCAAGGGTAAATCATGCTTGACTAATCTGTTGGACTTTTTCAAGGATGTAACCAGGAACTTAGACAGGGGAGATCCAGTGGATGTAGTGTACCTCAATTTTCAGAAGGCATTTGATAAAGTCCCACATAGAAGATTGGTGGGTAAAACCAAAGCTCAGGGCATCGGGGGGGAGGCATTGACATGGATAGAAAACTGGTTGGCAGATAGAAAGCAAAGGGTAGCGGTGAATGGGTGTTTCTCGGAATGGCAGGTGGTGACTAGTGGGGTGCCACAGGGCTCGGTATTGGGACCACAGCTGTTTACAATTTACGTCAACGATTTGGATGAAGGCATTGAAAATAACATCAGCAAATTTGCTGATGATACTAAGCTGGGTGGCAGTGTGACATGTGATGAGGATGTTAGGAGAATTCAGAGTGACTTGGATAGGCTGGGTGAGTGGGCAGATACTTGGCAGATGACGTTTAATGTGAATAAGTGTGAGGTTATCCACTTTGGGATTAAGAACAGGAAGGCAGATTATTATCTGAACGGTGTAGAGTTAGGTAAGGGAGAAATACGAAGAGATCTAGGAGTCCTTGTTCATCAGTCACTGAAAGTGAATGAGCAAGTGCAGCAGGCAGTGAAGAAGGCTAATGAAATGTTGCCCTTTATTACAAAGGGAATTGAGTACAAGAGCAAGGAAATCCTCTTGCATTTGTACAGAGCCCTGGTGAGACCACACCTGGAGTATTGTGTACAGTTTTGGTCTCCAGGGTTAAGGAAGGACATCCTGGCTGTAGAGGAAGTGCAGCGTAGATACACCAGGTTAATTCCTGGGATGTCTGGACTGTCTTACGCAGAGAGGTTAGAGAGACTGGGCTTGTACACGCTGGAATTAAGGAGATTGAGAGGGGATCTGATTGAAACATATAAGATTATTAAGGGATTGGACAAGACAGAGGCAGGAAATATGTTCCAGATGCTGGGAGAGTCCAGTACCAGAGGGCATGGTTTGAGAATAAGGGGTAGGTCATTTAGGACAGTTAAGGAAGAACTTCTTCTCCCAGAGAGTTGTAGGGGTCTGGAATGCACTGCCTCAGAAGGTAGTGGAGGCCAATTCTCTGGATGCTTTCAAGAAGGAGCTAGATAGGTATCTTATGGATAGGGGAATCAAGGGATATGGGGACAAGGCGGGAACCGGGTATTGATAGTAGTTGATCAGCCATGATCTCAAACTGGCGCTGCAGGCTCGAGGGGCTGAATGGTCTACTTCTGCACCTATTGTCTATTGTCTATTTCCCTGTATTTATAGCACTACTCCTGTTCATTAACTGAACTGCCACTGGGGGGGGTTAACTGAAGCTGAGGAAGCATTTTATATAAAAAGTCCTTGGCAATTTCCAGCCAGCACTATCTAAAGACACTCAATAATTAGAAACCCGACTGTCTCAAAAGGCACATTGATGGGATTGAAGAGGCCAGTAATGGCAGTTAACTATCAGAAGGAGGGCAATAATGATTGTGAGCTATTTCCAAGAGGGCTATAATTATACTGATGCTATCTGAAGGGGAACTAGAGTTCAAAGTGGTGCTTTCTACAATATATGGAAGCTATACTTGGAGTGGCTAATTTACAGACAACACTTGCTTCCCCCAGAGTTCCTAATGAATACTGTTACACATGTTAGCAAGTCCATACACCCAATAAGTGGCTCAGCTATCTTGTCTGTCACTTGAAGCTAGACTTGTAATTAAGGAATACTTTTTTATTTTTTTATTTAGAAATACTGTGTGGAACATGCAATAGAAACTGTGCCGACCAGCAACCCCAAATCACAGGACAATTCACAATGACCAGTTAACTTACTAACTGGTACATCTTTGAACTGTGGGAGGAAACCCAAGCGCTCAGAGAAAATCCCTAAGGGAGGATATATGAACTCCTTATAGATGACTTCAGAATTGAACTTGAAATTCTGAAACCCCAAGCTACGCTATCGGAGTCAGAATCAGGTTTATTATCACTAGCATTTGTTACCATGGTGTGGAATGCAATGGGTGTTGCTGTCCAATTTAGCACAGACTTACCTCAGAGGACCAACAATCAGTTTTTTTCTACTGGGGTTGATGTTTCCAGCTGCTGTTAGACACACTGATTATCTGAGTTTGTGAATATGATCACAATATATCAGTCGCCCACGCTTGCAGAGACTGATGCTGTGGGATCCACTAATGAGATACAAAATAGTTGGAAGATCTATGGTTAGACTTCAGGCTGGGTGTCCAGCCAGTGCTGATTGGACGATTGAACAGATTTCAGTCTGAGTGTCTAGCCAGTGCTGATTGAACGATGGAATAGACTTCAGGCTGTGTGTCCACCCAGGGCTGATTGGACAATTGAACAGACTTCAGGCTGAGTGTCTAGTCAGTGCCGATTGGAGGATGGAATAGACTTCAGGCTGGGTTTCCAGCCAGTGCTGATTGGACGATTGAACAGACCAGGCTGGGTGTCCAGCCAGTGCTGATTGGACGATTGAATAGACTTCAGGCTGGGCGTTCCGCCAGTGCTGATTGGACGATGGAATAGGCCAGGCTGGGTGTCCAGCCAGTGCTGATTGGACGATTGAATAGACTTCAGGCTGGGTGTCCAGCCAGTGCTGATTGGATGATGGAATAGACTTCAGGCTGGGTGTCCAGCCAGTGCTGATTGGACGATGGAATAGACCAGGCTGGGTGTCCAGCCAGTGCTGATTGGACAATGGAAGAGACTTCAGGCTGGATGTCCAGCCTGTGCTGATTGGACAATGGAATAGACCAGGCTGGGTGTCCAGCCAGTGCTGATTGGATGATGAAATAGACTTCAGACTGGGTGTCCACCCAGGGCTGGCAATATAACGGGTCACCATGGTAGCACAGTGGTTAGCACAATGCTATTACAACTTGGGCGTCGGAGTTTGGAGTTCAATTCCAACGTCCGCTGGAAGCAAGTTTGTACATTCCTTCCCATGCGTGAATGGGTTTCCTCTTGGTGCTCCAGTTTCTATAGTCCAAAGGAATACTGGTTAATTAGACATTGATTAGGCTGGGGTAAATCAGTGGGTTGCTGGGCAATGCAGCTTGAAGGCCCTGAAGAGTCTGTTCTGCTGTGTGTCTCTAAATAAAAAATAACTTGAATAAAATTTTTAAATATATAACCATCCAATACTCTGTAATAGAAGCTACACTAACCCAAAGACTGGGCACAAGTAGACAGACCGTGTCAGGTCCTGATAGAACAGCCAATAATAAACATATTTTAAAATTCAAAGAAAAATGGAAAAATGTTAATCACCAGGGTTTTTGGGTAGGTTAAGTCTCAAGATCATGCGTTTAAGGTGAGGGAGGTAATCTTTAAAGGAGCTGGGCAGGGGAAATGTTGTGTTTAAACACACAGTGGTAATACTTGGAGTGGACTACCAGGGCTGGTGATGGAAACCAATACAATAGTGTCATTGAAGTGGCCATTAGACAGACACATTAATATGCAGCTAATGGTGGGATTTGGATTCAATGCAGGCGGAAGAGATTGGTATCCATCCTCTGCCATCACATACCTGAACAGTCCATTAACACTCTATCACTATTCTCCTTTTCCTATTTATTTTATTTTTTATTGCAACTTGCAGTATTTTTTACGTGCTGCCACAAAAGAATAAATTCCTTGATATACACTCAATGGCTACTTTATCAGGCAAAGGAATGGAATTGGTGTGTTTTCTGCTGCTGTAGCCATCCACTTCACGGTTTAACACGTGCATTCCGAGATGCTCTTCTCACAGCACTGTTGTAATACGTGGTTATCTGAGCTACTGTCATCTTCCTGACTACTCTTATTTTCGTCCACAGAACTGCTGCTCACTGGAAGTTTTTTGTTTTTTGCACCATTCTCTGTAAGTTCTAGAGACTGTTATGCATGGAAATCACCGGAAAACAGTAGTTTCTGAAATACTCAAAACACCCCGTCTAACACCAACTATCATTCCATGGTCAAAATCAGTGAGATCACATTTCTTCTGCATTCTGACGTTTGGTCTGAAGAACACACTGAGCCACTTGACCATGTCAGCATGCTTTTATGCATTGAGTTACTGGCATGTGATTGGCTGATTAGATATTTGCATTAATGAGTAGGTGTACAGGTGTATCTGATGACGTGGCCACTGAGTGTATGTCTGTGATAGTAAACTTGATTCTGATTCTCATTTTAACATTGTAGGCTGGCTGGCCGGTTTCTGTGCCATACTGTTCTTGGTTCTATAAACGAGTTGAGTTTGTTATTTTTCAATGAAGTTTTCATTGAAGGAACACTTCAAGCCTTAGTAATCTTCATTGACTCTGTTTCTCTCCCCCCCCCCACCCCGATTGCTCCTCAGATTAAAACAGACGAGCGGCTCCTCAGGACAGACCAAGGTCTTCTCCTCCGATCCCTGCAGATGACAGACGCCGGGATGTATCAGTGCACAGCCACAGAGAACAACTTCAAGCATGTCCTGGCACGGGTGCACCTCCGGGTCCTCAACAATGACACAGTCAATGCTGTGCTCTCACAAGGTGTGCTCTCACCAGGTGTCGCCAACCTACAAGTTGGCAGCCCTGGAACTTCCGGGAGCCCAAACCCAGGATATAAGGACTTGCTCCAGCTACTGAGCCAGCCGGAAATGGGACTCATCAACCAGTACTGCGAGGACTATTGGCAGCGGCCAGCCAACATCCAGAGGGAAAACCTGAACAAACCGCTCAAAGTAAAGCCCGTCAGAGAACAGAAAAAACCGCGAAACCGCAGAAATCATCACACATCCTCTCTCCAGCAAACATGAAGCTCTGAGAAATTAGAATTTCTTTAATATAAAGTATAACTACCCTTACAACAGACAGTATTTATTGTAGGCTGTATATAGTATGATAATTCAACTTCCTTGTACTTACCACAAAGTCCCCATGACATTATGTATGATATATAGGTACTTAATATGAGAGCAGTATTCTCCTGAATTGTTCCATAACTTGAAGGCATTGTAAAGTATTTTGGTTGTACACTAACCAGTCGTTGCTTTATCCTATGTTTCTGGAATATTTGCTGGAGATAAGCATGGACCCTAACTCCAGGGTTCAAATGGGTTCAAGGGAGATTTCATTAATATGGACAAAATGGATGCACCTTCAATTGGTAACAGTGCATTTGAGCATCAGTTTATCACCTTTGCCCCCTCTACCATTCCAATGACCAAAACCTTTAATGGTCTATCTGCTCTCCTTTCTTAAGGCATATCAAATTTCAAACATATTATAGAACATAGAATATTACAGCACAGTAATCCCCTATGGCCCACGATGTTGTGCCTACCTTTTAATCTACTCTAAGATCCTACTCTAACCTTTCCCTCCTATATTGGCCTCCATTTTTCTAACACATATGCGTGTGTAAGAGTTTCTTAAATGTCCCTAATATAGCTGCCTCTACCACTATCTGAGCTTACCACTAACATTCCCAAAATTCTTTCCTCCAATCACCTTAAATTGTCTCTGTTTGTACTTGCCATTCCACCCCAGAAAAAAGTCTCTGGCTATCCATTCGATTTATGCCTTTGATCATCTTGTACATCTCAATCAAATGATCTCTAATCCTCCTTCGCTCCAAAGAGAAAAGCCCTAATTTGCACAACTTCTCCTCATAAGAAATTCCCTCTAGCCCAGGCAGCAAGTTAAATTCATATCTACCATAAGACCATTAGACATAGGAGAAGAATTGGACTATTCAGCCCATCGAGTCTGCTCTGTCATTACATCATGGCTGATTCATTATCCCTCTTCTCTAGGCAGTTTTGATGTCTTTTCTTGGGGAATAAGACCTTCAGTCACCTGGTGCTGTGCTCAAACACTCAAATTTAGCCCTACATGAGCTGTTAGCCTCTTTACAGCTGCTGTCATCGTAATATTGCCCGAGAATTTTCCTTCAAGCATGGAGATCTCAGCATCCACTTTTCTCACACCCTCCCAACCCATCATTCCTGTGTTGCTACACCAAATGGCTTGGAACTGCAGAATTTCCAGCTTTGCTGCCGCAATCCCGTCAGAGTTACAGAAGAAATTCAAGTTGGGTGCGAGATGATGGAGATGATGGTGGACTGTGGCCTTTTGGCTTGGATGTTAAAGCCAGTGTCTCTACCACATAGTAAAGTTCGAATCCTAAGGCTTAAAACATGAGTGATGAGCAGAAATCTCTAAAAGGGAACAGGGATAATATCAAAAAAAATTCCCTCTACCTGCCATGCAGTGAATATGAAAGCACAATTCCTTTTGAAACTTGTCACAGAGCATGAATGACATTCTCTAAACTTTCTTAAACTGGATTATGCACAATTACAGACATTGCACAGCTCAGGAACAAGGCTTTGTATCTGATAGTCCCGTTCTGTTTAAAATCGTCTCCCACATCCTGCATACTATTCTGGAAGGCAACATACAAAAGATAATAGGCCAAGAATTTCCAATCAGAAATATAGCTATTGGAGTTAATAGCACCTGCAAGTGTACAGGCTCTGTAACATTAACATGCCTCAATTCAGGTCAATACAGAGATTCTTTAACAATTATCCAGTATCATCTGTAGATTCTTTTTACTTCCATTGTATTTTATATTAAATCCATTAATAGGTAAAGATGGTCTACACCCAGACTGCTCTTTCACTGTCATAAATAGCTTTGGAACAAAAGGTTGTATAATTTGTTAAAGTTGGTTGTGTTTTTTTAATGAAACTTTTTGTTGTTTGTGCTGTTACTTTTATTAAAAGAATATTAAAAGAAAAACTGAATTGTGTGCTGGCAAAATGTGCATCAACAATTCCTTCACTTGGTGCATTTCTCCCAGTAATGGTATATAATATATTCTGTGATGTCACTTAACCCAGCTTCTAATATTTGTTTTTTTTTAAGGAGGCAAGTTTATTTTTAATAACTTTATTAAACTTGGGTCAAATGTCAGTGAACATATATTCTGTTACATGTAAATAATTGTAAATCTACGGAAAGAAAGGTTCTTGAGTGTATTTGTCATTCATGTTTGGTGCACCTGACAGTGGAGTAAAAAACACAGAGTTCCTGTTGATAAAGGAAAACCAAATAAACACTAGCTCATCTCTTTAATGTACACTGTGCTTGCAGATTCTAGTCATTGTTGTTTATATTACTGCCCAGTGTGACAATTTTCAAGCTATATTGAGCTCTCAAGATGTTGAGAGACTGAGGGGGCAGGGAGAAGGTACTGTTGCTTGGGGAATCTAAAGCAAGTAGTCATGCACCACAGTAACATAGCATTTAGCGTGAAGCTATGACAGCTTGAGGTGTCAGAGTTCAAAGACAACCCTAGCACTCTCTGTAACAAGTCTGTACATCCTCCCAATGGAGTATGTGGGTTCCCTCCAGTTTCCTCTCACAGTCCAAAGATATACCAGTTAGTAGGTTAATTAGTCATTAAAAGATGTCTTGTGATTAGGCTAGGGTTAATTACGTGAGTTACTGGGCAGTGTGGGTCAAAGGGCCTATACCACACTGTACATTATCTCAATAAAAAATAAGAATTAGAGCTACACTTTTCATAAGTGTAATTGAAGAGTGGTAAATATTTGTAATTTTTTGATGTTGGATGAACTGTAAATTTTAAATCTGGGGTTGGTATATCTTTATTAAACAAAGGATCAAGGGACTTGACATCAGATTATATATCTTCAGTAATAGTACTGAACAGGTTTGGATAACTCCTGCTCCCATGTTTCCTATCAAAATGGCCAATATCAGATGTTAACCCACCAAAAGCTGCTGCTTTGGCCACACCTTTTGAAAACTATTATACAGCCAAAAGTTTATAATGTGTGCAATTCCAGGCCGTGGGGAGCAGGATTACTGCCAATACCATTGCACTTATCAATCTGTATTGGGATATACCTGTTGCCCAAACTTTTCTTCTTACAAAGAAAGAGTCCATTTGGCCAACTGAGTCTATGGTGGCCCTGATAAGAACCATGCCAGACCCATTCACCCACTTACTTCCCTGTAAAATCTTCCCTTTCTCTTGCCCTTGGCATCAATGTTCCCTAATTCCACAATCATCCACTTGCACTAGGGGCAATCTATAGTGGACCATTTGATAACCCACCTGCCCATCAACAAAACCGGAAAATCCACACAGACACAGGGAAAATGTGGGACATGATTAGTACCCAGGATTGAAGCCAGGTTGTTGGAGATGTGAGCCAGCCTGAACAGGACTTCCCTCCTTTGCCTAGTCCAGGGACACGGAGCTCACCACTAACTCCGGCTTTCAGTATTGTAGAATGAGGTTAACCATAGAGAACAGTACAGAATAGGAACAGGTTCTTCATGCTAGGCATGATGCCAAATTAAACTAAATCTCTTTTGCTCATGCATGATCCCTATCTCTCCATTCCCTGCATATTAGACCATAAGACACAGGAGCTAAATTAGGCCATTTGGCCTGAATTTTCTCTGCCATTTGATAATGGCTGATTTATTTTCAATCACAACCCCATAACTTTTGACACCCTCACTAAGAAATTATCAATCTTCACTTTAAATATACCCAAAGACATAGCCTCCATAGCCATCTGTGGCAAAGAATTCTACAGGTTTACCACACTCTGGTTAAAGAAATTCCTCCTCATCTCTGTCCAAAAGAAATGTCCTTCTATTCTGAGGCTGTGGGCTCTGGTCATACATTTTTCCATAGTAGGAAACACCCTGTTCATGTCATCCAGGCCTCTCAATACTTGAGATCGTCCACATTCTTCTAAACTCAAGTGAGTAGAGGCCCAGAGCCATCAAAGCCTCCACATTTGTTTCATTCCTAGAATCATCTCGTAAAGCTCCTCTGGACCCTCTCCAATGCCAGCATATTGTTTTTTAGATATGAGGCTCTAGCTACTTAAAATATTCTGTGCAGTTTGACCAAGGCTTAATAAAGCCTTAGTATTACATCCTTGCTTTTATATTCTAATTCTTCTAAAATGAATGCTAAGATTGCATTTGCCTTCCTTACTACCAACTGAACCTACAAATTAACCTTTAATGAATCTTGCACTAAAACTTTCAAGACCCTTTGCACCCACATTCTGAGATTTATGCGATTATTGGACTGTACTGTCTATTGGTTTCCTTCAGTTTTTCAGTATTTTCTTTCTTGTGGACAATTGGCAGGTGGGTGACCTGTTAATTTTTTGTGAAGAGGGATACTTGGGTGTCTGGTGCTACTGTCACTGTTCTTTCCTGCGAGTGAGGGGGTTGGGGGTTGTTCTGTGTAGGGGATCGTTGATTGTTATTGTGGCTAGATTTTGTTGTGGGCAAGGGGGGCATTTGGGGGTCTGTGAGTCATTTCTTTTTTTTGTGTCAGTTGGGGGGAGGGGAGTTGATGTCTTTTCTTTCAACGACCCCCATGGTCTTTCTGTAGTTAATTGCTATCTGGATTAGACAAATATCAGAATTGTATTGTACATGCATACTTTGACAATAAAATGAACCTTTGAACCATTGAACCTTTGAACCTCCATTTTCCAAAATCACACCCCATTTAGAAAAAATCTGCCTGCTTTTCTTCTACCAAATTGCAGGACCATACACTTCCTGACACTGTATTCCACCTGTCACTTCTTTGCCCATTCCTCTGATCTATCCAAGCCCCTTAACAGACACTCTGTTTCTTCAACAATACCTACCCTTCCTCCTAACATATGTCTACCTAACACCCTCTTAATGTGTCTGCTTTCACTGCTGTCCTTGGCAGCTCTATTCCAGGTACCTACCAATCTCTGTGTAAAAAGAACTTTCCCTGCACATCTGCCTTAAACTTGCCCCCTCTCACCTTAATTGTATGTTGCCTAGTGTTTGACATTCCTAACCTGGGAGAATTATTCCGACTGTCTTCACTATCAACGTCTCACAAAATTTTATAATCTTTTATCTGGTCAACCCTGAGTCCCTAACACTCCAGAGAAAATGACTCCAAATTTGTCCAACCTCTACTTATAGTTCATATCCTCAAATCCAGGCAGTATCATGGAAAACCTCGTTAAACACCAATGCCCTTGAATGGCAAGTCCAACAGAAAGTAATGAATAAGATCCAGTTCATCACGGGTAAAACCCTCCCCACCATTCATCCTGGTTAAAGCCCCCACCACTGCTGAAAACATCTACACAGCATGCTGTGAAGGATCCCCACCAGCCAGGCCATGCTCTTTTTTTGATGGTGCTATCAGGAAGGTACAGGAGCCTCAGGACCCAAACCAGCAGGTTCAGGAATAGTTATTACCCCTCAACCATCAGGCTCCTGAACCACAAGGGATAACGTCACTCAACTTCTCTCACCCCACCACTGAAATGTACGCACAACCTATGGACTCACTTTAAAGGACTCTTCATCTCATGTTCTCAATATTTATTGCATTTTTATTTATTTATTCATCATATGATCTCACTGCTTTGTCATTTGAATATGTAATTTGTCAGTTAGTTTAAACAGTAGTTTAAATTTGTCAGTTAGTTTAAACAGTTTGTCTTTTTTTATACATTTTTAGCAATTTCCATGAAACTTCAGCATTGTATAAAGTCAGTCCATTATCTACACCAGGAGTCTGCTCTCCTTCTGTTCATTTACAGTCAATTAAAACACGGCAGCATATACTGGAAATTCCTGTCAATATGGAGCGAATTCAGTTTTACAGCATTGTAGTATTAGTAGTGTTCTAATTTGTTTATATTTCATTTAAATACATATTTATTTTACTCAGTTAAACAGTAGTTTGTCTTTTTAATACTTTTTTTTACTATTTCCATGAAACTGGCTAATTGGGGCTGCTGGTTACTTAAGCCAAAATGTCCTGGTCCTGATGTGTCCCAATTAACTGGAATCCATTGTATTCCCTACAGCCCTCTGTTTCACTGCTTTTACATATCCCCTTATTTGTGATCTATTTCTCTCTGAGCTTCTCTATCCCACATTGTCCTTTTCTCTCAAACTGCCCTTAATAACCTACCCCTAATAGCTTATTACCATGACAAACCTGGTGCCATTCCTTCAGATTTCTCTAATTCAACACAAACATATTCAAATGAAGCGTCTTTGCCCAGACCATTCACGGTTCTTTTTCCACAGACGCTTCCTCAAAATGAAATATAGAATAAATTAGAAAATTATCAATACTACTACAGCACTATAACATTGTGTATTAGTTCCTAATAGTTATTGACAAAGGAATTCATTCAGTGTAACTGTACACTGCTGTGTTCTTTTGATTGACTGTCATTGAACAAAATCAGTGCAAACATCAATGTTGAAGTAATCAAATCATTTTTATTTCGCTCCCGGCAGCTCCTGGCATTTCTAAGTCTGAATGCCTGAAACTGCAGTGAGCAAAATGGTTCTGCATTTCCTTATTGCTTATTTCACACCAACTCAGTGACAAAAATCACTGATTTTGAACACAGACCCATGCAACTGATTCTATTTAAAAACAGTGTATAACGGCCACGTAAGTGCATGTGCATCACCCTAGACAGAACACTTGGAAACAGGCTCCCACCCCAATTCAGCAGCATAGCATCCTAAATAAATGAAGGAAATCCCAGATGTTTTCTCAAATATTTTTTATTCGTTAAGATTTGGCCCAAATAAGCAACTGCCCAATTAACTGATGGCCCAATTAACCAGAATTCACTGTATCAGATAGAGAGAGAAAATCGGAGGGAATAGCACAGATGGACGACCGTTGCTGATGCAGACAGAGTAAACAAGTTTTTGTTACTAGATGTAATGTATGATTATTGTTATCCCCATTCAGTGGAGTACTCAGATGATACAGAACTTAAGGTGGGAGGGGCCAAGTTCAGCAGGTGGGTGGGAAGGCCAAGAGCTCTCTTATTTCTCAAGTGCTATGAGGAGAGGTTTTAAAACTCAGACTGCCTTCTCTGTGGTAGTGGTTCAAGAGAAAATGAGAGAATTCTATAAAATTTTGAGAGGCATAGGTAAAAGCTACAGCTTATGTCTTTTCTCAGATTGAAATCATTAATACTAGAGGATGTGGATTTAATGTGACAGTGCAAAGGTTAAAGGAGATGTATGAGGCAAATTAGTGTTTAGCAGAGAGGATGGCGAGTGCTTGGGATGCACTGTCAGTGATGGTGGTAGAGGCAGATATTATAGAAGCATTTAAGAGGTTCTTTAACAGGCACATAAATATATGGAGAATGGAGGCATGCTGAATGAATCAGATAAAGATAGAAGGGATTAATTGTCATTAGCTTAATTAGCTCAGGAAAATGTTGTGGGCCAAATGGTCCTGCGTCGAACTATTCTATGTTCTACATCCTCCCACATCCTAAGAAGTACGGGTTAAGCAGAGCAGCACATACAGCAGTTAGCATAATGCTTTATGGTGCCAGAGATCAATTCCCACCACTGCCTGTAAGGAGTTCCTACATTCTCCCTGTGATCGCGTGGGTTTCCTCTTACCTTCCAAAAATGTATGGGTCAAGGTTAGTGTGTTGTGGGCATGCCACATTGATGCCAGAAGCATGGCAACACTTGCAGGCATATCCTCAAAACACCCTTTCAGAAAAACATAGAGGTAACACTAGGTAACTTCTAAAGAAAGTACATGTTCGGCACAGCTTTGTGGGCCGAAGGGCCTGTATTTTACTGTAGGTTGTCTATGTTTCTATGTTTCTCTCCTCTCATTGCGTTCTTTGTTGACTGTATGTTTCAATGTACATATGACAAATAAAGTAATATTTGATCTACAATGAGGAAGTGGTGAGGAGTCGAATGGAGAAGACCCACATAGCTCATAAGGCTGTCTGAGGTCACCTGATGAAAGATTCAATGTTCAACAATTGTCCAACTTACCTATTCTTTGCACTAAGTAGAAATAAGGATACAAAGCAGTGAGATTTCACAGTGATATTCTGATGAGTGTCACACTTTGATGACAATAACCTGATAAGGTTCACAGCTTTATGTTGATAACCTGATGAGGGTTACACCGTAATGACGATAACCTGATCAGGGTCACCCCTTGATGACATTAACCTGATGAGGGTTACACCGTAATGACGATAACCTGATCAGGGTCACCCCTTGATGACATTAACCTGATGAGGGTCACACCTTGATGACAATAACCTGATGAGGGTCACAATTTGATGATGACAACCTGATGAAGATGACACATTGATGACAATCACCTGTTAAGGATCACAACTTGATGCAGATATCCTGTTGAGGGTCACACCTTCACGATGTTAACCTGATGAGGGTCTCATCTTCATGATGATAACTTGATGAAGCTCACATCTTGATGATGATAACCTGATGAGTGTCACACCTTGATGACGATAACCTGATGAAACTCACACCTTGATGACTACAACCTGATGTGGGTCACAACTTGATGACGATATCCTGATGAGTGTCACCCTTTCATGATGATAACCTGATGAGGGTCACACCTTGTTGACTACAACCTGATGAGAGTCACAACGATGAAGATATCCTGATGAGGGTTCCACCTTGATGACAACAACCTGATGTTTGTCACATCTTCACAATGACAACCTGATGAATGTTAAGCTGATGAGGGTCACAACTTGACCTGATAAGGGTCACAACTTGATGCAGATATCCTGTTGAGGGTCATACCTTGATGACGATAATCTGATGATTGTCACACTTTCACGATGACAACCTGATCAGTGTCACCCTTCATGACGACAACCTGATGAGGGTCACACCTTCATGATGATAACTTGATGAGTGTCACACCATCATGATATTAACCTGATGAGTGTCACACCTTGATGACAATAACCTAATGAAGCTCACACCTTGATGACTACAACCTGAAGTGGGTCACAACTTGATGATGACAACCTGATGAGTGTCACACCTTTATGACTATAATCTGATGAGTTTCACTCCTTGATGGTAAGATGATCAGGATCACCCTTCATGACGACAACCTGATGAGGGTCACACCTTCATGATGATAACTTGATGAGTGTCACACCATCATGATATTAACCTGTTGAATGTCGCACTTTGATGACGATAACCTGATGAAACTCACACCTTGATGACGATAACCTGATGAGTGTCACACCTTGATGACAACTTGATGAGTGTCACTACTTAACAATGAAAATCTGATGAGTGTGACGCCTTGATGACGGTAACCTGATGAGAGTGACACCTTGATGATGATAACCTGACGAGGTTCACACCTTGATGACAACAACCTGACGAGGTTCACACCTTGATGATGATAACCTGATGAAACTCACACCTTGATGATGATAACCTGATGAGAGTCACTCCTTGATGACAACAACCTGATGAGGGTGACACCTTAATGACAATAACCTGATGAGGTTCACACCTTGATGATGATAACCTGATGAGGGTCACACCTTGATGACGATAACCTGATGAGGGTCACACCTTGATGACGATAATTCGATGAGTGTCACACCTTCACGATTACACCTTGATGACGATAATCTTTCTTTCAATCTTTTTATTAAGTTTTAAACGCGTATACATAGCAGTCATAATAGTACAAAGAGAGTGGGATTACATTATTGGTGATTGACTCATGTTGATATAAGCTATAAGTAACACCAATATAGTTGACCTCCCAAACTCTTAGTATAAACATGATCTAAAGAAATAAAAAGATTTAAAAAAACAAAGGAAAAGAAACCCAAATTGAAAAAATCAAACACAAGATAAACTAAACAAAGCTGGGCTGATTTTATTACATCGGATACAACCATTAATGTCCTCAACTCCGCTCCTCTACCTATATTTAAGGTTAATACAAAGGAATCGGAAATGGTCAAATTACATTTATGAAAATATTGAATAAATGTCCTCTAAGTTTCTTCAAATTTAACCGAGGGATCAAAAGTACTACTTATAATTATTTCTAAGTTTAAACAAGATATGGTTTGGGAAATCCATTGAGATATAGTTGGAGGGTTAATCTCTTTCCAATTCAATAAAATGGATCTTCTAGCCATTAAGGTAGCAAATGGGACAAGCTGAGAGGGGTAAATCCATCATTGGTAGACCAAAATTGCGGTAATAGGATGAGGTTGTAAATCAATACGCAAAACTGCAGAAATAGTAACAAAAATATCATTCCAGTATTTTTCCAAAAGAGGGGAAGACCAAAACATATGAGTCAAAGAAGGTACCTCAGAATGACATTTATCACAGATCGGACTTACATGAGAATAAAAGCAAGCTAATTTATCTTTAGACATATGGGTCCTATGTACTAATTTAAATTGTATCGACGTGTGTTTAGCACAAATAGAAGAAAAGTTAACTAATTGAAAAATTTTCTCCCATTTCTCTATAGATAAGGAGAGTTGAAGTTCCTTCTCCCATTCATTCTTAATTTTATTAGATATACCTGACAGTGTTTTCATAATCATATCATAAAAGATTGCTAATAAACCCTTTTGATGAGGGAGATTTTAAACCTAAAATTTTTTCCGTGATATTTGTTGGATAGGAAATCGGAAAAGTAGATAAAATAATATTCAAAAAATCCCTAATCTGTAAATATCTTAAAAAAGGGATCTGGGCAAATTATATTTATTAGACAACTGTTCAAAAGACATGAAACAATTATCCACAAATAAATCACAAAAACATATTATACCCTTCATTTTACGTACTGTAAAGGCTTGATCCATAACACAGGGTTGAAAGAAAAATTAGACCTAATAGGACTTGATAGAATAAATTTATTCAAGCCAAAAATTTATGAAACTGAAAACATATTCGTAATGTATGTTTAATTATTGGATTAACCATTTGTTTGTTCAATTTGGAAAGAACAAAGGGAAGCAAAGTCCCTAAGATGGAAACCAATGAAAACCCTTGTACAGAATTACATTCACGGTTAACCCATTGTGGACTTACATTTATATCCACACTCTGTGTCCAAAATATTAAATATTGAATATTAATTGCCCAATAGTAAAATCTTAAACTCGGCAGTGCCAAACCGCCATCCTTTTTGGATTTCTTTGAATATTTTTTACTTAACCTTGGATTTTTATTCTGCCATATGTAAGAAGGAATTTTAGAGTCAATAGTTTCAAAAAAGGATTTGGAAATAAAGATTGGTACCACCTGAAAAAGATATAAAAATTTAGGTAAAATAATCATCTTAATAGCAATAATTTGACCAATCTATGATAAAGACAATAAGGAGAATTTAGTAAGCAATTGCTTAACCTGGTCTATTAAAGGTAAAAAATTGGCATTAAATATATCTTTATGCTCTTTAGTAATTGTAACACCCAGATAAGGCAAACAGTCCGTAATCAAACTAAATGGTAACCGTCTATAAATTGGGACCTGCATATTTAAAGGGAAAATTTCACTCTTATTAAGATTCAGTTTATAACCAGAAAAGTTACTGAATTGAGCGAGCAGGGATATAACAGAAGGGATGGATTTCTCAGGATTAGAAATATATAGTAACAAATCACCTGTATATAATGATAACATGTATCACATTCCCATGGGAAATGTCAAGTATAGTAGGTGAGACGTGAATAGCAATAGCTAAAGGTTCCAGGGCAATATCAAATAGGACTGGGCTAAAAGGGCAACCTTGCCTAGTGCCACGAAACAACTGAAAAAAGGGAGATCTTAGTCTATTGGTAAGTACCAAAGCTGAAGGGGTATGATATATTAATTTAATCCAAGATATCAATTTCAAGCTAAAATTAAATTTCTCAAGCTTGCTAAATAAGTACGCCCATTCAACTCTATCAGACGCTTTCTCAGCTTTCAATGAGATGACGCATTCTGGAATTCTAGATGAAGGAGTATAAACAATATTCATTAATCTCCTAATATTAAAAGATGAATAGAGATTTTTAATAAATCCTGTCTGGTCAACAGAAATAATCTGAGACAATACATTCTCCAATCTAGTTGCCAATATTTTAGAAAAAATTTTAAGAGTCCACATTCAATAAGGATATAGGCTTATATGATGCACGTTCAGTGGGATCCTTATCATTTTTAAGAATTAAGGAAATAGAAGCAATGTAAAATGATTGTGATAATTTACCTATAAATAATGCATCCTTAAAGATTCTACATAGCCAGGGAGAAAGTATAGTAGAGAAGGATTTTTAAAATTCTACTGTGTAGCCATCCAGATGAGGTGCTTTACCTGAATTCATTGAGGAAATAGCATCCTTTATTTCTTGTTGCATGATAGGAGCATCTAATACTAAACGTTCATTGGGTGATAATTTTGGTGTATTCAATTTCCTTCAAAATTTGTGCATTATTGTGGGGTCATCAGGAAATTCTGATTGATATAAAGGAGGTATGAAATTCTTGATAAGGTTTTTTAATCTCATCATGATCAACCGCCAAAGTTCCAACTCGTTTATGAATCTTAATAATCTGACTTTTAACCAAAGCAGATTTCAAGTGATTAACCAATAATTTACCAGATTTACACCATTTAAATAAAATTTACACCTAGTTTTAATTAATTGATTTTCAATCAAGGATGTTAAAAGTAAACTATGCTCCATTTGAAGTTCGACCCTCTTTTTATAAAGCTCCTTACTAGGAGCAATAGAACATTTCTTGTCATACTGGTTCCTTTTATCAGTCTCAGTTCAAGGATTGAGTTTATTAAAATGAATATACTGCCCAGACTGTTATATCTCTTTCAGACCCTACCAATAGAGATTAATCAAAATGAATTCAATGAATGGAACAAGATGTTATCAAGGTATATTTGGCAGGGTAAAAGGCCTAGAGTTCATCTCAAAACTCTGCAATTAGCAAAGGAAACGGGGGGATGGGGCCTACCTTCTCTTAGAGATTATTATTTTACAGTACAGTTGAGAGCTGTGATATGTTGGTGCAACCCATCATATGACACTCAAAGGAAAAACATTGAGGAGCGGGTACTTCCCATCCCCATGCAAGCAATTTTGGCTGCTAACAACCTGCAAAGGTACATAAATACTGTTGATAACCCATGGGTGAAATTGACTCTTAAAATATGGAAAACTACTGTAAAAGAATATAATCTAGATGGAGATATTGCAATTCTTAAATGGTGTGCATATGACTTGGATTTTACACCAAATAAATTGGATGCTAGATTTAAGGACTGGACAGCTAAAGGAATAACAGTTCTTTGCAACATAATGAAAGAAGGAACACTGTTCAGTTTTGAAATGCTTAAAGAGAAACACTTATTAGAAAGACGATTTTTATCGGTATTTACAGATGCAACAATATGTTAACAAGACGCTTAAAAATGTAACCAAGGCAAGTATATGCTTGATAGAGGTATTTAGAAAAGCATATAATTCAGATAATGGCAGTAGAATCATTTCAAGAATGTATAAGGGGTTGCCAAATCTTAAAATACATTTGACTTCATTCATTAAAACAAAATGGGAGAAGGAAGGAGGGATACTTATATCTGAGGAAGAATGGACAATAATATGGAGATATCAATGGAAGTGTACCAGTTCACAGAAATGGAGGGAGTTTGGATGGAAAAACTTGATAAGATTTAATTACACCCTCTCTGAAATCCCATTATGATAGTAACCTCCCTGTTTGCTGGAGAAATTGTGGAAATCAAAATGCAAATCATTATCATATTTTTTGGGACTGCCCTGTTATCAAAGACTATTGGAGGGGGTTACACAATGCCCTACAAGGCACATTTAAATGTGAAATACCCTTAGAGAGTAAGACCATATATTTTGGCTATATACATCAAGAATGGTTGAAAAGAGATAAATATTTAATGAATATACTGTTGGTGGCTGGTAAAAAGACTCTTACTAGGAAATGGTTATCACAGGAGAGCCCAATAAATGGATGGATGGAAATTACAATGGACACTTACAAAATGGAGAAGATATCAGCATCTGTTGGTCATAAGCTAGAACAATTTGATTCATACTGGGAAAAATGGTTTAACTACATAATGCCTCATAGGCCTGATTTTATTCTTACAAATCAATGAATATGTTGTAAAAAAAAAGATCACTCCCTACTTGTACATAGTTGTTTTCCTTTTGCTTGTTTTTTTCTTTCCACTCTTTTCTATAATTGTATACTTCAGATAAATACTATGTGGAGATTTGTGACATATATGATTATATGATATAAATGTACAATGTCTGAAATACATCTCGTGAAAAAAAATAAATTACAAAAAGAATATTTCTTGTCAGTTTCTTTGATCTTATCAACCAACATACAGATTTCTTTATTAATTCATTTTTTCAGTCCAGCAGAATATGAGATAATTTTTCCATGGATGTATGCTTTAAAAGTATCCCATAATACCCCACTGGAAATTTCTTCCATAAAGTTTGTTGAAAAGAAGAAATCAATCTGTTCCTTAATAAAATTAACAAAGTCCGAGTCCTGAAGTAGAACAGAATTGAATCACCATTGTCCAAAACTAGAAGGTGTATCCATTAATTTGATAGAAAGTTTCAGGTGTGCATGGTCAGAAATGGCAATGGAATTGTAGTTACAGTCAATAACAGAAGGAATTAAATGAGAATCAATTTTTAAAAAGTAGTCAATTCTAGAATAATTGTGATATATATGAGAGAAAAATGAAAACTTTATCCTTTGGATATAAAAACCTCCAAATTTCTGAAATTCCAAAATCAAGCAGAAAGGAGTTAATAAGAGTAGCTGATTTATTTGGTACTGCCTAATTAGACATAGACCTATTCATCAAAGGATTTAAACAACAGTTAAAATCTCCACCCGTTATCAACATATAATCATTTAAATTAGGAAGGGATGTAAATAATTGTTTAAAAAATTCAGTATAATCAACATTTGGAGCATATACATTAACCATAACCAGTTTTTTGTTACAGAGTAAACCAGTAATTAACAAAAATCTACCATTCAGATCCAAAATTGTTTCGTAGTGGAGAAATGAAATTGAAGAATCTATGAAGATAGAAACTCCTTTCACTTTGGCCTGAGAGTTCGAATGGTATTGTTGATCTTTCCAAAACCTAAAAAAACGCTGATTATCCTCTTTCCTCACATTAGTTTCTTGTGCAAAGATAACATGGGCAATCATTCTATGGAATGCTTTATTTTTTTTCCGTTTGATCGGATGGTTTAAGCTGCTTGTATTCCAAGAAACAAAATTAATAATCTTATCCATCATATTAGAATTGATCATATGGTAAGTAAAGGGTTAACCAGAATGCAAACTTATGAACACGGAAGAGGAAAAAAGGTTTAAGGAGGAACTGGAAGTTACAACACATCAGACATTTTAGTAGGTTCAAATTAGCCCAGGTGAAAAAAATCTAAACTAAAAAAAGAAATACTCCCTCTCCCCATCACAAAGACCCAGAAATAGGTGAGAGATTGGCCAAGAGATAATCTAGAACTAAATCTACCCCCATCTCTCCTGAAGGCAGCCCAAAAGATAACAGTTATTTTTAAAAACACCCATGGTCAAAAAATTATCAAAAAATGAAAAAGGAAAAAAAACTAGCGATTATTAAAAATGTTTAAATCATAAAACAAAGTACCATCATACTAATATTTCAAAAAAAAGAAAAAGAAGCACCAATTCATGTTGTTGGTTATTTTCAAACATAAGTGATTGAAAATGACGCAGCAAGAAAATAAGGCCTCACGGGAAGAAGAAAGCAGGACAACATATTAAAATGTAAAAAAATAGAGGGGGGAATGCTTTTCCATTCAAAGAAAAGGAAATCAAACACCAAATCACCTACTAAATTTGTTTCAAAAAATAAAAAGAGCAGAAAGGTTTAATCCAGAAATATGAAAAATACCTATATTACAAACCAAAAATGAGAACCCTTGCATTATAATGGATCAGATCTGTAAGCTAGTTAGTAGCTTAAAAATTCAAGTAAAAACCAAGAAAAAAAGCAAAACATTAATTAGGCGGTAGCATAAGAACATTGCTCATCAAAAAATTTTTGGGCTACATTTAATGACTTAAACAGACAACGTGAATCATCAGAAAGGACAATTCTCAATCGGGTAGGAAACAGCACAGCTGATTTGAGACCCATTTGAAAGAATTCCAACATCAGTGGCTTAAAAGCCATTCATTCCTTCTAAACTTCAGGGTTGAAGTCTTTGACGAAGCAAAATTTGAAACTTTGAAATTCGAACATGCCCTTCCGTTGAGCAGCATGTGTCAGATGATCCTTGATGTGAGCATAATGGAGACGAATAATAACTGGTCTCAGTTTAGATCCAGTAGGAGGTTTTGGACATAAAGTACAATGAACGCAGTCAATTAATGGAGGGGTGTCCAGAACTTCTGTGCCAAACACATCGAATAAAAATTGAGAAAAGAACTTGATAGGATCACCCTTCTCGACATCTTCAGGAAGACCGATTATCCGTAGATTCTGACTTCGGCATCGGTTTTTGAGGTCAATAACTTTGAATTTATAATGATCCAGCTGTTGAGACATAGAAGATAAATTTTGTTCCAAAGTTGTAATCTTTTGATCTCTCTGCCGAGCTCCTTCATCAGGTTCTGACATTCTTGCTTGTTGTAGTTTAAACTCACATTTAAACGACTTAAGATTATCCTCGGCCATCTTTAAAACTCCTTCAAACACGGAAAATTTACAACCCAGTTTTTCATCTAAAAGTTTCAACATTGTTTCAAAAGTTAAAGAAGGTTGCTTAGATGATTTCGGATAGCCATCTTTTTTGCCATTAGCATCAGACCCTTTCCCATTTTTAGCTTCTCATGATCTGGTATTCATTGCCAGCAACTTAAAGTGAATGTCTAAAAATATGTCTATAACATTAACCCTTTAGTGTAGGTAAAAATCAAAGTAAATAAGGGTGGCTATGGGTAATAAAAGTAAAAGGAATGGAGCAAAGCCAAAATGAATCTCACACCATGAGCGCCACAGGGAGAGTCTGATGATGGTAATCTGATGAGGGTCACACCTTCACGTTGAGAATCTGATGGGGGTCACACCTTGATGACGACAACCTGATGAGGGTCACACCTTCATGATCACAACCAGATGAGGGCAAAACCTTGATGACCATAACCTGATGAGGGTCTCACCTTGATGATAATAACCTGATGAGTGTCGCACCTTGATGACAACAACCTGATGAGGGTCACACCTTGATGACAACAACCTGATGAGGGTCGCACCTTGATGACGATAACCTGATGAGGGTCTCACCTTCATGATGAAATGGTCACCCATACAGATGGTCAGTATTAGCGAAACAATTTCTAATTGGAGAATTAGACACCTCTATCGCCCAGCAGGAGAATTCAACACCTCTATCACCCGGTAGGCCTCACATCCACAGTGATGAAATGCTTTGAGAGGTTGGTCATGACTAATTCCTGCCTCAGCAAGGACCTGGACCCATTGCAATTTGCCTATCGCCACAATTGATCAACAACAAACGCAATCTCAATAGCTCTTCACACAACATTAGACCACCTGGACAACACAAGCACCTATGTCAGGATGCTGTTCATTGACTATGGATCCTTGCTTTCATAGCCAGAAGACCACAATCTGTGCAGATTGGTGATAACATATCCTCTTCACTGACAATCAACACTGGCGCACCTCAGGGGAGTGTGCTTAGCCCACTGATCTACTCTCTGTATATACCTGACTGTGTGGCTAGGCATAGCTCAAATACCATCTTTAAATTTGCTGACAATACAACCATTGTTCGTAGAATCTTAGGTGTGACGAGGGGGCATACCAGAGTGAGATATGCCAACTTAGTGGAGTGGTGCCGCAGCAACAACCTGGCACTCAACGTCAGTAAGATGAAATAACTGATTGTGGACTTCAGGAAGGGTAAGACCAAGAAACACATACCAATTCTCATAGAGCGGTCAGAAGTGGAGAGAGTGAGCAGTTTCAAGTTCCTGGGTGTCAAGATCTCTGAGGATCTATCCTGTCCCAACATATTGATATAGTCATAAAGAAGGCAAGACAGTAGCTATACTTTATTAGGAGTTTGAAGAGATTTGGCATGTCAACAAATAAGCTCAAAAACTTCTATAGTTGTACTGGGGAGAGTATTCTGAGAGGCTGCATCACTGTCTGGTATGGAGGGGTGACTGCACAGGACCAAAAGAAGCTGCAGAAGGTTGTAAATCTAGTCAGCTCCATCTTGGGCATGAGCCTACAGAGTACCCACGATATCTTCAGAGAGTGGTGTCTCAGAAAGGCAACATCCATTATTAAGGACCCCCAGCACCCAAGGCATGCCCTTTTCTCACTGTTACCATGAGGTGGGAGGTACAGAAGCCTGAAGGCACACACTCAGAGATTCAGGAACAGCTTCTTCCCCTCTGCCATCTGATTCCTAAATGGACATTTAATCTTTTGGACACTACCTCACTTTTTTTTAATATACAGTATTTCTGTATTTGCCTTTTTTTGAATCTATTCAATATACACAATTGTTTGTTTATTTTTTTAATTTGATTTTTTTTTACTCTGCTAGATTATGTATTCCATTGAACTGCTGGTGCTAAGTTAACAAATTTCACATCACATGCCAGTGATAATAAAGCTGATTCTGATTCTGGAAGATTCATCTTCTGCTTCTCATTTTACATTCTCCTTCAAATAGCTTGTACATTATAAAGCCAATTCTTTTGAAAGTCAGCCTTCATAGCAGAGGGCATCCAACGCTATTTCAGATTGTGGAATAGCGTGGAATATTATTGGATTAGGAACTTATAACATGTTTTGACAATAGTAGATACAAGGAAATTACTTCACAAAAACACTCAACCAATCACTGTCAAAAATGTGGCACATGACGTTGAAAACATACCAAAAATATCAAAAAGCAACTTTGTCTCTGCTCTCAAGTATTTATTTTCAATACCTGTGTACAACAAACTTATTAGCTAACTGATCTCCAACCCTGTTATTAGGAAAGGGCCGGATCAAATGAAATTTTTACTTTGAATGCCCTAGTATTCTGAACTTTAAATCCTTCCAGTGAGAGGCCATCACTTGTTACCATGCAGCTTCCTCTACCTCCACTAATTGTCTCAGACCCTCAGTCTGCTGGCTTTGGATCCTTTTACATTTCTAATATATTATTATTTCCATTCTTAGTCCATGCATATCCTATCTTTCATAGATGCTTTATCCTAGCAACTGCTCTCAACTCCTTTTAAACCGATCTTGCTCAAAACTCTTCCCCTTTGTTCAACCTTTATCAAAAAAAGCTAAAATTCTACTGTTTGGTTTCAAAAATGTTTTCCTCAGTGACTCCAGGGTATACACTCCATATTACCCTCATCAGTTTATCATCGTGAAGTTGGGACCCTCATCAGGTTATCATCGTGAAGGTGGAATTCTCATCAGTTTATCATCGTGAAGGTGAAATTCTCATCAGGTTATCATTGTGAAGGTGGGACCCTCATAAGGTTATCATTGTGAAGGTGGGACCCTCATCAGTTTATCAACATGAAGGCAGAATTCTCATCAGGTTATAACATGATAAGATTTTATCTACAATTTGAGAGGGATGGGGGCAGACCAGAGGTGTCAGTGTTGCAATTAAATAAAGGAGACTACGGAGCCATGAGGGAAGAGCTGGCCAAAGTTAAATGGGTGGATGCCCTGGCAGGAAAGACAGTGGATCAGCAGTGGCAGATATTCTTGGGGATAATACAAAAGATGCAAAAGCAGTTCATTCCAATGAGAAGGAAGGATTCAAAGAGGGGGAAGGGGCCACAGTGGTTGACAAAGGAAGTAAGAGATTGTATAGCATTAAAGAAAAAGAAGTATGACAGGGCTAAGATGAGTGGGAATACAGATGATTGGGAAAGTTTTAAGGAACAGCAGATCTTAACTAAAAAAGCAATACGGGGAGAAAAAATCAGGTATGAGCTCAGTCTAGCCAGGAATATAAAAGGGGATAGAAAAAGCTTTTTTAGCTATGTGAAGAGAAAGAAGATAGTTAAGAACAATGTTGGCCCCTTGAAGAATGAATTGGGAGAAATTGTTATGGGAAACAGGGAAATGGCAACAGAATTTAATGCATACTTTAGATCTGTCTTCACCAGGGAGGACACAAGCAATCTCCCAGATGTATGGATGGGCCAGGGTCATAAGATATCAGAGGAATTGAGACAGATTGACATTAGGAAAGAAACTGTGATGAGTAGACTGGTAGGACTGAAGGCTAATAAATCCCCGGGTCCAGATGGTCTGCATCCAAGGGTTCTAAAAGAGGTGGCTCAGGAAATTGCGGATGCATTGGTAATCATTTTCCAATGTTCCTTAGATTCAGGATCAGTTCCTGAAGATTGGAGAGTGGCTAATGTTATCCCACTTTTCAAGAAGGGAGGGAAGGAGAAAACGGAGAACTATCGCCCTGTTAGCCTAACGTCAGTCGTGGGGAAGATGCTTGAGTCCATTATTAAGGACGAAATAGTGGCACATCTTGATGGCAGAAATAGGATTAGGCCGAGCCAGAATGGATTTACCAAGGGCAAATCATGCTTGACTAATCTGTTGGAGTTTTTTGAGGGTGTAACAAGGATGTTAGACGAGGGTAAGCCAGTGGATGTTGTGTACCTAGATTTTCAGAAGGCATTCGATAAGGTGCCACATAGGAGATTGGTGAGTAAAATCAGAGCTCATGGCATTGGGGGCAGGGTTTCAACATGGATAGAAAACTGGTTGGCAGATAGAAAGCAAAGGGTAGCAGTGAATGGGTGTTTCTCGGACTGGCTGAAGGTGACTAGTGGGGTACCACAGGGCTCTGTATTGGGACCACAGCTCTTTACGATTTATGTCAACGATTTAGATGAGGGCATTGAAAACTATATCAGCAAGTTTGCTGACGATACTAAACTGGGTGGCAGTGTGACATGCGAAGAGGACATTAGGAGAGTACAGGGAGACTTGGATAGGCTGTGTGAGTGGGCAGATACTTGGCAGATGTCATTCAATGTGAATAAATGTGAAGTTATCCACTTTGGAGGCAGGAACAAGAGGGCAGAGTATTGGCTGAACGATGTAGAGTTAGGTAAGGGAGAAATGCAAAGAGACCTAGGAGTCCTAGTTCATCAGTCAATGAAGGTGAATGAGCAAGTGCAACAGGCAGTGAAGAGGGCAAATGGAATGTTGGCCTTTATTACAAGGGGAATTGAGTACAAGAGCAAGGATGTCCTTTTGCATTTGTACAGGGCCCTGGTGAGACCACACCTGGAATATTGTGTACAGTTTTGGTCTCCAGGTTTAAGGAAGGACATTCTGGAAATTGAGGAAGTGCAGCGTAGATTCACTAGGTTGGTTCCTGGGATGGCAGGGCTGTCTTACGCAGAGAGATTTGAGAGATTGGGCTTGTACACACTGGAATTGAGGAGATTGAGAGGGGATCTGATTGAAACATTTAAGATAATTAAAGGATTTGATAGGATTGAGGCAGGAAATATGTTCCAGATGTTGGGAGAGTCCAGTACCAAAGGGCATGGATTGAGAATAAGAGGTCAGTTATTTAAAACAGAGTTGAGGAAGAGCTTCTTCTCCCAGAGAGTTGTGGAGGTGTGGAATGCACTGCCTCGGAAGACGGTGGAGGCCAATTCTCTGGATGCTTTCAAGAAGGAACTAAAAAGATATCTGATGGATAGGGGAATCAAGGGATATGGGGACAAGGCAGGGAATGGGTATTGATAGTGAATGATCAGCCATGATCTCAGAATGGCGGTGCATACTCAAGGGGCCGAATGGTCTACGTCTGCACCTATTGGCTATTGTCTATTGTTATCATCCTGAAGGTGGAATTCTCATCAGTTTATCATCGTGAAGGTGAGCCCCTCAACAGTTTAGCATTGTGAAGGTGGAATTCACATCAGTATATCATTATAAAGGTGGAATTCTCAACAGTTTATCATGGTGAAGGAGGGACCCTCATCAGTTTATCATTATAAAGGTGGGATTCTCATCAGTTTATCATTGTGAAGGAGGGACCCTCATCAGGTTATCACCGTGAAGATGGAATTCTCATCAGGTTATCATCGTGCAGGTGGACACCTCAGCAGTTTATCATCGTGAAGGTGGAATTCCCATCACTTCATCATCATGAAGGTGGGACACTCATCAGTTTTTCATTATAAAGGTGGAGTTTTCATCAGTTTATCATCGTGAAGGTGGAATTCTCATCAGGTTAACAAAGTGAAGGAGGGACCCTCATCAGGTTATCATCGTGAAGGTGGGACACTCATCAGGTTATCATCGTGAAGGTGGAATTCTCATAATGTTATCATCGTGAAAGTGGAATTCTCATCAGGTTAACAAAGTGAAGGTGGGACCCTCAACAGTTTATCATCCTGAAGGTGGGACCCTCATCAGATTATCATCTTGAAAGTGGAATTCTCATCAGTTTATCATCATGTCATTGGGACCATCATCAGTTTATCATTATAAAGGTGGAATTTCATCAGTTTAACATCGTGAAGGTGGGACCCTCATCAGTTTATCATCGTGAAGGTGGAATTCTCATCAGTATATCATTATAAAGGTGGAATTTTCAACAGTTTATCATCGTGAAGGTGGGACACTCATCAGTTTATCATTATAAAGGTGGAATTCTCATCAGTTTATCACCGTGAAGGTTCAATTCTCATCAGGTTAACATTGTGAATGTGGGACCCTCATCAGTTTATCATCGTAAAAGTGGGACACTCATCAGGTTATCATCGTGAAAGTGGAATTCTCATCAGGTTAACAAAGTGAAGGAGGGACCCTCAACAGATTATCATCGTGAAGGTGGGACCCACATCAGGTTATCATATTGAAAGTGGAATTCTCATCAGTTTATCTTCGTGAATCTGAGATTCTCATCAATTCATCTTCGTGAAGGTGGGACCCTCATCAGGTTATCATCGTGAAGGTGGAATTCTCATCAGTTTATCGTTATAAAGGTGCGACCCTCATCAGTTTATCAATATAAAGGTGGAATTCTCATCAGTTTATCATTATAAAGGTGTATTTCTCATCAGTTTATCATCGTTAGGGTGGAACCCTCATCAGGTTAACATTGTGAAGCTGGGACCCTCATCAGTTTATCATCATGAAGGAGCGACACTCATTAGGTTATCGTCGTGAAGGTGGAATTCTCATCAGTTTATCATCATGAAGGTGGGACCATCAACAGTTTATCAGCATGAAGGTGGAATTCACAACAGATTATCATTGTGAAGGTGGGACCCTCATCAGGTTAACATTGTGAAGGTGGGACCCTCATCAGTTTATCATCGTGAAAGTGGAATTCTCATCCGTTTATAAACATGAATGTGGAATTTTCATCAGGTTATCATCATGAAGTTGGAATTCCCATCCGGTTATCAAAGTGAAGGTGGCACACTCATCAGTTTATCAACGTGAAGTTGGGACCCTCATCAGGTTATCATCGTGAAGGTGGAATTCTAATCAGTTTATCATTGAGAAGGTAGAATTCTCATCAGGTTATCATCATGAAGGTGGGACCCTCATCAGTTTATCATCGTGAAGGTGGAATTCTCATTGGTTTATCATCATGAAGGTAGAATTCTCATAAGGTTATCATTGTGAAGGTGGAATTCTCATCAGTGTATCATTATGAAGTTGGGACCCTCATCAGATTATCATCGTGAAGGTCGAATTCTCATCAGCTTATAAACATGAATGTGGAATTTTCATCAGGTTATCATCATGAAGGTGGAATTCCCATTAGGTTATCAAAGTGAAGGTGGCACCCTCATCAGTTTATCATCGTGAAGGTGGAACTCTAATCAGTTTATCATCGGGAAGGTAGAATTCTCATCAGGTTATCATCATGAAGGTGGGACCCTCATCAGTTTATCATCGTGAAGGTGGAATTCACAACAGTTTATCATCGTGAAGGTGGAATTCGCAACAGTTTATCACCGTGAAGATGGAATTCTCATCAGGTTATGAACATGAAGGCGGAATTCTCATCAGGTTATCTTCATGAATGTGGAATTCTCATCACTTTATCATAATGAAGGTAGGACACTCATAAGGTTATCATAGTGAAAGTGGGACCTTCATCAGTTAATGATCATGAAGGTAGGACCTTCATCAGTTAATGATCATGAAGGTAGGACCCACATCAGGAGATCATCATGAAGGTGGAATTCTCATCAGGTTATCATCGAGAAGATGGAATTCTCATCAGGTTATCAAAGTGAAGGAGGGACCCTCTACAGTTTATCATTGAGAAGGTGGGACCCTCATCAGGTTATCATCTTGAATGTGGAGTTCTCCTCAGTTTATCATCGTGAAGCTGAGATTCTCATCAGTTCATCATTGTAAAGGAGCTACCCTCATCAGGTTATCATCATGAAGGTGAGACCCTCATCAGTTTATCATCATGTAGGTGGAATTCTCATCAGTTTATCATTATGAAGGTGGGACCCTCATCAGGGTATCATCATAAAGGTTCAATTCTCATCAGGGTATCATCTTCAATGTGGAATTCTCATCAGGTTATCATCGTGAAGGTGGAATTCTCATCAGTTTATCATCGTGAAGCTGAAATTCTTATCAGTTCTTCATCGTGAAGGTGGGTCCCTAATCAGGTTATCATCGTGAAGGTGGGATCCTCATCAGTTTATCATCGTGATCGTGGGACCTTCATCAGGTTATCATCGTGAAGGTGGAATTCTCATCTGTTTATCATTATGAAGGTGGGACCCTCATCAGTTTATCATCATGAAGGTGGGACCCTCATCAGGTTAACATTGTGAAGGTGGGACCATCATCAGTTTATCATCGTGAAGGTGGGACCCTCATCAGGTTAACATTGTGAAGGTGGGACCATCATCAGTTTATCATCCTGAAGGTGGGATCCTCATCAGGTTATCATCTTGAAAGTGGATTTCTCATCAGTTTATCATTATAAAGGTGAGACCCTCATCAGTTTATCAATATAAAGGTGGATTTCTCATCAGGTTATCATCATGAAGGTGAGACCCTCATCAGTTTATCATCATGTAGGTGGAATTCTCATCAGTTTATCATTATGAAGGTGGGCCCCTCATCAGTTTAACATAATGAAGATGGAATTCTCATCACTTTATCATTATGAAGGTGGGACCCTCATCAGGGTATCATCATGAAGGTTCAATTCTCATCAGGGTATCATCGGGAATGTGGAATTCTCATCAGGTTATCAAACTGAAGGAGGGACCCTCAACAGTTTATCATCGTGAAGGTTGGACGCTCTTCAGGTTATCATCTTGAATGTGGAATTCTCATCAGGTTATCATCGTGAAGGTGGAATTCTCATCAGTTTATCATCGTGAAATTCTCATCAGTTCTTCATCGTGAAGGTGGGTCCCTAATCAGGTTATCATCGTGAAGGTGGGATCCTCATCAGTTTATCATCATGAAGGTGGGACCCTCATCAGATTATTGTCAGGAAGGCAGAATTCTCATCAGGTTATCATCGTGAAGGTGGAATTCTCATCAGTTTATCACCGTGAAGGTGGAATTCTCATCAGGTTATCATCATGAAGGCAGAATTCTCATCAGGTTATCATCCTGAAGGTGGAATTCTCATCAGTTTATCATCGTGAAGGTGAGCCCCTCAACAGTTTATCGTTGTGAAGGTGGAATTCTCATCTGTATATCATTATAAAGGTGGAATTCTCAACAGTTTATCATGGTGAAGGAGGGACCCTCATCAGTTTATCATTATAAAGGTGGGATTCTCATCAGTTTATCATTGTGAAGGTGGGACCCTCATAAGGATATCATCGTGAAGGTGGGACCATCATCAGTTTATCATCGTGATCGTGGGACATTCATCAGGTTATCATCGTGAAGGTGGAATTCTCATCAGTATATCATTATGAAGATGGGACCCTCAACAGTTTATCATCAAGAAGGTGGGACCCTCATCAGGTTATCATCATGAAGGTAGAATTCTCCTCAGGTTATCATCGTGAAGTTGGAATTCTCATCAGTTTATCATCAGGAAGGTGGGATTCTCATCAGTTTATCAGCGTGAAGGTGGATTTCTCAACAGATTATCATCGTGAAGGTGGGACCCTCATCAGGTTAACATTGTGAAGGTGGGACCATCATCAGTTTATCATCGTGAAGGTGGGACACTCATCAGGTTATCATCGTGAAGGTGGAATTCTCATAATGTTATCATCGTGAAAGTGGAATTCTCATCAGGTTAACAAAATGAAGGAGGGACCCTCAACAGTTTATCATCCTGAAGGTGGGATCCTCATCAGGTTATCATCTTGAAAGTGGATTTCTCATCAGTTTATCATCGTGAATCTGAGATTCTCATCAATTCATCATCATGAAGGTGGAATTCTCATCAGTTTATCAATATAAAGGTGGATTTCTCATCAGTTTATCATCGTTAGGGTGGGACCCTCATCAGGTTAACATTGTGAAGCTGGGACCCTCATCATATTATCATCGTGAAGGAGCAACACTCATCAGGTTATCATTGTGAAGGTGGAATTCTCATCAGTTTATCATCTTGAAGGTGGCACCCTCATCAGTTTATCATCATGAAGGTGGAATTCTCATAAGGATATCATCGTGAAGATGGAATTCTCATCAGTGTATCATTATGAAGGTGGGACCCTCATCAGTTTATCATCATGAAGGTGGGAACCTCATCAGGTTATTATCAGGAAGGCAGAACTCTCATCAGGTTATCATCCTGAAGGTGGAATTCTCATCAGTTTATCATCGTGAAGGTTGAATTCTCATCAGTTTATCACCGTGAAGGTGGAATTCTCATCAGGTTATCATCATGAAGGCAGAATTCTCATCAGGTTATCATCCTGAAGGTGGAATTCATCACTTTACCATTATAAAGGTGGAATTCTCAACAGTTCATCATCATGAAGGAGGGACCCTCATCAGGATATCATCGTGAAGGTGGAATTCTCATCAGTTTATCATTATAAAGGTGGGACCCTCATCAGTTTATCATCAAGAAGGTGGGACCCTCATCAGGTTATCATCATGAAGGTGTAATTCTCATAAGGTTATCATCGTGAATGTGGAATTCTCATCAGGTTATCATTATGAAGGTAGAATTCTCCTCAGGTTATCATCGTGAAGTTGGAATTCTCATCAGTTTATCATCATGAAGGTGGGATTCTCATCAGTTTATCAGCGTGAAGGTGGAATTCTCAACAGATTATCATGGTGAAGGAGGGACACTTATCAGGTTATCACCGTGAAGCTGGAATTCTCATCTGGTTATCATCATGAAGGCGGAATTCTCCTCAGGTTATCTTCATGAAGATGGGACCTTCATCAGTTTATCATCGTGAAGGTGGGACCCTCATCAGTTTATTATTATAAAGGTGGAATTCTCAACAGTTTATCATCGTGAAGGCGGGATACTCATCAGGATATCATCGTGTAGGTGGAATTCTCATAAGGTTATCATCGTGAAAGTGGAATTCTCATCAGGTTAACAAAGTGAAGAAGGGACCCTCAACAGTTTATCATCGTAAAGGTGGGACCCTCATCAGGTTATCATCTTGAAAGTGGAATTCTCATCAGTTTATCTTCGTGAATCTGAGATTCTCATCAATTCATCATCGTGAAGGTGGGACCCTCATCAGGTTATCACCGTGAAGGTGGAATTCTCATCAGTTTATCATTATAAAGGTGCGACCCTCATCAGTTTATCAATATAAAGGTGGAATTCTCATCAGTTTATCATCGTTAGGGTGGGACCCTCATCAATTTATCATTGTGAAGCTGGGACCCTCATCAGTTTATCATCGTGAAGGAGCGACACTCATCAGGTTATCATCATGAAGGTGGAATTCTCATCAGTTTATCATCATGAAGGTGGGACCATCATCAGTTTAGCAACATGAAGGTGGAATTCTCATAAGGTTATCATCATGAAGGTGGAATTTTCATAAGGATATCATCGTGAAGGTGGAATTCTCATCAGTGTATCATTATGAAGTTGGGACCCTCATCAGTTTTATCATCGTGAAGGTGGAATTCGCAACAGTTTATCACCGTGAAGATGGAATTCTCATTAGGTTATGAACATGAAGGCGGAATTCTCATCAGGTTATCTTCATGAATGTGGAATTCTGATCAGGTTGTCATCATGAAGGTGGAATTCTCATCACTTTATCATCATGTAGTTGGGACCCTCATCAGTTTATCATTATAAAAGTGGAATTCTCATCAGTTTAACATTGTGAAGGTGGGACCCTCAGCAGGTTAACATCATGCAGGTGGAATTCTCATCAGTTTATCATTATGAAGGTGGGACCCTCATCAGTTTATCATCATGAAGGTAGGACCCTCATCAGTTTATCATTATAAAGGTGGGATTCTCTTCAGTTTATCACCGTGAAGATGGAATTCTCATCAGGTTATCATTATGAAGGTGGGCCCCTCATCAGTTTCACATAGTGAAGATGGAATTCTCATCACTTTATCATTATGAAGGTGGGACCCTCATCAGTTTATCATTATTAAGATGGGACCCTCATCAGGGTATCATCATGAAGATTCAATTCGCATCAGGGTATCACCGGGAAGGTGGAATTATCATCAGGTTTTCAAATTGAAGGAGTGAACCTCAACAATTTATCATTGTGAAGGTGGGACCCTCATCAAGTTATCATCTTGAATGTGGAAATCTCATCAGTTTATCATCGTGAATCTGAAATTCTCATCAGTTTATCATCGTGAAGGTGGGACCCTCATCAGGTTATCATCGTGAAGGTGGAATTCTCATCACTTTATCATCATGTAGTTGGGACCCTCATCAGTTTATCATTATAAAGGTGGAATTCTCATCAGTTTATCATTATGAAGGTGGGACCCTCATCAGTTTATCATCATGAAGGTAGGACCCTCATCAGTTTATCATTATAAAGGTGGGATTCTCTTCAGTTTATCATCGTGAAGATGGAATTCTCATCAGGTTATCATCATGAAGGTGGGCCCCTCATCATTTTCACATAGTGAAGATGGAATTCTCATCACTTTATCATTATGAAGGTGGGACCCTCATCAGTTTATCATTATTAAGATGGGACCCTCATCAGGGTATCATCATGAAGGTTCAATTCGCATCAGGGTATCATCGGGAAGGTGGAATTCCCATCAGGTCATCAAACTGAAGGAGGGACCCTCAACAGTTTATCATCGTGAAGGTGGGACCCTCATCAGGTTATCATCTTGAATGTGGAATTCTCATCAGTTTTTGATCGTGAAGCTGAAATTCTCATCAGTTCATCATCGTGAAGGTGAAATTCCCATCAGGTTATCATCGTGAAGGTACAATTCTCATCAGGTTATCATCCTGAAGGTGGAATTCTCATCAGTTTATCATCGTGAACGTGGGACCCTCATCAGGTTATCATCTTGAATGTTGAATTCTCCTCAGTTTATCGTCGTGAAGCTGAGATTCTCATCAGTTCATCATCGCGAAGGAGCTACCCTCATCAGGTTATCATCGTGAAGGTGGAATTCTCAGCAGTTATCATCGTGAAGGTGGAATTTTCAGCAGTTATCATCGTGAAGGTGGAATTCTCAGCAGTTATCATCGTGAAGGTGGAATTCTCAGCAGTTATCATCGTGAGGGTGGAATTCTCATCAGGTTATCATCATGAAGGCAGAATTCTGAGCAGGTTGTCATCATGAAGGTGGAATTCTCATCAGTTTATCATCGTGAAGGTGGGACCCTCATCAGGTTAACATTGTGAAGGTGGGACACTCATAAGTTTATCATCGTGAATGTGGAATTCTCATCAGTTTATCATTATGAAGTTGGGACCCGCATCAGCTAATCATTATAAAGGCGGGATTCTCATCAGTTCATCATCGTGAAGATGGAATTCTCATCAGGTTATGAACATGAAAGCGGAATTCTCATCAGGTTATGAACATGAAAGCGGAATTCTCATCAGGTTATCATCGTGGAGGTGGGCCCCTCATCAGTTTAACATAGTGAAGATGGAATTCTCATCAATTTATCATTATGAAGGTGGGACCCTCATCAGTTTATCATTATTAAGGTGGGACCCTCATCAGGGTATCATCATGAAGGTTGGACCCTCATCAGGGTATTATCATGAACGTGTAATTCTCATCAGGTTATCATCAGGAAGGTGGAATTCTCAACAGGTTATCATCATGAAGGTGGAATTCTCATCAGTTTATCATCATGAAGGTGGGACCCTCATCAGTTTATCATCATGAAGCTGGAATTCTCATAAGGATATCATTGTGAAGATGGAATTCTCATCAGTGTATCATTATGAAGTTGGGTCCCTCATCAGGTTATCATCGTGAATGTGGAATTCTCTTCAGTTTATCATTATGAAGGTGGGACCCTCATCAGTTTATCATCATGAAGGTGGGACCCTCATCAGTTTATCAATATAAAGGTGGGATTCTCATCGGTTTATCACCGTGAAGCTGAGATTCTCATCAGTTCATCGTCGTGAAGGAGCTACCCTCATCAGGTTATCATTGTGAAGGTGGAATTCTCATCAGTGTATCATCATGAAGGTGAGATTCTCAGCAGTTTATCATCGTGAAGCTGGGGTTCTCATCAGTTAATCATCGTGACGGTGGGATCCTCATCAAGTTATCTTCGAGAAGGTGGAATTTGCATCGGCTTATCACCGTGAACATGGAATTCTCATCAGGTTATGAACATGAAAGCGGAATTCTCAACAGATTATTATCATGAAGGTGGAATTCTCATCTATTTATCATTGTGAAGGTGGGCCCCTCTTCAGTTTAACATCATGAAGGTGGAATTCTCAGCACTTTATCATCATGATGGTGGGACCCTCATCAGTTTATCATTATAAAGGTGGAATTCTAATCAGTTTATCATCGTGAAGGTGGGACCCTCATAAAGTTATCATGGTGAAGCTGGGACCCTCATCAGTTTATCATCGTGAAGGTGGGACCCTCATCAGTTTATCATTATAAAGGTGGAATTCTCATCAGTTTATCATCGTGAAGGTGCGACCCTCATCAGTTTATCATCGTGAAGGTGGGACCCTCATCAGTTTATCATTATAAAGGTGGAATTCTCATCAGTTTATCATCGTGAAGGTGGGACCCTTATCAGGAAATTTGCAAGGAACTTTTGCCATTGGAGCCACAGTCGTTCTAACAGAGACAAACAGAATCATTGTCGTTAGCATATTGCTTTACAGTGCCAGTGATCGGGGTTCAAAGCCACTGCTGTCTGGAAGGCGTTTCTATGCTCTCTCTGTGACAGTGAGGGTTTTTTCACGGGGCTCCAATTTCCTCCCACATTGCAAAGACTTACAGATAATTAATGTTTTGTAATTTGTGGGCATGCTATGGTGATGCTGAAAGCATGGCAATACTTGCAGTCTTTCCCCAAGACTTTCAGACTGTGTTGGCTGTTGACACAAATAATGCATTTCATTTTATGTTTTGATGTACTTGTGACAAATAGAGCTTATCTTTATGTTTTGTTACCAGCCAGTCTACTGGGTCCATATCCTGCTTCTGTGAGCCCCTCTGATGGAGGGTCCTTCAACAGTAACTGATTCAATCGTGCTGCCCAGATAAAAATCAATCACATTGGTGGCTGACAAAAGAGAATGAAGAATCTCCACTCATGCTATGGTATTATATTAGATCATATATGATTTACATTTATCTGCCTAGGCTCCACATCATCTAACACATTGACCTCAAAGAATAGTTTTTGCAGTTCAATGCAACCCGCATGCAGTACATTGCAACTGTGCCTTCCTGCAGCATTCAACAGGACACAAACATTCGAATGCATATCTTAAATAAATCAACATGTGACACAAAGATAATAAACGAAAGTAGAATCATAATATATAAACATATATAATTAATTTAAATAAGTAGTACAAAACAAGATCCAATGTAGTGTTAATGCATAGGTTGGTTCATTCTCCATTCTGAAATGTGATGGCACAGGGGAAGAAGCTGGCCCTGAAATATTGACTGTGCATCTTAAGGCTGCTGTACCATCTCCTTGATGATAGTAATGAGAAGAGGGCATGCCCTGGGCGACACCTTTTTTGAGGCTTTGCCTTTTAAAGATGCCCTTTCTGCTGGGGAGTCATGTGCCCATGATGGAGCCAGTTGAATTTGCAACCTTCTGTAGTTTTTTCCAATCCTGTGCTGTCAGATTATGTAATTATTAATGTTATTTTTGCAATCATTTCAATTACAGCAAGGCAACTGCCTAGAGCTATGTAAATAAGTATCGACAGGCAGCAGCATGCAAATAAAGCTCAGAAAAGGCAGCAAGAGCCTATGCCAAACTCAACACGGAGAAAGGAATGACATTGTAAACATGTTTAAAATAAATTCTCAACACTCCACAGGTAACACACACCAAATGAATAATTATTGAAATATGATTCAAAATATAGTGACAATTTAAACAACGTTATTAACAGTATATGTAAGTCTTTTCGATATCAGCACCTCTTTGCGTCTTTTACCTGCATCAAAAGCAATACACAACTGAGGCTCAACTTTCCATCCAACACAATACTACTGCAGCCAAACCTAATTCTACGTCAACCCCTCCCAAAGGGAAGTCTGAAGCATCATTAATTCTGCCTGACAAACCATATTTATTTCCATTGCTAGCACAGTGCAGGGGGCTTGAATGTAATAATATTGAAAGTGGATGTGGACAGGATGTTTCCTATTGTGGCAGAGTAAAGGACCAGAGGTCACAGCCTCAGAGTAGAAAGATGTCCCTTTAGAACAAAGATGAGGAGGATTTTCTTTAGTCAGAGATGGTGTCTGTGGAATTTATTGTCACTGACAGCTGTGTCGAGGGTAATTCATTGGGTATAGTAAGGTGATTAGACAGGGTATCATAGGTTATAGGCGAAGGCAGAAGAATGGAGTTAAGAAGGATAATAAACCAGCCATGATTGAATTGTGGAGCAGGCTTGATGGACCAAATGGCCTAAGCCTGCTTCTATGTCTTATGGTCTTATAAAAGAATGATCTAATTGATGGGTTTAATTCAATTCTGGGGTGAATGGGGTGCCCAGGGAAAGGTGGGAAGGGTGGCATCTTTTGTGAGGGGCTAAGAAGCTTATCATGTCCATTCTGAGGCAGCAGAACCTTTGGTCCTATCTGGAGACCCCACTCTCACTTGTGGCTCCAAGTAGCTGTTTGCATGCATCAGTGGCCATCCCCCAGTACATAACTTTGATAGGTGTGCTAAACCAGGTGAAGGTAGCCAGCAGCCTTGTACCCTAATGAGACGGGGATATGCCTGTCCTAGCATGCACAGTCAGCCCCAGAAGACTGGTGAATGAGATTTACAATGAGATCTCATGACCAGGAAGGCAGTGCTGCAACGCTCTGTGGGGACTGAAGGGTAGGTGAGGCACAGATGTCTCCACAGTCATGCAGCCAAGGAAGACCCTGGTTGTGATATGTGTTTGTACTATTGTGCCCAGACTTCCAAAGCCAGTGCTATGGCTGTTTCCACTTCAAAAGCTCTCCCACATCAGTTTCCTGTCACCATTGGATATGATGGCCAACTATCAATACAGTTCCAGGACCAGTTGGGATTAATAAAGGGAAACTGTTACCTCTAAGTGACAGTGCACAACAACAACAAAAAATCCATGATCAATCAGGTTGATCAACATCTGCACCCATTCACCCAACACCCGTCATCTCCCATGCACCTAGTGTCACTTTGTGTACTGATAACTAGTCTATGTTTATGAGTTAATCTCATGTGTATATGGCCATGCTCAAACAGCCATTGTGTTTTATTGGATTGTTTTTATGTTCACATTTATTGTGATATTTTTTCTTAGTTTTGCACTTTATGCTTACTGTTTTTTATGCTGCATCAGTCCCAAAGTAACAATAATTTTATCTCCTTTACATTCATGTACTGAAGAATGACAATAAAAAATCTGAATCATCCACGTGTCTATCTAAGAGTTTCTTAAATGGGCCTAATGTATCTGCCTCTACCATCACCCCGGCACGGCTTTTCATTCACCCGGCACTCTCTGAGTAAAGAACTTATCTCCATCACCTTAAAATGATACCCCTTCATATTAGTCATTTCTGCCCTTAGAAAAAGTCTTTGGCTGTCCACTTGACCTATGTCTTTTATAATCATGTACATCTCTATCAAGTATTCTCTCATCCTCTTTCACTCCAAAGAGAAAAGCCCCAGCTTACTCAGCTTATCTTCATTAGACATGCCCTCTAGTCCAGACTGTATCCTGGTAAATCTCCTCTGCACCCCCTCTAAAACTTCCACATCCATCCTTTTATGAGGCTACCTGAATTTAATATTGCAGCCTAATCAGGATTTTATAGAGCTGCAGCGTTATCTTGAGGGTCTTGAACTCAATCCCCTGACTAATGAAGACTAACACATTTTTTTACCTTACTCGATGCATCTTGTCATGATTTGATATGAGCACAATGCAAACGTTTAACTCTGTCATAGTATATGCGGCAACAGCAAGCCAAACCAAAGCAGGTTTGGTTCAAGGAAAGACTGCTGACAAGAAGTGCGAGCAATTCAAGCATTCCCATAGCTGGAGTGAGATGGAGTGACATTCTTTTATTGGATATTCATTTCTCAACCTTTTCCATGCTAGAATCAGAGAAACTTCATCCACCTCAGAGATGCTGGTGATTTTCCTCTCACTTTTATATAAATTTTGTGGTATCTGTGGCAATTATGTGAGGTAGATTTGGGCAGAGGACCAAGAGCCCGTGCCAAGTGACTTAATTGTGGCTCAGTGGGTACACTCCTTGCTGCTGCAACAAAAGGGTGAGATTCAAGCTACATTCCATGAGGTAATGTAGCAGCTCCATAAAACCCTGGTTAGACCACATTTGGAATATTATGTTTAGTTCTGATTATCTCATTATAGGACAGATGTGGAAGCTCTAGAGAGGCTGCAGAGGAAATTTCTCAGGATACTGCCTGGACTAGATGACATGTCATAGAGTTACAGAACTCTACAGCACAAAAACAGACCCTTTAACCCACCTAGTCTGTGCCAAACCATTAATCTGCCAGTCCCATTGAACTGCACCGGTAGCTTTCATACCCCTCCTTCAATGTACTTATCCAAATTTCTCCTAAATGTTGGAATCAACCCTGCATCCATCACTTCCACTGGAAGCTTGTTCCACATTCTCACCACCCTCTGAGTGAAGAAGATCCTCGTCATGTCCCCTTCAACATTTCACCATAACCCATGAACTCTAGTTGTAGTCTCACCAAACCTCAATGTAAAAAGCTTGCTTGTATTTATCCTATCTATACCCCTCCTAATGCTGCATAGCTCAATTAAATCTCTTCTCAAATTCTACTCCCTGGGGAATAAAGTCCTAACCTACTCAACTACTTATAGGCCAACCTATAACTCAGGTCCTCAAATCTCAGCAACATCCTTGTAAATGAGCAATGAAGATCATGCCAATGAACAAGATGGGTCCCAAAGCCATTTCTTTCACTTCTTTTACATCTGCTTTTTGTGGTTCTGCTACTGTTAGAGCCTGTAACCTATGTTCTGGCAGGACTTTCAGGTCGATCAGATGATCTAGCACTCTGCTGTGCCCGAGAGTGATCCACAACGCTGTGACTAAATCATGCACTATGAAAGTGGGAGAGCCAGGAGATGGGGTGTGAGCCCATGACTGACTTGATCTCTCACCAATCCTGCCAATTAAAATACTAAGGAAGATTGGGTGTTTGGCACCCTCTCTCTCCCTCTCGTTTGATACGTTCAAGTGATCTCTCTGTCCTTCAGTGCTGTAGATGGTGCCAGAACAAGGTTTAATCGATGCAGAGTGTAGGTTTGGACTCTAATTCAGGTTCATGATGTGTTCTAGTTCTGGCTACTCCTTTTTTATTACCACTTTTGGACAGTTTTTGAATTGGGACAGCCTGCAGAAAATGAGCTAAACAGCATTTTAGTTTTGTGTTTCAGATTCTGTCTTTTTGGTTTTCTTTTGACGCTATTTGCATGATTTTTTTTTGCACGTGGGGTGGGAGGAGGGCTTGATGTTTGATGTTATTCTTTGAACAGGTCCTTCTTTGTTTCATGACTGTCTGTGGGAAGACAAATTTCTGGTTTGTACACTGCATGTATACTTTGATAATAAATATACTTTGAATCTTGAATTTTCTCTGACACTTTCAATCTTATTTACGTCTTTCTGTAGGCAGGTGACCAAAATTGGAAGCAATACTCCAAATTAGGTCTCACTAAAGTCTTACATAATTTCAACACAACTTCCCAACTCCAGTACTCAATACATTGATTTATGAAGCCATATGTGCCAAAAGATTTCTTTATGACCCTATCTGCCTGTGATGCCACTTTCAAGGATTTATTTACCTGCATTCCTAGATCCCTGTGTTCTATTGCACTTCTCAATGCCCTAACACTCACTCTGCCAGACCTACCCAGGCTGGTCCTCCCAAAGTGCAACACCTCACACTTGTCTGCATTCAATTCCATCTGCCATTTTTCAGCCCATTGTTCCAGCTGGTCCAGATCCTGTTGCACACATCTTTGTAGTCCACTACACCCCTAATCTCAGTGTCAACCACAAATATGCTGATCCACGTTACCACATTATCATCCACATTGTTGATATAGATGACAAACAACAAAGAGAGCCAGAGAGTGTTAGTACATGGTTGCCTCTCTGACTGGAAGTCAATAACTAGTGGTGTGCCACAGCAGTCGGTGACTTCCAGTCAGAGAGGTAACCATGTACTAATGAACTCTGGCTTCTCCCACAAAGCCAACATCTAGTCCAATTTACTACCTCATCTTGAATGCCAAACAACTGAACCTTCTTGACCAACCTCCCATGTGGGACCTTGTAAAATGCCTTACTAAAGTCTATCTAGAGAACATCCACTGCCTTGCCTTCATCAAATTTCTTAACTTCCTCAAAAAATTTCATAAGATTAGACCTGCCACACAGAAAGCCACACTAACTATTCCTATTCAGTCCCTGTCTATCCAAATACTCATATATCCTGTCCCTTAGAATACCATCAATAACTTCCCCATTACTGATGTCAAGCCCACCAGCCTATAATTTCCTAATTTATTCTTAGAAACTTTCTTCAATAATAAACAATGTTAGCTATCCTCCAATCCTCCAACACCTCCCCTGTGGCAAAGGATGCTTTAACTATTTCTGCTAGGGTTTCTGAAATTTCTGCACTAGCCTCCTGTTGGACCCAGGGAACACCTTGTCAGGCCCTGGGGACTTATCCACCCTAATCTGCCTCAAGACCTCCTCGTCCTCTGTGATCTGCATAGGGACAATGACCTCACTGTTACACTGCCTCACATCCATAGACTCTGTGTCCATCTCCTGAGTGACTACAGATTCAGGAAATACATTTCAGATCTGCCCCATCTCTTTCAGCTCCACTTTGATCTTCCAGAGAACCAATTTGGTCCCTTAGAATCCTTTTGCTCCTAATACATGTGGAGAAGCCGTTGAGTAGGCGGGGCCGGGTAGTAGCATCTGTACACTGGTCTCCAAGCTGGATGATCATAATCGCAAATCCAGCTGGGTCCTAACCTGGCCAGCAGCAGTATCTGCATAGAAGAAAGGCCAGGCAATCTACTTGCATATCTTGCCACATAAACCCTAGGAACAACTACACACTATCCATAGGGTCAATGGCACTCAGCATCGACAAAAGAAGCCATTAGGATTCTCCTTCACCTTGTCTGCTGGAGCAACCCCATGTCTTCTATTAATCTTCCTCATTTCCTTCTTAAGTGTTCTCTTGCATTTCTTATACTCCTCAAGTACCTCTTTTACTCCTTCCTGCTGTTATGCACCTCCTTTTTTTCTTAACCAGGGCCTCAATATCTCTCAAAAACCAAGGTTCCATAAACCTGCTTTTCCTGGCCTTTATTCTGCCAGGAACATACAAATTCCATACTCTCAAATCTTCTGGACCTCCCACTTACCAAGTAAAACTTTGCCAGAAAACAGCCTGTCACAATCCATACATGCCAGATCCTTTCTGATACCATCAAAATTGATCTTTCTGTAATTTAGAATCTTAACCCAAGGACCAGACCTAACCTTTTCTATAATATTCTTGAAATTAATGCCATTATGATCACTGGATGCAAAGTATTTTCCTACACAAACCTCTGTCACCTGCTCTAATAGGAGATTAGATTGCCTAATAGGAGATCTAGTAGTGCACTGTCTCTAGTTGAGACTTCTGTGGGTAGTGATAAAGTAAACTTCCTTAAACACATTTGACAAACTATGCCATCTCGTCTTTTGCAGTATAGGAGTTCCAGTTAATATGTGATAAGTTAAAATCACCTACTATCACTGTCTTACGTTTCTTGCAACAGTCTACCCTACAATTTGCTCCTCTAAATCCCACAGACTGTTGGCTGGTCTTTAATATCGCCCCATTAATGGGGTTCTTACCTTTCTTATTCCTCAGTTCCATCCATAAGACCTCACTAGACAAGTTCTCCAGTCTGTCTGACTGAGCACTGCTCTGACATTTTCCCTGATTAGTAATGCCACCCCTCCCCCTTTAAACACTCATGTTCTATCATGTCTTAAGCAATGGAACTGTGGGACACTGAGTGGCCAGTCCTGCCCATTCTGCAACCCAGTCTCACTAATTCCACGTGTTGATTCATACTCTGAGCTCAACCCCTTTCCTACAATACTCCTTGCATTGAAATATATGCAGCTCAGAACATTAGTCCCACCATGCTCGGCCTTTCGACTCTTGATCAAAACTTAGCACCTAACCTTCTGAACTCACTCCCTCCTACTTTATTGGTCACGATGAGGACCACAAACTTTAGCCGCTCTCTCTCACACTTAAGAATGTAGAGAACTCGATCTAAGAAGCAGCACACCATCCAGGAATCATTTTTGTCCACAAAACCTCCTTCCTGTTTCTCTAACCAACACATTTTCTATCTCTACAGCTTGCCTCTTCCCCCCCCCCCCCCCTTCTGACTGCTGTGAGGAAAGAGCATGACAGGTGACTTGATAGAAGTAAGCAAGATGGATTGACTGGATAGCCAGAGATTTTTCCCAGAGTGGAAATGGCTAATACATGAGGGCATAATTTTAATGTGATTGGAGGAAAGCTTGGGGGGAATTCAGAGATAAGTTGTTTACGGAGAGTGGTGAGTGCCAGGGATCCTGACAAAGGCAGATATGTTAAGGGCATTTAAGAGACTCTTAGAAAGGCCAGTGAATGATTGAGGGAACGGAGGGAATGTAGGAAGGATGGGTTAGATTGATTTTCGAGAAGGTTAAAAGGTCGGCACAACATTGGGGGCCAAAGGGCCTGTACTGTTCCATGAACATCAGCACAAAGTTCTAGGTTGATTTTCTTGCACGACACTGAGAGATAACTGCAGAGTGAGAGGCGCAAAATCGTTGGGTGAGCTGTTAAATCATGTACTTGCCTTCACTTTCCTAAACAAGGCTTCAACTCAGCTTCCTTTACTTGGTTGGGATTGAGGTCAATCAAACTTGACAAGTTGCCTTGTAAAAGCTGTAATCATATCAGAAGGTTTTACATGCAACTAAGCTGTGAACAGAGCGATCAAATCTCATAGGGTAAGAAAGTGAGTCTGATATTAATCTCCTCTATTTGCCAGTGAGAGATAAAAGTAAAGTTAAAAATATGAGATGGAGTTAGAGTGAAATAGCGACAGAGAGGGGGACTAAGAGATAGAGAGAGAGAGAGAGAGAGAGAAATAGATAGAGAGAGAGAGAGAGAGAGAGAGAGAGAGAGAGAGAGAGAGAGAGAGAGAGAGGGAGAGAGAGAGAGAGAAGACAGAGATAGAGAGACAGGGAGGTAAAAGCCAAGACAGACAGAGAGGGAGAGGCTGAGAGAGAGAGGCCGAGAGATAGAAAGAGTTATAGGCAGACAGAGAGCAAAACAGCGATAGAGAGAGGCGGAGAGAGAAATAAGCTGAAAAATCTTTTCAGATTACTGACTCATATCCAAAGGTGTGACTGCATCAAACATGTCAGAAACTAGGAAAATGGAAAATTAATATGTTAACTAGGGAGGGATTTGTCTTAACTAAATTACAAAAATGTTGATCTCAATGACTTCCAACTAATATTTCATGCAACAATGAGTCTGATTTAAATATGAACTTAAATTTCACACTCATTCACAATCAAAATCCTTATAAATAATCCAGCTCTATACATGCACGTGCACACATTTAAGCAGAGCATCCCTTGGAATAAGCCAATCCAGATCTATTTCTGATTAAAGCACCAATATGAAGATTTAAGGATTTGTCTTCAATTTGGACCACAGCTTCAGCTGACCACAGCAAGTCTGTTAATTCCCTTCCGCACGCTGTTCTTCAGTCTCTCCTTGCCCTTGGCCCTGATTGGAATGCAGTCCTCACATGGCATGTCCCGACCTCAAACTCCTTCTAAGAAGAGCTGAACGCCAGCTTTGGAGTTTATTTAGAGTGTACTAGTGGCAGGCTTCCTTTCTCACCCCTTCAAGTGCGTGGACCCTGGCCACAAAGACAACCCCAGGACCGGCTCACGCAGGGTTAGAAAAGCAAGTCTGAGGAGGTTGAGACTTCTGGAAGGGAGCAGCACTTCCAAAACCTTGTCGGCATGGGAGCAGGAGCTAGCGCAGAAGAGAAACACTCCAGAGAGCTGGAAAAGAAGCTGAAAGAAGATGCCGAGAAAGATGCAAGAACAGTGAAACTCCTACTGCTGGGTAAATAATTGTTAAATTATTCAAAGCAGGGGCATAACAAAGAGTAAACAAACTGACCACAAAAAGATGCATTTGGTTTTGTAGTTAGACATTGAGCTTGCCTTCTTGTTAAAGGATAAAGGTAGGTGAGACTGAGTGAGTGGGTCTGCCTAACCAGCTGCTGATAAGAAGTTACATCGAGGCTTTACAATGGGAGCTGATTAATGAAGGCAGAAATCACAAGCTTCCCTTTATCTATTGTAAAGGTTTAGACAAAAGAAAATCAACTTAAAAGGACTCCTTTGGCAGAACAATTCTATACAAAATATGCTCCTTTCAATTCTTAAATGTTATTTAATTGTAGCTTCATCTAATGAATTTGTCACTTATCACACATTCAACAGTTTTAAGCAATCAATAGTTATTATGAGACAGACCCTTTTATAATTGGTTTCATCAGGAGTTAATTCTCCTTTAATATTAATTACAACTCTGATTTATTGAGGTTTGAATCTGGAGGAAAGCTACAATATACACTCAGTGGCCATTTCATTAGGTACATGTATACACCTGCTTGTTAATGCAAATATGTGCTAGTAACTCATTGCATAAAAACATGCAGACTTGGTCAAGAGGATTAGTTGTAGTTCAGACCAAACATCAGAATCAGGAACAAATGTGATGTAAATGTATTACAACAGTGCTGCGCAGAAGGGCATCTCTGAACACACAACATGCCAAACCATGAAGCACCTAAAAAAGTGGCCACTGAGTGTGACATTAAAAACACTTTGTGTGACATTAGGAAGTAATCTTGGAATTTTAATGCTTACTAAGTACTTTATAAAGAAATTGTCATTGCCATGGTGCTTTGAGTAGTTGTTCCAGAGTTAGATGTGCTCCTTTTTCATCCTGGAAGTAGTTTAGAAGCAATGTCTATATACTATATAATCAAATGCCTTCAAATAAAGATACAGAAAAGATGCAGAATGGAGCTAATAAACCTCATGTACAGTACCTGGCATCCAGTATCCCATTCCATCCACACAATAGTCTGCCTACCATTTGTCAATGCTGAATGTTATCCAACGAAAAAGATGGTCCTTAAATTTTTACACAATACAGGTTAATGCTTGAAGTGGTTGACAACAATGAACTTACCGATAAGCAGAGTACTCAGTCTGCATCCATAAATATCTTTTGTCTTTTATTCAGACTTTTATGAATACCTTTTTCAAATGCATTTTGAAACCATTTTATTCAATTTACTGTTTTCAATTCACAACAGAGCCCATTGATGACACATCAGCATCCTTTGTTATACCCTCTCTCAATATGCCTTATCCTTGGTTTAACTTCCCAATGCGGCTTCAGCTAATATTTAAAACCATAACAACATAATCTTAGGGACAGAAGTAGGCCATTCAGCCCATCAAGTCTGTTCTGCCATTTCATCATGGCTGATCCATTTCCCTCTCAACCAGATTCCCCTGCCTTCTCCCCTTAACCTTTCACACTCTTGACACATTCTGATCAACCTGCACCTTCAATGCACCCAATGACCTGGCCTTCACAACAATCTGTGGGAACAAGTTCCACGGAGTCACCATCCTCTGGCTAAAGAAATTCTTCGTTATCTCTTTTCTAAATAGACAGCGCTCTGGTTGGTTCTAGACTCCTCCATTATAGGAAACATCCTCTCTACATTCACTCTATCCAGGCATAGGTTTCAATGAGATCCCCCTCCCCCATCCTTCTAAACTGCAGCGAGCACTGGCACAGAGCCATCAATCACTCCTCATATGATAAGCCTTTCATTGCGAGAATCATTCTTGCGAATGTCTCCAATGTCAGAACATCCTTTCTTTAAAAAGGAGCCAAAAACTACTCACACTACTCCGAGTGAGGCCTTAAAAAGTCTCAGCATTCCATCCTTGCTTTTAGATTCTAGTCCTTTTGAAATGAACGCTAACATTGCAATTGCCTTCCTCAGCTCCAGTTCAACATGCAAATTTAATTTTTAGGGAATGCTGCTTTGCACCTCATTTTTTTTAAATTTCTCCCAATTTAGAAAATAGTCTATGCTTTTATTCCTTCTACCAAAGTGCAGGACCACACACTTCCCAACACTGTATTCCACCTGCCAATTCATTGCAACTTTCTCCTAATCTAAGTCCTTCTGTAGACTCCCTGCTTTCTCAAAACTACCTGCCCTCCATATCATCTGCAAACTTGGCCACAAAGCCATGAACTCTATCATTCAAATCACTGACATACAACGTAAAACAAAGCTGTCCCAACACTGACCACTGTGGAACACCACGGGTCACTGGCAGCCAATCAAAGAAGTCTCCCTTTCTTCCCTCCTGCCAATTAGTCAACTCTCTACCACACTAGCATCTTTCCTGTAATAACATGGGCTCTTATCTTGTTAAGCATCTTCATGTGCAACACTTTGTCAAAGGCCTTCTGAAAATTCAAGTGTACAACATCTACAGATTTTCCTTAATATATCCTGCTTGTTATTTCTTCAAAGAATTCTAACTGATTCATCAGGATAGCTTTTCCCTTAATGAAACATTGCTGACTATGGCCTATTTTATCATTGCCTCCAAGTACCCCGAAACCACATCCTTATTAGCAGACTCCAAAATTTTCCCAAACACTGAGGTCAGGCTAACTGGGCTATTGTTTCCATCCCTGTATCTCCCTCCCTCCTTGAAGAGTGGCATGACATTTGCAATTTTTCAGTCCTCTGGAACAATACCTGAATCTATCAATTCTTGAAAAATCATTACTAACGCATCCATAATCTCTCCAGCTACCTCTTTCAGAATCATGGGGAGTAATCCATCCACTGCAGGTGACTTATTTATCTTCAGACTTCTCAGTTTCCCAAGCATCTTTTCCCTAGTATTAGCAACTATACTCACATGTGCCTCCTGACACCGTCAAACTTCAAGCACTCTGCTAGTGTCTTCCACAGTGAAGAATGATGCAAAATACTTACTCAGTTTGTCTGCCATTTTCTTGCCGCCCATTGCTACCTGTCCAGTATCATTTTCCAGTGGTTCAATATCTATTCTTCCCTCTCTTTTAATGCTTATAAATTTAAAAAAAACTTTTGGTATCCTCTTTGATATTATTGTCTAGATTACCTTCATTTTTCATCTTCTCCTCCCACCGTGTCATTTTAGTTTCTTTCTGTTGTTTCTAAAAGTTTCCCAATCCTTTAACTTTCCACTAATTTTTGCTATATCTTATGTTCTCTTTTGCTTTTATGCTGTCTTTGACATCCTTTATCAGCCATGGTTGGCTCAGTTGCCCTTTAGAATACTTTTTCATATTTGGGATGTAGCTAGCCTGTGAATTGCCCCCAGAAATTCCAGTCATTGCTTTTGTGCCGTCATTGCTTCTAGTGTGCCTGTCAAATCAACTTTGGCCAACTCCTTTCTCACGCCTCTGTAATTCCCTTTACTCCACTGTAATGCTGATATATCTGACTTCAGCTTCTCCTTCTCAAATTTCAGGATGAATTCTATAATATCATAAAAACTTCTTCCTAAGCTCCCTAATCAATTCTGATTCTTTAGACAACATTCTGTCCAGGATAGTTGATTCCTAGTGGGCTCAACCACAAGCTGCTCTAAAAAGCAATATTGAAGGCATTCTACAAATTCTCTCTCTAGGGATCCAGCACCAACCCAACTTTCCCAATTTACACGCATATTGAAATCCCCCTTGACTATGTTAAAATTGCCCTTTTGACATGCCACTTCTACCTCCTATTGTAATTTGTACCCCTCATCCTGGTTTCTGTTCAGAGGCCTGTATATAACTCTCATCAGGGTCTTTACCAACAAGGACTCTTCATCTTCCAGTCCTATGTCACCACTTTCTAAGAATTTGATTTATTTTTTTCCTGAACTGAGCCTCGCCACCCTCTCTGCCTACTTGCATCACTTCAATACAATGAGGATGCTAAGCACCCAACTATAATCTTCTTTCAGCCATGACTCAGTGATGCACACAATGTCATACCTGCCAATTTAGCTGTGCTACAAGTTATCTACCTTATTCCATATACTGTGTGCATTCAAATATAACATAGTATCTTTCCCACTGAACTGCCACTCAGTTTTTCTTTGCTTTTCACACTATTCTCTATAAACTCTATGTGAAAATCTCAGAAGGTCAACAGTTTCTGACATACTCAACCCAACTCATCTGGCACCAACAATCATTCCACTGCCAAGGCACTTTGATCACATTTCTTCCCCATCCTAATGTTTGGTCTGAACAACAACTGAACCTTTTGACCATGATTAGCTGATTGGATATTTGCATTAACAAGCAGCTATAAAGTTGCTCAAAACAATCATAAGAACATAAGAAATAGGAGCAGGAGTAGGCCATCCGGCCCATCGAGCCTGTCCCACCATCCAATAAGTTCCTGGCTGATCTGTCCGTAAACTCAGCTCCATCCATCTCCCTCTACCGGTTTATGACTCATAAAAATAAGGATTCTAGACACAGGCCTTCCAAATAGTTTCATTTATTTTCACTCACACTATTACATCAGTTTGTAGACAGTGGAGGGGCCCCAAAAGACCCAAGGGACAGTTTTGGGCATCCAAAAATAATGCCTGTGTTAGTGGGAGCAGGTGCACCACACCCTTCGCAGGTAGAATTAAATCCTTAGTTTAGCTTTGCTGAGAGATGTAGAAGTTGGATTTAATGGCTGGTGAATAGTTATATCAGGAAGTTAATGACAAACTGTGTCATGGAGAAATCCTCTGTATGTTTGTTAATTTCTGCACGTTTGTTTTCATTTGTCTACTTGTAAATATTTTTTATCTTCACAACTTTTGGGCAGTTTTGCTCTTTGTTTCAACTGTCGCTAAATAAAACCCCTTACACTGACATGCTGGTGGCCCACTATCAAACTGGTGACCCTCATTGGGCACACTTACCCATACCTGATAGCGAGGTGTGACAACCCGGAAAGTTCTGGTTAAGCGCAGGACCCTGGTGCTATGGGGAAACAGTAGTTACTGCAGCACCAGTGAACTAGCTTTGGGGCAGAAACTCATCCTTCTCACACACACAAAATTAAAAAGGCTCAATTCCATCTATTCAATGTTACTACATTCAGTGGCCACTTTATTAGGTACACACTCATTAATGTATCATCAGCAATCATATGGTGACAAGTCAATGCATAAAAGCATGCAAACAGAGGTTCATTTGTTTTTCAGACCAAACATCAGAATGAGGAAGAAATGTGATCTAAGTGTCTTTGATTGTTGGTGCCAGATGGGGTGGTTTGAGTAGCTGAGAAACTGCTGATCTCCTGGGATTTTCAAACACAATGGTCCCTAGAGATTTCAGAGAATGGCGTGAAACACAAACGTCCAGTGAGCAGCAGTTCTCTGAGTGAAATCACTTTGGTAGTGATCAGGAAGAATGACCAGACTGATTCAAGCTGACAGTAATTCAAATAACCTTGTGTTATAAGAGGTGTGGGCAGAAGAGCATCTCCGAGCACACGTCAAACCTCGGAGTGGATGGGATGGGCTACTGCAGCAGAAGACCATGAACACACACTCCGTGGCCACTTATCAGATACAGGAGGTGCCAATAAAGTGGCCACTGAGTGTATATGGCATTTTTATAGCAAATAAAAGAGAACAAATGTCTTCCCCTTGTTTTTGTCTTCTCTGTACAATTCTGGCAAAAGCTGCTATTTTACATGACAGTAATTAATGTTAGGCATTTCTTTATACTTGCAATGTAACAACCTTGATTCAAATTCAACAACCAGCTGTTTTAAAAGACCATTAATCTATATATAAAGAGGAGATTAATTTGTGTACTCCGTAATTCAACAATACCATCACTAGCATCAGTTTTCTTCTTTAAGTCTCCATATTGTGTCCTATCAATGTGCACTAAAAGATGAAACTCTACTTGAATTCATAGCCAGGTCCTGCCCACCTTACAAGCGCCTCAGTTTAATAAGCACCTGTGTTTGGGAGACAGGTGGGATGGATTTAGGGCATAGAGCACTACAGCACAGTCCAGAATCTTCAGGCCACAACATTGTGCTGACATTTTAACCTACTCCTTCCCTCCCACATAGCCCCCCCCCCATTTTTCTTTTATCCATCTGCCTATCTAAGATCTCATAAATGTTGTTAATGCACTTGCATCTACCACCATCACTGGGGGCTACGTTCCACAGACCTACCAGTCACAGTGTCAAAAAAAAACTTACCTCTGACTTTCCACCAATCACCTTAAAATTATACCCTCTTGATTTGGCCAGTAAAGGGCACTGGCCCTCCATTCTATTAATGCTTCTTATCATAGACACCTCTCCTATGTTGCAAAGAGGAAAGACCTAGCTCACTCATCCTCTCCTTATAAGACATGCTTTCTAATCCAGGGCAATCCTGGTAAATTTCCTCTACACCCTTTCTAAAGCTCCCCCACTCTCTGCCCCTTCCTTCCTGTAATAAGGTGCCTGGAAATGAACTTGGCTGGTTCTGGTGGCTGTGGGCCTGCAGGGATTGGTGGAGTCCCGCATTGCAACAATATCTGAATGGTTCAGTTAAATGCACTGGTTTAACCACACATTTCCTTGGGTAAGCCTATGCTTCTATCTAAGTATATCCTTTGATGGCCACATTGCCACTTTACAACTGTATAGGTTACACACAGTTCTTAGTAACAGAACCAGCTGTCACCTGTAAATCTAACTGTTCAATACTACCTATGGAAAATTTTGTACTCCACAGTCACTACTATAACATAGCAAATGCAGACATCATTGTGGTTTCTGAAACATAGAAATAAAATTTGAGGGATGAATATTGGTTCAGACACTAGCAAAGTCTTCAGATTTTCTACAACTAAGTTAGATAATGGCAGTTCTACCAAACCAGAAATGAGGATAGGTGGATATTCCTGGCTGGTACAGAAGAGACATTTATTAATTGTTTATACATAGAACAGCAATTAAACAATCAGAGTCTGTAACTTCTGTCTCTCAATAAACGCTGTACTCCACTGGTGTCAATTATGACATCCATTTACTGCAGGAAAAATACTGTTGATGTTCAATACAGAATGAGCGATAGTCAAAGGTAATTCTAGACATCTACAGCCTAATGACGTAGGAAATAAACTGATAGCCTATTTGGGATTAAGCTCAATGTTATTAATTCAAACACTAACCTGTATTGTCCCAAGGTTCACGAATCCTCCCTGTCATAAAAGTATTCTCAATTTGACCAAATATACAGAGGAAAACACAGAAACTGCATTGTGGAAAGGAGAGGGAGAGAAAAGGGGAGGAAGAAAGAGAGGGGGAAGAAAGAGGGAGAAGGAAGAGAGAGAAAGGAGGAGAGAGGGTGGAGGGAGAGAGAGAGAGGAGGAGGAGAGAGAGTGGAGGGAGAGAGAGAGGGTGGAGGGAGAGTGACAGTGGAGGGAGGGAGAGAGAGAGGGTGGAGGGAGAGGTGGAAGGAGAGAGAGAGGAGGGAGAGAGGAGGAAGACAGAGGGTGGAGCGAGAGAGGGGGTGGAGGGAGAGAGAGGAGGGGGAGAGAGAGAGGAGGGAGAGAGAGAGGAGGGAGAGAGGGTGGAGGGAGAGGGGGTGGAAGGAGAGAGAGAGGAAGAGAGAGGGTGGAGGAAGAGAGGGTGGAGGAAGAGAGAGAGAGGAGAGAGGGAGAGGAGGAAGAGAGAGAAGGGAGGAGGAAGAGAGAGAGGAGGAAGAGAGGGAGGAGAGAGAGGAGGCAGAAGAGAGAGTGTGGGCAGAAGAGATAGAGGAGAAGAGAGAGGGGAGAAGAGACAAAATGTACAACAGGCTACTGTGGGAGGTGGGGGAGGAGATTGCTGAGCCTCTGGCAATTATCTTTGCATCATCAATGAGGACGAAAGAGGTTCCAGAGGATTGGAGGGTTGTGGATATTGTTCCCTTATTCAAGAAAGGGGGTATGGATAGCCCAGTGAGTCTTACTTCAGTGGTTGGTAAGTTGATGGAGAAGATCCTGAGAGGCAGGATTTTTGAACATTTGGAGAGGCATAATATAATTAGGAATAGTCAGCATGGCTTTGTCAAAGGCCATTTTTTTGAATTTTTTGAGGATGTGACTAAACATATTGATGAAGGAAGAGCAGTAGATGTAGTGTATATGGATTTCACCAAGGCATTTGATAAGATTCCCCATGCAAGGCTTATTGAGAAAGTATGGAGGCATGGGATCCAAGGGGACATTGCTTTGTGGATCCAGAACTGGCTTGCGAACAGAAGGCAAAGAGTGGTTGCAGAGGAGTCATATTCTGCATGGAGGTCTGTGAGTGCCTCAGGGATCTGTTCTGGGACCCTTCGTCATTTTTATAAATGACCTGGATGAGGAAGTGGAGGGATGGGTTAGTAAGTTTGCTGGTGACACAAAGGTTGGAGGTGTTGTGGGTAGTGTGGAGGGCTGTCAGAGGTTACAGCAGGACATTGATAGGATGCAAAACTGGGCTGAGAAGTGGCAGATGGAGTTCAACCCAGATAAGTGTGAAGTGGTTCATTTTGGTAGGTCAAATATGATGGCAGAATATAGTATTAATGGCAAGACTCTTGGCAGTGTGGAGGATCAGAGGTATCTTGGAGTCCATAGGATGCTCAAAGCTGCTACGCAGGTTGACTCTGAGGTTAAGAAGGCATACAGTGCATTGGCCTTCATCAATTGTGGGATTGAGTTTAAGAACCGAGAGGTAATGCTGCAGCTATATAGGACCCTGGTCAGACCCCACTTGGAGTACTGTGCTCAATTCTGGTCGCCTCACTACAGGAAGGATTTGGAAACCATAAAAAGGGTGCAGAAGAGATTTACAAGGATGTTGCCTGGATTGGGGAGCAAGTCTTATGAGATTAGGTAGAGTGAATTCAGCCTTTTCTCCTTGGAGCGAAGGAGAATGAGTGCTGACCTGATAGAGGTGTATAAGATGGTGAGAGGCATTGATGGTGTGGATAGTCAGAGGCTTTCTCCCAGGGCTGAAATGGTTGCCACAAGAGGACACAGGTTTAAGGTGCTGGGGAGTAGGTACAGAGGAGATGTCAGGGGTAAGTTCTTTACTCAGAGAGTGGTGAGTGTGTGAAATGGGCTGCCGGCAATGGTGAGGAGACGGATATGATTGTGTCTTTTAAGAGGCTTTTGGATAGGTACATAGAGCTTAGAAAAATAGAGGGCTATAGGTAAGCCTAGTAATTTCTAAGGTAGGGACATGTTTGGCACAGCATTGTGGGCCAAAGGGCTTGTATTGCGCTGTAGGTTTTCTATGTTTCCAAGAGAGATAGAGAAGGAAGAGAGAGGGGTGAACAGAGAGAGACAGAAGGAAGAGAGGGGAGAAGGAAGGGGGAGGGGGGAAAGGAGAGGGGGGGGAGAGAGGGTGAGGGAGAGAGGGGGAGGGAGAGAGAGGGGGGAGAGAGAGGGGGGAGAGAGAGGGAGGAGAGAGAGGGAGGAGAGAGAGGGGGAGAGAGAGGGGGAGAGGGGGGAGTGGGGGAGAGAGGGGAGAGAGGGGACAGAGGGGGGACAGAGGCGCAGAGTGAGGCAGAGTGAGCCGGGGAGTGTGGGGCAGGATGAGCTGTGTGGGGTGGAATAGGGTGACAGGAGGGAGGGGAGAGGGGGTGAGAGATGGGTAGTGGTAGCGGGGAAGGGGAGTGGGGCGATGGGGATATGGGGGAGATGTGGGTGGAGGGGGTAAGAGGGGTGAAGAGGGAGGGGAGAGAGTGAGGAGAGAGGAGGGGAGAGAATGCCCTGCCAGGGTAGAGGCAGATACATTAAGAACAGTTAATAAAACCTTAGAACAGGGGTGGGGAAAAAAAAAACAAAAAAAAACCTTAGGTTAATGGTTGATAGAAAAGTCGGAGCTATGAAGGAGAGAACAGTCTTGGAGTAGGTTAGTGGCTGGACACAACATTGTGGGCTGAAGGGCTGTACTGTGCAATACTGTTCTATTAGTTACAGATCATCCTCCCTGCATCCTGATTCTGAAAAATGATGTTAAATGCCTGCTTCGTTTTACATTGATAATGTTTATTTCCATGGCCTTCAATTTGGGGAAATGTAAAGTGAACTACAATATTTTATCAATAATTCATCCCATCACATACACCCAATGGCCAATTTAGTACATACCTTCTGTACCTAATGAAGTGGCCACTGAGTGTAAGTTCATGGTCTTCTGTTGCTGTATTCCAACTACTTCAAGGTTTGACATGTTATGCATTCGGAGATGCACATCACTGCTATAATGGGTGGTTATTTGAGTTACAGTTGCCTTCTTGTCAGCTTGAACCAGTCTGGCCATTTTCCTTTGATCTGTCTTATTAACAAGATATTTTGCCCAAGAATTGCCACATTTTTTTTGGTTTTCACACCATTCTCTGTAAACTCTAGAGACTGTTGTGGGTGAAAATCCCAGGAAATCAACAGTTTCTGAGATACTCACACTACCCTATCTGGCACCAACAATCATTCCATTGGCAAAGTCACTTGGCTCACATTTCTTCCACATTTTGATGTTTGGTCTGAACAACAACTGAACCTCTTGACCATGTCTGCATGTTTTCATGCATTGAGTTGCTCCCATATGATTGGCTAATTAGATATTTGCATCACAGAGCAGGTGTACAGGTGGCCATAGATGCAGGCCTGGATCAAAACATTATCTCCATAGGCCACTTTCTCCTCGGTGAGATGCAATTCTCTGGCAACTGTCGCTGCTTTGATTATCTCAGAGACTGGGATTTTCACCCATAACAGTCTCAGAGAATGGTGTGAAAAGCAAAAAAATCCAGTAAGTTCTGTGGGAGAAAATAGCCTTGTTAATGAGGGAGGTCAGAGGAGGTTCAAGCAGACATGAAGGCAACAGCAACTTAGATAATCACATCTTACAACAGTGGTGTGCAGAAGAGCATATCTGAATGTATAACATATTGAACTTTGAAGAGGATGGGCTGCTGCTGCAGAAGACCACACTGGGTTTCACTCTCAGATTTAATAAAGCCGCCATTGAGTGTATGTTCTGAAATTCGTGATGCAGTGAAAGTGAATCTGAAGTGGAATCATTAAATGTAATTAATATGATGCTTAGGCTATGTTATATTTTGTAGATCACTGAAATAAAAGGGAATCTTCATGAATCAATGCAGTGTCAAACTACTTTATACAAGAAGAGGGAGATCCAGTCATTTTAACTTGTACTTCTGATTCTGAGCTGAAATTATTGATGCAAATTTTAAATGTTTCCTAGCAACAGTTATTGTAAATCACTGCGTTCCAGTTCTATGCACCAATTAGTGAAGATCAGACCCGAATGCAGAAATAAACTAACTGCAAAATTGCAGTGGACAATCATTAGTCTACATTAGGCCCGTATTTCTCAATGACCAGCATGCCAAGGTTTACAACAACCTGCATGTTCCTCAATTTTCTCTAGTTCCTTTCAGCCTCCATTGCATATCGGAGACAAACACTATATGCCCAATTTATTAGCTATCTCTTGTACCTAATAAAGTGGCCACTGAGTGTATTTTCATGGTCTTCTGCTGCTGTAGGCTATCCACTTGAAGGTTCAATATGTTGCCCATTTAAAAAGGCTCTTCTGCACACTACTGTTGTGGTTATTTGAGTCACTGTCACCTTCCTGCACACTTGGACTAGTTGGCCATTATCCCTGACCTCTCTCATTAACAAGTCATTTACTCCCATGGAACTGGGGGGGGGTCAATGGATTTTTTTTTGTTTATCGCACCATTCTCTGTAAACTCTAGAGACTGGTGTGAGTGAAAATCCCAGATTAGCAGTTTCTGAGACACTCAAACCACCCCATTTGGCACCAACAACCATCCATGGATAAAGTCTCTTAGATCACATTTCTTCCCCATTTTGATGTTTAGTCTGAACAGCAATTGAACCTCTGACCATGTCCGCAGGCTTTTATGCATTGAGTTGCTATCACATGATTAGATATTTGCATTAGCGAGGTGCACAGGTGTACCTAATGAGTGTAGACTTTTTAATGTTAATTTATAGTACATTTTATTTATTGCTACCACAAGCAAAGTTAAAGACCAGTGCCAGATTGTGATTCTGATTCTGGTTAAGCCAGCTGGAATTAAGTAAAAAGGGGAGGACTATATAGTTGGAAGAGTAAGGTCAAGACCAGTGCACCAGACAGCACAAAACATTGACTTTAAGGTAGAATCCACCTTAGACTTTCGACCTTAAATTCAGTAAGATTCTTCAAGATCCTTCAAAGAAACAAAATTATGACATTGATTCACAAAAGATGACTAAAAGTTGATTCACAGTGATAGATTATAATGCATTAAAAGAGCAGAAAATCGATGGAAAAGCTGCCTCAGCCCACTGGTGTACGCTCTGCTGACACACGACTGCACAACTAAGCACCCGAGTAATCACATTAAGTTCACGACAGTGGTGGGGCTCATCACCAACCATGATGAGAGAAGGGGTGGAGGAGCTTGAGGCCTGGGGCCAGATAAATAACCTGCTCCTCCATGTCAACAAGACAAAGGAGATGGTTATTGACTTCAGCAGAATTTCCACCACTCACGCTCCATGTAAATCAGCAGAACAGCAATGGAAACCGCAAGCAATTTCCAACCCCAGGGCGTGAACATCACATGGGAACTTGTCATGGTCCCATAACACATCCTGCACAGTCAAGAGAGCTCAACAACTTTCTAAGGAGGCTGAAGCCAGCTGAACGTTGCTCATCCATACTCACATCATTCTGCAGACACACAGGTGAGAGCATCCTGACAAGCTGCGTCTCTTCATGGTACAGAAACTGCACTGTGGCCGTCAGGAAGACTCTACAATGGGGAGTCAAAACTGCCCAAAGCATCACTGGCACCAGCCTGCTCACCATCAAGGATATGTATACAAAAAGGTACCAGAAAGGGCCAGTAAGATGATGAAGGATACCACCCAGCCTGCTCATGGACTGTTTGCACCACTCCCACCAGGAACACAGACTCAAAAAGTTACCTTCCCCAAGCAGTGGGACTGATCAACATCTCCTCCCACTAACTCTACCACTACTTTATTATTTCCGGTTGATCACTTTATGTACAGCCTAGCATCACTCTATTGATAAATAATCAGTCTATGTATATAAACTGTCTTATGTATTTATATTTATTGTGTGTTTTTATTATTATTGCATTCTTTATCTTATTGTGTTTTTATGTTGCATCGAATACATAAGAGGTCAGAATTGTTAAAGTCAGACAATTTCCAAATTCTAATAGATAATAACTGAATGATTTTCGTTGCAACAAATTCCGAACTCTTCTCAGAAAATGTTGGCACAAAGTGCAACCAAGCGAAGTAAGATATAAAGCACCGATCTACTGAGTTCCTCTAGCAGTTTACTTTTTGCTTCAGATTCCAGTATCAGGAGGCTCCCATGTCTCCAGAGCGATCTCCTGTAATTAGTATAGCAAATTCAATAATCATGTCATCTGTGTACCGTGCTGGAAACTGCTGAGTCCGAGATATTAAAACCACAGAAAGGAACAAGCAGGTAATGATTACTCAGTGTGTTTGCACATTGCTCTTTCACTCAGTGCACAGGGTCAAACTGAGGCCAGGCTTTCAATGGAAGTTTCCACTTTCCGCCTGGTATAACAACCTAAGAAAGAAAGTTTTCAGATGGGTTTAATATACACAGTAGCCTGAACTGTGACAGGAGTCTGCCTATATCTTGACACCAATTAGCAGCATCACTCAGAAAGGTTGCGATGAGATGAGGAAATAGCACTTGGGAAACTGACAAAGGTACATCACTGGGCTAACAGTGAAAGGGTTGTAGTCTGCACTTGGCCCAGTGTGGGTTGATCAGTCTGCCAGAAAAGTTCTAATTATTTACCTATTGTAATTGAAATATCATCGAAGAGGTTACAGTTATCCAAGAAACTGTAATTTAACTGGGTTCCATCAGGGCAAAATATGAACTCCTGCACTGATACACATTCTCTACGACAAACACAAGATATTCCACAGATACTGGAAATCTAGAGGAACATCCACAAAATGCTGTAGGAACTCAGCAGATGAGGCAGCATCCATGGAGAGGAATTAACAGTTGGCATTTCAGACTGGGACTGTTTATTTCCTTTCATAGATGCTGCCAGACCTGTTGAGTTCCTCTAGAATTTGGTATGTATTGCCATAGTAATAGGTACTGCCAGCCATAATTTGGGGGTACATGTCATCTGGGTTCAATGGGTAGGATCGCACCATCAGCGTCAACTTGTTACGGGTCTGTCCCACTCTAGAATTTTGAACAAAAACTCTAGGCTGAAACTCCAGTACCATTATCTGAGGTACTGGCTTTATGGCGCATTAGTAAACTGAGGCCTTACCTTCACGTGACTAAAAGTAGCCTCATGGGACTGTCTTGAAGAGGAGTAAGAACCTCACCGGTGTAATGGCTAGTGTGATGCTTTTAGAGCTCAGAGCCCTGGAGTTCAGAGTTCATCCCCCACGTCCTCTGTAAGAAGCCTGCTCATCCTCTGCATAGGATGTGTGGATTTTCCCTGTCTGCTCACAATCCAGAGATGGAGCAGCTAGTAGGTTAATTGGTCATTGTATATTGGTCTGTGAATAGGCTAGGGTTAAAAGGGGGGGGGTTTTCAGGGTTGCTGGGGTAGCACAGCTTGAAGGGTCTACTCCAAACTCTATTGCTAAGTAAATAAATAAATAAACCCTTGACAACATCATAATAAATTATTATTTTCTGATTACAACATACTATTTTTCATGCTCAAATATAGCAGCCATGTTTCCTACTTCGGTACCATGATGACAATTCTAAATCATTTTATTGGTAATTTAAGACATCATGAATCCATGAAAGTTACTATAGAATTTATTATATTGCCTATTTTCCCTTCAGGAGTACTATACACCAATATAAAGATAAAGATATGATGTACAGCAAAACATAATGTGGAGAGTGTCATTTGCGTCAAATGAAATCAGCGAGGATTGTGCTGGGCAGCCCGTTGGAGGTGTGATGCTTCCAGCTGTATTCCCACAGCTCACCAATCCTGACCGTTTGTCTTTGGAATGCAAGCGGAAGTTGGAGAAAATGTAAGAAAACAATATTCTTCATTGACTGATGGGTGGAGTGGACATTGATACAAATAACGTTCAAAAAGGTTTCCTTCACCCTCCAGAGCAGGGGTCCACAGATCCCTTGGTTAATGGTAGGGGTCCATAGCATAAAAAATGTTGGGAACCCTACTCTACAGGGATTCTCAAACAAATGGGAGGCATTCCACTTGCCAGGAAGATTCAAAGTGTAGATGAAATGGAGGCCCGGAAAATGAGAAGTGCCTCAGTGTTCTCTTTCAGAACGGAGCTGCCAGAATTGTCAACACAAGGCAGTAATAAGAAATGGAATCTTTCTCACTGTTCCTGGCTTGGGAATACTCACTGATCCAGAAGCCAGGAAACAGCTGCTTGGTCAGGAACTATTTCCGAGGGAACAATGTGGTTTGAAGTTGTGGCTTGGGAAGAAAAGTGCCAGAGCCCACAGCAGATTAAAAGTAGCATTGGGAAAGAGAAGAGGAAGGTGATGATATTTTACATACACACACAGCAGGAGGGTGAAAAATATTGCCAGAGCAACCACCTAATGGGCTGAACAGAATCCTCACAAATCAGAGCATAGAAATTTGCTTTAGCCTGTAGATCAGAACTATATTTTGCTTTAAAACCAACTGTCCTTCTACAACCTTCTGGGCGATATAATGTACACTGTTGCTGATATGCGATTTACCACAGAATGCAGTTGAATGACTGAGTCATTACTAACTTGACTAATAGTTAATAAGGAACAAGCTAGCAGCAACAGATTACTAAACCACAGAACACAGCAAATTAAGCACAAGGTAAAGTTAACAGCCACTTGCAAGGGTAAATAAGAGGATATTGGTTAGGATAGTCTTTGAAGAAACAAAGGTGATTTAACCTTTGTCAAGATGTGTCAAGATACAAACAGATTCAGGGAACATAGTGGAATAACTGGTCAAGTCTTTCAAAGAGGCCGCATAGAGGTTAGCGTGACTCTATTACAGCTCAGGGCATCGGAATTCAGAGTTCAATCCCAATGTCCTCCCCATAGATGTTCCGGTTAGTGGGTTAATTGCAAACTGTAAACTGCCCTGTGATTAAACCACGGTTAATTCAGGGGTCGCTGAGTGGCACAGTTCGAAGAGCCAGAAGGGCCTGTTCCACCCTCTATCCCTAAATAATAAATAAACTAAATAAAACAAATGGCCTCCTTATACACTGCAGGTTTTCTCATGTCACTGCTACGCAGTCCGCACTGAACCATAGCAGACTGAAAACTCTGAATCTTATCTTGATCAAGCATGCTGAGGATATCAAGGAAGGAAATGACTTGATTGCGTTAAATTAAATTACAGAAGTAACAAGTTCAAACTAGTACATGGTATATTATCAAGATATTTTCTGCATATTGAGTAAGTAACAAGTGGAATAGATTCCAGGTGGAACTGTGCAGGCAAAAGGAAAACAATGAGTTTTTTTTACAAGATGTCGGTATCACCAACTATGCTGGCATTTATTTTCTGCCTCTGGTTTTCCTGGAGCAACTGTCATTTCAGAGAGAGGTCAGGGGGTCTGGAGTCACAAAAAGGATGAAGTGGGTGAGGATAACAGATTTCCTTCCCTGAAGAATATTATTGAACTAAATTGGGTTTTATGACAGTTCAGCAGCTGGATGACAACTAATGCTGAGGATAATATTTTATTCCATATTTAAATTGTTTGAATTAAAGTCACTATTTGCGTTAACAGGAATTGTGCTCCAGTGCCCGGGACAATGGTCTTGGCCTTTGGATATTACTGTTCCTTCCCATGGTCACTCTGATTCGAGGATCTAGATAGGATGAATATCCCAGAATAGAATATTACCAATCACTCTACCTGCAAAAAGTGGTGATACAGCCGAGTCCATTCCAGTAAAAGCCCTCCCCACTATTGAGCACATCTACAAGGAGTGCTGCCACAAAAAAAAGTGGCATCCATAATCAAGTACCCTCACTATGCTCTCTTCTTGCTTCTGCCATCAGGAAGCAGGAACAGGAGCCATAGGACTCACACCACTAGGTTCAAGAACAGTTACACCCTCAACCATCAGGCTCTAGAACCAAAGGGCTCGAACAACCATCAGGCGCTAGAAACTTCACTCATCTCAACACTAAGCTGATTCTACACCCTATGAATTGAATTGAATTTCAGTTTATTGTCATTTAGAATCCATAACTGCAATGCAGTTAAAAACTGAAACAACATTCCTCCAGAATGATATCACAAAAGCACACAACAAAACAGATTACACCAGAAAATCCACATAATGTTTGGCAATCCCCAATCCAGAGTCTGGAGAGGCTGCTGTTTATTAATATTACGCTACCATCTCAGCGCGTTCCCCGGAAAGGAGCTCCAAATCCACCAGACAAAACAAATCTACCCCGTCACACCAAGTCAAGAGACTAACTCTACCACCCAACAAACTAAAAACTCAAGCTATAAGGCCTCCACAAAACCACATAGTTACAACATATAGTACAACAGTGCAAACAATACCATAATTGATAAAAAAAAACAGACCATGGGCACCGTAAAAATAGTCCAAAGATGTTAAAAGACTATAAGTTCGAAAGAAACCACCATACAGTTTCCACAAGTCCTCAGGGTCCCGATAGACATCATCCCACACAGGCGGCAGAAGGGAATACCCCCGCTGTGGGCTTCCACAGTTCTGCTGGACTCAGCCTCGCAGATGCAGCACACAGTGAAAGCACCACGACCGCAGCGGACTCCGAGTCCGTTGAACCTCCGAGCCTCGGACCATCTCCTCTGAGCACCATCCTCTACCGAGCGCACTACGATGCCCCCGCCAATAGCCACCGGCAACACGACTCCGAGGACTGGGGGACTGTTCTTCCCAGCAGAAACCCAGACCTCACAACAGTAGCAACAATCCTTCCTGGAGATTTCCAGATGTTCCTCCGTGCTCCCACGTCCGTTTCTCATCAGATAAGCATTGTGCACGGCACTCCATTTAACAAATAACAGATATCAACTCCAGAGAGGCTGCTGCAAACTGCATCACGCCACCATCTTACATCATCAAGGCTCAGCTTCAAGGCTCCACAATTCATGTTCTCAATATTATTTATTTATTTATTTATAGCTGTATTTGCACAGTTTGTCTTCATTAGTTGCTTGTGTGTAGTTTTTTATTGATTCTGTTGTATTTTATTGGTCTATTGTGAACTAACTGCAAGAAGATGCATCTCAGGGTAGTATACCATAATATAGATGTACTTCAAAGGTTAATTTATTACCAAAGTACACAACTCTGAAATTCTTCCATTCTCAGGGTAGCCAGGAAACCAAGAAAGAAAAGAAAGGCAGCACAATCATCAACTCCCAAATCCCATCTCTACGTAAAAATAAAAACACAAAAAATGGAACGGGCACATCAACTTCCCAAATCTCCCTCCCCACACAAAAAAATTGTGTGAAAATACAAAGATGTAAAAAACAGATTTCCTAGTCCACATCCAAAATACAGAAACAACACCTGGGCAACACTCTCCACAGCAGCAGACTCCCCCCTCTCTGGCAGCATAGCCCGTGCTCACCCTCCGTACTTGCTTCGATGCTTCAATCTGTCTTGTCCCTTTAATCGGTGAAATGGAGCCACACGTAGGCTTGTGCTCCTTCCTGTGGCCTGCCCGCTACGAGGTTCGCACACGCTGTCTCTGCCTCCCGGAATCTCGGAGAATGCAGAGCAATGGAGCACACAAATGATCTCCAAACCTGTGCACTTGCCTTGATGTTTCAGTCAATGGGAGCTTTAATCAGTGAAATAGGATCAAACATCGGCTTGCTCACCATCCTGCAGCCTTCTTGCCACGAGGTTCACTCAGGCTGCCTCTGCCTCCCGGAATCTCGGACAATGCAGAGTGCCGAAGCACTCAAATGATCTCCAAACAACAAAACACAGTCTCTAACAGTTCCAGAATCACATTCAAGACAAGAAACAAACATAAAAGGAGTGAAACAGAAGGTTCCATGATCGAGATGTCCACCAAAAAAGCAGAGTATGCAGGCAGCATCCTTGTGCACCTGATTGATAACCAATGTACTTGGACTTTCAAATTTGAAATATCTTCCACCATTTCACCAAGGGGTGGGCATGTGGAATGAGCTGCCAGAGGAAGTATTTAAGTGGTAGGGTACAGTTACAATCTTTAAAAGTCGTTTGGAAAGAAACATGGATGGGAAAGGGGCCTAATGCAGACAAATGAGGCTAAATCAAGGACAAGTTTGTTTTTTTTCTGTGCTGCAAAACTCAATGACATCACTGCTGTTTTCATTTTAACTTCATTTACCCATGTCTTTTCATCCCCAAAAACCTGCCATTCTCAAGCTTGAAACTATGGTTGACAAGTGTCCACCACGTTTTGTGAGAGGGTTCCACTTGAAAAGACCTTTTGTGATTTCACTTATAAATTATTTGTCTTTAATATTAAGAAGGAGCCAACTTACTCTGGAAATACTCACATAAAGCCTTCGCTTCTACGAATCTAACATAGAACAGGCCCTTTGGCCCACAGTGATGTTGCAACATTTTAACCTACACCAATCTAACTCATCACTTCAGCATAGCTCTCCATTTTTATTTCATCCATGTGCTTATCCAGGTTTTTAAAACGTCTCTAATATATCTGCTTCTACAATCACCCCTAATAACACATTCAACACACACACCACTGTCTGCATAATAAACCAATATTTGACATCCCACTCACTATATTTCCCTCCAATCAACAAAATTATGCCCTCATGTATTAGCCATTTACACCCTGGGTAAAAGGCACTGGCTCTCCACTCTATCTATACCTCTAATTGTTTTATATGCTCTATCAAGCCATCCTCTTTCATTCCAAAGCAAAAAGCCCTAGTTTGCTCAACCTTTTCTCTTAAGACGTGCTCTCTAATCCAGGAAGCATCCTGGTAAATCTTGCCCGCACCCGCTCCGAAGTGTCTATATCCTTCCTATAATGAAGCAACCAGAAATGAACACAATACCTGTGTGGTCTAAGCAGAGTACCATAGAGCTGATACGTTACCTCACCGCTCTTGGACTCAATCCCTGACAGATGAAGGCCAACACACTAAATGCCTTCTTAAACACCTTATCAACTTGCACAACTATTTTAAGGGATCTATGGACATGGATACTTCTATTCCTTCACTCTGCTGAGAATCCTGCCATAAACCCCTACTCTCCCTTCGAGTTTGACCTTCCACTTCACACTTTTCTGGACTGAACTCCATCTGCCAATTTTCAGCTCAGCTTTATATCCTACCACTGTCTTGTTGTAAACTATGATTTACACCACACCACCAACCTTTATGTCATCTGCAAACTTACTAACCCATCCTTTCTCTGTTTCACCTGTCAGTTGTAAAAATCACAGAGAGCAGGGGTTCCAGGACAGATCCCTGCAAAGCACCACTGGTCACTGACCTCCAGACAAAGTATCATCAGCTACCTCCACCCTCTATCTTCTGTGGGCAAGCACAGAATCCACTCAGTCAAGTTTTTCAGGATCCCATGCATTCTGATTTTCTGAATCAATCTTCCTTGAATAATCTTATCAAATGCCTTACTAAAATCATATATACACCACATCCACTGCTTTACCTTCACCAATTTGTTTTGTCACCTCCTTAAAGAATTCAAACAGGTTGTGAGGCATGAGCTGCCCCTCACAAAACCATGTTGACTATCCCTAATCAGACTGTGCATCTCCAAATGGTGGTAAATCCTGTCTCTTAGAATCCTCTCCAAAAGTTTACCCATTGTTGATGTAAAATTTGCTAGTCTATAGTTCCCAGGATTATCCTTATTACCTTCTGAAACAAAGAAATAACATTTGCCTCCCTCCAATCACGTGGTACTACTCTTATGGCCAGTGAGGACACAGTGATCATTGCCAAAGGCCCAGCAAACTCTTCCCTCATTTCCTACAGTCACCTGAGATAGATCCCATCTGGTCCTGGGGACTTAACATGGTTGAAAACTTCCAGCACATCCTCTTTCTGAATGTCAGCATGTTAGCCTGTTTTATGCTGTCCTCACAATCATAAAGGACCCTTTCACTAGTGAATGCTGATGCAATCTATTCATTAAGACCCTCCCCTACCTTCTTCAACTCCAAGCATGTTTCCTCCACTATCTCTGATTGGTCCTTCTCTCACTCTAGCTATCCTCTGCTCTTCACCTATGTGCTGAACACCTTAGGGTTTTTCTTACTCCTACTCACCAAGGCCTCTTCTAGCACTCCTAAATCCATTCTTCAGTTCATTCCTAATTTCCTTGAAACTCTCTAGAGCCCTGTCTGATCCTTTCTTCCTAAACCTCACTTCTTCCTCTTAACTAGATGTTCCACATCTATTGTCAATCAAGTTGCTGCACCTCTACCATGCTTTCCCTGCCTCAGTTGGATAAACTTATCCTGAACCCTATGCAAGAGCTCCCTGATTTCCATTGTGCATTTTCCTGAGAACATCTGTTACCAATTTACACTTCCAAGTTCCTGCCTAATGCATCATGTCTCACCCCACACCCCCCAGTTAAATACATGCCCTGTCTAATGTTTGGTAATGGTCAGGGAGCTGTGGTTACTGTCTTTGAAATGCTCACCCACCAGGAGAACTGTTATCTAACCAGGTACAGTGCCTAGCACCAGACCCAGTATGGTCTCTCCTCTATTCACCATATACAGATTGTGTCTTAGACACATCGACCAAATTCTGTCCTAACTTGATGATTTGTTAGGTCATGTTAGAGACCTGACTTAATTTGATCTCAACCTTCTGAAATGAAGAAATGGCGGTAAGTAAATATATGCATCTTATAACTTAACCATGATATTAGGTTCCATTAATAGATGTTAAACTGGCAGATCATTTCTTAAACAGTGGATTAACTGCGGTTTTACAATTCTGTCTAAAGTATAAAGAGCAAAGGAATATCAGTACTAATAATCTACATCTTCCTTTCCTGTTTTGTTTCATTCCAATATGCTGTACATTAAAGACCCATTAATTTTACCATTACTATAGTATATTTCGACTACTAAAATCCAGAGAGTTTCTCACCTTAGTTTAAACCCTTAGAATATAATAATCAAATCCCATTTTTATCTATTTCTTTTTGAGATACAGCCCAGTAACAGCCCCTTCCAGCCCAATGAGCCTGCAACATCTAATTACTGTACACCCTTGTGACCAAGTAATCTACCAACCTGTATGTCTTTGGAACGTGGGATTAAAATAGAGCGCCCGGAGAAAATCCATGTGGTCACAGGAAGAACATCCTGGGTTACTGACACTGAAAATGTTACACTTACTTTTATATTGCCATGCCAGCCCATGTGTAAGAGAAAGGAGTCAGTACTTCCCCACAAAAAGCAAAGTCCAGAAACACTTATTGTTAAATAACTATGCTAGCAATGAATTCTGAGCCATTGATCCAGAGACAAGAGTTTGAATCCAACCATAGTAGTTGAGGAATTTAAATTTAAGTAATTAAATCAATCTGGATCTTTCTTTAAAAGCTGGACGAAGCAGGAAACATTGGATTGTTGTAAAATCCTTTCTAGATTACTGATGTGCTACAGGGAAGGAAGTATCCCATCCTTATCTGGCTTGGCCTAATTTTGATTTCGGACCCAACAATGTGGCCTACTCTTCCCTCCTTCTTCCACTGTTTAGAGACGATTAAGAAGAGACAATAATTGACAGTGTTGCCAGCAGTACCTACATCCTGTGAATTAATAAGTTAAAAATAAATCTATTTAGTGAACAGGAACATGGCCAGCTCAAATCAAAGAAGTGTTTAGCTGCAAAGTATGTTGCCAATGTCTATTGCACTCAGTGCCACTTTATTAGGTACACCAGCTTCTTAATGCAAGTATCTAATCAGCCAATCAAGTGGCAGCAGTTCAATGCATAAAATCATGCAAACATGGTCAAAAGGTTTTGTTGTTGTTCAGACCAAATGTCAGAATGGAGAAGAAATGTGATCTAAGTAATGCTGACTGTGGAATAATTATTGGTGCTATATGGGGTGGCTTAAGTATCTAAGAAACAGCTGATCTCTTGGGATTTTCACATATGACAAAAAATCAAACAGAACATCCATTGAGCGGCAGTTCAGTGTGCAAAAACACCTTATTTATGAGAGAGTTCAGAGAAAAATGGCCAGACTGGTTCAAAGTGACATGTTTCAAAACAGTGGTGTGCAAAAGAGCATCTCCGAATGCACAAAGCGTTGAGCCTTGATGTGAATGGACTTCAGCAGCAGAAGTGGCCACTTTATTACGTACAGGAGGTAGCTAATAAAGTGGACACAGAGAGCATATTTCTAACTAGTCTTTCCTTGATGCCGTAGTTCAGTTGATCTGTGTGTTGTCACAAGCACAATATTAGCCTAAAATGTACAGAGTACTGCGATCTAGAAAATCAGTGAGATGGAATGGACATGGCCCCTAGAAGACTTGCTAGAACTAAAACAATAATAAAGTAGACACTACTCCATTAAGAGTTGATCTGGTGAGTCATTCAGAAAACAGTTTGTAATTAGAGCTCATTTGAAAGCATTTTATGAGCTCAAGCTTATCTGGCCTAATTTCAAAAGTGCCAAGGACGACTTTTGCTTGACCCTGTCATTTTGTACATGTGTCAGTTAGTTAATGCAAGAGTTACCTAGCAACCATTATTCTCTTTGAAGTAGACTAATCCTGAGGATTACTTTGAGCAAGGGAGTGACCATACTTTAAAAGATTGCTTCTATCTGTGTTCAGCTTGGTGTATAGGTTCTGAACGTAGGTCCTGACCCCTTTAGATTAGATTACTATTTTATGCTATGAAAATGGACACATCTACTTGAATTTAAGGAAGTACAAAACTGTAGGCTTCAGTTATAGTTAAATTGCCCTTTTCCAGATTCTTACTCTATTCTTACTCTACTCCCTTTCTGCTTAACTTGGTTCACTATTAGTTAACAATGTAAAAACACTAAACATTTAACTCAGAAACAGCTCTGGCAAATTCAAGGTGCTGTCTATGGTCAAAAAACATTCTTACATGGGTAGCATTTCAATAATTTGTCCACTCTTGCTTAGTGTCCAGAAATGTTCCAGCTTAGTGATGTATTGAGGGCAACGGTGATACAAGCATGGATAAACATCAACATATCTTCCTTCATAACTGACGGCCACACCAAAATATCTTACAGTCAGCACAGTATTTCAGTTCATAAACATGAAATTTCATTATTATAGAAATTCATACAGTAATGTCCCAAAAAATTACCACAAAAAATATTACAAAGATATTGGGCCTTTCAGTACATCAGGACATTCGTAGATGTTTCAAGGACTACCATTAGGCTGGTAGACCTGGACAACTCTGAAGCAATCAAATTTACCTCCTTTCCTTCACAGCCACCAAAGTAGACAACCTATGGACAAAGTCCTGTTACCCAAATCTATAAGATTAAAGATACATTAATCCAAATTTATTTTGCACAGTTCACCTAATGATTTCCCACATTAGATTTTTTTTCCTCTTCATCACAAGAAGTTTTGCTTTCACATTGGTGGAGGGCCAGCCTGATGATGTTGGACTAAGGCCAAAAGGCCAATGAGAAGCCTGGATGAATGGTGGAACCACACCCCACCTACTCATCCAATGAGATTCAAGGATAGAAGAGAACACAGAGAGATTTCCTTTTTTAAATTTGCCACAGATCTACCTTCTTCTAAAGTGGATTTGTGGCAAATTTAAAGGAAAATCAAAAGAAAAAGAAAAATTGGAAGGAGAGGATGAGTGGATATTAAAACCAAGACAATAAAAAACTATAACATTTAAATGTTAAAGTTGCCTAGTCACAATTTACTCCATAGGTTCGGGAGGTTGTTTGGCATGGCAAGGAAACAAAACTCTTCAGTAGGAAAATCCTTACGCTGCTTATTACCACCCTCTCTGTCAAATTTAATGGCAACTCACTTATACATGGTAGTTGAGAGGAAGTCACTGATTTGATGAGGCTAATTCATCCAACAAAAAGTGGCAATTCACAACTCTCAGGGGATGTCTCCTTCACCATGAGCAGCTGTATAATTAGCACTTTATTAAGGTCAGACGTGTTAAACTTGTCATTAATTTGGCAGAAAATTCTGGGATAGTGTGCTTGTTTACAGCTGGGCAGTATGTTCAGAAGGAAGAAATATTTTTTTGATAATAAGATGCAGGTGTCACCAACAAACCCAATATTTGTTGTCCAACCCTAAAGTAGGAGGTGGTGTTTGTTCAGGAGCAACTGCAGTTGTTCTGGTGGAGGTTACAGAAAGTATTCCTGGTTTCAGAAGCAGCCATGATGAAGGATCAGTAATGTATTTCCAAATCACCGTGATATCACAAGGAGGAAATGCAAGAGCTAGAGTTCCAATACATGAGCCTCGACCTTATTGGAGAGATTGTGCTGCCTGGAGGCGCTGTTAACAAAGCTTTGAATAACTGCAGTGTGTACGTGTAGATGCTGGGCACTTCAACCACAATGCAGAGAACTAAGCGTTTTGTCTTAGATTAAATTACGTTCATGACTATCTTTGGAACTGCACGCAAAGAGCCAAGTTGAATTCATAATGTCTTAAATTTTATGAGAACGACCTAAACAATGGCAACAAAGGCATTATACCCAAACAGTCACCTTTTTTTCCTTTCCTGCACCTTTTTCCTGTAATAAAATCACTTCATTCAAGCAGAGTGAATCCCTATTGTAATTTTTCTTCTCTACAGGTAGGAATCTTCAACAAAGAACAATTATGCCATTAAAACAATAATTACCCTGCAATTACAGAGTCTGGCAGCCTTCAAGAGAGCCTCAATGCAAATATTTGAAGGGGCTTATTTTCTCCTGTTAAATAACCTCATCAATATTCTCAACATTTATTCCATTTGCAGTCTACCTCCCACGGCTTTCCAAGAAAAGTACCAATTATATCAAAATGCCAAAGCGAAGCTTTAAGATATTCAGACAGTCACTGCTTGTAATTCTTCCAGGTACCCCAGAAGGTGAAAATAACTATATAATAATCATTACTTATTTACTTGTCTAACACACTTCAACTGAAGGCATGAAATTATTTAGAGAACCTCAAACATTCTCAAGTGATTGAATCATGGGAAATTAAAGTAGAAAAGGAATCAATTCATCCCATGGTGTCAACACTGACTATTTCAAGCCAATCCCACTTCACAAATCTTACTCCATAGTTTTGTAGTTCCTGTACATCATTGCATATCCAATTACTCTTTAATTATGATTAAACTTTCACCTTCCTCTCCCAAAGTGACACAGCAGTACAATTACCTTACAACACCAGTCATCACTGACTGGGTTTTGAATCCCACTGCTGTTTTAATGAGTTTGTATGTTCTTCCCATGACTGTGTGGCTTTTCTCCAGGAGTTCCCATCCCCACCCCAGTCCAAAGACATACGGTTAGGATCAATAAATTGGTACTGAAAATGTAGCGAGACTTGCACCAGCAAAACCCTTGCTGATTTGATTTGACTCAAATAACGTTTTTCATTATGTGTCTCGATATTTCAATTTACATGTAAAGATAGGTACCGGAGAGGATATAGTGGAAAATATTCTCCAGGCACTGTCCTTTTTGACACAAATAGAACTTTAGAACATAGAACAGTGCAGTGCAGCCTCTTTGGCCCAGGATGTTCTGCCGACCTTATAACCTACTCTACGGTCAAGCTAACCCTTCCCTCCTACATAGCCCTCCATTTTTCTATCATCCATTTTCAGAATTTCTTAAAATGTCCCTAATGTACCTGCCTGTACCACTGACTCTAACAGCATGCTCCATGCACTCACCACTCTCAGTGTAAAAAAAACCTACTTCTGAAATACTGCTCAATACTTCCTTCCAGAACCTTAACGTTATGCCTCAATCTAATCTATTCCTTTTAATGATTAATAGCAATGGATATTGAGCACCAGGTAGCCCGGTGGTTAGCGCAATGCTATCACAGATTAAGGCGTCAGAGCTCAGACCACAGTTCTGCCATCCTCTGTAAGCAAGTTTATGTGTTCCTTCCCATGTGCACATAGGTTTCCTCCGAGTGGTCCAATTTCCTTCCACAGTCTAAAATCGTGTCAGTTGGTAGGTTAATTGGTCATTGTAAACTGTCCCGTGATTAGGCTCGGGTTAAATCAGTGGGTTGATGGGCAGTGTGTCTCACAGGGCTGAAAGGGCTCTTTTCCATGTTGTATCACTAAATTAGATAAATAAATGTTAGAATATATCCTAATCCTAAGGAAATTAACCTTATCTTCTTGAATCTCCCCACATAACTGGAGTCCTTGATCTCTGGTCATTTGTAGCCCATGAAAATCCAAGACCAGCTTTGTGAGGCAGCTACTAATGCTGCTGGACCACAGATTCTCATCTTTTCCACTGTTTGGATTTATTTGTACATTCTATCCAGGAGTATAGGGTTTCCTATGGGTGATCTTGTTTCTAGTGCATCCTAACACATTGTCCAATAGGTATTTCCCCTGTTGTCATAACTGTGGGGTGGTTGTAATGGGGATAAGCTCCCACCACCTAGTAAGTGCCTCCAAAAGCATTTGTCTCAAGTAGCCTCTGACAACCAACTACAGCACATGGTCTTCACAAGTGGCTTAGTAACTAAGACCAGCAGAACCGTTTCTATTGACCAAAGAAGAGGGAAAAGTGGGTTTCTGACACTTTAAAATCTGTGGCTTTAGCAGATGGGGCCCGTTGGCCATCTAGGAGAAGGAAATCTCTGTTGCTGTTCAGCTGTACCCAGTCATGGGGAAGTAAACTCTGGTGCTGGAGTCCCTAGAGCAGAACTATGTTGAGTTCAACGCTGACTGGCGACTCCTGCGACGCCACCGGTGCTGAACTGTATCGGTCTCTGCCATTCCCTCAGATTCATCAGCTGTATGGACAGGGGAGCCTGCTGCATGGGTAACAGTTTGCTGTCCACATTGTACCTCTTTGGCTTGCGTATCACATAGACAGATAGGATGTGTTATCCTTGAGCAGCAGCAGACCTCAGATATTCCCTGACAAGAGCGATGGAAGGACAATAGGTTACAGATAAATTAGTGGGGGGGGGGGGGATGAGATTTGTTACATATGCATTGAGCACAAATGACAACAGAAAAGTACGATTAAATGTTTTTACTGAGTCATGTATTAATGGTACACGCCGGGCAGCTTATAGTGTGAGAGCTACGTACTGAGTTTGTTGAGACTATATACACATTCAAAAGTCCACACGAGAAAGAGAGCACCTTCTGTCTGTAGGAGGCCCAATTGATTCACTGTGCAATCAGTTGGCCATATTCTCCCAATTGATCTGCTACACTACAGGATTGATATGATTGTGCTGACTCAAAGGGCCAAATGGCCTCCTTTGACATCTTAAGTATCCAGATCCTGGTTTATCTTTGTATAGAACTAATTTTTCAAGAAGACAGGATAATCTTAGTCCTTAATCTTTCAATAATAGCTCTGTAATTTCAATCCAGTTAAAAATTTATTAATACTTAGATAATTACAGTCATTTTAATGAATAATTTTTAATATCACCATCATATGTTGTGAAATTTGTTGTCCTTTCAGTGTACTATGATACAATTCATAATAATGGAGAAAAATATGTGAATTACAGTAAATATATATATAGTTGTATATATAATAGTTAAATTAAATATGCAGTGCAATATTAAAAATTAAAAAAAGTAGTGAAGTTGCATTCATGGGCTCAATGTCCATTCTGAAATCAAATGGCAGAGGGGAAGAAGCTGTTCCTGAATGGTGAATGTGTGTCTTCAGGCTCCTGCACCTTCTTCCTAATGTTAGTGATGAGACAGGGCATGTCCTGGGTGATGGGGGTCCTTAGTGATTGATACCACTGTTTTGAGACACCACTCTTAGAAGATGCCCTGGATACTACAGAGGCTAGTGCCCCTGATGGAGCTGATTAGGATTACATTAGGGGCAGACCGATCGATTAGAAGAGAGAGAGAGCTTCGCACAGGTCGGGGAGAAGAATTTAGAAAAGGAGCATTTTGCGGGACCTAGCACATTAGGGGCAGACCAATCGATATGCGATTCATCAGCAGGAGTAAATAAAAGTAAAATAAGGTCATAGCAGAGTGGATCAGTGTAGGAGTGGGAACTTGAGGCTTTGGTTCAAGAGGCTTCAGCGAGGAGGCACAAGTAAGTAGCAGGTAAGACTTCTGTAGTGGTTGAATACAAGAACACTAAATTACAGCTAATTAAAGAAAGCGATGATGCAGGATCAGGTGATGTGCTGTAGCTGCATGATGTGGGAGCTGGTGGACCCCATTGTGGTTCCTGGTGACCACACCTGCAGCAAGTGTTGGCTGCTCGAGGAACTCAGGCTCAAAGTTGATGACCTGGAATCGGAGCTTCAAACACTGCGGCACATCAGGGAGGGGGAGAGTTACCGGGATTCTCTGTTTCAGCAGGTAGTCACACGCATTAGATTAGCTGCCTCAGATTCGGTCTCTGGTCAGGGACAAGAAGGTGTGACTGTGAGTGAGGCGGGTAGTGGGATCCAAGAGACAGTGCTGGAGGAGCCTCAGCCCTTCAGCCTGTCCAACAGGTCTGAGATTCTTGCTCCCTGTGTGGATGAGAGTGGGGGCCGTAGGAAGGATGAGCAAACTGACTGAGGCACCGTTCAGGGAGCCATTCCAGAGTGGGAGAGAAGAGTAATGTAGTGGTAATTGGGGATAGTATAGTCAGGGGAATAGATAGAGTTCTCTGTCGTGAGGATAGAACATCCTGAAGACTGTGTTGCCTACCTGGTGCCAGGCTTCAGGACATCTTATCTGACCTGCAGAGGAATTTGCAGTGGAAGGGGAAAGATCCAGTTGTTGTGGTCCATGCGGGTACCAGCAACATAAGTAGAATGAAGAAAGGGGTTTTGCTGAGGGGATTTAAGCAGCTAGGGACTAAATTAAAAAGCAGAACCAAAAAGGAAGTAATTTCTGGATTACTACCTGAGCCATGTGCAAATTGGCATTAGATGAAGAAGATTAGAGAGTTAAATGCAAGGCTCCAGGATTGGTGTGGGAGAAATGGGTTTGAATTCATTGGAAATTGGCACCAGTATTGGGGAGAGAAGGAGCTGTACCAGTGGGCAGGCTCTACCTGCACTATGTACTATGAATCGCATAACTGGGGCTGTGGATAGGGCTTCAAACTAAATAGTAGGGGGTTGGGTTCAACAGATTGGAGAAGTACGGATTAAGTAAGAAAGGAAAATGTGGATCAAGATAAAGAAAAAGCAAAAGATTAAAAAAGAGAAAAGGAAGAGTGGGGTGAAGAAAAGTCAAGTGCAAAAGAGTAAAAGATTTTAAAAGCACAATGAGTGTAAGGGCACTTTGTTTGAATGCCTGTAGTATTCGAAACAAGGTCAGTGAACTTGTGGCACAAATCAGTACAAAGAGGTATGATTTACAGATACGTGGTTACAGGGTGGGGAGGACTGGGAATTAAATATCAGGTAATGCAGAGGGATAGGCAGGAAGGTAAGGGAGATGCGGTAGCGGTTTTAATTAAAGATGAGATCCGAGTGATAGTGAGAAACGATATAACATCTAAGGAGCAGAATGTTGAATCCATCTGGGTAGAGATTAGGGGAAAAATCCCTGGTGGGAGTTGTCTATCAGCCACTGAATAATAACATGACAGTGGCACGGGCAATAGACTAAGAAATATCTGAGGGATGTAAGAATGGAATAGCAGTTATCATGGGGGACTTTAACTTGCACAAAGATTGGGTGAATTTAGTTGGTTGAGGCAGCCTTGAGGAGGACTTCATAGAATGCATCCATAATGGCTTTCTTGAACAGCATGTCACTGAACCTACAAGGGAACGTGCTATCTTAGATCTGGTCCGGTACAGTGAGACAGGTGAAATTAGTGATCTTGTAGTTAGGGATCCTCTTGGAAAGAGATATCACAGTGTAATTAAATTTCTCATACAAATGGAGGGTGCAATAGTTCAATCTGAAACCAGTGTATTATGCCTAAACAATGGAGATCTCAATGTGATGAGGGAGGATTTGGCTAGTGTAGACCAGGAACACAGGCTATATGGTGGGACAGTTGAGGAACAGTGAAAGACATTCAAAGAAATTTTTCGCTGTGCTCAACAAAAGAATATTCCAGTTAAAAGCAAGGACAGTAAGGGCTGGGAGAGCCAGCCTTGGATAACTAAGGAAATAAAAGAAGGCATCAAACTAAAAGCTCGTGCATACAAAGTCGCCAAGAGTAGCAGGAAACTGGAAGACTAGGAAAACTTTAAAAACCAACAAAGTACCACTAAGCAAGGAAAAAAGAAAGGGAAGCTAGATTATGAAAGTAAACTAACATAAAAGATAAAAATGGATAGTAAAAGTTTTTATAGTTACATATATAAAGTGGAAAAGGGTGGCTTAAGTGAATGTAGGTCCCTTGGAGGACGAGAATGAGGAATTGATATTGGGTAATTAGGAAATGGCCAAGGCTTTGAATGACTATTTTGTGTAGGTCTTCATAGTGGAAGACATGTTTAACATGCCAACGAGAGATGATATGGATGCCATGGGAGGTGAGGACCTTGAAGCAACAGCTATCAGTAAACAGGTAGTGCTGAGCAAACTTGTGGGCCTGAAGATAGACAAGTCTCCTGGTCCTGATGGAATGCATCTCAGGGTACTGAAAGAAATGGCAAAAGTTAAAGTAGAGGCTTTGGTAATAATTTACCAAAAATTCTTTGGACTCTGGCCAGGACCGGGCTGATTGCAAGATGGTGAATGTCATGCCACTGTTCAAAAAAGGATGTAGGCAAAAGGCAGGTAATTATAGGTCAGTTAGTTTAACATCTCTAGTTGGGAAAATGCTTGAAGCTATCATTAAAGAAAAAATAGCGAGGCACCTGGAAAGAAATGGATACATCAGGCAGATGTAGCATGGATTCAGTGAAGGCAGGTCCTATTTGACAAACTTACTGGAGTTCTTTGAGGATATAATGAGTGCAATGCATGGAGGGGAACAGATGGACACTATTTACTTGGATTTCCAGAAGACGTTCAATAAGGTGCCACATAAAAGACTTATCTATAATATAAGGGTGCATTGAGTTGGGGGTGATATATTAACATGGAAAGAGTATTGGTTAACCAACAGAAAGCAGAGAGTTGCAATACATGGGTGTTACTCTGGTTGGCAATTGGTGATGAGCAGTGTGCCGCAGGGGTCAGTGCTGGGCCTGCAACCCGGTGTATCTAAGTTTGCTGATGATACTAAATTGAATGGAAAAGCAAACTGTGCAGAAGATACAGAGAGTCTGCAGAGAGATATAGATAGGTTAAGTGAGTGGGCAGGGTTCTGGCAGATGGAGTACAATGTTGATAAATGTGAGGTCATCCACTTTGAAAGGAAAAATGAAAGAGCAGATTAGATTTTAAATAGTAAAAATTTGCAGCATGCTGCTGTGCAGAGGGACTTGGGAGTGCTTGTGCATGAATCACAAAAGGTCAGTTTGTATGTGCAGCAGGCTATCAAGAAGACTAACGGAATGTTGGCCTTCATTGCTAGAGGGATTGAATTTAAGAGCAGAGAGGTTATGCTGCAACTGTACAGGGTACTGGTGAGGCAGTATCTGGAGTACTGTGTGCAATTCTGGTCTCTTTGCTTGAGGAAAGATATACTAGCTTTGGAGGTGGTGCAAAGGTTGATTCAACTGGTTGATTCCAGAGATGAGGGGGTTAGACTATGAGGAGAGATTGAGTCACCTGGGAGTGTATTCGCTGGAATTCAGATCAATGAGAGATCTTATAGAAACACATAAATTTATGAAAGGGATAGATAAGACAGAGGCTGTAAAGTTGTTTCCATTGGTATGTGAGACTAGAACTATGGGACTTAGCCTCAAGATTCAGTGGAGTAGATTTAGGATGGAGATGAGGAGAAACCACTTTTCCCAGAGGGTGGTGAATCTGTGGGATTCTCTGCCCAATGAAACAGTGGAGGCTGCCTCAGTAAATATATTTAAGACAAGGTTGGATAGATTTTTGCATAGTAGGGGAATGAAAGGTTATGGGGAAAAGGCAGGTAGATGGGGATGAGTCCATGACCAGATCAGCCATGATCTTACTGATTGGTGGAGCAGGCTTGACGGGCCAGATGGCCTGCTCTTGTTCCTATTTCTTATGTTCTTAGGTTTAAATCTCACAGCTTATTTTGATCCTGTGCAGTAGCCTCCACCCCCATAGCAGACGACAATGCAGCCAGTTCAAATGCTCTCTGTGGTACATCTATAGAAAATTTACAAAGGTCTTTGGTGACATACAAAATGTCCTTAAGCTCCAAATGAAATATAGCCACTGTCTTGCCTTCTTTGTAGCTGCATCGATATGCTGGGTCCAGGATACATCATCAGAGATGTTGACGTCCAGGAACTTGAAATTGCCCACTCTTTCCACTTCAGTTCTCTCTAGGAGAACTGGTTTGTGTTCCCTCATCTATTCTTTCTGACGTCCATGATCAGTTCTTTCATCTTACTGATGTTGACTGCAAGATTGTTGCTGCAACACCACTCAAATATCTGACATACAGTATCTCATTTACCCTTTCGTCACCATTTGAAATTTTGCCAACAACAGGACATGGAAAATTGCACACATTTTTTATTAATCGGGACTCTTGTGACAAGAAAAATCCAAGCTTTTCATAGTGTTTGAGAGGTCAGCAACGAGTTGCTAGGGCAGCTTTATGATGAGTGGTTTATTATCATGCATGTTGTTATCGTAAGAGGGTGGGGGTAATATTGGTAGTGGGGTAAGCTCCCAATACTTTTTAAAAGCTTCCAATGGCATGTGTCTGGAATAACCTCTGACAGCCAAGGCCAGATCCTGGCCTTCTAGTATGGCTTAGCTACTAAGCTTTACACACTCATCAGGAAGGATTTGGAAGACAGGAAAAAACCTGGAGCTGGAGTCCATAAAGCAGTAGTACACTGAGTTCAACACTGTCTGCAACTCCTGCGGCACCATTGGTGCTAAGTGTATCAGTTTCTGCCGTTCCTTTGGGTTCATCCGCTGCATGTAAAAGGGGAACCTGCTGCATGGGAAACAGCTTGCTCTCCATGTCACTCTGCCCTGACTTTGACAGCTAGAATGCAATATCTGCGATTGAACCCAACTGATGAAGGACCATAGGCCTGTTCACAGATCAGTCCTTTCACTGACTGTTTCATGCAAAACTGTGTGTACATGGGCATTACATTTCAAAGCAAATACTAATTTCTGACTTTTAGCTCCTTACAAATAATCTGTTGTTAGAACCGAAAATGCTGGGGATACTCAGCTGGTCAGCTGGTTTACCTAAGGGCAAAGAAGCAGATCTAATGTTTTAGGTTGTTTTCAGTTCTAACAAAAGGTTTTTGACCTCAAACATGATCTCTTTTATTTGTCTCATATGTGAACATTTCCAGATTTTAGATTTCTAGAAGCTCCAGTTTTCCTTTAGGTTTTCACTGGTACGCAAATCACTTGGGTCTTGAATGAACTTAGATGAATAAAGAACTGCAGTATATCCATTATTTCTCATATTTTCTTAAGATGCGGGAAGCAGTACCAATGCACTTATCAATGTAGCATAGGAAAAGTTGAGGAATGATACCAGTGTAAGCTTGGAACATGGAATGTTCCAACTAGCCAACAAAAGGGCAGGTATAGCTGGGACCCACGATCTATAATAAACTTATACAAGTTTAATAAGTTGAGGTTCAAATTACAGGTGATGTGATCTTGCCATTTATAAGCAGTTAGGGAATACAGTGATTGTATTATTCTTTGAATGAAATGCCTTTTTAATAAGATCTCTTTCATACTTGAATTTGCCACGTTATTATTGTCAGGTGAAGCTTCTATAACAATGGAAGCACTGACATGGTGAGATGTTTTAATAGTCTGTATGATGAAACTAAAACAAGTAACACGTTGTTGATTAACAGCGCCCCAAGGATGGCAGAGCAACAGGAGAAGAACATTCATTCTTTTGCAAACATTCAAATGTATTCTGAATGACTTGTAGCTTCACTCCAGCTATCCTGCTCTGATAAACTCACTCCCTTGGTCTAATGTTGAACTAACAACCACAACCCTAGAAATGCAATTACTTTCCAGTCTGCTAATTGTGAGGGTGTAGGTTGGGTGAAAAACTTCAGACTACTGCAAAACACACAGAATTCTGGAGCAACTCTGTAGGTCAGATAGCATCAAAGGAGGGAAATAAACAGTGGATGTTCTGGTTCCCTGGGGTCTTGGTCCAAAAAGTCATCCGTTTATTTTCCTGTCTAGATGCGGGATGGCTTGTTGGGTTTCTCTAGAATTTTGCGTGAATTGTTCAGTATTTCCAGCACCTACAGTATCTGTTCTATGAGTCCATAGGTTGGGAGAGTAGTTCCGACTATTTACTCCAATTTTATGCACCTCTCTTAGGTCCCCCACAACCTCCTCTGCTCCAGTGAAAACTAACCCAGCATATCCAGTCTCCTCATAACTGAAATCTTCCATCCTTGGAAAAATCCTGGTAAGAAAAATCTCCCCTGAAGCCTCACATGCCCTCTTCTCCCCCTCTTCAATATTGCTCTATCTCCATCTTAGGAGCTACTAACGTCAATTACAAGCCTACTGACTTCCATAACTTTCTCCACAGCTCCTCACCCCAACATGCCTCCAGTTAGGGTTCTGTTTCATTCTCCCAGTTCCTCCATCTCTGCCATATTTGCTCCAGTGATGAGACTTTCCATACAAGAGACCCTAAATTGTTTTATTTCTTCTGAAATGTGGTTTACCTTTTGCCATTGATTACCATTGGCACCTGTCTGCGCACTGTGGCTGCAGCCATTCTGCTCCTGGACTGGCTGCAATGCTGAATTGGCATGGTCTCACTTTCAGGAATTCTGCGGTTCATGTTCTGTGTGTTATTTGGTTATGTTTTTATTGTTTGCACCATTTGTTACTCTTTTGCACGTTGAGTGTTTGACAGTCTTGGTTTTGTGGGTTTTTAATGGGTTCTATTGAGTTTCTTTGTTTTGAGGCTGCCTACAAGAAGATAAATTTCAAGGATGTATATGGTATACATATTTTGATAATAAATGTACTTTGAACTTTTGAACAAAGCCCTTAACAGCATCTTTGTATTGCCAGTGTCCCTGTCCTCAACCCTTCTCCTATAAGACAGAACAAACATGGAGTTGACCTGGTCTTTACTTTCCACCTCACCAGCCTCCATCATCCTCCACAGACAGAGACTACTTCAAAGAAATTGCATGGCGAGACATATCTTGCCCCTACTCTTGTTTAGTATATCACAGGAATTATCCTTTTGCAACTCACTGTCCCCTCTGACAGCAATTTCCCCCATCCTTTCCACCATCCAAGGACAAGAATTTGATGTGATGAATTGGATGCATTTCCTCCAACCTATTCTACTACATTCAATATACACAATGTGATCTCTTCTACTACATTAAAACAATACAAAACATAGACAGCATGACCACTTTGCATAGTACTCAATCTATAGGGCGTTCCTAAGCTTCCTTTTGCTTGCCCCTGTAGTTCTCTAACCCAATCTCACTCTGATCCTCAATGCACTGTGAGCTTCTGCACTGTTACAATGAGGCCCAACACAAGCTGGGGTAAAGCATGTCATCTTCTACCTGGAAGAAGCCCAGCCTTCTGGACTCAGTTTTGAATTATGCAACTTCTGGCAGCTTGATTTCTTGGTCTATATCAGTCACTCATCTGTGATTTTATTCACTTTGTGTTTTTTTCTTGATTCTCTCTGTGAGTGATGGACATGCCCAGCCTGACCTGGCAGGCACATTCTCCTGCTCTGCATTCTGCACCTCCTACAGTCATTTGTCTATGTTCTCAGTCTCTGACTGTTCCTATTCACTGATAGACCAGATATCCCACCCTAGAGCTTATCTTCACTGTCTCCTGGTTTACCCCATCAGAGGCATCCTTCCTCCCACACCCTCCCTACAGCTTTACAAGCATGCTTCCCTCCTTTCCAGCTCTGACAAAGGAACCCATCTAAAATAATTTGTTCTCTTTTTGTACTGTCTATTTATTTTTTATTTCAAAGGTTCAAAGATCAAATCTAATGTCAGAGAAATGTATAGAATATATACCCTGAAATGCTTTCTTTCATAAAACATCCACAAAAACAGAGGAGTGCCCCAAAGCATGAATGACAGTTAAGCATAAGAACCCCAAAGCTTCCCCCTCCCGCACGTAATCAGCAGCGAGCAACGATTTCCCCCCCCCCCACCAGCAAAAAGAACGTGCATCAGTGCCACCACCGAGCCCAAGCCTGTACTAAACAATATCAAAGACACAAATCAAAGTTACCCCAAAGGCTTCGCATTTCATCCAACATTCCACAAACCATGGCAAGGGAGAGGGAGGTGTCCCCTATTTTTACAGCGAATGGGAGGCTTAACAACAACCCACTGGTTTACGATGTTAAAAGTTTATTTCATCACTTTTTTCGAGCTCGGTATCTGAAGATCGTAAAGGCTTTGGGTCTTCGGGCCCACAGCGAAAGATTTTCCGGTCTCCCCAATGACACACGAGTCTCCTGCCGTGACACCGACCCTCGATCAGCTCGTTTCGAGAGCTCCGAGATCTTAGGCTCTTAAGAGTCTTAATTTCTTATTAACATAGTAAGTTTTTATGTTTGCACTGAACTGCTGCCACAAAACTAATTTCATGACATAGGTAAGTGATGGTAATCCTGATTCTGATTTATTTACAGAGAGACAGAATGGAATAGGCCCTTCTGTGCTTTTCAGCCACCGATTTAACCCTCACCTAATCACAGGACAACTTACAATGACCAATTTACCTACTAATTGGTACGTCTTTGGACTGTGGGAGGAAACCCGAGCACCCGGAGAAAACCCACAGGGAGGATGTACAGACTCCTTACAGACTGTGGCAGGAATTGAACCCCAATCACTGGCACTATAAAGCTGGGCGCTAACCACTACCGCCCCAAGTTTCAGGACTCAATATTGTAAAATGTCATTTCCTGCGAACAAGTGCAAGTGTAAAGGAGAAGGAAATAATTGTTACTCTGGATCCAATGCAGGACAAGGAAAGGCTATCAGATAAAGAACAGAATTATAAAATAACACAATAAATACATATACATGATATAGCTGATATATTACTGCATATAGATTAATTGATTGTATGTCCCTTGATAATTGAAGTGCTTGTAAAATGTGAGTATGCCTGCAGGCAGTGTGTTTCAAATTACAGCCACCTTCTGAGTGACAAATATTTCCCTCAGATCCACACTACCTTTTTCTCCTCACCTTAAGCCAATACCCTTTGCTTACTGATGTTTCTCATATGAGGAAAACATCTCTCACTCTCTACCCTAATTTTACACACCCCTATCAGGTCCCCTCAGCCTCTTTGCTCCAGTGAAAACTAACCCAGCCTATCCAGTCTCCTACATAACTAAATATTTTCAACCTGGAAATATTGGTCAGAGTCATTGGACACTACAGCAAAAAAAAACAGGTCACTCAGCCCATCTAGTCCATTCCAAACTATTAATCTGCTTATCCTATTAACCTGCAGCCAGACCATAGCCCTCCATACCCCTTCCATCCATGTGTCCATCCAAATTTCTCTTAAATGTTGTAATCAAACCTGCATTCTCTGGAAGCTCATTCCACGTTGTTATCACCTTCTGACTGAAGAAGATGCTCCCTCATGTTCCCCTTAAACATTTCACTTTTCACCCTTAACCTGTCAGCTCTGGTTACAAAAATATCTCCATGCATCATCTCCCTGCATCAACTTCCTTCCCATGTTTTGGTGACCTGGCCCACCCCCCAGAAGTTAATGGTCAGGCTGTGTCAGTGGGTGAGTTCATTAAGACTACCATTACCAATACGTTGACAAGCACGTGACACTCAACACTAGGAAAGCCCAACGAGAGATTGTTCTTCCTATAACATCTCAGGGCGCATCCTGATGAATTTTTATTCTACTATCACTGAAAGTGTTGCGACCACTTCTATCACGGTTTGATTTCCTGCCGCCTCCTCCCTCTCCAAGTCCAGGTTGCAGCAAGTAGTCCAGAGTCTGTGGAGAAGATCACTGGCTGTCAGCTACCAACACCAGAGCAAAGAAAAGTACTGAAAACGTTACTGTGACTCCACCCACCTATTAACGGAATTACCGTCAGGGAGACACTCCAAGTCCGTCACCACCAGCAGTTCACAACATCTCTGAGATTTCTTTCTTGTAGCTATCCAGGTTCCCAACAAAACTCACTCAGGTGTAACACTCTAACATTCCCTGCACAACATCCATTAAATGGTCTTTCCTGCTCTCTTTGTTCTGTTGATAATTACTGAGCCTGTTCATATGTTCACATTTATTTCCATTTGATTATTGATGTTTGCGTATGTGACTGTTCTGCTAATTGTTGATTGCTCATGGCTGTCTTATAAACCGTTCGTTGCTATTGTGTTGTCTGTTAAGGTATTGCCCTGTGTTTTATACTTCAGCCAGGAGCCAAATGGGCTGAATGGCTATTTTCAGCTCTGAACCAATTCTGCAAATCCATGTTTCTCTAGTGAAAAAAACAGTTTGCTCAGTAGTTATTTTTACAATTTCTGGGCACTGTAGAAGTCTGTCCTCGGATCCAACCCTTTTAACCCTGTGATGAATCTGATAGATCTATCCTGCAAGAGGAGTATACACAAAAGGGTGCCACTTTTGTTTATTATTTATTTATGTATCTGTATTGAGAGACAGTGCAGAGTAGGCCCCTTCTGGCCCTTTGAGCCGCGTCATTAACCCTTGACTTAACCCTGATTTCTTACAGCCGAGACCATAAGACATGGGAGCAGAATTAAGCCATTTGGCCCAATCTGCCATTCCATTATAGCTTGCCTATTAGCTCTCTGAATCTCATTCTCCTGTCTCCTCGCTATAAAGTCACAGGACAATTTAAAATGACCAATTACCAATTAACCTACTACCCAGTACATCTTTGAACTGTGGGAGGAAACCAGAGCACCAGAGAAAAATCACGCATTCCACGGGGAGAACATACAGACTCCTTACAAATGACTTTGGAATTGAACTCTGATGCCCAGAGCTGTAATAACATTATGCTAACCATTACAGTACTGTGGGACCTGTATACTGAAAATTGCCAATGCTTTCCAAAATGATGTGTGGGTGTTATCCCAACAGAACACTGGGCCATTTAGCCGGGAGAAGCAGCAGGGTGAACCAACTCAGACTATAGTGTAATTATTGTCCAGGATACAAAGCTTTACTGTAACTTACTGCCAAGCTGTGACAGTGATAACCACTGGTATCTGGTTATTGAGGTATTGAATGAGAGAGGCACCCACAATATTTGATTACAGATCTAACCATTAGTTTTCATCAAACATTACCTCTACTTTGTTCACTGATTGTTAAGATGACATTGTCAAAAACTGGTTGGGAACAGGAAAAGGCGAGGAATGCTGAAGGCCATTGTCATGCATTGGTGCACAGTGAGGAGAAGGGAGTGGCTATCAGAAAAATAATTTCAGCCTATGAAGCATTTTAGAAGAGAAGGAAATCTGAACAGTTTACTCAGCTCTTTTAGATTTTGCCTGAGTAATAAACATTGATTTAGACAATAAGAAATACCCTGTTTCTAGATCCCCCCCAAGAAACAGAGACAGGGCTGTCAGTTCATCTTCTCATCCAAAAGTCCTGTCCTGTGGTTGAAGGATGTGCCTGTGTGAGTGTGAGTGTGAGTGTGAGTGTGAGTGTGAATGTGAGTGTGTGTGTGTGTGTGTGTGTGTGTGTGTGTGTGTGTGTGTGTGTTTGTGTGTGTGTGTGTTTGTGTGTGTGTGTGTGAGTGAGTGTGAGTGTGAGTGTGAGTGTGAATGTGAGTGTGTGTGTGTGTGTGTGTGTTTGTGTGTGTGTGTGAGTGAGTGTGAGTGTGAGTGTGAATGTGAGTGTGTGTGTGTGTGTGTGAGTGTGAGTGTGTGTGAGTGTGAATGTGAGTGTGTGTGTGTGTGTGTGTGTGTGTGTGTGTGTGTGTGTGAGTGTGAGTGTGTGTGAGTGTGAGTGTATGTGTGTGTGTGTGTGGGAGGGAGGGAGGAGAGGGGCTTGTTTTACTGTTGCAGTTTTGTTGCTTGTGCTGCCCCAGCACACACTCAGGTGTGTTGGTTGTTAATACAAATGACACATTTCACTGTATGTTTTGATGTACACATGACAAATACATTTGAATCTTGAAACTTGTATATTAACTTCTGAGGTTACATGTTCAATTTCCAGGAATTCTGACCCAGAGGTGAGAGTGATATCGGTTCAGCACTAAATGATAATAGTTATCAGAATTAAATACAGCTAACACCACTACATGGAGCCAGCATCTCTCACCTTGTAAATGTAGTTCTATCAGGATTACTCTACAGTCCAGGTACAGTGAATTCTTGCTCCAGCTCATTACAGGTAATCAATGAAGTATAGCATCTCTTCTGTCAGAGTAAGGAGAGGGGCATTTCCAGCATGTAGTATCAACTCAGGGATAGGAACTCATCCTTGGCTGTGTGCACGAATTCACTTCCAATATCATGGAAAGAATTTCAAAGACAGAGTGCAACACACAGCAACCCTGATGTACATCATCCAAGGATAAATTCTACCCCATAGAATCTTACAGTTTAGTCCATAAGATCAGAGGCATGGCAGCAGAATTAGACCGTATGGTCCATTGAGTCAGCTCCATCATTCCATCTTCTCCTCATGACCTTTAATACCCTGACTAATTAAGAACCAATCAACCTCCACTGTAAATATACCCAATGGTTTGGCCTCCACAGACATTGAATTCCTCAAGTTCACTACCCTCTGTCTACTGGATGAACTACGGATCATTCGGGAGGCAGAGGCAGAGATAGATAAGAGTTACCGGGAGGTAGTCACACCGAAAAGACAGGAGGTAGGCAAATGGGTGACAGTCAAGAGAGGCAGACAGAGAGAGCAGAGCACCCCTGTGGCCATTCCCATCAAAAATAAATATACCGTTTTGGATACTGTTGCTGGGAATGACCTACCAGGAACAAGTTGCAGTGGTCCTGTCTCTGGCACTGAGGTTGGACCCTCGACTAGGAAAGGGAGGAGGGAAGAGAAGAGAGCGGTATTGATAGTGGATTCTATAGTCAGGGGGGCAGATAGGAGATTTTGTGGGGAAGATCGGGAGTCTCGGATGGTATGTTGCTTCCCTGGTGCCGGGGTCCGAGACATCTCAGATCAGGTGCAGGTTATTCTCGAGAGGGAGGGCAAGAATCCAGATGTTGTGGTCCGTGTAGGGACCAATGACGTGGGTAGGATGAGTGAGGGGGTCCTGCGTAGTGAGTTCAGGGAGTTAGATGCGAAGCTGAAGGGCAGGACCTCCAGGGTAACAATCTCAGGATTGCTACCTGTGCCACGTGTGAGTGAGGCAAGGAACAGAAAGATTATACAGATTAATACGTGGCTGAGAGGATGGTGCAGGAGGGAGGGCTTCAGGTTTTTAGATAATTGGTCTTTGTTCCAGGGAAGGTGGGATCTGTTCCAAAGGGACGGTTTACACCTGAGCTGAAGAGGTACTGACATTCTTGCAGGGAAGTTTGCTAGTGCTTCTTGGAGGGGGGGGGGGTTTAAAGTAAATTTGCAGGGGGTGGGGATCTGGAATGTGAGAGAGGATAGCGGGAGGAAGAATAAAGGACAGGTGGGGACTACACGGTTCCGGAATATTAAGTGTGTAGTAGAGAAAGGTGAGAGGGAACAAGTGATAAGGAGGACACATGTACAGAGGGATGGTCTAACGGAATATGGAGTTAAATGTGCAGGAAGAATAAGTAAATTTAGGAAGGACAACAAAATTCAAGGTGTGTATAGCCCGATGGGAGTTCGGGGAGCTGGGTTAAGCACAATAGGCAGCGATTCAAACAGAGAGAGGAGAAATGGGCTAAAAATTCTATATCTGAATGCACAAAGTGTCAGAAATAAGGCAGATGAGCTTGAAGCTCAGTTGTGAATGGGTAACTATGATGTTGTTGGGATAATGGAGACATGGCTGCAGGGAGATCAGACCTGGGAAATGAATGTACAAGGGTATAGGTGCTATCGTAGGGACAGAAATGTGGGCGGAGGGGGTGGGGTAGCCATGTTGGTGAGGAATGAGATTCAGTCCTTTACAAGGGGGGGACATAGGATCAGGAGAAGTAGAGTCTGTGTGGATAGAACTGAGGAACAGTAAGGGCAAAAAGACCCTAATGGGTGTTGTCTACAGGCCACCAAACAGTAGCATGGATATTGGGTGCAAGTTGAATAGGGAGTTAACATTGGCATGTGGCAAAGGTAATGTCGCAGTAGTTATGGGGGATTTCAACATGCAGGTGAACTGGGAGAATCAGGTTGGTGCTGGACCCCAGGATAGGGAGTTTGTAGAGTGCCTACGGAATGCATTCTTGGAACAGCTTGTACGAGACCTGACCAGGGACAAGGCTATTCTGGATTTAGTGTTGTGTAATGAACAGGATTTGATAAGCAATCTTGCAGTAAAGGAACCATTAGGAGGTAGTGATCATAATATGATAAGTTTTTATCTGCAATTTGAGAAGGATAAGGGCAGCTCGGAGGTGTCAGTGTTGCAGTTGAACAGGGGAAACTATGGAGCCATGAGGGAGGAGCTGGCCAAAGTTGACTGGACAGATAGCCTAGCAGAAAAGACAGTGGAACAGCAATGGCAGGTATTCTTGGGAATAATGCACAAGGTATAAAATTAGTTCATCCCCCAGAGAAGGAAGGATTCAAAGGGGGGAAAGGGGCCACAGTGGTTGACAAAGGAAGTCAGAGATTGCATAGCATTAAAAAAAAGGAAGTACGACAGAGCTAAGGTGAGTGGGAGGACAGATGATTGGGAAGTTTTTAAGGAACAACAGAATTTAACTAAAAAGGCAATATGGGGGGGAAAAACGAGGTACGAACGCAAGGTAGCCAGGAATATAAAGGAGGATAGCAAAAGCTTTTTTAGGTATGTGAAGAGAAAGAAGATAGTTAAGAACAATGTTGGGCCCTTGAAGAATGAATTGGGTGAAATTGTTATGGGAAACAGAGAAATGGCAGAAGAATTTAATAAGTACTTTAGATCTGTCTTCACTAAGGAAGACACAAGCAATCTCCCAGATGTATGGATGGGCCAAGGACATAGGGTAACAGAGGAAATGAAACAGATTGACATTAGGAAGGAAACGGTGATGAGAAGACTGATGGGACTGAAGGTTGACAAGTCCCCAGGTCCAGATGGTCTGCATCCTAGGGTACTAAAGGAGGTGGCCCTGGAAATTGCAGATGCATTGGTAATCATTTTCCAATGTTCCTTAGATTCAGGATCAGTTCCTGACGATTGGAGAATGGCTAATGTTATCCCACTTTTTAAGAAAGGAGGGAGGGAGAAAACAGAGAACTATCGACCTGTCAGCCTGACATCAGTGGTGGGGAAGATGCTAGAGTCCATTATTAAAGATAAAATAGTGGCATATCTAGATAGCAGTGATAGGATTGGGCAGAGCCAGCATGGATTTACCAAGGGTAAATCATGCTTGACTAATCTGTTGGAGTTTTTCGAGGATGTAACCAGGAAGTTAGATGGGGGAGATCCAGTGGATGTAGTGTACCTCGATTTTCAGAAGGCATTTGATAAGGTCCCACATAGGAGATTGGTGGGTAAAATCAAAGCTCATGGAATTGGGGGGAAGACATTGACATGGATAGAAAACTGGTTGGCAAATAGAAAGCAAAGGGTAGCGGTGAATGGGTGTTTCTCGGAATGGCAAGTGGTGACTAGTGGGGTGCCACAGGGCTCAGTATTGGGACCACAGCTGTTTACGATTTACATTAATGATTTAGATGAAGGCATTGAGAAAAACATCAGCAAATTTGCTGATGATACTAAGCTGGGTGGCAGTGTGACATTTGATAAGCCTGTTAGGAGAATTCAGGGTGACTTGGATAGGCTGGGTGAGTGGGCAGATACTTGGCAGATGACGTTTAATGTGAATAAGTGTGAGGTTATCCACTTTGGGAGTAAGAACAGGAAGGCAGATTATTATCTGAACGGTGTAGAGTTAGGTAAGGGAGAAATACAAAGAGATCTAGGAGTCCTTGTTCATCAGTCACTGAAGGTGAATGAGCAAGTGCAGCAGGCAGTGAAGAAGGCTAATGGAATGTTGGCCTTTACTACAAAGGGAATTGAGGACAAGAGCAAGGAACTCCTCTTGCATTTGTACAGAGCCCTGGTGAGACCACACCTGGAGTATTGTGTACAGTTTTGGTCTCCAGAGTTAAGGAAGGACATCCTGGCTGTAGAGAAAGTGCAGCATAGATTCACAAGATTAGTTCCTGGGATGTCAGGACTGTCTTACGCAGAGAGGTTAGAGAGACTGGGCTTGTACACGCTGGAATTAAGGAGATTGAGAGGGGATCTGATTGCAACATATAAGATTATTAAGGGATTGGACAAGATAGAGGCAGGAAATATGTTCCAGATGCTGGGAGAGTCCAGTACCAGAGGGCATGGTTTGAGAATAAGGGGTAGGTCATTTAGGACAGAGTTAAGGAAAAACTTCTTCTCCCAGAGAGTTGTGGGGGTCTGGAATGCACTGCCTCGGAATGTAGTGGAGGCCAGTTCTCTGGATGCTTTCAAGAAGGAGCTAGATAGGTATCTTATGGATAGGGGAATCAAGGGATATGGGGACAAGGCAGGAACCGGGTATTGATAGTGGATGATCAGCCATGATCTCAAAATGTCGGTGCAGGCTCGAGGGGCCGAATGGTCTACTTCTGCTCCTATTGTCTATTGTGTATTGTCTAAAGTTATTCCTCCTCATCTCTAAAGGGATTTTCTTGAGATGAGGCTGTGCCCTCTGGTCCTAGACCCCCTAATGACAGGAAACATCCTCTCCACATCCACTCTATCTATGCCTTTCAATGTTCAATAGGTTTCAATGAGATCCCCCCCCCATTCTTCTGAAGTTCAGCAAGTACAGACCCAGAGCCATCAAATGCTCCTCACATGTTAACCATTTTATTCCTGGAATCATTCTTGTGAACCCCCTTCGCAAGCATATTCTTTCTTAGATTTAGCCAATTGTGCTATGGCATGCCTTTGGAAGAGCTAACTGGTCGGTTATTAAAAACAATAGAATTGAAACTTCGAAGTAAATTTATTATCAAAGTACATACGTGTCACCAGATACAACCTCGAGATTCATTTCCTTATGGGCATTTACAGTAAATACAATTAGACACATGGAATCAAGGAGAACAGCACACAACAGGATGGACAAACAATCAATGCAGCTAGGAAGAGAGCATGGCCTGGATGGCGGGGAGGGTCTTACCCCTTGATGATGGATGCTGCTTTCCAGGGACAGCACTCCAATGGTGGGGAGTGTGTTACCCCTGATGGACTGGGCCTCATCCTTTACTTTTTGTAGGCTTTTCCGTTCAAGGACATTGGTGTTACCGTACCAGCCTGTGATGCAAACATCCTCCACATTCTCCACCACACATCTAAATAATGAATCAGTAAATACAGAAAGAGATAACACAACCTGGGCATGTTCTCTAGAACAGATTAGAGGGAGATTCAATCAAAGGTTTCAGGGAAACTGATATGGGGAGAGAAAGAGATAATCCTCTTGGCTAGTTGAGGTGTGTATCATCAGATGGCACAGTCTGAACATTGGAGGCAGACTTTTCAGAAGGAAGTTATGAAATAGTTCCACACACTGGAGTGCGATAGAAGTCTGCCCTTCCTACCTATGCTAGTTGATACAATGTTAATTGTATATTATGAATTGATCTAAATTAATTGAACATAATTGTTCAATATAAATTGGGCTCCAAAGACGTACCAGTTAGTAGATTAATTAGTTAATCAGTTGCTGCCTGGTATGCTGCTGGCATTTAGAGCAGTGATGAAGGTCCTCCATCTCTGTCTGCCCTTGGCCATCTTCTCTGTTGTGACCCAGGTGTGGTTCAGGGTCCTCATTTCTGCCCCCATGGTACATTGCAAAGTTGGCTTTGGTCTTCTGCATTTCCTCTACCCTTCAGGGGGCCAATGAAGTGCTGTCATGATGATGGAGTTGGGCTCTCTTCTCATCACGTGCCCAATCCCTCTCCAACATTTCCTCATGATGATTGTGGCCATTTCCTGTTGGGACACTGAAGGAATAGATTGTGGTTGGAGATCTTTCTCGGCCAGAAAATATGGATGGTCTTCTGGAAGCTCATTGTGTGGAGTGACAACAGCTTGGCAAGGTGGCTCACTGTCGTGTACCAGTATTCTGACCTGTACAAGAGTGTGGACTGAACACAGCTCTGGTATAATTTCACCTTGGTGTGGACATTGTACTTGGTTGATCTCCATATGTTGCCCATTGATCTGAAGGCATTCCTAGCTTTACTAAGTCTGCACTGGATGTCGTCCTTCGTCCCACTGTTCTGCCGAATGATGCTGCTCAGTTACATAAATCTGACAGTGCTGGGTAAGTCAACAACAGATGCCTTGGTGGGAGGAGGAGACTCTACATTGAGGGTCATGGTCTCATTCTTTCTCTTGAGTTCACCAAAGGTACACAGGCACTAAGTTTTCTCTTGCGTGTGCTGGTGTGTATGTGATTGTAATGCGAAGTCATCCACAAACTCACTGTCTTCTAAAGTAGGGAATAGAATCCACCTAACGCCTCTCTGCTTATCTCGTTGTTTGTCTCATGACCCAGTCAATCATCAGGTTAAACAATAGCGCCGACATCACACGGCCTTGCCTGAATCCTGTCATGACTTCAAAGCTCAAATTGCAGTCCCCAACTGTGCAGGTGAAATTAGCACAGAAAGTCTGGGTAAACTGCACAATTTTGGAAGAGATCCCGTATGTTCTGAGAACTCACCGGAGGCTCTCCCCGTGGATGCTATCAAAAGCCTTCCCAAAGTCCACAAAATTCACATACAGTTGTCTCTGCCACTCTGTGCACTGTTTTATGATGTTGCTTAGTGTGAAGATCTGGTTGACACAGCCTCTGTTTCTCCTGAAGGCAGCTTGTCCTTTCCTCAAGCACACATTGACAGCACCTGTAATCTGTTGGACAATGACTTTGGTGAGAATCTTGCTGGGCACTGACAAAACTGTCAGTTGTTGCAATCACTGATAGCTCCTTTTTTGGGGATTTGCTTCATAGCTCTGTGAAATGTTTCTTCTCAATGCAAATATACTACTGAATCTCTGTGAACCAGCCTTTCAGTTAATGCACTTACACTTTCTGGCTACTTTACCAAGTACTTTACCTGCTCCTTATGCAAGTATCTAATCAGCCAATCATGTGACAGCAACTCAATGTATAGAAACATGCAGATGTGGTTAGGAAGTTCAGTTGTTGTTCAGACCAAACATTAGAATGGGGGAGAAATATGATCTCAGTGACTTTGACACTTGAATGATTGTTGGTGCCACATGGGGAGGTTTTAGTATCTCAGAAACTACTGATTTCCTGGTATGTTTATGCACAACAATCTCTAGAGTTTGCAGAGAATGATACAAAAAACAGGGAGTGGCAGTTCTGCGGGCAAAAACACCTTGTTAATGAGAAAGGTCAAAGGAGAATGGCCAGACTGTTTCAAACTGACAGGAAGGCGACCGTAACTCAAATGACAACATATTACTACAGTGGTGTGCAGAAGGACACCTCAGGAAGAGCAGACATGTTGAACATTGAATGGATAGACTACAGCAACAGAAGACCACAAATATACATTCTCTGGCCACTTTATTAGGTACTGGAATACCTAATAAATTGTCCACTGTGTGTATAAATAAAGCTGATTATTGAATTAGCCTAACACATTCATTTCTTACAGTCTTTTTCTTATGAGAAAGCTAGCATTTAGAATAAATGTAACATTTATTATTTAGGCACCCATACATGCCCAAACATGTAACCTTTAATGTATGAACTATATAGTGTGCCACTGCATTGAGCAAATCCTTTTCTTCATTTGCCTATAATTGTGTCTAGTTCTTTCAGTCACATCTGGAAGTGGTCTGAGTAGAGAATGATTTTCACAACCACTATTATTTAATAGCAAGCCCGAACAAAGAAGCGGATTTTCAGTGCTCAGAAGAACTAATTTGGTAAAATTCCAAACACTTGGAAGTGGTATCTTATGCATTCTGTTGTGTGTGTCTTCCAAATTTGCTGCAGATGATGCCCTTTAATAGAATCAATGCAGATTTCCGGTCAGTTCCACAACTTCCAAATCAATTCAATCAATCTGTGTCACAAAACTAATTCTCAAAGCATAATTAGATTTAGTTTTAATATAATCTAAATGGCTTTAGTTTATTCAGTTGTCAAGGGGCCACTGCATAAGGAAATGTTCAGTTCAAAGTTAATTATTTTCAACATAAAGGACTGACTTGGGCTATGGGTCATAAAATAGCCAGCACTTAATAGCTGTCTTCCTACTTTCCAATGTCTTCCATTGAAATCATTGACAACCATATGGAATCAGAATCAGGTTTAATATCATTGACATATGACATGAAATTTATTATGTGGCAGAGTTTTAGTGCAATACATTAAAAAACCTATAAACTATAATAATTATGTATATATATACATAATTATTATAATTTATAGTTTTTTTATATATTGCACTATAACTCTGCCACTTAACAAATTTCATGTCATATGCCAATGATATATGTATGTATGTATGTATGTATATATATATAAAATTAAATTACACAAGTAGGTAGTGCAAAAAGAGAGTTAAAAAGATTAGTGAACTCGTACTCATAGGTTGCTACATTGTCCATTCATAAAATTTGATCAGAGGCAAAGAAACTGTTGCTAAGATGTTGAGTGTATGTCTTCAGGCTCCTGTATCTCCTCCCTGCTAATAGCAATGAGAAGAGGGCATGTTCTGGGTGAAGGGGGTCCCCAATGATGGATGCTGCCTTTTTGAGGTATCAGCTTTTGACGGCGTCCTTGATGTTGGGGAGGGTACTGCCCATGATGGAGCTGGCTGAGCCTGCAAACCTCTGCAGCTATTTTCTGATCTTGTGCAGTGGTCGCTCCAAACCAGTGATACAACCAATCAGAATGCTCTCTACGTTACATCATTGTCGGGGAACAGCATAAACCAGTAACTTGCCACTCTTTCACGCAGTGAAGGCGAGGAACATCAGACTCAGATTCATTTATTTATCACAATTACATCAAAACATACAGTGAAATGCACCACTTGCACCAACAACCAACAGAACTCAATGATATGATGGAGGCAGTCCACAAGTGTCAACACAGCATGCCCTACATGCTTAGCAGAACAACACAGAACACAACAGCAAGAAAAGTCCCATTCTTCCCTTCCATCCTCCCACCCATGCACATACACAGTCCTCCAACCCCAACACAGGGAATCTTCACCCTTTTGCAACTGACCAGGAGAGTAGACACTGAGGTGATATGGAGAAGGCTCTGTGGATGTGCTGGAATCCATACTTTGGTTGGTACCAGGTCTCCTGTTGATGCTGCTCTCTTGGTGTTTGCTTGTTGGAAGAACAAGCTGGACTATGACAATTTACCATCAATTCTAGAGTCATGTCACTTAGGGACTTGGATTATATTCTTTTTCATCTCTGTGAGTGTGTGTGTTTCTGAAATTGTAACCATATGTGCTATTTGTGCTATGTGCAGCGTGTTGTGTGCTGTTGGCAATGTGTTTTGCACCTTAGCCCCAGAAGAATGCTGTTTCTTCTGGCTTTGTTCATGTATGGTTGAATGATAATCAAAATTGAACTTGAACTTGATACTCTAGTGATCACACTACTACAACTATCAACAGTAATGTAAGAAACAGGTCAGCCAAGTTTTCATCAAGTAAGCAGCAATGGATGATAATAGTGCCAGTTATTATGGTCTAGAAGATCCAACAGATCAGAATTTCCCCATGATTTTGCCAGGCTTGGTTTTGCTGTAAGCACTTGGAACACAATTCATGTGTGCATTCCTTGGGCTTCAGCAGACTTCCACAGCTAACATGGTTTCAACTGTGTGGCAGCAAGGGCTTGGGTCATCTCTTGCCAGGAAGTTCACACTGAAGATTCAGACGTATTGAGAAGATGAAAGTGATGTATTCAGTTTTCAACCCTTCCCGAGACTGGCTATCTCATGGCTGCAGAAAGGTTTCTCTGAAAAGATGCCAAGAGAGCAAAGAACTCCTTAAAAAGTAGTACTTCAGGGAAAGGTGTATATTCCCATATTCAAGTTCAAGATCAAATTCAGTATATCGTCATTCAATGATACACATGTATACTGCCAAATGAAACAACGTTCATTCATACCAAGGTGCACAAGACAGTACACGTAACTCAAACGCATAAAACATAAAGTACAAACAATAAGGTACATCTACGATACAGTCTAAAAGTAGACAGTATAATGCCTCTGGTGCTTTATATGTGATGAGACTTGTGTGGTGGCAGGGAGTTCAGTATCCTTATAAGATGGGAAAAAAAGTTGTTCCCCATCCTAACAGTTCTTGTCCTAATGCTACGGTTCTTGCTGTCTGATGGTAGGGGGTCAAAGAGATTGTTGGACAGTTAGGAAGGATCATTGACAATGCTAAGGGCCCTGTGTATGCAGTGGTCCTGATAAATATCTCTGAAGGATGGAAAAGAGACCCTGATAATTCTCTCAGCAGTCCTTGCAAACCCATAATCCTTTGTAGGATATTGCAGTCGGAAGATGCCTTGTAATTACCATACCCAATGGTGTTGAAGCTCACCAACACTATTCTCGATGGTGCTCTGTAAAAAAATGATTAGAGTTGGTGGGGGGAGATGCTGCTGTATTTACTTGAACAAAGAGATGGTGTCGAGAGACCAGCTGAGATTCTCCGTTGTAATGTATGGATCTATTTTTTTTTAGTGCAATGAGTCTCCTGGCACTACTTATTGAGGAACACTTACCCATGCACGTTGATCTGCTGCTCTGTGCACGCACTCTCTCTCTCTCTCTGCAAAGTGAATATACCAGTTAACCTCACCTCCGTGTGTATGTTTTTATTGAGGAACACTTACCCATGCACATTGATCTGCTGCTCTGTGCACGCACTCTCTCTCTCTCTCTCTGCAAAGTGAATATACCAGTTAACCTCACCTCCGTGTGTATGTTTTTATTGAGGAACACTTACCCATGCACGTTGATCTGCTGCTCTGTGCATGCATTCTCTCTCTCTCTCTGCAAAGTGAATATACCAGTTAACCTCACCTCCATGTGTATGTTTTTATTTAATTGATATGCAGTTATAAAGATACAACAAATTGACGATGAGTACAAACCTGAAAGTCAGTGGATATCACCAACTACACTGACAGTTAGGAGATGATAGAATTCGGAAGAAGGTAGAGAGACAGTGAGAGGAAGGAGTGAATCAGTACAGAGCAGGGTACCACAAATGCTAATAAAAGAATGCATGAGTAATAGTGCACAGCACGCAGGGAGAGACACACAACTTGTAAAGTTAAAGTGAAAATAACGTGATGATGCCCTTCTTTGGGAAAGCTGGAGAATTTAATAGTGCTAACGATAAATGGGACTCATAACCGAAAGGGTTGAACTGTATTATAATGCAAACAACGTGAATGTGGAAAAGAGAGCCTCCACGCTTCTCAGCTAATGGGTGCTAACATGTACATGTTCTTATGCAATTTATTAATTCCTGAAAAGCCAGCAAGCGCGATGTTCAATGAAATTGTTACAATTTTACAAAATCCGTAGACCCCTAAACCACTAATAATTGCTGAGAGATTTAGATTTCACAAAAGGAACCAGTTAATGGATGAAATAATTTCTGAATACATTGTAGAACCCCACAAACTTTCCCACTACAGTGACTTCATTGAAAAGTGGAGGGCCAGCACTTTTCAGATGTTAGTGATTGAGGAAATTCCAACTAGATCGGTACACGATCAAAGCTCTCAATGTGTTATCATTACGCAACTGCAGCAGAAATGGTAACAGTAACCACAGAATATCAGAGAAGGCCAGAAATGAACTGGACGAAGCAGCAACGTCAAGATTCCACAAAGCACACCTAGTGCCTTACACACTAAGTCCTAAAGTGGATGCTGAACTTCAGAGCTTGGAGGCAACTGGCATTCTCTCCAAGACTGGGTGCAGCAGTTGAGCCATGCACATTATCCTGGTGATCTAGAAAGGAAAGACCAGAGCTACTCACATATGTGGGCACTTCAAAGTGAGCCACAACCCTATGCTGCATACTGTGCAGTATCCTCTGCCATAAATGTAAGACAATTTTGCACCTTTGCCAGGTGGGGAGAGGTTTACAAAGATTGACTTGTCATAAGCCTATCCTCACAATCAACACTTACAAGAGAATGTACCAGTATAATCATCTTGTCTTTGGCATCGTATCAGCTCCAGCAATTTGGCAAAGAACAATGGACCAAAAGGTCCAAGATATCCCAGGAACACAACATTACTTTCATGACATTAATGTGACTGGCAAGAATGATGAAGAGCACCTCTGGAGACTTGTTAAAGTGTTTACCAGGCTGGGTAGGTACAGTCTGTGCGCAAAGAGAGAAAAATGTGAATCTTTCAAAATGAAATTTCGTATTGTGGACATGTCACTGACAAGTATGGCTTACAAAAGTCACAAGAGGAGACTGAAGCAGTGCTACAGGCACTCAAACCCAAAAATGTATCACAACTCAGGTCACACTTGGGCCTTGTAAATACTACCTCCGGTTTTTCCCAAACTTTGCTACAATGCTTCATCTATTGAACACACTGTTACCAACAGGAGAAAAGCAGGAGTGGTCAGAAAGATATGAAAGAGCATACAAGGAAATAAAATGACTAATAACATCTGATAAACTGCTCACCCATTATGACCCATCTCTGCCCACAGGACTGGCGTGTGATGCGTCCCTGTATAACATTGGTACCTTTTGGTCACACACTATGAAAAATGGATCTGAACATCTGATTGCATTTGCTTCTAGATCACTGACAAGTGCAAAACACAACTAAGCACAAATTGACTGAGAGGCCCTTAGTCTAGTATGAGGAGTAGAGAAGTACCACCACTACCTCTACAGACAAAAATTTACTCTTGTGACAGACCAGGAGCACCTTATATCCATTCTCAATCCCAGGAAGGGAATCCCAGTGATGTCTGCTGTCAGGTGGCACCTACTCTAGGTGCTAACTCTTAGGACATAGAGATCGAGGGTACCAAACAACACAGCAATACTGACGGCTTGTCGTGTCTTACACTGTTGACAACTGAAGAAGGAAGGGCTTCATTCTGTGACCCAGCAGATGTGGACCACACAGCATTGGTGAACCAGTTGCTGGTAACAAAATCTGAAACACAAAGAGCAACAAGGAATGACCTGATATTGTTAAAAGTCTATGGCATCACCATGCAGGGATGGCCAGATCATGGTAATCGTATGTTTGCCGAGTTCTCAGTGAGACAAGACCAACTATCTGTATGTCAAAGAATACTGGTGTGTAGATTTTGTATTGTGGCTCATTCTAAACTACACACTTGGTTATTAGAGAATCTGCATGAGGGACACTTGGGTGCAGTCAAGATGAAGAGTTTCACCTGGAACTGGAAGTGCTGGCCAGGAATAGATAGACAGATTGAAGTCTTGATCAAAAGCTGCTCAGGATGCCACTAGGTTCAAAATGCACCCCAACAGGTACTGTTACCACTGTGGCAATGGCCATCTTCACCTTGGCAAAAAGTGTAAATTGACTTTGCTGGGCTATTCATGAACTCCAAGTTTCTGATTGCTGTGGATGGTCATTTGAAGTGGCCTGAAGTCAACCGCCTCAGAAAAGACTCTTTCTGCGAGAGACCAGCTTCTCCAGAAATGACTTAACTGACAAAATTTTGAGTGACAACGGGCTACCATACACATCAAAAGAGTTCATACTATTCATGAAGAAAAATGGCATTAAACATTTCATGTTAGCTCCTCACCACCCAGCAACAAATGGGTTAGCTGAAAGCTTTGTCCTAACTTACAAACAGTCCAGGAAAGCGATGGACAAGGAGGGCATTTCTCATTAGCACAAAGTGGACAATTTCCTTTTTGTGAATCAGAACTCTGTTCATTAAAAACAACATATCAAACACCTGCAATGCTGTTCATGAGCAGGGATCTGAGATCTTGCATCTAACAAAATGGACACATTTCTTCTCAGTGATAATCATGTCACTAACAGCAATCTGACACCAAAACAAAGGAAGTTGTCTTTGACAAGACACCTGTCGAACCTGATGCCTCTCCACAGGTCCAGAGGTGCTATCCTTCTTTTAAAAAAATTTTTATTGAATTTTCAAATAGGTTACAGAATAAAAAAGAAAATTATCAACCCTTCCCCCCTCCCCTTAACCCCTCCCCCTAACATATCCTTATAGAAAGAAAGAAAGAAAGAAAGAAAAAAGAAAGGAAGAAAGAATGCCTTGATTTCGGAAGATCCCCACATGCTCCATGGAGTTCATAATAGCTTTAATATGTATATTTATTTCTTTCCCCAGATAACCAATAATTTTATCTTTGGAGCACCTATATATTTAATCATATTTTTTGTAAATAAGGGTGCCAAATTTTCAGAAATATTTCATATTTATCTCTTAAATTATAAGTAATTTTTTCAAGTGGAATGCAGCTAAAAATTTCATTCTTGGCCAAATTTCAACACCATTTCAGTTAACAAGGTCAACTAGACAACGTTGTCCATTATCACCTGCTTTATTTGTGTTGGCGATAGAACCATTAGCTGAATTAATTAGAACTGACTCAGATGTTGTGGGTTTCAGAGTTAATCAGGAGGAATATACGATTAACTTATTTGCTGATGATGTTCTGATTTATTTAACTAACCCATTACATTTGTTGTGTAAATTATCTTCTAGATTGGAAGAATATGAGAAAATATCAGGGTAGAAAATAAATTGGGATAAAAGTGAAATTCTACCCCTTACTAACAGAGGTGCTATCCTGAAAGAAACAGTGCCATCCAAAAGACTGAATCTTTAGTAGAGTGATGTTAATTATAGACTGTTATTGTGAAAGCATGTTCATTTGAATATGGTATGTCAAAGGGAAATTGAACGCTTTGTGACATATATAGTTTTATGTAATACTGATCTAACGGAGTGGGGGGGAAGTGTAATGTATGGATCTATTAGCACAATCACTCCCCTGAGCAGTACTTACTGACTGGTAACTTACCCATGTACTTCGATCTGTTGTTCTGCCATTCACTCTCTCTGCAAAATGAATACACCAGTTAACCTCACCTCTGCACACGTGTTTTTATTTAATTGATATGTACTTATACAGACACAACACGCACTCCCAGAAAATTGACACTCCTAACTCTCTCCACAGAGGAGCCATTTATGTGTAGTAAGGAGAGTGCACCCTGCACCTTCCTGAAGCCCACATTCATCTCTTTGGTCTTGTTGGAGTTCATCCTACTGTAAAAGAGTTTAAAGGTCTCTAACTGTGCGTTACGGAGAAGGTCCACGCACAATTTATATTGACAATACTGGCCTGAAGCCATGACTGCAGATCTATTCTCTTTCCAAATTTGTTTATTTTGATATGGATATCTCATGCATCCAATCAAAAACTCATCTGCATTATGGTCAGCTGACAAGATCGGTTTCCCAGCAGAACGAACTTCCTCTAATAGGTAAGAGAAAGAGAGAGGAAGATGAGAAAAAGAAAGAGGGAGAGGGAGAGAGAGAGGGGGACAGAGAGAGATTGAGAAAGAGGATGTATGTGTGTGTGAGAGAGAGAAGAGTGAGAGAGGGTGTGTGAGGGAGAGAGAAAGGAACAGTGAGTGTGTATGAGAGAGAATGAGAGAGCATGAGCTTGTGAGAAAGAGAGAAACAGATAGATGGGCAAAAAAGAGAGAGGAAGAAAAAGAGACACTGAATGGAGTATTTCTGAGAGAGGGACAAAGGGTCAAAATAGAGAGGCAAAGAAAGAAGACATAAGGTAGAGATAGGGGCAGTAAGGACTGAGAGAAGGACAAAGATACAGGAAGAAAGGTAGAGGTAAGGTTCAAGAAGGACAAAGATATAGATAGATAAGGAAAGTGAGACAGAGGAAACAAGCGGAGAGTGGGGGAGACAGAGATGCTAAAAGATATATAGTACACAGAAGCAGAGAAAGAGAAAGACAAATTCCACTAGTATGGAGTTTGATTTAATTGCATATCCTAGAAAAGAAAACCTGGTACTTTAAGTTTCCAGCCACTACTTAGTTAAATCCCAGTGAAACATAACTGAACCTTTTGAGGAAAACCATCTGCTATATCTAACCCTTGCAGTATCTGTTGCATGGAACAAGCCTTGCAACATCATCAAATATAGAGGCCAATGATCTGACAGGGTTCTCAGGGTCGTATTCCACAATGGGAAGCCTCAGCACAAATTGTTAGCACAGAGAACAGCCCGTTCTCACTGGTTTGTTGACTAATCACATATACACTTAAGTAGAATCTGCTCTAGTAAATGATACAGGAACCATGCACCTTCAGCTGTAATTTAGTCTGTTTTCTTTTCCTAAAATAGCAGCAGCAGTCTGCTCAAAGTAATGATGGAAAATCAGATTAGCTGACCCTGTTTAGGATTGCTCCTGTCCTAATTCGGATGACGATTAAGGCCAATCACAGATGGGGAGAGAGGGAGATCCTGTGGACATTGGAGTTGAATTGATTAGCTTACACGAATACGTAGGATTGGTCTGGTATTAGTAAATGGGATTACAGTGCTCAACTCAGGGGCCACTCCACCTTTCACAATGTCAACATTCTTACTGCCAAAATGAGAGAAATGAAGACTGTCTCTGTATTCTTTCAGGCAAGTCAGGTGGCCAATGTCAGAGTTTGACAGCTATTAAAGAAAGTTTGCTGCCTAATGATGTTGTATGGGTTGGGAACTGAGGATGTGAAAGAAATGAATCCATATAAGATATTCATAACAACCACAGCTCCATTTTGGTCACCCATTCTGTGGGCGAGGGTGCCATTCAGAGCAGTGTCACTTGAGAATCCGAGGTAAGCCTCATTCAGAAACTTCATAGCAAATGTCTAATCTGGAGCTTTAATGCCATGCTGGGAGTGGTGCCCTGTGTGATACCGTGGCTTTGGAGAGAGATTAATGTCTGCCCAGACAGAACTATTTCAAATAACAGTAGGTACCCCTGGTTTACTGGGCAATGGTTATCCCTCAATTAATATTTCTTAAGAAATTGAATATCTGGCCATTATCATATAAGTGACTAAGGAAAATGACATCAGGGTTCCCTTCTAGTCAAAAATCTCTAGCACTGAAGTCCTTACTACACTTGACTGGCTACATTGGGCAGGCCACATTCACTTTCGTGACACCGGACTTGTAAAGCACATTCTCTGTTCCAAGGTCTGTCATGGAACATGATTATCAGGTGGACAGAGAAGTCCAGAGAAAGTACTCAAAACCTTTGTTTTGCAACATCTCCACTGACTCACAGGGATTCCCTACCTGTGATGACTCAAAGTGGAGAAGAAGCATTCAGGATGGTGTCCATGCCTTGGGAGCACATGGCAATCATGGAGTTATACAGCCTTTAATCAATTCCTTGGGAGAACATGGAAATGATAGAACCGTAGAGCTATACTGCATAGAAATAGATTCTTCAGTACAACTCATTCACACTGACCAAGTAGTCTACTTGTCCTAAACCCACTTGCGTACCTTTGGCCCATATCTTTCTAAATCATTTTTTTAAATCATGGAAAGATACGGGCCAAATAAAAGCAAATACTTGTCTTAATGCTGGCAAATACTATCTAAATGTCTTTTAAACATTGTAATTTTATCACTTTTACAGCTTTATCTGGCATCTCATTGCATATACCCAACACTCTCTATGAAATTGATCCCTCCCATTGATCTAACAAGCATACCATCAGACAGGAGGTACTGTAGCATTCGGGCAAGGACTTGAACTTGAACTCTGAAAATGTTGTCACACAGAACCCTTTAAACATTTCTCCTCTCACCTTCAACCTCTATCCTGGGAGAATACTGTGATCATTCACCTAATCTATGCTCATTATGATTTTATAAAGCTCTATAAAGTCACCCATCAGCCTCCTGCATGCCAGGAAAAATAATCCCATCTATCTAGCCTGCATAAGCAACAGAAGGAGGGCACCATCTGTCTGTCCCATCAGACACCATCCGTGTGGAGTCAGCCGTTCAAATACTGTCCCATCAGACACCATCCGTGTGGAGTCAGCCGTTCAAATACTGTCCCATCAGACACCATCCGTGTGGAGTCAGCCGTTCAAATACTGTCTCTATCAGACACCATCCGTGTGGAGTCAGCCGTTCAAATACTGTCCCATCAGACACCATCCGTGTGGAGTCAGCCGTTCAAATACTGTCCCATCAGACACCATCCGTGTGGAGTCAGCCGTTCAAATACTGTCTCTATCAGACACCATCCGTGTGGAGTCAGCCGTTCAAATACTGTCTCTATCAGACACCATCCGTGTGGAGTCAGCCGTTCAAATACTGTCTCTATCAGACACCATCCGTGTGGAGTCAGCCGTTCAAATACTGTCTCTATCAGACACCATCCGTGTGGAGTCAGCCGTTCAAATACTGTCCCATCAGACACCATCCGTGTGGAGTCAGCCGTTCAAATACTGTCCCATCAGACACCATCCGTGTGGAGTCAGCCGTTCAAATACTGTCCCATCAAACACCATCCGTGTGGAGTCAGCCGTTCAAATACTGTCCCATCAGACACCATCCGTGTGGAGTCAGCCGTTCAAATACTGTCACATCAGACAACATCCATGTGGAGTCAGCCGTTCAAATACTGTCCCATCAGACACCATCCGTGTGGAGTCAGCCGTTCAAATACTGTCCCATCAGACACCATCCGTGTGGAGTCAGCCATTCAAATACTGTCCCATCAGACACCATCCGTGTGGAGTCAGCCGTTCAAATACTGTCCCATCAGACACCATCCGTGTGGAGTCAGCCGTTCAAATACTGTCTCTATCAGACACCATCCGTGTGGAGTCAGCCGTTCAAATACTGTCCCATCAGACAACATCCGTGTGGAGTCAGCCGTTCAAATACTGTCCCATCAGACACCATCTGTGTGGAGTCAGCCGTTCAAATACTGTCCCATCAGACACCATCCGTGTGGAGTCAGCCGTTCAAATACTGTCCCATCAGACACCATCCGTGTGGAGTCAGCCATTCAAATACTGTCCCATCAGACACCATCCGTGTGAAGTCAGCCGTTCAAATACTGTCCCATCAGACACCATCTGTGTGGAGTCAGCCGTTCAAATACTGTCCCATCAGACACCATCTGTGTGGAGTCAGCCGTTCAAATACTGTCCCATCAGACACCATCCGTGTGGAGTCAGCCGTTCAAATACTGTCCTATCAGACACCATCCGTGTGGAGTCAGCCGTTCAAATACTGTCCCATCAGACAACTCGCTGAAGAAAGCTGAAACCCACCTGAGGGACTTTCTGAGAAGTAATGTTTTGTGAGATCTTCCTTTGTCTCTCTATGACAAAGATTAAAGATTCAAGATTGTTTAATGGAATTTCCTCTACACAAGTGTAAGGAGAATAAAACATTTGTTACTCCAGATCCAATGCAACACCAAAAGAAACACAATAAGATGAAAAACACAATCATAATACATTTTAAAATATAATAAATAGAAGTGAGTTCTGATGAAGGCTCTTGGCCCAAGATGTTGACTGTTTTCCATAAATGTTGTCTGACCTGCTGAGTTCCTCCAGCAATTTGTGTGTTGCTCTGGATTTCCAGCATCTATAGAATCAGTACATATACTGTACATGGATTGATTGTACATCCATAGAATGACACTAGTATGTAAATAAGATAACTGGTGGGAAATAATAAAGTAATGCTGGACGCAGTGAGTGGAGGTTGCTGAACAGCTTTACTGCTTGGGGAAAGTAACTCTTTTTGAGCCTGCTGGTCCATTAAGACCATAAGTCATAGGAGCAGAGTTAGGCCATTCAGCCCATCAAGTCTGCTCCACCATTCCATTATGGCTGATACCTACATATCTGTAGGTAGGTGACCAAATCTGCACAAATTACTCCAAATAAGGCCTTACCAATGTCTTATAAAACCTCAACATAACATCCCATCTTCTGTACTCAATACATTGACTTATGAAGGCCAATGTGATTTCTTTTCATTAAGATTTGCATGTTCCTTTTAAATTCTTTAGCCCATATATCTGCCTTCTTACCATATCCTTTGATGCCCTGACCAATCAGGAAACGACCTTAAATATGCCCATGGACTTAGCCTCCACTGCAGTCTGTGGCAGAGCATTCCACAGATTCACTACTTGGTAGCTAAAAAAATTCCTCTTTACCTCTGTTCTAAAAGGTCACCCCTCAATTTTGAACCTGTGCTCTCAAGTTCTGGATACCCCCACCATAGGAAACATCCTCTTCACATCCACCCTATCTGTTCCTTTCAATATTTGGTAGATTTCAATGAGAACCCCACATTCCAGAGAATAAAGGCCCAAAGCTGCCAAACACTCCTCATATGTTCACCCCTTTATTCCCAGAATCATGTTCGTGAACCTCCTCTGAACCCTCTCCAATGACAACACATTCTTTCTGAGATATAAGAACATAAGAAATAGGAGCAGGAATAGGTCATCTGGCCCATCAAGTCTGCTCTGTCATACAACAAGGTCATGGCTGATTTGGCCATGGACTCATCTCCACCTACCTGCCTTTTCCCCATAACCCTCAATTCCCCTACTGTGCAAAAATCTATCCAACCTTGTCTTAAATATATTTACTGAGGTAGCCTCCACCGCTTCATTGGGCAGAGAATTCCACAGATTCACCACCCTCTGGGAAAAGCAGTTCCTCCTCATTTCCATTCAAAATCTACTCCTCCAAATCTTGAGACTACGTCCCCTAGTTCCAGTCTCACCTACCAGTGGAAACAACTTTCCTGCCTCTATCTTATCCATCCCTTTCATAATTTTATATGTTTCTATAAGATCTCTTCTCATACTTCAGAATTCCAACAAGTACAGTCCAGGTTACTCAATCTCTCCTCATAGTCCAACCCCCTCATCTCTGGAATCAACCGCCTCCAAAGCCAGATTTTACCATTTAAATAATAATCTGCTCTTTCATTTTTCCTTCCAAAGTGGATGACATCGCATTTACCAACATTGTACTCTATCTGCCAGAACCCTGCCCACTCATTTAACCTATCTGTATCTCTCTGCAGACTCTCTGTATCTTCTGCGCAATTTGCTTTTCCACTCAATTCAGTATCATCAACGAACTTAGATACACTACACTCAGCCCCCTCTTCCAGATCATTAATATATATCGTGAACAGTTGCGGGCCCAGCACTGACCCCTGCGGCACACTGGTCACCACTGATTGCCAACCAGAGAAACACCCATGCATGCCAACTCTTTGCTTTCTTTCAGTTAACCAATCCTCTATCGATGCTAACACATCTCCCCCAACACTCTGCAGCCTTATAATAGGGTTAAATCTTCTATGTGGCACCTTATCGAATGCCTTTTGGAAATCTAAGTAAATAAAATCCACCTGTTCCTCTCTATCCACTGCACTCATTATATCCTCAAAGAACTCCAGAAATTTGTCAAACAGGACCTGCCTTTACTGAATCAATGTTGCGTCTGCCTGATGGACCCATTTCTTTCCAGATGCCTCACTATTTCTTCTTTAATGATAGCTTCAAGCATTTTCCCAACTACAAATGCTAAATTAACTGGACTATAGTCATCTGCCTTTTGCCTACATCCCTTTTCGAACAATGGTGTGATACTCACCACCTTCCAATCCACCGGGACCTGCCCAGACTCCAGAGAATTTTAGTAAATCATCACCAAAACCTCTACTATAAATTCTGCCATTTCTTTCAGTACCCTGGGATGCATTCCATCAGGACCAGGGGACTTGTCTATCTTCAGGCCCACAAGTTTTCTCAGCACTACCTCTTTAGTGATGGCTATTGTATTGATGTCTTCACCTCCCATCGCATCCATGTGGGGCCCAAAACGATTGATAATACTCCTTTGGTAGAAATGCATCTCCACCCCAACACCCAAAATAGTTGAATTACAAACAAGAGAAAATCTGCAGGTGCTGGAAATCCAAGCAACACACCCAAAATGCTGCCTGGCCTGCTGAGTTCCTCCAGCATTTTGCGTTAGGTGAATTAGGTTGATATAGTTTCCTCTCTCATCCTCATTTCTACACCCATGTAAATGTACCTTTACTCAAAGGATAGAACCATAGAACACTTCGGCACAATACAGGCCCCTCAGCCCTCCATGTTGTGCTGACCCATATAATCCTCAAAAAAAGTACTGAACTCACACTACCCTATAACTCTACATTTTTCTTTCATCCATGTGCCTGTCCAAGAGGCTCTTAAATACCCCTAATGGTTTAGACTCCACCACCATCCCTGGAAAGTCAGTCCAGGCACTCACAATCCTCTTTGCAAAAAACTTACCCCTGATGTCTCCCCTAAACTTCCCTCCCTTAATTTTGTACATATGCCCTCTGGAGTTTGCTAGTGGTGCCCTGGGAAACAGGTACTGACTATTCACCCTATCTATGCCTTTCATAATCTTGTAGACCTCTATCAAGTCCCCTCTCATTCTTCTACGCTCCAAAGAGAAAAGTCCCAGCTCTGTTAACCTTGCCTCATAAGACTGGTTTTCCAATCCAGGCAACATCCTGGTAAATCTCCTCTGCACCCTCTCCATAGCTTCCACATCCTTCCTATAATGAGGTGACCAGAATTGAACACAATACTCTAAATGCGGTCTCAACAGAGATTTGTAGAGTTGCAACATGACCTCTCTACTCTTGAACTCAATCCCCCTGTTAATGAAGCCTAGCATCCCATAGGCCTTCTTAACTACCTTATCAACCTGTGCAGTGACCTTGAGGGAAGTATGGATTTGAACCCCAAGGTCCCTTTGTTCATCCACATTCTTAAGTAACTGACATTAATCCTGTACTCAGTCTTCTGGTTTGTCCTTCCAAAATGCATCACCTCACACTTGTCCGGATTGAACTCCATCTGCCATTTTTCTGCCCAACTCTGCAGCCTGTCTATATCCTCTTGTAACCACTGACAACCTACAGCTCCATCCACAACTCCTCCGATCTTCATGTCGTCCGCAAATTTACTCACCCTTCTTTCTGCCTCTACATCCAGGTCATTTATAAAAATCACAAATAGCAGGGGTCCCAGGACAGATCCCTGCGGCACTCCACTAGTCACCGACCTCCAGGCAGAATACTTTCCTTTCACAACTACCCTCTGCTTTCTTCCTTTAAGCCAATTTTTTATCCAAGCTGCCAAGGTTCCACTTATCCCATGCCTCAAGACTTTCTGGATGAGTCTCTCATGAGGGAACTTGTCAAATGCTTTGCTAAAGTCCATATAGACCACATCCACTGCCCTACCCTCATCAATTTCTTTTCTTACCTCTTCAAAAAACTCAATCAGGCTCATGAGACATGATCTTCCCTTCACAAAGCCATGTTGACTATTCAATAGACAATAGACAATAGACAATAGGTGCAGAAGTAGACCATTCGGCCCCTCCAGTCTGCACCGCCATTCTGAGATCATGGCTGATCATTCACTATCAATACCCAGTCCCTGCCTTGTCCCCATATCCCTTGATTCCCCTATCCATCAGATATCTATCCAGCTCCTTCTTGAAAGCATCCAGAGAATTGGCCTCCACTGTCTTCCGAGGCAGTGCATTCCACACCTCCACAACTCTCTGGGAGAAGAAGCTCTTCCTCAACTCTGTTTTAAATAACTGACCTCTTATTCTCAATCCATGCCCTCTGGTACTGGACTCTCCCAACATCTGGAACATATTTCCTGCCTCAATCCTATCAAATCCTTTAATTATCTTAAACGTTTCAATCAGATCCCCTCTCAATCTCCTCAATTCCAGCGTGTACAAGCCCAATCTCTCCAATCTCTCTGCGTAAGACAGCCCTGTCATCCCAGGAATCAACCTAGTGAATCTACGCTGCACTTCCTCAATTGCCAGAATGTCCTTCCTTAATCCTGGAGACCAAAACTGTACACAATATTCCAGGTGTGGTCTCACCAGGGCCCTGTACAAATGCAAAAGAACATCCTTGCTCTTGTATTCAATTCCCCTTGTAACAAAGGCCAACATTCCATTTGCCCTCTTCACTGCCTGTTGCACTTGCTCATTCACCTTCATTGACTGGTGAACTAGGACTCCTAGGTCTCTTTGCATTTCTCCCTTACCTAACTCTACACCATTCAGACAATACTCTGCCCTCTTGTTCTTGCTTCCAAAGTGGATAACTTCACATTTATTCACATTGAATGACATCTGCCAAGTATCTGCCCACTCACTCAGCCTATCCAAGTCTCCCTGTATTCTCCTAACGTCCTCTTCGCATGTCACACTGCCACCCTGTTTAGTATCGTCAGCAAACTTGCTGATATAGTTTTCAATGCCCTCATCTAAATCATTGACATAAATCGTAAAGAGCTGTGGTCCCAATACAGAGCCCTGTGGTACCCCACTAGTCACATCCAGCCAGTCTGAGAAACACCCATTCACTGCTACCCTTTGCTTTCTATCTGCCAACCAGTTTTCTATCCATGTTGAAACCCTGCCCCCAATGCCATGAGCTCTGATTTTACTCACCAATCTCTTATGTGGCACCTTATCGAATGCCTTCTGAAAATCTAGGTACACAACATCTACTGGCTTACCCTCGTCTAACATCCTTGTTACACCCTCAAAAAACTCCAACAAATTAGTCAAGCATGATTTCCCCTTGGTAAATCCATGCTGGCTCGGCCTAATCCTATTTCTGCCATCTAGATGTGCCACTATTTTGTCCTTAATAATGGACTCAAGCATCTTCCCCACGACTGACGTTAGGCTAACAGGGCGATAGTTCTCCGTTTTCTCCTTCCCTCCCTTCTTGAAAAGTGGGACAACATTAGCCACTCTCCAATCTTCAGGAACTGATCCTGAATCTAAGGAACATTGGAAAATGATTACCAATGCATCCGCAATTTCCTGAGCCACCTCTTTTAGCACCCTCGGATGCAGACCATCTGGACCCGGGGATTTATTAGCCTTCAGTCCTACCAGTCTACTCATCACAGTTTCTTTCCTAATGTCAATCTGTCTCAATTCCTCTGATATCTTAAGACCCTGGCCCATCCATACATCTGGGAGATTGCTTGTGTCCTCCCTGGTGAAGACAGATCTAAAGTATGCATTAAATTCTGTTGCCATTTCCCTGTTTCCCATAACAATTTCTCCCAATTCATTCTTCAAGGGGCCAACATTGTTCTTAACTATCTTCTTTCTCTTCACATAGCTAAAAAAGCTTTTGCTATCCCCTTTTATATTCCTGGCTAGACTGAGCTCATACCTGATTTTTTCTCTCCGTATTGCTTTTTTAGTTAAGATCTGCTGTTCCTTAAAACTTTCCCAATCATCTGTATTCCCACTCATCTTAGCCCTGTCATACTTCTTTTTCTTTAATGCTATACAATCTCTGACTTCCTTTGTCAACCACTGTGGCCCCTTCCCCCTCTTTGAATCCTTCCTTCTCGTTGGAATGAACTGCATTTGCATCTTTTGTATTATGCCCAAGAATATCTGCCACTGCTGATCCACTGTCTTTCCTGCCAGGGCATCCGCCCATTTAACTTTGGCCAGCTCATCCCTCATGGCTCCGTAGTCTCCTTTATTTAATTGCAACACTGACACCTCTGATCTGCCCCTATCCCTCTCAAATTGTAGATAAAAACTTATCATGTTATGATCACTACTTCCTAATGGCTCCTTTACTTCAAGATCACTTATCAATTCCTGTTCATTACACATCACCAAGTCCAAAATAGCCTCGTTCCTGGTTGGCTCAAGCACAAGCTGTTCCAAAAATACATCCCTTAGACACTCCACAAACTCCCTATCCTGGGGTCCAAGATTCTCCCAGTCCACCTGCATGTTGAAATCTCCCATAACGACTGCATTACCTTTAGCACATGTCAATGTAAACTCCCTAATCAACTTGTACCCAATATCCACGCTACTGTTTGGGGGCCTGTACACAACACCCATTAGGGTCTTTTTACCCTTACTGTTCCTCAGCTCAATCCACACAGACTCTACTTCCCCTGTTCCCAAGTCACCCCTTGCTAAGGACTGAATCTCATTCCTCACCAACAGGGCCACCCCACCCCCTCTTCCCATATTTCTGTCTCTACGATAGCTCGTATACCCTGGTACACTCAATCCCCAGGCCTGATCCCCTTGCAGCCATGTCTCCGTTATCCCAACAATATCGTAGTTCCCCATTTTCATCTGAGCTTCAAGCTCATCTGTCTTATTTCTGACACTACGCGCATTCAAGTATAGAATTCTTAGCCCATTCCTCCTCTCTTTGCTTAAAACACTGTCTACTGTACCTAACCCAGCTCCTTGAACTTCCATCGGGCAAATTGCACCCTGAATTTTGATGACCTTCTCAAGATCACCCAAACCTTGTACACATTTAACCCCATGCACCTTCTGACCAACCCTCTGGATCTGGATCCCTGCCCCCTGCACATCTAGTTTAAACCCCCCCGAGCAGCACTGGCAAATACTCCTGCAAGAATGTTAGTACCCCTCCGGTTCAGATGTAGACCGTCCCTTCGAAACAGATCCCAATGTCCCTGGAACAAAGACCAATTATCCAAAAACCTGAACCCTTCCTTCCTGCACCATGCTCTCAGCCTCGTATTAATGTGCATAATCATTCTATTCTTCGCCTCACTCGCACGTGGCACAGGTAGCAATCCCGAGATTGTCACCCTGGAGGTCCTGCCTTTCAGCTTCACTCCTAACTCCCTGAACTCTCTAAGCAGGACCCCCTCACTCACCTTACCTACATCATTGGTCCCTACATGGACCACTACATCTGGGTTCATGAGTAGACTGTACTTTTCCAAATGCTCATAGATCCGATCCTTAAGAATCCTTTCCAGTAGTTTGCATACCACCGACCTAAGACTCACCGGTCTATAGTTCCCAGGTTTCTCCCTATTACCTTTTTTAAACAAGGGAACTACATTTGCCATTCTCCAGTCCTCCGGCACTTCCCCGGCAGCCAAAGAGGATTCAAAGGTCATAGCTAATGCTCCTGCAATCTCTTCTCTCAATTCCCACAACAACCTGGGGTGTATCATATCTGGCCCTGGGTTTTATCAATCTTAATGTTTTTAAGAAGATCCAGCACTTCTTCTTCCTTAATCTCCACATTGTCCAGCACACAGGCCCACTCTACTTCAACCTCATCCTGATCAAGATCCTTTTCACTTGTGAATACTGAAGCAAAGTATTCACTTAGGACCTCCCCAACCTCCTCCGCTTCCAGGCACATGTTGCCCTCTTTATCCTTTAGCGGTCGCATCTTCTTTCTCATCATCCTCCTATTCTTCACATACGCATAGAATGCCTTGGGGTTTTCCTTGATCCTACATGCCAAGGCCTTCTCATGCCCCCTTCAAGCTCTGCTAAGTCCTTTCTTTAGCTCTTTCCCGGCTACCCTATATTTCTCATAAGCCCCTCCTACTTCCTGCTTCTTATATCTAACAAATGCTTCCTTCCTCCTCTTGACGAGTTGTCTCACATGTTTCGTCAGCCACGGTTCCCTTTTCCTACCATTTTTTCCTTGCCTCAGTGGGACAAACCTATCGTGAACCTAGCTGAAGTGGTCCCTAAACTCCCTCCACATTACTTCTGTGCCCTAACCCTTTGAATATCTGTTTCCAATTTACTCTCGCTAGTTCCTGCCTCATCCCTTCAAAGTTAGCCCTTCCCCAGTTAAGCACTTTACCATTTTGTCTGACTTTATCCCTTTTCATAGCTATGCTGAAGCTAAGGGAGTTGTGGTCACTCTCACCAAAATGCTCCCCCACCAAGAGGTCTGTCACCTGACCAGGTTCATTACCCAGAACTAGATCCAGTATAGCCTCTCCTCTCGTCGGCCGGTCCACATACTGTGTCAGGAATCCCTCTTGAACACACCTGAAAAATTCAGCCCCATCTCTCCCCCTTGCACTCAGGAGGTGCCAGTCAATATGAGGGAAGTTGAAATCACCCACAACTACTACCCTGTATTTCCTGCACCATTCTAAAATCTGCCTGCTTATCTGCTCTTCAGTGTCCCGAGGGCTATTTGGGGGCCTATAGACTACTCCCAGCACAGTGATTGATCCCTTCCTATTTCTGACTTCCACCCAGACTGACTCCGTGGACACTCCTTCTGCAGCGCCCTCCCTTTCTACAGCCGTGATACTATCCCTGACCAGCAATGCCACTCCCCTCCCTTTTCTACCTCCCATGCTATTCCTTTTAAAACACCTGAACCCCGGGACCTGCATCATCCAATCCTGCCCTTCCTCCAACCAAGGTACAGGATGTACAAGAGCATAGGGAAAGTTCATGAATTTGGGTTGGTACCTCACCCTGAGCAATGTGGAAGCCTAATCCTGTGGGTGAGAGAACATTACAAGGGTGTCTCTCCGCAGGAAGTAACCAAAGGCAATAATGATCATCCAGTGAAAACACTATAAAAATTAAATTATCTCTTCATTGTGCTGGAATGAGAGATAAAGCAATCCCTAACATAAAATGTCAGCGATTAACTCTGAAGGACATGAACAGAACTGAAATCGTAATTCACAGGTTAAGGTGGAACTAAAGCAACAGGAGTCAGTGTTACAGATGGTGGAAGCCCCTCTTTAAGGATTTGCTGAGAGTCTCTGGTGGCCTTAAGGTTATTAATAAAGTCATTAGCTAATATAATGAGAATGTATTAGGCTTCCAAGTCAGAATGGGAGAGGCACTTTAATAAAATAAAGTGAAAATAAACTGCAGAGAATTGAAAAGTAATTGAACATGGCAATTACTAACTCAAGTTCACATGACCTTTATCCCTTTAGTCAAGAAAACATAGAATAGATCTCTTCACTACCACTATTAAAAGGATGGATGAAGGTGCATTGGTAAACCAGTGGAAACTTTCCTATTTTGAGATAAAAATAATAGAATTCCCAAAAACTTACCCCCACTTAACAACAACATATTTGCCACCCCAACAGAGCAGTTTCAGGAAATCCCTGGAAATGTGAACCACTGCTGTATCCCTCACAGAGACATTGAGGCTATCACATTGCTAAGTTATTTCAGAACCAATATACATTGTAGCGTTGTCACTGGCCTTAGCTTAGAAGGGCATCTTGTCCACATGGGTAGCTAAGCGAAGGGATCTGTTTCAACGCTGTATGACTTCATTACTCTATAGTTCAATATTGTCTTATTTTAGTTTAGTTGAGAACGAGGTGGAATAGACCCTTCCAACCCTTGGAGCCACACCGCCCAGCAATCCTCTGATTCAATCCCAGCCTAATCAAGGGACAATGTACAATGACCAACTAACCTACCAAACAGTTTGGTTTTGGACTGTGGGAAGACACTGGAGCACCTGGAGGAAACACATGTGGTCAAGGGGAGAACATGCAAACTCCTCATGCGAATTAAACCCAGGTCACTGGTACTGTAAAGCACTGTGCTAACCACTACACTACCATCTTACCCCTGTGTTATACAGGAAAAATTGGTGACTGAGGCCTTTTTGCAAACAGCCTTATAGCATACCCATTAGCTGCTTCCCAGATTCCTGATCTCCCTCGAGGACATTTCTGGATGTTTATCCCACCTAGGACTGGAGGGAGGCAAATGTTGTCCCCTTGTTCAAAAAAGGTAGTAAGGATAGTCCAGGTAATTACAGATCAGTGAGCCTTACGTCTGTGGTGGGAAAGCTGTTGGAAAAGATTCCTAGAGATAGGATCTATGGGCATTTAGAGAATCATGGTCTGATCAGGGACAATCAGCATGGCTTTGTGAAGGGCAGATCGTGCCTAACAAGTCTGATAGAGTTCTTTGAGGAGGTGACCAGGCATATAGATGAGGGTAGTGCAGTGGATGTGATCTACATGAATTTTAGTAAGGCATTTGACAAGGTTCCACATGGTAGGCTTATTCAGAAAGTCAGAAGGCTTGGGATCCAGGGAAGTTTGGCCAGGTGGATTCAGAATTGGCTTGCCTGCAGAAAGCAGAGGGTTGTGGTGGAGGGAGTACATTCAGTTTGGAGGGTTGTGACTAGTGGTGTCTCACAAGGATCAGTTCAGGGACCTCTACGTCTTGTGATTTTTATTAACGACCTGGATGTGGGGGTAGAAGGGTGGGTTGGCAAGTTTGCAGATGACACAAAGGTTGGTGGTGTTGTAGATAGTGTAGAAGATTGTCAAAGATTGCAGAGAGACATTGATAGGATGCAGAAGTTGGCTGAGAAGTGGCAGATGGAGTTCAACCCGGAGGAGTGTGAGGTGGTACACTTTGGAAGGACAAACTCCAAGGCAAAGTATAAAGTAAATGGCAGGACACTTGGTAGTGTGGAGGAGCAGAGGGATCTGGGAACATGTCCACAGATCCCTGAAAGTTGCCTCACAGGTTGATAGGGTAGTTAAGAAAGCTTATGGGGTGTTAGCTTTCATTAGTCGAGGGTTAGAGTTTAAGAGACGCGATGTAATGATGCAGCTCTATAAAACACTAGTTAGGCCACACTTGGAGTACTGTGTCCAGTTCTGGTCGCCTCACTATAGGAAGGATGTGGAAGCATTGAAAAGGGTACAGAGGAGATTTACCAGGATGCTGCCTGGTTTAGAGAGTATGCATTATGATCAGAGATTAAGGGAGCTAGGGCTTTACTCTTTGGAGAGAAGGAGGATGAGAGGAGACATGATAGAGGTGTACAAGATATTAAGAGGAATAGACAGCCAGCGCCTCTTCCCCAGTGCACCACTGCTCAGTACAAGAGGACATGGCTTTAAGGTAAGGGGAAGGAAGTTCAAGGGGGATATTAGAGGAAAATTTTTCACTGAGAGAGTGGTTGGTGCGTGGAATGCACTGCCTGAGTCAGTGGTGGAGGCAGATACATTAGTGAAATTTAAGAGACTACTAGACAGGTATATGGAGGAATTTAAGGTGGGGGGTTATATGTGAGACAGGGTTTGAGGGTTGGCACAACATTGTGGGCCTAAGGGCCTGTAATGTACTGTACTATTCTATTCTCAGGCCCAGGAGATCCCATGAACCCAACTGATCATTGCCATTACACTGGAAGTGAATTCCACATACAAAGATGTCTCTCCTGTACTCTGTCCGTTCTCACATTTAATCATGTATGATTAAGACCGAGGCTTCAGAAGGCACAGGTCAATCTGCATTTGGAGTATTCTGAGCAATTTCAGAACATAGCACATCACAGGCCCTTCGGCCCACAATGTTGTGCCAACCACGTAACCTACTCTAGAACCTGCCTAGAATTACCCTACCACATAGCCCACTAATTTTTCTAAGGTCCATGTACCTATCACCACCATCACTGGCAGTGCATTGCACGCACCCACCACTCTCTGTGTGAAATACTTACCCCTGACATCCCCTCTGCACCTACTTCCAAGCACCTTAAAACTATGTCCCCTCATGTTTCAGCCCTAGGAAATGGCCTAAAGAGAAGCACTGTCGACGTTACGGGCCGAGACCCTTCATTGACCCAAAACGTCAACAGTGCTTCTCCTTATAGATGCTGCCTGGCCTGCTGTGTTCCACCAGCATTTTGTGTGTGTTGTTGTTTGAATTTCCAGCATCTGCAGATTTCCTCATGTTTACTCTAAGTGGGGTCTAACCAAGGTCTTGTAAAGCTGTAACATTACTTCACGGCTCTTGTACTCAATCCAATGGTTAATGAATACCAACACACCATACACCTTCTTAACAACACTGTCAACCTGCGCAGCAGCCTAACATTAACCCTAACCCTAATGTGGACATGAATCCCAAGACCTATCTGACCCTCCACACTGTAGAGTCTCACTATGAATACTATATTCTTGTCTTCTAATTTGACCTACAAAAATGAAACACTTCACACTTTTCTGGGTTAAAGTCCATCTGCCACTTCTCAGCCCAGTTCTGCATCCTATTGATGTCCCGTTGTAACGACTGGCAACCTCCAGACTATCCACAACATCCCCAACCAGTGTGCCAGCAGCAAACTTACTAACCCACCCTTCTGATTCTTCATCCAGATAATCTGTAAAAATCATAAAGAAGAGGGGCCCCAGAACAGATCCCTGCAGGATACCACTGGTCACCAACCTCCATGCAGAATATGACCCATCTACAACAACTTTTTGCCTCCTGTGAGCAAGCTAATGCTGGATTCACAAAGCAAGGTCTCCCCCATGCATGGGGGACTTTTTCAAATGCCTTATACACTACATCCACTGCTCTACCTTCATCAATGTGTTACATCCTCAAAGAATTCAATCAGCCTTGTAGAGCATGACCTGCCCTTGACAAAGCCATACTGACTATCCCTAAACAGATTATGTCTCTCCACATGCTCATAAATCCTGCTTTACAGGATCTTCTCCAACAAATAGCCCACTACTAAAGTAAGACTCGCCGGTCTATAATTTCCTGGGTTATCTTTACTCCCTTTCTTGGCCAAGAGAACAACATTTGCAGCCCTCCAATCCTCTGGTACTTCTCCCATCCTGATTGTGATGCAAAGATCATCGCAAGAGGCTCAGCAATCTTCTCCCTCACCTCCCACAGTAGCCTGGGGTGCATCTCATCCAGTCCTGGTGACTTATCTAATGTTTTTAATGTCAATATTCTCAAGCATTTTGGTCCATCATAAGTCATCCTTACAATTGCTAAGGCCCTTTTCCCTGGTGAATACTGAAGCAAAGTATTCAATAAGTAGCTCCGCTACCTCCTCCGACTCCATGCACTCGTTTCCACTATCATATCTGATTGGTCTGACCATATCTCACCCAGCTCATCCTCCTGCTCTTCACATACTTGTAGAATGCCTTGGGGTTTTCCTTAATTTTGCCTGCCAAGGCCTTCTCACAGCCTCTTCTGGCTCTTCTAATTTCCTTCTTAAGCTCCTTCCTGTTAGCCTTATAATCTTCTAGATCTCTAATATTAGCTAGCTCTCTGAACCTTTTGTAAGCTTTTCCTTTCTTCTTGACCAGATTTATTACAGCCTTTGTACACCACGGGTCCTGCACCCTACCATAACTTCCCTGTCTCATTGGAACATACCTATGCAGAACTTCACACAAATATTCCCTGAACATTTGCCACATTTCTTCTGTACTTTTCCTTGAGATCAAACTGTTTCCAGTTTAAGCTTCCAATTTCCTGCCTGATAGCCTCATAATTCCCCTTACTCCAATTAAACACTTTTCTAACTTGTCTGTTCCTATCTCTCTCCAATGCTGTTGTAAAGGAGATAGAATTATGATCACTATCTCCAAAGTGCTCTCCCACTGAGAGACCTGACACCTGACCAGGTTCATTTCCCAATATCAGATCAAGTTCAGCCTCTCCTCTTGTAGGCTTATCTACATACTGTGGCAGGAAGCCTTCCTGAACACATCTAACAAACTCCACCCCATCTAAACCCCTTGCTTTAGGGAGATGCCAATCAATACTTGGGAAATTAAAATCTCCCATCATGACAACTCTGTTATTATTACACCTTTCCAGGATCTGTTTCCCTATCTGCTCCTCGATATCCCTGTTACTATTGGGTGGCCTATAAAAAACACACAGTAAGGTTATTGACCTCTTCCTGTTCCCAATCTCCACCCACAGAGACACTGTAGACAATCCCCCCATGTCTTCCTCCTTTTCAGCAGCTGTGACACTATCTCTGATCAGCAGTGCCATGTCTCCACCTCTTTTGCCTCCCTCCCTGTCCTTTCTGAAATTTCTAAACCCTGGCACTTGAAGTAACCATTCCTGTCCCTGAGTCTCTGTGATGGCCACCACATTATATCCCCAAGTACTGATCCATGTTCTAAGCTCACCTGATTTGTTCACAACACTCCTTGAGTTAAAATAGATACATCTCAAACCTTTGGTCTACCGGGGAGCGTGTCCCTTCTCTATCACCTGCCTCTCCTCCCTCACACTCTGTCTCCTATCTTTCTCTATCTGAGAGCCAGATGCCTCTTCCCCGTCTCTTCAGTTTGGCACCCGAAACATTTCTATCACATCCAAACCTTTGATTTCTGTCCATACAAACAGTCCTCGCATGACCTTTATCCTCCTCCACCTCACCATCTGATCTACAATTCTGGTTTCCCTCCCCTTGCAAATCTAGTTTAACCCCCCCCCCCCCCCCCAGAGCAGCACTAGCAAACTTTCCCGCAAAGATGTTAGTCCCCTTCCAGTTCAGGTGCAAACCATTCTGTTGGAACAGGTCCCATCTTCCCTGGAACAAGGCCCAATTATCCAGAAACATGAAGCCCTCCCTTCTGCATCATCTCCTTAGCCACGTATTTAGCTGCATTATCTTCCTATTTCTAGCCTCACTCGCACGTGGCACAGGTAGCAATCCTGAGATTGCAACCCTGGAGGTCCTGTTTTTCAACTATGCACCTAACTCCCTAACCTCTCTTTGCAGGACCTCCTGCAAATTGGTCCTACACGGACCACGACATCTGGCTGCTCACCCACCCTCCTGAGAATACCAAGAACTCTATCCAAAATATCACGAACCCTGGCACCACGGAGGCAACAGACCATCCGAGATTCTCCCACAGGACCTCTTATCTGTCCCCCTAACTATCGAATCCCCTAACACTACTGCTCTCCTCTTTTCCCTCCTTCTGTTCTGAGCTGAGAGACCAGTCTTGGTGCCAGGGATGCAACCACCGCAACTTATCCCTGGTAGGTCATCCCCATCAACGGTATCCAAAATGGTATACTTATTGTTGATGGAAATGGCCACAGGGGTGCTCTGCTCATTCTGTCTAATTCCCTTCCCTCTCCTGACAGTCACCCAGCTACCTGTCTCCTGACTTTTAAGAGATAGAGTTGTGATCACTACCTCCAAAATGCTTTCCCACCAAGAGATCTGACACGTGATCAGGTTCATTTTCCAATACCAGATCAAGTACAGCCTCTCCCCGGTAGGCTTATTGTGTCAGGAAACACTCCTAAACACACCTAACAAACTCCACCCTAACTAAACCCATTGTTCTAAGGAGATGCCGGTCAATATTAGGAAAGTAAATTTTTCCCATCACAACAACCCTATTATTATTGCACCATTCCAGAATCTGCCTCCCTATCTGCTCCTCAATGTCTCTTAGGGTATCTATAAAAAACGCTTACTGCCCCCTTCCTGTTTCTGACTTCCACCCACACTGATTCAGTAGACAATCCCTCCATGACTTCCCCTTTTTCTGCAGCCATGACACTATCTCTGATTAGCAATGCCACGCCCCACCTCTTTTGCCTCCCTCCCTGTCTTTTTTGAAACATCTAAAGCCTGGCACACTCAGCAGCCATTCCTGCCCCTGAGTCATCCAAGTCTCTGTAATGGTCACAATGTCATAGTTCCGCGTATTCATCCACGCTCAAAGTTCATCCACCATGTTTATGACATTCCTTGCATTAAAATAGACACATAATGCTTGGGGCTATCGGTGCGTGATGCCAAGGGGAAACACCCAGATCGTGTCTCCCGTTTGCGCAGACGCGGTGTAGTGCACACCAGAACAAACTCACACATACAATATCAGACAGCACACCATGTACATTTTACGGATTACACTTTATAAATCTGACTAGAACTAGGTAATTAATAGTGATACAATATAAAAAGAAAGAAAAAGGTGCCAAAACTTATCAAATTCAATCAGTTCGTGCACAACCATTGGAGCTCAATTATCGAAGCCTTCCATCCTCGTTCGATCTTCTCCCACCTCCTCGACCTGCCACCCGGGACCAACCTCGATGGTCAACCAGAGCGGATCCAGCACGTCCTTACTCTTCGGTTCTCCTCCCGAGAAACCCGCGCACTCACTCCAGGTTCCCACACATACAGATAGAACAACATCGCTACCATTGGTTAGTTCTTCCATTATCAATAATTATAACCCAAACATTCCAACTAAACAGAGCATTACCTCATCAGGTATATGCACAGAAGCCATTTCATTATAACGCTACAGAGAAGCCATTTTATATAAGCAGTTAACAGTTAACATACAGTTAATAATCTGAGAACCCTACAAACACATCTCAAACGATCAGGCTAAGTGCATCTTCCTTCTATCATCTGCCTATCCTTCCTCACAAACTGCATACAAGCCATCTCTACTTGTTCACCAACCACCCCTCCTCTGCCTCTTCAGTTCAGTTCCCACCCCCCAGCAATTCTACTTTAAACTCTCCGCAGTAGCCTTAGCAAATCTCCCCACCAGGATATTGGTCCCCTGGGATTCAAGTGCAACCCATCCTTTTTGTACAAGTCACACCTGCCCCAAAAGAGGTCCCAATGATCCAGAAATCTGAATCCCTACCCCTGCTCCAATCCCTCATGCACGCATTTATCCTCCACCTCATTCTATTCCTATTCTCACTGCCGCGTGGCACAGGCAGTAATCCTGAGATTACTACCCTTGAGGTGCTACTTCTCAGCTTCCTTCCCAACCCCCTGTAGTCTGTCTTCAGGACCTCCTCCCTTTTTCTACTTATGTCACTGGTACCAATATGTACCACGACCTCTGGCTGTTCACCCTTCCATTTCAGGATATTGTAGATGCACTCAGAAACATCATGAACTCAGGGACCTGGGAGGCAAACTACCAGCTGTGTTTCTTTTTCACACCCCTAGAATGGTCTGTCTGTCCTCCTAACTGTAGGGTCCCCTAGTACTGCTGCCATCTTCTTCCATTCCCTACCCTTCTGAGCCACAGGCCCAGACTCAGTGTCAGAGGCACGGCCACTGTTGCTTCCCCCAGGAAGGTCGTCCCCCCACTCAAAATGGAGTACTTATTGTTAAGGGGGATGGCCACAGGTGTGCTCCCCACTGCCTGACGCTCTCCCTTCCCTGCCACCCACTTATCTGTCTCCAGTGGCCCCGGTGTGACTGCTCCTATCGATCACATCCTCACTTTCCCCAACAAGTCAAAGGTCATCGAGCTGCAGCTCCAGTTCCCAAACTCGGTCTCTAAGGAGCTGCAGCTCAGCGCACCTGGCACAGATGTGACCACCAAGGAAGCTGGAAGGCTCCTGGATATCCAGAGTAGAAAACTGGCTGTGCAGTCATACCCACTATTCTTAAGTTAGAGGAGAAAAGAGATCTGAAAGTAACTTACGTCTTACCTCACCTAGGCCCGTCCTCGCCGAAGCCTCCGTTGACTGCTCCTTCAACGACCATTCCACAAGGCTGTGTCTCTCTTTTATCCTGGAACCTTCTCAGTGGCTTTGTGTGATGACAAGTAACTGCGTCTGCACACTTCTCCCAATTGAATCACCCACTGAAAGAAACTCCTCACTCTTTAAATCTTCTCAGTGGCCTAGTGTGATGATGAGCTACTGCATCTGCACACTTCTCCCAATTGAATCTTGGCTTTTTAATCTAAGAAAGGAAGTGACGGCATTGAAGAAGGTCTAGAGGAGGTTCAGAAGAATGAGCCTGGGAGTGAAAAGGTTAACACATGAGAAGTATTTGATGATTTAAGGCCTGTACTCGCTGGAGTTTAGAAGAATGTGGTGGGATCTCATTGAAACCTACCAAATATTGAAAGACCTAGATAGTGTAGATGTGGAGAGGATGTTTCCTATAGAGTCTAGAGGGCACCACCTCGCAATACAAAGATATCCTTTTGGAACAGAGATGAGGAGGAATTTCTTTAGCCAGAGGGTGGCGAGTCTCAGGAATTCATTGTCACAGATGGTGTGGAGGGCAAGTCATTGGGTATACTTGCGATGGTTATTATGTTTGTGATGTGAGTGTTGCTCTGGGTTTCCAGCATCTGCAGAATCTCTTGTGTTTATGAACTGTGTTTGACCTCATTTGTTAGCTGGAAGTATCCCCTCTTCGGCAGGGAGAGAGGTCCCACTGCTCATATAGAGGGAATTGGCTGTGAAACTCACCATGGAGAATAAACAGGGAAGTGAACTGGTCTTTAAGGACTGGGTAGCTGTAGTAGGACCTCCCTCTACTGAGGGTATTTATATTGGATAGAGTCTGAAATCTTTGAGTTTAGGACTTTGCGGTCAGCCATAACAAATTTGGCTGATAGTTCTTGATTAGTTGGGGTATCAAAGGTTATGAAGTGAAGGCAGGAGAATGCGGATGAGAGGGGTAACAAATCAGCCATGATTGGATGATGGAGGAGACTCAATGAGCTGAATGGCCTCAATCTGCTCTTATGTCATATGATGGCCTTTCAATCCAGATACTACATCTATGGGAAAGCACCACCCTATTTCCCAACACCTTGCACACACTACCCGTCCACCCTTCAAACAGTTCTCCCCACCTTGATGTACACAGAATGACTCACAACTGAGTACAAATACTTTCTAATTACATTTTCTCTCTTTCAGGTGCTGGCGAATCTGGCAAGAGCACCATTGTCAAGCAGATGAAGTAAGTTGCTCAGTGAAGTGTTAATTTTAAATCAGTAACACATAAAGACTTCCCAGAAGCTAGTTAGAATGTGTTTACTGTGGTCAGCAAAAGTAAGGGATTAGAGACTGGATTTAACTTTTGATGTGTGCATGCTTTAGCCAGTGGGCGGGGAATCTGTGGAATTCATTGCTGGGCAGGATTTACCGAAGGCCAAACATTTCCAATCCCCATTCCCATTCTGACACGTATTTCCATGGACTGCTACGATGAAGCCACATTCAGTTTGGAGGAGGAACGCCTCATATTCCATCGTGGAGGCCAAATCCTTGGGAACATTTAAGGCAGAGGTTGATAAGCTCTTGATTGATCAGGGTGTCGAAGGTTAAGGGGAGAAGGCAGGAGAAGGGGGTTGGGAAGGACAGTAAGTCAGCCATGATGGAATGGGAGAGTAGACTCAATGTCCAAATTTATAGTCTTATGGTTTTCTATTGAGTATTCTGTATTGAATTTCAATGCCCTCTGTCTTCCCTAACCTTCACTTGGGAGAGGACTGCTCACCACAGCCCACTGTTCCCCTCTCAGCCCACTCCATATTCAACAAGATGACAAATGGTCCAATCGTTGGTGTCAATCTCACTTCCCCAACAGAATCCCAAAACCTTTGATTTTATTTCTCAAAAATGATCTTTTACATTCTGGATGCACTAAATCCAAGTGCAATCTAAATAACCAAGTGGCTACAGTCCTCTAATGCCAATAACTCTAAAATCTCATAACCCTCTGTTCAAGTAAAACTTCAAATAGAAATAACTGATGGTTCACCGTTTGGTTGAGGGCAGCACGATAGCACAGCTCCTAGTAAAACACGGTGACCGCGCAAGGTTACTAGGTAAACCCGAGGAACAGAATAAAATCATTGGAAAATCACCCCCAACAGGATGGACAAGCAATCAATGTGGAAAAGACAACAAACTATACAATAGAAAAAAATTATAATAATAAATAATAAATAAGCAATAAATATCATGAACATGATACGAAAAGTCCTTTAAAGTGAGTCTAAAGATTGTGGGAACAGTTCAGTAATGCAACAAGTGAAGTGAGACAAGTTATCCCCGTTGGTTCAAGAGCCTGATGCCTGGGGGTTAATAACTCTTCCAGAAGCTAGTAGTATGGTTCATCTTTACTGGAAAGAAAGAACAGAGATAACTGGTATAAAACGATGGAGCAATAGCTGGCAGGTGATAGGTGGATCCAGGTGAGGTAAACACTACCTCCCTTGTTGAGTTCCTGCAGCTTTTTGTGCATTGCTCTGGATTCCAGCATCTGCAGTCTCTGGGACACCACTTTGCCACTCGTCATTCTTCTGAACTTCAGTTGGTATCTCTCTCTGTCGCAATCAGTTAATAATGATCAGTATTCAGTAACATATCAATTGAGTATGGAGTGCCAGGGTGGTGTGGTGGTGAGTGTGACACTATTGCACTTCAGGTGTCAGAGTTAAAAGTTCAATGCTGGCGTCCTCTAAAAGGAATCCCTGTATGTCCTTGCCGAAAATGCATGGGATACCCCGGATGCCCCAGTCCAAAGATGTACCAATTAGTAGACTGAATGGTCATTATAAATTGTCGTTCTTAATTAGCTAGCATTAAATTGGGTGTTCTAAGCAGTGAGGCTCAAAGGGTCAGAAGCTCCAGTTCCAGGCTATATCCCTAAATGATTTTTTCAAAAAAAGATACACAGAGCTGTGCATCAGGAGGGGCCGGTGTATTGAACAGCTGTGAAATACACAGAGCTGTGTATCAGGAGGGGCCTGTGTATTGAACAGCAGTGAAATACACAGAGCTGTGTATCAGGAGGGGCCGGTGTATTGAATAGCAGTGAAATACACAGAGCTGTGTATCAGGAGGGGCCGGTGTATTGAACAGCAATGAAATACACAGAGCTGTGTATCAGGAGGGGCCGGTGTATTGAACAGCACTGAAATACACAGAGCTCTGTATCAGGAGGGGCCTGTGTATTGAACAGCAGTGAAATACACAGAGCTGTGTATCAGGAGAGGCCAGTGTATTGAACAGCAGTGAAATACACAGAGCTGTGTATCAGGAGAGGCCGGTGTATTGAACAGCAGTGAAATACACAGAGCTGTGTATCAGGAGAGGCCGGTGTATTGAACAGCAGTGAAATACACAGAGCTCTGTATCAGGAGAGGCCGGTGTATTGAACAGCAGTGAAATACACAGATCTGTGTATCAGGAGGGGCCTGTGTATTGAACAGCTGTGAAATACACAGAGCTGTGTATCAGGAGGGGCCGGTGTATTGAATAGCAGTGAAATACACAGAGCTCTGTATCAGGAGGGGCCTGTGTATTGAACAGCAGTGAAATACACAGAGCTGTGTATCAGGAGGGGCCGGTGTATTGAATAGCAGTGAAATACACAGAGCTCTGTATCAGGAGGGGCCGGTGTATTGAACAGCAGTGAAATACACAGAGCTGTGTATCAGGAGGGGCCGGTGTATTGAATAGCAGTGAAATACACAGAGCTGTGTATCAGGAGTGGCCTGTGTATTGTACAGCAGTGAAATACACAGAGCTCTGTATCAGGAGGGGCCTGTGTATTGAAGAACAGTGAAATACACAGAGCTCTGTATCAGGAGAGGCCGGTGTATTGAAGAACAGTGAAATACACAGAGCTGTGTATCAGGAGAGGCCGGTGTATTGACGAACAGTGAAATACACAGAGCTCTGTATCAGGAGGGGCCGGTGTATTGAACAGCAGTGAAATACACAGAGCTGTGTATCAGGAGAGGCCGGTGTATTGAACAGCAGTGAAATACACAGATCTGTGTATCAGGAGGGGCCGGTGTATTGAATAGCAGTGAAATACACAGAGCTGTGTATCAGGAGAGGCCGGTGTATTGAACAGCAGTGAAATACACAGAGCTGTGTATCAGGAGGGGCCGGTGTATTGAACAGCACTGAAATACACAGAGCTCTGTATCAGGAGGGGCCTGTGTATTGAACAGCAGTGAAATACACAGAGCTGTGTAACAGGAGGAGCCTGTTTATTGAACAGCAGTGAAATACACAGAGCTGTGTATCAGGAGAGGCCGGTGTATTGAATAGCAGTGAAATACAGAGCTGTGTATCAGGAGAGGCCGGTGTATTGAACAGCAGTGAAATACACAGAGCTGTGTATCAGGAGAGGCCGATGTATTGAACAGCAGTGAAATACACAGAGCTCTGTATCAGGAGGGGCCTGTGTATTGAACAGCAGTGAAATACACAGAGCTGTGTATCAGGAGGGGCTGGTGTATTGAATAGCAGTGAAATACACAGAGCTGTGTATCAGGAGGGGCCGGTGTATTGAATAGCAGTGAAATACACAGAGCTCTGTATCAGGTGGGGCCTGTGTATTGAACAGCTGTGAAATACACAGAGCTGTGTATCAGGAGGGGCCGGTGTATTGAATAGCAGTGAAATACACAGAGCTCTGTATCAGGAGGGGCCTGTGTATTGAACAGCAGTGAAATACACAGAGCTGTGAATCAGGAGGGGCCGGTGTATTGAATAGCAGTGAAATACACAGAGCTCTGTATCAGGAGGGGCCAGTGTATTGAACAGCAGTGAAATACACAGAGCTGTGTATCAGGAGGGGCCGGTGTATTGAATAGCAGTGAAATACACAGAGCTGTGTATCAGGAGGGGCCTGTGTATTGTACAGCAGTGAAATACACAGAGCTCTGTATCAGGAGGGGCCTGTGTATTGAAGAAGAGTGAAATACACAGAGCTCTGTATCAGGAGAGGCCGGTGTATTGAAGAACAGTGAAATACACAGAGCTGTGTATCAGGAGAGGCCGGTGTATTGAAGAACAGTGAAATACACAGAGCTGTGTATCAGGAGGGGCCGGTGTATTGAATAGCAGTGAAATACACAGAGCTCTGTATCAGGAGGGGCCGGTGTATTGAACAGCAGTGAAATACACAGAGCTGTGTATCAGGAGGGGCCGGTGTATTGAATAGCAGTGAAATACACAGAGCTGTGTATCAGGAGTGGCCTGTGTATTGTACAGCAGTGAAATACACAGAGCTCTGTATCAGGAGGGGCCTGTGTATTGAAGAACAGTGAAATACACAGAGCTCTGTATCAGGAGAGGCCGGTGTATTGAAGAACAGTGAAATACACAGAGCTGTGTATCAGGAGAGGCCGGTGTATTGACGAACAGTGAAATACACAGAGCTCTGTATCAGGAGTGGCCGGTGTATTGAACAGCAGTGAAATACACAGAGCTGTGTATCAGGAGAGGCCGGTGTATTGAACAGCAGTGAAATACACAGATCTGTGTATCAGGAGGGGCCGGTGTATTGAATAGCAGTGAAATACACAGAGCTGTGTATCAGGAGAGGCCGGTGTATTGAACAGCAGTGAAATACACAGAGCTGTGTATCAGGAGGGGCCGGTGTATTGAACAGCACTGAAATACACAGAGCTCTGTATCAGGAGGGGGCTGTGTATTGAACAGCAGTGAAATACACAGAGCTGTGTATCAGGAGGAGCCTGTTTATTGAACAGCAGTGAAATACACAGAGCTGTGTATCAGGAGAGGCCGGTGTATTGAATAGCAGTGAAATACAGAGCTGTGTATCAGGAGGGGCCTGTGTATTGTACAGCAGTGAAATACACAGAGCTCTGTATCAGGAGGGGCCTGTGTATTGAAGAACAGTGAAATACACAGAGCTCTGTATCAGGAGAGGCCGGTGTATTGAAGAACAGTGAAATACACAGAGCTGTGTATCAGGAGAGGCCGGTGTATTGAAGAACAGTGAAATACACAGAGCTCTGTATCAGGAGGGGCCGGTGTATTGAACAGCAGTGAAATACACAGAGCTGTGTATCAGGAGAGGCCGGTGTATTGAACAGCAGTGAAATACACAGAGCTGTGTATCAGGAGAGGCCGGTGTATTGAACAGCAGTGAAATACACAGAGCTGTGTATCAGGAGGGGCCGGTGTATTGAACAGCAGTGAAATACACAGAGCTGTGTATCAGGAGGGGCCGGTGTATTGAATAGCAGTGAAATACACAGAGCTGTGTATCAGGAGGGGCCGGTGTATTGAATAGCAGTGAAATACACAGAGCTGTGTATCAGGAGGGGCCTGTGTATTGAACAGCAGTGAAATACACAGAGCTGTGTATCAGGAGGGGCCTGTGTATTGAACAGCAGTGAAATACACAGAGCTGTGTATCAGGAGAGGCCGGTGTATTGAACAGCTGTGAAATACACAGAGCTCTGTATCAGGAGAGGCCGGTGTATTGAACAGCAGTGAAATACACAGATCTGGGTATCAGGAGGGGCCGGTGTATTGAATAGCAGTGAAATACACAGATCTCTGTATCAGGAGGGGCCGGTGTATTGAACTGCAGTGAAATACACAGAGCTGTGTATCAGGAGAGGCCGGTGTATTGAACAGCAGTGAAATACACAGATCTGTGTATCAGGAGGGGCCGGTGTATTGAATAGCAGTGAAATACACAGAGCTGTGTATCAGGAGAGGCCGGTGTATTGAACAGCAGTGAAATACACAGAGCTGTGCATCAGGAGGGGCCGGTGTATTGAACAGCACTGAAATACACAGAGCTCTGTATCAGGAAGGGCCTGTGTATTGAACAGCAGTGAAATACACAGAACTGTGTATCAGGAGGGGCCTGTGTATTGAACAGCAGTGAAATACACAGAGCTGTGTATCAGGAGAGGCCAGTGTATTGAACAGCAGTGAAATACACAGAGCTGTGTATCAGGAGAGGCTGGTGTATTGAATAGCAGTGAAATACACAGAGCTCTGTATCAGGAGGGGCCTGTGTATTGAACAGCAGTGAAATACACAGAGCTGTGTATCAGGAGAGGCCAGTGTATTGAACAGCAGTGAAATACACAGAGCTGTGTATCAGGAGAGGCCGGTGTATTGAACAGCAGTGAAATACACAGAGCTGTGTATCAGGAGAGGCCGGTGTATTGAACAGCAGTGAAATACACAGAGCTGTGTATCAGGAGAGGCCGGTGTATTGAATAGCAGTGAAATACACAGAGCTCTGTATCAGGAGGGGCCTGTGTATTGAACAGCAGTGAAATACACAGAGTTGTGTATCAGGAGGGGCCGGTGTATTGAATAGCAGTGAAATACACAGAGCTCTGTATCAGGAGAGGCTGGTGTATTGAAGAACAGTGAAATACACAGAGCTGTGTATCAGGAGAGGCCGGTGTATTGAAGAACAGTGAAATACACAGAGCTGTGTATCAGGAGAGGCCGGTGTATTGAAGAACAGTGAAATACACAGAGCTCTGTATCAGGAGGGGCTGGTGTATTAAATAGCAGTGAAATACACAGAGCTGTGTATCAGGAGGGGCCGGTGTATTGAATAGCAGTGAAATACACAGAGCTCTGTATCAGGTGGGGCCTGTGTATTGAACAGCTGTGAAATACACAGAGCTGTGTATCAGGAGGGGCCGGTGTATTGAATAGCAGTGAAATACACAGAGCTCTGTATCAGGAGGGGCCTGTGTATTGAACAGCAGTGAAATCCACAGAGCTGTGTATCAGGAGGGTCCGGTGTATTGAATAGCAGTGAAATACACAGAGCTCTGTATCAGGAGGGGCCAGTGTATTGAACAGCAGTGAAATACACAGAGCTGTGTATCAGGAGGGTCCGGTGTATTGAATAGCAGTGAAATACACAGAGCTGTGTATCAGGAGGGGCCTGTGTATTGTACAGCAGAGAAATACACAGAGCTCTGTATCAGGAGGGGCCTGTGTATTGAAGAACAGTGAAATACACAGATCTGGGTATCAGGAGGGGCCGGTGTATTGAATAGCAGTGAAATACACAGATCTCTGTATCAGGAGGGGCCGGTGTGTTGAACAGCAGTGAAATACACAGAGCTGTGTATCAGGAGAGGCCGGTGTTTTGAACAGCAGTGAAATACACAGATCTGTGTATCAGGAGGGGCCGGTGTATTGAATAGCAGTGAAATACACAGAGCTGTGTATCAGGAGAGGCCGGTGTATTGAACAGCAGTGAAATACACAGAGCTGTGTATCAGGAGGGGCCGGTGTATTGAACAGCACTGAAATACACAGAGTTCTGTATCAGGAAGGGCCTGTGTATTGAACAGCAGTGAAATACACAGAACTGTGTATCAGGAGGGGCCTGTGTATTGAACAGCAGTGAAATACACAGAGCTGTGTATCAGGAGAGGCCGGTGTATTGAACAGCAGTGAAATACACAGAGCTGTGTATCAGGAGAGGCTGGTGTATTGAATAGCAGTGAAATACACAGAGCTCTGTATCAGGAGGGGCCTGTGTATTGAACAGCAGTGAAATACACAGAGGTGTGTATCAGGAGAGGCCGGTGTATTGAACAGCAGTGAAATACACAGAGCTGTGTATCAGGAGAGGCCGGTGTATTGAACAGCAGTGAAATACACAGAGCTGTGTATCAGGAGAGGCCGGTGTATTGAATAGCAGTGAAATACACAGAGCTCTGTATCAGGAGGGGCCTGTGTATTGAACAGCAGTGAAATACACAGAGTTGTGTATCAGGAGGGGCCGGTGTATTGAATAGCATTGAAATACACAGAGCTCTGTATCAGGAGAGGCTGGTGTATTGAAGAACAGTGAAATACACAGAGCTGTGTATCAGGAGAGGCCGGTGTATTGAAGAACAGTGAAATACACAGAGCTGTGTATCAGGAGAGGCCGGTGTATTGAAGAACAGTGAAATACACAGAGCTCTGTATCAGGAGGGGCCGGTGTATTGAACAGCAGTGAAATACACAGAGCTGTGTATCAGGAGAGGCCGGTGTATTGAACAGCAGTGAAATACACAGAGCTGTGTATCAGGAGGGGCCGGTGTATTGAATAGCAGTGAAATACACAGAGCTCTGTATCAGGAGAGGCTTGTGTATTGAAGAACAGTGAAATACACAGAGCTGTGTATCAGGAGAGGCCGGTGTATTGAAGAACAGTGAAATACACAGAGCTGTGTATCAGGAGAGGCCGGTGTATTGAAGAACAGTGAAATACACAGAGCTCTGTATCAGGAGGGGCCGGTGTATTGAACAGCAGTGAAATACACAGAGCTGTGTATCAGGAGAGGCCGGTGTATTGAACAGCAGTGAAATACACAGAGCTGTGTATCAGGAGGGGCCGGTGTATTGTACAGCAGTGAAATACACAGAGCTCTGTATCAGGAGGGGCCTGTGTATTGTACAGCAGTGAAATACACAGAGCTCTGTATCAGGAGGGGCCTGTGTATTGTACAGCAGTGAAATACACAGAGCTCTGTATCAGGAGGGGCCTGTGTATTGTACAGCAGTGAAATACACAGAGCTCTGTATCAGGAGGGGCCTGTGTATTGAAGAACAGTGAAATACACAGAGCTCTGTATCAGGAGAGGCCAGTGTATTGACGAACAGTGAAATACACAGAGCTGTGTATCAGTAGAGGCTGGTTTATTGAAAAACAGTGAAATACACAGAGCTCTGTATCAGGAGAGGCCGGTGTATTGAAGAACAGTGAAATACACAGAGCTGTGTATCAGGAGAGGCCGGTGTATTGAACAGCAGTGAAATACACAGAGCTGTGTATCAGGAGGGGCCGGTGTATTGTACAGCAGTGAAATACACAGAGCTGTATATTAGGAGGGGCCGATGTATTGAATAGCAGTGAAATACACAGAGCTCTGTATCAGGAGGGGCCTGTGTATTGAACAGCAGTGAAATACACAGAGCTGTGTATCAGGAGGGGCCTGTGTATTGAACAGCAGTGAAATACACAGAGCTCTGTATCAGGACGGGCCGGTGTATTGAACAGCAGTGAAATACACAGAGCTGTATATTAGGAGGGGCCGATGTATTGAAGAACAGTGAAATACACAGAGCTGTGTATCAGGAGAGGCCAGTGTATTGAATAGCAGTGAAATACACAGAGCTCTGTATCAGGAGGGGCCTGTGTATTGAACAGCAGTGAAATACACAGAGCTGTGTATCAGGATGGGCCGGTGTATTGAACAGCAGTGAAATACACAGAGCTGTATATTAGGAGAGGCCGGTGTATTGAAGAACAGTGAAATACACAGAGCTGTGTATCAGGAGTGGCCGGTGTATTGAACAGCAGTGAAATACACAGAGCCGTCTATCAGGAGGGCCGGTGCATTGAACAACAGTGAAATACACAGATCTGTGCATCAGGAGGGGCCGGTGTATTGAACAGCAATGGAATACACAGAGCTCTGTATCAGGAGAGGCCGGTGTATTGAACAGCAGTGAAATACACAGAGCTCTGTATCAGGAGGGGCCGGTGTATTGAATAGCAGTGAAATACACAGAGCTCTGTATCAGGAGGGGCCGGTGTATTGAACAGCAGTGAAATACACAGAGCTGTGTATCAGGAGAGGCCGGTGTATTGAACAGCAGTGAAATACACAGATCTGTGTATCAGGAGGGGCCGGTGTATTGAATAGCAGTGAAATACACAGAGCTGTGTATCAGGAGGGGCCGGTGTATTGAACAGCAGTGAAATACACAGAGCTCTGTATCAGGAGGGGCCTGTGTATTGAACAGCAGTGAAATACACAGAGCTGTGTATCAGGAGGGGCTGGTGTATTGAATAGCAGTGAAATACACAGAGCTGTGTATCAGGAGGGGCCGGTGTATTGAATAGCAGTGAAATACACAGAGCTCTGTATCAGGTGGGGCCTGTGTATTGAACAGCTGTGAAATACACAGAGCTGTGTATCAGGAGGGGCCGGTGTATTGAATAGCAGTGAAATACACAGAGCTCTGTATCAGGAGGGGCCTGTGTATTGAACAGCAGTGAAATACACAGAGCTGTGTATCAGGAGGGTCCGGTGTATTGAATAGCAGTGAAATACACAGAGCTCTGTATCAGGAGGGGCCAGTGTATTGAACAGCAGTGAAATACACAGAGCTGTGTATCAGGAGGGGCCGGTGTATTGAATAGCAGTGAAATACACAGAGCTGTGTATCAGGAGGGGCCGGTGTATTGTACAGCAGTGAAATACACAGAGCTCTGTATCAGGAGGGGCCTGTGTATTGAAGAACAGTGAAATACACAGATCTGGGTATCAGGCGGGGCCGGTGTATTGAATAGCAGTGAAATACACAGATCTCTGTATCAGGAGGGGCCGGTGTGTTGAACAGCAGTGAAATACACAGAGCTGTGTATCAGGAGAGGCCGGTGTTTTGAACAGCAGTGAAATACACAGATCTGTGTATCAGGAGGGGCCGGTGTATTGAATAGCAGTGAAATACACAGAGCTGTGTATCAGGAGAGGCCGGTGTATTGAACAGCAGTGAAATACACAGAGCTGTGTATCAGGAGGGGCCGGTGTATTGAACAGCACTGAAATACACAGAGTTCTGTATCAGGAAGGGCCTGTGTATTGAACAGCAGTGAAATACACAGAACTGTGTATCAGGAGGGGCCTGTGTATTGAACAGCAGTGAAATACACAGAGCTGTGTATCAGGAGAGGCCGGTGTATTGAACAGCAGTGAAATACACAGAGCTGTGTATCAGGAGAGGCTGGTGTATTGAATAGCAGTGAAATACACAGAGCTCTGTATCAGGAGGGGCCTGTGTATTGAACAGCAGTGAAATACACAGAGGTGTGTATCAGGAGAGGCCGGTGTATTGAACAGCAGTGAAATACACAGAGCTGTGTATCAGGAGAGGCCGGTGTATTGAACAGCAGTGAAATACACAGAGCTGTGTATCAGGAGAGGCCGGTGTATTGAATAGCAGTGAAATACACAGAGCTCTGTATCAGGAGGGGCCTGTGTAATGAACAGCAGTGAAATACACAGAGTTGTGTATCAGGAGGGGCCGGTGTATTGAATAGCATTGAAATACACAGAGCTCTGTATCAGGAGAGGCTGGTGTATTGAAGAACAGTGAAATACACAGAGCTGTGTATCAGGAGAGGCCGGTGTATTGAAGAACAGTGAAATACACAGAGCTGTGTATCAGGAGAGGCCGGTGTATTGAAGAACAGTGAAATACACAGAGCTCTGTATCAGGAGGGGCCGGTGTATTGAACAGCAGTGAAATACACAGAGCTGTGTATCAGGAGAGGCTGGTGTATTGAACAGCAGTGAAATACACAGAGCTGTGTATCAGGAGGGGCCGGTGTATTGAATAGCAGTGAAATACACAGAGCTCTGTATCAGGAGAGGCTTGTGTATTGAAGAACAGTGAAATACACAGAGCTGTGTATCAGGAGAGGCCGGTGTATTGAAGAACAGTGAAATACACAGAGCTGTGTATCAGGAGAGGCCGGTGTATTGAAGAACAGTGAAATACACAGAGCTCTGTATCAGGAGGGGCCGGTGTATTGAACAGCAGTGAAATACACAGAGCTGTGTATCAGGAGAGGCCGGTGTATTGAACAGCAGTGAAATACACAGAGCTGTGTATCAGGAGGGGCCGGTGTATTGTACAGCAGTGAAATACACAGAGCTCTGTATCAGGAGGGGCCTGTGTATTGTACAGCAGTGAAATACACAGAGCTCTGTATCAGGAGGGGCCTGTGTATTGTACAGCAGTGAAATACACAGAGCTCTGTATCAGGAGGGGCCTGTGTATTGAAGAACAGTGAAATACACAGAGCTCTGTATCAGGAGAGGGCAGTGTATTGAAGAACAGTGAAATACACAGAGCTGTGTATCAGGAGAGGCTGGTTTATTGAAAAACAGTGAAATACACAGAGCTCTGTATCAGGAGAGGCCGGTGTATTGAAGAACAGTGAAATACACAGAGCTGTGTATCAGGAGAGGCCGGTGTATTGAACAGCAGTGAAATACACAGAGCTGTGAATCAGGAGGGGCCGGTGTATTGTACAGCAGTGAAATACACAGAGCTGTATATTAGGAGGGGCCGATGTATTGAATAGCAGTGAAATACACAGAGCTCTGTATCAGGAGGGGCCTGTGTATTGAACAGCAGTGAAATACACAGAGCTGTGTATCAGGAGGGGCCTGTGTATTGAACAGCAGTGAAATACACAGAGCTCTGTATCAGGACGGGCCGGTGTATTGAACAGCAGTGAAATACACAGAGCTGTATATTAGGAGGGGCCGGTGTATTGAAGAACAGTGAAATACACAGAGCTGTGTATCAGGAGTGGCCGGTGTATTGAACAGCAGTGAAATACACAGAGCCGTCTATCAGGAGGGCCGGTGCATTGAACAACAGTGAAATACACAGATCTGTGCATCAGGAGGGGCCGGTGTATTGAACAGCAATGGAATACACAGAGCTCTGTATCAGGAGAGGCCGGTGTATTGAACAGCAGTGAAATACACAGAGCTCTGTATCAGGAGGGGCCGGTGTATTGAATAGCAGTGAAATACACAGAGCTCTGTATCAGGAGGGGCCGGTGTATTGAACAGCAGTGAAATACACAGAGCTGTGTATCAGGAGAGGCCGGTGTATTGAACAGCAGTGAAGTACACAGAGCTGTGTATCAGGAGAGGCCGGTGTATTGAACAGCAGTGAAATACACAGAGCTGTGTATTAGGAGGGGCCGATGTATTGTACAGCAGTGAAAAACACAGAGCTCTGTATCAGGACGGGCCGATGTATTGAAGAATAGTGAAAAACACAGAGCTCTGTATCAGGAGAGGGCTGTGTATTGAACAGCAGTGAAATACACAGAGTTCTGTATCAGGAGGGGCCTGTGTATTGTACAGCAGTGAAATACACAGAGCTGTATATTAGGAGAGGCCGGTGTATTGTACAGCAGTGAAATACACAGAGCTCTGTATCAGGAGGGGCTGATGTATTGAAGAATAGTGAAAAACACAGAGCTCTGTATCAGGAGAGGCCGGTGTATTGAAGAACAGTGAAATACTCAGAGCTGTATATTAGGAGAGGCCGATGTATTGAAGAATAGTGAAATACACAGAGCTCTGTATCAGGAGAGGCGGGTGTATTGAAGAACAGTGAAATACACAGAGTTCTGTATCAGAAGGGGCCTGTGTATTGAAGAACAGTGAAATACACAGAGCTCTGTATCAGGAGAGGCCTGTGTATTGAAGAACAGTGAAATACACAGAGCTCTGTATCAGGAGGGGCCGGTGTATTGAACAGCAGTGAAATACACAGAGCTCTGTATCAGGAGATGCCTGTGTATTGAAGAACAGTGAAATACACAGAGCTCTGTATCAGGAGAGGCCTGTGTATTGAAGAACAGTGAAATACACAGAGCTCTGTATCAGGAGGGGCCGGTATATTGAAGAACAGTGAAATACACAGATCTGTGTATCAGGAGGGGCCGGTGTATTGTACAGCAGTGAAATACACAGAGCTCTGTATCAGGAGAGGCCTGTGTATTGAAGAACAGTGAAATACACAGAGCTCTGTATCAGGAGAGGCCGGTGTATTGAAGAACAGTGAAATACACAGATCTCTGTATCAGGAGAGGCCGGTGTATTGAAGAACAGTGAAATACACAGAGCTCTGTATCAGGAGAGGCCGGTGTATTGAACAGCAGTGAAATACACAGATCTGTGTATCAGGAGAGGCCTGTGTATTGAACAGCAGTGAAATGCACAGAGCTCTGTATCAGGAGGGGCCGGTGTATTGTACAGCAGTGAAATACACAGAGCTCTGTATCAGGAGGGGCCTGTGTATTGTACAGCAGTGAAATACACAGAGCTCTGTATCAGGAGGGGCCTGTGTATTGTACAGCAGTGAAATACGCAGAGCTCTGTATCAGGAGGGGCCTGTGTATTGTACAGCAGTGAAATACACAGAGCTCTGTATCAGGAGGGGCCAGTGTATTGAAGAACAGTGAAATACACAGGGCTGTGTATCAGTAGAGGCTGGTTTATTGAAAAACAGTGAAATACACAGAGCTCTGTATCAGGAGAGGCCGGTGTATTGAAGAACAGTGAAATACACAGAGCTGTGTATCAGGAGAGGCCGGTGTATTGAACAGCAGTGAAATACACAGAGCTGTGTATCAGGAGGGGCCGGTGTATTGTACAGCAGTGAAATACACAGAGCTGTATATTAGGAGGGGCCGATGTATTGAATAGCAGTGAAATACACAGAGCTCTGTATCAGGAGGGGCCTGTGTATTGAACAGCAGTGAAATACACAGAGCTCTGTATCAGGAGGGGCCTGTGTATTGAACAGCAGTGAAATACACAGAGCTCTGTATCAGGACGGGCCGGTGTATTGAACAGCAGTGAAATACACAGAGCTGTATATTAGGAGGGGCCGATGTATTGAAGAACAGTGAAATACACAGAGCTGTGTATAAGGAGGGGCCAGTGTATTGAATAGCAGTGAAATACACAGAGCTCTGTATCAGGAGGGGCCTGTGTATTGAACAGCAGTGAAATACACAGAGCTGTGTATCAGGAGGGGCCGGTGTATTGAACAGCAGTGAAATACACAGAGCTGTATATTAGGAGAGGCCGGTGTATTGAAGAACAGTGAAATACACAGAGCTGTGTATCAGGAGTGGCCGGTGTATTGAACAGCAGTGAAATACACAGAGCCGTCTATCAGGAGGGCCGGTGCATTGAACAACAGTGAAATACACAGATCTGTGCATCAGGAGGGGCCGGTGTATTGAACAGCAATGGAATACACAGAGCTCTGTATCAGGAGAGGCCGGTGTATTGAACAGCAGTGAAATACACAGAGCTCTGTATCAGGAGAGGCCGGTGTATTGAAGAACAGTGAAATACACAGAGCTCTGTATCAGGAGAGGCCGGTGTATTGAACAGCAGTGAAATACACAGATCTGTGTATCAGGAGAGGCCTGTGTATTGAACAGCAGTGAAATGCACAGAGCTCTGTATCAGGAGGGGCCGGTGTATTGTACAGCAGTGAAATACACAGAGCTCTGTATCAGGAGGGGCCTGTGTATTGTACAGCAGTGAAATACACAGAGCTCTGTATCAGGAGGGGCCTGTGTATTGTACAGCAGTGAAATACGCAGAGCTCTGTATCAGGAGGGGCCTGTGTATTGTACAGCAGTGAAATACACAGAGCTCTGTATCAGGAGGGGCCAGTGTATTGAAGAACAGTGAAATACACAGGGCTGTGTATCAGTAGAGGCTGGTTTATTGAAAAACAGTGAAATACACAGAGCTCTGTATCAGGAGAGGCCGGTGTATTGAAGAACAGTGAAATACACAGAGCTGTGTATCAGGAGAGGCCGGTGTATTGAACAGCAGTGAAATACACAGAGCTGTGTATCAGGAGGGGCCGGTGTATTGTACAGCAGTGAAATACACAGAGCTGTATATTAGGAGGGGCCGATGTATTGAATAGCAGTGAAATACACAGAGCTCTGTATCAGGAGGGGCCTGTGTATTGAACAGCAGTGAAATACACAGAGCTCTGTATCAGGAGGGGCCTGTGTATTGAACAGCAGTGAAATACACAGAGCTCTGTATCAGGACGGGCCGGTGTATTGAACAGCAGTGAAATACACAGAGCTGTATATTAGGAGGGGCCGATGTATTGAAGAACAGTGAAATACACAGAGCTGTGTATCAGGAGGGGCCAGTGTATTGAATAGCAGTGAAATACACAGAGCTCTGTATCAGGAGGGGCCTGTGTATTGAACAGCAGTGAAATACACAGAGCTGTGTATCAGGAGGGGCCGGTGTATTGAACAGCAGTGAAATACACAGAGCTGTATATTAGGAGAGGCCGGTGTATTGAAGAACAGTGAAATACACAGAGCTGTGTATCAGGAGTGGCCGGTGTATTGAACAGCAGTGAAATACACAGAGCCGTCTATCAGGAGGGCCGGTGCATTGAACAACAGTGAAATACACAGATCTGTGCATCAGGAGGGGCCGGTGTATTGAACAGCAATGGAATACACAGAGCTCTGTATCAGGAGAGGCCGGTGTATTGAACAGCAGTGAAATACACAGAGCTCTGTATCAGGAGGGGCCGGTGTATTGAATAGCAGTGAAATACACAGAGCTCTGTATCAGGAGGGGCCGGTGTATTGAACAGCAGTGAAATACACAGAGCTGTGTATCAGGAGGGGCCGGTGTATTGAACAGCAGTGAAGTACACAGAGCTGTGTATCAGGAGAGGCCGGTGTATTGAACAGCAGTGAAATACACAGAGCTGTGTATTAGGAGGGGCCGATGTATTGTACAGCAGTGAAAAACACAGAGCTCTGTATCAGGAGGGGCCGATGTATTGAAGAATAGTGAAAAACACAGAGCTCTGTATCAGGAGAGGGCTGTGTATTGAACAGCAGTGAAATACACAGAGTTCTGTATCAGGAGGGGCCTGTGTATTGTACAGCAGTGAAATACACAGAGCTGTATATTAGGAGAGGCCGGTGTATTGTACAGCAGTGAAATACACAGAGCTCTGTATCAGGAGGGGCTGATGTATTGAAGAATAGTGAAAAACACAGAGCTCTGTTTCAGGAGAGGCCGGTGTATTGAAGAACAGTGAAATACTCAGAGCTGTATATTAGGAGAAGCCGATGTATTGAAGAATAGTGAAATACACAGAGCTCTGTATCAGGAGAGGCGGGTGTATTGAAGAACAGTGAAATACACAGAGCTCTGTATCAGGAGAGGCCTGTGTATTGAAGAACAGTGAAATACACAGAGCTCTGTATCAGGAGGGGCCGGTGTATTGAACAGCAGTGAAATACACAGAGCTCTGTATCAGGAGATGCCTGTGTATTGAAGAACAGTGAAATACACAGAGCTCTGTATCAGGAGAGGCCTGTGTATTGAAGAACAGTGAAATACACAGAGCTCTGTATCAGGAGGGGCCGGTATATTGAAGAACAGTGAAATACACAGAGCTCTGTATCAGGAGAGGCCGGTGTATTGAAGAACAGTGAAATACACAGAGCTCTTTATCAGGAGAGGCCTGTGTATTGAAGAACAGTGAAATACACAGAGCTCTGTATCAGGAGAGGCCTGTGTATTGAAGAATAGTGAAAAACACAGAGCTCTGTATCCGGAGAGGCTGGTGTATTGAAGAACAGTGAAATACACAGAGCTGTGTATCAGGAGAGGCCGGTGTATTGAAGAACAGTGAAATACACAGAGCTGTGTATCAGGAGAGGCCGGTGTATTGAAGAACAGTGAAATACACAGAGCTCTGTATCAGGAGGGGCCGGTGTATTGAACAGCAGTGAAATACACAGAGCTGTGTATCAGGAGAGGCCGGTGTATTGAACAGCAGTGAAATACACAGAGCTGTGTATCAGGAGGGGCCGGTGTATTGAATAGCAGTGAAATACACAGAGCTCTGTATCAGGAGAGGCTTGTGTATTGAAGAACAGTGAAATACACAGAGCTGTGTATCAGGAGAGGCCGGTGTATTGAAGAACAGTGAAATACACAGAGCTGTGTATCAGGAGAGGCCGGTGTATTGAAGAACAGTGAAATACACAGAGCTCTGTATCAGGAGGGGCCGGTGTATTGAACAGCAGTGAAATACACAGAGCTGTGTATCAGGAGAGGCCGGTGTATTGAACAGCAGTGAAATACACAGAGCTGTGTATCAGGAGGGGCCGGTGTATTGTACAGCAGTGAAATACACAGAGCTCTGTATCAGGAGGGGCCTGTGTATTGTACAGCAGTGAAATACACAGAGCTCTGTATCAGGAGGGGCCTGTGTATTGTACAGCAGTGAAATACACAGAGCTCTGTATCAGGAGGGGCCTGTGTATTGTACAGCAGTGAAATACACAGAGCTCTGTATCAGGAGGGGCCTGTGTATTGAAGAACAGTGAAATACACAGAGCTCTGTATCAGGAGAGGCCAGTGTATTGAAGAACAGTGAAATACACAGAGCTGTGTATCAGTAGAGGCTGGTTTATTGAAAAACAGTGAAATACACAGAGCTCTGTATCAGGAGAGGCCGGTGTATTGAAGAACAGTGAAATACACAGAGCTGTGTATCAGGAGAGGCCGGTGTATTGAACAGCAGTGAAATACACAGAGCTGTGTATCAGGAGGGGCCGGTGTATTGTACAGCAGTGAAATACACAGAGCTGTATATTAGGAGGGGCCGATGTATTGAATAGCAGTGAAATACACAGAGCTCTGTATCAGGAGGGGCCTGTGTATTGAACAGCAGTGAAATACACAGAGCTGTGTATCAGGAGGGGCCTGTGTATTGAACAGCAGTGAAATACACAGAGCTCTGTATCAGGACGGGCCGGTGTATTGAACAGCAGTGAAATACACAGAGCTGTATATTAGGAGGGGCCGATGTATTGAAGAACAGTGAAATACACAGAGCTGTGTATCAGGAGAGGCCAGTGTATTGAATAGCAGTGAAATACACAGAGCTCTGTATCAGGAGGGGCCTGTGTATTGAACAGCAGTGAAATACACAGAGCTGTGTATCAGGATGGGCCGGTGTATTGAACAGCAGTGAAATACACAGAGCTGTATATTAGGAGAGGCCGGTGTATTGAAGAACAGTGAAATACACGGAGCTGTGTATCAGGAGTGGCCGGTGTATTGAACAGCAGTGAAATACACAGAGCCGTCTATCAGGAGGGCCGGTGCATTGAACAACAGTGAAATACACAGATCTGTGCATCAGGAGGGGCCGGTGTATTGAACAGCAATGGAATACACAGAGCTCTGTATCAGGAGAGGCCGGTGTATTGAACAGCAGTGAAATACACAGAGCTCTGTATCAGGAGGGGCCGGTGTATTGAATAGCAGTGAAATACACAGAGCTCTGTATCAGGAGGGGCCGGTGTATTGAACAGCAGTGAAATACACAGAGCTGTGTATCAGGAGAGGCCGGTGTATTGAACAGCAGTGAAGTACACAGAGCTGTGTGTCAGGAGAGGCCGGTGTATTGAACAGCTTTGAAATACACAGAGCTGTGTATTAGGAGGGGCCGATGTATTGTACAGCAGTGAAAAACACAGAGCTCTGTATCAGGACGGGCCGATGTATTGAAGAATAGTGAAAAACACAGAGCTCTGTATCAGGAGAGGGCTGTGTATTGAACAGCAGTGAAATACACAGAGTTCTGTATCAGGAGGGGCCTGTGTATTGTACAGCAGTGAAATACACAGAGCTGTATATTAGGAGAGGCCGGTGTATTGTACAGCAGTGAAATACACAGAGCTCTGTATCAGGAGGGGCTGATGTATTGAAGAATAGTGAAAAACACAGAGCTCTGTATCAGGAGAGGCCGGTGTATTGAAGAACAGTGAAATACTCAGAGCTGTATATTAGGAGAGGCCGATGTATTGAAGAATAGTGAAATACACAGAGCTCTGTATCAGGAGAGGCGGGTGTATTGAAGAACAGTGAAATACACAGAGTTCTGTATCAGAAGGGGCCTGTGTATTGAAGAACAGTGAAATACACAGAGCTCTGTATCAGGAGAGGCCTGTGTATTGAAGAACAGTGAAATACACAGAGCTCTGTATCAGGAGGGGCCGGTGTATTGAACAGCAGTGAAATACACAGAGCTCTGTATCAGGAGATGCCTGTGTATTGAAGAACAGTGAAATACACAGAGCTCTGTATCAGGAGAGGCCTGTGTATTGAAGAACAGTGAAATACACAGAGCTCTGTATCAGGAGGGGCCGGTATATTGAAGAACAGTGAAATACACAGAGCTCTGTATCAGGAGGGGCCTGTGTATTGAACAGCAGTGAAATACACAGAGCTCTGTATCAGGACGGGCCGGTGTATTGAACAGCAGTGAAATACACAGAGCTGTATATTAGGAGGGGCCGATGTATTGAAGAACAGTGAAATACACAGAGCTGTGTATCAGGAGAGGCCGGTGTATTGAAGAACAGTGAAATACACAGAGCTGTGTATCAGGAGAGGCCGGTGTATTGAACAGCAGTGAAATACACAGAGCTGTGTATCAGGAGGGGCCTGTGTATTGAACAGCAGTGAAATACACAGAGCTCTGTATCAGGACGGGCCGGTGTATTGAACAGCAGTGAAATACACAGAGCTGTATATTAGGAGGGGCCGATGTATTGAAGAACAGTGAAATACACAGAGCTGTGTATCAGGAGGGGCCAGTGTATTGAATAGCAGTGAAATACACAGAGCTCTGTATCAGGAGGGGCCTGTGTATTGAACAGCAGTGAAATACACAGAGCTGTGTATCAGGAGGGGCCGGTGTATTGAACAGCATTGAAATACACAGAGCTGTATATTAGGAGAGGCCGGTGTATTGAAGAACAGTGAAATACACAGAGCTGTGTATCAGGAGTGGCCGGTGTATTGAACAGCAGTGAAATACACAGAGCCATCTATCAGGAGGGCCGGTGCATTGAACAACAGTGAAATACACAGATCTGTGCATCAGGAGGGGCCGGTGTATTGAACAGCAATGGAATACACAGAGCTCTGTATCAGGAGAGGCCGGTGTATTGAACAGCAGTGAAATACACAGAGCTCTGTATCAGGAGGGGCCGGTGTATTGAATAGCAGTGAAATACACAGAGCTCTGTATCAGGAGGGGCCGGTGTATTGAACAGCAGTGAAATACACAGAGCTGTGTATCAGGAGGGGCCGGTGTATTGAACAGCAGTGAAGTACACAGAGCTGTGTATCAGGAGAGGCCGGTGTATTGAACAGCAGTGAAATACACAGAGCTGTGTATTAGGAGGGGCCGATGTATTGTACAGCAGTGAAAAACACAGAGCTCTGTATCAGGAGGGGCCGATGTATTGAAGAATAGTGAAAAACACAGAGCTCTGTATCAGGAGAGGGCTGTGTATTGAACAGCAGTGAAATACACAGAGTTCTGTATCAGGAGGGGCCTGTGTATTGTACAGCAGTGAAATACACAGAGCTGTATATTAGGAGAGGCCGGTGTATTGTACAGCAGTGAAATACACAGAGCTCTGTATCAGGAGGGGCTGATGTATTGAAGAATAGTGAAAAACACAGAGCTCTGTTTCAGGAGAGGCCGGTGTATTGAAGAACAGTGAAATACTCAGAGCTGTATATTAGGAGAGGCCGATGTATTGAAGAATAGTGAAATACACAGAGCTCTGTATCAGGAGAGGCGGGTGTATTGAAGAACAGTGAAATACACAGAGTTCTGTATCAGAAGGGGCCTGTGTATTGAAGAACAGTGAAATACACAGAGCTCTGTATCAGGAGAGGCCTGTGTATTGAAGAACAGTGAAATACACAGAGCTCTGTATCAGGAGGGGCCGGTGTATTGAACAGCAGTGAAATACACAGAGCTCTGTATCAGGAGATGCCTGTGTATTGAAGAACAGTGAAATACACAGAGCTCTGTATCAGGAGAGGCCTGTGTATTGAAGAACAGTGAAATACACAGAGCTCTGTATCAGGAGGGGCCGGTATATTGAAGAACAGTGAAATACACAGAGCTCTGTATCAGGAGAGGCCGGTGTATTGAAGAACAGTGAAATACACAGAGCTCTGTATCAGGAGAGGCCTGTGTATTGAAGAACAGTGAAATACACAGAGCTCTGTATCAGGAGAGGCCTGTGTATTGAAGAATAGTGAAAAACACAGAGCTCTGTATCAGGAGAGGCCGGTGTATTGAACAGCAGTGAAATACACAGATCTGTGTATCAGGAGGGGCCGGTGTATTGTACAGCAGTGAAATACACAGAGCTCTGTATCAGGAGGGGCCGGTGTATTGTACAGCAGTGAAATACACAGAGCTGTATATTAGGAGGGGCCGATGTATTGAATAGCAGTGAAATACACAGAGCTCTGTATCAGGAGAGGCCGGTGTATTGAACAGCAGTGAAATACACAGATCTGTGTATCAGGAGAGGCCTGTGTATTGAACAGCAGTGAAATGCACAGAGCTCTGTATCAGGAGGTGCCGGTGTATTGTACAGCAGTGAAATACACAGAGCTCTGTATCAGGAGGGGCCTGTGTATTGTACAGCAGTGAAATACACAGAGCTCTGTATCAGGAGGGGCCTGTGTATTGTACAGCAGTGAAATACGCAGAGCTCTGTATCAGGAGGGGCCTGTGTATTGTACAGCAGTGAAATACACAGAGCTGTGTATCAGTAGAGGCTGGTTTATTGAAAAACAGTGAAATACACAGAGCTCTGTATCAGGAGAGGCCGGTGTATTGAAGAACAGTGAAATACACAGAGCTGTGTATCAGGAGAGGCCGGTGTATTGAACAGCAGTGAAATACACAGAGCTGTGTATCAGGAGGGGCCGGTGTATTGTACAGCAGTGAAATACACAGAGCTGTATATTAGGAGGGGCCGATGTATTGAATAGCAGTGAAATACACAGAGCTCTGTATCAGGAGGGGCCTGTGTATTGAACAGCAGTGAAATACACAGAGCTCTGTATCAGGAGGGGCCTGTGTATTGAACAGCAGTGAAATACACAGAGCTCTGTATCAGGACGGGCCGGTGTATTGAACAGCAGTGAAATACACAGAGCTGTATATTAGGAGGGGCCGATGTATTGAAGAACAGTGAAATACACAGAGCTGTGTATCAGGAGGGGCCAGTGTATTGAATAGCAGTGAAATACACAGAGCTCTGTATCAGGAGGGGCCTGTGTATTGAACAGCAGTGAAATACACAGAGCTGTGTATCAGGAGGGGCCGGTGTATTGAACAGCAGTGAAATACACAGAGCTGTATATTAGGAGAGGCCGGTGTATTGAAGAACAGTGAAATACACAGAGCTGTGTATCAGGAGTGGCCGGTGTATTGAACAGCAGTGAAATACACAGAGCCATCTATCAGGAGGGCCGGTGCATTGAACAACAGTGAAATACACAGATCTGTGCATCAGGAGGGGCCGGTGTATTGAACAGCAATGGAATACACAGAGCTCTGTATCAGGAGAGGCCGGTGTATTGAACAGCAGTGAAATACACAGAGCTCTGTATCAGGAGGGGCCGGTGTATTGAATAGCAGTGAAATACACAGAGCTCTGTATCAGGAGGGGCCGGTGTATTGAACAGCAGTGAAATACACAGAGCTGTGTATCAGGAGGGGCCGGTGTATTGAACAGCAGTGAAGTACACAGAGCTGTGTATCAGGAGAGGCCGGTGTATTGAACAGCAGTGAAATACACAGAGCTGTGTATTAGGAGGGGCCGATGTATTGTACAGCAGTGAAAAACACAGAGCTCTGTATCAGGAGGGGCCGATGTATTGAAGAATAGTGAAAAACACAGAGCTCTGTATCAGGAGAGGGCTGTGTATTGAACAGCAGTGAAATACACAGAGTTCTGTATCAGGAGGGGCCTGTGTATTGTACAGCAGTGAAATACACAGAGCTGTATATTAGGAGAGGCCGGTGTATTGTACAGCAGTGAAATACACAGAGCTCTGTATCAGGAGGGGCTGATGTATTGAAGAATAGTGAAAAACACAGAGCTCTGTTTCAGGAGAGGCCGGTGTATTGAAGAACAGTGAAATACTCAGAGCTGTATATTAGGAGAGGCCGATGTATTGAAGAATAGTGAAATACACAGAGCTCTGTATCAGGAGAGGCGGGTGTATTGAAGAACAGTGAAATACACAGAGTTCTGTATCAGAAGGGGCCTGTGTATTGAAGAACAGTGAAATACACAGAGCTCTGTATCAGGAGAGGCCTGTGTATTGAAGAACAGTGAAATACACAGAGCTCTGTATCAGGAGGGGCCGGTGTATTGAACAGCAGTGAAATACACAGAGCTCTGTATCAGGAGATGCCTGTGTATTGAAGAACAGTGAAATACACAGAGCTCTGTATCAGGAGAGGCCTGTGTATTGAAGAACAGTGAAATACACAGAGCTCTGTATCAGGAGGGGCCGGTATATTGAAGAACAGTGAAATACACAGAGCTCTGTATCAGGAGAGGCCGGTGTATTGAAGAACAGTGAAATACACAGAGCTCTGTATCAGGAGAGGCCTGTGTATTGAAGAACAGTGAAATACACAGAGCTCTGTATCAGGAGAGGCCTGTGTATTGAAGAATAGTGAAAAACACAGAGCTCTGTATCAGGAGAGGCCGGTGTATTGAAGAACAGTGAAATACACAGAGCTCTGTATCAGGAGAGGCCTGTGTATTGAACAGCAGTGAAATACACAGATCTGTGTATCAGGAGGGGCCGGTGTATTGTACAGCAGTGAAATACACAGAGCTCTGTATCAGGAGAGGCCTGTGTATTGAACAGCAGTGAAATACACAGAGCCGTGTATCAGGAGGGGCCGGTGTATTGTGCAGCAGTGAAATACACAGGATGGTGCATCTGGAGAGGCCAGTCTATTAAACAGCAATTGACCTGATTTGCTCTCCCCCTGAGATGGACCAATATCATGAAAGGTTAATATCTGATTCAGCAAGTCGGTTGCCTCCCACCGGCAAGTTGGCCAAGGAGATTATTCCCATCAGTAAACGCTTTGTTACTCATACCTCAAATACTAGAACAATAAGTCACACAGTTTTGCTCATCTTAGTGATAAACAGCATCCTTTAATACTCATTAAACCACACCACAGATAACAGCTGCCATCTGTGCTTCTTCATTCTTGTTATATTAGTTATAAAGTCACAGAAACAGGTTCCAAATGACCAACACCCATGCCAGCCAAATCTTTTCTAATCCCATTTACCAGCACTTGGTCTGCAGCCTCCTGTGAATCAACAATTCAATTGCTCATATTATGTTGTAACATATAAAATAAATCACCATTTACAATGCCTACTGGTGAGCTTACTGCGCAGGCAACCTGTGATGAGATTCAGTAGATGTAAAGTGGATTCTGGTTAATCGGGACCAGTACATTTTGGCCCAATTAAGTGACTGCCCCAATCAGTTGAAGTTTCATGGAAAGTTAAAAATATACATAAAGATAAGCTACCATTTAACTGAGTAACAATATTTATGTATTTAAATGAAATTCAGAACAAATTAGTACAGTACCAATACTTCTATGGTAATATAAAACTGTGTATTAATTCCCAATTGTTATCGCCAGAGAAATTCATCTGCTGTATTCTTTTGATTGACTGTAAATGAACAAAATCAGTGCAATGATTTTTAAATCTTCATTTCATACAATGCTTTTGAAATCTTAATTTTCATTGTAACATTCAAGATGTTCATCAATACCTTCACATTTGTTGTATTTTCTAATTTGTTGAAGTAGTGAAATAATTATATTTTCACTCCTAGCCATTTCAGGCTTGAAACTACAGTGAGCAAAACAATTCTGAATTGTCTTACTGCTTATTGCTCGCCCACTCTCAGTGACAGAAATCACTGCCTTTTTTTTAAAAAACATGCATCTGACACTTTTAAAAAATTGTTTACTCTAAGCATGGGATAGTATCTAATGACCACACAAGTGCTCATGACAGACACTGATTAGAAACTGTTCGGCAGGTCTCCTGTCCCAGCCAAGCAGCACAGTGTCCCACATAAACAAAGGGAATCCCAACTATTTTCTCAGTTCAGTTTTTGTTCCTTAAGAGTTGTCCAAATAAACAACTGCCCCGATTAACTGATGACCCATCTGGAATCCACGTTATTTTTAAATTATAAATCCTTTCTGCAATAATGCAGGAATATGTTTATATGATTGTGTATGGCTCTGGTCTTTGTGCTCAAAGAAAGATATACTTGACTCAGAGACAATGTAACATAGTTTCATTAGATTGGTTCCTGGAGAGGACGTAGTCTCCTGGTGATACAGATTAAACGTTTGGAAAAATGAAGGATCGCAGATATTCATGATTCTTGGAGGGAATGCCGGGAATTATAAAAGAGGTTATATCCACAAATTAATAATCTCACAAATTAATAATCTAGGACCACGGAAGTACTTCAAAGTAAGAGTCAGCCCTTCATAAAAAATAGAACATAACAACACAGTCCAGGCCCTTAAGCTCATGACTTTTTAACATATTCTACGATCAATCTAACCCTATCCTCCTACATAGTCCTCCATTTTTCTTCCATCTATGTGCCCATCTAAGAGTTTCTTAAATGCCCTTAATGTAACATCTCCACCATCACTCCTGGCAGGGCATTCTACTTACCTCTGACACCACCCTTTCTATATTTTCCTCCAATCACCTTAAATTATGCCCCCTCCCAATACTAGCCACTTCTACCCTAGGACAAATTCTCTGTCTGTTCACTCTATCTATACCTCTTATCATCTTGTACACCTTTATCAAATCATCTCTTATCCTCCTTCACTCCAATAAGAAAAGCCCGAGTTCACTAAGACTATTCAAGATTGATAAGAGAAGAAATTCCTTTTGTGCAAAGCTTGTGAATCTCAGAAATTCTCAGTCAATGTGGATATCTAAAGTGGTGGCCATTAAATCTTTGGATATTGGGAGAACAGAGGGCTCAGGTCGAAAGGCACAAGTAGAGGATCAGCCATAAACTTATTAAGAAGCTCATTTTGCTTCACGTCTCCTCATTCTCTGGTGCTTGACAGAATTATTCACCAGGATGGCTACTCCCGGGAGGAGTGTCTGGAGTTCATCACCATCATCTACAGCAACACTCTACAGTCTATGATGGCCATTGTGAAGGCAATGAACACACTGAACATCGGCTACGGAGACAGTGGCAGGCAGGTGAGTGCACTGAGAGGAAACCATAATCTCCACATAAAGAACATTGAACAGACAAACCTGCAGCACAGTAGGCACACCTCAGCTCACCACGTTGTGCTGACTTTTAAACTACTCTGATTAATCTAAACATTCCCTCCTCCATAGACCTCCACTTGTGGCAACCATTTCAGCCCTGGGAAAAAGCCTCTGCCTATCCACACGATCGATACCTCACTTCATCTTGTACACCTCTATCAGGTCACCTCTCATCCTCTGTCACTCCAAGGAGAAAAGGCCAAGTTCACTCACCCTATTCCCATAAGGCATGCTCCCCAATCCAGGCAACATCCTTGTAAATCTCCTCTGCATCCTTTCTATGGCTTCCACATCCTTCCTGTAGTGAGGTGACCAGAACTGATAACAGAACTCCAAGCGGGGTCAGACCAGGGTCCTATATAGCTGCAACATTCCTTCTCGGCTCCTAAATTCAATTCCACAATTGATGAAGGTCAATATACCATAAGCCTTCTTAACCACAGAGTCAACCTGCACAGCTGCTTTGAGCGTCCTATGGACTCGGACCCCAAGATCCCTCTGATCCTCCTACACAGCCAAGAGTCTTACTTTGCCTATATTTGACCTACCAAATCAAACCACTTCACACTTATCTGGGTTGATCTCCATCTGCCACTTCTCAGCCCAGTTTTGCATCCTATCAATATCCAGCTGTAACCTCTGACAGCCCTCCAAACTAACCACAACACCTCCAACCTTAGTGTCATCAGCAAATTTACCAATCTATCCCTCCATTTCCTCATGTAGATCATTTATAACAATCACGAAGAGTAAGGGTCCGAGAACAGATCCCTGAGGCACCCCACTGGTGACTGACCTCCATGCAGAATATGACCCATCTACAACCACTCTTTGCCTTCTGTGGGCAAGCCAGTTCTGGATCCATAAAGCAATGTCCCCTTGGATCCCATGCCTCCGTACTTTCTCAATAAGCCTTGCATGGGGTACCTTATCAAATGCCTTGCTGAAATCCATATACACTACACCTACTGCTCTACCTTCATCAATGTGTTTAGTCACATCCTCAAAAAATTCAGTCACGCTCGTAAGGCACCACCTGCCTTTGACAAAGCCATGCTGACTATTCCTAATCATATTACGCCTCTCCAAATGTTCATAAATCCTGCCTCTCAGGATTTTCTCCATCAACTTACCAACCACTGAAATAAGACACACTGGTCTATGTTTTCCTGGTCTATCTCTACTCCCTTTCATGAGTAAAAGAACAGCATTTGCAACCCTCCAATCCTTTGAAACCTCTCCCACCCCATTGATGATGCAAAGATCATTGCCAGAGGCTGAGCAATCTCCTCCCTCGCTTCCCATAGTAACCTGGGGTACATCTCATCCGGGCCCGGCGACTTATCCAACTTGATGATTTCCAAAAGCTCCAGCACATCCTTTTTCTTAATATCTACATGCTCAAGCATTTTGGTCCACTGAAAGTCATCACTACAATCACCAAGATCCTTTTCCATAGTGAATACTGAAGTAAAGTATTCATTAAGTACCTCTGCTATTTCCTCCAGTTCCACACACAATTTCCCACTGTCACACTTGATAAGTCCTACTCTTTCACGTCTTATCCTCTTGCTCTTCACATACTTGTAGAATGCCTTGGGGTTTTCCTTAATTTTGCCTGCCAAGGCCTTCTCACGGCCCCTTCTGGCTTTCCTAATTTCCTTCTTAAGCTCCTTCCTGTTAGCCTTATAATCTTCAAGATCTCTAACATTACCTAGCTCTCTGAACCTTTTGTAAGCTTTTCTTTTCTTTTTGACTAGTTTAGTGAACCACTTATGAGCAACTAAGATCATTACACAGAGCGGTGAGGTGGCTGGTAACAATGTAGAACATAGAACATAGAATAGTACAGCACAGTCCAGGCCCTTTGGCCCACAATGTTGTGCTGACCCTCAAACCCTGCGTCCCATATAACCACCCACCTTAAATTCCTCTATATACCTGTCTAGTAGTCTCTTAAACTTCTAGTGTATCTGCCTTCGCCACTGACTCAGGCACTGCATTCCAAGCACCAACCACCCTCTGGGTGAAAAACCTTCCTCTAATATCCCCCTTGAACTTTCCACCCCTTACCTTAAAGCCATGTCCTCTCGTATTGAGCAGTTGTGCCCTGGGGAAGAGGTGCTGGCTGTCCACTCTGCTCTGCATGTGACCAAAAGGTTGTGGACTCAGCTCAGCACATCACGGAAACCAGCCTCCCCCATGGGCTCTGTCTGCAATTCTCACTGCCTCAGCCAACATAATCAAATATTCACCCTCTTCTCCCCTCTTCCAACGGGCATAGGATGCAAAAACCTATTCACCCTCTTCTCCCCTCTTCCAACGGGCATAGGATGCAAAAACCTATTCACCCTCTTCTCCCCTCTTCCAACGGGCATAGGACACAAAAACCAGCCTCCCCCATGGGCTCTGTCTGCAATTCTCACTGCCTCAGCCAACATAATGATAATAATTATGTTAATAATAAGTACTCATGTTTGAGTACTGTTGGGGGGGACAGCCTTCCTGGTGGAAGTGACAGTGTCCGGGTCTCTGGCACAGAGGACTGCCCTGTAGCTCAGAAGGGGAGGGATAGAAGAAAGAGGACCATAGTAATAGGGGACTCGATAGTCAGGGGTTCAGACGGGTGGTTCTGTGGAGGTGATCGGGAGTCCCGGATGGTAGTTTGCCTCCCTGGTGCCAGGGTTCGGGACGTTTCTGATCGCGTCCAAGATATCCTGAAGTGGGAGGGTGATGAGCCAGAGGTCGTGGTACATGTAGGTACCAATGACATAGGTAGGAAAGGGGAAGAGGTCCTGAAACGAGAGCATAGGGAGTTAGGAAGGCAGTTAAGAAGAAGGACCGCAAAGGTAGTAATCTCGGGATTACTGCCTGTGCCACGCGACAGTGAGAGTAGGAATGGAATTAGGTGGAGGATGAATGCGTGGCTGTGGGATTGGTGCAGGGGGCAGGGATTCAAGTTTCTGGATCATTGGGACCTCTTCTGGGGCAGGCGTGACCTGTTCAAGAAGGACGGGTTACACTTGAATCCTGGGGGGGACCAATATCCTAGCGGGGAGGTTTGCTAGGGCTACAGGGCAGATTTTAAACTAGTAAGATAGGGGGGGCTGGAATCAATTTGAGGAAACTATGGGAGAGGAGGTTAGTTCACCAGTAGAGCAAGTAAATAGACAGTGTGTGAGGGAGGAAAGGCAGGTGATGGAGAAGGGATGCGCTCCAGCCGAAGATGTAGGGGAGAAGAAAGAAAAGGATAATAAATTTGAATGCATTCTTAGGGATGAAAAGAGAGGAGGAGGTGGAGAGTGTCTTAAATGTATCTATTTTAATGCTAGGAGCATTGTAAGAAAGGTGGATGAGCTTAAAGCGTGGATTGATACCTGGAATTATGATGTTGTAGCTATTAGTGAAACATGGTTGCAGGAAGGGTGTGATTGGCAACTAAATATTCCTGGATTTAGTTGCTTCAGGTGTGATAGAGTAGGAGGGGCCAGAGGAGGAGGTGTTGCATTGCTTGTCCGAGAAAATCTTATGGCGGTGCTTTGGAAGGATAGATTAGAGAGCTCCTCTAGGGAGGCTATTTGGGTGGAATTGAGGAATGGGAAGGGTGTAGTAACACTGATAGGAGTGTATTATAGGCCACCTAATGGGGAGCGTGAGTTGGAAGAGCAAATGTGTAAGGAGATAGCAGATATTTGTAGTAAACACAAGGTGGTGATTGTGGGAGATTTTAATTTTCCACACGTAGACTGGGAAACTCATTCTGTAAAAGGGCTGGATGGTTTAGAGTTTGTGAAATGTGTGCAGGATAGTTTTTTGCAACAATACATAGAAGTACCGACTAGAGATGGGGCAGTGTTGGATCTCCTGTTAGGGAATGCGATAGGTCAGCTGACAGATGTATGTGTTGGGGAGCATTTCGGGTCCAGTGATCACAATAGCATTAGCTTCAATATAATTATGGAGAAGGACAGGACAGGACCTAGAGTTGAGATTTTTGATTGGAGAAAGGCTAACTTTGAGGCGATGCGAAGGGATTTAGAGAGAGTGGATTGGGTCAAGTTGTTTTATGGGAAGGATGTAATAGAGAAATGGAGATCATTTAAGGGTGAAATTATGAGGGTACAGAATCTTTATGTTCCTGTTAGGTTGAAAGGAAAGGTTAAAGGTTTGAAAGCACCATGGTTTTCAAGGGATATTAGAAATTTGGTTCGGAAAAAGAGGGATATCTACAATAGATATAGGCAGCATGGAGTAAAGGAATTGCTCGAGGAATATAAAGAATGTGAAAGGAATCTTAAGAAAGAGATTAGAAAAGCTAAAAGAAGATACAAGGTTGGTTTGGCAAATAAGGTGAAAGTAAATCCGAAAGGTTTCTACAGTTATATTAAAAGCAAGAGGATAGTGAGGGATAAAATTGGCCCCTTAGAGAATCAGAGTGGTCAGCTATGTGTGGAGCAGAGGGAGATGGGAGAGATTTTAAACGATTTCTTCTCTTCGGTATTCACTAAGGAGAAGGATATTGAATTGAGTAAGGTGTGGGAAACAAGTAAGGAAGTTATGGAACCTATGACAATTAAAGAGGTGGAAGTACTGGCGCTTTTAAGAAATTTAAAAGTGGATAAATCTCCGGGTCCTGACAGGATTTTCCCCAGGACCTTGAGGGAAGTTTGTGTAGAAATAGCAGGAGCTCTGATGGAGATCTTTAAGATGTCATTAGAAACGGGGATTGTGCCGGAGGATTGGCATATTACTCATGTGGTTCCATTGTTTAAAAAGGGTTCCAGAAGTAAGCCTAGCAATTATAGACCTGTCAGTTTGACATCAGTGGTGGGTAAATTATTGGAAAGTATTCTTAGAGATAGTATTAATAATTATCTGGATAGATAGGATATGATTAGGAGTAGCCAGCATGGATTTGTGCGTGGAAGGTCATGTTTGACAAACCTTATTGAATTTTCTGAGGAAGTTACGAGGAATGCTGACGAGGGTAAGGTAGTGGATGTAGTCTATATGGACTTCAGCAAAGCCTTTGACAAAGTTCCACATGGAAGGTTAGTTAAGAAGGTTCAGTCGTTAGGTATTAATGCTGGAGTAATAAAATGGATTCAACAGTGGCTAGATGGGAGATGCCAGTGAGTAGAGGTGGATAATTGTTTATCGGGATGGAGGCCGGTGACTAGTGGGGTGCCTCAGGGATCTGCTTTGGGCCCAATGTTGTTTGTAATATACATAAATGATCTGGATGATGGGGTGGTAAATTGGATTAGTAAGTATGCCGATGATACTAAGGTAGGAGGTGGTGTGGATAATGAGGTGGATTTTCAAAGCTTGCAGGGAGATTTATGCCGGTTAGAAGAATGGGCTGAACATTGGCAGATGGAGTTTAATACTGAGAAGTGTGAGGTTCTACATTTTGGCAGGAATAATCCAAATAGAACATACAGGGTAAATGGTAGGGCATTGAGGAATGCGGTGGAACAGAGAGATCTAGGAATAACAGTGCATAGTTCCCTGAAGGTGGAGTCTCATGTAGATAGGGTGGTGAAGAAGGCTTTTGGAATGCTGGCCTTTATAAATCAAAGCATTGAGTACAGAAGTTGGGATGTAATGTTAAAATTGTACAAGGCATTGGTAAGGCCAAATTTGGAATATTGTGTGCAGTTCTGGTCACTGAATTATAGGAAAGATATCAATAAATTAGAGAGAGTGCAGAGACGATTTACTAGGATGTTACCTGGGCTTCAGCACTTAAGTTACAGAGAAAGGTTGAACAAGTTAGGTCTCTATTCATTGGAGTGTAGAAGGTTGAGGGGGGGATTTGATCAAGGTATTTAAAATTTTGAGAGGGATAGATCGAGTTGACGTGAATAGGCTGTTTCCATTGAGAGTAGGGGAGATTCAAACGAGAGGACATGATTTGAGAGTCAGGGGTCAGAAGTTTAAGGGAAACACGAGGGGGTATTTCTTTACTCAGAGAGTGATACTCAGAGAATGTGCTTCCTGTAGAAGTAGTAGAGGCCATTTAGAAGTAGTTGTGTCATTTAAGGTAAAATTGGATAGGTATATGGACAGGAAAGGAGTGGAGGGTTATGGGCTGAGTGCGCGTAGGTGGGACTAGGTGAGATTAAGAGTTCGGCATGGACTAGGAGGGCCGAGATGGCCTGTTTCCGTGCTGTGATTGTTATATGGTTATAATCAAATATTTGCCCTCTTCTCCCCTCTTCCAATGGGCATAGGACACAAAAACCAGCCTCCCCCATGGGCTCTGTCTGCATTTCTCACTGCCTCAGCCAACATAATCAAATATTCACCCTCCTCTCCCCTCTTCCAACGGGCATAGGACACAAAAACCTATTCACCCTCTTCTCCCCTCTTCCAACGGGCATAGGACACAAAAACCTAAGAGCTCAAAGCACCTGACTCAAGACAGCTTCCATCCAACTAGAATCAGGCTCCTGAATGGACCTCATACATGATAAGATGACTTCCTGACCTTACAATCTACCTTACTACGATGTTGGACTTTCTCTGTAACCATTACGGTACTCTATATTCTGCCTTGGTATCTTCTACCTCGATGCACTGTCTAATGATTTGACCTGTATAAAAAGCATGCAAAATAATTTTTTCTCTCCATCTTGGTGCTTGAGACAGTAATAAACGAATACCAACACCAGTTAAAAAGCTAAGATAGAGAATTCACTGCAGGGGAGAGCACAGCGGTGAGTAGAGTTAAACGTTTATCCAATGCCCATCCGCAGCTCTCCCTCCCCCTTTCTGCTGCCTGTGGACATGAACTCTCTCCTGCAGGTTAGTGTTCATCCCTTTCTTCCTGCAGGACGACTCACGCAAACTGATGCACCTGGCCGACACGATCGAGGAGGGGACTATGCCAAAGGAGCTGTATGAGATTATCAGCCGCCTCTGGAAGGACTCTGGAATCCAGGCCTGCTTTGAACGAGCCTCAGAATACCAGCTTAATGACTCTGCTGGCTAGTAGGTGGCCTTGCTCTTTGTCTTATCTTTTGGACGTGAAACGAAGCGACATGGTCTCTCATTGAAGTAGAAGTGGGTCTGGATACCATTCTGTATCATTAAATGAAGATTTATGGGTTCTTGATTAGGAGGGGCATCAAAGACTACAAGGAAAAGGCAGGAGAATGGGGTTGAGAGGGAAAATGGTGGAACGGTCTCAATGTGTTGAATGGCCTAATTCTACTCCTATGTCTTTTATGAGGGCAGGCATCTATTTAACAAACTTCAATTAAACTTGACGTCACTTGGAAACTCATGTAGCACAAAGTACAAGTGAATTAGTTATTAATTCCTGTGGGAAAAATAGGAAATCCACGGAAATCCAGTTCAACTCCCAATACTTTGAGTTACGCAAGTTCCTGCAGTCCCTCTGGCCTTTAGATGGCCAATGGGTCGTGTACTTCCAGCATGATAAATTCTTACCTTGTCCTGTATAACCCAATAGCACCACCTAGTGGCCACAACCAGAACCACAGCAGGAAAGAATCCTGTTCATCGCACTCTATGAACAGACCTTTCAGTCCACAGGATTTTGCAGAATGGGTTATGACGATTCACTTCTTAAATGCAATTACTTTCTTAGTAAGGAGATCTGCAGTGGAGAGCAAGAGCCCACAAAGCATTGTAAATTGACCCTGATTTGAATTGAATTGACATTATTACTTACATCCATCATATATACAAGAGGAGTAAAAATCTTTAGATTACGTCTCCATCTAAATGTGCAATGTGCATTTATAGTAATTTATAATAAATAGTATGTACAACAGAACAGTAACAAGATAGTTAAATATGAACAGTCAATATAACAGAAATACAATTGTGTCAGCATGAATTAATCAGTCTGATGGCCTGGTGCGGAGCCTGTTGGTCCTGGCTTTTATGCAGTGGTACCATTTCCCAGATGGTAGCAGCTGGGACAGTTTGTGGGTTGGGGTGACTCTGGTCCCCAATGACCCTTTAGGCCCTTTTAATACACCTGTCTTTGTAAATGTCCTGAATAGTAGGAAGTTCACATCTACAGATGTGCTGGACTGTCCACACCACTCTCTGCAGAGTCCTGTGATTGAGGGAAGTACAGTTCCCATACCAGGTAGTGATGCAGCCAATCAGGATGCTCTCAATTGTGCCCCTGTGGAAAGTTCTTAGGATTTGGGAGCCCACACCAAACTTCCTCAACTGTCTGAGGTGAAAGAGTTGTGCCTTTTTCACCACACAGCTGGTGTGCATGGACCACATGAGATCCTCTATGATGGTTATGCCTCTCAACCCCAGATCCATTGATGTTAATAGGAGTCAGCCTGTCTCCATTCCTCCTGTAATCCACAACCAGCTCCTTTGTTTTTGCAACATTGAGGGAGAGGTTGTTTTCTTGACACCACTGTGTCAGAGTGATGACTTCTTCTCTATAGGCTGCCTCATTATTATTTGAGATTCGGCCAATCAATCTAGTGCCATCAGCAAATTTAATTAGCAGATTGGAGCTGTGGATGACATCACAGTCATGGGTATACAGCGAGTAAAGGGTGAGGGCTTAGTACACAGTCCTGAAGGGCACCTGTGTTGAGGGTCTGAGGGGCAGAGGTAAGGGAGCCCACTCTGGCAATCTGACAGAAAGTCCAGGATCCAGCTGCACAAGGCAGGGTGAAGGCTGTGGTCTCTGAGCTTCTTATCGAGCCTGGAAGGAATTCTGGTGTTGAATGCTGAACTGTAGTCCAAGATCAGCATTCTCACATAAGCACCCTTCTTTTCCAGATGTATAAGGACTGTGTGTAGAGCTGTAGTGAAGCTAATCAAAAACACAGATACTGGAAAGCTGAAACAGAAACAGAAAATTCTAGAACACACAGCAGATCAGGCAACACCTGTATAAATAGAAATAGAGTCAACATATAAAGTCTTCTGAACAGATTTTCAGCATCTGCAGTTTTTGAGATTGACTTGAAACCAAGACAGTTTTGATAGGCAGCAAACAGAGCAAATTAATTAGTAACATACACAAAATGCTGGAGGAACTCAGCAGGCCAGGCAACATCTATGGAAAAGAATACAGTCAAAGTTTCAGTCCAAGTCATCAACTGTACCCTTTCCCATAGATGCTGCCTTAACTGTTGAGTTCCTCCAGCGTTTTGTGTGTGTTGCTTAGATTTCCAGCGTCTGCAGATTTTCTCTTGTTTGAAATTAAACAGTACGTGGCCAGATTTGCTAGACTCCACAGAGGGGTAAGTGAGTCTGTTTTAATGATGTTAGTCAAACCACCAGAAAATCTCTTGATCTTTTTTTTCCAAATGTTCTTCAACTAAACAAGCACCCACCTTTTAGTTAAAGATGCCATTAAGCATGACACATGAGACAATAAGGCATACGAGTTGTTGAGCCTGCTCCACCAATCCATCGTCATCCCTCTCAACCCCATTCCCTTGCCTTCTCCCTGGAACCTTTGACCCCTTATTAATCAACCTCCACTTTAAATTTACTAAATGACTTGGCCTCCACAACCATTTGAAGCAACACCACAGATTCTGGCTAAAAAAATTCTTCCTCCTCTCTATTCTAAACGGTCATCCTTCCATTCTGAGAATGTACATTCTCATCCTAGACTCTCCATGTCCATGTCTACTTTCATCTAGGCCTTTCAATATTCAATAGGTTTCACTGAATGGGACACAAAACTGCTCTCACAATACTCAAATTTGGTCTGAACAATGCCTTATGACACCTCAGCACCACATCCTGGCTTTTGTATTCTAGTCTTTTGAAATAAATGCTAACATTGCATTCCCCTTCCTCACTACCGACTCAACCTGAATGAGGACTCCCAAGTCCCTTTTTACTTCCACTTTCTGAGTTTACTCCTCATTTAGAAAATAGACCGCACCAAACTGCATGACCATACAATTCCCTACACTTTATTTCATCTGCCACTTATTTTCTAATTTTCCTAATCTCTTCAAATCCTTCTGAAAACTCATTGCTTCCTGCCCTTCCAGATATCTTTGCATCATTTGCAAACTTGGCCACAAAGCCATCAATATCATCATCCAAGTTATTGACATATCATGTGAAGTGCAGCAGACATAACACCAAAGCCTGCGGAACACCGGCAGCCAACCAGAAAAGGCTCCCTTTATTCCCACACTTCGCTCCCTGCCTGTAGCCAATCTTCTATCCACGCTAGTCTCTTTCCTGTAAAACCATGGGTTCTTATCTTGTTTAGCAGCCTGATGTGATACCATGATGTGAGGATTTTGCAGAGATTATATCAAAGGTTCAAAGGCTCATTTATTATCAAAGTATGTATGCAATATACAATTCAGTTTCTTCAGTCCTACAGTCACAACCAACCCTTTGCTGCAGGATTTTGAGCCTAGATAACAATAGAAGCAAAGGATTTGACCTCTTGATCTTTATAAAGAAGTAGAATAAATAGGATTCCTGATCCCTTACTCTTCCAAATACTGGAGGTGCTAGAAAAACACAGATGGACAGGCAGCATCTGGGGAGAAAGTTAATATTGAAGTTTGACAGTCTTATTGGGGAAAGTTGGATATAAAATTTGCAGAGAAGGGGAAAAGCTCTGAGAGAGTAAAAAGTCAGGTTAGTAATAGTGGAGAAAGAGACTTCGGTCTGACAACATTTGGGGTCAATTGGGCTAATAAAGGAAAAGGGGGCTGGAGAGGAGAGATTGACAGGTATAGAGAATGAGAACTGGTTGAATTTAGTAGATCTGGAAGGCAGAAATGAGGGGCAGTGTGTTGGACTATGTTCACACAGTGGAGGAACCAGAGGACATCAGAATAAGCTGAAGAATCTGAGAAATGAACCAGTGTCTTACATACTGAACAGATGTGTCCACTTAGTCTATGATTACATTCCCCCAGTGTAGTGTAGACAGCACAGAGAGAAGTGTAGGAAACTGAACATAGAACATAGAGCACTCCAGCACAGTTCAGACACTTTGACTCACACTAACCTACTCCACAATCAATCAGTCTAACCCTTCCCTCCTACACAGCCTATAAGCCCTTCATTTCCATTCAACCATGTGCCTATGTAAGAGAATCTTAAATATCCCTAATGTATCTGCCTCAGTACATCCCAGAGTTACAGCGTGGAATAGGCCAGTCCTCTGAGCTGTGCTGCCCAGCGACCCCTGATTTCACCCCAGCCTAATCACAGGACAATTTAAATGACCAATTAACCTACTAACCAATACATCTTTGGACTGTGGGAGGAAATGGAGAAAACCCTTGCATTCCATGAAGGACGTACAGGCTGCTTACAGAGGGTGCCAGAATTGATCTCTGAACGCCAATGCCCAGAGCTGTAATAGCATCGCGCTAACCACTTAACACTCTCTTCATAAATATTCTACCTCTAACCTCTCCCCCAAACTTTCCTCCTGAAGAGACGTCCTCTGAAAAGACAATTCACCGCTGCACACAGAGAGACTGTACAGTGGGAAAAGAAAGTCCAAGTACTTTATCAGTTACCTTGTCATCTCTGCATAAACACTGACCGATAATGCAGGTGGCTGTTTACTAACTCCTCATCCATTGCTTTCCAGTTATCTCAATGACTTGGATCGAATCGTACAGCCAGGCTATCTCCCCACTGAGCAAGACGTGCTGCGTTCACGAGTGAAAACCACTGGCATCATTGAGACCCAGTTCGGATTCAAGGATCTCAACTTCAGGTACTGGCAATGGACACGGAGGGACCCAGCTGTTGTCCATGCACTCAACACAGGAGCAGCACAGCAGTTAGTGCAATAATTCACAGTTCTGCAGCTCCACATTCTTATTCATCAAACACCACTTTAAATTTTAGGTGTTTCAGTAACATAGCAGCTAGCATGACTGGTCGGGACATCTGAGTTCGGAGTTCAAAAAAAGTTTATGTATTCTTCCTGTGTGCATGTGGGTTTCCTCTGGGTGCTCCAGTTTCCCCTCATAGTCCAAAGACATACCAGTTAGTAGGATAATTAGTCACTGTAAATGGTCTTGTGATTAGACTAGGCTTAAATCGGTGGGTTATTGAGCAGCGCAGCTCAATGGCTGAAAGGGCCTTCTCCACGCTGTATCTTTCAATGAAATAAACACACCCAATGAATTGTCTTCCGCAGCAGTGGGTGGCAATAAACCCCACTGACCCACCACCTACAGAAATCCCTTCTCAGCTCTGTTCTTGTATTCTGAGATTGTGTCATCTGGTCCGAGATTAAGAGATTTAATTAACCTCTTTGTGTAGGTATGAGTTTACTCTGTAATCATTGGTACAAAGGTCACTCATGTCCTTCCCCTCTTTTTAAGGATGTTTGACGTGGGGGGCCAACGCTCTGAGCGCAAGAAATGGATCCACTGCTTTGAAGGGGTCACATGCATCATCTTCATTGCCGCTCTCAGTGCCTACGACATGGTCTTGGTCGAGGACGATGAAGTGGTAAGTGTATGGGCAGACTGGCAGGCATCTGCCACCAAGGGGAGGCGGTGGATATAGTTCCTCCTCCTCTTTTCACTGTCGACCTCATATCTGCTCCCCGACCACTGCAAATCAGGATAATCCCATCATTTCCAAACCTGGACTTTTGCATTCAGTTCTGCTTGCCTCGTTACAGGAAGGATGTGGAAACTTTGGAGAGGGTTCAAAGGAGAGTTAACAGAATGCTGCCTGGATTGGAGAGCGTGTCTTATGACAGTAGGGTTGGTAGGCTAATTGGCCACTGTAAATTCCCAGTAATTCCATACTGGGTTGGGGTCTGGCTCCCCCCAGTGTTCATTCTCAGCAAGACCAGCTAGATTGCCTTCATCTGTGGCTGCACTTGCACTAAATATGAGCTGTTCTTGCAGAAATGTGGCTATAGGACAACATCCATGCACCATCAATCTACAGGCTATGTCATTCAGGAAGCTGGGCTACATTCGGTTTTTTTAATACACTTTTTGTAACTTTTTTTTGCTACCATGGCTTTTATGCACTGTGGTTGAGTGCAGTTTCAGTGATTCGCGCCTTGACCCTGGAGGAATACTGGTGAATTTGGCTGTATTCCTGTGTATGGTTGAATGACAATTTAACTTGAACTTGAACCAAGGTTGAGTGAGTGGCTGAATCCCAGGGGCAATGATAAGAATAAAGAAGGGGTTAATGTAGGATTGGTGTAAATAGGTGGTTGATGTGAGCACAGACTTGATGGGCTGAAAGGCCTGCTCCTGCACTGTATCTGTCTCTTTATGAGATACAGGATGCGCCTCTGCTTTAGTCTGTTTCCTTATTCTTTTCCATCTCTGACTCCTGATTTAAAAAAAAATAGAAGGCCATAGATGGGAGCTGAACATCAAAGGATATACTTTGTATTGAAAGGACAGGCAGGAAGGCAGAGGCAATGGTGTGGCTCTGTTGGTAAGAGATAGAATTACATTTTTAGAAAGAGGTGACATAGGGTCAGAAAATGTTGAATGTTTGTGGATCGAGCTAAGAAACTGCAAGGGTAAAAACCATCAAAGGAGTCAAATAGTAGCCTAGAAGTGGGTTTAAGATTGCAAAGAGAGCTGGAAAAGGCATGTAATAAGGGTGATGACACAGTTGTAATGGGGGTCTACAAAATGCAAGGAGATTGAGAAAATCAGATTAGTGTTGGATCACAAGAGAGGGAATTTGTTGATGCCTACGAGATGACTTTTTAGAGCAGTTTGTGCTTCAGCCTGCTCGGGGAAAGGTTATCTATGATTGGGCGTTGGGTAACAACCCAGATCTTATTAGGGAACTTAGTGTAAAGGAACCCTTAGGAGGCAGTGATCTTAATGTGATTAAATTTTCCTGCAATTCAAGAGGGAGAAGCACAAGTCAGCTTTATCAGTATCACAATGGAGTAAAGGGAATTACAGAGGCATGAGAGAGGAGCTTGCCCAGGTGGATTGGAGGAGGATACTGGCGGGGATGACGGGAGAGCAGAGATGGATGGAATTTCTGGAAGTAGTTCACAAGGGGCAGGATAGATGTGTCCCACAGAGAAAGAAGATCTCAAATGGCAGGGGTAGGCAATTGTGGCTTTCAAAGAACATTAAGGACTGCATAAAAACCAAGGAAAGGGCATATAAGGTAGCAAAGGTAAGTGGGAAATTGGATGATTGGAAAACTTTTAAAATCCAAAATGTAATTATGATATGAAGGCAGACTAGCCAATAATGTACTGTAAAGCAGGATACCAGGAGTTTCCTCAGTTATATAAGTAGAAAAAGGGGGGAGGTTAGAGTTGATTTCGGACCAATAATAAATGATGCTGGTGAGGTAATAATGGGGGCAAAGAAATGGCAGGTGAACTTAATGGGTAACTTGCATCAAGTCTTCACTGTGGAAGACACTAACAGTGTGCCAGAGGTCTGTGAGTGTCAGGGAGCAGGAGTGAGTGCCATTGCTATTACAAAGGAAAAAGTGCCAGGTAGACTCAAAGATCTTAAGGTGGATAAGTCACCTGAACCAGATGGGCTATATCCCAGAGTCCTGAGAGAGGTTGAATTAAATTGACTTTCCTACTTACATCCTTCATATACATGAGGAGTAAAAATCTTTATATTATGTCTCTGTCTAAATGTGCAATGTACAATTTATAGTAATTTATAATAAATAGTATGTACAACAGGACAATAAATATAACATAGAAATCAGTTGTGTCAGCATGAATTAATCAGTCTGATGGCCTGGTGGAAGAAGCTGTCCCGGAGCCTGTTGGTCCTGGCTTTTATGCTGCGGTACTGTTTCCTGGCTGGTAGCAGCTGGAACAGTTTGTGGTTGGGCTGACTTGTGTCCCCTATGATCCTTCAGGCCCTTTTTACACACCTGTCTCTGTAAATTTCCTGAATAGTGGGAAGTTCACATCTACAGATGTGCTGGACTGTCCGCACCACTCTCTGCAGAGTCCTGTGATTGAGGGAAGTACAGTTCCCATACCAGGCAGTGATGCAGCCAGTCAGGATGCTCTCAATTGTGCCCCTGTGGAAAGTTCTTATGATTTGGGGGCCCACACCAAACTTCCTCAACTGTCTGAGGTGAAAGAGGCGCTGTTGTGCTTTTTCACCACATAGCCGGTACGTACAGAGCACGTGATGTGTATGCCAAAGAACTTAAAGCTGTCACCCTCTCAACCCCAGATCTATTGATGTCAATAGGGGTGAGCCTGTCTCCATTCCTCCTGTAATCCACAACCAGCACCTTTGTTTTTGTGACATTGAGGGAGAGGTTGTTTTCTTACACCACTGTGTCAGAGTAATGACTTCTTCTCTGTAGGCTGCCTCATTATTATTTGAGATTAGACCAATCAAGGTAGTATCATTTGCAAATTTAATTAGCAGATTGGAGGTGTGGGTGGTGACACAGATATGGGTATACAGAGAGTAAAGGAGGGGGCTTAAGACACAGCCCTGTGGGTCTGAGGGTTTCAGGTGAGGGAGCCCACTCCGGCAATCTGACAGGAATTCCAGGATCCAGCTGCACAAGGCAGAGTGAAGGCTGTGGTCTCTGAGCTTCCTGTCAAGCCTGGATGGAATTATGGTGTTGAACGCTGAACTGTAATCCAAAAACAGCTTTTGCTCCCTGATGCGCTATCAGTAACTCTAGGAGACTGGAAGTAGAGTACATGAGGATAGGCTTTTATTAACAGCAAAAACGGGCACAACTATGTTGAAGACTGTGGGAGGAGCAGTGTCCCAATTATCTTTATACAGGGGTCTGTGGGAGGAGCCACAGGAGCAGTCAGCAGAGGGGCGTGTCCAGACAGGTATACATGGTTTACCACACTCACAGAAAGCAGAGAGAGGTTGTAGACGGGTCATATTCTGCATGGGGGTCAGTCACCAGTGGAGTGCCTCAGGGATCTATTCTAGGACCCCTTCTCTTCATGATTTTTATAAATGACCTGGATGAGAAAGTGGAGAGATGAGTTAGTAAATTTGCTGATGACACAAAGGTTGGAGGTGTTGTGGATAGTGTGGAGAGCTGTCAGAGGTTACAGCAGGACATTGATAGGATGCAAAACTGGGCTGAGAAATGGCAGATGGAGTTCAACCCAGATAAGTGTGAGGTGGTTCATTTTGGTAGGTCAAATATGATGGTAGAATACAGTATTAATGGTAAGACTCTTGGCAGTGTGGAGGATCAGAGGGATCTTGGGGTCTGAGTCCATAGGACACTCAAAGCAGCTGAGCAGATTGACTCTGTGGTTAAGAAGGCACACGGTGCTTTGGCCTTCATCAATCATGGGATTGAGTTCAAGAGCTGAGAGGGAATGTTACAAATTTATAGGACCCTGGTCGGACCCCACTTGGAGTACTGTGCTCAGTTCTGGTCACCTCTACAGCACAGATGCGTTAACTATAGAAAAGGTGCAGAGGAGATTTACAAGGATGTTGCCTGGATTGGGGAGCATGCCTTATGAGAATAGGTTGAGTGAACTCAGCCTTTTCTCCTTGGAGCAGCAGAGAATGAGAGGTGACCTGATAGAGTCGTACAAGATGATGAGAGACATTGGTCATGTGCATAGTCAGGGGCTTTTCCCCAGGGCTGAAATGGTTGCCACAAGACAGCATAGTTTTAAGGTGCTTGGAAGTAGGTAAAAAAAACAATAGACAATAGACAATAGGTGCAGAAGTAGACCATTTGGCCCTTCAAGCCTGCACCACCATTCTGAGATCATGGCTGATCATCTACTATCAATACCCGGTTCCTGCCTTGTCCCCATATCCCTTGATTCCCCTATCCATAAAATACCTATCCAGCTCCTTCTTGAAAGCATCCAGAGAATTGGCCACCACTGCCTTCCGAGGCAGTGCATTCCAGACCCCCACAACTGTCTGGGAGAAGAAGTTTTTCCTTAACTCTGTCCTAAATGACCTACCCCATATTCTCAAACCATGCCCTCTGGTACTGGACTCTCCCAGCATCTGGAACATATTTCCTGCCTCTATCTTGTCCAATCCCTTAATAATCTTATATGTTGCAATCAGATCCCATCTCAATCTCCTTAATTCCAGCGTGTACAAGCCCAGTCTCTCTAACCTCTCTGCGTAAGACAGTCCGGACATCCCAGGGATTAACCTCGTGAATCTACACTGCACTTTCTCTATAGCCAGGATGTCCTTCCTTAACCCTGGAGACCAAAACTGTACCCAATACTCCAGGTGTGGTCTCAGCAGAGCCCTGTACAAATGCAAAAGGATTTCCTTGCTCTTGTACTCAATTCCCTTTGTAATAAAGGCCAACATTCCATTGGCCTGCTTCACTGCCTGCTGCACTTGCTCATTCACCTTCAGTGACTGATGAACAAGGACTCCTAGATCTCTTTGTATTTCTCCCTTACCTAACTCTACACCGTTCAGATAATAATCTGCCTTCCTATTCTTACTCCCAAAGTGGATAACCTCACACTTATTCACATTAAACATCATCTGCCAAGTATCTGCCCACTCACTCAGCCTATACAAGTCACCCTGAATTCTCCTAACATCCTCATCATATGTCACACTGCCACCCAGCTTGGTATCATCAGCAAACTTGCTGATGTTATTCTCAATGCCTTCATCTAAATTGTTGATGTAAATTGTAAACAGCTGTGGTCCCAATACTGAGCCCTGTGGCACCCCACTAGTCACCACCTGCCATTCTGAGAAACACCCATTCACCGCTACCCTTTGCTTTCTATCTGCCAACCAGTTTTCTATCCATGTCAATGTCTTCCCCCCAATGCCATGAGCTCTGATTTTACCCACAAATCTCCTATGTGGGACCTTATCAAATGCCTTCTGAAAATCGAGGTACACTACATCCACTGGATCTCCCCCGTCTAACTTCCTGGTTACATCCTCGAAAAACTCCAATAGATTAGTCAAGCATGATTTGCCCTTGGTAAATCCATGCTGGCTCTGCCCAATCCTATCACTGCCATCTAGATATGCCACTATTTCATCTTTAATAATGGACTCTAGCATCTTCCCCACCACTGATGTCAGGCTGACAGGTCAATAGTTCTCTGTTTTCTCCCTCCCTCCTTTCTTAAAAAGTGGGATAACATTAGCCATTCTCCAATCCTCAGGAACTGAACCTGAATCTAAGGAACATTGGAAAATGATTACCAATGGATCCGCAATTTCCAGGGCCACCTCCTTTAGTACCCTAGGATGCAGACCATCTGGACCTGGGGATTTGTCAGCCGTCAGTCCCATCAGTCTACTCATCACTGTTTCCTTCCTAATGTCAATCTGTTTCATTTCCTCTGTTACCCTACGTCCTTGGCCCATCCATACATCTGGGAGATTGCTTGTGTCTTCCCTAGTGAAGATAGATCTAAAGTACTTATTAAATTCTTCTGCCATTTCTTTGTTTCCCATAACAATTTCACCCAATTCATTCTTCAAGGGCCAACATTGTTCTTAACTATCTTCTTTCTCTTCACATACCTAAAAAAGCTTTTGCTATCCTTTATATTCCTGGCTAGCTTGCGTTCGTACCTCATTTTTTCTCCCCGTATTGCTTTTTTAGTTAAGTTCTGTTGTTCCTTAAAAATTTCCCAATCATCTGTCCTCCCATTCACCTTAGCTCTGTCATATTTCCTTTTTTTTAATGCTATGCCATCTCTGACTTCCTTTGTCAACCACTGTGGCCCCTTTCCCCCCTTTGAATCCTTCCTTCTCCGGGGGATGAACTAATTTTGCACCTTGTGCATTATTCCCAAGAATACCTGCCATCGCTGTTCCACTGTCTTTTCTGCTAGGATATCTGTCCAGTTAACTTTGGCCAGCTCCTCCTTCATGGCTCCATAGTTTCCCCTGTTCACTGACACCTCCGATCTGCCCTTATCCTTCTCAAATTGCAGATAAAAACTTATAATGTTATGATCACTACCTCCTAATGGCTCCTTTTCTTCAAGATCACTTATCAAATCCTGTTCATTGCACAACACTAAATCCAGAATAGTCTTGTCCCTGGTCAGGTCTCGTACAAGCTGTTCCAAGAATGCATCCCTTAGGCACTCTACAAACTCCCTATCCTGGGGTCCAGCACCAACCTGATTCTCCCAGTTCACCTGCATGTTGAAATCCCCCATAACTACTGCAACATTACCTTTGCCATATGCCAATGTTAACTCCCTATTCAACTTGCACCCAATATCCATGCTACTGTTTGGTGGCCTGTAGACAACACCCATTAGGTCTTTTTGCCCTTACTGTTCCTCAGTTCTATCCACACAGACTCTACTTCTCCTGATCCTATGTCCCCCCTTGCAAAGGACTGAATCTCATTCCTCACCAACTGGGCCACCTCACCCCCTCTGCCCACATTTCTGTCCCTACAATAGCACGTATTCCCTTGTACATTCATTTCCCAGGTCTGATCTCCCTGCAGCCATGTCTCCGTTATCCCAACGACATCATAGTTACCCACTCGCACCTGAGCTTCAAGCTCATCCGCCTTATTTCTGACACTTCGTGCATTCAGTTATAGAATTCTTAGCCCATTTCTCCTCTCTCTGTTTAAATCACTGCCTATTGTGCTTAACCCAGCTCCCCGAACTCCCATCAGGCTATACACACCTTGAATTTTGTTGTCCTTCCTAAATTTACTTATTCTTCCTGCACATTTAACTCCATGTTCCGTCAGACCATCCCTCTGTACATGTGTCCTCCTTATCACTTGTTCCGCCTCACCTTTCTCTGCTACACACTTAATATTCCAGAACCGTGTAGTCCCCACCTGTCCTATATTCTTCCTCTCGCTATCCTCTCTCACATTCTGGATCCCTGCCCCCTGCAAATTTAGTTTAAACCCCCCCCCCCCCCGAGAAGCACTAGCAAACTTTCCTGCAAGAATGTTAGTACCACTCCAGTTCAGGTGTAAACCGTCCCTTCGGAACAGATCCCACCTTCCCTGGAACAAAGCCCGACATCTAAAACCCTGAAGCCCTCCCTCCTGCACCATCCTCTCAGCCACGTATTAATCTGTATAATCCTTCTGTTCCTTGCCTCACTCGCACGTGACACAGGTAGCAAAAAGAAGATGTCAGGGGCAAGTTTTTACGCAGAGAGTGGTGAGTGCATGGAATGGGCCGCTGGCGATGGAGTTGGAGGTGGATATGATAGGGTCTTTTAAGACTATCCTGGATAGGTAAAAGGAGCTTAGAAAAATAGAGGGGTATGGGTAACCCTAGGTAATTTCTAAGTAAGGAGATGTTCAGCACAGCATTGTGGGCCGAAGGGCCTGTATTGTGCTGTAGGTTTTCTATGTTTCTAACTGCATACTCACATAAGCATCCTTCTCCAGATGTGTAAGGACTCTGTGGAGAGCTGTGGTTATTGCATCATCTGTTGATCGGTTGTGTCGGTAGACGAATTGTAGGGTGTCCAGTGTGGTTGGCTCCAAGCTGCAGATGTAGTCCTTGACCAGCCTCTCAAAGCATTTGCTTATTATTGAGGTGAGTGTGACAGGATGCCAGTCGTTCAGACATGTTACCCTGGTCTTTTTAGGTACAGGGACAATGGTGGATGTTTTGAAGTAGGAGGGCACCCTACACTGGGAGAGGGAGAGATTAAAAATGTCTGTAAACACATCTGCCAGTTGTGCTGCACACACTCTGAGTACCCGTCCTGGGACGCCGTCCGGTCCCGCAGCCTCGTGACTGTCCACTCATTGGAAACACCTGCAAACTTCAGCCTCAGAGATGACTCGGGTGCAAGTCACTTCAGCAACTCTCCTCTAGGGCTCAGTGTTGGCAAATTGAGCATAAAAAAGATTTAGCTCATCTGGGTGAGAGGAACCACCATTACATTTAGCTTTGAAGTCTGTGACCATGCCATTAGCTGCGTGTGTTGTTGGTGGAGAGTTGAGTCTGGATCTTGTCCCTGTATTGTCAGTTCTCTGTCTTCACGACTTTGCTCAGATTGTAGCTGCATTTCTTGAGCTCCTGCTGATTACCAGCAATGTAAGTACTTCTGGCACGGAACTGTTGATCCAGGGTTTCTCATTTGGATAGTCCCTGACCGACTTCTGGGTGACAACATCCTCAATACACTTCCAGAAGAAACTCGTGACCCCATCCGTGAACTCGGAGACTTCCTCATCGTGGAAGACATTCCAGTCGACATCATTAAAGCAGTCCTACAGCATGGTGGCCGATTGGTCGGATCAACAGTGGATGGGTTTAACTATGGCTGCCTCTTGTTTCAGCTTCTGCCTGCACATGGGTTGAGTATGTTGTCTCCCCGTGTGCTGACAAAACTTTGGAGAGACTTTAGACAGTGACACTGGTGACGATGAAGGCAGCCTCTGGGTGTGCAGTCTTCAGGGTGCTGATGGTCACATACAGTTCCTTGAGAGCCAGGTCAGTAAGAGGAACAAACACAGCTGTGATCATAACAGTTGTGAACTCAGTAGGCAGCCAGAAAGTTCTACTACCAGCCCAAGGTACTCCAGATCCAGGGAACAAAAGGATTTGAGGGCATGCACATTCTGGGGGTCACACCAAGCATTAATGACCATGAAGCATATTCCTCCTCCTTTACTCATCCCAGTGAGGTTTTCCACCTGTTCGCCCGGAACAGGGAGATTGCTGCAGAGATCACGGATGCATTGGCCATGAATCACTTGACTCTGGCGTGGTCCCAGAAGACTGGAAGATTGCAAATGTCACTCCACTCTTTAAGAAGGGAGCAAGGTAAAAGGAAGGAAATGATAGGCCAGTTAGTCTAACCTCAGTGGTTAGGAAAGTGTTGGTGTCTATTATTAAGGATGTTTCGAGGTACTTGGAGACTAATGATAAAATAAGTCAATATCAGCATGTTTCTGTGAAGGGAAATCTTGCCTGACAAATCTGTTAGAGTTCTTTGATGAAGTAACAATCAGGGCGGACAAAGGAAGGGTAGTGGATGTCACTAACTTGGATTTTCAGAAGGCATTTGATAAGGTGACACACATAAAGCTGCTTAACAAGATAAAATCCCAAGGTGTTCCAGGAAAGTCACTGGCATGGATAACGAGTGGCTGACAGGCAGGAGACAGTGAGTGAGTTTAAAAAGGGCCTTTTCTGGTTGACTGCCAGTGACTAGTGGTGTTCCTCACTGGTCAGTATTGGGACATCTAGTTTTCACATTATTTGTCAGTGATTTAGATAGTGGAATTGATGACTTTGTGGCAACGTTTGTAGATGATATGAAGATAGGTGGAGGGTTAGGAGGCGCTGAGGAAACAATGCGGTTTCAGCAGGACTCAGACAAGTTGGAAGAATGGGCAAAGAAGTGGCAGATGGAATAGTGTTGAGAAATGTATGATAATGCATTTTGGTAAAAGGAACAATAGTGCAGACTATCATCTAAATGGGGAGAAGATTCAAACATCAGGGGTGCAGTGGGACTTAGGAGTCCTCATGCAAGACTCCCAGAAGGTTAATTTACAGGTTAAGTTTGTGGTAAAGAAGGCAAATGCAATGTTGGCATTTATTTCAAGAGGAATAGAATATGAAAGCAAGGAGACAATGCTGAGACTTTATAAGACACTAGACAAGCCGCGCTTGGAGTATTGTCAACAGTTTTGGGCCCCATATCTCAGAGAGAATGTATTTTCATTGGAGAGAGTCCAGAGGAGGTTCACGATGATGATTCTGGGAATGAAGAGGTTAACATATGAAGAGCGTCTGACTGCTTTGGGCCTGTACTCACTGGAATTTAGAAGAATGTGTAGGGATCTCATTGAAACCTGTTGGAAGGACTAGATAGTGTGGATATGGAGAGGATGTTTCCAATGGTGGGGGTATCTAGGCACAGCCTCAAAATTGGGGGTGACTCTTTAGAACAGAGACAAGGAGGAATTTTTTTAGCCAGACAGTAGTAAATCTGTGGAATGCTCTGCCACGGACAGTGGTGGAAGCCAAGTCCAAGTTTATATTTAAGGAGGAAATTGAATGTTTCCTGATCAGTCAGGGCATCAAAGGATATGGCAAGAAGCCAGGTGTATGGGGTTGCGTGGGATCCGGGATCAGCCATGATGGAATGGAGGAGCAGACTCGATGGGTTGAATGGCCAAGTTCTTCTCCTATGCCTAATGGTCTTACGTTCCACTCCCTATTACAAACATTCTTCCAGCCACCACAAGCCCCTCAGTTGCCCACTCCCATTGAAGAGTCCTCAGTCTGAGACGTTGACTGTTTCTTTCCTGACCTGCTGAGTGCTTAACTTCTTGCTTCACATTTCCAGCATCCACTTTTTTTTAAAAGAACTTTTGGTCAGGGTCGGCCATGGATATTGAGTCCAAACTGTCCACCTGATATGCAAGCCAGGGCAATACAATATGGAGAGGCCCCCCCGCCCACCGCTGATGAACCCATGGATACAGTTAGACACCAGCAGTGTCACTGGAGTTGCCCATCAGCACTGAACTCAATATAGGACTGCTTTATGGGCTCCAGCTCGGAGTTTTCTGCTTGAGATTTCCTCCCAAAGTCTTACCCATGAGTGGGCATAGCCACCAGACAGCAGAGGTTTGAAATCAGAGTTTTCCTTCTCCTAAATGAGCTGCCAACCACAGCCAATGAGCCACATCTGTCTGAAGTGATCGGTTTTAAGATGCCAGTAACATTCCTTTGCCCCTTTAGTAGAAATGGTTCCATTGGGCTTAGTAGCTAAGCCACACGTGAAGGGGAGGAGCTGGAGTTGGCTGTCAGAGACTATCTGAGGCGCATGTCATAAGAAACATTTAATAGGCAATGGGAGCTTATCCCCACTACTCCTCCCCCCTCCGCTATAACAACCTCAAGGAGCTGGCTTCAATAACAACACAAGTTACCACTGCTTTTCAAGAGAAACTAACTAAAGAAACAAGTAATTGGAGGCCATAAATCAATTGACCAGACAAAGGCTTCAGAGAGGAAATTCCATGCAGCAAAAATCAGGAGGAGCCAATTATAGAGTCATAGAGCAGATAAATGGGCCATTCAGCCCATCTAGTCTGTGCTGAGCTATTATTCTGATATTTGATAACTAATTACTCCTTCCTCCATCATTATTTCCCTTGCTTATGCTATTGTGCAAATCAAAAGGTACAAAAGATAGTTAATTCAGCAATACAATACAGTACGCAAAAAAAAAAACAAGAAGCAATCTTGATCTGCAGCCCAACTGCTTTAAGCAGCTGGCTTCTTTAAGGAGAACCAACACTCGACTTTATGGCCTCAGATCAAGTAAGAATAATTGAGGCCTGGTTGTTCGTCTGTCCACTGGGAGCACAGTCAGAAGATGTGTATATGTGAGGAGCAGTTCAGGTACTCCCCGGACTGCCACTTGATCCCGTAGATATCAGCCAGTCAAGAGAAAAATGGTGTATTTCTTCCAGCTGTTCCAGTTTCTTCTCACAGTCCAGAGACATTCCAGTTAGTAGGTTAATTGCTCGTTGAAAATTTGTCCTGTGATTAGGCTAGGGATAAACAGGGGGTTGCCAGGAGGAGCGGCTCAAAGGCAAGAAGTACCTATTCCGTGCAGTGTCTCAGTAAATACACCAATAACAGCAGGAGACTGTGCAGTCAGCAAGATGCCCATTGCTCATCTTTACTCCACAACCCTGCCGCTCTCAAACCCACTCACATGCTCTTGCAGGCTCCGCCATTTGTGCACCAGTTTCCGTTTGTAAAGACGAGCTTCCTGATTTCACACTGGGTTATATAGTGACACAACTGCTCCAAGTGCCACCTTGCCACCTGGAGACCAGGTGCTGTCTGATTAGATTTTGTACATGCTCTCTGCAACTGCGTTACATTCCTCCATTTTCTTTTCGTGTCTCAAAGACATGTGGATTGATTGGTTAATTGCCCCTGTTGCATAAAGGAATGATAGCATATGGAGGAATGTATTTATTTAAATACAATGCAGAACAGGCCCTTCTGGACCTTCAAGTTGTGTGGCTCAGCAGCCCCAGATTAACCCTAGCCTAATCACGGGACAATTTACAATCACCAAATAACCCAGTACCTGGTGCAGCTTTGGACTGTGGGAGAAAACCAGAGCACCCAGAGTAATTCCACACATTCCACAGGAAAGATGTACAGACACTCTCCAAGTACCAGGTCTGTGTATTATCCACCACCACGTGTCCTGGCAACTGTTTAGCTGGCATTAAGTTGATGTAAGACGCTTCCTGTGAAAACATCTCACTGCTCTTGGGTTGGAAAATACACTCACTGCTTCATTGGCAATAAAGATAACCATTTTCTATCATTGTATTATAAGTGGGTTTAAGGATTCAAGGGACAGCACTACCTGCTGTGCAGCAAAATTCTTGTATGAGGCATCTTGGGGTGCGTGCCATAGATTTGTCATCCCTGCCTAGAGTGTGTAGATGTAAATGGTATCCCTTTCTGCTAGATTCCTCCCCCGAGAAACTAACCATTACATATGGGCATATTCGTAGAATATCACTTGCTTGTGGTGAGGTTTGGAGTGGAAAGAGCATCAGTTGGCCAGATACAAGGTAGTTGGAAAGACCAAATTCAGAAAGTAATCAAATCCCTGAAGGGATGAAAAACCAATGGTACAAAATTCCATTCAAATTCTTTCATCAATTCCAATTATTGATACATTAATGATTGATTATTTACTTTATATATTGAATAATTATTTATCAATTATTGTATTTTGTTATTATCTTGTAAATGCCTGAAAGAATGAATGAACTGATGGTACTATGTATATGAACTTTGATAATAAATTTGACTCTCTCAATGACAGAACCGCATGCACGAGAGTCTGCATCTCTTCAACAGCATCTGTAATCATCGCTACTTCATCGCCACCTCCATTGTCCTCTTCCTCAACAAGAAGGACGTGTTTCAGGAAAAGATCAAGAAGACCCACCTGAGCATCTGTTTCCCGGATTATGACGGTCAGTATCAACATTGTTGTACTCTCCTTGTTACAGCACACTTCTCAAAGAAACAGCCAGGTTCACTGCCAGCTACACACACACTGAGAGCTTCAAAGTCCAGCTCAATTATCATACGAGTAAAGATTAGCTTCACTTGTTACAGCTACATGTACATAGAGCGAACGGTGTCGCTTTGGGTCAAATCATATCAGCAAGGTTTGTGCAGGGGCCTCTGTGTTTCCAGCACCAACAGAGCAGCACAGCTAACCCAAATTCATACATTTTTAGGATGTGCGTGGAAACCTTAACACCCAGAGACAAACCACAGTCATGGGGAGTCACAGACGTAAGTGCAAATCAAAATTGGTTTGGAAATCACTGTGCTGTAATAAAGTTCAAAGTAAATTTATTATCAAAGTATGTATGCTGTACACAAGATTTGTCTTCTTCCAGGCAGTCACAAAAGAGAGAAACCCAATAGAACCCACTCCAGCAATAGCCAAACTGTGGCTCATTTACCGCTCTTGGTCCTGGGCCTCACCTCTTCGATTCTGCCCATACGCACCACTCCACAGCCATTCTACACCTTCAGTTTACACCACAAAGATGCCAGGTCATACAGGTGGCTCAAAGACTCAATTCTGGAAGAGAAGTTACAGGTTATCAAGTGAAAATGAAGTTAATAGTTTTGTTTGCTGTCAGCAAGCCATCACTCTGCTTCCCCGGCGCCCATTTAAACCCATTTATTGTAAATTGTTTTTACACAACCTGCTATCATTATAATACTTTGCCCACAATTAAAACATTTTGCTTAGCTGTCAGGAAAAAGTAATCAAAGATTTCTCGTCTTTCTCAAGTGTTAACTATTCTCCACTCACCTCTGAGTCAGTAGATTCAAGTGGGTTGGAGCCTCCCTCCAGAGGCAAGGGTGCAGCGTCCAGGCTAACACTCAACTCTGGCTTTAGAATGGAGCACTTTGAAAATGTTGCATCACCCCTCTCAGCTGCACAGTGCAATTTCATAAAGAGCTATCCTTATCCTCGGTGCATGCCATTTAAAACTTTGACAAACTTCTTTTGATGCTCTGTGAAGAGTATCCTGACTGGTTTCATCACAGCCTAGTTAGCAACACCAACCCCCAGGATAGAAAACCCTACAAAAAGTGGCAGATACACTCCAGAACATCAGAGGCAAAGCCCTCACCACCACTGAGCACATTCACCAGAAGCACTGCCACAAGAAAGCAGCATCCATCATTGAGCTCTGTCACCACCCAGGCCATACTCACTTCTCGCTGCTGCCATCAGGAAGAAGGTACAGGAGCCTGAGGTCCCACACTATCAGGTTCAGGAACAGTTAATACCCCTCAAACATCAAGTTCCTGAATTAGTGTGAATAACTTCACTTACCTCAGTTCAAACTCTTTATGTATGTTTGGAGAGCAAAACACAAGCCACTTTCTGCAGGATGCACTCTCTCTGATCCACAGGCAGCCAGTCCAATTATGCAGACAGAAGAGATTGTTGTTGCAGGTATCTGGAGTGCTGGGGGAACTCAACAGGTGAAGCAATAAGTTTAAAGTACATTTATTATCAAAGTATGTATACCATCTGCAAACTTGAGACTCATCTTCTTGCAGGCAGCCACAAAACAAAGAAACAATAGAGTCCACCAATAAACCCCACGCAACAAAGACAGTCAAACATCCAGTGTGTGAAAAAGAACAAAAACTGTGCAGACAAAAAAGTAAAAGAGTAATACACAGAGCATAAACGGCAGTCCCCAAAAGGGAGTGTACGGTCACAGAGACAATGCACGCTCAGGCAAGTGCAGCTAGTCAGAATTCCTAGACCCCTCGCACCCGATGGCAATAATGAGAAGGGATGGGGACATGTCAAATACTTGCAGATGGAACAGGCTCAGGGAGAGGATCCTAGCTGACATAGAGTTGTGAACTAAACACCTCCAGGACCTCGATGCCTTAATCTTTTTAATCTGGCTTGGTGCTTAAATCGACTGAACTTTGTTTTTGCTCTTGATTCTGGGCCCCACCTCTTCAATCCAGAAAGTCCACTCCAACAATGGCCGACACAGCCACATAGACATTCTCATGAGTCCGGTTCACCGTATCCTTCAGCAAACTGCAAAACTCCAGATCATTTCAAAAGCAAATCTCCCAAAGAGAAATTACAGGCTGCATATTGCAGTGATTGTAGTCCAGAAAAAGTATACATATTTTGTAGAATACTTGTTAGCTGCCCACAAAATGTCACCATTTATCGCCAGCGCCATCTTGTGGCAGCAGCGGGATTGTTGACATTGCTGCTTCACCCCACATAATTTTGTATCTTGCCTCTATCAAATCTCTTTGTGATCTTCTATGTCCTAGGGATTGAAGTCCTAACCTAGTCAACCTTTTACTATAACTTAGGGTGTCAAGTCCCAGCAACATCTTTGTAAATGTTCTCTGCACTCTTTCAGTCATATTTACATCTTTCCTGTAAACAGGTGACCAGAACTGGACACAATATTCCAAATTAGGCCTCACTGACATTTTCTACAATTTTAACAAAACAACGCAACTCCTGTACCCAATAATTTGATTTTTCATGATTCCCACTGTCATTTTACATGAGTTCATACAAAAAGATTTAAATTTGGACAAAATATAGGATTAGACAGAAAACAAGGATTAGTGAAAACACTGAATCAGTTAAAAGTAGACCGGGACAATGTGAAAGTCATCCAAGATCAGGATAGGAGTGAGTTTGGAAGGCAGAATCAGAATGAGCTGAAATCTGGTGAATCCTTATGTGTCGTGGAAGAAACTGACAGGACAAGCTGCATCTACAGTAAGGAAAGGAACTGTCCCAGTTTGGGTCAAAGCTCTGCATCAGAACTGATGAAACTTCAGCACAAATTGTCAGTCTTGTGTGAAAATACGTCAGCAGAGAGAAGTACTAGTAGATATGAAGCATCCTCTTTATTCAACAAACAAGATGCAACAAGCATCATATTGAGACCATTTTGGTGGAAAGGTCTGGCTGGTCCAACGCTACCTGACATCTTATGTGCCAAACTTCAAAGGACAATACCATATTTACAATGCATCCACAATGCTTTCTTTGAAACTACACACAAACTTCACAGCTCCTGATTCACACCCACACAACAGACATCTAATGAATTTTAAACAACATTGCCTGGTCTGTGATTCAAGGCTTTTAGAAACTTACGGTTCAGAGCTGCATTTTAAATTAATCCACAATCTATATTCATATTTGGTGACTGAAGTCACCCTAATAGTCAGCCATTCATTTCCTCCCACTGATGCTGCCTGACCTATTGAGATTCTCCAGCAGATAGTTGTTGCTCCAGCTTCCAGATTCTCTGGTCTCTTGTGTTTACCTGACAACTCCATGGCCCACTGTTGCTCAAGGTTGACTATGGATGTTGCATCCTACAAACTGTAGTTGCTGTAGTCAATTCACAAGGCAGGATAGTACGATATGGAGAGCAAGCTGTTTCCCATCCAGCAGGCTCCCCTCTCCACACAGCTGATAAATCGAAAGGAATGGCAGAGACTGATACAGTTTGGCACCATTGACACTGCAGGGTTTTTCAGTCAGTTTTGAACTTAACACAGGACTGCCTCAGGGATTTTTCCTCGGAGTTTACTCCCGGTGCCTTCACCATGAGTGGACATAGCCGCAAAGCAGCGTAGGCTTGAGATCGGAGTTTTTCTTCTCCTAAATGAGCTGCAAACATGTCTTAATGAGCCCCATTTGCCCAAAGCAACTGGTTTCATGATGACTGTAACCCACTTTTGCCTCTTCTTCTATCAGTAGAAATAGTTCTGCCAGGCTTAGTAGCTAAGCCAGACATGAAGGCCAGGAGCTGGACTTGGTTGTCAGAGGCTGCTTGTGATGAATGCCATAGAGACCATTTAATAGGTTGTGGGAGCTTATCCTCACTACTAACCCCCCACCCCACCAGCTATAATGACCTTAAGGAACAACTTTGCAATGAACAACAGAAACCCTTACTGACTCACGACATTTGTGAAGACAGTATGTGCTTTAAGCACACTTGTGGTAAGAATTACTTGCCATTGGACTCAAATCCCAGACGGTGCATAGTCAGACAGAATGGGTGATGATCTCCAAGTAAACCGAGGGACATTTTCCAAATGTTGAATCTCATTGGGTTATTTTCCAACTTTTACAGGCAACAACTCAATGGAAGATGCCGGAAACTACATTAAAGCCCAGTTCCTGGAATTAAACATGAGGAGGGATGTGAAGGAGATCTATTCCCATATGACCTGCGCCACAGACACAGAGAATGTCAAGTTTGTGTTTGATGCAGTGACAGACATCATCATCAAGGAGAATTTGAAAGATTGTGGTCTGTTCTAAACCCATTCAAATACTCCAAGGTATAATTCTGATCTGAATAATAGTCAACTTTTAAGCGCTCATCCCTATTTTCAAATGTATGATATCGTTCCTTTCACTTTATCACTCCTGATAATTGAACTCACACACAACTTTAAGTTTACACACTGTATTTGGGGACTGTGCCTTCATTCTTGAGGACGGTGCTAAACAAAATCCTCTTTTTAAACCTCTCTTCCCCTCACTACTCTATGACTCCTTTTAGAGTTATAGAGTCATAGAACACAATGACGCAGAGGCTCCTCGGCCCACTTAGTCCATGCTGAACCATTACTATGCCTGGTCTCTTCCACCCGTATATGGACCATAGTCCTCCATAGCTCTCCCATCCATGTACCTATCCAAATTACTCTTAAATGTTGAATGAAACGCATATCCCCCACTTCTACTGGCAGCTAATTCCACACTCTCACCACCCTTTGAGTGGAGAAGCTCCCCCTCATGTTCCCCTTAAACATTTCAGCTTTTACCCTTAACCCATGACTTCTAGCCATAGTCTGTCCTATTCTCAGTGGAAAAAGCCTGCTTGCATTTAACCCATCTATACTCTACCTTTTAGGGACCTCCTTAAAACTTGATTTTATTTCACCTGTCCTAATACACCATCAAGTGACTTATTTCTAAATTTTGTTTGCCAAATGAGATATGAGATACATCATATTAAAGGCACTAATTCAATGCAAATTATCATTGTGGGCCTTGTTAGCCATGGTTGGAAGTTCATCTCAGAGAAGGAAACTCCGACCTCAAACCTCCGCTGCCTTGGAGCTATACCCCTCATGGGAAAGGCTTCGGGAATAAACCCCAAAGAAAAATCTGGAGCTAGAGTCCCTAAGGCTGCCCTGCAATGCGGCCGATACCAAACTGTATCGGTCTCTGCTGCGGGGTAGAGAAGGGGTGGAGAGGGGGAACCTGCTACAGCTTGCTCTCCATACCATACTGCCCTGGCTTGTGTATAACCTAGGCAGCAGGGACGCCACATCTATGGTTGACCCCAACGAATGAGGGGCCCCAGATTATCAGCCAATTGTCTTATGATTTGTTTTTCTATTCCTCTCAGGAATTCTATGCTACTGCAAGAAAACGGCTCATCGATGTCACAGCAAGTGAATCCAGGGGTTTGGCAACTTCATTTACAAAAAACATACCAGTCAATAAAATATCATCGGCACCAATTACTGAGTGGACATAAGCAGCAAATGTCTATCCAAAGGACAATTTAACATTAACACCACAATAATACCACCCACCCAGCTAGTTATCATCCTACAACAAAACAGAACTATCAATCAATATTCAATTCCTGAAATACCAGAGGAGAAAATGCCTACCAAAGATTTGGACTGATTTTTTCTCTTGATCTTCCAATTGTTTGAATTGGCTATAAAATGTAGCAATTTTCCCATTAATAAATACTGACAAAGTCGGTAAGTAATGAAATACACAGATTAGTTCATGTTTAATCCCATCACTGCAATACAATGGGCATGATGCAATGCATACTATGAGACCCATGGAGAACAGATCTAGAGAAGACTGTTCATTCAGTATTGGAATAAAGTGTGACAACTATAGAGGTTGTACTTGCAAGAAATCTGGCTTAATCAATATTGCAATGCATCAAAACACCTTTAGAGGGAGTTCTCACTAGAAGGGTTCAGTTATTGTAGTGAATCTGAATGATCTGCAGAGGACGACCAAGAGCACATGAGCATCTTCATACCTTGGAAAACAAGAAGAACCTCTCACAAGATACAATATATACAGCTCAATCTAGTCTAGTCTTGTGAGTAGTTGTAAGTAAAATGGCTTCCATTTGAATAATGAGAAAGATTTTGTGTAAATCCAATAAAAGCCCAGCAAAAACAAAACAAAACTGTGAAGCAGTCATTCAAATTGACAGATAATAACCACTCAAAACTGAAATTGGTTTATTATTTTACTTTGTTTTTATGTTATTTATGTAGAGATACAGCAGCAAATAGGCCTTTACAGCCAGGCCACCCAGCAATGTCCAACAACCCTGATTTAATCCTAACCCAATAACAGAACAGTTTACAATGACCAATTAACCCAGCTGGACTTTGGACTATGAGAGGAAACAGGTATTGAACTCTGAACTCTGACACCCTGGGCTGTAATAGAATAGTACAAATGACTACACTACCTTGGTGCCTGGTGCCCATTGTCACATGTACAGACATACAGTGAAAATCTTCTCCTAAATACCGTCCAAATAATTACACAGTGCACAGTGCAATGAGGATGGTTTCTATACGTAATGTGTCTGAGTTTGTGAAGAGAAATTAGCAAACACTGACGCACACTTAATACTTTACCCTGACTATTGGTGAAGGATATAGAACCATGGAACACTACAGCACAGTACAGGCCCTTCAGCCTTCCATGTTGTGCTGACCCCTATAATCCTTAAAAAAAAGTACTAAACCCACACTACCCCATAACCCTCCATTTTTCTTTCATCCATGTGCCTGTCCAAGAGGCTCTGAAATACCCCTAATGTTTCAGCTTCCACCACCATCCCTGGCAAGTCATTCCAGGCACTCACAACCCTCTGTGTAAAAAACTTACCCCTGATGTCTCCCCCAAACTTCCCTCCATTAATTTTGTACCTATGCCCTCTGATGTTTGCTATTGGTGCCCTGGGAAACAGGTACTGACTATCCACCCTATCTATGCCTCTCATAATCTTGTAGACCTCTATTAAGTCCCCTCTCATTCTTCTACGCTCCAAAGAGAAAAGTCCCAGCTCTGCTAACCTTGCTTCATATGACTTATTCTCCAAACCAGGCAACATCCTGGTAAATTTCCTCTGCACCCTCTCCATAGCTTCCACATCCTTCCTATAATGAGGTGTCCAGAATTGAACACAATACTCTATGTGCGGTCTCACCAGAGATTTGTAGAGTTGCAATATGACCTCTCTACTCTTGAACTCAATCCCCCTGTTAATGAAGCCTAGCAACCCATAGGCCTTCCTAACTACCCTATCAACCTGAGCAGTGACCTTTTGGGATGTATGGATCTGACCCCCAAGGTCCCTTTGTTCATCCACACTCTTAAGTAACTGACCATTAGTCCTGTACTCAGTCTTCTGGTTTGTCCTTACAAAATGCATCAACTCACACTTGTCTGGATTGAGCTCCATCTGCCATTTTTCTGCCCAACTGTGTAGCCTGTCTATATCCTCTTGTAACATTCAACCACCTATAGCTCCATCCACAACTCCTCCAATCTTCATGTCATCTGCAAACTTCATCCTTCCACCTCTACATCCAGGTCATTCATAAAAATCACAAATAGCAGGGGTCCCAGGACAGATCCCTGCAGCACTCCACTAGTCACCAAACTCCAGGCAGAATACTTTCCTTCCACAACTACCCTCTGCTTTCTTCCTTTAAGCCAATTTTTTATCCAAACTGCCAAGGTTCCACTTATCCCATGCCTCATGACTTTGTGGATGAGTCTCCCATGAGGGACCTTATCAAATGCTTTGCTAAAGTCCATGTAGACCGCATCCACTGCCCTACCCTCATCAATTTCTTTTCTTACCTCTTCAAAACACTCAATCAGGCTCATGACGCATGATCTTCCCTTCACAAAGCCATGTTGACTATCCATGAGTAGACTGTACTTCTCCAAATGCTCATAGATCCTATCCTTAAGAATCCTTTCCAGTAGTTTGCATAAGACTGATGTAAGACTCACCGGTCTATAGTTCCCAGGTTTCTCCCTATTACCTTTTTTAAACAAGGAAACTACATTTGTCATTCTCCAGTCTTCCAGCACTTCCCCGGCAGCCAAAGAGGATTCAAAGATCATAGCTAATGCTCCTGCAATCTCTTCTCTCAATTCCCACAACAACCTGGGGTGTATCATATCTGGCCCTGGGGATTTATCAATCTTAATGTTTTTAAGAAGATCCAGCACTTCTTCCTTAATCTCCACATTGTCCAGCACACAGATCCGCTCTACTTCGATCTCATCCTGATCAAGGTCCTTTTCACTTGTGAATACTGAAACAAAGTATTCATTTAGGACCTCCCCAACCTCCTCCGCTTCCAGGCACATGTTGCCCTCTTTATCCTTTAGCTGTCCCACCTTCGTTCTCGTCATCCTCCTATTCTTCACATACGCATAGAATGCCTTGGGGTTTTCCTTAATCCTACATGCCAAGGCCTTCTCATGCCCCCTTCAAGCTCTCCTAAGTCCTTTCTTTAGCTCCTTCCTGTCTACCCTATATTTCTCACAAGCCCCTCCTACTTCCTGCTTCTTATATCTAACATATGCTTCCTTTTTCCTCTTGACGAGTTGCCTCACATGTTTTGTCAGCCACGGTTCCCTTTTCCTACCATTTTTTTCTTGCCTCAGAGGGACAAACCTATCCAGAACACAGCACAAGTGGTCTCTAAACTTCTCCCATATTACTTCTGTGCTTTCCCCTTTGAATATCTGTTTCCAATTTACTCTTGCTAGTTCCTGCCTCATCCCTTCAAAGTTAGCCCTTCCCCAGTTAATCACTTTACCACTTCATCTGATTTTATCCCTTTCCATAGCTATGCTGAAGCTAAGGGAGTTGTAGTCACTCTCAGCAAAATGCTCCCCCACCAAGAGGTCTGTCACCTGACCAGGTTCATTACCCAGAACTAGATCCAGTATAGCCTCTCCTCTCGTCAGCTGGTCCACATACTGTGTCAGGAATCCTTCTTGAACACACCTGAAAAATTCAGCCCCATCTCTCCCCCTTGCACTCAGGAGGTGCCAGTTAATATGAGGGAAGTTGAAATCACCCATAACTACTACCCTGTATTTCCTGCTCCATTCTAAAATCTGCCTGCTTACCTGCTCCTCGGTGTCCTGAGGGCTACTTGGGGGCCGATGGACTACTCCCAGCACTGTGATTGATCCCTTCCTATTTCTGACTTCCACCCAGACTGACTCCGTGGACACTCCTTCTCCAGTGTCCTCCCTTTCCATAGCCGTGATACTATCCCTGACCTGCAATGCCACTCCCCCCCCCCCTTTTCTACCTCCCATGCTATTCCTTTTAAAACACCTGAACCCCGGGACCTGCATCATCCAATCCTGCCCTTCCTCTAACCAAGTTTCAGTAACTGCAACAACATCATAGTTCCACGTACCAATCCATGCTCTAAGCTCCTTGTTCCTAATACTCCTAGCATTGAAATAGATACATTTCAACCCCTTTAACTGCAATTATGTTCTGTCCCCTGCCTGTCCTTCCTCATCACTCCAAACTCTTAGCATCATGCCCTTGTCCTTCTACCTTAATCCCTGCACTCACATTCTGATTCCCACCCCCCTGCCAAACTAGTTTAAACCCTCCCCAACAGCTCTATCAAACCTGCCCGCCAGGATATTGGTCCCCCTGGGATTGAAGTGCAACCCGTCCTTTTTGTACAGGTCACACCTGCCCCAAAAGAGGTCCCAATGATCCAGAAATCTGAATCCCTGCCCCCTGCTCCAATCCCTCAGTCACTCATTTATCCTCCACCTCATTCTATTCCTATTCTCACTGCCGCGTGGCACAAGCAGTAATCCCGAGATTACTACCCTTGAGGTCCTGCTTTTCAACTTCCTTCCTAACTCCCTGTAGTCTGCCTTCAGGACCTCTTCCCTTTTCCTACCCATGTCATTGGTACCAATATATACCATGACCTCTGGCTGTTCTCCCTCCCACCACAGGATATCTTGGATGTGGTCAGAAACATCCCGGACCCTGGTACCTGAGAGGCAAACTACCATCTGAGTTTCTTTCCTGTGTCCACAGAAATGCCTGTCTGAACCCCTGACTATAGAGTCCCCTATCACTACTGCCTTCCTCTTCCTTTCCCTACCCTTCTGAGCCACAGGGCCAACCCTGTGCCAGAAGCACGGCCACTGTCGCTTCCCCCAACAGTACTCAAACAGGAGTACTTATTGTCAAGGGGTACAGCCACAGGGGTACTCTGTAGTACCTGACTCTTTCCCTTCCCTCTCCTGACTGTCCCCCTCATCGACATCTCTCTATGTTGACAAACCTAATCTCATGGATTTTAGAGTCTACACACAGAAACTCTGATCAAATGGTTGAACCTCTCCATCACAAGCTAAGAACTAATTGATATGACCATTGATTTGTCACCATGGTAAGTACAGCAATTAGCCTGATGCCATTACAGCTCAGGTATTGAAATTCAGAGTTCAGCTCCAGTGTGCTCTGTAAGCAAGTTTGTACACATTTGTTCAGTAAACACATGGGTTTCCTCCAGGTGCTCCAGTTCCTCCCGCAGTCCAAAGACATACCAGTCAGTAGGTCATTGTAAATTGTCCCACAATCAGGCTAGGGTTAAACCAGAAGTAGCTGGGCAACATGGCTCAGGAAAATGGGGAGGCCTGTACCATGATGGATCGCTCAATAAATAAAAGAAGCACATTTTAAAGGGTTATTTGTTAGGGTTTTCAGCAGAGGAATTTTCTAAATCAGCCGAGTTGGTACACAATTGTGGGATAGAAAATTCCTAACTGAATCTTCTGCTGACTTACTTTTAAAGAGGAATTCACCTGCAGTCAAATTCACAGCTTTCATTGCTGCTTCAAGAGGAAATGAATTTCTCACTAGCATGATTAACCCAGGACGCTCAGACCAGTGGTGGAAAAACAGACGTGCTGTATTTGTCAGGGGGAACAGTAAATCGCGTAACCGTGACCATTTAAAGCATACCGGATGCTCCAGCATTACTGGGGCAGTTTTGTCCGTTCTTGCCTGTGCACAGCACACAACTAAAAGAGTTATTCATACATTAGTGGCTCCAAAAATCTTATGCCCAGTTCAAAATTTACCCCAGGAATGCTAGAGGCTGACATTTAAAAAAAAGTCACTTAAAGGATGTGTGACAGGATGTGCTTTTTATGGTAGCATAGGGGTTAAACTGCTGGACTTTGCGTTCAGAAACCAGGATTACTGGCATGAAGGGATCAGAATTCAGCCTCACAGCAGAAAAGCTCAAAGTCATGTAATTAAATCTGGAATAAAAGATTTGACTATGGATTATTGTTAACATACTCATCTAATTCAGCAGTGTCCACCAGGAAGGGAAATTTATATCCTTTCCTGGTTTGCCAACAGGCAATAAGTTGCTGCCATCTAGAAAAATCAGAACCCAACACACCACTTAGCTGAGGGTGTTCGGGAATGGATAATATTTTTTACCAACCCAGTAAATCCCTCATAAATTACAGTTAATGGAAATGTATGTGTCTCCCTAATTCATAAAAAATGGATTGTGATTATTCAGTTTTACTGGCCTTTGATAGAGTTATCCAATTTTAACCCTTGGTCCTGCAAAAATTTTAAAATATTGGCTTACACTCAGTAACCACTTTATTAGGTATACCTACTGGTTGATGGAAATATCTAATCAGCCAATTATGTGGCAGCAACTCAAGATGGGGGTGGGGGGTGGTTTGAGTATCTCAAAAACTGCTGATCTCCTGGGATTTTCATGTCCAACAGACTCTACAGTTTACAGAGAACTATGCGAAAATCAAAAAAAAAATCCAGTGAGTGGTAGTTTTGTGGGTGAAAACACCTTGTTAATGAGAGAGATCAGAGGAGGACGGCCAGACTGGGTCAAGCTGAAAGCAAAGTGACAGTAACTTAAATAACCACGCATTAAAATAGTGGTGTGCAAAAGAGCATCTCTGAATACAGAAAATGTTAAACCTTGAAATGGGTGGGTTACAACAGCAGAAGACCATGATTATACACAGAGTGGCTTCCTTATTAATTACAGGGGGTGCCTAATAAAGTGACACCGAGTGTATATTACCAATCGAATGGTTAAATTGCACCCTAAGCCAACTTAAAGGATCAAGAGGCCATTGGGGTTGGGCAGAACAAAAGGGACATGTTTACTCAGGAAATAATGATAAAGGGACAACATTGATCTGGAAGCTTTAACATGAAGGACTCATAAAACAAAAGGAAATGCAGAGTGGTGTACTTCTGAAGGTTGAACTGTTTGAGTTTCCCTTCTCATTACATCTTGCTAACCATAAAATTTTGTTTAATGCCTGTTCTCTGTTTCTTGCTAGCCATCTGACCTTTTGTCCAATATAATACCTCCTACATGATTAGTTTTTATTTTATACTAAAAACTTTGATGCCACACATGTCCTCTGGAAAAGTTAGTTTCGCACATTCACCAGTTTCCCTTATTACAGCACATGTAATTTTGTTTTTGAAGAACAAAACTAATCAAATATAATTTACCTTTCACAAAACTGTGTTACCTTTGAATTCAGATTTCCATTTAATATCACTGACATACGTTGTGAAGTTTACAACAGTACAGTGCAATAATAAAAACTATAAATTAGAAACATAGAAATATAGAAAACCTACAGCACAATACAGGCCCTTCGGCCCACAAAGCTGTGCCGAACATGTCCTTACCTAAGAATTACTAGGGTTACCCATAGCCCTCTATTTTTCTAAGCTCCATGTACCTATCCAAAAGTCTTTTGAAAGACCCTATAATATCCACCTCCACCACTGTTGCCGGCAGCCCATTCCATGCACTCACCATTCTGCATAAAAAACTTACCCCTGACATCTCCCCTGTACCTACTCCCAAGATCTTTAAACCTGTACCCTCTTGTGGCAGATATTTCAGCCCTGGGAAAAAGCCTCTGACTATCCACACGATCAATGCCTCTCATCAACTTATACACCTCTATCAGGTCACCTCTCATCCTCCGTCGCTCCAAGGAGAAAAGGCCAAGTTCACTCAACCTGTTTTCATAAGGCATGCTTCCCAATCCAGGCAGCATCCTTGTAAATCACCTCTGCACCCTTACTATGGTTTCCACATCCTTCTTGTAGTGAGTCAACCAGAACTGAGCACAGTACTCCAAGTAGGGTCTGACCAAGGTCCTATATAGCTGCCACATTACCTCTTGGCTCCTGAATTCAGTTCCATGATTGATGAAAGCCAATACACCATATGCCTTCTTAACCACAGAGTCAACCTGCGCAGCTGCTTTGAGCATCCTATGGACTCGTACCCCAAGATCCCTCTGATCCTCCACACTGTCAAGAGTCTTACCATTAATACTATATTCTGTGATCATATTTGACCTACCAAAATGAACCACTTCACACTTACCTGGGTTGAACTCCAACTGCCACTTCTCAGCCCAGTTTTACATCCTATCAATGTCCTGCTGTAACCTCTGACAGCCCTCTACACTATCCACAGCACCCCCAACCATTGTGTCATCAGCAAACTTACTAACCCATCCCTCCACTTCCTCATCCAGGTCATTTATAAAAATCACAAAGTGTAAGGATCCTAGAACAGATCCCTGAGGCACTCCACTGTCACCGACCTCCATGCAGAATATGACCCATCTACAACCACTCTTTGCCTTCTGTGGGCAAGCCAGTTCTGGATCCACAAAGGAGGAAGTCATGGAGGGATTGTCTACCGAGTCTCTGTGGGTGGAAGTTAGGAACAGGAAGGGGTCAATAACTTTACTGGGTGTTTTTTATAGGCTGCCCAATAGTAACAGGGATATCGAGGAACAGATAGGGAAACTGATCCTGGAAAGGTGTAATAATAACAGAGTTGTTGTGGTGGGAGATTTTAATTTCCCAAATATCGATTGGCATCTCCCTAGAGCAAGGGGTTTAGATGGGGTGGAGTTTGTTAGGTGTGTTCAGGAAGGTTTCCTGCCACAATATGTAGATAAGTCTACAAGAGGAGAGGCTGTACTTGATCAGGTATTGGGAAATGAACCTGGTCAGGTGTCAGATCTCTCAGTGGGACAGCATTTTGGAGATAGTGATCATAATTCCATCTCCTTTACAATAGCATTGGAGAGAGATAGGAACAGACAAGTTAGAAACATGTTTAATTGGAGCAAGGGGAATTATGAGGCTATCGGGCTGGAACTTGGAGGCTTAAATTGGGAACAGATGTTCTCAGGGAAAGGTATGGAAGAAATGTGGCAAATGTTCAGGGGATATTTGCGTGAAGTTCTGCATAGGTATGTTCCAATGAGACAGGGGAAGTTAGGGTAGGTTACAGGAACCATGGTGTATAAAGGCTGTAATAAATTTAGTTAAGAAGAAAAACTTACAAAAGTTTCAGAGAGCTAGGTAATGTTAGAGATCTAGAAGATCATAAGGCTAACAGGAAGGAGATTAAAAAGGAAATTAGGAGAGCCAGAAGGGGCCATGAGAAGGCCTTGGTGGGCACAATTAAGGAAAACCCCAAGGCATTCTACAAGTATGTGAAGAGCAAGAGGATAAGACATGAAAGAATAGGACCTATCAAATGTGAGAGTGAAAAAGTGTGTATGGAACTGGAGGAAATAGCAGAGGTGCTTAATGAATACTTTACTTCAGTATTCACTATGGAAAAGGATCTTGGTGATTGTAGTGATGACTTTCAGCAGACTGAAAAGCTTGAGCACGTAGATATTAAGAAAGAGGATGTGCTGGAGCTTTTGGAAAGCATTAAGTTGGGTAAGTCGCCAGGACAGAATGAAGTGTACCCCAGGCTACTGTGGGAAATGAGGGAGAAGATTGCTGAGCCTCTGGTGATGATCTTTGCATCATCAATGGGGATGACAGAGGTTCCAGAGGACTGGAGGGTTGCAGATGTTCTTCCTTTATTCAAGAGAGGGAGCAGTGATAGCCCAGGAAATAATAGATCAATGAGTCTTACTTCAGTGGTTGGTAAGCTGATGGAGAAGTTCCTGAGAGGCAGGATTTATGAACATTTGGAGAGATATAATATGAATTTGAATAGGCAGCATGGCTTTGTCAAGGGCAGGTTGTGCCTTACGAGCCTGATTGAATTTTTTGAGGATGTGACTAAACACATTGATGAAGGTAAAGCCGTAGGTGTAGTGTATATGGATTTCAGCAAGGCATTTGATAAGGTACCCCATGCAAGGCTTATTGAGAAAGTAAGGAGGCATGGGATACAAGGGGACATTGCTTTGTGGATCCAGAACTGGCTTGCCCACAGAAGGCAAAGAGTGGTTGTAGATGGGTCATATTCTGCATGGAGGTCGGTGACAGTGGAGTGCCTCAGGGATCTGTTCTAGGATCCTTACACTTTGTGATTTTTGTGGTAATGAATTCCATAGATTTACCACCCTCTGGCCGAAGAAATCCCTCCTCATCTCTGTTCTAATACCCTTGTATTCTGAGGCTGTGCCCTCAGGTCCTAGACTCCCCCCATAATAGGAAACATCCGTTATATGTCCACCCAATATCCTATAGGCCAAGGAGATCTCTCCTCTTTCTTTAAATCTCTAGCAAGTACAGGGTTAGACCCTTCAAACACTCCTTATAGGTTAACCCTTGCATTCCTGGAATCATTCTCATGAAACTTCTCTGGACTCTCTCCAATGCCAGTATATCTTTTCCTACAAAAGGGGCTCACAATACTCCAAATGTGGGCTGACCAGTGACATACATACATGAAAAGCCTGGCATTTCATCCTTGCTGTTATATTTTAGCCCTCTTGAAATGAATGATTGCTAACATTACACTACCCGACACTATATTTCATCTGCCACTTCTTTGTTCATTCTCTCAATCTGTCTAACCCCTTCTGCAGACTCTCCGATATACCCTCCATCTATCGTCACATCGTCCACAAAATTGGCCACAAAGCCACAAAGCCATCAATTCCATCATCCAGATTATTGACATCAAGAAATGGCAGATGAACTTAAAAATACTTTGCAATAGCCTACACTGTGGATGACACCAGCATTATGCTTAAAATTCAAGAGTGATTGTAGTTACTAAGGGAAAGGTGCTTGGGTAGATGCTTGGTCTGAAGGTAGATAAGTCAACTGGACCAGATGAACTACACTCCAGAGCAGACAGATGAAGGAGAGTCACTGAATGATGCACCCACGGATTTACAGAAAGTCTTTGACAAAGTGCCGCCTATGGTATTACAGGAAAAATACTTGCATGGATAGAAAATTGGCTGATCGGTAGGACGCAAAGAGTGGAAATAAAGGGAATCTTTTCTGGTTGGCTGCTGGTAACAAGTGCTGTTTAGGGGGTCAGTATTGGGACTGCTTCTTTTCAAGTTATTTTTTAAAGTTCATCTGCCATTTCTTTGACTCACTGCCTCTCCAGCACCATTTTCCAGGGGTTCAATATCCAACCTATTGTTTCCTGTCCTGCTCTCTGTAGACTAGACTACACTCCAGAGTTCTGAAAGCAGTAGCTGGAGATATTGTGGAGGCATTAGTGATGATTTTTCAAGAATCACTAGATTCTGGGCTGTTCCTGAACGCTGGAAAATTGCAAATGTCACTCTACTATTTCAGAAGGGAAGGAGGGAGATGGAAGAAAGGAAATTATAGGCCAGTTACCATGACTTCAGTGTTTGAAAAGATGTTGGAGGCTATTATTAAGAATGAGGTTTCAGAAAACGAAGCTACATGATAAAATAGGCCAATGTCAGCATGGTTTTCTCAAGGTGAAACCTTGTCTGACAAATCTGTTGGAATTGTTTGAGCAAACAACAGGCAAAATGGACAAAGGAGAGTCAGCGGATGTTGTGTATTTGGATTTTCAGAAGGTCTTTGGCAAGGCACCACACACGAGGCCACTTCACAAGATAAGCAGGAAAGGTACGGACATGGATTGGAGATTGACTGACTGGCAGGAGGCAACGAGTGGGAATAAAAGGAGCCTTTTCTGGTTGGCTGCCAGTGATGAGTGGTGTGCTGCAGAGGCTGGTGTTGGTACTGCTTCTTTTCAAATTACATTGCAATAATTTGGATGAAGGAATTGATGGCTTTTGGTCAAGTTTGCAAATGATAGGAAGACAGGTGAAGTGGCAGGTAGTGCTGAGGAAGCAGGACTTAGGTTGGAAGAATGGGAAAAAAAATGCCAGATGGAATATAATATAGGGAAGTACATGATCATGCACTTCGGAGGAAGGAATAAAGGCATGGACTATTTTTGAAATGGGGAGAAAATTCAAAAATCAGATGTGCAAAAGGATTTGGGAGTTCTCGTGCTGGATTCTCTTGCAGGTTGAGTTGGAAATAAAGAAGGCAAATGCAATGTTAGCATTCATTCCCAGAGGACTAGAATACAAAGTCAAGGATGTAATTCTGAGGCTTTATAAGGCTTTGGTCAGACTGCACTTGGAGTATTGTCAGCAGTTTTGGGCCTGTATCAATTTCTCCAACTTTTGGTGATCTTTCCCCTTCTCCCTTCCCTCTTTTTCATTTGCCCACTCTGGTACTCTTCTCCTTAACTGCCTATCACCTCCTCCTGGTGCCCTCCTTTCTCCCACACTCCACTCTCCTCTCCGATCAGATCACTTCCTCGTCAGCCCTTTTCATTTTCCTTCTATCACCTCCTAGCTTCTGACTTCACCCCTTCTCGCATCCACTGGCTTCTAGCATGTACTCCTTCCCCTCCCCCACCTTCTTATTCAGGCATCTTCCCTCTTCCTTTCCAGTCCTGATTAAAGGCCTCAGCCCAAGATGTTGACCGTTTAATCCTCTACATAGATGCTGCTTGATCTTCAGCATTTTATGTGTGCTGCTCTGGATTTCCAGCATTTGCAGGATGTCTTGTATTTATTCTCCCTCTAGTTATTTTTTCCCCATAAATCAATTATAAAATCTCTTTGGATTCTCCTTAATCTACCCTGCCAAAGCTATATTATGCACCCTCTTTGCCCTCCTGATTTCTTTTTTTTCATACACTTCTGCATCTCCTATACTCCTTCAAGGATTCACTTGATCATAACTGCCTGTAACTAACCCATACCTCCTCCTTTTTTCCTGGCCAGGGTCTCCATATCCTACATCATTCAGAATCCCCATTCTTACCAATCCTACCCTTCATTCTAACAGCAGCACGCAAACCTTGAGATCTCACTATATCACCTTTAAAAGTCTCCCACTTGCCTGCAAACAACCTACTCCAAATCAACCTTTGCAAGCTCCCAACTCATCCCATCAGAACTCACCTTGCCCCAAATTAGAACTAGAACCAGTGGACCAGAATCAGAGTTATATTTACCATCACTGACATATGTCATAAAATTAGTATTAGTAGCATCAACGTATTTTATCACTAGGCTAATCACAGGACAATTTACAATGACCAATTAACCTACTAACTGGTAAGTCTGTGGACTGTGGGAGGAAATCCCTTTGGTCAAGGGGAGAACGTACAAACCCCTTACAGATAATTGAACTCAGCCCCAAGCTGTAATAGTGTCATGCTCCATGAGTTATTATTGTCACATGTACAGTGAAGGGCTTGTCTTGCATGTTATTCATATGGATCAATGCCATATTCAAGTTTGCTGATGACACCACTGATGTGGACTGAATCAAAGGTGGAGACGAGACAGCATACTAGAAGGAGATTGAAAATTTCACTGAGTGGGGTCATAACAATGACTTTTCACTCAAAGTCAGCAAGAGCAAAGAACTGATTATAGACCAAGAGAGGGAAACCAAAGGTCCAAGAGCCAGTCCACAGTGGAGGACCAGGGGTGGAGAGGGTCAGCACCTTTAAATTCCTGGCTGTTACTATTTCAGAGCACTTGCCCTGGACCCAGCATGCAAGCACAACTGCAAAGAAAGCACAGCAGCACCTGGGCTTCCACACAAGTCCAAAAATTCTGCATGACATTTAAAACTTTGACAAACTTCTATAGACGTGCAGCGGACACAATATTGAATAGCTGCATCACAGCCTTGTATGGAAATACCAATGCCTTTGAAAGGAAAATCCTCAGCAGTTAGTGGATTTAGCCCAGTACATCGCATGTAAATACCCTTCCAACCACTGAGCACATCTACATGAAACACTGCCACAGCATCCATCATCAGAGATCTTCATGAACCAGGTCATGCTCTCTTCTCCTGCTACATCATGTAGAAGGTACAAGAGCCTCAGGACTCACAGCATTAGCCTCAAAAACTGTTCCTACCCCTCAACCATGAATATGTAACACTTACCCAACAGGCTGGCATATGTCTAGGGGAAAAGGAGACCCAGCCACACACCAACCCCATCTCCCGTACACGCAGGTGCTGTGAGAATCGAGTTTATGCCTCGCGCCCGCCCACAGTATCAAACCCACAACGAATACCGTTATGAAATACACTTTAAAGAGTTTACTAAAATTAAAAGAGTATTAGGCAATACAATATATATGCAAGGTAAACAAACAAAAAGGCGCCAACTTATCAAAGTTCAGTCAGTTTAGTGCACATCGTTGGAGCTCAAACGTCGAACCATTCGACCCCTCGTCGCTTGCCTCCAACCTCCAAGTCTTCGCACCCGGGACCACGCCTGGTGGTCTTCTGAGCAGTGCAGCGCAGTCCTCCTTCCTCGACGTCTTCCTCCCGCTCCCTCTCAAAAGCCCGCAAAAAAACCCCTCCCCCAAGTTCCCAGCCTCACAAGACAAAATAACATTCCCCATTGGTTAACAAATGAATACAATTACCATATCAACAAGTATAAAGCAAAACAACTGCGAGAGAAACACTTATCAAAGAAGCATTCCTACTCTTAACAAACCAAAAAACCCATTTTGAGTAACATACACAGGACATTGTACAAATAGAAAGGAACAACTACTCTCACTTGTCCTATCAAAGAAATTTTCCCACAACCAATGATCTCACCTTAATTACTGTTTATCACATTATTTCATGTTTATTTATTGCTATTTATTTATATTTGCATTTGCACTTTATTGTCCTCTGCACTCTGGTTGATCTTGCATTGATCTTGTTATAGTTAGTATTCTATAGATTTGCTGAGTTTGTTCACAAGAAAGTCAGTCGCAGTGCTGTGTACTTTCAACTTCTAGAACTTTGGGAATCTATAGAGAAAATGCAGTGCAGGCAATCAGCAAAGTGCAAGATCATAACGAGGTAGACTGTGAGGTTTAGAGTCCAATTTATTGTACAAGAGGTCTGTTCAAGAGTCTGATACCAGTAGGATAGAAGTTGCTTTGAGTGTGCTTTCAGGCTTTTGTATTTTCTGTCTGATGGGAGAGGAGAGAAGAGAGAAGCTTTGGGCTGGGTGGGGTCTTTGATTATGTTGGCTGCTTCATTGAATCGGTGAGAAGTCCATAAGGGGAGGCTGTTTTCCCTGAGCTATGCCCACAAATCTCTGCAGTTTGACAGACTTTCTGGATTTGGTGGGGTTGTCAGATTAAGAGAGATTGAGCAAGCGAAACCTGTATTCTGAATGAGAGGTAACCTCAATGAAGTAAGCAGATTTTTTTTACAGGGCCCAAGAGAGTAGATACTGATAGAAGTTACTTTAGTGAGAACCTGTCTCAAATACTGGCCACAATGACAGGAAAATCTTTAGTTTTTCAGCAACACACTCAAGATGTTGGGAGATCTCAGTAGGTCAGACTGGAATAAAAGGTCAATATTTCAGACTGTGACTCTTCATCAGGAGTGGAAAGGGGGCAGAAGTGAGTAAAAGAAGGTGAAGAGAGCAAGCTGAAAAGAGATAGAGGAAGCCAGTGAGAGGGAAGGTAAAGAGGTCAGGGAGAGGAAGATGGGAAGTGATTTGTGGAAAAGATAAAGAGCTGAAGAAGGAATCTGGTAGAAGTGGACAGTGGCCCATGAGAGAATGTAAAGAGGGTGTGAATCTTCAGAAGTTTATACGGTGGAGGGATGAAGATGCTCTGTTATCATTTGCATTTAAAACAGAGTTTGATAGATTGCTGGATGCTAGATGAATCAGGAGATAGAGAGACATGGGAGAAATAGCTGGACTAGCTGTTGATGTAAAGACCAACCAATATCTTGTTGATAGTGAAGAGGCCCCAAACTGTCTATTCCTGTCGTACATTTTATTTTAATTTTTATTTAGCAATACATTGCAGAATAATACCTTCCAGCCCTTCAAGTTGTGCTGGCCAACAACTCCAATTAAATCCTAACCTATGGGAAAATTTACAACAACCAGTTAACCTAACAAGTATGTCTTTGGACTGTGGGAGGAAACCGGAGCATCCGGGGAAATCCCCCACATTCCTTGGGGAGGACATGCAGAGACTCCTTACAGGGGATGCTGGGATTGAACTCTGAACACCAGCACCCTGAGTTGTATGCTGTGTTCAAACTTAACAAAATAATAATCATCACGTAGGCTTGAGGTTGAGATAATTCAGTCTGATAAGCAGAAATGCTTTAATATGGTAAGAGAACAAATGAAGCATTTGGTTTTGACAGAAAGACACATCAAACATTCTGTGCCAGCATGAATGACACATTTGGTTACTGGCACCAATATAAATATCGAGTGAATTCTTTGCAGTCTCTGGTCCTGTGAAGGACTAGCAAAGGTCCTGGTTGTGAGGCTTATTATGATCCATTTGATAATATTTCAGACTCGAACAGCATATTTATTTAATGAGTTATTAACATTAAAATACATTAACAAAGAGGCCATGGAAAGGGAATAAATGAATTTCTCTTTCAAAGACACAGTGATAGCACAAGGGACTGATTGGATTCTCTTGTGCTATTTAAGGATTCTATGCTGAGTTAGATTCAAAATATTTTTTGAGATCAGTTCATAAGATATAGGAATATGATTAGGCCATTCAGCCTTTAAAGTCAGCTCCACCATTCCATCAGGGCTGCTTTATTTTCCCTTTCAACCTCATTTTCCTGACTTTTCCCCTTAACCTTTGACACCCTCACTAAAGAAGTACCGACCAAACTTTGATTTGAATTCCACAGATTCATCACCCTCGGGCTAAATGAATTCCTCCCCATCGCTGTTCCAAAGAGACATCCTTTTATTCTGAGGCTGTACACTCTAGTCTTTGGCTCTCCAACCATTGAAAATACCCTCAGTTGTTCATAGTCTCATCTCTTTCCTGATAGCCCTGCACTGTGTTTTTCAATCAAAAATGCTCTGCTTGGACGCTGCAACTGAATTTTGACCCCCGCTGTTTTAGGCAGATAATTCTATGTCAATACTGTCATCCACATGACTGGCAATATCTTTATCAACGTCATCTCGACCAACTTTAAGAAAACGATTCAAAAATCACGTATGCTTCAATACTGAACTACCAATTTGAAATTGGACAATGCCTACAAAAATATATTCACGTAAATGGAAAATGTGCTCAAGCACTGTTGCTCAAGTTATCTTTGAAGCACACTCATTTTGTGTGAATATATTTATCCCCAGTACAAATACATTGGATCAAGTATATCCCTAGACTCCGTATCAATTTTAATTGCGCCATATTACTTGTCAAGCCAAGCACAACCTCAGAATACAGGGATGACACTTTGGATCAGAGTTGAGGAGGAATTTATTTAACAAGAGGGTACTGAATCTATGGAATTGATAGTCATAGATGGCTGTGCAAGCCATGTCACTCAGAGGGAGTAATTAAAGCGAAGGTTGACAGATTCTTGATTAATAGGGATGTCAAAGGTCACAGGAGAATGGAGTTGCGAAGGAAAAATCAGCCATGATTGAATGGCAAAGCAGACTCATTGGGGTTAAAGGCCTAATTCTGCTCCTATGACTTATGCTCTAAATATTTGGAAAAATGATAACGTTTATCATTTGCTTGAAGTATTCAAGCAACCTTTCATGGCCTCCAAACATCCCAAAACAATTTAAAATCTAAAAGGGTAACGGAAACAGAGATTCATAGACTTAGTAAACCGAGAAATAAAATGTTCCTCATTGACAGCTTAAACAGATAAGCCCTTAAAATAGATTACATTGTTAGCTTTCCCAATAGCTTGCAGAACCTGGGTAATAATTTTTTACCAATCATGAACTCCAACACCCAGATCCGCAATCTCTAGCAAATGGTGGTCAGAGACAGATCGTCATCATTTCCAGTCCACACCACCACCAGTGCACGGTGAACAGAGATAAATCATCACTACCTCTCATACATGGTGGTCAGACACAGGTCCTCACTAACACCAATCCATGCTGGACAGAAACGGATCCTCCCCATCTCCAGTCCATGTTGAGCAGAGATTCTCACCAACTATAGTCCATGGTGAGTGAAGACAGATCCTCACCATCTCCAGTGCAAGTTGAGCAGAGATTCTCACCATCTCTGGTTCATGTTGAGTGAAGACAGATCCTGAGCAGTTCCAGTCCATGTTGAGCAGACATTGTCAACATCTCTAGTCCATGTTGAGTGATGACAGATCCCCACCATCTCCATCCATGTTGAGTAGAGATTCTCACCAACTCTAGTCCATGGTGAGTGAAAACAGATCCTCACCATCTCCAGTCCATGTTGAGCAGAGATTCTCACCATCTCTAGTCAAAGGTGAGTGAAGACAGATCCTCACCATGTCCAGTCCACGTTGAGCAGACATTCTCACCATCTCAAGTCCATCTTGAGCCGAGATTCTCACCATCTCTAGTCCATGGTGAGTGAAAACAGATCCTCACCATCTCCAGTCCATGTTGAGCAGAGATTCTCACCATCTCTAGTCCACGGTGAGTGAAGACAGATCCTCACCATCTCCAGTCCGTGTTGAGCAGTGATACTCACCATCTCTACTCCATGTTGAGTGATGAAAGATCGCTACCATCTACATTCATGTTGAGTAGAGATTCTCACCATCTCTAGTCCCTGGTGAGTGAAGACAGATCCTCACCATCTCCAGTCCATGTTGAGCAGAGATTCTCACCATCTCTAGTCCATGTTGAGCAGAGATTCTCACCAACCGTACTACATGTTGAGTGAAGACAGATTCTCACCATCTCCAGTCCACGTTGAGCAGAGATTCTCACCATCTCAAGTCCATGGTGAGTGAAGACAGATCCTCACCATCTCCAGTCCATGTTGAGCAGAGATTCTCACATCTCTAGTCCATGGTGAGTGAAGACAGATCCTCACCATCTCCAGCCCATGTTGAGCAGAGATACTCACCATCTCTGGTCCATGTTGAGTGAAGACAGATCCTCACAAATCTCCAGTCCATGTTGAGCAGAGATTCTCACCATCTCTAGTCCATGTTGAGCAGAGATTCTCACCAACCGTACTACATGTTGAGTGAAGACAGATTCTCACCATCTCCAGTCCACGTTGAGCAGAGATTCTCACCATCTCAAGTCCATGGTGAGTGAAGACAGATCCTCACCATCTCCAGTCCATGTTGAGCAGAGATTCTCACCATCTCTAGTCCATGGTGAGTGAAGACAGATCCTCATCATCTCCAGCCCATGTTGAGCAGAGATACTCACCATCTCTGGTCCATGTTGAGTGAAGACAGATCCTCACCATCTCCAGTCCTTGTTGAGCAGAAAATCTAACCTTCTCTACTCCATGTTGAGTGATGACAGATCCCCCAACATCTCTATCCATGTTGAGTAGAGACTCTCACCAACTCTAGTCCATGGTGAGTGAAGACAGATCCTCACCATCTCCACTCCATCCTGAGCAGTGATTCTCACCATCTCCAGTCCATGTTGATTGAAGACAGATCAACACCATCTCCAGTCCATGTTGAACAGAGAACGTCACCATCTCCAGTCCATGTTGAGTAGAGAGAGAGCACCAGCATCTCTCGCCTCCAGTGGGTAGAGTCAGATCATCGGCAAATCTAGTCTACAGTGAGCACAGACAGATCATCACCATATTTATTCCATGTTGGGTGAATGTAGATTCTCACCATCTCCAGTCCATATTCAGCAGAGACAGATCCTCACCATCTCCAGTGCAAGTTGAGCAGAGATGCTCTCCATCTCTGGTTCATGTTGAGTGAAGACAGATCCTGAGCAGTTCCAGTCCACGTTGAGCAGACATTGTCAACATCTCTAGTCCATGTTGAGTGATGACAGATCCCCACCATCTCCATCCATGTTGAGTAGACATTCTCACCATCTCTAGTCCATAGTGAGTGAAGACAGATCCTCACCATCTACAGACAAAGTTAGCAGAGATTCTGACCATCTCTTGTCCATGTTGAGTGAAGACAGATCCTCACCATCTCCAGTCCTTGTTGAGCAGAAAATCTAACCTTCTCTACTCCATGTTGAGTGATGACAGATCCCCCAACATCTCTATCCATGTTGAGTAGAGACTCTCACCAACTCTAGTCCATGGTGAGTGAAGACAGATCCTCACCATCTCCACTCCATACTGAGCAGTGATTCTCACCATCTCCAGTCCATGTTGATTGAAGACAGATCCACACCATCTCCAGTCCATGTTGAGCAGAGATCATCACCATCTCCAGTCCATGTTGAGTAGAGAGAGAGCACCCGCATCTCTCGCCTCCAGTGGGTAGAGTCAGATCATCGGCAAATCTAGTCTACAGTGGGCACAGACAGATCATCACCATATTTATTCCATGTTGGGTGAATGTAGATTCTCACCATCTCCAGTCCATATTCAGCAGAGACAGATCCTCACCATCTCCAGTGCAAGTTGAGCAGAGATCCTCTCCATCTCTGGTTCATGTTGACTGAAGACAGATCCTGAGCAGTTCCAGTCCATGTTGAGCAGACATTGCCAACATCTCTAGTCCATGTTGAGTGATGACAGATCCCCACCATCTCCATCCATGTTGAGTAGAGATTCTCACCATCTCTAGTCCATGGTGAGTGAAAACAGATCCTCACCATCTCCAGTCCATGGTGAGCAGAGATTCTCACCATCTCTAGTCCATGGTGAGTGAAGACAGATCCTCACCAACACCAGTCCACGTTGAGCAGACATTCTCACCATCTCAAGTCTTCATGAGCCGAGATTCTCACCATCTCTAGTCAATGGTGAGTGAAAACAGATCCTCACCATCTCCACTCCATGTTGAGCAGAGTTTTTCATGAACTCTAGTCCTTGTTGACTGAAGACAGATCCTCACCAACACCAGTCCACGTTGAGCAGTGATACTCACCATCTCTACTCCATGTTGAGTGATGAAAGATCGCCACCATCTCCATCCATGTTGAGTAGAGATTCTCACCATCTCTAGTCCATGGTGAGAGAAGACAGAAACTCACCATCTCCACTCCATGTTGAGCAGAGTTTTTCATGATCTCTAGTCCTTGTTGACTGAAGACAGATCCTCAACATCTCCAGTCCATGTTGAGCAGAGATTCTCACCATCTCTAGTCCATGTTGAGCAAAGGTTCTCTCCATCTATAGTCCATGTTAAGCAGAGATTCTCACCAACCGTACTACATGTAGAGTGAAGACAGAACCTCACCATCTCCACTCCATGTTGAGCAGAGTTTTTCATGATCTCTAGTCCTTGTTGACTGAAGACAGATCCTCAACATCTCCAGTCCATGTTGAGCAGAGATTCTCACCATCTCTAGTCCATGTTGAGCAAAGGTTCTCTCCATCTATAGTCCATGTTGAGCAGAGATTCTCACCAACTGTACTACATGTTGAGTGAAGACAGATTCTCACCATCTCCAGACCAAGTTGAGCAGAGATTCCCACCATCTTTAGTCCATGGTGAGTGAAGACAGTTCCTCATCATCTCCAGTCTATGTTGAACAGAGAGAGATTCTCACTATCTCTAGTCCATGGTGAGTGAAGACAGATCCTCACCATCTCGAGTCCATGGTGAGTGAAGACAGATACTCACCATCTCCAGTCCATGCTGAGCAGTGATTCTCACCATCTCAAGTCCATGGTGAGTGAAGACAGATCCTCACCATCTCCAGTCCATGTTGAGCAGAGATTCTCACCATCTCTAGTCCATGGTGAGTGAAGACAGATCCTCACCATCTCCAGTCCTTGTTGAGCAGAAAATCTAACCTTCTCTATTCCATGTTGAGTGATGACAGATCCCCCAACATCTCTATCCATGTTGAGTAGAGACTCTCACCAACTCTAGTCCATGGTGAGTGAAGGCAGATCCTCACCATCTCCACTCCATCCTGAGCAGTGATTCTCACCATCTCCAGTCCATGTTGATTGAAGACAGATCAACACCATCTCCAGTCCATGTTGAACAGAGAACGTCACCAACTCCAGTCCATGTTGAGTAGAGAGAGAGCACCCGCATCTCTCGCCTCCAGTGGGTAGAGTCAGATCATCGGCAAATCTAGTCTACAGTGGGCACAGACAGATCATCACCAAATTTATTCCATGTTGGGTGAATGTAGATTCTCACCATCTCCAGTCCATATTCAGCAGAGACAGATCCTCACCATCTCCAGTGCAAGTTGAGCAGAGATGCTCTCCATCTCTGGTTCATGTTGACTGAAGACAGATCCTGAGCAGTTCCAGTCCATGTTGAGCAGACATTGTCAACATCTCTAGTCCATGTTGAGTGATGACAGATCCCCACCATCTCCATCCACGTTGAGTAGACATTCTCACCATCTCTAGTCCATGGTGAGTGAAAACAGATCCTCACCATTTCCAGTCCATGTTGAGCAGAGATTCTCACCATCTCTAGTCCCTGGTGAGTGAAGACAGATCCTCACCATCTCCAGTCCATGTTGAGCAGAGATTCTCACCATCTCTAGTCCATGTTGAGCAGAGATTCTCACCAACCGTACTACATGTTGAGTGAAGACAGATTCTCACCATCTCCAGTCCACGTTGAGCAGAGATTCTCAGCATCTCTAGTCCATGGTGAGTGAAGACAGATCCTCACCATCTCCAGTCCATGTTGAGCAGAGATTCTCACCATCTCTTGTCCATGGTGAGTGAAGACAGATCCTCACCATCTCCAGTCCATGTTGAGCAGAGTGAGTTCCTCCCCATCTCTTTCCCCACTGGGTATAGAGAGATCCTCGGCAATTCTAGTCTATAGTGGGCACAAACAGATGTTCAACAACTTTATTCCATAGTGGGTGAAGGTAGATTCTCACCATCTCCAGTCCATATTGAGCAGAGAGAGATTCTCAGCATCTCTAGTCCATGTTGAGTGAAGACAGATCCTCATGATCTCCAGTCCATATTGAGCAGAGATTCTCACCAGCTCTGGTGCATGTTGAGTGAAGGCAATCCTCACCATCTCCAGTACATATTCAGCAGAGACAGATCCTTAACATCTCCAGCCCATGTTGAGCAGAGATCCACACCATCCTTAGTCCATGGTGAGTGAAGACAGTTCCTCACTATCTCCAGACCATGTTGAGCAGAGGTTCTCACCATCTCTAGTACATGTTGAGTGAAGATAGATTCTCACCATCTCCTGTCCATGTTAAGCAGAGATTCTGACCATCTCTAGTCCATGGTGTGTGAGGACAGTTCCTCACCATCTCCAGTTCATGTTGTGCAGAGATCTGCAGCATCTCTAGTCCATGGTGGGTGAAAACAGATCCTCACCATATCCTGTCCATGTTGAGCAGAGATTCTCATCATGTCTAATCCATGGTGAGTGAAGTCAGATCTTCACCATCTCCAGTCCATGTTAAGCAGAGATTCTCACCATCTCTATTCCATGCTGAATGAAGACAGATACTTAACATCACCGGTCCATGTTCAGCAGAGATTCTCACTATCTCAAGTCAATGTTGAGCCGAGATCCTCACAATCTCTAGTCCATGTTGAGTGAAGACTGATCCTCACCATCTCCAGTCCATGTTGAGCAGCGTGAGTTCCTCCCCATCTCATGCCCCCACTGGGTAGAGAGAGATTCTCGGCTATTCTAATATCTAGTGGGCACAGACAGATGTTCACCATCTTTAGTACATGGTTGGTGAAGGTAGATTCTCAACATCTCCTGTCCATATTGAGCAGAGAGAGAATCTCACCATCTCTAGTCCATGTTGAGTGAAGACAGATCCTCATGATCTCCAGTCCATATTGAGCAGAGATTCTCACCAGCTCTAGTCCATGGTGGGTGAAGGTAGATTCCCACCATCTCCAGTCCATATTGAGCAGAGAGAGATTCTCACCATTTCCAGTCCATGTTGAGCAGAGATCCTCATCATCTCTAGTCCATGGTGAGTGAAGACAGATCCTCACCATCTCCAGTCCATGTTGTGCAGAGATCTTCACAATCTCTAGTAAAAGTTGAGTGAAGACAGATCCTCACCATCTCCAGTACATGTTGAGCAGAGATTCCGATCATCTCTAGTCCATGGTGGCTGAAGAGAGATCATCACCATCTCCAGTCCATGTTGAGCAGAGATTCTCACCATCTCTAGTCCATGTTGAGTGAAGACAGATCCTCACCATCAATAGTCCAAGTGGAGCAGAGAGAGAGCCTCCCCATCTCTCGCCCACAGTGCGTAGAGACAGATCATCGGCAATTCTAGTCTATAGTTGGCACAGACAGACCATCACCATATTGATTCTTTTGTGGGTTAAGGTAGATTCTCACCATCTCTAGTCCATGTTGCGCAGAGATTCTCACCATCTGTAGTCCATGTTGTGTGAAGACAGATCCTCACCATCTCCCGTCCATGTTGATCACAGATTCTCACTATCTCCAGTCCATTTTGAGCAGAGATTCTCACGAGCTCTGCTCCATGTTGAGTGAAGACAGATCCTCACCATCTCCCGTCCATATTGAGCAGAGTCAGTTCCTCCCCATCTCTTGCCCCCACTTGGTATAGACAAATCCTCGGCAATTCTAGTCTATAGTGGGCACAAACAGATGTTCAACAACTTTAGTCCATGGTCGGTGAAGGTAGATTCTCACCATCTCCAGTCCATATTGAGCAGAGATTGATTCTCACCATCTCCAGTCTATGTTGAGCAGAGATCCTCACCATCTCTAGTCCATGGTGAGTGAAGACAGATCCTCACCATCTCCAGTACATGTTGTGCAGAGATCTGCACCATCTCTAGTCCATGGTGGGTGAAAACAGATCCTCAACATTTCCTGTCGATGTTGAGCAGAGATTCTCACCATGTCTAATCCATGGTGAGTGAAGACAGATCTTCACCATCTCCAGTCCATGCTGAGCAGAGTTTCTCACCATCTCCATTTCATGTTGAGCAGCGTGAGTTCCTCCCCATCTCATGCCCCCACTGGGTAGAGAAGGACCCTCGGCAATTCTAGTCTCTAGTGGGCACAGAGAGATGTTCACTGTCTTTTGTACATGGTTGGTGAAGGTAGATTCTCACCATCTCCAGTCAATATTGTGCAGAGAGAGATTCTCACCATCTCTAGTCCATGTTGAGTGAAGACAGATCCTCATGATCTCCAGTCCATATTGAGCAGAGATTCTCACCAGCTCTAGTCCATGTTGAGTGAAGACAGATCCTCACCATCAATAGTCCAAGTGGAGCAGAGAGAGAGTGTCACTATCTCTCGCCCACAGTGCGTAGAGACAGATAATCAGCAATTATAGTCTATAGTGGGCACAGACAGACCATCACCATATTGATTCTTTTGTGCGTGAAGGTAGATTCTCACCATCTCCAGTCCATATTCAGCAGAGACAGATCCTCACCATCTCCAGCCCATGTTGAGCAGAGATCCACACCATCTTTAGTCCATGTTGAGTGAAGATAGATTCTCACCATCTCCTGTATATGGTGAGCAAAGTTTCTGACCATCTCTAGTCCATGGTGAGTGAAGACACATCCTCACCATCTCCAGTACATGTTGTGCAGAGTTCTGCACCATCTCTAGTCCATGGTGGGTGAAAACAGATCCTCAACATTTCCTGTCGATGTTGAGCAGAGATTCTCACCATCTCTAGTCCATGGTGAGTGAAGACAGATCCTCACCATCTCCAGTCCACGTTGAGCAGTGATCCTCACCATCTCTAGTCCATGGTGAGTGAAGACAGATCCTCACCATCTCCAGTCCATGTTGTGCAGAGATCTTCAACGACTCTAGTAAATGTTGAGTGAAGACAGATCCTCACTATCTCCAGTCCATGTTGAGCAGAGATACTGACCATCTCTGGTCCATGGTGGTTGAAGACATTTGTTCACCATCTCCAGTCCATGTTCAGCAGAGATTCTCACCATCTCTAGTCCATGTTGAGTGAAGACAGATCCTCACCATTTCCAGTCCATTTTGAGCAGAGATTCTCACCATCTCTAGTCCAAGTTGAGTGAAGACAGATCCTAATCATCTCCTGTCAGTGTTGTGCAGAGATTCTCATGCGCTCTGCTCCATGTAGAGTGAAAACAGATCTTCACCATCACCAGTCCATGTTGAGCAGAGATTCTGAACATCTCTAGTCGATGTTGTGTGAAGACAGATCCTCACCATCTCCAGCTGATGTTGAGCAGAGATTCTCACCATCGCCAGTCCATATTGAGTGAAGACAGATCCTCACCATCTCCAGTCCATGTTGAGCAGAGTGAGTTCCTCCCCATCTCTTGCCCCCACTGGGTATAGAGAGATCCTGGGCAATTCTAGTCTATAGTGGGCACAAACAGATGTTCAACAACTCTAGTCCATGGTGGGTGAAGGTAGATTCTCACCATCTCCAGTCCATGTTCATAGATTCTCACCATCTCCAGTCCATGTTCAGCAGAGATCCTCACCATCTCTAATCCATGGTGAGTGAAGACTGACCCTCACCATCTCCAGTCCATGTTGTGGTGCAGATATCTTCACCGTCTCTAGTAAATGTTGAGTGAAGACAGACCCTCACCATCTCCAGTACATGTTGAGCAGAGTTTCCGACCATCTCTAGTCCATGGTGGCTGAAGAGAGATCATCACCATCTCCAGTCCATGTTGAGCAGAGATTCTCACCATCTCTAGTCCATGTTGAGTGAAGACAGATCCTCACCATCAATAGTCCAAGTGGAGCAGAGAGAGAGCCTCCCCATCTCTCGCCCACAGTGCGTAGAGACAGATCATCGGCAATTCTAGTCTATAGTGGGCACAGACAGATCATCACCATATTGATTCTTTGGTGGGTGAAGGTAGATTCTCACCATCTCCAGTCCATATTCAGCAGAGACAGATCCTCACCATCTCCAGCCCATGTTGAGCAGAGATCCACACCATCTTTAGTCCATGTTGAGTGAAGATAGATTCTCACCATCTCCTGTATATGGTGAGCAAAGTTTCTGACCATCTCTAGTCCATGGTGAGTGAAGACACATCCTCACCATCTCCAGTACATGTTGTGCAGAGTTCTGCACCATCTCTAGTCCATGGTGGGTGAAAACAGATCCTCAACATTTCCTGTCGATGTTGAGCAGAGATTCTCACCATGTCTAATCCATGGTGAGTGAAGACAGATCTTCACCATCTCCAGTCCATGCTGAGCAGAGTTTCTCACCATCTCCATTTCATGTTGAGCAGCGTGAGTTCCTCCCCATCTCATGCCCCCACTGGGTAGAGAAGGACCCTCGGCAATTCTAGTCTCTAGTGGGCACAGACAGATATTCACTGTCTTTTGTACATGGTTGGTGAAGGTAGATTCTCACCATCTCCAGTCAATATTGTGCAGAGAGAGATACTCACCATCTCTAGTCCATGTTGAGTGAAGACAGATCCTCATGATCTCCAGTCCATATTGAGCAGAGATTCTCACCAGCTCTGGTCCATGTTGAGTGAAGACAATCCTCACCATCTCCAGTCCATGTTGAGCAGTGATCCTCACCATCTCTAGTCCATGTTGAGTGAAGACAGATCCTCACCATCTCCAGTCCAAGTTGAGCAGAGAGGAGCCTCCCCATCTCTCGCCCCCAGTGAGTAGAGACAGATCATCGTCAATTCTAGTCTATAGTGGGCACAGACAGACCATCACCATAATTATTCCATGGTGGGTGAAGTTAGATTCTCACGATCTCCTGTCCATATTCAGCAGAGAAAGATCCTCACCATCACCAGTCCATGTTGAGCAGAGATTCTCACCATTGCTAGTCCACGGTGGGTGAAGACAGATCCTCACCATTTCCAGTCCATTTTGAGCAGTGATTCTCACAATCTCTAGTCCATGGTGAATGAAAACTGATCCTCACCTTCTCCAGTCCATGTTGAGCATAGATCCTCAACATCTCTAGTCCATGGTGAGTGAAGACAGATCCTCACCATCTCCAGTCCATGTTGTGCAGAGATCCTCACCATCTCTAGAAAATGTTGAGTGAAGACAGATCCTCACCATCTCCAGTACATGTTGAGCAGAGTTTCCGACCATCTCTAGTCCATGGTGGCTGAAGAGAGATCATCACCATCTCCAGTCCATGTTGAGCAGAGATTCTCACCATCTCTAGTCCATGTTGAGTGAAGACTGATCCTCACCATCTCTAGTCCATGTTGTGCAGAGATTCTCACCATCTGTAGTCCATGTTGTGTGAAGACAGATCCTCACCATCTCCCGTCCACATTGAGCAGAGAGAGATCCTCACCATCTCCAGTCCATGTTGTGCAGAGATCTTCACCATCTCTAGTAAATGTTGAGTGAAGTTAGATCCTCACCATCTCCAGTACATGTTGAGCAGACATCCGACCATCTCTAGTCCATGGTGGCTGAAGAGAGATCATTACCATCTCCAGTCCATGTTGAGCAGAGATTCGCACCATCTCTAGTCCATTTTGAGTGCAGACAGATCCTCACCATCAATAGTCCAAGTTGAGCAGAGAGAGAGCCTCCCCATCTCTCGCCCACAGTGCGTAGAGACAGATCACCGGCAATTCTAGTCTATTGTGGGCACAGACAGACAATCACCACATTGATTCTTTGTTGGGTGAAGGTAGATTCTCACCAGTCCAAGTTCAGCAGAGACCGAACCTCACCATCTCCAGCACATGTTGAGCAGAGATCCACACCATCTTTAGTCCATGGTGGGTGAAGGTAGATTCCCACCATCTCCAGTCCATATTGAGCAGAGAGAGATTCTCACCATTTCCAGTCCATGTTGAGCAGAGATCCTCATCATCTCTAGTCCATGGTGAGTGAAGACAGATCCTCACCATCTCCAGTCCATGTTGTGCAGAGATCTTCACCATCTCTAGTAAATGTTGAGTGAAGACAGATTCTCACCATCTCTAGTCCATATTCAACAGAGACAGAACCTCACCATCTCCAGCCCATGTTGAGCAGAGATCCACACCACCTTTAGTCCATGGTGAGTGAAGACAGTTCCTCACCATCTCCAGTCCATGTTGAGCAGAGACTCGCACTGTCTCTATTCAATGTTGAGTGAAGACAGATCCTTAACATTACCGGTCCATGTTCAGCAGAGATTCTCACTATCTCAACTCCATGTTGAGCTGAGATCCTAACAATCTCTAGTCCATGTTGAGTGGAGACTGATCCTCACCATCTCCAGTCCATGTTGAGCAGCGTGAGTTCCTCCCCATCTCATGCCCCCACTGGGTAGAGAGAGATGCTCTGCAATTCTAGTCTCTCGTGGGCACAGACAGATGTTCACCATCTTTAGTACATGGTTGGTGAAGGTAGATTCTCACCATCTCCAGTCCATATTGAGCAGAGAGAGATTCTCACCATCTCTAGTCCATGTTGATTAAAGACTGATCCTCATGATCTCCAGTCCATATTGAGCAGAGATTCTCACCAGCTCTGGTCCACGTTGAGTGAAGGCAATCCTCACCATCACCAGTCCATATTGAGCAGAGAGAGATTCTCACCATCTCCAGTCCATGTTGAGCAGAGATCCTCACCATCTCTAATCCATGGTGAGTGAAGACTGACCCTCACCATCTCCAGTCCATGTTGTGGTGCAGATATCTTCACCATCTCTAGTAAATGTTGAGTGAAGACAGATCCTCACCATCTCCAGTACATATTGAGCAGAGTTTCCAACCATCTCTAGTCCATGGTGGCTGAAGAGAGATCATCACCATCTCCAGTCCATGTTGAGCAGAGATTGTCACCATCTCTAGTCCATGTTGTGTGAAGACAGACCCTCACCACCTGCTGTCCATGTTCAGCAGAGATTCTCACCATCTCTAGTCCATGTTGAGTGAAGACAGATCCTAATCATCTCCTGTCGGTGTTGTGCAGAGATTCTCACGAGCTCTGCTCCATGTTGAGTGAAGACAGATCTTCACCCTCTCCAATCCATTTTGAGCAGAGTTTCTCACCATCTCTAGTCCATATTGAGAGAAGACTGATCCTCACATTCTCCAATCCATGTTGAGCAGAGATTCTCACCATCTCTAGTCCATGTTGAGTGAAGACAGATCCTCATGATCTCTAGTCCATATTGAGCAGAGATTCTCACCAGCTCTGGTCCATGTTGCGTGAAGGCAATCCTCACCATTTCCAGTCCATGTTGAGCAGACATTCTCGCCATCTCTAGTCCATATAACCATATAACCATATAACAATCACAGCACGGTAACAGGCCATCTTGGCCCTCCTAGTCCGTGCCGAACCCTTAATCTCACCTCGTCCCACCTACCCGCACTCAGCCCATAACCCTCCACTCCTTTCCTGTCCATATACCTATCCAATTTTACCTTAAATGACACAACTGAACTGGCCTCTACTACTTCTACAGGAAGCTCATTCCACACAGCTATCACTCTTTGAGTAAAGAAATACCCCCTCATGTTTCCCTTAAACTTCTGCCCCCTAACTCTCAAATCATGTCCTCTAGTTTGAATCTCCCCTACTCTCAATGGAAGCCTGTTCACGTCAACTCTATCTACCCCTCTCAAAATTTTAAATACCCCCTCAACCTTCTACGCTCCAATGAATAGAGACCTAACTTGTTCAACCTTTCTCTGTAACTTAGTTGCTGAAACCCAGGTAACATCCAAGTAAGTCATCTCTGCACTCTCTCTAATTTATTGATATCTTTCCTATAATTCGGTGACCAGAACTGCACACAATATTCCAAATTTGGCCTTACCAATGCCTTGTACAACTTTAGCATTACATCCCAACGTCTGTACTCAATGCTTTGATTTATAAAGGCCAGCGTTCCAAAAGCCCTCTTCACCACCCTATCTACATGAGACTCCACTTTCAGGTAACTATTCCTAGATCTCTCTGTTCCTCTGCATTCCTCAATGCCCTACCATTTACTCTGTATGTTCTATTTGGATTATTCCTGCCAAAATGTAGAACCTCACACTTCTCAGCATTAAACTCCATCTGCCAACGTTCAGCCCATTCTTCTAACCGGCATAAATCTCCCTGCAAGCTTTAAAAATCCCCCTCATTATCCACAACACCTCCTACCTTAGTATCATCGGCATACTTACTAATCCAATTTACCACCCCATCATCCAGATCATTTATGTATATTACAAACAACATTGGGCCCAAAGCAGATCCCTGAGGCACCCCACTAGTCACCGGCCTCCATCCTGATAAACAATTATCCACCACTACTCTCTGGCATCTCCCATCTAGCCACTGTTGAATCCAAGTTGAGTTAGGACAGATCCTCACCATTTCCCGTCCATGTTGAGCAGAGACTCTCACCATTACTAGTCCATGGCTGGTGAAGACAGATCCTCACCATTTCCAGTCCATTTTGAGCAGAGATTCTCACCATCTCTAGTCCATGTTGGGTGAAGACAGATCCTAATCACCTCCAATCGGTGTTGTGCAGAGATTCTCACCATCTCTAGTAAATGTTGAGTGAAGACAGATCCTCACCATCTCCAGTCCATGTTGGGCAGAGATTCTGACCATCTCTAGTCAATGCTGGGGGAAGACATTTCCTCATCATCTCCAGTCCATGTTTCGAAGAGATTCTCACATTCTCTAGTCCATGCTGTGTGAAGACAGATTCTCACCATCTCCCGTCCGTGTTGAGCAGAGATTCTCACCATTGCAAGTCCATGGTGAGTGAAGACAGATCCTCACCATCTCCAGTCCATTTTGTGCAGAGATCTTCACCATCTCTAGTAAATGTTGAGTGAAGACAGATCCTCAACATCTCCAGTACATTTTGAGCAGAGATTCCGACCATCTCTAGTCCATGGTGGCTGAAGAGAGATCATCACCATCTCCAGTCCATGTTCAACAGAGATTCTCACCATCTCTAGTCCATTTTGAGTGAAGACAGATCCTCACCATCAATAGTCCAAGTTGAGCAGAGAGCGAGCCTCCTCAACTCACGCCCCCATTGGGTAGAATCAGATCATCGGCAATTCTAGTCTATAGTGGGCACAGACAGACCAGCACCATATTTATTCTTTGGTGGGTGAAGGTAGATTCTCACCATCTCCAGTCCATATTCAGCAAAGACGGATCCTCACCATCTCCAGCCAATGTTGAGCAGAGATCCACACCATCTTTAGTCCATGGTGAGTGAAGACAGTTCCTCACCATCTCCAGTCCCTGTTGAGCAGCGATTCTCACCATCTCTAGTACATGTTGAGTGAAAATAGATTCTCACCAGCTCCTGTCCATGTTGAGCAGAGATTCTGACCATCTCTGGTCCATGGTGGGTGAAGACAGATCCTCACCATTTCCAGTCCATTTTGAGCAGAGATTCTCACCATCTCTAGTCCATGTTGGGTGAAGACAGATCCTAATCACCTCCAATCGGTGTTGTGCAGAGATTCTCACCATCTCTAGTAAATGTTGAGTGAAGACAGATCCTCACCATCTCCAGTCCATGTTGGGCAGAGATTCTGACCATCTCTAGTCAATGCTGGGGGAAGACATTTCCTCATCATCTCCAGTCCATGTTTCGAAGAGATTCTCACATTCTCTAGTCCATGCTGTGTGAAGACAGATTCTCACCATCTCCCGTCCGTGTTGAGCAGAGATTCTCACCATTGCAAGTCCATGGTGAGTGAAGACAGATCCTCACCATCTCCAGTCCATTTTGTGCAGAGATCTTCACCATCTCTAGTAAATGTTGAGTGAAGACAGATCCTCAACATCTCCAGTACATTTTGAGCAGAGATTCCGACCATCTCTAGTCCATGGTGGCTGAAGAGAGATCATCACCATCTCCAGTCCATGTTCAACAGAGATTCTCACCATCTCTAGTCCATTTTGAGTGAAGACAGATCCTCACCATCAATAGTCCAAGTTGAGCAGAGAGCGAGCCTCCTCAACTCACGCCCCCATTGGGTAGAATCAGATCATCGGCAATTCTAGTCTATAGTGGGCACAGACAGACCAGCACCATATTTATTCTTTGGTGGGTGAAGGTAGATTCTCACCATCTCCAGTCCATATTCAGCAAAGACGGATCCTCACCATCTCCAGCCAATGTTGAGCAGAGATCCACACCATCTTTAGTCCATGGTGAGTGAAGACAGTTCCTCACCATCTCCAGTCCCTGTTGAGCAGCGATTCTCACCATCTCTAGTACATGTTGAGTGAAAATAGATTCTCACCAGCTCCTGTCCATGTTGAGCAGAGATTCTGACCATCTCTGGTCCATGGTGGGTGAAGACAGATCCTCACCATTTCCAGTCCATTTTGAGCAGAGATTCTCACCATCTCTAGTCCATGTTGGGTGAAGACAGATCCTAATCACCTCCAATCGGTGTTGTGCAGAGATTCTCACCATCTCTAGTAAATGTTGAGTGAAGACAGATCCTCACCATCTCCAGTCCATGTTGGGCAGAGATTCTGACCATCTCTAGTCAATGCTGGGGGAAGACATTTCCTCATCATCTCCAGTCCATGTTTCGAAGAGATTCTCACATTCTCTAGTCCATGCTGTGTGAAGACAGATTCTCACCATCTCCCGTCCGTGTTGAGCAGAGATTCTCACCATTGCAAGTCCATGGTGAGTGAAGACAGATCCTCACCATCTCCAGTCCATTTTGTGCAGAGATCTTCACCATCTCTAGTAAATGTTGAGTGAAGACAGATCCTCAACATCTCCAGTACATTTTGAGCAGAGATTCCGACCATCTCTAGTCCATGGTGGCTGAAGAGAGATCATCACCATCTCCAGTCCATGTTCAACAGAGATTCTCACCATCTCTAGTCCATTTTGAGTGAAGACAGATCCTCACCATCAATAGTCCAAGTTGAGCAGAGAGCGAGCCTCCTCAACTCACGCCCCCATTGGGTAGAATCAGATCATCGGCAATTCTAGTCTATAGTGGGCACAGACAGACCAGCACCATATTTATTCTTTGGTGGGTGAAGGTAGATTCTCACCATCTCCAGTCCATATTCAGCAAAGACGGATCCTCACCATCTCCAGCCAATGTTGAGCAGAGATCCACACCATCTTTAGTCCATGGTGAGTGAAGACAGTTCCTCACCATCTCCAGTCCCTGTTGAGCAGCGATTCTCACCATCTCTAGTACATGTTGAGTGAAAATAGATTCTCACCAGCTCCTGTCCATGTTGAGCAGAGATTCTGACCATCTCTGGTCCATGGTGGGTGAAGACAGATCCTCACCATTTCCAGTCCATTTTGAGCAGAGATTCTCACCATCTCTAGTCCATGTTGGGTGAAGACAGATCCTAATCACCTCCAATCGGTGTTGTGCAGAGATTCTCACCATCTCTAGTAAATGTTGAGTGAAGACAGATCCTCACCATCTCCAGTCCATGTTGGGCAGAGATTCTGACCATCTCTAGTCAATGCTGGGGGAAGACATTTCCTCATCATCTCCAGTCCATGTTTCGAAGAGATTCTCACATTCTCTAGTCCATGCTGTGTGAAGACAGATTCTCACCATCTCCCGTCCGTGTTGAGCAGAGATTCTCACCATTGCAAGTCCATGGTGAGTGAAGACAGATCCTCACCATCTCCAGTCCATTTTGTGCAGAGATCTTCACCATCTCTAGTAAATGTTGAGTGAAGACAGATCCTCAACATCTCCAGTACATTTTGAGCAGAGATTCCGACCATCTCTAGTCCATGGTGGCTGAAGAGAGATCATCACCATCTCCAGTCCATGTTCAACAGAGATTCTCACCATCTCTAGTCCATTTTGAGTGAAGACAGATCCTCACCATCAATAGTCCAAGTTGAGCAGAGAGCGAGCCTCCTCAACTCACGCCCCCATTGGGTAGAATCAGATCATCGGCAATTCTAGTCTATAGTGGGCACAGACAGACCAGCACCATATTTATTCTTTGGTGGGTGAAGGTAGATTCTCACCATCTCCAGTCCATATTCAGCAAAGACGGATCCTCACCATCTCCAGCCAATGTTGAGCAGAGATCCACACCATCTTTAGTCCATGGTGAGTGAAGACAGTTCCTCACCATCTCCAGTCCCTGTTGAGCAGCGATTCTCACCATCTCTAGTACATGTTGAGTGAAAATAGATTCTCACCAGCTCCTGTCCATGTTGAGCAGAGATTCTGACCATCTCTGGTCCATAGTGGGTGAAGACAGATCCTCACTATCTGCAGTCCATGTTCAGCAGACATTCTCACCATCTCTAGTCAATGGTCAGTGAAGACATTTCCTCACCATCTCTAGTCCATGTTGAGTGAAGACAGATCTTCACCATCTCCAGTCCATGTTGTGCAGAGAGCCTCCCCATCTCTCGCCCCCAGTGGGTAGAGACAGATCATCGTCAATTCTAGTCTATAGTGGGCACAGACAGGCCATCACCATAATTATTCCATGGTGGGTGAAGTTAGATTCTCACGATCTCCTGTCCATATTCAGCAGAGACAGATCCTCACCATCACCAGTCCATGTTGAGCAGAGATCCTCACCATCTTTAGTCCATGGTGAGTGAAGACAGATCCTTACAATCTCCAGTCCATGTTGAGCGGAGATTCTCATCATCTCTAGTCCATGGTGAGTGAAGAGGGATCCTCTCCATCTCCTGACAATGTTGAGCAGAGATTCTCACCATCTCTATTCCATGGTGAGTGAAGACAGATCATTACTATCTCCAGTCCATGTTGAGCAGAGAGAGATTCTCACCATCTCTAGGCCATGGTGAGTGAAGACTGATCCTCACCATCTCCCATCCAGGATGAGCAGAAATTCTCACCATCCCTAGTGCATTGTGGGTAAATACAGATCCTCACCATCTCCAGTCCTTGTTGACCAGAGGTTCTCACCATCTCGAGTCAATGTTGAGTGAAGACAGATCCTCACCAACTCCAGTCCAGGTTGAGCAGAGATACTCACCATCTCAAGTCCATGTTGAGCTGAGATCTTCACAATCTCCAATCCATGTTGTGCAGAGAGCTTCACCATCTCTAGTAAATTTTGAGTGAACACAGATCCTCACCATCTCCAGTCCCTGTTGAGCAGAGATTCTCACCATCTCTAGTACATGTTGAGTGAAAATAGATTCTCACCAGCTCCTGTCCATGTTGAGCATAGATTCTGACCATCTCTGGTCCATGGTGGGTGAAGACAGATCCTCACTATCTGCAGTCCATGTTCAGCAGACATTCTCACCATCTCTAGTCAATGGTCAGTGAAGACATTTCCTCACCATCTCTAGTCCATGTTGAGTGAAGACAGATCTTCACCATCTCCAGTCCATGTTGTGCAGAGAGCTTCACCATCTCTAGTAAATTTTGAGTGAACACAGATCCTCAACATCTCCAGCCCATGTTGAGCAGAGATTCTCACCATTTCTATTCCATGTTGAGTGAAGACAAATCCTTATCATCTCCAGTACATGTTGAGCAGAGATCCGACCATCTCTAGTCCATGGTGGCTGAAGAGAGATTATCACCATCTCCAGTCCATGTTGATCAGAGATTCTCACCATCTCTAGTCCATTTTGAGTGAAGACAGATCCTCACCATCAATAGTCCAAGTTGAGCAGAGAGGAGCCTCCCCAACTCTCGCCCCCAGTGGGTAGAGACAGATTATCATCAATTCTAGTCTATAGTGGGCACAGACAGACCATCACCATAATTATTCCATGGTGGGTGATGTTAGATTCTCACGATCTCCTGTCCATATTCAGCAGAGACAGATACTCACCATCACCAGTCCATGTTGAGCAGAGATCCTCACCATCTTTAGTCCATGGTGAGTGAAGACATATCCTTACAATCTCCAGTCCATGTTGAGCGGAGATTCTCATCATTTCTAGTCCATGGTGAGTGAACAGAGATCCTCTCCATCTCCTGAGAATGTTGAGCAGAGATTCTCACCATCTCTAGTCCATGGTGAGTGAAGACAGATCATTACTATCTCCAGTCCATGTTGAACAGAGAGAGATTCTCACCATCTCTAGTCCATGGTGAGAGAAGACTGATCCTCACCATCTCCCCTCCAGGATGAGCAGAAATTCTCACCATCCCTACTGCATTGTGGGTAAATACAGATCCATCTCCAGTACTTGTTGAGCAGAGGTTCTCACCATCTCGAGTCAATGTTGCATGAAGACAGATCCTCACCATCTCCCGTCCATGTTGAGCAGAGACTCTCACCATTGCTAGTCCGTGGTGGTGAAGACAGATCCTCAGCATTTCCAGTCGATGTTCAGCACAGATTCTCTTCATCTCCAGTCCATGTTGAGCAGAGATTCTAACGAGCTCTGCTCCATGTTGAGAGAAGACAGATCCTCACCATCTCCAGTCCATGTTGAGCAGAGATCCTCACCATCTCTAGTCCATGGTGGCTGAAGAGAGATTATCACCATCTCCAGTCCATGTTGATCAGAGATTCTCACCATCTTTAGTCCATATTGAGAGAAGACAGATCCTCACCATCTCCAGTCCATGTTGAGCAGAGAGAGTTCCTCCCCATCTCTTGCCCCCACTGGGAAAAGGGAGATCCTCAGCAATTCTAGTCTATAGTGGGCACAAACAGATGTTCAACATCTTTCTTCCATGGTGGGTGAAGGTAGATTCTCACCATCTCCAGTCCATATTGAGCAGAGAGAGATTCTCACCATCTCTAGTACATGTTGAGTGAAGTTAGATTCTCACCATCTCCTGTCCATGTTGAGCAGAGATTCGGACCATCATTAGTCCATGGTGAGTGAAGACAGATCCTCACCATCTCCAGTAAAAGTTGTGCAGAGTTCTGCACCATCTCTGGTCCATGGTGGGTGAAGACAGATCCTCACTATCTGTAGTCCATGTTCAGCAGAGATTATCACCAAATCTAGTCAATGGTCAGTGAAGACGTTTCCTCACCATCTCCAGTCCATGTTGAGCAGAGAGGAGCCTCCCCATCTCTCGCCCCCAGTGAGTAGAGACAGATCATCGTCAATTCTAGTCTATAGTGGGCACAGACAGACCATCACCATAATTATTCCATGGTGGGTGAAGTTAGATTCTCACGATCTCCTGTCCATATTCAGCAGAGAAAGATCCTCACCATCACCAGTCCATGTTGAGCAGAGATTCTCACCATTGCTAGTCCATGGTGGGTGAAGACAGATCCTCACCATTTCCAGTCCATTTTGAGCAGAGATTCTCACAATCTCTAGTCCATGGTGAATGAAAACTGATCCTCACCTTCTCCAGTCCATGTTGAGCAGAAATCCTCACCATCTCTAGTCCTTGGTGGGTGAAGACAGATCATCACCATCTCCAGTCCATGTTGTGCAGAGATCTTCACCATCTCTAGTAAATGTTGAGTGAAGACAGATCCTCACCATCTCCAGTACATGTTGAGCAGAGATCCGACCATCTCTAGTCCATGTTGAGCAGAGATTCTCACCATCTCTAGTCCATTTTGAGTGCAGACAGATCCTCACCATCAATAGTCCATTTTGAGTGCAGACAGATCCTCACCATCAATAGTCCAATTTGAGTGCAGACAGATCCTCACCATCAATAGTCCAAGTTGAGCAGAGAGAGAGCCTCTGCATCTCTCGCCCACAGTGCGTTGAGACAGATCATCGGCAGTTCTAGTCTATAGTGGGCACAGACAGATCATCACCATATTGATTCTTTGGTGGGTGAAGGTAGATTCTCACCATCTCCAGTCCATATTTAGCAGAGACAGAACCTCAACATCTCCAGCCCATGTTGAGCAGAGATTCTCACCTTTTCTATTCCATGTTGAGTGAAGACAAATCCTTAACATCTCCAGTACATGTTGAGCAGAGATCCGACCATCTCTAGTCCATGGTGGCTGAAGAGAGATTATCACCATCTCGAGTCCATGTTGATCAGAGATTCTCACCATCTCTAGTCCATTTTGAGTGAAGACAGATCCTCACCAACAATAGTCCAAGTGGAGCAGAGAGAGAGCCTCCCCATCTCTCGCCCCCAGTGGGTAGAGACAGATCATCGGCAATTCTAATCTGTAGTGGGCACAAACAGACCATCACCATATTTTTTCTTTGGTGGGTGAAGGTAGATTCTCACCATCTCCAGTCCATATTCAGCAGATACAGGACCTCACCATCTCCAGCCCATGTTGAGCAGAGATCCACACCATCTTTAGTCCATGTTGTGTGAAGACAGATCCTCACCATCTCCCGTCCATGTTGATCACAGATTCTCACCATCTCCAGTCCATTTTGAGCAGAGATTCTCAGGAGCTCTGCTCCAAGTTGAGTGAAGACAGATCCTCACCATTTCCAGTCCACATTGAGCAGAGTGAGTTCCTCCCCATCTCTTGCCCCCACTGGGTATAGAGAGATCCTCGGCAATTCTAGTCTATATTGGGCACAAACAGATGATCAACAACTTTAGTCCATGGTCGGTGAAGGTAGATTCTCACCATCTCCTGTCCATGTTGAGCAGAGATCCTCACCATCTCTAGTCCATGGTGAGTGAAGACAGATCCCCACCATCTCCAGTCCATGTTGTGCAGAGATCTTCACCATCTCTAGTAAATGTTGAGTGAAGACAGATCCTCACCATCTCCAGTACATGTTGCGCAGAGTTTCCAACCATCGCTGATCCATGGTGGCTGAAGAGAGATCATCACCATCTCCAGTCAATGTTGAGCAGTGATTCTCACCATCTCTAGTCCATGTTGAGTGAAGACAGATCCTCACCATCAATAGTCCAAGTGGAGCAGAGAGAGAGCCTCCCCATATCTCGCCCACAGTGCGTAGAGACAGATCATCGGCAATTCTAGTCTATAGTGGGCACAGACAGACCATCACCATATTGATTCTTTGGTGGGTGAAGGTAGATTCTCACCATCTCCAGTCCATATTCAGCAGAGACAGATCCTCACCATGTCCAGCCCATGTTGAGCAGAGATCCACACCATCTTTAGTCCACAGTGAGTGAAGAGAGTTCCTCACCATCTCCAGTCCTTGTTGAGCAGAGATTCTCACCACCTCAGTACATGTTGAGTGAAGATAGATTCTCACCATTTCCTGTACATGGTAAGCAGAGATTCTGACCATCTCTAGTCCATGGTGGGTGAGGACATTTCCCCATCATCTCCAGTCCATTTTGTGCAGCGATCCTCACCATCTCTAGTCCATGTTGTGTGAAGACAGATCCTCACCATCTCCAGTCCATGTTCAGCAGAGATTCTCACCATCTCTAGTCCATGTTGAGTGAAGACAGATCCTCACCATTTCCAGTCCATTATGAGCAGGGATTCTCACCATCTCTAGTCCATGTTAAGTGAAGACAGATCCTAATCATCTCCTGTTGGTGTTGTGCAGAGATTCTCACGAGCTCTGCTCCATGTTGAGTGAAGACAGATCCACACCATTTCCAGTCCATTATGAGCAGGGGTTCTCACCATCTCTAGTCCATATTGAGAGAAGAGAGATCCTCACCATCTCCCGTCCATGGTGAGCAGAGATTCTCACCATTGCTAATACATGGTGAGTGAAGACAGATCCTCACCAACTCCAGTTCATGTTGTGCAGAGATCTGCATCATCTCTAGTCCATGGTGGGTGAAAACAGATCCTCACCATTTCCTGTCCATGTTGAGCAGAGATTCTCATCATATCTAATCCATGGTGAGTGAAGACAGATCTTCACCATCTCCAGTCCATGTTGTGCAGAGATTCTGAACATCTCTAGTCCATGGTGGGTGAAGACATTTCTTCATCATCTCCAGTCCATGTTGCGAAGTGATTCTCACCATCTCTAGTCCATGTTCTGTGAAGACAGATCCTCACCATCTCCCGTCCATGTTGAGCAGAGATTCTCACCATTGCTAGTCTATGGGGAGTGAATACAGATCTTCAGCATCTCCAGCCGATGTTGAGCACAGATTCTCACCATCTCCAGTACATATTGAGTGAAGACAGATCCTCAACATCTCCAGTCCATTTTGAGCAGAGATTCACACCATCTCTAGTCCATATTGAGTGAAGACAGATCCTTACCATCTCCCGTCCATGTTGATCACAGATTCTCACCATCTCCAGTCCATTTTGAGCAGAGATTCTCACGAGCTCTGCTCCATGTTGAGTGAAGTCAGATCCTCACCATCTCCAGTCCACATTGAGCAGAGTGAGTTCCTCCCCATCTCTTGCCCCCACTGGGTATAGAGAGATCCTCGGCAATTCTAGTCTATAGTGGGCACAAACAGATGATCAACAACTTTAGTCCATGTTGTGCAGAGATTCTGAACATCTCTAGTCCATGGTGGGTGAAGACATTTCTTCATCATCTCCAGTCCATGTTGCGAAGTGATTCTCACCATCTCTAGTCCATGTTCTGTGAAGACAGATCCTCACCATCTCCCGTCCATGTTGAGCAGAGATTCTCACCATTGCTAGTCCATGGGGAGTGACTACAGATCCTCAGCATCTCCAGCCGATGTTGAGCACAGATTCTCACCATCTCCAGTACATATTGAGTGAAGACAGATCCTCAACATCTCCAGTCCATTTTGAGCAGAGATTCGCACCATCTCTAGTCCATGTTGCACAGAGATTCTCACCATCTGTAGTCCATGTTGTGTGAAGTCAGATCCTCACCATCTCCCGTTCATGTTGATCACAGATTCTCACCATCTCCAGTCCATTTTGAGCAGAGATTCTCACGAGCTCTGCTCCATGTTGAGTGAAGTCAGATCCTCACCATCTCCAGTCCACATTGAGCAGAGTGAGTTCCTCCCCATCTCTTGCCCCCACTGGGTATAGAGAGATCCTCGGCAATTCTAGTCTATAGTGGGCACAAACAGATGATCAACAACTTTAGTCCATGGTGGGTGAAGGTAGATTCTCACCATCTCCAGTCCATATTGAGCAGAGAAATTCTCACCATCTCCTGTCCATGTTGAGCAGAGATCCTCACCATCTCTAGTCCATGGTGAGTGAAGACAGATCCTCACCATCTCTAGTCCATGGTGAGTGAAGACAGTTCCTCACCATCTCCAGACCATGTTGTGCAGAGATCTTCACCATCTCCTGTAAATGTTGAGTGAAGACAGATCCTCACCATCTCCAGTACATGTTGAGCAGAGATCCGACCAGCTCTAGTCCATGGTGGCTGAAGAGAGATCATCAGCATCTCCAGTCCATGTTGAGCAGAGATTCTCACCATCTCTAGTCCAGGTTGATTGAAGACAGATCCTCATGATCTCCAGTCCACATTGAGCAGAGATTCTCACCAGCTCTGGTCCATGTTGAGTGAAGGCAATCCTCACCATCACCAGTCCATATTGAGCAGAGAGAGATTCTCACCATCTCCAGTCCATGTTGAGCAGAGATCCTCACCATCTCTAATCCATGGTGAGTGAAGACTGATCCTCACCATCTCCAATCCATGTTGTGGTGCTGCGATCTTCACATCTCTAGTAAATGTTGAGTGAAGACAGATCCTCAACATCTCCAGTACATGTTGAGCAGAGTTTCCGACCATCTCTGGTCCATGGTGGCTGAAGAGAGATCATCACCATCTCCAGTCCATGTTGAGCAGAGATTCTCACCATTTCTAGTCCATGTTGAGTGAAGACAGATCCTCACCATCAATAGTCCAAGTGGAGCAGAGAGAGAGCCTCCCCATTTCTCGCCCCCAGTGGGTAGAGACAGATCATCGGCAATTCTAATCTGTAGTGGGCACAAACAGACCGTCACCATATTTTTTCTTTGGTGGGTGAAGACAGATCCTCACCAACTCCAGTTCATGTTGCGCAGAGATCTGCATCATCTCTAGTCCATGGTGGGTGAAAACAGATCCTCACCATTTCCTGTCCACGTTGAGCAGAGATTCTCATCATATCTAATCCATGTTGAGTGAAGACAGATCCTCACCATCAATAGTCCAAGTGGAGCAGAGAGAGAGCCTCCCCATTTCTCGCCCCCAGTGGGTAGAGACAGATCATCGGCAATTCTAATCTGTAGTGGGCACAAACAGACCGTCACCATATTTTTTCTTTGGTGGGTGAAGACAGATCTTCACCATCTCCAGTCCATGTTGTGCAGAGATTCTGAACATCTCCAGGCAAAGGTGGGTGAAGACATTTCTTCATCATCTCCAGTCCATGTTGCGAAGTGATTCTCACCATCTCTAGTCCATGTTCTGTGAAGACAGATCCTCACCATCTCCCGTCCATGTTGAGCAGAGATTCACACCATCTCTAGTCCATATTGAGCGAAGACAGATCCTCACCATCTCCAGTCCATGTTGCACAGAGATTCTCACCATCTCTAGTCCATGTTGAGTGAAGGCAGATCCTCAGCATCTCCAGTCCATGTTGAGCACAGATTCTCACCATCTCCAGTCCATTTTGAGCAGAGATTCTCAGGAGCTCTGCTCCATGTTGAGTGAAGACAGATCCTCACCATCTCCAGTCCATGTTGTGCAGAGATTCTGAACATCTCTAGTCCATGGTGGGTGAAGACATTTCTTCATCATCTCCAGTCCATGTTGCGAAGTGATTCTCACCATCTCTAGTCCATGTTCTGTGAAGACAGATCCTCACCATCTCCCGTCCATGTTGAGCAGAGATTCTCACCATTGCTAGTCTATGGGGAGTGAATACAGATCTTCAGCATCTCCAGCCGATGTTGAGCACAGATTCTCACCATCTCCAGTACATATTGAGTGAAGACAGATCCTCAACATCTCCAGTCCATTTTGAGCAGAGATTCACACCATCTCTAGTCCATATTGAGTGAAGACAGATCCTTACCATCTCCCGTCCATGTTGATCACAGATTCTCACCATCTCCAGTCCATTTTGAGCAGAGATTCTCACGAGCTCTGCTCCATGTTGAGTGAAGTCAGATCCTCACCATCTCCAGTCCACATTGAGCAGAGTGAGTTCCTCCCCATCTCTTGCCCCCACTGGGTATAGAGAGATCCTCGGCAATTCTAGTCTATAGTGGGCACAAACAGATGATCAACAACTTTAGTCCATGTTGTGCAGAGATTCTGAACATCTCTAGTCCATGGTGGGTGAAGACATTTCTTCATCATCTCCAGTCCATGTTGCGAAGTGATTCTCACCATCTCTAGTCCATGTTCTGTGAAGACAGATCCTCACCATCTCCCGTCCATGTTGAGCAGAGATTCTCACCATTGCTAGTCCATGGGGAGTGACTACAGATCCTCAGCATCTCCAGCCGATGTTGAGCACAGATTCTCACCATCTCCAGTACATATTGAGTGAAGACAGATCCTCAACATCTCCAGTCCATTTTGAGCAGAGATTCGCACCATCTCTAGTCCATGTTGCACAGAGATTCTCACCATCTGTAGTCCATGTTGTGTGAAGTCAGATCCTCACCATCTCCCGTTCATGTTGATCACAGATTCTCACCATCTCCAGTCCATTTTGAGCAGAGATTCTCACGAGCTCTGCTCCATGTTGAGTGAAGTCAGATCCTCACCATCTCCAGTCCACATTGAGCAGAGTGAGTTCCTCCCCATCTCTTGCCCCCACTGGGTATAGAGAGATCCTCGGCAATTCTAGTCTATAGTGGGCACAAACAGATGATCAACAACTTTAGTCCATGGTGGGTGAAGGTAGATTCTCACCATCTCCAGTCCATATTGAGCAGAGAAATTCTCACCATCTCCTGTCCATGTTGAGCAGAGATCCTCACCATCTCTAGTCCATGGTGAGTGAAGACAGATCCTCACCATCTCTAGTCCATGGTGAGTGAAGACAGTTCCTCACCATCTCCAGACCATGTTGTGCAGAGATCTTCACCATCTCTAGTAAATGTTGAGTGAAGACAGATCCTCACCATCTCCAGTACATGTTGAGCAGAGATCCGACCAGCTCTAGTCCATGGTGGCTGAAGAGAGATCATCAGCATCTCCAGTCCATGTTGAGCAGAGATTCTCACCATCTCTAGTCCAGGTTGATTGAAGACAGATCCTCATGATCTCCAGTCCACATTGAGCAGAGATTCTCACCAGCTCTGGTCCATGTTGAGTGAAGGCAATCCTCACCATCACCAGTCCATATTGAGCAGAGAGAGATTCTCACCATCTCCAGTCCATGTTGAGCAGAGATCCTCACCATCTCTAATCCATGGTGAGTGAAGACTGATCCTCACCATCTCCAATCCATGTTGTGGTGCTGCGATCTTCACATCTCTAGTAAATGTTGAGTGAAGACAGATCCTCAACATCTCCAGTACATGTTGAGCAGAGTTTCCGACCATCTCTGGTCCATGGTGGCTGAAGAGAGATCATCACCATCTCCAGTCCATGTTGAGCAGAGATTCTCACCATTTCTAGTCCATGTTGAGTGAAGACAGATCCTCACCATCAATAGTCCAAGTGGAGCAGAGAGAGAGCCTCCCCATTTCTCGCCCCCAGTGGGTAGAGACAGATCATCGGCAATTCTAATCTGTAGTGGGCACAAACAGACCGTCACCATATTTTTTCTTTGGTGGGTGAAGACAGATCCTCACCAACTCCAGTTCATGTTGCGCAGAGATCTGCATCATCTCTAGTCCATGGTGGGTGAAAACAGATCCTCACCATTTCCTGTCCACGTTGAGCAGAGATTCTCATCATATCTAATCCATGTTGAGTGAAGACAGATCCTCACCATCAATAGTCCAAGTGGAGCAGAGAGAGAGCCTCCCCATTTCTCGCCCCCAGTGGGTAGAGACAGATCATCGGCAATTCTAATCTGTAGTGGGCACAAACAGACCGTCACCATATTTTTTCTTTGGTGGGTGAAGACAGATCTTCACCATCTCCAGTCCATGTTGTGCAGAGATTCTGAACATCTCCAGGCAAAGGTGGGTGAAGACATTTCTTCATCATCTCCAGTCCATGTTGCGAAGTGATTCTCACCATCTCTAGTCCATGTTCTGTGAAGACAGATCCTCACCATCTCCCGTCCATGTTGAGCAGAGATTCACACCATCTCTAGTCCATATTGAGCGAAGACAGATCCTCACCATCTCCAGTCCATGTTGCACAGAGATTCTCACCATCTCTAGTCCATGTTGAGTGAAGGCAGATCCTCAGCATCTCCAGTCCATGTTGAGCACAGATTCTCACCATCTCCAGTCCATTTTGAGCAGAGATTCTCAGGAGCTCTGCTCCATGTTGAGTGAAGACAGATCCTCACCATCTCCAGTCCATGTTGTGCAGAGATTCTGAACATCTCTAGTCCATGGTGGGTGAAGACATTTCTTCATCATCTCCAGTCCATGTTGCGAAGTGATTCTCACCATCTCTAGTCCATGTTCTGTGAAGACAGATCCTCACCATCTCCCGTCCATGTTGAGCAGAGATTCTCACCATTGCTAGTCTATGGTGAGTGAATACAGATCCTCAGCATCTCCAGCCGATGTTGAGCACAGATTCTCACCATCTCCAGTACATATTGAGTGAAGACAGATCCTCAACATCTCCAGTCCATTTTGAGCAGAGATTCACACCATCTCTAGTCCATATTGAGTGAAGATAGATCCTCACCATCTCCCGTCCATGTTGATCACAGATTCTCACCATCTCCAGTCCATTTTGAGCAGAGATTCTCACGAGCTCTGCTCCATGTTGAGTGAAGTCAGATCCTCACCATCTCCAGTCCACGTTGAGCAGAGTGAGTTCCTCCCCATCTCTTGCCCCCACTGGGTATAGAGAGATCCTCGGCAATTCTAGTCTATAGTGGGCACAAACAGATGATCAACAACTTTAGTCCATGGTGGGTGTAGGTAGATTCTCACCATCTCCAGTCCATATTGAGCAGAGAAATTCTCACCATCTCCTGTCCATGTTGAGCAGAGATCCTCACCATCTCTAGTCCATGGTGAGTGAAGACAGATCCTCACCATCTCTAGTCCATGGTGAGTGAAGGTAGATTCTCACCATCTCCAGTACATATTCAGCAGAGACCAAACCTCACCATCTCCAGCCCATATTGAGCAGAGATCCACACCATCTTTAGTCCATGGTGAGGGAAGACAGTTCCTCACCATCTCCAGTTCATGTTGTGCAGAGATCTGCACCATCTCTAATCCATTGTGGGTGAAAACAGATCCTCACCATTTCCTGTCCATGTTGAGCAAAGATTCTCATCATATCTAATTCATGGTGAGTGAGGACAGATCTTCACCATCTCCAGTCCATGTTGTGCAGAGATTCTGAACATCTTTAGTCCATGGTGGGTGAAGACATTTCCTCATCATCTCCAGTCCATGTTGTGAAGTGATTCTCACCATCTCTAGACCATGTTGTGTGAAGACAGATCCTCACCATCTCCCGTCCATGTTGAGCAGAGATCCTCACCATCTCTAGTCCATGGTGAGTGAAGACAGATCCTCACCATCTCTAGTCCATGGTGAGTGAAGACAGTTCCTCACCATCTCCAGACCATGTTGTGCAGAGATCTTCACCATCTCTAGTAAATGTTGAGTGAAGACAGATCCTCACCATCTCCAGTACATGTTGAGCAGAGATCCGACCAGCTCTAATCCATGGTAGCTGAAGAGAGATCATCAGCATCTCCAGTCCATGTTGAGCAGAGATTCTCACCATCTCTAGTCCATTTTGAGTGCAGACAGATCCTCCCCATCAGTAGTCCAAGTTGAGCAGAGAAAGAGCCTCCCCATCTCTCGCCCACAGTGCATAGAGACAGATCATTGGCAATTCTAGTCTATAGTGGGCACAGACAGACCATCACCATATTGATTCTTTGGTGGGTGAAGGTAGATTCTCACCATCTCCAGTCCATGTTGAGCAGAGATCCACACCATCTTTAGTCCACAGTGAGAGAAGACAGTTCCTCACCACCTCCAGTACATGTTGAGTGAAGATAGATTCTCACCATTTCCTGTACATGGTAAGCAGAGATTCTGACCATCTCTAGTCCATGGTGGGTGAGGACATTTCCCAATCATCTCCAGTCCATTTTGTGCAGCGATCCTCACCATCTCTAGTCCATGTTGTGTGAAGACAGATCCTCACCATTTCCAGTCCATTATGAGCAGGGATTCTCACCATCTCTAGTCCATATTGAGAGAAGAGAGATCCTCACCATCTCCCGTCCATGGTGAGCAGAGATTCTCACCATTGCTAACACATGGTGAGTGAACACAGATCCTCACCATGTCCAGCTGATGTTTAGCAGAGATTCTCACCATCTCTAGTCCATGTTGAGTGAAGGCAGATCCTCAGCATCTCCAGTCCATGTTGAGCACAGATTCTCACCATCTCCAGTCCATTTTGAGCAGAGATTCTCACGAGCTCTGCTCCATGTTGAGTGAAGACAGATCCTCACCATCTCCAGTCCATGTTGAGCAGAGTGAGTTCCTCCCCATCTCTTGCCCCCACTGGGTATAGAGAGATCCTCGGCAATTCTAGTCTATAGTGGGCACAAACAGATGTTCAACAACTTTAGTCCATGGTGAGTGAAGCTAGATTCTCACCATCTCCAGTCCATATTGAGCAGAGAGAGATTCTCACCATCTCCAGTGCATGTTGAGCTGAGATCCTCACCATCTCTAGTCCATGGTGAGTGAAGACAGATCCTCACCATCTCCAGTCCATGTTGTGCAGAGATCTTCACCATCTCTAGTAAATGTTGAGTGAAGACAGATCCTCACCATCTCCAGTACATGTTGAGCAGAGATCCGACCATCTCTAGTCCATGGTGGCTGAAGAGAGATTATCACCATCTCCAGTCCATGTTGATCAGAGATTCTCACCATCTCTAGTCCATTTTGAGTGAAGACAGATCCTCACCATCAATAGTCCAAGTGGAGCAGAGAGAGAGCCTCCCCATCTCTCGCCCCCAGTGGGTAGAGACAGATCATCGGCAATTCTAATTTGTAGTGGGCACAAACAGACCGTCACCATATTTTTTCTTTGGTGGGTGAAGGTAGATTCTCACCATCTCCAGTCCATATTCAGCAGATACAGGACCTCACCATCACCAGCCCATGTTGAGCAGAGATCCACACCATCTTTAGTCCATGGTGAGTGAAGACAGTTCCACACCATCTCCAGTCCCTGTTGAGCAGAGATTCTCACCATCTCTATTACATGTTGATTGAAGATAGATTCTCACCATCTCCTGTCCATGTTAAGCAGAGATTCTGACCATCTCTAGTCCATGGTGAGTGAAGACGGATCCTCACCATCTCCCGTCCACGTTGTGCAGAGATTCTGAACATCTCTAGTCCATGGTGGGTGAAGACATTTCTTCATCATCTCCAGTCCATGTTGCGAAGTGATTCTCACCATCTCTAGTCCATGTTCTGTGAAGACAGATCCTCACCATCTCCCGTCCAGGTTGAGCAGAGATTCTCACCATTGCTAGTCCATGGGGAGTGACTACAGATCCTCAGCATCTCCAGCCGATGTTGAGCACAGATTCTCACCAGCTCTGGTCCATGTTGAGTGAAGGCAATCCTCACCATCACCAGTCCATATTGAGCAGAGAGAGATTCTCACCATCTCCAGCCCATGTTGAGCAGAGATCCACACCATCTTTAGTCCACAGTGAGTGATGACAGTTCCTCACCATCTCCAGTCCTTGTTGAGCAGATTCTCACAAGCTCCAGTACATGTTGAGTGAAGATAGATTCTCACCATTTCCTGTCCATGTTGAGCAGAGATAGTCACCATCTCTAGTCCATGGTGAGTGAAGTCAGATCCTCACCATCTCCAGTAAATGTTGAGCAGAGTTTCCGACCATCTCTAGTCCATGGTGGCTGAAGAGAGATCATCACCATCTCCAGTCCATGTTGAGCAGAGATTTTCACCATCTCTAGTCCATTTTGAGTGAAGACAGATCCTCACCATCAATAGTCCAAGTGGAGCAGAGAGAGAGCCTCCACATCTCTCACCCCCAGTGGGTAGAGACAGATCATCGGCAATTATAGACAATAGTGGGCACAGACAGACCATCACCATATTGAGTCTTTGGTGGGTGAAGGTAGATTCTCACCATCTCCAGTCCATATTCAGCAGAGACAGATCCTCACCATCTCCAGTCCCTGTTGAGCAGAGATTCTCACCACCTCTAGTACATGTTGAGTGAAGATAGATTCTCAACATCTCCTGTCCATGCTGAGCAGAGATTCTGACCATCTCTAGTCCATGGTGAGTGAAGACAGTTCCTCACCATCTCCAGTACAGGTTGTGCAGAGATCTGCACCATCTCTAGTCCATGGTGGGTGTAAACAGATTCTCACCATTTCCTGTCGATGTTGAGCAGAGTTTCTCACCATTTCTATTCAATGGTGAGTATATACAGATCCTTAACGTCACCGGTCCATGTTCAGCAGAGATTCTCACTATCTCAAGTCCATGTTGAGCCGAGATCCTCACAATCTCTAGTCCATGTTGAGTGAAGACTGATCCTCACCATCTCCAGTCCATGTTGAGCAGCGTGAGTTCCTCCCCATCTCATGCCCCCACTGGGTAGAGAGAGATCCTCAGCAATTCTAGTCTCTCGTGGGCAGAGACAGGTGTTCACCCTCTTCAGTACATAGTTGGTGAAGGTAGATTCTCACCATCTCCAGTCCATATTGAGCAGATATTCTCACCAGCTCTGGTCCATGTTGAGTGAAGGCAATCCTCACCGTCACCAGTCCTTATTGAGCAGAGAGGGATTCTCACCATCTCCAGTCCGTGTTGAGCAGCGTGAGTTCTTCCCCATCTCATGCCCCCACTGTGTAGAGAAGGATCCTCGGCAATTCTAGTCTCTAGTGGGCACAGACAGATGTTCACCGTCTTTTGTACATGGTTAGTGAAGGGAGATTCTCACCATCTCCAGTCAATATTGAGCAGACAGAGATTCTCACCATCTCTAGTCCATGTTGAGTGAAGACAGATCCTCATGATCTCCAGTCCATATTGAGCAGAGATTCTCACCAGCTCTAGTCCTAGGACAGATCCTCACCATTTCCCGTCCATGTTGAGCAGAGACTCTCACCATTGCTAGTCCATGGTGGGTGAAGACAGATCGTCACCATTTCCAGTCCATTTTGAGCAGAGATTCTCACCATCTCTAGTCCATGTTGGGTGAAGACAGATCCTAATCACCTCCAATCGGTGTTGTGCAGAGATTCTCACCGTCTCTAGTAAATGTTGAGTGAAGACAGATCCTCACCATCTCCAGTCCATGTTGAGCAGAGATTCTGACCATCTCTAGTCCATGGTGGGTGAAGACATTTCCTCATCATCTCCAGTCCATGTTGCGAAGAGATTCTCACATTCTCTACTCCATGTTGTGTGAAGACAGTTCCTCACCATCTCCAGTCCCTGTTGAGCAGAGATTCTCACCATCTCTAGTACATGTTGAGTGAAGATAGATTCTCACCATCTCCTGTCCATGTTGAGCAGAGATTCTGACCATCTCTAGTCCATGGTGAGTGAAGACAGATCCTCACCATCTCCAGTAAATGTTGTGCAGAGTTCTGCACCATCTCTGGTCCATGGTGGGTGAAGACAGATCCTCACCATCTCCAGTCCATGTTGAGCAGAGAGAGATACTCACCATCTCTAGTCCATGGTTAGTGAAGACTGATCCTCACCATCTCCCATCCAGGATGAGCAGAAATTCTCACCATCCCTAGTGCATTGTGGGTAAATACAGATCCTCACCATCTCCAGTCCTTGTTGAGCAGAGGTTCTCACCATCTCAAGTCCATGTTGAGCTGAGATCTTCACCATCTCCAGTCCATGTTGTGCAGAGAGCTTCACCATCTCCAGTCCATGTTGTGCAGAGAGCTTCACCATCTCTAGTAAATTTTGAGTGAACACAGATCCTCACCATCTCCAGTCCATGTTGAGCAGAGATTCTGACCATCTCCTGTCCATGGTGGGTGAAGTCATTTCCTCATCATCTCCAGTCCATGTTGAGCAGAGAATCTGACCATCTCTAGTCCATGGTGGGTGAAGACATTTCCTCACCATCTCCCGTCCATGTTGAGCAGAGATTTTCACCATTGCTAGTCCGTGGTGGGTGAAGACAGATCCTCAGCATTTCCAGTCGATGTTGAGCACAGATTCTCTCCATCTCCAGTCCATGTTGAGCAGAGATTCTAACGAGCTCTGCTCCATGTTGAGTGAAGACAGATCCTATTCATTTCCAGTCCATGTTGAGCAGAGATTCCGACCTTCTCTAGTCCATGGTGGGTGAAGAGAGATCCTCTCCATCTCCAGTCCATGTTGAGCAGAGATTCTCACCATCTCTAGTCCATTTTGAGTGCAGACAGATCCTCACCATCAATAGTCCAAGTGGAGCAGAGAGAGAGCCTCCCCATCTCTCGCCCCCCAGTGGGTAGAGACAGATCATCAGCAATTCTAGTCTATAGTGGGCACAGACAGATGATCACCATATTTATTCCATGGTGGGTGAAGGTAGATTCTCTCCATCTCCAGTCCATGTTGAGCAGAGATCCTCAGCAGCTCTAGTCCATGGTGAGTGAAGACAGATCCTTACCATCTCCGGTCCATGTTCAGCAGAGATTCCCACCATCTCAAGTCCATGTTGAGCCGAGATCCTCACCATCTCTGGTCCATGGTGAGCAGAGAATCAAGCCATCTCTAGTCCATGTTGAGTGAAGACTGATCTCCACCGCCTCCATCCATGTTGAGTAGAGATTCTCACCATCACTAGTCCATGATGAGTGAAGACAGATCCTCACTATCTCCACTCCATGTGGAGCAGAGATTCTCACCATCTCTAGTCCAAGCTGAGTGAAGACAGTTCCTCACCATCTCCAGTCCATGTTGAGCAGAGATTCTCACCATCTCTAGTCCATGGTGAGTGAAGACAGATCCTCACCATCTCCAGTCCATGTTGTGCAGAGTTTCTCACCATCTCCATCCATGGTGAGTGAAGACAGATCCTCACCATCTCCAGTCCTTGTTGTGCAGAGATCTTCACCATCTCTAGTAAATGTTGAGCGAAGACAGATCCTCACCATCTCCAGTCCATGTTGTGCAGAGTTTCTCACCATCTTCATCCATGGTGAGTGTAGACAGATCCTCACCATCTCCAGTCCATGTTGTGCAAATAGATCTCGCCCCCGCTGGTTAGAGAGAGATTATCAACAACTCTAGTCTATAGAGGGCACAGACAGATCTTCACCACCTTTAGTCCATGGTGGGTGATGATAGATTCTCAGCATCTCTTGTCCATGGTGTAGAGAGACAGATCCTCACCATCTGTATTCAATGGTGAGCAGAGGTTGTTCATGTGAAAATGGTTTATTGTATTTAATTGCTCAGATACTGCAGAGTTTGAAGACTAGTTTATTCAAACTTCACGGTGCTGGCATTTAATCCCTAGCGCCCGCCCTCTCCGGGCAGAAATGACGTCAGAGGTGCATTACCAAAGTCTCCCCCTGCGCGCTGGCTATTTGTGAGCCAGTTCGCCTGCGCAAAAGGTGGATCGCCATATAACCCCCCCACCAGAACCGGCGATACACCCCCTAATGTCCACAGTCTGGATCAGCCTCTGTTTGGGAGGTCTGCCTCTGCGCTGCAGTGCCTAAACCTCGACTGGCTGCACCAAATCCACATGGGCTGGTTTGAGTCGGTCCACCATGAAAATCTCCTCTCTCCCTCCAATGTCCAGAACGTACGTGGACCCGTCGTTGTTGATCACCTTGAACGGCCCCTCGTATGGCCACTGTAGCGATGCCTGGTTTCTGCCCCTTCGTACAAACACAAACTTACAGTTCTGCAGGTCTTTGGGTACATTGGTTGGGGTCAGTCCATGCTGTGAAGTTGGTAAGGGGGCCAGGTTGCCCAGCCTTTCGCGTAGTCTGTCCAGGACTGCTGTGGGTTCTTCCTCTTGCCCCCTTGGGGCTGGTATGAACTCTCCTGGGCCGACCAGGGGTGTGCCGTACACCAACTCAGCCGACGAGGTGTGCAGATCATCTTTGGGCGCTGTGCGAATTCCAAGCAGGACCCAGGGAAGCTTATCCACCCAGTTAGGTCCTCTCAGGTGGGCCATGAGAGCAGACTTCAAGTGACGGTGGAAGCGTTCTAATCCTAATGTTATAACTCTGCCTAAATGTGCAAAGTGCCATTTATAGTAATTTATAATAAAAAGTATGTACAACAATATAACATCAAAATACAGTTGTGTCAGCATGAATTAATCAGTCTGATGGCCTGGTGGAAGAAGTCCTGGAGCCTGTTGGTCCTGGCTTTTATGCTGTGGTATCGTTTCCCAGGTGGTCACAGCTGGGACAGTTTGTGGTTGGGGTGACTCAGGTCCCCAATGATCCATCTGGTCCTCTTTTCACGCCTGTCTTTGTAAATGTCCTGAATCATGGGAAGTTCACAGCTACAGATGTACTGGTCTGTCTGCACCACTCTCTGCAGAGTCCTGTGATTGAGGGAAGTACAGTTCCTATACCAGGCAGTGGTGCAGCCAGTCAGGATGCTCTCAATTGTGCCCCTGCAGAAAGTTCTCAGGATCTGGGGGTCATACCAAACTTCCTCCACTATCTGAAGTGAAAGAGTTGTGCCTTTTTCACCACACAGCTGGTGTGCATGGACCACGTGAGGTCTTCGGTGATGTGTATGCTGAGGAACTTAAAGCTGTTAACCCTCTCAATCCCAGATCCATTGATGTCAGTAGGGGTGAGCCTGTCTCCATTCCTCCTGTAGTCCACAACCAGCTCCTTTGTTTTTTGTGACATTGAGGGAGAGGCTGCTTTCTTGACACCACTTGACTTCCTCTCTGTAGGCTGCCTCATTATTTGAGATTAGGCCAATCAGTCTAGTGTCATCAGCAAATTTAATTATCGGATTGGAGCTGTGGGTGACGACACAGTCATGGGTATACAGGGAGTAAAGAAGGGGGCTTAGTACACAGCCCCGAGAGGCTCCTGTGTTGAGAGTTATAGAGGTGGAGTTGAGGGAGCCCACTCTTACCACCTGCCAGCAATCTGACAGGAAGTCCAGGATCCAGCTGCACAAGGCAGGGTGAAGGCCATGGTCTCTGAGCTTCTCGGCAAGCCTGGAGGGAATTATGGTTTTGAATGCTGAACTGTAGTCCAAGAACAGCATTCTCACATAAGCATCCTTCTTTTCCAGATGTGTAAGGACTGTGTGTAGAGCTGTGGCTATTGTCCTTGACCAGCCTCTCAAAGCATTTGCTTATTATTGAGGTGAGTGCGACAGGACACCAGTCGTTCAGACATGTTACCCTGGTTTTTTTAGGTACAGGGACAATGGTGGATGTTTTGAAGTAGGAGGGCACCCCACACTGGGAGAGGGAGAGATTAAAAATGTCTGTAAACACACCTGCCAGTTGTGCTGGACACACTCTGAGTACCCGTCCTGGGACGCCGTCCGGTCCCACAGCCTCGTGACTGTCCACTGGTTGGAAACGTCAGTGTACCTCAGCCTCAGAGATGACCAGGTTGCAGGTTGTAACGGTGACCTTCCTCGGAGGCTCAGAGTTAGCGACATCAAACCGAGCGTAAAAGCGATTGAGCTCGTCTGGGAGAGAGGCCCCGATGTTGACCACAGCACCACATTTGGCTTTGAGATCTGGATGGCATGCAGCCCTCGCTACAAGCCACGTGTGCTATTCGTGGTGAATCTTGACTCAGTTTTGTTCCCGTATTGTTTTGCAGCCTGGATCGGTTTGCTCAAATCATGGCTGCTTTCCTTAAGCTCAAGCTGACTTCCGGCAACACAATCTCTATGTCACTCGGTAAGCACTGCTCCCACAGATCTAGGGTTTCTGGTTCATGAAGAACTGGCTGAGGGGTGGAGGCTTGATAAAATGGCGGGCAAAGACTTTGTTCAGACTAGCGCTGATGTAGCGGAAGTGGTACCTGGGAGTGGGCTTTCCAGGAGGAGGAGAGTGTAGGAGAGCTGGCTGAATGGCAAGCCAAGTCTCTTGTAGCTGGAATCAGAGACTTCAAAGACAGGGCACTCGCATTTCTGTGGAGCGAGGAGGAGGAGTGGCCTGATGAGTCCCACAGCAAATTCTCTCTGGCAAATAGATGACCCAGTGCCCAGGCAGAGGGTCCTAGCTATCGAAAGCTGATGAGGTTTTCTGGAATGAAGCACAACCCGAAGGGGAAGAGGAGTATGAGATTTGGGCGGAGCAGACTCTCAGCTGTTAGACGAGTGGCAGTGCTCTGATGATGTGAAGAGACAGGGCGGACTGCTGACATTGTGAGAGATGTGAAGGCACAGCACCCCCTTTTCACTGGTGCAGCTTACGTGCAAGCACTGGAACAGGCGGTTGGCACAACGGGGATAGGCTGGCTTATGTAGCATTGGGGGGACAGAGTGCTACGGTTATCCCCCTGGTGAGATATTTCACAACCCTTTATAAATGGATTGGAGGTTCTGACATCACAAAATTCTTTTGAAAATAGTGTTATTACAAATGGGATGACAAATTATTTCAAAGTCATGACTATTTTGGTGGGGGAACAGTGTAATTCCCTGGTTCACATGGTTCATATATTTTCCTCTGTTAAGCTTCTCTGTGTGACCTGCCTCTTTGGGTTACTGTTGAAGATAAGACAGGAGAAATGTGTGCCATCCAATGGGGATGAACAGATTCAGGGGAGGTTTCTCTGGTGAGAGATACAAAGTTTAGGCTTGGGACTTTTGAGAGAAAAGAGAAGGCTCTTGAATGTCTGGAATACTGCAGACATCTTCCACTGTGAAGATTGAGGCAAAATACACATTCAGTTCCTCTGCCATCTCTGCATCTCTCATTACAGTATCTCCAGTGTCATTTTCTATTAGTCCTATATCTACCCTCAACTCTCTTTTACCCTTTATATACTTAAAAAAGCCTTTAGTATCTTCTTTAATATTAGTCACCAGCTTCCCTCCATAATTCATCTTTTCCTTCCTAATGACCTTCTTAGTTCCCTTCTGCAAGTTTTTAAAAGCTTCCCAATCCTCTCTCTTCTCACTAGCTTTGGCTTTCTTGTATGCTCTTTCTTTTACTTTTACATTGGCTCTGACTTCACTTGTCAGCCACGGTAGTGTCCTTCATCCATTCAAAAATTTCTTATTTGGAATATATCTGTCTTGCACTTCCCTCATTTTTCGCAGAAACCCCAGCCATTGCTGCTCTTCTGTCCTTCCTGCTGGTATCTCTTTCCAGTCAACTTTGGCCAGTTCCACTCTCATGCCACTGTAATCTCCCTTATTCCACTGAAATACCGACACTTCAGTATTCAGTTTCTCCTTCTCAAATTTCTAAGTTTCAAAGTGAACTTGATCATATTGTGATCACTATTCCCTAAGGGTTCCTTAACCTTAAGCTTTGTTATCACCTTCAGATCATTGCACAATACCCAATCTGGCACAGCCGATCCCCTAGTGGGATCAAAAACAAGCTGTTCTAAAAAGCCATCCCTTAGGCGTCCTACAAATTCTCCCTCAAGATCCAGTACAGGCCTGGTTTTCCCAATCCTCTTTCATGTTAAAATCCCCAACGATTATCATGACATTGCCCTTCTGACACGCCTTTTCTATCTCCTGCTGTAATTTGTAATCCACATCCCGGCTGCTGTTTGGAGGCCGGTATACAATTGCTGTTAGGGTCCTTTTACTCTTGCCATTTCTTAACTCAACCCATAGAGACTCTACGCCTTCTGATTCTATGTCATCCCTTTCTAATGATTTAATATTATTTCTTATACACAGGGCCACACCACCCGCTCCGCCTACTAAGCTATCTTTCCAATACACCATATATCCTTGGATGTCCAGCTCCCAATGACAGCCATTCCTTAGCCAAGTTTCAGAGATGGCCACAATGTCATACTTACCAATCTGTAGCTGAATTTTAAGATTGTCCATTTTATTTCTTATGCTGCGTGCATTCAAATATAACACTTTCAGTCCAGTATTTCTTGCTTCATGTTTTAACTGCACCTCACCTCTATTGCCCTGTAACTCATCCCACTGGCTGTGATTATCCCTCATCTCCTGCCTGATCTTTCTATTATCTCTGTTACACGCTATCTTTGATTTAGTTCTGTTTTCCCCTTCCTCAGCCCTATCACTCCAGTTTTTGCCAAATTAGTTTAAACCTTCCTGAGCAGCTCTATTAAATCTTCATGCTAGGATATTGGACCCCTTTGGGTTCAGGTGTAACCTGTCCTTTTTGTACTGGTCGTTCCTCCCCCAGAAGAGGCCTTAATGATCCAGGAATCTGAAGTCCTGCCCCCTACACCAGTCTCTCAGCCATGCATTATTATGCCAGATCATGTTGTTCAATAGCATGTGGCACAGGCAGCAATCCTGAGATTACTATCCTGGAGGTCCTGCTTTTCAGCTTCCTACCCAACTCCCTGAATTCTCTCTTCAGGACCTCCTCCCTTTTTCTACCAATGTCATTGGTACCAACCTGTACCAAGACTTCTGGCTGTTCACCCTCTCCCTTCAGAATACTCTGCACCCGATCCGTGACATCCCATACCCTGGCACCTGGGAGGCATTTTTGTGGTACTCATTTGTAACAGGAGCATTCACCCCAACAGGGGATTCGAGGTGCTTGCACTTCAGTCTCCCACGTCTTCCCGAAACTTACGCAGCCGACGAAACATAAAATAGTTACATAAAATTGAGGGGTGTAGATAAGGTTGACACCCACCAACCCCCCAGGATATGGCAGTCTAAAAATTAAGAGCATAAGGTTAAGATGAAATGGAAGCGAGAGGCAAGTTTATCGGTGATGTTAGGTATATGAAATGAGATAGCCAATGACGTGCGTACAATTAGAATGTTCCTAAAGACACGTGGATAGGAAAGATTTAGAGGGATATGAGCCGGATGTAGGTGAATGACACTAAGCCAGGAAGACACCCTTGGGTGTTACAGTCGTCAGGCTGAAGGGCCTATTTCTGTGCTGTATAACCGACTCTGACTAAACAAAACAGATTATATGAGAAGACCTTCCATAGCAAATTTTGTCTAAGAATTTGGATATAATGTAGATGCTGGAAGATTACACTTGGAACATTATGTGTCATTCTGGTTGTACTATCACCAGGAGGATGTGATTGAGACAATCTCTGGTCCTTTCTCCTTCAACTTTTATATAATTTTACATTATTTCAGGTTTGAAATTCAAGCAGACACAACACATTCAATTATCAGCTAACACCCTTTATGTCAGTTCTCTTTTGCATTAAGTGTGTGAACTCTGCTATCTACACCACATGCTGCTCTGCAACGGTTTCCACGGCAGCAAGTGGTTAGCGCGACACTATTACAGTTCAGAGTTCATTGTCCATTGTAAGGAGTCACGCTGTATGTTCACCCCATGGAATGCATGGGTTTCCTCTGGGTGCTCCAGTTTCTTCCTATATCCCAAAGACATACCTGTTAGTAGCTTCCTGATTTAGAAGAGGATTAAACTGGGAGTTATGGATAGTGTGGCTTGAAGGACCTAATAATAAAATAATTACAGCTTTTATCTTTAAAATATCCACAAGCTAAAATGAAAAGCCCTAATAAATGAGGCATTTCAGTAAAATTACGCCCCTGCACCATTTGACAATGGAGGGGATGAGCAACATTACTATTTGCACAATTATCAAGAATCGAGAAATCCTGGGGGAAGAAAGAACCTGCATTGCATTGCATTTTTCTTCATAACCAGTGTAAAAATGTGACTACTGTTGCAATATAAAATTCACTAATAATAAGACTGATGGACTGTAAAAGGCAGGATGATCAAGGGAGTTCAGAAAAAAATGCACAGGAACAAGGGGTCATGGGAAAAATGCTCTCTGAGGGAGACAGGGAGGAGTCCTCATTTCAACAGAATGGGTGCAGCCATTATGTGATCACAGATCTCAGGGGGAAGGTACTGTTCACTAAATTACTTTCAGCAAATTAATTCACAGCTCTAAAATTACAAATCCTGAGCGAAGCATGTAGGTTTGACTTCTTGCACAAATAAATTGATTTACTTTTAAAACAAAATTGGTACTTCTTTTAAGCAAACTGAGCTCCAATTCATTTTAAGTTTCAGAAGTTGCAGTAATAGAAACAGAAAAAAATTCGAAGCAACACAAGCGAAATGCTGGAGGAACTCAGCAGACCAGGCAGCATCTATGGGGATGAATAAGTCATCGATATTTCAGGCAGAGGGGACTGCAAAAGGGAGGGGAAAGAAAGAAGACAGAATAAGAAGCAGAGGAATGGGGAAGGAAGATAGCCAGAAGGTGAGTAGGGAAAGAAAATGGCTGGAGAGGAAAGAACCTAATAAGATTGGAAAGTGGACCAAAGGAGAAAGGGTAGGAGGGGGGGCCTAGGGAGAGGTGAAGGGCAGCCGAGAAGAGGCAAGAGGCCAGAATTGAGAATAAAAGCGGGAAGGGGGAGCAAAATTCATTTTAAAAAATTGGAAGGAGAAATTGATATTCACGTTGTCAGGTTGGAGGCTGCCCAGACAAAAGAAATGCGTTGAGAGTGAGAGTGGCTCACCCTGAGAGTGGCTCATCTTGACACACGAGGAGATCATCGATGGGAATGGGAATTGGAATTAAAATGTTTGTACACCAGGAAATTCAGCTTTTGACAGATGGGATGGAGGTGTTCGATGAAGCTATTCCACAATTTATGACGGGTCTCACCAATGTAGAGGAGGCCGCATTGTGTGAATTGGATACAATAGACTACCCAGCAGGTCCACAGGTGAAACATTGTCTCACCTGAAAGGACTGTTTGGGGCCCTGAATGGAGGTGATGGAAGCAGTATAAGATCAGGTGTAGCATTTTAACAGCTTGCAGGGATATGTGCTGGGATGGAAATTAGTAAAATTCCCTTCCCGACGCATTTGACTGCAGCAGCTTCTATGGGGTCAACCAAAGATGTAAGTGCTTTTACTAAATGTATTTTTTTTACAATGTCAAGATCTGCTGAACATTAAGATCTTAAAGTACTGTAAGTCTACCCCATCAGTGAGTTGCTCGTTGGTAGAGAATCAAAGAGCTACAGGTGGTGCAGATTGTGCTGCTGTCTGCATCGAAGAGGCAAGAGATCATCTCAGCAGCTTTTCGTGTGATCACAACACCCTGTTAGAGGTTGTTAAGCCTGATTTACTGATGTAGTGCTGTATGGCAGGGGAGCTGGAAGGCCCCGGTCAAGGACTAGTGCTCATGTCACAGTTTTCAGCTGCCCAGGAGAGAGGCATCAGATTTGGTGTACTCCATCGGAGCTGGTGTGGTGTGGCATTCAAGCTGGAGTCAGAACTGCCCCCTAGTGTTTGCTTGGCAGAAGACAAGCTGTACTCTTGGACTGCAGACTCCTGGGACACTCATGCATCCTGTGTCTTGGACTATTTTTCTGGTGTGACTGTATTTTACGGATAGCTTATGCATGCTGTCTTATATATGCCTTGTGCTGCTTGTGATAATTGGCACCTTAGCCCCAGAATACAGTAACACTGTTTTGTTTGGATGTATCCACGAGTTTTCATGTATGGTTGAATGACCGGAATTTGAAACTTGAACATAATGGGGAGGGACAAATGGACAAAGAACTCATGGAAGCAGCAATCCCTATGGAAAATGGAGAGAGGAGGGGAGGTAAGGACATATTTGGTGGATCCCTTTGGAGGTGGCAAAAGTTGAGAATGATGTGTTGGATGTGGAGGCTCATGAGGTGGTAGGCAAGGGCAAGAACTCTAGCACTGTTAGGGCAGTGGAAAGATGGGGTGAGCATGCATGCATGTCTGGGAAATAAGACCATAAGACACATGAGCAAAATTAGGACATTTGGCACATTGAGCCTGCTCCACCATTCAATTAATGCTGATCCTTTTTAATCCTCCTCAGCCATACTCCTCAGCCTTCTCCCCATAACCTTTGATGCCACGTCAAGAACCTATCATCTCTTTGCCTTAAATACACCTAACGACCTGGCCTCCACAGCTGCCCATGGTACCAAATTCTACAAATTCACCAGCCTCTGGCTAAAGAAATGTCTTCCCATCTCTGTTTTAAATGGATTCCCCTCAATACTGAGGCTGTGCCCTCTTGTCCTAGACTCCCCCACCACAGAAAACATCCTTTCCACATCTACTCTGTCTAGGCCTTTCAATATTCAAAAGGTTTCAATGAGAACCTTCCCCCACTCCCCCCATTCTTCTAAATTCCAGCAAGCGCAGACCCCGAGCTATCAAACATTCTTCATATAATAACCTATTCATCCTTGTGAATCTCCTCTAGACCCTCTCCAATACCAGCACATCTTTTCTAAGATGAGGGGCCCAAAACTCTTCACAATATTCAAAATGAGGCCTCACCAGTGCCTTATAAAGCCTCAGCATCACAACCTTTCTCTTGTATTCTAGACCTCTTGAAATGAATGCTAACATGGCATTTGCCTTCCTCACCACTGACTCAACCCGCAAGTTAACCTTCAGGGTGCTCTGTATCTCAGATTTTTGGATTTTCTCCCATTTAGAAAATAGTCTGCACATTGATTTCTACTACAAAAGTGCATGACCATGCATTTTCCAAAAGTGTATTTCATTTACCACTTTCTTGCCCATTCTCCTAATCTGTCCAAGTCCTTCTGCATACTGCCGGTTTCCTCAACACTACCTGTCCCTCCACCAATCTTCGAATCATCTGCAAACTTGGCAACAAAACCATCTATTCCAACATCTAAATCATATATATACAGCATAAAAAGAAGTGGTTCAAACACCAAACCTGTAGAAACCACTAGTCACTGGCAGCCAACCAGAAAAAGACCCTTTTATTCTCACTCACTGCCTCCTACCAATTAGCCAAAGCTCTAACCACATCAGTAACTTTCCTTAACTTGGTAAGCAGCCTCACGTGTGGTACCTTGTCAAAGGCCTCCTGAAATTCCAAATATACAACATCCACTACATTTCCTTTATAATCTCCTCAAAGAATTCCACAGAGATGTGGATGAGGGCAGCGTCAATGGTGGAGGAAGGGAAATCGTGTTCTTTGGAGGAGGAGGAGATCTCTGATGTCCTGAAAAGGAGGGCCACATCCATGGAACAGATGTGGCGTCAATGAGGGAACTGAGAAGAAGGAATAACATTTTTACAGGAGACAGGATGCGGAGAGTTATAGTCAAGACAACTGTGGAAAATGGTAGGTTTATAAAATATGTCGGTTGACAGTTTGTTTCTAGAAATGGAGAAAGGAGATAGAGGTGTCAGAAATGGGCCAAGTGAATTTATGGGCTGGGTGGAAGTTGGAGGCAAAATTAATGAAACTGATAAAGAACTCAATTGGCTTCTCTGCACCAGTGGAACGGCAATCTGATATTCAAATGAATGACTAAAAATGATGCAAATACTGGAAATCTAAATATAAACAAAAGTTACAAATATTCAGGCCAGGCTGCATTTGTGGGTGAGAAACAATGTCTGATGGGTTTTTGTCCAGAAATGTAAACTGTTTCTGTTCTCACAGAGCCTGCCTGACTGGTTGAGTATTGCCAGTATTTCATTACTATTTAGGTATTGCAGTCCAGTGATACTAATTTGCTAAACAGGGAACTGATGGTTTCTGTAAAACAGGGCTTTGTAACTCAAATGTCGTCAATAGAAAGACAACTGGAGATTTAAAAGGGCCTGCCATTTCAGGGACACCATCAAACAAAATCAGTTTACTCATTGTATTTTCAATGGAGACCGAAGGTAAACAAGCCAGTAATCGGATAGCTGGGGGTCAGGATTTATCCACCATAGCCAGACTCAAAGTCATTCTTAGAACCATTGGTGAAAATCTCATTCTGAGTGTTTCTCAGTGGTTACCATTTTAAGGGATTAAACACTTTACAGTAACTCACCTGGTTTCAAAAATTACAGCAGCTGCCTTTCACACAATCTTACTAATGTACTGTGAAGCCAGCAGTTAATCTGTTTCAACAATGTTGGGTAAGATACAGAAGTTAGCATATGAAACCTTTTCATTAGGCATTCTTAAGAGAACCACTGGCACTATCTGATGTCCATCTCAATAGGCAGAATTAGTGTAATAGCTTGTTACACTGCGAGCATGATGCTGATGACACCACTGATGTTGGCAGAATTTCAGATGATGATGTGGAGGAGTACAGGATAAGATAAATTATCTGATTAAGTGTTGTCTCAATAACCGCTTCACACTCATTGTCAGTAAGACAAATAACTGACTTCTGGAAGAAGTCAGGAAAACTCACACCAGGGGATTCGATAGTTAGGGAGACAGATGAGGTTCTGTGAGAGAGATCCAGAATCCCAGATGGTCTGTTGCCTCCCTGGTGCCAGGGTCCACAATATCTCAGTTCGAGTTCTCGGTATTCTCAGCAGAGAGGGTGAGCAGCCAGATGTCATGGTCCATGTGGGGACCAATGACATAGACAGGAGTGGGGATGAGGTCCTGAAGAAGAAATATAGGGAGTTGGGAAAGAAGTTAAAAATCAGGACCTCAAGGGTGGTAATCTCGGGATTGCTGCCTGTGCCACGAGACAGAGAGGGTAGGAACAGGAAGTTATGGCAGATGAATGTGTGGCTGAAGAGTTGGTGTAGGGGGCAGAGGTTCAGATTTCTGGATCATTGGGATCCCTTCTGGGGAAGGTCTGACCTGTACAGGCTGCACCTGAACTGAAAAGGGATCGATATCCTGGCAGCAGGTTTGTTAGAGCCATTGGGGAGGGTTTAAACTAGTTTAGCACGGGGGTGGGAATCAGAATGTGAGTGCAGGGATTAGGATAGAAGGACAAGGGCATGATGTTATGTGTTCTGAGTTGCTGAGGAAGGACAGGCAGGGGACAAAACATAAATGTAGCCAGTTAGAGGGGTTGAAATGTGTCTATTTCAACGCTAGCATTAGGAATAAAGGGGATGAATGTTAGAGCATGAATCAGTACGTGGAACTACAATGTTGTGGCCGTTACTGAAACTTGGCTGGAGGAAGGGCAGGATTGGCTGATGCAGGTACTGGGATTTAGGTAAAAGGAATAGGATGGGAGGTAGAAAAGGGGTGGGGGAGTAGCATTACTGGTCAGGGATAGTATCACAGCTACAGAAAGAGAGGACGCTGCAGAGGGAGTGTCCACAGAGTCGGTCTGGGTGAAAGACAGAAATAGGAAGGGATCAATCACTGTGCTGGGAGTAGTCTATAGGCCCCCAGATAGCCCTCGGGACACTGAGGAGCAGATAAGCAGGCAGATTTTAGAATAGTACAGGAAATACAGGGTTGTAGTTATGGATGATTTCAACTTCCCTCATATTGACTGGCAGCTCCTAACTGCAAGGGGGATAGATGGGGCTGAATTTGTCAGCAGTGTTCAAGAAGGATTCCTGACACAGTATGTGGACCGGCGGACGAGAGGAGAGGCTATACTGGATCTAGTTCTGGGTAATGAACCTGGTCAGGTGACAGACCTCTTGGTGGGGGAGCATTTTGGTGAGAGTGACCACAACTCCCATAGCTTCAGTATAGCTATGGAAAGGGATAAAGTCAGATGAAATGGTAAAGTGCTTAACTGGGGAAGGACTAACTATGAAGGGATGAGACAGGAACTAGTGAGAGTAAATTGGAAACAGATGATCAAGGGTGAAAGCACAGAAGTAATGTGGAGGAAGTTTAGGGACCACTTGTGCTGGGTTCAGGATAGGTTTGTCCCACTGAGACAAGGAAAAAATGGTAGGAAAAGGGAACTGTGGTTGAAGAAACACATAAGTCAACTCATCAAGAGGAAGAAGGAAGCATATGCTAGATATAAGAAGCAGGAAGGGCTCATGAGAAATATGGGGTAGCCAGGAAGGAGTTTAAGGAAGGACTTAGGAGAGCTCAAAGGGGGCATGAGAAGGCCTTGGCATGTAGGATTAAGGAGAACCCCAAGGTGTTCTATGAGTATGTGAAGAACAGAAGGATGACAAGAATGAATGTGAGGCCGCTAAAGAATAAAGAACGCCACATGCGCCTGGAGGTGAAGGAGGTTGGGGAGGTCCTAAATGAATACTTTGCTTCAGTATTCACAAGTGAAAAGGACCTTGAACAGGGTGAGGTCGAAATAGAACAGCCCCACGTGCTGGACAATGTGGAGATTAAGGGGAAAATGTTGGATCTTCTTAAAAATATCAAGATTGTTAAGTCCCCAGGACCGGACATGATACAACCCCAGGTTGCTGTGGGAAGTGAGAGAAGAGATCGCTGGAGCAGTAGCTGTGATCTTTGAATCCTCTGACTGCAGGGGAAGTGCCAGAGGATTGGAGAATGGCAAATGTAGTTCCCTTGATTAAAAAAGGTAATAGGGAGAATCCTGGGAACTAGACAGGTGAGTCTTACGTCGGTGGTCTGCAAACTATTGGAAAGGATTCTTAAGGATAGGATCTACCAGCATTTGAAGAAGTAGTCTACTCAAGGATAGTCAATCGTGCCTCACAAGTCTAATTGAGGTTTTTTTGAAGAGGTAACAAAATAAATTGATGACGGTAGGGCAGTAGATGTGGTCTACATGGATTTTAGCAAGGCATTTGACAAGGTCCCCCACGAGAGACTCATCCAGAAAGTCATGAGGCATGGGATCAGTAGAACCTTGGCTTACAGGAAGAAAGCCGAGGGTAGTTGTGGAAGGAAAGTATTCTGCCTGGAGGTTGGTGACTAGTGGAGTGCCGCAAAGATCTGTCCTGGGACCCCTGCTATTTGTGATTTTTATAAATGGCCTGGACGTACAGGCAGGATGGGTGAGTAAGTTTGCGGATGACATGAGGATTGGAGGAGTTGTGGATGGAGCTGCAGGTTGTCGAAGGTTACAAGAGGATATAGATAGGATGTAGAGTTGGGCAGAAAAATGGCAGCTGGAGTTCAATCCGGGTAAGTGTAAGGTGAAGAAAGACAAACCAGAAAGCTGAGTACAGGGCTAATGGTCGGTTACTTAAGAGTGTGGATGAACAAAGGGAGTTCAAATCCATACATCCCTCAAGGTTGCTGCGCAGGTTGATAGGGTAGTTAAGAAGGCCTATGGGATGCTAGGCTTCATTAACAGGGGGATTGAGTTCAAGAGTAGAGAGGTCATGTTGCAACTCGACAAATCTCTGGTGAGACCGCACTTAAGAGTATTGTGTTCAATTCTGGTCACCTCATTATAGGAAGGATGTGGAAGCTATGGAGAGTGTGCAGAGGAGACTTACCAGGATGTTGCCTGGATTGGAAAACAAGTCTTATGAGGCAAGGTTAACAGAGCTGGGACTTTTCTCTTTGGAGCGTAGAAGGATGAGAGGGGACTTGATAGAGGTCTACAAGATTATGGGAGGCATAGATAGGGTGGATAGCCAGTACCTGTTTCCCAGGACACGAATAGCAAACACCAGAGGGCATATGTACAAAGTTAAGGGAGGGAAGTTTAGTGGAGACATCAGGGGTAAGTTTTTTTTTTGTTTGTTTTTTTTTACACAGAGGGTTGTGGGTGCCTGGAATGACTTGCCAGGGATTGTGGTGGGAGGCTAAAACGTTAGGGGTATTTAAGAGCCTCTTGGACAGGCACATGGATGAAAGAAAAAGAGGGTTATGGGGTGGTGTGGGTTTAGTACTTTTTTTTAAAAGAATATATGGGTCAGCACAACATTGAGGACCGAAGGGCCTGTATTGTGCTGTAGTGTTCTAGTGTCTAGTGTCCTCACTGAGGAGACAGTGGTGGAAATGCTGAGCAGCTTCAAGTTCCAAGGCATCAATATCAAAGCGGATCTATCTTGAGTCAACACATCGAAGAAAGCACACCGGTATCTTAATTTCATTAGGAGTTTCGTCTCTCACTAATGATTCTAGCAAATTCCTTTAGATGTATAGTACAGTGGGGAATATTTGCAGTGGTTGCTTCACTGGTGTGGATGCTCTGATGCACGGTATCAGAAGAGGCGGCTGAGGTTACAACTTGCATCCCCCCATTCAAGAGTCAGTGCCTCAAAAAGGTGGCACCTGTCATTAAGGATCCTCACCATCCAGGCCATACCCTCTTTCTTGTTTCAACTATCAGGAAGGTGATATATGAGCCTGAAGACTTCCTTCCTTCCTCTTCACCACCAGGTTTCTGAGCGGCCCATGGACAATCAACACAACCTTGTTTTTCCTCTTTTATTTCTGTAACTTCTGGTTATTTCTTTGCACTGTACTGCTGCCACAAAACAAGACATTTCACAACATACTGTACGTCAGTGACAATAAACCAGATTCCTGAAGAAGCTCATCTTATAATGAGTCAGAATATTTTCATAACAGAGCTACAGTCACAGGAAGCAGCCAATTTAAGAGGTTCACGTAGACCACCAGAGGTTGGTGTACTAATGTAGTTGAACAATAAAATGAGCAATTCTGTGATCAATTGAATACACAAAGGTTCTTGCTTCATTTAAACATTAATAGTCACAAACAGAAAAGCTCTCAAAAAGTAGTGGATACAGCCTAGTCCATTGAGCGCATCCATCACCATGAACCCTCACCATCCATGTCATGCTCTCTTCTCAATGCTGCTATTGGGAAGGAGGTACAAGAGCCATAGGTCCCACACCACTGGGTGTTGGAACAATTATTACCCTTCAACCATCAAGCTCCTGAACCAGTGTGTATAACTTCATTCATCTTTGATTCTGCAACCTACAGATCCACTTTTGAGAACTCATTTTCTCAATATTATTTATTTATTATTGTTTTTCATTTTGTATTTGCACAGGTTGTCTTTTGTGCATTGGTTGTTCAGTCTTTGTGTGTAGCTTTTCATTGATTCATTTGTATTTCTTTATTTTACTGTGAATTCCTGCAAGAAAATGAATCTCAGGGTTGTATGTGGTGACATATATGTACTTTGATAATAAATTTACTTTGAACTTTAGATGTTTAATAAAAGTGTCTTGTATTGTGCTAATTTGTAAATATGGAGATAGACCTAAACAAGTCCTTTAAAATGATAAACAATTTCCTTCCAAAATGCTTGATGAACTCAGCAAGCCAGGCAGTATCAATGGAGGAGTACGATAAACCTTTTCCGTCAGCAATGTGCTGCTGGGCTCATATTGATGAAGAAAGGATTAAGGCACACAGCCATTGATCATCAGGAAATGCTAAGGCTGCTGGGCTGAATGAAAGCTTCAAGACTAAGACACTTCTGTTGATCAAGCGATATGGGACAAAGGAAAATCAAGAAGCACATTTGTCAACAGAGGACAAGTTTTAGAGGTCCAAGTTAATAGAAAATATTTATAGCCAATGAAGCATGTTAAGCACTGCCACTTTTGTCATGACAGTAGGCAGCTTGTGGGAGCAAAACAAGCTCCAATACAGGTAATATTATTTAGAAAGATAAATATTGATGAGAGCTCCTGGATTTCTTCCACCACAAAATCTTTTTGGCATACTCAAGGACAAAAAGAAGCTTTTTTTCAAATCATCTTAGAGGCAAGTGCACACAGTGAAGCTCTTCCTCAGCACTGCTCTGAAGTGCTAGTCTCGAACATGTGACCTAAAGAAGCAACCTTCTAATTCCAACGAAGTATGTTGGCAGTATTTCAGAGCTGATACTGTCAGTATGATCCCAGCAGAGTCATATAGCATCTACTGCCAGATTCTAAGAGTACATTGCATGGGAGGGGATGAAGATTGTCCTTAAAACTGGAAATGGTGCAGTGGAATTACAACAGTAAACAAGGTAGTCACCCAAATCCTTCTAAAAAGTACTTTATTAATTTGGTCTTTTATTTTTACACCAGGTAACATACTGTAAGAAACGTATGTGGTCGCAATACATTTGGCCTCTTTACAAACTAAACATAAGTGTGGGTGTGTGTTTGTAAGTAACATTAAATGATGACAAAAAATAGTCAAATATTGTCAAATTGCAACCACTGGCCCACCCTGCCCAAACCCAGCCTGCCCTGTGCCCAAGTTTAACTTTACCCTTAGGAAACCTGGTTGCATGCCATAAACACAACCCGAGATCACAAATAGCTTGGCCAATAAAAAAAAAACATGAAATGTTTTAACTTTCCTTCATGAACTTAAGCTCAAGTCTCAGAATACAAAGGCTCTATTATAATTCTATTACTGAACAATTCCTACTGGATCTACTTTATAATGCAAGCTAAGAATTACTTCATTTTAAAAAATGCACAAGTGAAATGAAGGCCACAGACAGCTTTAAAAGATCTTTTTGCACAGTCAAGAATTACATGTTGGAATAAAAATCAATTCTTTCATATTTAAAACTGCATCACTTATTAAAATTATATTATCGAAAACCAGCTAACATCCCAGACACCAGTGTTGCATTTCCTCCATCCAATCAAGATACTGATACCAGGATTCAATCAGACTCCTTTTATTAGCTGCTCAAACTGCACCATCTAATTACTATGACAGGAAATTATTTCACCAATTAGACTGTAATGGTGGTATACACTCAGAAGTAAACTGAAATTTTCAATTTTTAAACAATAGAAAGATTTAGTTAGTATCTGGAATGTTAAAAGTGCTGCCACGTTAGACTTATCATCTGGGATTCTTAAAACCATCAACCAGTCCCAATATTGTGCTTAAACGGGTGAATGTACATTAAACTTAATTTTATTAGTTACACAAGACACAATAAAATGCAATCTTAAAATCTTAAAACCTTAATTACATCCAAGTGAAATCAAAACAAACCCCTCTTCTAAACTCACAAAAGTGAAACATTTAACGTTCGTTTGTAACTAATAAGGAATAAATAGTCAGAAGTCTGCAGAGGAGGACTTGCCTGAGAAACCATGCTGAAATGTTACAAAGCCCAGTATAGGTACTTATAACTTTAGAGACACATTCCAGTATTAGCACTTACAACTTGATAGACACATTTGCACTGGGTAAGAAATGGAATGGAAGTTAACTGCTATGAAGCATCAAAGCATACAGAAGACCATTAAAACATTTATCTATCTGCAGAATTCTTATTTAAAAAAAATGAGCTAAGAGAACACAAGCTGAAAACTGGTAAGACAAACGGTCAAGTAAAAGGCTATTGGGGAGCTTCAATGTTTCAGGCACTGAGCATCACCACAGTTTATGCAGTTTAACCCTAATTACTTATTATTTCAGAATACTGACAATTACATCAGCTGACACTGGCTCTCTGGAACTAGGCTGCTGCAAGCAATATAAAAGTGCTCAACTGGACAAGAAAGTTTAATGAATGGAAGTTGAAATCTGTGAGCAAGTTCTGTTGAAAATAGGAGTGCACCCTTTGAGTTACACAAGTTACAGCAAATAACATAAATCTGTATTATCAACGTGAATGAAAAATCAGCAATGATTCTGGTAACAGTTATTGATCTACTTGTGATAAAGGCTTGTGGATCATATTTATGTGTGTATCTTGACCTTCCTGAGAGAGATAATGGGATGACTATCATAGATGACTTTAGCAATTAGATGTCAAAGGTTCTTTAGACAGTTGAGTGCTGGCCAGAAAGCAGAAATGCAGGGCTCTTCATTGACATCCATAGTGTTATGTGGCCTCAACACCTAACTATCTTCAATTGGTTACACTATTCATTCAGAAAGGCTGCAATATGATACTGAATCCACCAGTCCTAACACTCAAGGTGGGGAAAAGACAGGTTTGGTCAAGGGAACAGAAAAGTCCATTCCATACATGCCTGAATTGGGGTTGAAGATCCAGGGAGTTCATCAAGACGCTAATACCACCCATATCAATGGATGTGTATGAAAACAGGATGGTGGCTTAGAAATGAATTGACCATACATTTGGGTGATTTGGGGAGGGAGACTTTTTTTTTTGAGGAATGGGATTTAGAGAAGAGTTCACCATTAAAAAATACAGAAGAAATTTAAAATCCAGACCAAGAGACAAGCCCTGATTGGAATTAATGGTGCAAACAGTAACTTAATTTGAGACTCAATTTTTCCATGTATAAAGTGAATAAACAACCAGCTAGCCAGTTCTTCCTCATTTAGTCAAGCCAATTAAAATAAAATCACTCCCATCACAATTTTCATGGGGCAAGAAATAATAAAAATAATAAAATTAAGCAGAACTCAGTTACACCTGTAAACAAAGTTATATTCAAGGCACAAAACTTACTGCAGCAAAATTCATATCAGTACATTGAGGGTTACTTACATTTTAAATATATGTTAAATGAATTTGCAGCTTTGTAGCTAATAAAGCCATTTTCAAGCCACCACTTTAACACTTAAAATTCTTACGTAAAGAATGCTAGTTGTGCAAACATTGAGAATCAGGAGCCATCTATGATTTACATGCAACTTACTTGGACAAACCAACTTTCTCACATATAAAAGAACTTTTTTTGTTAACAAGGACACAAGTGGTTTGACATAATGGCCATCTCATTTTGTTAAGCCACTGCTTTATGCTTGTAAAGGAATCAGACTTAATTTCTCACATGCTCTAAACAACTAAAATGCACATCTAGAAATATGGCTTATCATGCCCCACATAACTGAATTATGGTGAGTTTTGCCAGCACTAACAACATTTTGCTAATTCTACAAGCATATGGGTGATAACTTCAAAACAAAGCTTTTTTGTAAAAATAAAATTAATTAAATAGTACAAATTTTGCATTATCAGGGGATAGAAAGACTGAAGTTTGTGATGCATTTATGGTCTTAAGTCTCTGGTAAAAAGCTGTTAAAAGCAGAAAGCTGATTTTAATTGATGCAGTCCTTCCTCTGGGATCCTCCATACCAAGCAGTTCAAGTAACTGTGAAAGAAAACAAAAAATATATATAAAATGCTGAAAAGCAGTCTAGTCCCATAAAGTATTCCACATTTGTCTGCTCATTCTGTGCAAACGTTTTGGCCCAATAAATCAATGGTCGTAGAAATTCCCAGGTTTAAACTCTATGGCTGGCCCCACATGTTGCAAAGTGCTGTTCTGAACAATTGACCAGTAGGAAAAAGCCTAAAATGTTTAATAGCTTATTCCCCCAGGCCAAGTGACTATTGAACCCCCTGCCTCCACCGAGGTGTCGTCATGAATGAAAACAGCATCTGCAGATTTCCTCGTGTTAGCATTATACTGAATACTTTTTGACTTGAGTTGTAAATGCACCAACCTATTATTTGTTAATTTATTTGTGGTAATATTATTTTTGTGTTGTGCGAGAGTTACATGTACTGTATTGTGTTGTGCACCTTGGTCCAGAGGAACAATGTTTCATTTGGCAGTACACATTTATATGATTGAGTGACAGTAAGTTAGAACTTCAATTTATAGCGTAAGCAAGTTATAATGGGAAACATAACATAGTATCAAGTACAGACATCTTCCAGTGTTGTACATCCAAAAGTTGTTACTCTTGATTAGTAAATGTAAAACTAGTATGATTGCTAAGTTATTGCCTGTGTGTCACTGCTCCTGAAATCACAGGATTACTTTTACATGGCTTAAGTAGTTAATTAGTTAACAGCAGGCAATGTGAGCTTTTCACTACAGGGAATCGTTTATTTTCAAACCACTGTTCATGCAAGACCACTAGTAAGAGCACTCACCACTGAAGTGGAAAAAAAAATCCAGAGATTCTAATTTCAAGCCCGTTTTTGCAGGGAGTAAAATTAGATTTTAGTCTGAGATGTTTATAATTTCCACCATCCATTAACATAACAAATATCAAAGTAGCCTCAACCAAATCTATAAAGGAGCATTTGATGGCTTTGGATCTGTACTCACTAGAATTTATAAGAATGTGGTGAGATCTCGTTTAAACCTATCAAATATTGAAAGGCCTGGCTGGAGTGGATATGGAGAGGAGGTTTCCTATTGTGGGGCGAGTCCAGTACCAGAGGACACATCCTCAGAATAGAACAACATCCATTTAGAACAGAGATGAGAAGAAATCTCTTTCGATGAGGGTGCTGAATCTGTAGAGCTTCACCACCTGTAATGTTGTGTCATCAGTAAATTTATAGACGTTTGAGCTGTGCCTAGTCACACAGTCATGACTGTAGAGCGAGTAGAGCAGTAGGCTAAGCACACATCTTTGAAGTGCACCAGGTCAGCGAGGAGACGTTAGTGCCAATCAGAACAGATTGAGATTTCCCAAAGAAAAAGTCCAGTTGCAGTGGGAGGTACTGAGGTCCAGGTTTCAGGGCTTTTTGATTAGAACTGAGGGTATGATTGTTTTGGGGTGTAGTTAATAAACAGCAGGCTGATGCAAGTATTACTGTTGTCCAGGTGATCCAAGGCAGAGTGGAGAGCCAGTGAGATTGCAACCACTACAGACCTATTGTGGCAATAGGCAAATTGCAGCAGGTCCACATCCTTGCTTCGACAGCAGTTGGTTCTAGCCATGACTAAGCTCTGAAAGCATTTCAACACAGTAGATGTGAGTGCCACTGTGTGATAATCACTGAGGCAGCTCACCCTCCTCTTCTAGGGCACTGGTGCCCTTTTGAAGTAGATGGGAATCTCCAACTGCAACAGTGAGAGACTGAAGATGTCCTTGAACACTCCTGCACAGATTTCACAGCACTATCTGGGCCTGATGTCTTGCAAGGGTTCACCTTGAAAAATGTTCTGACGTCAGCCTCCGAGACAAGAGATCACAGGGCAACCGGATGAAACAGAGACTTGAATAGATGTAGTTTCATTCTACCTTCCAAAGGATGCATAAAATGCATTGATCTCATCTGGGAGTGAAGCATCACTGCCATTCATTATGTTATGTAGGAAGTAATGCCTGAAAACCCTGCCAGAGCTGATGTGCATCCTAATCCATCTCTAACCTCAATCAGAACTGTTTCTTTCCTCTTAAGTCAGCCTTCTATAGGTCACACCTGGACTTACTATGTAGTTCTGGATCACCAATCTTAAATGCCACAGATCTGCCCCTCAGCAGACTATGCTTCACCCCACAGCCTTTGATTTGGGGATGCCCGCAAAGGCACAAACTTATCCTTATAGGTTATGATGAAGTTGGTGACAAATGTGGCATATTCAATTAGACTTGAAGATGAATTGTTGAGCATTGTCCAATCCACTGTCTCAAAGTACTCATCTGCCTCCCTTGACCATACCTTCTTGTCCTCACCACCACTGCTGCGGTCTTTAATCTGTTTATACACTGGGAATAGAAGTACAGCCAGGGAACCAGGCTTTCTTAAGTGTGGGCGTGGGATGGCACGGTCAGCATTCATGATGATGGTGTAACAGTGGTCAAGGGTTGGCTCCAAAGGTGATACAATGCTGGCAGCAGCTCAAAGACTTCTTCACACTGGGTACACAGTTTTATGCCTCCTCATTTCTCCACTCTCCAGAGTTGCCTAACATTCAATGTACACTGCTACCAGGATGATGGAGGAAAACTCCCTCAGCAGATAAGATGGGTGAGCAGGAATGGGAGAGAACCACCATCAGGAGTTAATCATAAAGCATACGCCACCTCCCTGCGTGCCTTTGCGGAGAATGATAAAGCCATTGAGCTGCAGGGCTGCATTTGAAATGGCGGGTGTGAGCCATGCTTCTGTGTAGCAAAGTACACAGCAGTCCCCGATGTCCCTCTGGTACAAGATAGAGTGGATGTGGGAAGATGTTTCCTACAGTGGGTGAGTCTAGGACCAGAGGGAAGAACCTCCAAATAGAAGGACGTCCATTTAGAACAGAGATGAAGAGGGATTTCTTTACCCAGAGGTAGTAATCTGTGGAATTCATTGCCATGGACGGCTGTAGAGGCCAAGTCACTGAGCATATATAAAGTGGAGATTAATGGGTTCTTGATTAGTCAGGTTGTCAAAGGTTATGAGGAGGTAGCAGAATGGGATTAAGAGTGATATAAATCAGCCATGATAGAATGGCAGAGCAGACTCAATGGGCTGAATGGACTAATTCTTCTCCTATGTCTTATGGTGTTTTGGTCTTATATAATATTTTACTAACAGTTTAAAGGTTATAGGAATAATTTTCCCATGAAAGGGAGAGAACATTTTGCTCAAGACATTTCTACCATTTTCAATATTCTGCTTTTAATTTCTTTTTTAAAAGCTAACATGAAAATTGACTATACAGGAGGAACTATTGCGAAGTAGTTGCCAAGGCCAAATGTGCAGGGAAGCAGAGCAGTCAAGTTCAATTAATAACTCATCCATCTTTACAGACCAATTTCAACATGCTCATTAATTCCGTACGATAACAGCGAAGGACAGTAATCTGCTCCGTCACTTCCCTGATTGCCATGACCAAGCATTAGAGTGGCTGAACAGGATACTGAAACCAACTAGCTACAGTGCTGGACTAACTCCATGGCTGTGGACACACTTTTGGGACTCTGCAATTCATGTTCTGTATGTCATTTGTACTTTTTTAAGAACTGTTTGCACAATTTGCTCCTTTTTTTGCACATTGGGTGTTTGATGGTCTGTGCCATGTGGGTTTTTTTAAAATGGGTTCTATTGCGTTTCTGTTTTGTGGCTGCCTGCAAGACAAATCTCAAGATTTTATATGGTATGCATACTTCGATAATAAATATACTTTATTGCTTCTTTGAAACCTTATGCAAAGACAAGTAAGCAGAGCAGACAGGCTCAAGATGCTCACCTTCATCTTCACTTCTTAGAAGAGGCCACAATCCTTCAGGTTGTTCTTGATGATGACATCAGTGACTGCATCAAATACAAACTGCACGTTCTTTGTGTCGGTGGCACATGTGAAGTGTGTGTAGATTTCCTTGGTGTCCTTCCGCTTATTAAGGTCTTCAAATTTGGTCTGAATGTAGCCAGCAGCTGCATCATACTCATTTGCTCCTGCAAACAAAGGGAACAATTTAGTGAGTCACATGCATACCTGCAAGGGTCAAGACAGACTCTTAGATGCTTACTCCAATCCCCTAGGTACCACAAGCACAATCCGGACAACCATTACTTATGCTTCATTCAATGCTTGATTTACCGGCTACTGGATCACATGCATCTGAAATTTTCAAAACAGGGCAAATAATTAATAAAATTGCTTGATATGGAATGGCTCCTAACCTGATCTCAAGAAGAAAGTATTTCCATCTTTCTGTTTTTTTAATTACATTTCTTTCTGTATTGCCTTTCACATGGTCTGGAACCTCAGGAGGAACACAGGAACATTCTCTGTCTTCTTGCTCCAATCCGAGGTTAGTGATGTGAGTGAAGCTATGATTTGAGTTCTGTAAGACGTGGTATACTTGGATTTTCAGAAGGCCTTTGACAAGGTGCCACATATGAGGCTGCTTAGCAAGTTAAGAGCCCATGGAATTACAGGGAAGTTAGCAGCTTGGGAGGAGCATTGGCTTATCAACAGAAAACAGAGAGTGGAAATAAAGGGATCCTATTCTGGCTGGCTCCTGGTTACCAGGGCAGTTCCACAGAAGTTGGTGTTGGAACTGCTGATTTTTACGCTATATGTCAATGATTTGGACTACAATGGATTTGTGGCAAAATTTGCAGATGATACAAAGATAGGTGGAGGAGCAGATAACGTTGAGGAAACAGAGAGCCGGCAGAGAGACTAAGATAGTTTTGGGGAATGGGCAAAGAAGTGGCAAATGAAATACAATGTTGTAAAGTGTATGGTCATGCACTTTGGTGAAAGAAATAAATGGGCAGACTCTTATTTGGATGGGGAGAGAATTCAAAATTCAGAGATGCAATGGGAATTGTGCAGGATACCCTAAAAGTTAACCTCCAGGTTGAGTGGGTGGTGCAGAAGGCAAATGCAATGTTGGCATTCATTTCTCGAGGTGTAGAATATAAGAGCAGGGATGTGATGTTGAGGCTCTATGAGGCACCTGTGAGACCACACTTGGAGTATTGTGCGCAGTTTTGGGCTCCTTATTTTAGAAAGGATATACTGACATTGGAGAGGGTTCAGAGAAGATTCACGAGAATGATTCCAGGAATGAAAGGGTTACCGTATGAGGAACATTTGTCAGCTCTTGGGACGTATTCCCTGGAGTTCAGGAAAATGGGGGGGGGGGGGGGGGGGGTCTCATAGAAACATTACAAATGTTAAAAGGCCTGAACAAATTAGATATGGTGAAGTTATTTCCCATGGTAGTGGAGTCTAGGAAAAGAGGGCATGACTTCAGGATAGAAGGACGTCCATTTAGAACAGAGATGCGGAGAAATTACTTTAGTCAGAGGGTGGTAAATTTGTGGAATTTGTTGCCACAAGTGGCTGTGGAGGCCAAGTCATTGGGTGTATTTAAAGCAGAGATAGGTAAGTTCTTGTTTAGCCAAGGCATCAAAGGGTATGGGGAGAAGGCAAAGGGAGTGGGGATGTCTGGAAGAATTAGATCAGCCCATGATTGAATTGAGAAGCAGACTCGATGGGCCAAATGGCCTACTTTTGCTCCTATATCTTATGGTCTTATGAGTAAGATCTATCTTAGTTAGCTATGAGACCATCAGGAGGAAATAGCTAGGTCTTAATGAAGTCTTCTGCATTCAGATGTGAGATGTCAAAATATTAGGAAAAGCCAATGCTGCTTCTTTGTTAACAAAAGGGCAAGCCATAACTACAGGCTACATCAATGGTACAAAAATTATTGGACAAACCCTTATGGGATAGGATTAATGTGAATGGATGAATGGAAGAGCAGGAAAGGACAGGGACAGTCAGTATGGTTGAGGGACATCATGCATCACAGATCTGATTGCATTTTTGATAAATGAAGAATGAAGACAACCGGCCATTAGATAGTATCTATACGGACTTTAGTAAGGCTTTTCACAAGGTCCCACGTGGTAGGATGGTCAAGAGGCGAAAGGACATGGGATTCAAGGCGAGCAGGCTAACTGGATCAAAAGTTGGTTTGGTGAAGAGAGGCAAAGAGTAACAATGGAAGGATGTTGTTCTGTTTGCAATCTGTGACCAGTGATGGACTGTAGGGATTGATGCTGGGACCTTTGTTGTTTGTGATGGATATCAATGACTTGGATACAAACATAGGAGGTATGACCAATAACTCAAAGGTTGATAGTGAGGTCGGTCATCCAAGACAACAGTAAGATGTAGATCAGATGGAAAGACAGACAGAATCCTGACAAATATAAGATGATGGATTTTGAGTAATAAGGTGTAGAACATCATAGAACATCAAACCAGAGCATGAAAATAGGTCTTTACACCCAACTGGTCTACACTGACCAAGATGCTCCATCCAAACCAGTCCCATTCCCCAGCATTTGGCCCATAACCTTGTAAACCCTTCTAATCCATGGGTTGTGCCCAACACTCTCTTAAAAGTTGTTACTGTACGTGCCTGATTCACATAGATACCATGCTTTGTGTGAAAATTAGGTTCCCCCTCAAATTCCTTTTAAATCCTTCCCTTCTCACCTTTAAGCCGTGCCCTTTAGTTTGTGATAACTCAACTCTGGGGGGCGAAAGTTAGAACGCATACACCCTATCCATGCTGTCATGACATACACAGTAAATGGTAGGGCAATTAGGAACGTTTGGTTTCAAGTCCACAGTTCCTCAAATGAGGCAACAAAGTTGCATAGGGTGGTGAAAGCAGCAAATGGCATAATTGCCTTCTCAGGTTGAGGCATAGAATATGAACCTTGCTATCTTCTGCTCCAACTTTACAAAACTCTAGATAGGCCACACTCAGAATAATGTTCATTTCTGTTTACTGCACTGTAAGAAGGATGTGGCAATGCTGAAGACTGCAGAGAGGTTTCACCAGGATGTCATCTGACTGGAGCACTTCAACATTATTAAGAGTTTGAGGCGATTTAGTAGGTCAAAGAAATGGTGATGCTCAAGGTGGCAGTATTCATCATTAAGCACCACCACCATCCAGGATGTGCCCTCTTCTTTTGGGAGGAGGCTGAAGTCCCACCCTCAATAATTCAGGAACAGCTTCAGATTTCTGAACAGTTCATGATTGCATAAACGCTACCTCATTATTCCTGTCTTGCACTATTGATTTTGTGATTTATAGTAATTTTATTTATTTGCACTGCTGCTGCAAAACAACACATTTCATATTTGATGATTAACCTGTTTCTGATGCAACTGATGTAAATAAAATTATAGCAGGAATAATAGGTCAGACAAAATCTTTTTCCCATTATATGGGTATCAAAACCAAGAAAGCTATCAGAAAATGTGGTGGAATCAGATAAGATCATAACATTTAAGAGACATTTATACAGGCATTAAAATAGGCAAGGCATAGAAGAATGCCTATCTAATGTGGGAAATGGAATTAGTGCAGATGGGCATTAAAGTTGGCATGGATATGTTTATAGTAAGTATTAATTATAGAACATTTTTCATAGAGATGATGGAGTTCAAAATGCTAAAAGTACAAACATGAAAAGAAATGATCAATAGTTAGTGTAAAAACAAGGTAAACAAAAAGATTTTCAGCTGGCATTTAAAAGTGTGGACAAAGTCTGCATCCATTATAGCTTTATGCGTTGAATTCCACGGTTTAGGTGTGCAGTTTAGAAAAGTTGACCTGCGAATTATTTTTGGGGGGAGATTGTTTTAATTTAAAAGACCAGTGGAAAAAGAGCTGAGAGCTGGAGCAGAATTATAAAATGAAAGCAATTCTGTGATGTACTCTGATGCTCCCAGACCATTGAGAGCTTTAAAAACAAGAGAACTTAAAAATCAATTCTAAAAGACCCAGGAAGCCAATGCAGAACAGCCAGGATGGGAGTGATATGTTCCCCCATTCTGATTTTGGTTAAAAGTCTAGCAGCTGCATTCTGAATGAGTTGAAATATCTGTTGAGTTAAAGGACCCATATCTTTGTTGTACAGCTGTAGCATTTAAGGTCCTTCATGTGTGATATATAGCATCCTTTAGCTCTATCTATCCTGTGGTTCATTAATCTTCAGACTGAACATATTGTAGCAGCTCAGCAGAATCTGCAGCTGAAGCAGTAGCAGTAAATTAGCCAACACGGAGCCGCAACTCAGCACACTGACATTGCTCCCATTAGATGAATGCAGTGAGCTGCCAGCTGACAGCTATTGTGCTATCTCGTGTTTTGGCCACTGAAGCCTGTGCCAGTTTTATTAAAGCAACACCAAAAACTCACTGTCCTCTGCAGCTATTCTTCAGGTTCAGAGAAAGTCACTATAAAATTACAGATGTCCTCCTCCTGTACCCAAACTCTTTCAAATAAAGCTCATATTATTTCTCAGCAGGGCAGACAATATCTGTACAGGAAAATGGACAGTAGACATTTTGAGTTAAGATTTTCATCTGGACTGAGTTGACCAGCATAAAAAGGTGTTGGGGGGTAGGGGGTTAGAGTAACAGCTGTCAGGGGAAGAAAACATCTTCAAAGCTGACATACTTAAAAGAGACCTTGCATTGGAGTAGCCAAGTGGGGACACAGGAGGCTGCAGATGCTGGAATCTGGAACAACAGTCACAGGTACTATTGCTGCAGTAATCAGTCAGCTTTTCCGTCCACCTTCTTTTTAGGTATTGGCTTTTTTATTTTCTCCACTATCTTTCTTCAGTGGAAATAAAGGGTCTTGACCAGAAACAATGACTGTTCATAGATGCTGCAGTTCCTCCAGTGTTTTGTGTGTTGCTCTACTTGGAGACTATGTTTACCTGGTCAGCTGCATAATCTCCTGCTGCACCACCAGAATCCTACAATTCTTCTCATTTCAGCCAGCATTTTACAGCCAATCTATTGCCCAAAATGGTGAAATGTGACCATTCATACGTTGAGTATTTGCTACTCTTTTTTAAAGTTTAGCTTTGTCACATGTACATTGAAACATACAGTGAAATGTGTAGTTGGTGTCAAATCAAATCAACATTAATTGTGTTGGGAAGCCCCACCACCAGCACCAACATAGCATGCCCACAACTCACTAACTCTAACCATACATCTTTGGAATCTCAGAAGAAACCAGGATACCTGGAGGAAATCCAGGTGGTGATGGGGAGAATGTACAAACATCTTACAGACACTGATGGGAATTCCCCAGTCTTACAGCTGGTGTATACTACCACGCTGCATATCAAAGATTCAAATAACATTAAATGAGCTAAGAAACCATTTTGCCCATATGGACTGCACTGGCTCACGGAAAGAGTCCCACAATGAACCCTCTCCTAAACCTACTAATGCTCCCATTTCATACTGAACTTCCTTCTGAAAGTTATATTTGAATTGACTATTGCCAAATTTTCAAACAACAAATTCCACAGCAAAGGGCTGCACATACAAAAATACCAAAACCACTAGTTTGAAAGGAGCCTTGAGAGTGCCATCCAGTGTTAGTTTTCATTCAGAAGTATTTAAATGAGCAGAAACACCACAGATGAACATTGCTAAGCAAGGATTGATCTCTGAACCTGACCAATTAATACAAGCCAGTGTCAAATAGAAGAAAGCAGGTAATTAGAAAGGAACTGCAAGATGACTGGAGTACAAGAGCAGATGAGACCTCTGGAATATCAGGAATAATTTGTCCTTTCTCCCAAGAACTCCCTTGTTACTGAGATAGTGCAATGAAGAATCACTAGACATGCTCCTGGGACGGCAGGCTTATCAGGTAAGGAGTGATGGAGGAAGCGAGCCCTGCAGTCTTTCCAGCTCAGAAAAATGTACGGTGACTCCACTGAACAATTCATAAATTCTGAGTGGGCTCAACAGGATAGATGAAGAAAGTTTCCTCTGAGGAGTCTAGAGACTGGGGTCAAAACAAGGAGTAAGCCATTTAGGAAGAACACTTGGAGAAACTTCTCCAGAGGATAATGAATCTCTGCCTAAGCTGACGGAGGCTGTCTTTATTCTATGTAGAGCTTCAGCACGGAATAGGCCCTTCTGGCACTTTGAGCTGAAACGCTCAGGGACCCCCAACAACCCCACTTTAACCCCAATCTATCACAATGACCAATTAACCTATCCAGCAAGTCTTTGGACTGTGGGAGGATAACGCAGAGAAAACACATGCATTCCATGAGAACGTTCAGACTCCTTTCAGAGGACGCTGGGGTTGAACTCCACCTCTCTGAGCTGTAATAGCGTTGCATTAACCGCTATGCTACCGTTACACCCAATTATTGACTGCATTTAAAATAAGAGAGCAACAGCTTTCCATTCAATAAAGGGGAAAAAAAAGGGCTATTGGGATAGGGCAGGAAAATGGTGCTGAGGTAAAAGATGCACCGCAATCTTGTTGAACGGTGGACTGGCCTGACTAACTCCTGTAGTAACACCATTTCCTTTTCACTGAACAGTAGTAAACATTACAGTAAGTAACATAATCCAAATGAGACAGACAAAGCTAAAGTATTACCTTTATCCACTGTGCATTTCCACACAGAAGCTTATAGCTATATACAGATCAACTGAACAACGTGAACATTAAGCAATTATTACAACAGTGCACTGTATATTGTAGTAATACTGGAGGCTTTCCAGAGAAGTTATATGCCATATGACAATGATACTGCTAGTAACTTGCCGCTCTCTTCATAATACAAACTGGTTATGTTACACTCAGCTAATAGCAATTGCATTGTGCAAAAGTGAACCAACCACCCTTTGATCTCCCCGTAATTTTTAATAATGCACATCTTATAGTAGCTGAGTAATGTTGTCCATTATTTATGAATACAGAGAAACAATTTGACAATCGCAGCTGTCGGGACAAAGGACTCTAATGCAATTCACTGAGATTAAGAATATATTTATGATACAATTCATACAATATAACCACATTTATTTAGGTATTTATTTTTATATAAAAAATGTACACATGAAAATGTTCTGAGAGAAAAATTGAGACACACAAGGATTATAAAGCATCTGTTGGTGGTATCAACTATAGATATTGTGTCCCAACTGGCTAGATACATAGGCCAGGGCAGTACGATATGGAGAACAAGCTGTTGCCCATGTAGCAGGCTCCCCTCTCCATGCAGCAAATTGAAAGGAATGGCAGGACTGATACAGTTTTGCACCAGTGGCGTCACAGAAGATGCCAGTCAGCGTTGAACTCAATGTAAGACTGCCCTAGGGGGTCGAGAAATTAGAGTCATAGTTATGCATTAATGCAAGTCCAACCTGTGCGTGGTGACCAAGAAATCTTCCCCATTAACTCCCATTCACTTGTGTTTGGCCCATAAACCTTTTCTATCTAAATTAGTGAAGGTGCCAAGTATCAAAAAAAGGTGGGAGGTTGGAGGGAGGACTGCAGATTTGGAAATCAAAACAAATAAATAATGAAATAATGGAAAGTGATGCAGTTGTCTGGCATGCCAGGCAGAATCTGGGGAATGAGAAACAGAGAATGTTTAATTAAGGGTGACAACCTTTAATTGCAACAGAGCAAGTCCTTGCAATGACTAGGTTCGGTACGATAGCAAGAGTTTGTAGAAGGTAAAGCTCTGATCAAGTTCTGGGGGTTGTTAGGTGAGATACACTCCAGAGGTGTGCTGCAGGGAGACCAGGAGAAACAATGGTTACAAATAAAGACTTGAATTCAATTGCTGATCACAGAGAAATTCTGATGTCACTTTGGGAAAGGAGCAGGAGATAAAGTGAGCCTTGTGATTCCAACCCCCACCCTCCACTCCTGCGTGCACCCCATCCTCTGAATAGCTTGTGTGCCATGGAACTCTGATTAGATCTATGGAGACCAGGAAGAAGAGTGTAAAGGAATATCAAGGGTTGAAAGTTGAATGAGATCAACCTCAAATGCTGATTGCATACTGAACAAATTTAGGGCATCTGTCTGAGAAAGAAGTCACTTTGTGATTTAAAATTGGCCTCTGAGGTTTGAACAATACTGACCGTAGCTCACAAATTATACTTGTCATTATCAGACTTCAGTATTTCAGAACTTTCTGCATTTCCTACAATAAGCTCTGAACTGTATCAGATCAATTCCAAGAACATGGCCATGTCCCAGTTGCTGATCGAGGGCCTCCTACGCCTGGAGGGCTCTCTTTTCATGCAAACTTTGATGCGGATGTTTTCACCTTGGTGGGCTCGGTTCACTGCCCCGTGCGAGTCATGACTCAGCAAAAATGTTTAATCATACAACTCTGATGTCGTTCTTCCTCTTCACATACGTAACAAGTACTTCACTGTTTCTAAGATGCTTGAGGTGCCATGAGACAAAAGTGGTTTATAAATATAATGCATTTAAAATAAATTATAAATGAGCATACATTGCAAATATGAGGGGGGAAATGGTCAGTCTTTGTTAGCCTACAACCTGATAGTTTCAACATTGGGTTCTCCAACTGCAGTTAATTTTAGCCCCCTCTTCATTGTAATAGGGGACTCAATAGTCAGGGGTTCAGACAGGCCGTTCTGTGGAGGTGATCGGGAGTCCCGGATGGTAGTTTGCCTCCCTGGTGCCAGGGTTCGGGACGTTTCTGATTGCGTCCAAGATATCCTGAAGTGGGAGGGTGAGGAGCCAGAGGTCGTGATACATGTAGGTACCAATGACATAGGTAGGAAAGGGGAAGAGGTCCTGAAATGAGAGTATAGGGAGTTAGGAAGGCAGTTAAGAAGAAGGACCGCAAAGGTAGTAATCTCGGGATTTCTGCCTGTGCCATGCGACAGTCAGAGAAGGAATGGAATTAGGTGGAGGATGAATACGTGGCTGAGGGATTGGAGCAGGGGGCAGGGATTCAAGTTTCTGGATCATTGGGACCTCTTCTGGGGCAGGCGTGACCAGTTCAAGAAGGACGGGTTACACTTGAATCCTGGGGGGACCAATATCCTAGCGGGGAGGTGTGCTAGGGCGACAGGGCAGACTTTAAACTAGTAAGATGGGGGGGGGGGCAGGAATCAATTTGAGGGAACTATGGGAGAGGAGGTTAGTTCACCAGTAGAGCAAGTAAATAGACAGTGTGTGAGGGAGGAAAGGCAGGTGATGGAGAAGGGATGCACTCCAGCCGAAGATGTAGGGGAGAAGAAAGAAAAGGATAATAAATTTGAATGCATTCTTAGGGATGAAAAGAGAGGAGGAGGTGGAGAGTGTCTTAAATGTATCTATTTTAATGCTAGGAGCATTGTAAGAAAGGTGGATGAGCTTAAAGCGTGGATTGATACCTGGAATTATGATGTTGTAGCCATTAGTGAAACATGGTTGCAGGAAGGGTGTGATTGGCAACTAAATATTCCTGGATTTAGTTGCTTCAGGTGTGATAGAGTAGGAGGGGCCAGAGGAGGAGGTGTCGCATTGCTTGTCCGAGAAAATCTTATGGCGGTGCTTTGGAAGGATAGATTAGAGAGCTCCTCTAGGGAGACTATTTGGGTGGAATTGAGGAATGGGAAAGGTGTAGTAACACTGATAGGAGTGTATTATAGGCCACCTAATGGGGAGCGTGAGTTGGAAGAGCAAATGTGTAAGGAGATAGCAGATATTTGTAGTAAACACAAGGTGGTGATTGTGGGAGATTTTAATTTTCCACACGTAGATTGGGAAGCTCATTCTGTAAAAGGGCTGGATGGTTTAGTTTGTGAAATGTGTGCAGGATAGTTTTTTGCAACAATACATAGAAGTACCGACTAGAGATGGGGCAGTGTTGGATCTCCTGTTAAGGAATGCGATAGGTCAGCTGACAGATGTATGTGTTGGGGAGCACTTCGGGTCCAGTGATCACAATAGCATTAGCTTCAATATAATTATGGAGAAGGACAGGACTGAACCTAGAGTTGAGATTTTTGATTGGAGAAAGGCTAACTTTGAGGAGATGCGAAGGGATTTAGAGAGAGTGGATTGAGTCAAGTTGTTTTATGGGAAGGATGTAATAGAGAAATGGAGGTCATTTAAGGGTGAAATTATGAGGGTACAGAATCTTTATGTTCCTGTTAGGTTGAAAGGAAAGGTTAAAAGTTTGAGAGCACCATGGTTTTCAAGGGATATTAGAAATTTGGTTCGGAAAAAGAGGGATGTCTACAAAAGATATAGGCAGCATGGAGTAAAGGAATTGCTCGAGGAATATAAAGAATGTAAAAGGAATCTTAAGAAAGAGATTAGAAAAGCTAAAAAAAAGTTACAAGGTTGGTTTGGCAAATAAGGTGAAAGTAAATCCGAAAGGTTTCTACAGTTATATTAAAAGCAAGAGGGTAGTGAGGGATAAAATTGGTCCCTTAGAGAATCAGGGTGGTCAGCTATGTGTGGAGCCGAGGGAGATGGGAGAGATTTTGAACGATTTCTTCTCTTCTGTATTCACTAAGGAGAAGGATATTGAATTGTGTAAGGTGTGGGAAACAAGTAAGGAAGTTATGGAACCTATGACAATTAAAGAGGTGGAAGTACTGGCGCTTTTAAGAAATTTAAAAGTGGATAAATCTCCGGGTCCTGACAGGATATTCCCCAGGACCTTGAGGGAAGTTTGTGTAGAGATAGCAGGAGCTCTGACGGAGATCTTTCAGATGTCATTAGAAACGGGGATTGTGCCGGAGGATTGGCGTATTGCTCATGTGGTTCCATTGTTTAAAAAGGGTTCCAGACGTAAGCCTAGCAATTATAGACCTGTCAGTTTGACATCAGTGGTGGGTAAATTAATGGAAAGTATTCTTAGAGATAGTATTTATAATTATCTGGATAGACAGGATCTGATTAGGAGTAGCCAGCATGGATTTGTGCGTGGAAGGTCATGTTTGACAAACTTTATTGAATTTTTTGAAGAAGTTACGAGGAATGTTGACGAGGGTAAGGCAGTGGATGTAGACCATATGGACTTCAGCAAGGCCCTTGACAAAGTTCCACATGGAAGGTTAGTTAAGAAGGTTCAGTCCTTAGGTATTAATGCTGGAGTAATAAAATGGATTCAACAGTGGCTAGATGGGAGATGCCAGAGAATAGTGGTGGATAATTGTTTATCGGGTTGGAGGCCGGTGACTAATGGGGTGCCTCAGGGATCTGTTTTGGGCCCAGTATTGTTTGTATATACATAAATGATCTGGATGATGGGGTGGTAAATTGGATTAGTAAGTATGCCGATGATACTAAGGTAGGAGGTGTTGTGGATAATGAGGTGGGTTGTCAAAGCTTGCAGGGAGATTTATGCCGGTTAGAAGAATGGGCTGAACGTTGGCAGATGGAGTTTAATGCTGAGAAGTGTGAGGTTCTACATTTTGGCAGGAATAATCCAAATAGAACATACAGGGTAAATGGTAGGACATTGAGGAATGCAGAGGAACAGAGAGATCTAGGAATAACAGTGCATAGTTCCCTGAAGGTGGAGTCTCAGGTAGATAGGGTGGTGAAGCAGGCTTTTGGGACGCTGCCCTTTATAAATCAGAGCATTGAATACAGAAGTTGGGATGTAATGTTAAAATTGTACAAGGCATTGGTAAGGCCAAATTTGGAATATTGTGTACAGTTCTGGTCACCGAATTATAGGAAAGATATCAATAAATTAGAGAGAGTGCAGAGTCGATTTACTAGGATGTTACCTGGGTTTCAGCACTTAAGTTACAGAGAAAGGTTGAACAAGTTAGGTCTCTGTTCATTGGAGTGTAGAAGGCTGAGGGGGATTTGATCGAGGTATTTAAAATTTTGAGAGGGATAGATAGAGTTGACGTGAATAGGCTGTTTCCATTGAGAGTAGGGGAGATTCAAATGAGAGGACATGATTTGAGAGTTGGGGGCAGAAGTTTAAGGGAAACACGAGGGGGTATTTCTTTACTCAGTGATAGCTGTGTGGAATGAGCTTCCTGTAGAAGTAGTAGAGGCCAGTTCAGTTGTGTCATTTAAGGTAAAATTGGATAGGTATATGGACAGGAAAGGAGTGGAGGGTTATGGGCTGAGTGCGGGTAGGTGGGACTAGGTGAGATTAAGAGTTCGGCACGGACTAGGAGGGCCGAGATGGCCTGTTTCCGTACTGTCATTGTTATATGATTATATGGTTCTCTTCATCTATTCCCCACTCTGGCCTCTTACCTGTTCTTCTCACCTGCCTATCACCACCCCTCCTCCTTCCCTTTTTCCCACGATTCACTCTCCTCACAGATTCTTTCTCCAGCCCTTGGCCTTTTTCACTTATTACCTCACAGCTTCTTACTTCAACCTCTCTACCTCCCACCCCCCCCATCCACCTGACCTCATCTATCACCTCACTCTCCCCCCCACCAACCTTTTCATTCTGGTTTCTTCTCCTTTCCTTTCTAATCTTGTTGAAGGGTCTCAGGCTGAAAGGTCAACTGTTTATTTCCATAGATGCTGCTAACCTGATGAGTTCCTCCTTGGTTTCAAGCATCTGCAGGATGTCTTGTTTGGTCTTTGTTAGGAACACTACTGAGTGAACACACACTGGAAAGCAGGAACGTATACTTGCATTTAGACGATGCCATTCACAATTCCCGAACTGCTGACACCTTAAAATTTGCACCGTTGCGACTGTGGGAACTCTGAGCATAACATGGGGCACGTGGTTTCAGGGCATGATAGACTCCCATTTGCTTTTCTACACATCAATGGTATGGTTAGAAGACTTGGAATTTATATTGTGATAATAGCTTCTATTCCTAAAAGTTACAAGAATACCCACACCAAATACAAATTAGGTGTTACAGACCAACAATAGGGTGCCTCCAATCCACAGTAGGGCCACATTTACCTACAAAGAAGCTCCTCTTTATTGAAAATTCAATAAAAGACCTATTAACTGCTGGAATTGTAAGGTTGAGTAAGTCAGGTAAGAGACTCGCTTCAACAGAAGATTATTTTCATAAGTTCTTGGCATCAGAAGCATCATCTGGGTAATAAAACAGCTCCCTGCAATTCAACCAACTCTGTACAAATTCTGAAATCAGAAACTGCACACTATGAATTTAATTAAATTGCAAGCACTGAAAAAATCTCAAGTTAAAAGTGGTGTTGATTGCAACATTAAGCCATCCAGAATAAAAGTATAGTCAAGGATCTGTGGGAAAGCGGCACAGACAAGGTGAACATCAATGTGCTGTGTTAGCTGTTTGAAGGACATTTATTATGATGGTTGCTGTATGGAGCAGCATGGATGACTGAACACATCACAGACTATTTATGCACATTTCTTTAACCAGGTTCAACAGTATACCCAGAATCAAAGCAATCAGAAACATCGATTCTTCTGCCCCCAGGAAAACTCAATGTTTTTGTTAAGCAAGGGTAGTGGTGCTGGTGGTAGCCTGACCTCTCCAACAATGACAAGAAAATCTGTGGGAGAGAGTTTTTAAATTGGAAAAGCCATTACACTGGGGCACTTTCACTCTCTCGACCTCAGAAGCCCAGGTCCAATGATATGAGTACTCATCAAAACCGGGGTCTTCCCAGTGGGTCACCATGAGTTATTCTGCGCGTCACCATGCTCTTCTCACTTCATGGAGCACTGCAGAATCACCTTCCTGACCACAGGGTCTAACTGTAGATCTTACCTGCCCAGTCTGCCAGAGCTGACTATGCTTGTTACGATAGGCATGTCCCGAATTCACTGGGGTGAGGCAAGGATATTAAAGATTACTAAACCAAGTTGTAAAGCAGTTCAGCCAAGACCAAACTAAATGGTGCAACAGACTGAACAAACTAATAACCACTCATCTTCCGGAATTTCAGGCTAGGATTCTGAAGCATTTGTTAGGCCTGGATTAAGCAGTAGTGTATTCACCACATCCTGGGACAACTGAGTGACATACTCTGCTCCAACAAAGTCTGACCTCACATCAATCACTGCCCGCATCCCAGTCGTAGTGACCTTCACTGATTTATTCCACACACACCATGAGCAGTGCTGCTGACAATCTCAATACTGACGGGAACAGCAGTTTGGCTAATTCTCCCTTTTACCATAAAACATAAGAGCAGAACTAGACAATTTTGCCCATTGAGACTGCTCCGGCATTCCATCGTGACTGACCTATCATCCTTCTCAACTCCATTCTCCTGCCCTCTCCCCATCATTTTTAATGCCCCAACTAATTGAGAACTTATCAACCTCTGCTTTAAATATACCCAATGGCTTGACCTCCGCAACCGACTGTGGTAATAAATTCTACAGATTCACGATCCTTTGGTTAAAGAAATTCCTTCGTATTTCTTCTAAAAGGATATCCTTCTATACTGAGGCTGTGTCGTCCAGTCCACGATAGGAAACATCCTCTCCACGTGCAAAAACTCAACTTCTGCAGAAGGTTTAACCCAAGACCCACATGAAACCAAAGTTAAGGGCATCAGCCTTCCAGTACAATGGATTTGCATACTTGAAACAAAGCCAGCAAGTAGAAACCAATGTGGATGACTAATTTTACAATGTATGTTTTAGATACAGCAAATGTATCTAGGAATGTTACCACATGTAAAGCTAATTAAATGGTTCGTTTGTTTCTGTAATTTGTAAAAGTATGATGCTGGCAAGGTCAGATTTCATTATTTGTTCCTAACTCATCCTTACTCTACTAGCACTGCAAGTCAAACCCATTCTTATCAGGATAATTAACACATTGAGTAAATCTGTACTTACACACGAACAGAGAAAACAAGGGGACCAGAGTTCCTCGTAGGACTTCTGTCAGAAATGGATTTTATGACAAACTGGGCGGTTTCATTGTCACCATATGACCTGGTTCCAATGAGAAAGTCTAGAAAAAGTGGTGGATATAGCACAGTCCTTACCACCACTGAGCACATTTACAAGCAGCTTGACTACTAGAAAGCAGCATCCATCATCAAGGACCTCCTCTTCTCACTACCACCAAGCTTAGGAACAGTTACTGCCTACAACTATAAGGCTACTGAACCAGAGTGGATAGCTTCCCTCACCTCAATACTGAACTCATGCCAAAGCCTATAATCACTTTCAAGGATTTAGATTTTTTTTAATATTATTTGCAGCATTTGTACATTGGTTGTTTGTCAGACTTTGTTATTTATTGTTCTTTCATAAATTCTTTGGTAGTTTATTTTTCTGTAAATGTCAAAAAGAATATGAATCTCAGGGTAGTATATAGTGATGTATATATACGTAGATAATAAATTCACTTTGATCTTTGACTTATATTAGCTTTCAATTCAGCAAATTTAAAACCCCTTACTGCCACTGTAAGATCTGAACTCGTCACTACACAGAACTAACCTCAGCATTATTAGGCCAATAAAACAACCACAGGGCCATTATACTCGATAAGAGGCATTCATTGGTCAGGATCAACCTTAGGTGTTCTGTCCTAACTGTCTATGTTGTTGGTGCAGTGCCATCAACTGATAAGCAGGCCAGAGAGTGAGCTGTTGCCCAAGCTGCTGATGAATTCAGAAGAATAGCAAAAATCAATACAGTTCGACACTAGTGTCATCGCAGGAGTTGCCAGGCAGTGTTGAACTCAACATAGGACTGCCTTAGGGACTCCAGCTCTGGATTTTGCCTCAGGTTTTACTCCCGAAGCCTTCCCCATGTGCAGCTATAGCCGCAAGAAAGCAGAGATTTGCAGTCAGAGTTTTCCTTCTCTTAGATGAACTCAGGAGCCCCATCTGCCTGAACTCTAGAACCAAAGTAATACACTGAGCCATTTTATACTGCAACCTCAATCAACAATTACAATGGGGAAAATGTCGACGGGAATGCCATCTGTCCGAACTCTAGAACCAAAGTAATACACTGAGCCATTTTATACTGCAACCTCAATCAACAATTACAATGGGGAAAGGGGGCAAAAGAAAACAGGCATAGGAGCTGATTAACACTGTTCGTTAAATTCATCTATCCCCTTCATTCACTACCTTTGAAGAAAACAAAGATATCATCAAATTCAGTTCTGAATTTTCAGATAATAGAATAAACCACATTTCCTCAATCTCCAAGGTTTCTGCTGACATCATCCACTAACTATTGACCTGTAAACGTGATATCTTAAAACAGAAGAGATTTAGCCAATGCAACACACACACAAGATGCTGGAGTAACTCAGCAGATCAGGCAGCATCTATAGAGAGGAATAAAAGATTATAGTTTCAGTCTGAGACTCTTCATTCGGACTTGAGTACTGATGAAGGGTTTCTCGCTGAAACATTTCATTGGTTATTTCTCTCCACAGATGCTGCCTGAGCCACTGAGCATTTTGAGAATGTGTCGTTTTGCTCCATTTGAACTGCTTCTCCAAGCGTAGTAACTCTAACTGTTCAAACCCTTCATGTATTTGTACACTTCAATGAGATCACAATTTAATTATACTGAAGTGAAGGCAAGCTTAACCTCATTGCATAGCTTTGCCCAGCAACTTTTCAAAACCTGCTGAATGCTTCTAACGTTCTTGTTTTTTGCTTTAAATTTCCAGCATTTGCAAATTTCTCTTACAGCCTTCTGGGGGAACTTGTGCAACAGTTGTTTTGAGGCCTGTAGACCTCTTTGGAGGTACAGTGTGCCAAGCAGAAAACAGTATTCCAGAATTGCAAAGACAAAATTCTCTATGTGTGAAGAATGATCTTAACATTTAAAATTAAGCCCAAAATCAAAAGGAAGATGAGGTGCTATGGTCGTGTAGCAGTTAGTGCGATGCTATCACAGCTTGTGGCATTGGAGTTCAGAGTTCAACCCTAGCATCCTCTGAAAGAAGTCAGATGTCCATCTTCCTCCCACAGTCCAAAGACAAACCGGGTAGGTTAACCGGTCACTGTAAATTGACCCATCGTTAGGTTAATGTTAAATCGGGGGTTGGCAGGTGACACAACTCAAAGGGCCGCAAGGGCCTATTCCATGCAGTATCAATCATTCAGTAAGCAACTCTGAAATAAAGCCAGAGTAAAAATTTATGCCTGCAGCCTGACAGATGATTAATTTGATGACAGTAACATGTGACTATTACTTGTAATGCATTACAGAGCCCATTATTCTCTGTCACTAAACGCACACATTATATACCTACCTGTATATTCAGGGAAACAGATAGTCAAAGCACTCTTGGTGATCTTCTCTTCAAAGAGATCCTTCTTGTTGAGGAAGAGAATAATTGAAGTTTCGGTGAACCACTTGTTGTTGCAAATACTGTCGAACAGTTTCATGCTCTCATGCATGCGGTTCTGGAAGAGGAAATGGGTATTGTTTTGTACTGACAACCATCGTCACACAGCACATGACACCCAATGAGCAGTGACAAGCTCAGAATACAACTGCATAGTTTAAGCATCACATTATGCATAATAATGTTTGCATCTGTGACTCCTTGAGGTAATTGCAGATCCAGTACTTAAGATATTTAAGGCCACAAAACAGAGCACTTTCTATCTCTGTTCCTTGAGGGTCTCGGACAAAGTTACCTGTACTGCACTCAATATGCTAAAGGTGGCGGCATGTCCTGGGGTCAGAGGAATGCACTCGCTGGGGGAGGGAGGGAGGAGAGGGGCTTGTTTTGCTGTTGTTTTGTTGCTTGTTGTGTTCTGTGTTGTTCTGCTGAGCATTGTGGCCATGCTCTGTTGGCATCAGAATGTGTGACAATACTTGGGGCTCAACCAGCACTCTCAGATGTGCTGGTTGTTAACACAAATGTTGCATTTCACTGTATACTTTGAGGTACTTGTGATAAATAAACTAAACTACTGAATCTTGAATGTCCAAGCCTCCAATTCTCTCCCAATTCCAATTTTCCAATTCCAGTTTTCACATGCCACAACACTTACTTGAGCAGCAAAGTGCCGTAGGTTTAGATAGGCTAGAAACTTCTCAAATTTACTGCAATTGTCAGCCTTCCAGAGAATACTTGGATCCTATCAAATACAAAATATACCCTCCAAGGCACTCAAGATACAAAACCATTTTTTTTGTGCAATAAATTGAATCTACTTTTTGCAATATACTTGATTTGGCCGTATATGGAGGTGGAGTGGGAATGACAGAGAGAGCTTACAGAACTGGAATAGGAGGGGAGTATTTGGTCACTGAAATCTCTGCCATTTAATAAAATCAAAGTTGTAAATTCTTGTAAACACTTGTCTCTACAAAGGACTGTTGAGAGGATTCTTTCTTGGAGACATTTATCAGGAGTGCTGCACATGGAGGGTAATCCATCCAACAATCTCTCTGACCACATGCCCCCATCATCAGGGAGGTGGTACTGTAGCATTGGGACAAAACTGTTCGGATGGGAAACAGCTTTTTGCCCAAAACTGCAAGACCACTGAACACCCCCCCCCCCCCACCCCCCGTCTCCACCCAGGTCTGACCACATATGAAACACCAGTAGCATTATACTGTTTACCTTTTAACTTGTATCATATGTGCATTCTCTTATTTTTCAGCTTTATGAGAGTTATATGAGAGTTGAGCACGTTGGTCCAAACAAACATCGGCCTGTTTGGCAATATGACAATAAACTTGACCTTGAACACTTACACTCTCACTCTCCTCTAATCCTGTGGTTTACCAACTCAGATTTGCAAGACCCCAAGTTCCAATTTTTAAAGAGAATTGAATGCAAGGCTCAAGAACAACCCCTTCCAGGCTGGTGCTTGGGTTTGGCATTGAACCTGCACCTAGTGAATTTGGGCAAATTTCCAAAATTCACTGGCCACGATGAATACAAATTTTGATGTTACTTCCATTAAGATCATAGCACCACCCTGGCTTATCTCTCTTCTGCTCACAAAGCTAGTTATCTACGAAGGCTAGTTCTACATGAACAACATTCAACAGGTCAGTAAGATGGTTATGAAAGGAACATGGAATGCTGGCTTTCATTAGTTGGGTAATTATTCAAGAGCCCTGAGGTAACATTGTACCTCTAGAAAACTCTGGTTAGACCACATTTAGAGCATTGTGTTCAGTTCTGGTAGCCTTATTATAGGAGGGGTGTGGAAGTTTTTAAGAGACGGTGGAAAGAATATTTACTAGGATGCTTCATGGATTAGTGAGCATGTCTTATGAAGATATGTTGAGAGACCTAGTGGTTTTCACTTTGGAGCCAAGAAGAATGAGACACAACTTGACAGAGGTGTACAAGACGAGAAGATGCATGAATTAAGTGGTACCCTTAGACTTCTACACAGGGTGGAAATTTACTAATACAAAGGGGCATAGTTTTAAGGTATTGGAGGATAGTTTGTTTTCAAACACACAATAAGTGGTGGGTGCGTGAAACACCCTGCCGCAGGTGGTGGACAACACGGATGCATTAGGGGCATTTAAGAAACTCATAGATAGGCACATAAAGAAAAATGGAGGTCAATGTGAGGGTGGGGGGCAGGAGGGAGGGTTCAGATTGGTCCTAGAATAGGTTAAAAAGTCAGCACAACATTGTGACTCAAAGAGCCAGTACTGTGCTCCACCATTCTATGTACATTGGATTGAAATCAGATCATGGAAAAGATCACAATTAATGGAGATCAGTCTATGCCATGCAATTAACTCTTAGCAACTGGACAGTCTTCTGAAGTTATCAATACTAATTTTATATATTGCAAAGAGAATGAATTTGAAAACTGCACATGCATATTACTTACCATTTCCTCATCCTCAGCAAGAACCAAGTCATAAGCACTAAGAGCGACACAGAAAATGATAGCAGTGACACCTTCAAAGCAATGGATCCACTTCTTTCTCTCAGATCTTTGTCCTCCAACATCAAACATCCTGAAAAACAAAGTTTAAAAAATGAAATGTTTCTGTTCAATTTGGTTTACGTCTGAGAGAAGTATTAGATCTGAATCAACAAAGGTAAAATGCAAAAACAATTCTTGACCAGAACTTTAGACATCCATCAAGACATGCACTAGACAAATTTGAAACTCTCACACGATCTACTTCCAGGCTCTGGTCATACAGTCATCAAAACCTGAACATAGAAAACAATCAGCTCCATTTCCTTTGCATCCAAAACAATTTTTCTTAGTCTAATAAAAAGGCCAGTGGACACCCCAGGTCAACGATGGCAATTCCTACTTAATGCTCTTGTTAAGCATCAATGCTCAAATTGCAAGCAATACAAGCATCAGGTTTCATAATCTTTAATCAAGCTTGTTTTACACCACAAAGGCCAGTCAAGCTGGGATAAATACTTCAGTCTTTCAACTCAGCATTAGTTCATTTGTCTCAATTTAGTTTTGCGACAGAGCAGTAAGCCAGAATCCCATGGAGCAGAAGCTCCCTGATTATATTTATTAAACAACAATATGCATTTATACGGCATACTTAACAACCCTACAACTGAAAATGACTGAGGCTGTCAGCTTAGACAGAGTTGAGTAATATACTGCATTTGCATTTCAAGCTCATTTGCGTGAGACTTTGTCTACATTGTGGATTCAGCCCAAATTATATACTGCTAGCATGGTTTTCTATCTGTCAACTCAATGAAAAGTATACAGAAAGTATTCCATTTATCTTTCTAGTAACTCTGGGTAATGACGATATGGTAATACACACACTTGATGTATTTGCTTAAAAGACATGTAGGTCTTTCAATGAATTTTACCTTACCGTGTGAGCAGAGATACAATTAATACACAATATCTCTAAAAACAAGGGTAACTGTAAAACCTGAAACATTAAGTCATGAGTTTCTGGGCATGCACATATGGGCAATCCTTACCTAGTCCCGCAACATCACCATTTTGGTTAAGAAAACACAGCAGCTTCTCCATTTCCTGAGGATATTGAGGCAAGTGAGGTGACCCCCTTTCCCCATTCTACATTCAAACCAATTTCTACAGAAGAACCATCAAGAGTATCCTGACCAGCTGCATCATTGTTGGGTAGGGAACTGTAAAGCAAATGACCACATTCCCTCCAAAGAATTGCAAGGACTACTGACTGGATAATCTGGGTCTCTCTTCCATCCAGAGGTATTCATCAGCCACAAGACCCTTAGCATTGTCAATGATACCTTCCATCCATCCAACAATCTCGTTCATCCCTTACTATCAGGCAGCAGATACAGTAGCTTTATGCCAAGAACTGTTATGACGGGAAACAGCTTTTTTCCCCAGGCCATAGGACTATTGAACGCCCTGCGGCCACCCAGGTCTACCAGTACTGAAATACAGTTTACTTTTTAAACTTGTGTCGCAAACTCACCTTATTATTTAATTTACTTGTGGTAATATTATTTTATGTGTGTGGGTTATCTGGAGTGTTGTTTCGTTTGGCAGTATACATGCACGGTTGAATGACAATAAACTTGTACTTGAGTAAATTAAGGCTGGACTTGGCAAGAGAAGCATTGCCACATCTGTGTCAGGTGTGTCGAGCTGCAGCTCTGAGGGGACCGCATTAGGGAACTGGAGCTGCAGCTCGATGACTTTCGTCTGATCAGGGAGACTGAGGAGGTGATGGAGAGGAGCTATAGGCAGGTAGTCACACTGGGGCCTGCGGGGGACAGATAAGTGGGTAACAGTCAGGAAAGGGAGGGGCAGGCATCAGAGATTTGAGAGCACTCCGTGACTGTTCCCCATAACAATAAGTACTCCTGCTTGAGTACTGTTGAGGGGACAGCCTACCTGGGGGAAGCAACAGTGGCCGTGCATCCGGCACAGAGTCCGGCCCTGTAGCTCAGAAGGGTAGGGAAAGGGAAGAAGGCAGCAGTAATAGGGGACTCGATAGTTAGGAGGTCAGACAGGCAATTCTGTGATGCAGGAAAGAAGCACAGATGGTAGTTTGCCTTCCAGGTGCCAGGGTCCGGAATATTTCTGATGGCGTCCACGATATCCTGAAGTGGGAAGGAGAACAGCCAGAGGTCGTGGTACATATTGGTACCAACGACATAGGCAGGAAAAGGGTGGAGGTCATGAAAGCAGACAACAGGGAGTTAGGAAGGAAGCAGGACCACAAAGGTAGTAATCTCGGGATTACTGCCTGTGCCAAGTGACAGTGTGTATAGGAATAGAGTGAGGTGGAGGATAAATGCATGGCTGAGGGATTGGAGCAGGGGGCAGGGATTCAGATTTCTAGATCACTGCGACCTCTTCTGGGGCAGGAGAGATCGTACAAAAAGGACGGGCTGCACCTGAATCCCAGAGGGACCAATATCCTGGCAGGGAGGTTTGCTAAGGTTATTGGGGAGAGTTTAAACTGGGATTGTTGGGGGGTGGGAACCAAACTGAAGAGACGAAGGAAGAGGCGGTTGGCTCACAAATAGAGAAAGCTTGGAGACAGTGCGAGAGGGAGGATAGGCAGGTGATAGAGAAGGGATGCACTCAGACCGATGGTTTGAGATGTGTCTATTTTAATGCAAGGAGTATCATGAACAAAGCGGGTGAGCTTAGGACGTGGACCAGCACTTGGAGCTATGATGTTGTGGCCATTACAGAGATTTGGCTGGTGCAGGGGCAGGAACGGTTACTTAGAGTGCCAGGCTTTAGATGTTTCAGAAAGGACAGGGAGGGAGGCAAAAGAGATGGGGGCGTGGCACTGCTGATCAGAGATAGTGTCATGGCTGCAGAAAAGGAGCAAGACATGCAGGGATTATCTACGGTGTCTTTGTGGGTGGAAGTTAGGAACAGGAAGGGGTCAATAACTCTACTGGGTGTTTTTTATAGACCACCCAATAGTAACAGGAATATCAAGGAGCAGATAGGGAGACACGATTCTGAAAAGGTGTAATAATAACACGGTTGTTGTGATGGGAGATTTTAATTTCCCGAATATTGATTAGCATCTCCCTGGAGTGAGAGGTTTAGATGGGGTGGAGCTTGTTAGGTGTGTTCAGGAAGGTTTCTTGACACAACATGTAGATAAGCCTACGAGAGCAGAGACTGTACTTGATCTGGTATTGGAAAATTAACCTAGTCAGGTGTCAGATCTCTCAGCGGGAGAGCATTTTGGAGATAGTGATCACGATTCTATCTCATTTACCATAGTATTGGAGACGGATAGGAACAGACAAGTTAGGAAAGTGTTTAAATTGGAGTAAGGGAAAATATGATGTTATCAGGCAGGAACTTGGAAGCATAAATTGGAAACAGATGTTCTCAGGGAAAAGTATGGAAGAAATGTATCAAATGTTCAGGGGATACTTGCATGGAATTCTGCATAGGTACATTCCAATGAGGCAGGGAAAGGATGGTAGGGTACAGGAACCGTTGTGTACAGAGGCTGTTATAAATCTAGTCAAGAAGTAAGGAAGAGCTTACAGCTAGGTAAAGATAGAGAGTTGGAAGATTATAAGGCTAGCAGGAAGGAGCTCAAGAAAGCGGCCAGTGAAGGAGTTGAGCTTTGAGGCTTTGTCTCAAGAGGCTTCAACAAGAAGAGGCAGAGAACGAATTTGTTCCGAGTTAGTCTTTGCAATGCCTCCTGAGATGGTGATTTGCCTCTCCTGTGAGATGTGGCAGTCTTGGGGGAACACCCCTCTCCCGCAGAGTCACATCTGCCAGCAGTGCTTGCGGCTGGGTGATCTGGAAGACCGTGTGAGGAATCTGGAGCAGCAACCGGATGACCTTCGACTCACAAGGGAAAATGAGGTAGTCATTGATGAGAGCTACAGGGAAATAGTCACACCTAGGCGGCAGGAAGCAGGTAATTGGGTGACAGTCCGAGGGGGGAAAGCCAAGGAGAATAGACAGATAGTGCAGAGCACCCCTGTAGCCATTCCCCTGAATAATATGTTTACCGTCCTGGATACTGTTGGTGAGGACGACTGATCAGGTGTGAGCCACGGTGGCAGGGCCTCTGGCACTGAGTCTGACCCTGTGGTGCAGAAGGATGGGACGGAGAAGAGGAGAGCTGTTGTCATTGGAGACTCTATAGTCAGGGGAGCAGACAGGAGATTTTGAGGACGTGAGAAGAAAACCCGCATGGTTTGTTGCCTCCCGGGTGCCAGGGTCCGGGATGTTTCTGACCTGGTGCATGACATCCTGGTACGAGAGGGAAAGCAACCAGAAGTCGTGATACATGTTCGTACCAACGACGTAGACAGGAAGAGGGATGAGGTCCTTAAGTGTGAGTTTCGGGAACTAGGGAGAAGGCTGAAGAACAGGACCTCAAAGGCGGCGTTCTCAGGATTGCTGCCAGTGCCATGTGATAGTGATGGTAAGAATTGGAGGCAATGGCAGTTGAATGCCTGACTGAGGAGTTGGAGCAAGGGGCAGGGTTTTAGATTTTTGGATCATGCAAATTATGAGGCTATAAGGCTAGAACTTGCGGGTGTGAATTGGGATGATGTTTTCTCAGGGAAATGTACTATCGACATGTGGTCGATGTTTAAGGATCTCTTGCAGGATGTTAGGGATAAATTTGTCCCGGTGAGGAAGATAAAGAATGGTAGGGTGAAGGAACCATGGGTGACAAGTGAAGTGGAAAATCTAGTCAGATGGAAGAAGGCAGCATACATGAGGTTTAGAAAGCAAGGATCACATGGGGCTATTGAGAAATATAGGGTAGCAAGAAAGGAGCTTAAGAAGGGGCTGAGGAGAGCAAGAAGGGGGCATGAGAAGGCCTTGGCGAGTAGGGTAAAGGAAAACCCCAAGGCATTCGTCAATTAAGTGAAGAACAAAAGGATGACAGGAGTGAAGGTAGGACCAATAAGAGATAAAACTGGGAAGATGTGCCTGGAGGCTGTGGAAGTGAGCGAGGTCAATGAATACTTCTCTTCAGTATTCACCACTGAGAGGGAACTTGATGATGGTGAGGACAATATGCGTGAGGTTGACGTTCTGGAACATGTTGATATTAAGGGAGAGGAAGACGTTGGAGTTGTTAAAATACATTAGGACGGATAAGTCCCTGGGGCCTGATGGAATATTCCCCAGGCTGCTCCACAAGGCAAGGGAAGAGATTGCTGAGCCTCTGGCTAGGATCTTTATGTCCTCATTGTCCATGGGAATGGTACCGGAGGATTGGAGGGAGGCGAATGTTGTCCCCTTGTTCAAAAAAGGTAGTAGGGATAATCTGGGTAATTATAGATCAGTGAGCCTTACGTCTGTGGTGGGAAAGCTGTTGGAAAAGATTCTTAGAGATAGGATCTATGGACATTTAGAGAATCATGGTCTGATCAGGGACAGTCAGCATGGCTTTGTGAAGGGCAGATCGTGTCTAACAAGCCTGATAGAGTTCTTTGAGGAGGTGACCAGGCATACAGATGAGGGTAGTGCAGTGGATGTGATCTACATGGATTTTAGTAAGGCATTTGACAAGGTTCCACAAGGTAGGTTTATTCAGAAAGTCAGAAGACATGGGATCCAGGGACGTTTGGCCAGGTGCATTCAGAATTGGCTTGCCTGCAGAAGGCAGAGGGTCGTGGTGGAGAGATACATTCAGATTGGAGGGTTGTGACTAGTGGTGTCTCACAAGGATCTATTCTGGGACCTCTACTTTTCGTGATTTCTATTAACAACCTGGATGTGGGGGTAGAAAGGTGGGTTGGCAAGTTTGCAGACGACACAAAGGTTGGTGGTGTTGTAGATAGTATAGAGGATTGTCGAAGATTACAGAGAGACATTGATAGGATGCAGAAGTGGGCTGAGAAGAGGCAGATGGAGTTCAACCTGGAAAAGTGTGAGATGGTACACTTTGGAAGGACAAGCTCCAAAGCAGAGTACAGAGTAAATGGCAGGATACTTGGTAGTGTGGAGGAGCAGAGGATCTGGGGATACATGTCCACAGATCCTGAAAGTTGCCTCACAGGTAGATAGGGTAGTTAAGAAAGCTATGGGGTGTTAGCTTTCATAAGTTGATGGATAGAGTTTAAGAGACGCGATGTAATGATGCAGCTCTATAAAACTCTGGTTAGGCCACATTTGGAGTACTGTGTCCAGTTCTGGTCACCTCACTATAGGAAGGATGTGGAAGCATTGGAAAGGGTACAGAGGAGATTTACCAGGATGCTGCCTGGTTTAGGGAGTATGTATTATGATCAGAGATTAAGGGAGCTAGGGATTTACTCTTTGGAGAGGAGGAGGATGAGAGGAGACATGATAGAGGTGTACAAGATATTAACAGGAATAGACAAGAGTGGATAGCCAGTACCTCTTCCCCAGGGCACCACTGCTCAGTACAAGAGGACATGGCTTTAAGGGGAGGAAAGTTCAAGGGGGATATTAGAGGAAGGTTTTTCACTCAGAGAGTGGTTGGTGCGTGGAATGCACTGCCTGAGTCAGTGGTGGAGGCAGATACACTAGTGAAGTTTAAGAGACTACTAGACTGGTATATGGAGGAATTTAAAGTGGGGGGTTATATGGGAGGCAGGGTTTGAGGGCTGGCACAACATTGCGGGCTGAAGGGCCTGTAATGTGCTGTACTATTCTATGATTTAAATAAATTAGAAGAGACAGAAGGGGCCTTGGTGGACAGGGTGAAAGAAAACCTCAAGGCATTCTACAAGTATGTGGAGAGCAAGAGGATAAGACAAGAGAGAATCGGACCAATCAAGTGTGACAGTGGAAAAGTGCATATGGAACCAAAGGAGACAGCAGAGGTACTGAATGAGTACTTTGCTTCAGTATTCACTATGGAAAGGACCTTGGCAATTATAGGGATGACTTACCAGTGAACTGAAAAGCTTGAGCATGTAGATAATAAGAAAGAGGATGTGCTGGAGCTTTTGGAAAGCATTACGTTGGATAAGTCACTGGGACAGGTTGAGATGTACCCCAGACTACTGTGGGAGGTGAGGGAGGAGCGTTCCCGATGTTCCATTATTCAAGAAAGGGAACAGAGATAGCCCAGGAGATTACAGAACAGTGAGTCTTATTTCGGTTGTTGGTAAGTTGATGGAGAACATCCCGAGAGGCAGGATTTATGAACATTTGGAGAGGTATAATATGATTAGGAATGGTCAGCATGGCTTAGTCAAAGGCAGGTTGTGCCTTACGAGCCTGATTGAATTTTCTGAGGATGTGACTAAACACATTGATGAAGGAAGAGCAGTAGATGTAGTGTATATGGATTTCAGCAAGTCATTTGACAAGGTACCCCATGCAAGGCTTATTGAGAAAGTAAGGAGGCATAGGATCCAAGGGGAAATTGCTTTGTGGATCCAGAACTGACTTGCCTACAGAAGGCAAAGTGTGGTCGTAGACAGGTCATATTCGGCATGGAGGTCAGTCACCAGTGGAGTGACTCAGGAATCTGTTCTGGGACCCTGACTTTTTGTGATTTTTATAAATGACCTGGATAAGGAAGTGGAGGGATGGGTTAGTAAATTTGCTGATGACACAAAGGCTGGAGGTGCTGTGGATAGTGTAGAGGGCTGTCAGAGGTTACAGCGGGACATCGATAGGATGCAAAACTGGGCTGAGAAGTGGCAGATGGAGTTCAACCCAAATAAGTGTGAAGTGGTTCATTTTGGTAGGTCAAGTATAACAACAGAATAGAGAATTAATGGTAAAACTCTTTGCTGTGTGGAGGATCAGAGGGATCTTGGGGTTCGAGTCCATAAGACGCTCAAAACTGCTGCGCAGGTTGACTCTGTGGTTAAGAAAGCATATGGTGCATTGGCTTTAATTAATTGTGGGATTGAGTTTAGGAGCCGAGAGGTAATATTGCAGTTATACAGAACCCTGGTCAGATCCCACTTGGAGTACTGTACTCAGTTCTGGTCGCCTCACTACAGGAAGGATGTGGAAACCATAGAAGGGTGCAGAGGAGATTTACAAGGATGTTGCCTGGATTGGGGAGCATGCCTTATGAGAATAGGTTGAGTGAACTCGGCCTTTTTTCCTTGGAGCGATGGGGAATGAGAGGTGACCTGATAGAGGTGTATAAGATGATGAGAGGCACTGATCATGTGGATAGTCAGAGGCTTTTTCCCAGGGCTGAAATGGCTAGCATGAGTGGGCAGCTCTTTAAGGTGCTTGGAAGTAGCTACAGAGAAGACATGAGGGTTAATTTTTTTTTATGCAGAGAGTGGTAAAGTGCATGGAATGGGCTGTCAGCAATGATGGTGGAGGTGGATACAATAGGATCTTTTAAGAGTATCCTGAACAGGCATATGGAGATTAGAAAAATAGAGAGCTATAGGTAACTCTGGGTAATTTCTCAAGGAAGTACATGTTCAGCACAGCTTTGTGGGTTGAAGGGCTTGTATTGTGCTGTAGGTTTTCTGTTTCTAGAACCCAAACTTGGATTTTATTTTTGTTTATTACTCTCAGCTCAAAAGCATGCTTCTCCATCAATGTTCCCCCTTTCACACAGTCAGAAATCTCTGAAATGTTACTAATTTTCAGCAACTTTCTGCTGTGCCACCAAATGCCCATTCCTCAAACAGGAAGCACAGTGGTATGTGTCGATTACTTAAGCGATTCCGGCTCTCATCGCTACAAGCTGGAGTTGGGCCTCCTGCAGATTATTCTCTTAGCAGCCAGTATCATTACAAGGTGATCAGCAGCTTGAGGCCAAGCGTTTCTCTCTCTTCCACAGCGGACACGAGGGTAAAAAATGATGTTCGAATGTCACCTTTAAGTTTATTGGACTGTACACATATTCAAACAAATGAAACAATGTTCCTCCCCACCATGATGCACCTACAAAACAGTTCAACACTCAGCACCTAAAGCAAAATATTACCACAAGTTAATAAAAGATAATACAAAATGCTTGTGAAGCGTGCAGCACTGATAAACAGTAGACAGCTCACTGTCCGAGTGATGAAACCTCAGTGTTGGCCGGGTATTCATTAGACTCCCGGCCTGAGGGAAGAAGCTGTTACCTCGTCTGGCAGTCCCAGTCCTGATGCTCCTGCACTTCATTCCCTCCTTCTTGACAGTAGGGGGTCAGAAAAATTCTGGGATGTGTGGGAGGGATCCTCAACAATGCTTCTGGCCCTTTGTCTGCAATGTTCTCAGTAAATGTCACATATGGGGGTGTGGGAGACCCTGACGATCATCTCGGCAGTTTTTACTGTCATCAGTAAAGTCTTGCAGCTTCCATACTACATAATAATGCAGCCAGATGGGACAAGCCTTTCACAGCTCAATCTCATCAGAAAGTGCAAGACGCTGCTGTGTTTTCTTGACTACTGAGGTGGTGTTGTGGGTCCAGGTCAGATCGTAAAACCTTTACTTCTCAGAACTATTAAATCCATACATGCGTGTCCCAGTTAAGAGTACAATACATCTGTACCTTCAGATACTACATAGCACCATAATTGCTCCCACAATGAGATTACAAATGGAAACATGGTTCCAGAACCATTGTACCCTCCAGCATGGGAGGCAATCACTTGGCCCATCAGATTCGTTGTATCCAAAAATAACACATGCTTAGGTTAACCTCATATCCCTGCTCTACGTTTACACCCTTGCCAGGGTCTTCACAACCTACCCAGGGAATTCTGAACACGGTGGGATCCAGGTGTAGTATCATACCACACTGTAGCACAAAAATGGGCTCTTTGGTGCGGGCCTCATTTTCTTCCTAGTCCCATCGACCTGCACCCAGATCACAGACATACATACTCTTCCCATCCGCACACCTATTCAAACTTCTCTTAGAAAGAAAATAAATTACTTGCATTAAATGGCTTGTTTACCTTGCAAGTTATCAGTTTGGAGCACAATTTTCTGTGAAATGGCACTAAGGAGTATTAGATCTGCTCCTATGGAGTCAAGGTGGAAGACACAGGTACAAGCAGTCATACATAGTATAAGGCACACACAAGATAGCAGTAAACAAATAGCCACACAAAAAATGTAATATAGCCCAAGTTCAAGTGACACATCCTGCAAATTGATGATGCAGAGATGTTAGAGCCAGCAGTTAGTTCTCAGCAGGCTGCAGCAATCCAGCTTGTCTTCCATCAAGTGAACACTAGAGGGCAGCATGAATGGGCGGGGCCAGTCTGCAATCCAGCTTGGATGAGGCACCACACTGCCTCTGGTGTCTCCCCATGGGACTGCTGCAGCAAGCAAGCCCGCAGCTTGAATGCAATAAGACCTTGCAGCTTGTTTAAAAAAAATCCTGGGCTTCAGTTACACAAAAATTCTGGAATCCATAATTAAGGAGGAACAGCATGACATTAAGAAAAAAAAAGGACAATCAAAGGGAGTCAACATGGTTGTTTGCAGAGGAAATTGAGGGAGCTTCTAATTTTGGCAATAATGGGTGAGGTGACCAAGTGTACTGTAGTACAATTCACTAGTAAAGTACACTAAAGTGCAGTTACAGTAAATACTTAGGAATGTTTAGAGAGTTTTGGGTTTATCACAAAGGTTTTGGAGTAGAAATTACAGATGCTTTAAAACTGATCAGACTAAACTAAAAGGCATGGGAAGAGAAGGGACATACAATTTTATGATCAATATTTAAGGATTTATTTTCATTGAAGGCAGTGGAGTAGTGATGTTGGTTCCTGGTTTGAAGGGTTACGTATAAAGAGTAGTTGAACATATACTTACCTGCATTTGGAAAAAAAAACTGACGCATCCTCAGTGGATCTGACAGATAGCTGAACATATTTGTAGTGGAATATCAGATATTTGAACTACATAGCAATTACAGGGTGTGGGAAGAAGACTCGGATGTGCTATTGAAGCCAAGATTGATCAGCCATGGTCTTATTGAACAATAGAATAGGCTCGAGAGGCTGTCACTGTGGTGCAAACTTTCTGAGCAAATCTACAACAACTGAAATGGTTCATTTTGGTAGGTCAAATTAAGTGTGTGTGGCCTCTGTCGGTCGTGGTCGACCATGGGTACTGTGCCTCTGGTAGTCACTGGTTTGTCGAGCAGCGTCAACTGTGGCTATTGAGGCCGATCCTGGAACAGTAGGCTCTGCCACAGTTGATGCATGAGTAGGGCATTGTGGAATTGTTGTCCGCTGTGCTCCCCGCTCCTCAAACTGACTCAGGGTCACTCATTCACCTTGCTCTAGGTGTTGCTGAAGAGTACCTCACCATTTGTTCCGGTCATCTGCTGTGTCCTCCCAGCACTCTGTATTGATTTTTAAGGCTTTCATGTCGCGCTTGCAGAGGTCCTTGAAGCGAAGCTGGGGTCTACCAACGTTCCTCTTGCTAGTTCTCCGTAGAGGATGTCCTTTGGCAGTCTGCCATTCTTCATATGACAGACGTGGCCTGGCCAGTGCGGTCTGAGTTGTCTTAAAAGTGTGAGCATGTGGGAAATCCAGTACAGGAGAGGACTTTGTCTCTCCAAGTGATACCGTGGATGCAGTGAAAACTATTGAGTTTCCTCTCCTGTTTGGAGTAGATGGTTCAAGTCTTGCTACCATACAGGAGGGTGCTGATAACACATGCATTGTACACTGCAGTCTTGGTCTTTGTAGCAAGTTTCAGATTCTCCCAGACCCGTGAAGAGAGTCGAGCAAGAATCGATGTTGCCGATACGCCTATTGATTTCAGCTTCGAGGGAGTGTGTCGCGAATAGTCAATCCCAAGTATGTGAACTCATGGACCACTTCTGGATCGTAATCGTTGATGGTAATGACTGGTGTCTCCACTACGCTCTGGGAAAGGACATTTGTTTTCTTTAGGCTGATGGTAAGCCCAAAGTCCTTGCATGTCTGAGAGAAGCAGTTCTTGAGAGTTTGTAGTTGTTTAGTGTGCAAGGTTATAGCATTATCATCAGCAAAAAGCAAGTCACATATTAAGATCTTCTGCACCTTTGTTCTTGCTCTCAGGCGCGCAGGGTTGAACAGCTGCCCAAGAGACCTGGAGTGCATGTAGATTCCTTCTGTTGACATCCCAAGCGCGTGCTTCAATAGCAGAAGAAGATGCCAAATAATACTGGGGCCAACACACATCCTTGCTTGGTCCCACTACGAATAGTGAAGGGTTCTGATGAGCTGCCATTGTACTGAACAGCAGCCCTCATGTCGTCATGGAATGACTTGATGATACTTTGGAGTTTCGGGGGACAGACGATCTTGAGGAGAATCTGAAAGAGCCCATCCCTGCTGACAAGGTCGAATGCTTTGGTCAAGTCAATGAAAGCGACATAGAGGGGTTTCTGTTGTTCCCTGCTCTTCTCCTGGAGTTGACGGAGTGAGAAAATGTCGACAGTTGACCTCCTTGCGCGAACACCACATTGGGACTCAGAGTAGTGTTACGAAGGTGGAGCAACTCTGAGGGGCCGAAGGGTACAAAGTCACCCCCTCCTTTTTGAGAATCGCAAGATCGCTATTATTTCGGGTCTGAGTCCCAGGAAATGAGAGAGAGAGAGAGACGCAGAATACACAAGGTTTGGAATGTCTCATGACATAAGCGGAACAGAACCACTTACTACTGCTATTGTCTCTTGGAGAAGGAATTGTGTATTGAGTACTGTACTATACATTGAAACCCCTCGGGGGACAAACAGCTTCTAACAGCTCGAAGAGCCTGGGGTGTTTGGTCAGACGGTGAACGCTTGTACTCTGTGAGAGCTGCACGCTTGGCTTCGATGACAGGAGTCATGATGTTGGACTTTGCCTCAAACCAGTCACTGCTCTTTGTGGTCCTTCTTCCACAGATAGAGAGTGCTGATTCGTGGATGGTGTCGCGAAGGTATGACCATCGTTCTGTTGCAGTATCTCCTTGTGAGGAGGTAGTCATAGCACCGGGTATTGACTTGGCAAACTGGTCAACCTTTTCTGACTGTTTCATCTCTGTTGTGTTGGTGCGAGGTTTTCCAGTTTGTTTGGAGTGGTGGATTTTCTTCGGACGTAGTTTGATCTTGCAGCATACTAAAGCATGATTTGTATGAAAGTCTGCACTGTGGTATGAACGGGTGATTAGTACAGAGTTGATGAAAGAGTGCCTGGTAATGATCAGGTCAAGTTGGTGCCAGTGTTTAGACCATGGATGTCGCCATGAGACCTTGTACTGCAACTTTATCTGAAAGTAGGAGTTAGTTACACACAGGCCGTGACAGGAGCAGAACACCAGGAGACATTGTCCATTGTCATTTATTTTGCCAATTCCAAAGTGGCCAAGACAAGATGGCCAGGAATCGTTATCAGCTCCCACTCTGGCGTTGAAGTCACCAAGGAGAACGAGTTGCTCATTACTGGGAATATTCCTGACAACAGCTTCTAAATTGTCATAGAACATTCGTTTGCCTCAGAGGTGGAGTTCAAGGCAGGGGCATACACACTGATGAGAGATACGAGTAACTCTTTGTTAATGACCGCTGTTTTTCATACATCTTCCATGTTCTTGAGGTTTTGGTCAAGTCCAGTCATCACTGTGTGGACATTCCAACATCCCAACTTGTGGGGAGCTGTCTTATTGGATTTGTTTTCTTTCTTGTCAGCTCTTCGTGGAATAATCCATAATCCCCATGCACCCAATGAGGAAGACTGGCTGGAGGGACAGCACTTTATTGGCTAGGGGCTTCCCAGCCTGAGGCGAATGGTAGTGCTGTCCAGTGAAACGCGATGCTCTCTCCCACCTTCAGAAGCAACCCCTGGCGCCATGCTCTACGCCAGTCAAGCATTATGACTTATAACCGGTAACTCCTACTTCCCGTGTTTGTCCAGCACTAGAAAGCGAAACTGAAGTGGCCTCTCCAGGGTGCAATATGATGGCAGGATATAGTATTAATGGTAAGACTCTTGGCAGTGTGGAGGATCAGAGGGATCTTGGAGTCCAAGTCCATAGGACACTCAAAGCAGCCGCGCAGGTTGACTCTGTGGTTAAGAGGGTGTATGGTGTATTGGCCTTCATCAATCGTGGAATTGGATTTAGGAGCCTTGAGGTAATGTCGCAGCTATATGGGACCCTGGTCAGACCCCATTTAGAGTACTGTGCTCAGTTTTGGTCACCTCACTACAGGAAGGATGTGGAAGCCATAGAAAGGGTGCAGAGGAGATTTACAAGGATGTTGCCTGGATTGGGGAGCATGCCTTATGAAAACAGGTTGAATGAACTCAGCCTTTTCTCCTTGGAGTGACAGAGGATGAGAGGTGACCTGATAGAGGTATACAAGATGATGAGAGGCATTAATCGTGTGGATAGTCAGAGATTTTTTCCCAGAGCTGAAATAGTTGCCACAAGAGGAGACAGGTTTAAGGTGCTGGGGAGTAGGTACAGAGGAGATGTCAGGGGTAAGTTCTTTACTTAGAGTGGTGCGTGTGTGAAATGGGCTGCCGGCAATGGTGGTGGAGGTGGATACGATAGGGTCTTTTAAGAGGCTTTTAGATAGGTACATGAAGCTTAGTAAAATAGAGTGCTAAAGGTAAGCCTAGTAATTTCTGAGGTAGGGACACGTTCGGCACAACTTTATGGGCCAAAGGGCCTATATTGTGCTGTAGGTTTTCTATGTTTCTAACTGCAACGGTGAACAATGAATGAGCTCAAAAAGGAGCTTCAAATGATTTTAGGAAGAAACAGTGCAGGTGATCAGCTTGTCATACATTAAGCAAGGCTGACAACTAATGAGTTCGAGCCCATGTAACTTAAAAGCATCACTTCCAGTGTAGCAATTGGTTTAATAGGCTCAATAATGCCTTTACTGCCCTTTGCGTTGAAACTGTATTGAAATACTCAGTGTTCAGTACAACACAAAGGACATGCCCTCTCCTCAATGCTCCCATCGCAGGAGCCTGAAGACATACTCAATGTTTCAGCAACAGCTTCTTCCCTTCCACCATCAGATTTCCGAATGGACAATAAACCCAAGAACACATCCTCAGTACTTTTCCCCTTCATTTTGCACTATTTATTTTTTTATATATACTTACTGTAACTTATAATTTTTGTTATATATTGCAATAGACTACTGCGGCAAAACAACCGATTTCACGCCATATGCCGGTGATATTAAACCCAATTCTAAATCTGATGCTTTTTTATGCAAACAAAAGTCACAGTGTGCTCATTACAAATGAGCAACATATGGCAATGAAAGCCATCAGCAATTCAACATGTGGAATGTGCTGATATCCATAAACCTTTGAAGTTTCTTCTTGCAGGTCTGCAGTGGCATCAGATGAATTTAATGACAGGCACTGTGCACTGGCAGCTATTTACTGAATGAATAAGGCTGCCTTTGAAAGCGGTACAGAAATGACAGCCTGAGCTGTCAATTGAAGAATCTGTCAAGAGCAACAACTGTAGCAACAGCCAGTAATTCAGGTCAGCCTCCAATTTACGCCTGGGTGTTCCGCATTTGTGATGTTTTGCATAATCAGAAAACATGTCAATCAGAAAACATGTCAATCAAAAGCTTTTTTTGCAAATACCTGCAAAGCTTCCAGTGTTGTTGTGTTGTCCCAAACAATGCCCCACATAGAACATTAATCCAAATAACATTGCCCACTACTTTCTCTATTCTACTGAGCAGAACCTGACTTTCATTTTAAAGTACTTGGGTAAATGGTTGAAAAATTGAAACAATTCCTTGCAAATGGAATTTGCAAGGTAGTGCAGTGGCTAGTGTAACATTATTACAACGCCAGTGACCCAGGTTCATTTCCTGACCCTGCTGGTACATTTTCCCCATGACAGCAGGGGTTTCCTCTGGGTGCTCCAGTTTCAAGTTCAAGTTTAGCTGTCATTCGGCAGTGAAGAAAGTCACACACAAAAAACATATAGCTCAAGTCCCTGTCCGAGTCCTTGGATCTTGTCAGCGAGAACAATTCTCCAGCAGTCTGCAGACAAACGCAATCCAGCTTGTTTTGCACCAACACCAGCATGGAGACCGTGCTGTGCCACACCACCTCCAGTGTCACCTGTCCTGCGTGAGGCCTAGTACGTACTACAACCAGGGCAATGCAGCTCCCACCAATAAACCAACGGACCACTTGCAGCATTCCACATTACCAAGGCCCAACAGCATCTTGTGTTCACAAGAAAAATGACTAAAACAATCGCTCACCATTAAAACTGCACATATTCCAAAGACATACAGGTTGGAAGGTTAACTGGTCACATGGTGTACAGGGCAGCACATACTCATTGGGCCGGAAGGACCCGTTACTGTGCTCTATCTCTTTAGTGCTAAAAAATGATCAAAACTTCGATCGTCAAGAAAAACTTATTATATGAAGAATTTAAAAAAACACAAAATGCTGGCAGAACTCAGCAGGCCAGACAGCATCTATGGGAGGAGGTAATAACGATGTTTCGGGTCAAAACCCTTCATCAGGAAAAAACCAAGTTCTGCCAGCATTTTGTGTTTTTTATTTATTTCCAGCATCTGCAGATTCACTCGTGTTGTATATGAAGAATTTATTCATTTTCGTGCTGAGTTCCTCTCGCACTGTGAGCGTTTCTGCTTCCACAATTCTTTAAAACTGAGTTATAGTTCCCCAACTCCAGATAATTATTTTGTGTTCAACACAACCCTCTACAATCACAATGGATGTATGGCAGAGTGAGAATTTTTTTATATATAAAACTTAGGGCTGCGAACAGCACATCAACTTGTTTGAGAATGAATAAGATAAACCATTGTTGAATAAGATGATGGGAAGTTGAAGAAAACAAGAGCTGCAATAAGATCCTACAATACAGTCCTGAGCAGCATAAAAAAAATAAAAGCAATGACAAAAGATTAAATGTCATGAATTTGGTTCCCCAACCATCAGCAATGTGTGTAACATGACAGAAAACTTTTAAAACAGGAATGGTCCTGGTTACCAAATGTTATTTGTTACAATAGCAGCAACCTGCATTTCTTCTCTGCTTCATTAAGCAGGCAGAATACCTCTGAAATCTTTGCAGATCCATGGGAGAATACGGAACAGTGAGCAAGTTGAAGCCAAGAGAAGAAGCTAAATGTATGGACTGTTATGTACCCCAGGGCTCATAGTTTCTATGGCCTATCACTTTAAAATGTCAGGAGAATGAGACTGGCTTTTGGACACTGTTTGAGTTGTTACAGAAAGAGAGGGACGAAGCCTGCCTTGAGATGGTGTTTATACGAAGTCTAAAGCTTGTTTTGAATATACAAGGACACTGCCTGCTTGTGAGTTTTGGAGGATCGATCGGGAGAATCGATCAGTGGCTCTCGCAGTGTGAAAAGGTGTGACCAGTGGGAAGTTATCAGTGTGTCCAACCCTTGCCTGGGTTGATAACTTTACCACAGAAGACAGACTCCTTTTTGTGGTCACAGTTGGTGACTTTAAAGGAAGCGAAGAGGGGAGAGGAAGGTTTGAAACAGAAGAAACCTAGTGACAAAGAGGTCACTGTTTGGACTCTCTCCTCTGTAGCCCATAAGGGTGAGTTTGAGTTCCATTCGAATATGAAAGTGTGACTGTCACGTAGTTAATCCACAGGAGTGGGTTCTCTGGTGAGGGGGAAGCCTTTGTGATTACCACTTGTGTGTTACCCTTGTCTGGGTGTGGTAGCTCACTGAAGAAAGGCACCCCTGTGGCAAATCACTGTAGGAGTTATTTCATGTGTCGTGGAACTGGATAAGTGACTATCACAATTGTGTGTTTGACGTAACCTTGTGTGGAAACTACCTGTGTGTGATAATCTTGGCCTGGGTTAGTAGTTTTACCACTTGAAGATGGTACCTTAGTGATAAACTACTGCTGGTGATAATCCATACATGGATTCTGTTTGAGTATCCTGTGGTCACCACTTTGAGATGTCTCGTAGCTGAATTTGGGTGTGGTACCACTTGTGTTGAAAGGATATTCGTTGAAGATCATTGTCGGTGATACTTAGTGTATGGAGTGGAACAACTCTGGAGATAAAACCTACTGCTACTGTTATTTTGGAATATCGACATAATTGCCTTCTCACAACATACACCTTCGGATTACAAATCTCTCTCTCTTACCAACAACAGCAACCTCATGCATTGAACTGATCTTTCTTACGTACCATCGTAAGACTGTATCTTTACACCACCTGAGCTGGAAGAAGTTTGGGGGAACTTTATTTACTCACTTATAACTGCATATACTCTGCTAACCTGTTTGCCTTACCTTGTTTTATATTACTTTACCACGTAGTTACTAATAATATAGTGTTTGTAACGGAAGACTCGGACTCCAGGTGTGGCCCTTTTTAACCCGTTACGGGATACGTAACAGGACTCGGATGTGGACTTGGGAAGCTGAGTTACAAAGAGAGGCTGTGCAGACTAGGATTTTATTACCTGGAGTTTAGGAGATTGACAGATGATTTGATAGAGGGATACCGACATGGGAAGAGGTGCTAAAATGAGAAATCACAGGTTTAAGATTAGAGGTGAGGGATTTAAAAGGGACATCAAGGGCAGTTAATTCATGCAAAGGGTGATGTGTATTTGGATTGAACTGCCAGAAATTGTGGTTGAGGTGGGAACATTAGCAACGTTTAAAACCCATCCAGATCAGTGTTTGACAGGCTATGAACCAAATGTGGACAGTCCATGCCAACTGGTCAACAGACTGTGTAGAACAACTGTACTCAGTGATGGGGCATTTTTAAGAGCAGTAAGGATATAGGGAGCCATGGTATCAATAACCTCTCCTGAAAGAGTAAGTTTCACAAACAGGTCACTTTCTGATGTTATAATTTCATTGGTGCAGAAAACATGAGAGAAAGTGATAGGCTTTAAGAACTTTTTGTAGGTTTGAAGGACAGGTAGGAAAGGTAGACAGTGTTCATAACAGTGAGCACACAGACAAAAAAATTGAGACAGAAAAGGCAAGAAACAAGGAAAATAAAAAAGCTTTCAAAATCTTTTACGAATAGCACTGAAGAATTCATATGATAAACCCAAATTCAAGTTCAAATTATTGTCATTCAACTGTACACATGTATACGACCAAACCAGACAATGTTCCTCCTCACCAAGGTGCACAACACAGTACTTGTAACTCACACAACTACAAAGTAATAATACCACAGATAAATTAATCAATAATAAAGTGCACATGGGATGGAAGTTTAAACAGTATAATGAGATCTCATGATGAAATTGATGCGTGGTGGCAGGGGGTTCAGTAGTCTTACACAAGGTGCCATGACAGGAAGAGGAACTCTTCTGCACCTGGATTTGTCAACAGGTAAGGTCTATGTGAATGAGTTGGAAGGAGGAGAACACTCAGCCCTCCAGCCAGGTCCATCAATTACAAAGTTCATGGATGATTGCAACATCAACTCTACAGTACCTTGGCTGTTTAGCAAGTTCTCACCCAACTATGCTTTTAGGCTCAAATACTTTTCCTTGAAAGCCCTTTGAGGAAGAGAGATGCAGAGATTTATAACCCTCTAGGTAAAGAAAGTCTCATCTGAAATGGGCAATACGAACAATTCTTCCTTTAGATTCATATTGAGTACAGTACTCAAAAATGTGGTTTTGCCAATGCTCCAGACAACTGTAAGCAAACTTTCTCTGTTGTGTTAAATTTCCCTAGCAATAACATTTTTCTCCTGCTAAATCGACAATTACACATTACCACAAGTTTCTATCATCCATGTGCCTATCTAAGTTTCTTGGATAGCCCTGATGAAGGGTCTCAGCCCAAAATGTCATCTGCTTATCTCCTCCACAGATACCTCCTGACCTGCTGAGTTCTTCCAGAATTCTATGAGTATTGCTCTAGATTTTCAGGATCTGCAGAATCTCATGTTTAAGAGTTTCTTAACTGTCCCCAATGTATCCGCCTCTACCACCATCCCTGGCAAATCATTCTACACAGCCCTGCTAAAAATCTCAAATCTGACATCCCCTCTGTACTTGCCTTCAATCATCTTAAAATTATGCCCCACCGATACAAGGGAACTGGTGGATATGCTACACATGGATGCCCAGAAAACATTCAGTGAAGATCAGAAAAGGTTAGTGCAGCAAAACAAGTTCAAGGGATAACATTTTGGTGTGGATAAAAGACTGGTTGAAAAGTTGCACCATGTCGTGTGCCAAATGAGTTTGGTGATGGGGCCACCACATTTTACACCTATATACAAGACTTGGATGAAGGCACCATGACACTGGTTGCAAAATCCACTGAATAGAAAGACTTAAATTTGTTACTTTTCAATCTAATGGAATCTTCCACAAATGCAGGAAACTTATAGAGAAATGAAACCAGTGCATTGATAGAGCTACTGAAGAACCACATGGAGTGTTGGTTTTCATTAGTCGGGGGTTAAGTTCAAGAGCCGTGAGGTATTGTTACAGCTCTATAAAGCACTGGTACCCTGCACTCAAAATATTATGTTCAGTTCTTGTCATCTCATTATATGAAGGATGTGGCAGGGTTGGAGAGTGTGCAGAGGAGATTTACCAGGATGCTGCCTGGACCAGACAGCATGTCTTATGGAAACAGAAGATAGAGTGTACAAGATGATAAGAGGCATAGACAAGAGTGGACAGCCAGACAACGCCAACGCCTTTGAGAGTAAGATCCTCAAAAAGTAGTAAATTTGGCCCAATACATCACAGGTAAAACATTCCCAACCATTGAGCACATCTACATGAAACAGTGCCGTACGAAAGCAGCATCTATCATCAAATATTCTCACCATGCAGGTCATGCTGTCTTCTTGCTGTTGCCATCAGGAAGGTACAAGTGTCACAGGACTCACACCACCAGCTTCAGAAACAGTTACTACTCCTCAATCATGAGGCCCTTAAACAAAATCGCACTCAAAGTTTCTCACCCTCTGCATGCTAACCTGGCTGAACCAAGGAGTACTTTCAGTAACAGACTAAGACAACTGCTCCAAAGAGTGCTCTATGAGACTATATAGGCTCTATAATGAATTACCCTATTGCTGAGGAAATAATGGCCCCCTTCTGTTAGACTGTGGTAACTTATTTTTTATTCCTTCGACTGCTCTTCTAATATTTATACCTGTGCACTTGTAAATGCTAGTGTGACACTAATTTCCTTTGGGTTCGATAAAGAATCTATGTATCATTTAAAGACTCTTAACTTGTTATTCCATGCAAGTTATTTATTGCTATTTATTCATAACTGCTTTTGCAGTTTGCTGTCCATTGATCCGGTTTCCAATTACTGTTCTATAGATTTGCCAAGTATGCCCGCAGAAAAGGGTTGTATATGGTGACCATGCATGTACTCCGATAAGAAATATTCCTTTGACTTTCGACTTTCAGGTTGAGCAAGCTGGGGCTTTTCTCTTTAGAGTAAAGGAGGTGATTTGATGGAAATGTACAAGCTAAGAGGCATAGATCGAGTGAATAGCCAGAGATTTTCCTCGCAGGGCAGAATTGGCTAATGCAAGGGGCATAATTTTAATGTGGTTTTAAGCCTGAGGGTGGGTGGGGGGGGGGGGGGCGAAGATGATAAGTCAGACATATGTTCTTCACTTAAGAGCAATGGGTGCATAAAACGCCCTGCCAGGAGTGGTAGTGGAGGCAGACATATTAGAAGCATTTAAGAAACTCGTCGATAGGTACATGGATGTGGTACCTAGTGCATAGGTACATATTGGACAAAGGAGAGGCAGTGGATGCAATTTGTTTGGATTTTCAGATGGCATTTGATAAGGTGCCACACATGAGGCTGCTTAAGAAGATAAAATCCTATGGCATTGCAGGAAAGATACTGATATGGATAGAGGAATGGCTGACAGGCAGATGAGTGGGAATAAAAGTAGCCTTTTCTGGTTGGCTGCCAGAGACCAGTGGTGTTCCTCAGTGATCAGTATTGGTATTGCTACTTTTCACCTTGTCGATGAACCAAATAATAGAATTGATGACTTGATGGCAAGGTTTGCGGATGATACAGTGGAGGGGTAGGTAGTGCTGAGGAAGCAATGCGATTGCAGCAGGACTTGAGACAAATTTGAATAACGGGCAAAAAACTGGCAGTTGGGAAATGTACAATAATGCATTAGTAAAAGGAACAATAGTGTGGACTACTATCTAACTGTGGAGAAGATTCAAACATCAGAGGGGCAGTGGGAATTTGGGAGTCTTCATGCAAGACTTCCAGAAGGTTAATTTACAGATTTGAGTCTGTGGTAAAGAAGGCAAATGCGACGTTGGCATTTATTTCAAGGGGAATAGAATATAAAAGCAGGGAAATAATACTGACCCTTTATAAGCCACTAGTCAGGCCGCACTTGTCAACAGTTTTGGGCCCCATACCTCAGAAAGGATGTGTTGTCATTGGAGAGAGTCCAGAGGATGATCCTGGGAGTGAAAGGGTTAACATACAAGGTGATTTGGCAGCTTTGGACCTGCACTCACTGGAATTTAGAAAAACGCAGAGGTGTCTCATTGAACCATATTGAATGTTGAAAGAATTAGATACGTTGGATGTGAAGAGAGGATGTTTCCTATAGTCAAGGTATCCAGAACTAGAGGGCATGGCCTCAAATTGAGGGGAAACGATTTGGAACAGAGTAAGGGAGGAATTTGTTAAGCCTGAGAGTAGCGATCTATGGAATGCTCTGCCACAGACTGTGGTGGAGGCCAAGTCATGGGCATATTTAAGACAGAAGTTGATCGTTTCCTGATCAGTCAGGGCTTCATAGGATATGACGAGAAGGCAGGTGTACGGGGTTGAGTGGGATGAGGGATCAACCATGATGGAATTGCGGAGCAGACTCGATGGGCTGAATGGCCTAATTCTGCTTTGACGTCTTATGGATGATAGAAAAATGGAGGCCTATGTAGGAGAGAAGGTTTAAATTGTACTTAGAGTAGGTTAAAAGCTTGGCACAACCTTGTGGCCAAAGGGCCTATGCCATGGTGTAATGTTCTAAGTCTGACCATCTCACTTGCCACTTTATCTCTTAAGACTCATGGATAATGTCCATCAGGACCAGGAGACTTATTTACACACAATACCAACTATTTGCATACCACCATTTCATTGATGACTCCACCTTCCCTGACCTTCCACTAAATTCCTCCTCCAAGTCCCTGATTTATGCTCATCCTAAGGAAGCTACTTGAATACTCATTATGCGATCTCAAGTTCCAAAAATCCTGACAGGGCCCACTTGCTTTTCAAATCTCACACTTACTGGAAAAAAGTCAGCACACAAAGAAATCAAAGAAATGTACTTGCTTCGTAATGAGTAACTGCTAATTTCATTCCCCACAGATATACAGTAGCTTTGTTTACCACTCCTTTCTTTGTCAAAGCTGGCAGATGAGTAATTTCTCATGACAAAGCCAACTGAAAATTCCAAACACCATATACAGCGACATGCAAAAGTTTGGGCATCCCTGGTCAAAATTTCTGTTACTGTGAATAGTTAAGCGAGTAAAAGATTTCCAAGATGCATAAAGTTAAAGATGACACATTTCTTTAATATTTTAAGCAAGATTACTTCTTTATTTCCATCTTTTACAGTTTCAAAATAATAAAAACAAAAAGGGCCCGAAGCAAAAGTTTAGGCACCCTGCATGGTCAGTACTTAGTAACAGCCCCTTTGGCAAGTATCACAGCTTGTAAACACTTTCACAGCTAAGAGTCTTTCAATTCTTGTTTGGGGGATTTTTGCCCATTCTTCCTTGCAAAAGGCTTCTAGTTCTGTGAGATTCTTGGGCCGTCTTGCATGCACTGCTCTTTTGAGGTCTATCCACAGATTTTCGATGATGTTTAGGTCGGGGGACTGTGAAGGCCATGGCAAAACCTTCAGCTTGCGCCTCTTGAGGTAGTCCATTCTGGATTTTGAGGTGTGTTTAGGATCATTATCCTGTTGTAGAAGCCATCCTCTTTTCATCTTCAACTTTTTTTTATATAGGTGGTGTGATGATTGCTTCCAGAATTTGCTGGTAATTAATTGAATTCATTCTTCCCTCTACCAGTGAAATGTTCCCCGTACCACTGGCTGTAACACAAGCCCAAAGCATGATCGATCCACCCCTGTGCTTAACAGTTGGAGAGGTGTCTTTTCATGAAATTCTGCACCTTTTTTCTCCAAACATACCTTTGCTCATTGTGGCCAAAAAGTTCTATTTCAGCTTCATCAGTCCACAGGACTTGTTTCCAAAATACATCAGGCTTGTTTATATGTTCCTTTGCAAACTTCTGACACTGAATTTTGTGGTGAGGACGCAGGGAAGGTTTTCTTCTGATGACTCTTCCATGAAGGTCATATTTGTGGAGGTGTCAATGCACAGTAAAACAGTACACCACCACTCCAGAGTCTGCTAAATCTTCCTGAAGGTCTTTTGCAGTCAAACAGGGGTTTTGATTTACCTTTCTAGCAATTCTACAAGCAGTTCTCTTGGAAAGTTTTCTTGGTCTTCCAGACCTCAACTTGAGCTCCACCCTTCCTGTTAACCGCCATTTCTTAATTACATTACAAACTGAGGAAATGGCTGCCTGAAAACCCTTTGTTATCATCTTATAGCCTTCTCCTGCTTTGTGGGCATTATTTATTTTAAATTTCAGAGTGCTAGGCAGCTGCTTAGAGGAGCCCATGGCTGCTGATTGTTGGGAGAAGGTTTGAGGAGTCAGGGTATTTATAAAGCTTTGAAATTTGCATCACTTGGCTTTTCCTAACGAAGACTGTGAACAAGCCATAGCCCTAACAAGCTAATTAAGGTCTGAGACCTTGGTAAAAGTTATCTGAGAGCTCAAGTCTCTTGGGGTGCCCAAACTTTTGCACGCCATTGTATTCTGGAAATCTGAAAACAATGCTGTAAATACTTGAGAAGTTGGGCAGCATATGTGGAGTTAATCACTTTAGTTTACAACTGGGAAAACCTGTAAGCAAATTTGAATATAGGATGTGGGAAGTATGGTGCCTCAGTAGTGTAGCAGTTAGCACAATGCTATTAGAGCACAGGGGACATTAATCTGGAGATTAATTCCAATTTTATCTGTAATTAGTTTGAACGTCCGCTGTGGAATTCATGTGTTTTCTCCAGGTGTTCTGGTTTCCTCTCGCAATCCAAAGACATATCAGTTAGTAAGTTAATTGTCCCGTGATATTCTTCCATGTTTTTCCTGGTGTTTCTCTCTCCATGGATATTGCCTGACTACAGTATTTATTTCCTGTGTTTGAAGGAAGCTGTTTAACTAACTCTGGCCTATTGACACAGCGTTCTAATGATTCAAGGCAAAAATTGTACTCCACTTCCATCAAGTCAGCCCTAGAGCCCAATAAACATTAACTGTTCAAATGAACTCCCACATAACATTTGCAACTTGGTGTACATATATAAATGTGTGATTTTTCCCTTCTGATTGATGCCTCAAATTCTGAATAACCCAAGCAAATGCCAGAGACAAAATAGGGTTCCTCGACATATTGCTTCACAAGAGGACAGTGCACTAGTGAAGCGGTTAGTGCAAGAGCTTCACAGCACCAGGGATCACTAACTGGCATTCGATTTCCACCACCTATTGTATGCTCTCCCCATGACGTGTGGTGTTTTTCCGTTTCCTCCCACATTCTAAAGATGTGCCGTTAGGGTGAGTGAGCTGTGGCTTGTAGAGTCATAGACCATGACAGCACAGAAACAGGCCCTTTGGCCCATCTACTCCATGCTGAACTAATAGAATCAGAAGCAGAATCAGGTTTAACATCACTGGCATACACTATGTTGTGAAATTTGGAGAATTACTACAAAGCAATACATACCGTAGATTCCGGACTACAGAACGTACCTGATTAAAAGCCGCACGCTCTAATTTTAGAAAGAAAATCAATTTTGTACTTGTACAAGCCGCACCGGATTTTAAGCCGCAGGTGTCCCACGTTGTAATATGAGATATTTACACAGAAAGATATTACACGTGAGGATTTTTCAACTTTTAATTAAATCCATATGGTAACATAAACAAATACACATTGCAAATGCTTTTTTTCGAACAGTGCCTCTAACACAGCTACTTTTAAATATACATACGTATCGGTAACACACAAATTACATTGCGTATACTTTTTTACTGAACAGTGCACAAACAACATTCCAATATCTCCTAACGACTGGTAAAAAAATATATATATACTGCAGCCTACCAGGAAAAGTTATTGATCGCCTTTAACTTAAAAGCTGCATCATATGCTTTTCTTCGAGTGTTTTCCATGTTGATGAGGGTGAGTACAAATGACTGATTTACTATAATTTAATTGTGAAAGTGCACTTGATTTATCATACAATTTCATTGGACCTCTGTGAACTACTCATCAATTTTATTGGTCTTGCTATGATCCCAGCCCCCTCCTTTGTGAGAATCGCAAGAGCACCCGTCAAAGGGGGGGGGGGGTCAGTAGACCCAGTAGGAGAGAGAGAGAGAGAGAGAGAGAGAGAGAGAAACGTGCCAAATTACACGTTCCACCCTGGATGCAGAATAAGGCGACAGCGACTATTGTCTCATGGAGACCACGTGAAAAGCCCTCGGGCAAGGTGGGCTGGTTGAGAGAGAGATTGCATCATCCCAACCTGATTGACACCTGCGACCCCGTGAGGAAGTATAAAGGAGAGTCTCAGGGGGACAGCCCCTTCAGATGCACCAAGAAGACACGAGAGTGATCCCGCCGTAGCGGGAAGCCATTCTGAAGGAAGCCATGTGCATTAGATTCCGGGATTGGAATTTGTGGCTGGAATCACAGAAAACCGCTTTTAACTAACATCGGGGAGAGGAAACCAACGCTCCCCCGATTTCACGGAAGATTCATCAAGACTCGGCAAGTTCTTTCTCTTCTCCCCCAATCTCTCTCTCTCGGTCGCCCCACGTGAAACCCAGCGATTTTCAAAGGGCTGAGGCCTGCAGACTTTCTGAGTGACTTTTATATTTCCAACGGACAATCTATTAACCCCTAGACAACAGCAGAGCTCACTTAATGATGAGTATTACTATACCCGCGCTTTAGATTGAGTGTTGACGATGTGCACTATCTGAATGTATGTATTAACCCTACTTTTGTGTCCCTTTATAAATAAAACGTTTGAAAATAGTGACATCAGACTTCAACGGACCTCTCTATCTTTGCTGGTGAGTTCTCCAGTTACGGGATTCGTAACAGTCTACTGTTACGAGGCAAAATGTTTTTGGCGGCGTGAAAAAAAAATGCATTAGCCGCACCGTAGTATAGGCCGCAGTGTTGCTGCAGTGTTCAAAGCGTGGGAAAAAAGTAGCGGCTTATCGTCCGGAATTTACGGTAATAACTATAAATTATGAAAGTATAAGGATATACACACACACACTATATATAATAGTAGATTTTATACACACTGTATCTATATATAATATATAAAATACACATACACAAAATGTTTATTAAATTAAGTTACTGCAAAATGAGATAGTGTTCATGTGTTAATTCTCCATTCAGAAATCTGATGGCAAAGGGGAAGAAGCTGTTCCTGAAACATTGTGTGTGTGTCTGCAGGCTCCTGTACCACCACCTATTATTCTGAAAGAGAGAGAGAGAGAGACAGAGAGAGAGAGAGAGAGAGAGAGAGACAGAGACACAGAGACAGAGACAGAGACAGAGAGAGAGAGAGAGAGAGAGAGAGAGAGAGAGAGAGAGAGAGAGAGAGAGAGAGAGTGTGTGTGTCTGTCTTTAGGCTCCTGTACCACCACCTATTATTTTGCCTAATAAGTTACATTAGGGCCAGAAGTCTGGTGACACACAGGCTGCACCAGTACAATACTTGCTGATTTGATTTGACAAAAATAATGCATTTCACTGTATATTTCCATGCACTCTGCCTTCAAGTACAACCTTTCAAAAATGTTATCACTCCATACTTCTCTGGATTAAGTATCCCTGGAAGTGAATGAACTGGAGGCTGTTACGATGCTGATTAGGTACACAGTACAGCTATCTGCATTGTAAATAAACCACAGAGTACCAATTTATCCAATGATTGTATGACTGCCTATTATCACGACTGAATCTAGTATGTAAGTCGTAAATTCAGGGATAATTTTAAACCAAATGACTTTTCTCCAAATCTTTTTTCTCAAAACAGGATAGAATGGAACCAAAGATTTATGTTAGACAGAGAAATCAAAGAACATTTGCCCTTCTGTGTTCAGTTTAACACATACAGATCTGAATAAGTGGCATATTCCCACACAAAAATCGTTTATGAATTTTACGTCAGAGTGTGTGTTTTGACATGAATAAATATTCATGGAACTGGAGGCACAACAGTTTTTCAAAAAGAAATATATAGTATAATAGAGAAGTAAGAGGAGAATGTTCTGCTCCCTTGATGTTACAGCAGAACTATGCTCATTCAACACAACATCACAATAATTAAATGGCTCACTGTGTTTTGCACACTTCACCCCAGCAAGGAATATACACAGATTAAACTGGAATTACATTAAGAAAGATGTTTTTAGTATTTTTACTATCAGACTTCCCATCATTACAGAAGAAAATACATCTTTCTTCTCCTTTCTGCTTTCCCTACCCATCCCTCCCATGAGTGTATACACACCCCGCATAAAACAGCAATGATTTGCTGATTGCAGCAGCAACAAAGATCAAATCCAAGCTCCTCGGTGCCTTATGACACTGGCTGTTCCTTTCTTCTGGAGTTCCTGCACATCTAATAGGAGAGCCTCACAGTGGGGCAAATGATAGGTCCAACTAACTGACACATGCAATAACAATCAAGTTCCTGAAATTGAGGCAGCACAATAGGAGACTATGTCAGAAATCCACAGGCAGAGAACTGGCCTTGTGTTCATTTTACCATGGTGATTAAAAAAAGGTAGACTTCCATAAATGGTTCTTTAATCCCAACTATTTCCATCTGTTTACTAGTGTGCATCAGTGGCTGCTCTCCATCATTTAAAACTGCAGATAGACACAACCTGGGAATAATTTGGCAGAACATCCCATCCCTCCCCCCTACCCAGCTGCCTCTCACTGATATCACAAATCTGGTTAACAGATTGGGGATCAATATCCACTCTTGGAAACAGTTTTTAATCAGCAGAAGTCGTTAAAAACAAAGTGGCAAGGAGCAATTAAGACCTTGATAATTCAACAGATGCTATTGTTTACAACACATACCATGGAAAAATTCAATATTCGCACTGAAACTCCTTAGAGGTGTAAATTAAATCAATGCATTATTTTTCTCTCCCAAAGAAATTCAACCAGATTTTGAATTAACAAAACTCTAGGTTGTAAAATAAAGTCAAAGCTAACTTGCACAGATGATTTCAACTTGCTATGAAGTTGATCCTGCTGATTTTCTTGTGATTCTACTTTAAAAATTCTTTGCTCCCATGCAGACCCCAACATTATTTACCTGTCATTCTAACTTTAACTGTAAACTAATTCATGCGCTACAGAAGCAGGGGATTTCAGTCAGGCTAGGAGGGCCAACTTTCATGATGTGACCTTTCTGCACAGTTGAGAAGCCTCCTGCAATTAACATACACAATTCATGAACCTGTAATAACACAAACATTTTCTCTGGTCCTAGTATGAGGTACAGTGCTGTAGCCACACGTCGTTGTGGTTCTTTGTACTGGCTATTGTCCAAATTTCCTTTGCTCAGTCACACTCTGGTTTATTTATTTTATTCCTTTGAGTTACTAAAATTCACAGAAAGATCAATACTTAAGACATTAATTTGTGTTTTTTTAAACATGGAAGGTCATTTGGACTATCAAGTCTGCAATGGCTCTCAAAATTTCCATCAGCCCCTTTCCTCCACTTACTGTAGGTCCATGTCATCTTTTCCGTCTGACATTGAATGCAAAAGGTTATCCAGAGTCACAATAGCAAACATACAAAAACCAGGCTCAGGATCAACCAGGCTACTGGAGAAGTGCATCAGCAGCACTACCTTCCAGCCATTACCCAAAACGAATGCAGAATAGTACAGTAACAGGCCCTTCAGCCCATGACATTGTGCTGACCTTTTAACCTACTCTAAGATCAATTTAATCCTTCCCTTCTATATCACTCTCCATTTTTCAATAACCCACGTGCCCATCAGAGAGTCTCTCCGGCATGGCTTTACGCTGGTGCTAGAAAGCAGCTTCTTCGAGCTTAACTGTGGAAGCAGCTGAATTTCTATCTTTAACGGCTCTTTTATTCCTTCTCAAGGAGGATGGGGTTCTGTCGCGGTCTCTCACCTACAGCTGCACTCCAGTTCTTTACGACAATGGCTCCTGCTACCATTTCTCAATATCGCAAGGATGCGGTTGAAAAGTCGAGTACACCCCAGGGATGCTGAGGGTCTGGTGACAAGCTGATTCCATGCCGGTGCCACTGACCGAGATAGTGAGGGAAGTTTGATGTCTCTGGGTCTGTACTTGCTCAAATTAACAATGATGGGGGCAGGGGAATCTCATTGAAACCTTCTGAATGTTGAAAGGCCTAGACAGAGTACATGTGGAAAGGATATTTCCCACAATGGTGGAGTCTAAAACAGATGCAAAAAAAATATTCAGCCAGATGGTGAATATGTGGAATTTCTTACCACAGGCAGATGTGGAGGCCAGGTCAATGGTTGTATTTAAGGCCTCTTTTAAAAATAAACCTACATTTGACATCTTATCCTCCACCAACATTAAAATTATGTCCTCTCACACCATCCATTGTTGTCCTGAGAAAAAAAGCACTCACTATTCACTCTATTAATTCCTTCTATGATCTTAAAACACTTTATCAAGTCACTGCTGGTTCTCCTTCATTCCAAAGAGCAGACCTAGCACACTCAACCTATCCTCGTATGACATGCTCTCTAGTCAAGGCAGCATCCTGGTAAATCTCCTCTGCACCCTCCCAAACATGGAAGTTTTAGAGAGAATCCATGAGATAACCAGAAGTGGACAATATACCAAGTGTGGTCCAACCAGAGTTTTATGCAGTTGCAACATTACTTCCCAGTTCTTGAACTCAATCCCCTAACTACTGAAGCCCAACACACCATTTGCCTTGTTAACCATCATATAAACTTGTGCAGCATCTTTGAGGGATTTGTAGATCTGGATCCTAAAGTACATCTGTTCCTCCCACTGCTAAGAATCCTACCTTTGCCCTTGTACTCTGCTTTAAATTCCACCTTCCAAGGCATATCATTTCTCACTTCTTTGGATTGAACTCCATCTGCCCTAGCCCAAAGCATTCCTGGAAGAGAACTAAATGGAGACTGTTACCATGCCGATTAGATACACAGTACAGCTATCTGATTGTAAATAAACCACACAGAGCACCAATTTACTTAATGATTGCATGACTACCTATTATCAGGACAGAACCCAGAATGCAAATTATAAATTCAGAGACAATTTTAAACAAATGACTCAAAGAACCTCAACATTTCAGCAGACATTTTGACTACACATAAGACTGATGTGTAATTATTAACGGGTGTGATTAAAACAAAAAGGGCAATTACTGCTGTTTATCAGTAATAGCAGACATCACACTGTTAGTAAGAGTCACCATAACAATTACACTTGAAACTGAAATTTCTTGGGGAAAGTTGAGGCCTCCATTCATCAGGGTCAACTATGGATGCTGCGTTCTTCCTGTCTACGTGATTCGCACACTGGTACACAAACCAGGCCAGTATGATATAGAGTGCAACCAGTGCCCATGCAGCAGGCTCCCCCCTCCACACAGGTGATGAATCCAAAGGAATAGCATAGACCATTTTGACATCAGCAGAGTCACAGTAGTTAAGACGTACAAAAAAGCTGGATGAACTCAGCAGGTCGGGCAGCATCCGCTCCATCGGATGCTGCCCGACCTGCTGAGTTCATCCAGCTTTTTTGTACATCTTAATTTGACCACAGCATCTTCAGTGCACTTTGCGAGTCACAGTAGTTACCAGTCGGCATTGAACTCAACGTTGAACTGCCTTAGGGGCTCTAGATCCAGACTTTACCTTTGGGTATCGCTGCAAGGCAGCGGAGGCTTGAGATCAGCTTTCCTTCTCCTAAATGAGTTGCCAATCATGGCTGACAAGCCCCACCTGACCAGACTGACTGGTTTTAAGATTCCTTTCCCATTTCTCCTCTCCTGACTGGAGAAAGAGAGCAGGTGTAAATATTAGGGGGACAAATTCACATGTGCTGAGTTCAACAAAATGACTACCACCACTGCAAAATCCTAGTGCAATAAATAGGGTTCAATGGCAATATGACTGGGGGAAGAAAATCTTTAAACAGAATCAAAAGCAAACAGGCTTTCAATTTTATTACAGTATCAGCACTTTTCCTTCACTTTAGGATTGTGGTAAAGCTTACTTCAATTAACTTTAGCTATTCTTCCTTCACATGTCATTCTACATAATGAGAATCAGTGTTCTGCTTTACAGTGAAACATTGAGCAGCACACACCCTTCGACCCACAATGTTATGCCAACCTTTTCACTACTTTAAGATCAATCTAACCCTTCCAACATTGGCAATAAAGGCAGTAAAAAAAAATGACGGGCATTCTAAGAGTTTCTTCAATGACCCTAATGTAGCTGTATGTATGACTGCCATTGGCAGGGGATTCCCCTCTGTAATCATTGCAACCACATCCTCAGCAGATGCAAGCACATGTATTTACTTAGAGATTCAGCACGTAAACAGGCCCTTCTGTCCAATGACTCCCATGTAACCAATTAACCTACTGACCTGTACCTCTTTGGAATGTGGGAGAAACTGACACAGTCACAGGGAACACACATAAAATGCTGGAGGAATTCAACAGGCCAGGTAGCAGCTATAGAAAAGAGTATGGTCAACGTTTCAGGCTGAGATCCTTCCATCAGGACTGGAGAAGAAAAAATGAGACAGAGTTAGAAGGTGGGGGAGGGGAGGAAGAAACACCAGGTGAAAGATGAAACCAAGAGAAGAGGAAATGGCGATAGTATGAACATCCAATCTCACAACAAACAACCGCAGAATTTGCCCTGGGTCATTAGTGTTGTAATAGTGTTACACTAACTGTTACACTAGTTGGATTCAATGGATAGGATTGGAAGCTCCACCCCATTTTTCCGTTCAATCCCAAATGAGAAAACTTGTGTTGGTTTCAAATCTACTCAGCAATCTGAAACTTTATCCAGAGTTATAAGGAACCATCTCACTACTTCTGGGCTGCTTTTGTGGATTCCAGTGATTTCTTAAGTAGAGGAGTGGGCAAGATAATTTTCCATGATGTGCATGGAGCATTCAGATACGCTGTGCTTTAAAGCATTAACAACATGGTATGTCTCAAGACACAGAAACCTGACAGCTTGGTCAATGAATCTATGATCCACTTTTTGCTGAGGTCAGGGCTCTCTGTTTCTTACATTTCCATTAAACCATATGCCGGCTGGTGTTGTAGTGGCATCAGTGCTGGACTTTGGGGCAAGAGGTCCTGAGTTCGAATCCGGCACGGTCTCCATCCATACCTGGGTTGTGTCGAGCCAGCAACTCGACCTCATAAAAATGAGAGGGATGGGTTTCAGATGCCCAAGACATGCCATACAATGAGCAATCACCAAAAAGATTGGTGCAAAAAACTTGTCATGATGGCACCCCAACAACTCCACCAGGAGTTAAAGGGGCACATACAAACACACACACTAAACCATGATCATTATTCAGCAAGGTTGTCATAGCCAATGGAGGGGGAGGTGGGGTTTTGGCCATGTGTCTCAGATAGCCTCTGACAATGAAGTCCAGCTCTTGGCCTTCATGTGGCTTAGTTACAAAGCCTGGCAGAATAATTTCTACTGACATGAGAATGGACAAAGGTGGGTTATTTAAAACTAGTCACTTTAGGCAGATGGGGCTCGTCAGCCATGGCTGGCACCTGGTAAGGCTCTGAAAACCTGCCCCAATCAACTGGTGGGAGTATTCAAGGACATTTCCAACCTCTCACTGCTATGAGCAGAAGTTCCCACTTGTTTCAAACAGGCAACAATTATATCCATGCCCAGGAAGAATAATGTGAGCTGCCTTAATGATTATTGTCCGACAGTGATGAAATGCATCGAGAGGTTGATCATGACTACACTGAACTCCTGTCTCAGCAAGGACCTGGACCCACTGCAACTTGCCTATCACCACATTGGTCAGCAGCACATGCAATCTCAATGGCTCCTAACACGGCCTTAGACAACCTAGACAACACAAACACCTATGTCAGGATGCTGTTCATCAATTATAGCTCAGCATTTAACACCATCATTCCCACAATCCTGATTGAGAAGTTGCAGAACCTGGGCCTCTGTACCTCCCTCTGCAATTGGATCCTCGACGTCCTCATCGGAAGACCACAATCTGTGTGGATTGGTGATAACATCTCCTCCTTGCTGACAATCAACATTGGTGCACCTCAGGGGTGTGTGCTTAGCCCACTGCTCTACTCTCTATATACCCATTACTGTGTGGCTAGGCATCTCAAATACCATCTATATAATTGCTGATGATACAACCATTATTGATAGAATCTCACATGGAGACCAGAGGGTGTACAGCAGTGAGATATGCCAACTAGTAGAGTGGTGTCGTAGTAACAACCTGGCACTCAACATCATTAAGATGAAAGAGCTGATTGCATACATCAGGTAGAGTAAGATGAGGGATTATAAGGAGAGAAAGTCAGCAGTTTCAAGTTCCTGGGTGTCATGATCTAAGGATCTAACCTGGTCCCAACATATTGATGCAGCTACAAAGAAGGCAAGACAGTGACTGTACTTCATTAAGAGTTTGAAGAGATTTGTTATGTCAACAAATACACTCAAAAACTTCTGTAGATGTACCGTGGAGAGCATTCTGACAGGCTGCATCACTGTTTGATATCAGGGGAGTGGGAGGGGGGGGGGCTGCTGCACAAGATTGAAAGAAGCTGCAGAAGGTTGTAAATCTAGTCGGTCCCATCTTGGGTACTAGCCTACAAAGTACCCAGGACATCTTTAGGGAGCAGTGTCTCAGAATGGCAGCGTACATTATTAAGGACCTCCAGTACCCAGGGCATGCCCTTTTCTAACTGTTACCATCAGGTAGGAGATACAGAAGCCTGAAGGCACACACTCAGCGATTGAGGAACAGCTTCTTCCCCTCTGCCATCTGATTCCTAAATGGAAACTGAAGTTTTGGACACTACCTCACTTTTTTTAATACAGTATTTCTGTGTTTGCACGTTTTTAAAATCTATTCAATATATGTGATTGATTTACTTGTTAATTTACTATGTTTTATTTTATTTTTTTCCCTCTCTGCTAGATTATATATTGCATTGAACTGCTGCTGCTAAGTTCACAAATCTCACATCACATGCTCATTCTGATGTCCCATATGGATCATGAAAATTTGAGGCTGTGTCTTGGTGGGCAACTTCCGATTCATTTCTTGATCTCTAGGAACCAAGGTCTTCTAGACCCAAGCTGCTAAGCCAATAAATAGACCAACCAAACCATATTTCCATTTGCGTTAAATTCCTTTAGTGTATTGTAACAGTTCTACACTCACCCAATTCTTTCCTAACTTTCAAATTTGCAGCCGATAAGAACTCAGTATGGTTTAATGTTCACTCACCAACTGATCTGCTGTATTGATACATCTCAGTGATTACATCCAAACACCTAGGTGTAAACAGCAGTAAATGGCAGATCATAACCATAGTTACTGCAGTGAATCACTGGTTAGGGTGAGGTTCAAGTTCAAGTCTTGACTGAACATACTGGTGATGAACATTCTACATAATCTAGATTTGGCACAAGGAATAAACTTGGCAAAACACAACATATTTAGTTGGAAATCTCAGGAACAGCAATAAACTTTGGAAGCAAGTTAAAACAATGAAAAGTATGTTGCTAGATGTACAAACAGATCAGGATTCTAATTTAGTTTTTCATAGTGAAATACTGCAGCTTCTGCAAATCTTTAAATATGAAGAGAAAATGCTGATTGTCCACAGGCAGGGCGGCATCTCCAGAGAGGAGAGCAAAAATAACATTCAAAGATGATTTTTCTCACAAAGTATCAGCATAAAAATGTTAACCCTATTTTTCCTCTCCACAGATTGCTGGATATTTCCAGCATTTTGTGTTTTATTCAAAATCATTCTTTCTTTATACACAGATCATGAACCAACTGAACTTCAAGTCTGGCATGTAATTGCTCAGTAATAGGCCATTCAGCCAACTACATCTGTACTGAACATGACACCAAATTGTACTGATCCCTTCTGCCTACACGTAATCCACATCTCTCCATATTCATCTGCTTACTTAAAACACTACCTACCACACTTTAAAAATCTATATGCTCTGCACATATCCTTTAAACTTTCTCCTTTCACCTTAAAGCTATGCTTTCTAAAACACAATATTCCTTTCTTGAGGAAAAAGATTCTGTCTATTCCACCTATGTCTCATCTGAAATGTTATAAATTTCTACCAGGACCCACCACTCTAGCCTTCAATGCTCCAGAGAAAACAATCCAAGTTTGTCAACCACTCCTTATAGTTTAATTTTCTAATCCAAGCAGCTTTCCTGTAAACCTCTTAAAACTTCTCAAAAGCTTCCAAATCCTTCCTGTAACATAGCAACCAGAACCATATGCAATACTTGAATGTGGCCTAACCAAATTTTCTTACAACTGCAAGATGACTTGGTGACTCTTACACTCCATGCCCTGAGCAATGAAGGCAAGCATGCTAAACACCACAAAATGTTACTGTGCAATTTCCATGCATAAATTTAGAACTGTGTTTCAGAAACTGATGGCATTTCAGAAAGGAGAATGACCCATGGGACACCCATTATTGGACTACACTTCACTATGCCATTTGGAGACTGGCTCAGTTCTGGCTTACAATTAATTCAGACATCAAAATGGCTGTACATTAAGTCAAAACAACTACATCTCCTAGTAGTCACCCTAAATCTGCCCCTTTAAGAGCAGAAGCAAATTAGCAATAGAAGGGGTGAGCAGTTTCAAGCTCCTGGGTGTCAAAACCTCTAAAGATCTATCCTGGGCCCAACATACTAATGCAGTTAAAAAGTCATGATAGATTTCATTAAGAGTTTGAGGAGAATTGGTTTGTCAAAGGTACTCACAAATCCCTCCAGATGGACCAGGGAGAGCATTCTAACTGGTTGCATCACTGCAAGGTATGGAGGGGCTACTGCACAGGTTTGGAGAAAGCTGCACAACGTTATAAACAACCAACTCCATGGTGGGCACAAGCCTCCCCAGCATCCAGGACCCCTTTAAAAGGCAGCACCCATCAGTAAGGACACTATCATCCAGGACATGCCCTCTTCTCATTGCTACCATCAAGGACGTGGCACAAGAACTTGAAGACACACACTCAACATTTCTGTAACAGCTTCTTCCCCTCTGCCATCAGATTATTGAATGGACAATGAACCCATGAACACAAAATGCTGGTGTTATGCAGCAGACCAGGCAGCACTCATAGGAAGAAGTAAGGTCGACGTTTTGGGCCGAGACCCTTCGTCAGGACTGACTGAAAGAAGACAAAGGGTCTCGGCCCGAAACATCGACTGTACTTCTTCCTGTAGATGTTGCCTGGCTTGCCGCTTTCCACCAGCATTTTGTGTGTGTTGCTTGAATTTCCAGCATCTACAGATTTCCTAGTATTTGACTATTTCCTCCCCTCTCATTTTGCACTATTATTTAATTTGATTTGTTATGTGAGTAAAATTGATACAAATATAAACAAATATATATTACATATTGCAATGTACTGTTGCCGCAAAACAAATTTCATGTGCGAGAGATATTAAACCCAATTCAAAGTTCTGAAACGAAATAGAACTCTCTTGGTGGATGAGTGAAGGGGTAAAACAAACACACTGTCCATACCCACGGATCAGGACAGCATCACGCTTGGACCACTGTGGCATTCACTTAAGTTGCTTGTAGAGGTCCACCAACCAACAACATCAGCACAACACTGAAACAGCAGAGTACATCTTTCTCTCGCCAACAACGTTCATATCACTCAGGGACTTGGCATGCATCTTTTGTGTGACGATGTTTACTGCCATTTTATATGTGTTATTTGAAGCTTTGTGCTGTGTATGACCATTGGTAATGAGTTTTGGACTTGGCCCTGGAGGAACACTGTTTTGTTTGGCTGTATTCATGGATGGTTGAATGTCAATTAAACTTGACCTTGAATATGAGCAGAGGGATCATACAGCTAATCATGTCAGTGTCAGACCTTGAGAGAGCAAGCCAAATAATTCCACACTCTCCTATTCTCTTTCCCCAAAGGACTGAAATTTTCAACTTGCAACATACAAATCCAATTACCTTTTGCAAGCTCTTACATACATTACAACTAAGATAGCACTTGGAAATATACTGAACTGGTTCTTAAGCTATGTTGCAATTTTACAAAACACTGGATAGGCTGCATTTGGAGTATTATACACAGTTCTGGCTACCATATTATAAGGAGGATGTAATCATACTGGAAGGTGCACAGGGGAGATTCACTGGTATGTTTGCATGGAAATGAGGACTTTAGTTATGCAGAGAGACTGGATATGCTATGTTTTTCTTTTCACTGACGTGAAGGAAGCTAAGGGTAGATAATCAAAATTATTACCCCATTGTAAGAGGCAAAAAGGGTTAGAATGGATAGGTGAGGTGGTCAGCATAAGATATTATAAATCAACCAAACCAGATGGAGTGTGTGGCCTAATACTTTTGTTATGTTGTATAGTTATAAACTTGATGGGCTGAAGTGCCCATCTCTATGCTGTACAACTCCATGGGACAATCTGTGACTGTCTACAAAGTTCTGCACACTGTATATCTGCTTCACTTAAACATGAGTGCATTTTAGATCATCACAATTCAGTATAATAAATTAATCCTTTAATTTCTAGTCTGAAAAATTTGCTCGTCACACAGTGCTTCAGATAAATATTACATCCAGTTCCAACCATGAGGAAAATGAGATATTCTGCTCTGGAAATAACAAAAGATTAACAAGATAGAAAAGCTATGGTTATGTTACTGGACTATAAATCTAGTGATATGAGCTCAAAACCTACAAGGAGGGTACCTGGCCTGTTTCTGTGCTGTGCAAGTATAATTCTGTGATTCACCAATAGGCCTTAGAGAAAGAAATCTGAACTACATTAGATTCCAGGGCAACGTGCTCGATTATAAACTGTCTTCAGTTTTAGAAGACTGTTGTTTTCTAACAATAGTTAGAAAACCAGTCACACTAAGAATGGAGGAGTAAGCAAGAGTTAATGGAAATTGCTGCATTTTGTGAGGATTCATCTTGAAGATAGTGTTCAGTGAGATACCACTAGTCCATATAGAATGACCAATGTGTGAAATAAGTTTCTAAACTTCGAGTTCAAAGCCCTCTCCACAAGAAGTAAAAGAATAAAAATGAGACAGCACACGCTAAAACCTAGAACTAAAACAGAATAATGGCATATTATGATGATAGAAGATGATAATGGGGAAAAGAAACTAGTTACACTGACTCTTCATAAGGGCCGCAAAACATCCAAAGCTCAATAACATGTCCTAAGCTGGTCATCTATAGTATCTCAGACCTCTTAAGTGACAACTTTTCTCTGCCAGGGCAGACTATTTGCTGAATACAATATCAAACGGGTGACCTTGTAGAAAAATGCAGAAATCAAATGGCTTCGATGAAATGACAGAAGCCACTTGACAAATTTACCCTCCATACCTGATGACTCAAAGCAATTTAATTTGTTGGATACTTCTGATGTTTTCAAATTCCCTTGCTTTCTAGATTGTAATCAACAATTTCTGAAACTAAAGTCAAGTTGGAAGCTGGTTATTGAATAACGAGAGGGCATCATTATCAGGTGATTGTAGGAAAGAATGAGGGCGATGTCAGAGATAGGCTTCTTTACCAAGTGTGGTGTGCCTCAACAGGGTCAACCCACGCAAGGCTGCTGGACCAGACAATATTCCTGGTAGAGTGCTCAGAGGATGTGCAGACCAGCTAGCAGATGTCTTCACTGACATTTTCAACATCTCCCTGAGCAACGCCACCGTTCCAACATGCTTCAAGGCCGCCACCATCGTCCCCGTGCCGAAGAAGTCTTCAGTGTCCTGCCTCAATGACTACCGTCCCGTTGCACGCACATCCATCATCATGAAGTGTTTCGACAGGCTCATCATGAGGCACATCAAGACCCTGCTGCCCCCCTCACTGGACCCCCCGCAGTTTGCATACCATCCCAACTGCTGAACAGATGACGCCATTGCCATCACCCTCCACTTGGACAAATAAAAGACACGCATGTTTGAATGCTGTTTATAGACTTCAGTTCAGGATTCAACACAATCATCCCTCTGATTGGAAAGCTTAGCCTACTGAGCCTGAACACCTCCCTCTGTAACTGGATCCTAGACTTCCTGACTGGGAGACCTCAGTCAGTCTGGATCGGGAGCAGCATCTCCAACACCATCACACTGAGCACGGGGGCTCCCCAGGGTTGCTCAGTCCACTGCTGTTCACTCTGCTGACCCACAACTGTGCTGCAACACACAGCTCAAACCACATCATCAAGTTCGCCGATGACATGACCGTGGTGGGTCTCATCAGCAAGAACGATGAGTCAGCTTACAGAGAGGAGGTGCAGCGGCTAATGGACTGGTGCAGAGCCAACAACCTGACTCTGAATGTGAACAAAAGAAATGGTTGTTGACTTCAGGAGGGCACAGAGCAACCACTCCCCGCTGAACATCGACGGCTCCTCAGTAGAGATCGTTAACAGCACCAAATTTCTTGGTGTTCACCTGGTGGAGAATCTCACCTGGCCCCTCAACACCAGCTCCATAGCAAAGAAAGCCCAGCAGCATCTCTACTTTCGGCGAAGGCTGAGGAAAGTTCATCTCCCACCTCCCCCCATCTTCATCACATTCTACAGGGACTGTATTGAGAGCATCCTGAGCAGCTGCATCACTGCCTGGTTCGGAAATTGCACCATCTTGGATAGCAAGACCCTGCAGCGGATAGTGAGGTCAGCTGAGAAGATCATCGGGGTCTCTCTTCCCACCATTACAGACATTTGCATTACATGCTGCATCTGCAAAGCAAACAGCATTATGAAGGACCCCACGCACCCCTCATACAAACTCTTCTCCCTCCTGCCATCTGGGAAAAGGCACTGGAACATTCAGGCTCTCACGACCAGACTATGCAACAGTTTCTTCCCCCAAGCTATCAGACTCCTCAATACCCAGAGCCTGGTCTGATACCAACTTACTGCCTTCTACTGTGCCTATTGTCTTGTTTATTATTCATTATAATGCCTGCACTGTTTTGTGTACTTTGGGTACAGACCTGGGTAGGTCTGTAGTCTAGTGTAGTTTCTCTTTTTGTGAGTTGTTTTTACGTAGTTCAGTGTAGTTTTTGTACTGTTTCATGTAGCACCATGGTCCTGAAAAACGTTGTCTCTTTTTTACTGTGTTCTATACCAATTATGGTTGAAATGACAATAAAAAGTAACTTGACTTGGGTTCATGGAACACCCTGCCAGTGGTGGTGATACAGGCAGATACATGAGGGATAAACATGACAGTCTACAGATTCTGGAAATCCAGCAAATCAAAAACACAAAAAATGCCGGAGGAACTCAGCAGGTCAGGCAGCATCTATGGAAATAAATCAACAGTTGATGTTTTGGGCCAAGACACTTCTTTGAGTCTGAGAAGGAAGGGAGAAGACACCAGAAAAAAAATTTGCGGGAAGGGAAGAAGGCTAGCTGGAAGGTAACAGGTGAAGCCAAGTGGGTGGGAAAGGTCATAGACTGGAGAAGAATCTGATAGGAGAGCAGAGTGGACCATAGGAGAAAGTGATGGAGGAGGAGGTGACCAAGGGGGAAGTAAAAGGCAGATGAGAAGAGGTAAAATGTCAGAGTGGGGAATACTCATGCCATCAAATTGGAAGCTAACCATTAGGGACATTCAGAAATTCTCAATAGGCACATGGAGGCAGAGGGAAGAATTAAAATGATCTGACAGGTTGAAAGGTCAGCACATCGTGAAGGGTCTGTGCTGTGCTGTATCGCTCTAGCTTCCAAAAATTTGAATGGTATAATTATTTGGTAATAAAATTTGTAGATGGTATTAAAAAAGGTTCAATGAGTATTTTCAAAAAAATTGACATAATTCAGGCTCCATTACAGTCAAAATCATGTGGACCATTATGACCACACTGACTTCTGCGCATCCAATAACCCAAGATCCTATTTTATGCCACCTACGTTTCCATCAATTTCTACCATTCACCTCCACACCAAGAACAGTTTACAGTGGTCATTTAACTGACCAACCTACACATCTTCGGGACATGGAAGGAAGCTTCCCAGGAGAAACGCCAGTGTCAAAGGGAGAACAGGTAAACTCCACAAAGACAGCATCAGAGGTCAGTGTTATAAAGCATCCAGAAGCTGTTTTTACTATCTGCACCAGTCCACTGCCCTAACATACTCTGACTTAGTAAATTCACTGCATTCCCACTTATCTGTCTTTTTGAACCTTCAACTTAAGCGATACTTTGTTCATTTCTTCCATGGTCGGTCCCAAACCTGGCTGTGAAATGAGAAGGTTGGGAATGGGGCTAGCAACCCCATACCATAAAAACCCCGGGGCACAGAAATGAGAAGGTTGGGAATGGAGCTCGCAACCTCATACCATAAAAGCCCTGGGGAACAGAAATGAGAAGGTTGGGAATGGAGCTCGCAACCTCATACCATAAAAGCCCTGGGGAACAGAAATGAGAAGGTTGGGAATGGAGCTCGCAACCTCATACCATAAAAGCCCTGGGGAACAGAAATGAGAAGGTTGGGAATGGGGCTCGCAACCCCATTCCATAAAAACCCTGGGGAACAGAAATGCCAACAGAAGCTCCAAAGACCTCATCCCAGGAGAGGAAAAACATGAAAGACTGGCCCAGCACAGAGGAATCCGGTGAGCTGTTGTTAGCAATCTGTGCCCCAGTAGGGGTGATGACCTTAAGATGAAGAATGCCATGTTCAGCTTCCTGAACAACAGTCATTTTTCCAAGGTTGTGGATTTTGTCAATGGCAAGAACAAAAATGGTGCCATCACACAAAAAGATGAGCACTGCTCCACAGTCTGATAACATCACTACAACTGCGGCCTCTTCACATCTACCAATTCTGAATCAAACAGCTTCATCTTCTCAGGCTTGTTCTCCATCAGTTCGAAGTGGAACAGTTTTCCTGCATTGTATACTGCAGCTGGCCAGGAGTCACACTATTTAGATGACAAGTGTTGTGTCTGAAGAGTATTGCTGAAACAAGATCTATGGAAGTTAACTCATTGCAGAGGGATGCCCAAGGTTTTCCTTCACAGGGGTATTTCATTGTATGCAGCTTCACAAATACAAAGCTCGTATCTGAAGCATTTGCAAAACATCCCTATATCTCCTTTTTAAAGAAACTTCACCTTCATGACTACATGAAGCTTTACTCACATCTGCAGCTGTGGCCTGCAGCCATCAGCACTTGCCCGAGTGCAGAACTGGTTCCGTGGCTGTGGCCTGCAGACATCGCTGAACTGGCTCTGTGATTGTGGATGTGTTTTCAGGGACTCTGCAGTTCATATTGTGTCTTCTTTGTTTATTTTTGTTTATCGTTTGCATTTATTTTTTCCCTCCGCACAATAGCTGTTGAGTGACTTTGTTGTGTAGGGTTTTTTACCTAACACCACTTCCCTACTAACATGTATTTCTCTCAGTTCCATCTCACTGGACCCTCGGTCCCCTACTATTTCCGGAAGATTATTTATGTCCTCCTTAGTGAAGGCAGAACCAAAGTAGTTATTCAATTGGTCTGCCATGTGCTTGTTCCCCATGATCAATTTACCTGTTTCTGACTGTAAGAGACCTACATTTGTCTTAACCAATCTTTTTCTTTTCACATATCTATAAAAACTTCTACACAGTCAGTTTTTATGTTCCCTGCCAGCTTTCTCTCATAATCTTTTTTCCTTTTCCTAATTAAGCCCTTTGTCCTCCTCTGCGGGACTCAGGTGTGCCGCTTTTTCTGGCTAATTTGTATGTTTCTTCTTTGGACTTGATACTATCCCTAATTTCCCTTGTTAGCCACAGGTGCACTACCTTCCCTGGTTTATTCTTTTGCCAAACTGGGATGAACAACTGTTGTAGTTCATCCATGCGATCTTTAAATGCTTGCCATTGCATATCCACCGTCAACCCTTTAAGTATTATTTGTCAGTCTATCTTAGCTAATTCACGTCTCACACCTTCAAAATTACCCTTCTTTAAGTTCAGAACCTTTGTTTCTGAATTAACTATGTCACCCTCCATCTTAATGAAGAATTCATATTGTGGTCACTCTTACATAAGGGGCCTTGCACAACAAGATTGCTAACTAACCCTTCCTCATTGCTCAATACCCAGTCTAGAATAGCCTGTTCTCTAGTTGGTTCCTCTACATGTTGGTTCAGAAAATCAACCTGCATACATTCCAAGAAATCCTCTTCCTCAGCACACTTAACAATTTGGTTCACCCAATCTATATGTAGATTGAAGTCACCCATTATAACTACAGTTCCTTTATTGCACACATTTCTAATTTCCTGTTTAATGCCATCCCCAACCTCACTACTACTGTTAGGTGGCCTGTACACAACTCCCACCAGTGTTTTCTGCCCCTTAGTGTTATGCAGCTCTACCCATATCGATTCCACATCCTCTAGGCTAATGTCCTTCCTTTCTATTGTGCTAATCTCCTCTCTAACCAGCAATACTACCCCACCTCCTTTTCTTTCCTGTCTATCCCTCCTGAATATTGAATATTCCTGGATGTTGAGCTCCCATCCTTGGTCACCCTGGAGCCATGTCTCTGTGATCCCAACTATATCATATTCATTAATAACTATCTGCACATTCAATTCATCCACCTTGTTACGAATACTCCTCGCATTGACACACAAAGCCTTCAGGCTTGTTTTTACAACACTCTTAGCCCTTATGTTGAAAAGTGGCTCGTTTTGCTTTTTGCCCTGGTTTTGCCTGCCTGCCACTTTTACTTTTCACCTTACTACTTTTTGCTTCTACCCTCATTTTACACCCCTCTGTCTCTCTGCACTTGTTCCCATCCCCCGCCACATTAGTTTAAAGCCTCCTGAACAGCAGTAGCAAATGCTCCCCCTAGGACATTGGTTCCAGTCCAGCCCAGTTATGCTGCATTATGTTTGCAGTATTATGAAAGCTTATGTTGCATTGGTTTGATTATTGGTTTGGTTTAAAAGACAAAACAATTGATAAATGATGATTGGGAACAATCAAGTTTAAAAGCTACACTGGCAAATTCCAGAACACACCAGTAACAATTCCCAAGTTGTCCTCTGTTTTCCTCTCCAGGGCTCCTTAATCAATTACTCTGCAGAAATAATAATGGTATTGGATAACTCTACCAAATAGAATGAGTCAGCTAAAACTTTGACCAACTTCTATAGAGTGTGCAGTGGACAGCATATTGACTGGCTGCACCATGGCCTGATATGGAAAGCCCCTGAATTAAAATCCCACAAAAAAGTAGTGAATATGGCCCAGGTCATCACAGGTAAAGACCTCGATACTATTCAGCGCATCTACACACAAAGCTGTCGTCAGAAAGCAGCACCACCCAGGTCATGCTTTCTTCTCACTGCTGCCATCAGGGAGGTGGTACAGGAGCCTCAGGACTGACACCACCAGGTTGAAACAGTTGTTACTCCTCAACTATAAGGCTCTTGAAGCAGGAGGGGATAATTTCACTCATTTTCACTTGCCCCATCACTGAAATGTTCCCATAACCTATGGACTCACTTTCAAGTCCAAGGACTCTTCATTATAATACTAAATAATTACAATACAATACTGTATTGGCACATTGGTTGTTCGTCTGTCCTGTTGGGTGTCGTCATTCATTGATTCTATGGTGCTCCTTGTATTTACTATGAATGCCTATAAAAAATTAACATCTGGGTTGTATCTGGTGATGTGCAAGCAAAATTGACGATAAAATTACTTTGAACTTACAGCAGGCCTATTTGCAGGATTGTGTTAACTGCACAGCATCATGAAGGAGTTCTACTCCAGTTATTGGGCAAAGACAATACTTTGATCTAACTTCCTTCTTCTGAAAATACAGTCTCCTTCCTTCAGCGATATTTGAATATATGGCCTTTGAGCTGCCAGCTGCTGCACTGGAGGCCTGACATTTGTAGCTGTTGCTTTTTCTGCACATTCCGAGGATACATTGTTCCTTTCCTGCAAGAAGCCACTCCCATAATCCACGAACAAGCACCACTGAAACAGCATTGGTCCCTCCGCACCATTGCCTTAAAGGTGTGCTTTGAACGAAGTATTTCATAGATTGGCTAGAGGTACTCAAATGGATTAATTAATTGCTATTACATATCCCTCTGATATTTAACACAAGAAGCCAATCATTATCAAACTCATGAAATCCACTTTAATAAAATTAAATTCAAAGTATGCTACACTGGAAAAGGATAAGAGTAATCTTTCAATATTAATATTTTGTTATGTAAAAAATGAGTGGAGTACCCATCAGCCAATCAAATATGCAAATTTCTGTGAAAGATCTCATGGTTTGCTTTTTTTTAAAAACAGGAACATATAATGTAAATGAGAAGACAGATATGGGAAATCAGAGGCAGAGGCGGCCTTAAAACCAAAAGATGATGGGGAGGACAAATATACACAAGTGCTTCTGTGGTTCATATTAATTCTGCAGAACTTCCTCAGCTATTCATCTTATTTCTATAAAAAGAGCCCATCTAGTTATCCACACAGATCGTGGTCTTCTGGGTAGGAAGTCAAGGATCTAATGCAGAGGGATGTACTGAGGCCAGGTCCCAAGAACAGCAGTGAGAGCTGCCCTAATAGCTATTGGCCAGTAGCGTTCACATCCATAGAGATGAAATGCTTTAAGTTGTTGGTCATGGCTAGAATCTACTGCGACCTCAGGACCTGGACCAACTGCAATTTGCTTATCGCCACAATAGATTTACAGTGGACACGATCTCAGCGGTCTTGGATCACCTGGACAATAAAAACACTTATATCAGGTTGCCATTCATTGGCTATAGCTTAGCGTTTAACACCATCATTCCTACAGTCCTGATCGGAAAGCTACAAAGCCTGGGCCTCTGTAACGAGAGGATTGGTCAGTGGCAGTTCATTATTAACCACATTAGCAATGGCCCTGTATCAGACATTGGCCACACCAGAGAAGAAGAACAAGTTTTCTTCACTGAAGTACTTTAGTTCTTCATGGTAATCTGACTGTAATTATTGACCTTTTCCCCAATCCTTTGCTCCATTACATCAACTGCTTATCTTCTACATTCTATTCTCAATAGATCAATACTCAACTCAAAAAAGCAGCATTGGCAACAATCTACTCATTGCTTTGGCAGAAAACCCTTTAGCAGAAAATTGTGCTTGACCAAGGGAAATAAATGAAAGAGATCTCAACATAAACAGCTATAGAAAATGTAGAATCAATAACTTACAAAGTTCAGCAATGATAAATGAACTTTGACATGTTCCTAGCAAACAATAACATATTCCTTAATAATCATTCAGATCTTGCTTCAGGCTCGCAAGGGGCCATGTTTCCATCTAAAATATATTATGGTATTGATTTGTGCAGTGTTTGCTTTTAATCTAATCAGAAGCAAGAGCATTGACTGCAAATTTAATTATGTGATGCTTACTTGAAATGTAGGTCCTTAAAAGTAAAATGGGTCTCTACGATGCCTGTGGTCTTGACTCTGGTCCGCAGTACATCCTGCTGGGTGGGGATGTAATCAGATCTTGCTATCCTTTCAAGATCATTCAGATAACTGTTTAAAAAAAAGCAACAGAAGGTCCAAATTAATTATCCAGTGCTCAGAAGGCAATACAAAATAAAAATACACTAATTTTTCAGAATGGACTACTGCAAATATGAGAAATTCAACAAAATGATGGATCATATGATGTGCTCCTATGTTGGATATAACACTAGTGAGAAATGGGTAAATGAAAGAAAAAGCAATTCTTCACAAGTAAACTATCAACCTCTTTTAGCACTGACTGACCCACTCACCACTTTCCTTAACAACCCCAGTGGCCTGTTTCTACAACATTGGAACAGAGTTGAGATGCAAGATTATTTGACCTCCACTCTTGTTCAAGGTGGTTACAGTTAGAGGCCCATGAAAATTCTGCAAACCCAGCTTTTTTTCTATCTGCAATAAGTATCCATTTTCAAATAAGTGCCAGGGGTTAGCTGATCTTTGCTAAAGAGGAAAGCGCACTGCAGTAACTTCACAATGCAGTAATGTCACGAAGTTGAATGAAGTCCACGTTCTTAACTGCAACATTAGGCACTCTAAGTTTCTGAATAAAGGTACACATGCTTGTTATGATTTCAATGAAATGTAAAGGAACTTCCAAGCAACAAATGGGATTAATCCAAATGAATTTCATTAAAATTTACTCTTAAAATTGAAAATAAATCCAGAAAATCATCACCAACTGCTCTACTCTCAACCAGCAGCAAAGTGAAAGAATTACAAGCCTGGGGAGAAATGATGTGGATGCTGACAAACCCTGCCCTCAGACACCTGGCAAGGTCATTTGATTCCAAACAATTGGTTTATTGATCATTACAGAATGGATCTCTGGTGCTTCCTGCTCCCTCCCCCTTGTTCCAACCCATGATTCCCCTCTCCCTGCACCCTTCCCACTGTCAGTCCACAATAGAGACCCATATCAGAATTAGATTTTTGCACAGTGCTGTATGCTGTTAACTATGTCACCAAACTGCTCATCAATGACCAGTGTGAGCTTTGCCAGCACATTACCACAGCCTTGGTCCAAACAGGGAGCAAAGAACAGAGACCTTTAGCCCAGCTGCATATTCAAGATCAAGTCCTTTAATGTCAAGGATAAATAATTGTGTACAATATCAGTCTCCCTTCCCAGGGAAGAATAAACTTGTTTTGAATTCATCAGGTTGGCTCCCGAGGTAGCAGAGGATAGATAACAGGAAAGAATATGTCAGCCTTTGTTCTCCTGAGTTCAGAACAAACAGAGGCAACTTCATTGAAGTGTATAAATATATAATGGGCTCAACAAGGTAGAAGATGGAACTAAGTGCCACCATCTCAAAATAAGAGGCAGGCCATTAGGGACTAAAAAGAGAATTATTTTGAGAAGCAGTAAATATTTAGAAGTCTGCAGAGAATTAGGCATTGAGGTTGATTCAAACAGATTGATAGACCTAAGTACATTAAACAAATATGGGAACAATGAGATAAAAGAACAATTACTATCTTGCTAAATGACAAAGGCTAAGTGAGCTGAATGGATAATTCTTGCTTCTATTTCATTTGCTTTCCTCCAAGGTGCAACCCACACTGATTGGAAAGTACAATGCCGGTTGGTCAGCAGTGGACCTAAATTCTGGAATTTCCAATCCTTCAACACAATAAAAGCAAAATCCTGAAGTGGCTCAAGGTAGCGGCTCACTACCACCTTTTCAACAGCAATTAGGGATGAGCAACACATGTTGGTCTGACCAGCAAGGCCAATGACCCACACAAAAAAAATCTTACAAAGTAATCAATTTTAATACTTGAAGGAACTTGCAGAATAATTAACCATCAGTGGTCATCAAAATTGTGATTACAAGGAAAGGTCTGAAGGTGTAGGTTTGTACTCCATTGGAGATTTAGATTAGATTCAACTTTATTGTCATTGTGCTAAGTACAGATACAAAGCCAATGAAATGCAGTTAGCATCTAACCAGACATGCAAAGAATAGTGTTATTTACAAAATAACTGCAAATAAAAAGTGCTACAGCACACAAATATTAAAGAACTGAGACAGTCCAATATGGGTGTGCTGTGATGTGAGGTTCAGCAGGGTCACAGCCTCAGGGAAGAAGCTCTTCCTGTGCCTGCTGGTGTGGGAGTGGAGGCTCCTGTAGTGCCTACCGGTTGGGAGGAGAGTAAAAAAGTCCATGGTTAGGGTGAGATGCATCTTTGATAATGCTTTTCACCTGCCCAGGCAGCATTTATGGTAGATGTTCTCAATGGTGGCCAATTGGGTGCCGATAATCCACTGGGCAGTTTTCACCACATGCTGGAATGCTTTGGGGTCCGATACAGGACAATTGCCATACCACACGGTTGGTGAGTATGCTCTCAATGGTACAGCGGTAAAAGTGTGATTAGAGTGATGATTGAACCATGCAAGATCTCTAAGGTCTAGACAGCATGGATGTGGAGAGGATACTGGAGATGTAGACAAGGGTTCTCTGCCTGAAAACAAATAACCCTTTTAAGATTAAGATGAGGCAAGATCTCTCAAAGGATCATAACTTTTCGACTTCTTCATTAAAGGAAAGTGAAAATGAATATTTAAAGCAGCTTCTTATCTTGGCTTCTTCCCATTCCTTTCCAGTCCTGATGAAGGGTCTGGAAAGGAATGGGAAGACTGTTCATTCCTCTCCATCGGGGCTGCCAGACCTGCTGAGTTCTTCCAGCATTTTACGTTTGTTTCGCTGGATTTCCAGCATCTACAGAATCTCCTGAATTCAAGGCAGAGACATACAATTCACCCTCTCAGAGAATGAAAGACTAGGGTGGCTAGGTATTACTTCAGAGTTGAGGTTATATTCAGATCAGCTGTGATCTTATTGAATGATGGATTAGGCTCAATCAGCTGACTCCTAATTCACGTGCTTGTATCAAACTGAACTAGTAACCTTAATTTAGCATCTTACTTGAAACTAGCTGCTGAGGTAGCCGAACCACGTCACAGTGTATGGCAATGTCAGGCTGGATTATAAACTGGTCTCAAAAGGAGACAAAACTACAACTTGCTGACTCATGAGCTTTTCCCAGTATGCATCAAATGTTTCACTGTGCCGTGGGATGTGAATCTTATTGCAGCCAAGGTGAGACACTTTCACAAAGAGAAACAGGGATAATTTATCCTGGACTTGGCAATGATTCTCTTGCTCTTTGCTTCTGGCCAAATTGCAGTGGCCTAAGTTCCAATTACTAGGCCATATAATGAACGAAGCATAACTGGCATAACCAAACAGGAACCACCAGCAGAAAGAGCACCTCTGCTTTACCTTACATCCTTGCAATCCTATCTTAACTACACAGATTTTCAAGAACTTTCATCAAATTTAAGCCAGGCTGGATATGAGTTTCAAGTTCAATTGTCATTCAATCATACCCACGAACACAGCCAAGGGAAACACTGTTTCTCTGGGGCCAAGGTGCAAAACACAGTACCAACAGTCACACAAAACACACAGAAAATAGTACATATAATTATGATAGAAGAAAAACAGTAATAATTTTGCCCAAGTCCCTGAATGTCATGGCCTGTAGATTAATGGTGCATGGATGTTGTCCTGGAGCCATGTTTCTGCAAGAACAAGCTTGGATTAGTCTTCACGCGTGTAAGTGCAGCCGTGGACTAACACAGACCAGCTTGTCTCCCACCAAGCAAACACTACTGGGCAGCACAAATGGAAAGGGCCAGCCCCCAACCAATATGCCACACACCACAGGTTTTCTGCCAGCTTCTCATTAAAACTGTACATTTGTAAGCAATGTGTGTTTGCGCCAACAATCAATTTGAAATCTTGGATTTTACCCAGTTACAGAATGTGCACTTGGGGAGCAAAAGATCTGAATGCAACTTGTTTTGGATATCAACCAATAAAACAAATGAGCTTTCTGGCACACATAATCGGGACACACAATCAATGATACTGAGGAATTACTAAAGGACAGAGGGACCTTGATGTATACGTGCCCAGATCCCTGAAGACTGCCATACAGGTTGGTAAGGATGATTACAAGCCACAAGGGATACTTTTCATTAGCTGGGATAGAGAATAAAAGAGCAGGGAACTGATTATGTAAGTCACGGCTGGAGGATTCACTGTAGTTTTGGTTGTCACATTATAGAAAGGATACACAACCTCAGAAGAAAGGGATGTGCCTTTAAAACTGTGAGGGCGATGTACCTGTGGAATTTGTTGCTACAGAAGGTGGTGCAGGCCAATTCACTGGGTACATTTAAAGCAGAGATTGACAAGTGCTCGAATATTAAGAGGGGTTAAAGGCTACAGAGAGAAAGTGAGAGAATGGGGTTAATCTTTTTTAAATCATAAGTCAATGGTGTGCAGGCTCAATGGGCTGAATGGCCCAATTCTGCTTGCATATCTTATTGTTTTATGTGAACAGTCTGGAATGTGTGGAATGGAAATTTACCAGAATGTTGCCAGAGATGAGGTGCTTTACCTCTGAGAAAAGAACGGCTAGACTGGGTATCTTTTGTTGAAACAGAAGCTTGGGGAAAGGAGGGATGTTAATTTGATTGAGGTATACAAAATCATGATGGACATAAATAGGGTAGACAACAAGAAACATCCCCCCTAGCTGCAGAGATATTACTTTAGTCAGAGGGTGGTAAATCTGTGGAATTTGTTGCCACGAGCAGCTGTGGAGGCCAAGTCATTGGTGCATTTAAGGCAGAGATAGATAGGTTCTTGATTAGCCAGGGCATCAAAGGGTATAGAGAGAATGCAGGAGAGTGGGGATGTCTGGAAGAATTGGATCAGCCCATGACTGAATGGCGGAGCAGACTCAATGGGCCGAATGGCCCACTTCAGCTCCTGTATCTTATGGTCTTATCTTCGGCTGTAGTTTTAAGATGCAAGACAATGCCTATACACTAGGTGGAGGGAGGGGAGATCATTTAAATCTGTTCACTTTAAGTAATCAGGTATTGAAGGCAGACTGCAGTCAGGTTGTTGAATGTCTTCTCCCACACTTCTTCAAAGCATAGTGTGCTGTGATGGACACCGGCTCCCAAGCCACAAGCTCCCTGACTAGTTAACAAGCTCCCAAACAAATAATCTCACTCACTTTTGTACAGGACACCCAGACAGCTGAGAGACCTCCTACTAGTCTTGCTCCTCCCTCCCCCGCAAGCAAGGGGAAAGAAACCTAGGCGGAGTGTGGTTCACTAACTGAACGCAGAGTCTCAGGGGACAGGGGCCACTGATTGGGGAGTTTCTGGAAGCTTAAATTTACTGCAAACTACTGAAGCACAGTGCCAATTAAGCAGCCTGCCCAGCTCCCAGTGGTTCTATCCTGCTTTCACACCCAACTCCAACTATACATGCTCAAAAAGTTACTTGAAAACAATCTCACTATTTTCATGTCACATTATAATAAAATCACATTGAAGGTGGCCTAGTAGGGTACGAGGCATGCCTTTGCCTCTCAGAAGAATAACAAGAGCACTAAGAGGGACGCTGGATTCATTAACATTAACAGACATGTCTTGCAATGCATGCCTGACGTCCGGCCTACGTGCAGATCCACTTGCTTCAGACAGAGCCTGTAAATTTATTACCATGGAAACGTTCAAAATGGGAAGAGAATTAAAACAATCTACAGTAACCATCTATTAATCACACCATCCGACTTTGTTGCCCATTTCTAGACTTTTCTTTCAGACCAAATGTTTCCTCCATCAAAAGCTCCAAAAAAACTGTTTCAACAAGTATTTCTACAAGTTTTGGAATTGCATATTATGTCTGTAAATTCAAAGTCCAAAAGTTCAAAGGAAATTTATTATCAAATGCCCTGCCAGCAATGGCGGTAGAGGCGGGATACAGTAGGGTCTTTTAAGAGATTCTTGGATAGGTACTTAGAGAATAAAAAATAGAGGGCGATGAGGTAGGGAAACTAGGCAGTTTCTAGATGAGGGTGCATGGTCGGCACAACATTGTGGGCCGAAGGGTCTGTAATATGCTGTAGATTTCAATCTTCTATATATGTCACCATATACAACCCTGAGATTCATTTTCTAGCAGACCCTAGCGGTAAGTACAAGAAACACAATGAAAGACCGTAACCAACAGGACAGACAAACAACCAATAATGAAAGACAACAGAAATAGAAATAATAATAAATAAATAAGAAATAAATATCAAGAACATCAGAGGAAAAGTCTTTGAAATCAAATCCATAGGTTGCAGAAACAGTTCAGTGACGAGGCAAGTTAAGTCATCCCCTCTGGTTCAAGAGCCTGATGACTGAGGGGTAATAACTGCTCCTGAATCTGGTGATGTGCGTTCTGAGGCTCTTGCACCTTCCTCCTGCTGGCAGCAGCAAGAAGAGAGGGTGGCCTGGATGACAGGGTGGCCTGGATGACAGGGGACCTCAATGATGGATGCTGCTTTCCTGCAACAGTGCTCCATGCAGCTTTACCCATGATAGATTGGGCCATTCCACTGCTTTTTGAAGGCTTTTCTTTTCAAGGCATTGGTCTATCCATACCAGGCTGTGATACAACGCAGCCAATATACCCTCCATCGCACATTTATAATGTTTTAGATAACGTTGAATCTTCACAAACTTCAAAGAAAGTAGAGGCAGTACTATGTTTTCTTTGTAATGGCATTCATTCAGACCAACAATATTTACATATTGTTTGTAATCAAAGAAATGGAGAGCATATTTGAAAAGCTCTTACAAATGTCTATAGGGCATTAAAGGACATTTTCAACCTCTCACTATGGGCAGAATTCCCACTTGCTTCAAAAAGGCAACCATTATACCCGTGCCTAAGAAGAATTAAGTGTGCTGCCTTAATAACTATCACCCAGTAACACTCACATCTATAGTCATATAATGCTTTGAGAGGTTGGTCATGACTAGACTGAACTCCTGCCACAGCAAGGACCTGGACCCATTGCAATTTGCCTATCGTCACAATAGGTCAACAGCAGATGCAATCTAAATGGCTCCCACACGGCCTCAGACCACTTGGAAAATACAAACACCCATGTCAGGACGCAAACACGAGGAAATCTGCAGATGCTGGAAATTCAACCAGCACACACAAAATGCTGGTGGAACGCAGCAAGCCAGGTAGCATCTATAGGGAGAAGTGCTGTCGAGGTTTCGGGCCGAGACCCTTCGTCAGGATGCTGTTCATTGACTCTAGGTCAGCTTTCAATGCCATAATTCCCACAATCCTGACTGAGAAGTTACAGAACCTGGGCCTCTGTACCTCCCTTTACAATCTCGACTTCCTAACTGGAAGGCCACAATCTGTGCAGATTGGTAACAATATCTCCTCCTCACTTGCAACCAACACTAGTGCACTCAGGGGTGTGTGCTTAGCCCACTGCTCTACTCTCTCTATACCCATGACTGTGTGGCTGGGCATAGCTCAAATACCATCTATAAATTTGTTGATGATACAACCATTGCTGGCAGAATCTCAGATGGAGACCAGAGGGTGTACAGGAGCGAGATATACCAACTAGTGAAGTGGTGTCGCAGCAACATCTTGGACTCAACATCAGCTGATTGTGATCTTCAGGAAGGGGAAGATGAAAGAACAAATACCAATCCTCAGAGGGATCAGAAGTGGAGAGAGTGAGCAGTTTCAGGTTCCTGGGTGTCATGATCTGAGAACTCAGCCTGGTCCCAATATATTGATACAGATATAAAGAAGGCAAGACAGTGACTGTACTTCATTAGGAGTTTGAAAAGATTTGGCATGTCAACAAGTACATTCAAAAACTTCTACAGATGTACAGTGGCGAGCATTCTGACAGGCTGCATCACTGTTTGATATCGGGACCGGGGGGCAGGGGGGTCTACTGCACAGGACCAAAAGAAGCTGCAGAGGGTTGTAAATCTAGACAGCACCATCTTGGGCACTAGCCTACAAAGTATCTTCAAGGAGTGGTGTCTTAGAAAGGCAGCATCCATTATTATTAAGGACATCCTGCACCCAGAGCATGCCCTTTTCTCACTGTTACCATGAGGTAGGAGGTACAGAAGCCTGAAGTGATTCAGGAACAGCTTCTTTTCATCTGCCATATGACTCCTAAATAGACATTGAACCCACGAATACCATCTCACTTTTTTAATATGTATTATATCTATTTTTTGCATGATTTTATGCATACTGTAATTGATTTTACTTATTTATGAGTATTATTAATTTTTATTAATTTTTCCTTCTATTTTATGTATTGCATTGAACTGCTGCTACCAAATTAGCAAATTTCAGGACACACGCTAACGACAACAAACCTGATTCTAACTCTGATAGATGTAGCATGGAGTACATTCTAACTGGTAGAGTGGCGCCAATATACAGGATTGGAAAAAGCTGAAAAGGTTGTATGCTCAGTCAGCTTCATCACGGGCACAAGCCTCCCTACCACCATCGAGGACATCTTCAAAAGGTGCCTCAAGAATCCGCTATTCAGGACATGCCCTCAAAGAGGTGCTGCAGGAGTCTGAAGACAAGCATGACATTTTAAAAACAGTTTCTTGCCCTCTGACAGATTTATGAAGGGATCCATGAACACTTTCACCTTTTTCTCAACTTATTCATTTCTATGTTACATTTGCTTATTGTAACTTATAATAGTGTTTAATATATTGCATTGTACTGCTGCTGCAAACCAGGAAGAAATCTGATTTCAAATCTGAAATGCAAACCACTGAAACTGTTAAGATGGTCAAAATTGCCCACATTTGGTGTTCTGATCTGTATTATACTTGTTTTAAATTCAATCTGGTCACAGTCAATCTCTAAATTCCTCAAGATAGGGTGATGGTGAACCATCTTGAACTGCTGAACTATGAGAATGAAGGTAAACCAACCGTTCCTGAGAAGCATGCGGTTCTAGTGTTCACACCAGCAGTATTTCTCCAAGTCAGAACAGGATGCACTGCAGGAGCCGAGATGGCACACCAATTAGAGGAAATGAATGCTTAGGGCGACTGACAAGCTGCTTTGTCCAGGATAGTGTCAAACTTCAAGAGTCAATGCAACACTCATCTCATTCTCCACATTCATACCTTATAGATGGTGGGAAAGTATTGGGAGCATCAGAAGGAAAGAGTTGGACACCTCACAGAATAGCCTTCTCTCAGAACTATTACTTACAGTATAAAGTTTGTATACTTGAATTTCTGACCACTGCTGAACCTCAGGATATGGACATTGGGAAAGAAATGAAAAGAAAAATTTAAATATGAACTTTATTGTCATAGTGAATCGTGCTATTTGTGTCAATGGTCCGAGCACGTGCTAGGAGCAGTCCACATAAGCATCCCATGCCACAATTCACTAACCGTAAAACACACGTGGAATGTGGGGGGATACCGGAACTCAAGGAGGAAACCCACATGGTCATCAACTCCTTCCAGAGAGCCGCAGGAACTGAAGTTCAAATCTTCTATACACTAAGCTGCATTCACAATTCACCCACTTCTCCCCATGGCCAGGTTTAATGCAATTTTAAAGTTAGGGGGAGGTGGTTGTAGCTTATGCTGCTCTATTCTTCTTCCCAGTTGCCCCATTATAAGGAGATTGTGATGGCTCTGCAGAGAGCTCACGAAAGGTTTATCGGGATGGTTGGAATCTCTCTCTCCAGAACTAGAATGTCTAATACTTGAAAGCATGAATTCAAGGTGTGAAGAGGAAGGTTCAAAGGAGATGCGCATTGCAAGCTTTCCTTAAACACAAAATGGTGGATGCCAGCAGTGGTGGTGGAGGTAGCAAAGGATAGAACCATTAATGAGACTCTCAGACAGGCACACAAAGGTGCAGAGATTGGAAGGACCCAGACAAATGCAGGCCAAAAGGATCAGGTGTCACTAGCTTAATTAGTTTGGCACAACATCATCAGCTGAGTGATCTGTTCCTGTGTTGCAATTTTCCTTTCTGCCTGCACATGATCTGTATCCTTCCCATTTCTGCACATTAAACTATGGTTGCACTTCAATCAGCGTTCTGGTGTTTTCCTGTCATTATGTTTAAACAACCTCCATTGCAATTCACATTATATCATGTTACACAAAAAGGCAGTGGCCTCAAAACTGATCCTTGGGGAAATCGTGCACCCCTCCCAAACAAAATAATTCACCACAACTCTAATTTCTTCCAATTTCACATCCACACTGCCACTATTCATTCCATTTCTAAGAATTTAACAAGTTTTGTCAGAGAAGTTAAATTTCATTCGAAAGTCCTTAAATACATGAACTGCATTTTTAGGGTAAACCATCTCCCTTACTTCACAAGATTATCAAACCTAATTTGTCATCAACAAATATGTGCTGTTTATAAACTCTTTCCTGGACAATTCCCCTTTCTTTGATGAATCCTCATATCCACCACTTCTGTAGCTGTTGTAGCAGAAGGTTGCATGGTAGTGCAGCAGCTAGTGTAATTCATCAGTCGGATTCATCACAGGCGAGGCACTCCCCCACCGTCATGCATCTGCAAGGAGCGCTGATGCAAGAAAGCAGCATCCATCATCAAGGTCCCTCATCATCCAAGCTGTGCTCTCTTCTCACTGCTACCATCGGAAAGGAGCCTCAGGACCCACACCACCAGGTTACCCCTCAAACAGGCTCCTGAACCAGAGTGGATAAATTCACTCACCTCAACACTGAACTGATTTCACAACCTATGAATGCACTTTGAAGGACTCTACAACTCCTGTTCTCAATATTATTTATTATTTTTTTAATATTTGCACAATTTGTCTTTTGTACATTGGTTGCTTGTCAGTCATTGCATGTATTTTTTTTTAAATTGATTCCATTGCATTTCTCTGTTCCACTATGAATGGCTGCAAGAAAATTAGTATTCGGGTTGTATATAGCAACATGCATACTTTGTTAATAAATTTACTTTCAACTTGAACTTCTTTTCCTCTGATACAAAAGATAACAATGTCACAGCATCACTCGAAGTTGCCTCTAATTTATTGAAGGGAATCATTAGGTAAAGGAATAGACCTGCCTGGCTTCAGAGTTGCTTATCAATCAGATAACTTTCAGATTTTAGAGTCATTTATTGCATTGGCATAGTGGTTAGCTCAACTCTATTACAGCTCAGGCCAGAGTTCACAGTCCAATTCCAACGTCATCGAAAAGCAGTCTGCACATCTTCCCCTCGGAATGGTGGGCTTTCTCTGGGAGCTACTGCACCCTTCCACAATCCCAAAACGTACCGGTTACAAGAGTATTTGGTCATTGTAAATGGTTGTCAAATTAGGGGTTGCTGGGAGGTGTAGTTTGAAGGACTGGAAGGGCTTATTCCACACTCAATTGAATATCAATCAATAGATACACAAACATATCCAGTGAAATGCATTGTTTGCATTAACACTCTTGCCTCCACTCTTTAAGAGGAGAGGGAAGCAGGAGAAAGCAATAATAGGCCGGTTATCCTAACTTCAGTGATGTTAAAAATGAAGTCTATTATTAAGGATGAGGGTTCAGGGTACTTGGAAGCACATGATAAGACAAGCCTGAGTTAGCATGGTTTCCTTAAGATAGGGATCCCCAAGCTTTTTTATGCCATGGACCCTTACCATTAACACCAGGTTCCGTGGACCCCATGTTGGGAACCCATGCCTTAATGGGACATCTTGCCTTACAGTCTATTGGAATTCTTTGAGGAAATAACAAGCAGGACGACAGTGATTGTTGTTTACTTGGAGTTTCAGAAGGCCTTTGACAATGTGCCACACGTGAGGCTCCTTAACAAGGTAGGAGTCCATGCTATTGCAGGGAAGATACAGGCATGGCTGATTGGTAGAAAGCAATGAGTGGGAATAAAGGCAGCTGTTTTCTGGTTGGCTGTCAGTAACTCGTGGTATAGTGCAGGGGTTCTTGCTGGGATCGCTTCTTTTCGTGTTATACGGCAATGATTTGCTGCCCAAATTGATGGCTTTGTAGACAGGTTTGCGGACAACATGAAAATAGGTGGAGTGGCAGGTAGTGTTGAGGAAGCAGGGAGTCGGCGGAAGAACTCGAGACAGATCGGGGGATGGAACATTGTATAGGGAAGTGAATGGTCACTCACTTCGGTGGAAAGGATAAATGTGGAGACTATTTTCTAAATGAGGAGAAAATTCAAAAAATTATCAGAGGTGCAAAGGGTCTTGGGAGACCTGGTGCAGGACTTCTTAAAGGTTAGGTAAGGAAAGGAAAGGAATGTAAATACAATGTTCACATTCATTTCAAGAGGGCTAGAAAATTAAAGCCAAGATATTGAATTGTGTAAGGTGTGGGAAACAAGTAAGGAAGTTATGGAACCTATGACAATTAAAGAGGTGGAGGTACTGGCGCTTTTAAGAAATTTAAAAGTGGATAAATCTCCGGGTGCTGACAGGATATTCCCCAGGACCTTGAGGGAAGTTTGTGTAGAAATAGCAGGAGCTCTGACGGAGATCTTTAATATGTCATTAGAAACGGGGATTGTGCCGGAGGGTTGGCGTATTGCTCATGTGGTTCCATTGTTTAAAAAGGGTTCTAGAAGGAAGCCTAGCAATTATAGACCTGTCAGTTTGACATCAGTGGTGGGTAAATTAATGGAAAGTATTCTTAGAGATAATATTTATAATTATCTGGATAGACAGGATCTGATTAGGAGTAGCCAGCATGGATTTGTGCGTGGAAGGTCATGTTTGACAAACCTTATTGAATTTTTTGAAGAAGTTACGAGGAATGTTGACGAGGGTAAGGCAGTGGATGTAGTCTATATGGACTTCAGCAAAGCCTTTGACAAAGTTCCACATGGAAGGTTAGTTAAGAAGGTTCAGTCGTTAGGTATTAATGCTGGAGTAATAAAATGGATTCAACAGTGGCTAGATGGGAGATGCCAGAGAGTAGTGGTGGATAATTGTTTATCGGGATGGAGGCCAGTGACTAGCGGGGTGCCTCAGGGATCTGTTTTGGGCCCAATGTTGTTTGTAATATACATAAATGATCTGGATGATGGGGTGGTAAATTGGATTAGTAAGTATGCTGATGATACTAAGGTAGGAGGTGTTGTGGATAATGAGGTGGGTTGTCAAAGCTTGCAGGGAGATTTATACTGGTTAGAAGAATGGGCTGAACGTTGGCAGATGGAGTTTAATGCTGAGAAGTGTGAGGTTCTACATTTTGGCAGGAATAATCCAAATAGAACATACAGAGTAAATGGTAGGGCATTGAGGAATGCAGAGGAACAGAGAGATCTAGGAATAACTGTGCATAGTTCCCTGAAAGTGGAGTCTCATGTAGATAGGGTGGTGAAGAGGGCTTTTGGAACGCTGGCCTTTATAAATCAAAGCATTGAGTACAGAAGTTGGGATGTAATGCTAAAGTTGTACAAGGCATTGGTAAGGCCAAATTTGGAATATTGTGTGCAGTTCTGGTCACCGAATTATAGGAAAGATATCAATAAATTAGAGAGAGTGCAGAGACGATTTACTAGGATGTTACCTGGGTTTCAGCAATTAAGTTACAGAGAAAGGTTGAACAAGTTAGGTCTCTATTCATTGGAGCGTAGAAGGTTGAGGGGGGATTTGATCGAGGTATTTAAAATTTTGAGAGGGATAGAGTTGACGTGAACAGGCTGTTTCCATTGAGAGTAGGGGAGATTCAAACTAGAGGACATGATTTGAGAGTTAGGGGGCAGAAGTTTAAGGGAAACACGAGGGGGTATTTCTTTACTCAAAGAGTGATAGCTGTGTGGAATGAGCTTCCTGTAGAAGTAGTAGAGGCCAGTTCAGTTGTGTCATTTAAGGTAAAATTGGATAGGTATATGGACAGGAAAGGAGTGGAGGGTTATGGGCTGAGTGCGGGTAGGTGGGACTAGGTGAGATTAAGGGTTCGGCACGGACTAGGAGGGCCAGGATGGCCTGTTTCCGTGCTGTGATTGTTATATGGTTAAGATGTAATGCTATGGCTTAATAAGCCATTGGTCAGACTGCACGGAGCACTGTGGGCAGTTTTGGGCTCTTATCTAAGAAAAGGTGTGCTGCCACTGGGGGGCCCACAAGAGTTTCACAAGAATGATTCCGAGAATGAAGGGGTTAACATACAAGGATGGCTCTCGCTGGAGTTTTTAAAAAATGAGGTAGTTGGGATCTCAAATAAATCTATTCAATACTATAAGATCCGAATGAGGGGTTCCCAACCTGGGGTCCATGGGGTCTCCTGGCTGAGATAGAGGGGAGGTGGAGAGGATGTTTCCTATAGTATACAAGTCCAGGACCAGAGAGGACAGCATCAGAAGAAAGGAAAATTCTCTGTTGCTCCAAGGAAAAAAGGTTGAGTTCAACCTGTTCTCATAATGCATGCTCCCCAAACCAGGCAACATCCTTGTACATCTCCTCTACACCCTCTCTATGGTTTCCACATCCTTCCCATAGTGAAGTGACCAGAACTGAGCACAGTACTCCAAGTGGGGTCTGACCAGGGTCCTATATAGCTGCAACATTACCCCTCGGCTCCTAAACTCAATCCCACGATTGATGAAGGCCAATGCACCATATGCTTTCTTAACCACAGAGTCAACCTGCACAGCAGCTTTGAGTGTCCTATAGACTCAAACCCCAAGATCCCTCTGATCCTCCACACTGCCAAGAGTCTTGCCATTAATACTATATTCTGCCATCATATGTGACCTACCAAAATGAACCACTTCACACTTACCTGGGTTGAACTCCATCTGCCACTTATATCCCGCTGTAACCTCAGACAACCCTCCACACTACCCACAACACCCCCAATCTTTGTGTCATCAGCAAATTTATTAACACATCCCTCTACTTCCTCATCCAGGTCATTTATAAAAATTATGAAGAGTAGGGGGTCCCAGAACAGATCCCTGAGGCACACCACTGGTGACTGACCTCCATACAGAATATGACCTGTCTACAACCACTCTTTGCCTTCTGTGGGCAAGCCAGTACTGGATCTACAAGCAATGTCTCCTTGGATCCATATTTATTATATTTTCTATTGTTGTCTACTTTATCTTAGTCTGTTTTATTTTGGTGCTGCATTGGGTCTAAAGTAACAGTTATTTTGTTGTCCTTTGCATTTGTGTACTGGAAATGACGTTTCCAGTTTCCAAAAACACTTTTCCAAAAACACTTTTGAATCTTAAAATGCTGCCAACTTTGCAGAACTAAATTTGAACAATTCTTGACAAACTGGTTCTGAAGAAAGATTCTTCCTTCCTATGGACTCTGCCTGATGTCACAGATTTTCCCAGCCCTTTAATTGGTTTGCAAAATCAGGCCTTTCCCCTCATTATACAGAATCAGAATATAGGTCCATACAAGTTTATAAAATAATGAAACCAAAGAAGAAAGGTAGAGGCCCCTATGGTATTGATTTGTATAGGTTGAGACAGCATAGATACAATTTTTTTTATGGAAAATAAGTTTCTTTACACAAAGCTACATAATTCAGATAAATGGAATGTGCAATTTTTCCTTTCAAAAATAAGCATGGTGGAGACAACAGATAACCTGGCTGAAATTACAATATACATTTCTGACAAGGCAGTTTGTAAACAAGGAAGGGTAATTCTATTGATGGATAAAATGATTCACTTTTGAGGGTCACAGCTAGTGCCAGTAATTACAGGCCAGTGAGTTCAACATCTTCTCCAAGAGGACCACAACTTTGTCATGGTTTGGAGGCTTGTGTGCCTCAATGACCAGAGAGCTATGCTGGCTGGAGTTGGAGCTTCATGCTTTAGACTCTTGGTAGGGTCACCCATGCCAATCAGTGGAGGCCAGAGAAGGAGTTGTCCACTGTTGCTCCAGGTTCGGGTGTTCAGCTCAATGGATCTGGGTCTGTACTAACAACCGAGTTGTTGAGTTCGATTCCATGCCTTGGCGTTTCTTTAGTATTTTGTCTGTGTTTTACGAGGCCGAGTTGCTAGCTCGACACTCAACCCAGCACGGATGGAAAGCGTGCAAGGAGCCAGCCGTATTCGAATCACATGCTTCGATGTCTGGTGTGGATGTCGCTGCACCACTGGCCAGCCAACAATCCTGACTGGCAACACAAAATTGTTACAGAAACAGCAGTAAATGGTATTCTTGAGTCTGCACACAGGACTCGTGAAAACCAAGAGGAAGCGACTGACACTATGAAGGAAGCCCAGGACATCAGAGATGGAGGAACTTCATTGTAGCCTAACCACCAGCAGCATAACAGCAGTAGGAGTTTAATGTCTGTAGTATGAAGATGTCCTGCCCATGGCCAAAGAGCTTGCACAGAGGGGCAGGGATTCAGGTTCTGACAACATTGGGCTCTCTTCTTTCATAGAGGCCACCCATACAAAGGCATTTAATGGATCTGGGTCTGTACTCACAAGGTTAGAAGGAGGGGGGATGGGGGGGGATGTTATTGAAACTGATTAAATATTGAAAGGCAAAGATGGAGTGAGCATGGAAGGGATGCTTCCTATTGTGGGGGGAGTCGAGGACCAGAGGGCATAGCCTCAGAATAGAAGGACGTCCTTTTAGAAAAGAGATGACAAGGAGTTTCTTTAGTCAGAGGATAATGAATCTGTGGATGGCAAAATTTGTGCACTGGCATAAATGGGCAAGAAAACCATTGGATAATGTGCCATTTTGACAATTACTTCATTACGTTACTGAATATGGAACTGAAGGACAACAGCAAATTGGATTATCAGTCAGGAGAAATCTGAATAAGAATTAATGGCAGAGTGGTTGGAGGCTGGCAGTGCTTTCTCATACTTCAACACTTGGTACATTACTTTTCTGGATATGTGCCCAGGGCAGCAGTGGCCAACTACGCAGATAAAAAAGGCCAGTTCCCCAGAAGACAAAGGTTACAAAGTTATATGGATAATCACAATGGTTACAAGACAGGAAGCAGTGATGTGGCCTGTCAAATGACTACAGGCTAAAGTCAAATCAGTAAATTCCACTTCCCTGTCCTCTCTCCAGTGCCCAGCAATTACTTTCCATTCAGATGCTCATCAGGAAGGAGGCACAGGAGCTTCAAGACTCAGACCACCAGGTTCAGGAACAGTTACTTCCCCTCAACCATCAAGCTATTGAATCAGAAGGGATAATTTCACTTGCTTCATCAATGAACTGTTCCCACAACCTCTGGACTCACTTTCAAGGACTTCATCTCAGGTTCTCAATATTAATTGCTTACTCAAAATTCCACTTCAGTACCAAAGGACAAGAAGCACAATGAGAGAAATGATTCTTAAGGAGTCCATTTAGAATGTGCTGACACAGAAAGAACGTGCAAAGCAACTTGCAGGGCAACGTATAAACCAATTTGCAAAATCAGGATGAAACAATAGCTTGCTGATTAAAGAAGCGATACGGGTAACGGGAAGACATGCTTAACGGTTGAACAATAACGGTGTTAATGCGCTGAGGCTGATAAGTGGGCCAAAGGGGTAATCACATTTGTAATTTTGTAATGAGAATAAAGAAGAATGTAGGGTATAAAAAACTGTGCAAAGTGTAATTCGGCACTCAATCTAGCAGGAGCTGGTTGGGTCCGACTCTGAAGACTCGAAAAATAAAGTTTACCGTTCTGCAAATTGCTGAGACTCAGTGTGTTTCTGACAACGTGGGGGCTCGTCCGGGATCCACACTCCGGCCGCGGTGGACACGAGGAAGGACATCGGAGACGGTGCACCCCGCCGAGTTTGGCGGTCCCTGACTCCTTGCTCGTCGCTCCAGCGCGGCTTGAGCGAGTGATATCCGGACAGCGCAGAGCGGTAAACGGGGAGAAGGGGACAGTACCTGGTACTGGAAGTCCCCAGGACGCACCGGGTAAGTGCCTACTATTATAGTAGAACGGTGCGGGAATAAGTAAGGACGGAGAAGACCGGGATCGCTACCCGGGGGTCCTCCTGATTAAGTAAGAGCGGAATAAGATGGGAGGGGGTGGCTCTAAAAAGAAAGAGGAGACGGAGAAGACCGGGACCATACCCGGGGGTTCCTCCTGATAGCCCCCTCGGTAGAATGTTTGAGAATTGGGGATGTGGAAGACTAAAAGGGAAACAAAAGAAAAAAATGATACAGTACTGTTTAATTTGGTCGAAACAGCCGATAGAAAAACCTGCGGTCTGGTGGCCGCAGCTTGGGTCTGAGGAGGATTGGGTACGACAAGCCTTAAACATTTACGTTAATTCAAAACCAAATGTAAAACCGGAAGAAATTGCTTATGCTTTTTGTTGGGCTCCCTGGCCAGGAGTAACAACAAAGAGTTTTAAGTTGGGCATTAAAGGGGAGCGGAAGTGGGACCCACTCGATCATTTACCCCCTCCCTATGTCCAGCCTTCTGCGCCCTTTGCGGGAGCAGAGGGAGGACGTGAAGAAAGTGAAAAAACAGAAGAAATAGACCAGGAGGGAAGAGAGGGATGTTAGGGAAAAAGCAAAAGCAAGGATCGAAACAAGGAGTGTGACAGGAGCAGATAAGAAAAAGAAAGACGAATTAAAAAAGGAAGAGGTACAGCTGTGTCCCCTTCGAGAGGTTCCAATGGGAGGAGAACGGGGAGGAACAGGATTTGTAAACGTCCCTCTGACAAGTACCGAAGTACGAGGATTTAAGAAAGATATGAAAACTTTATTAGAAGATCCGATGGGACTGGCAGAACAGTTGGATCAATTCTTAGGACCTAATGTTTACACTTGGGAAGAAATGCATGCGATTATGGGAACGCTATTTTCTGCACAAGAGAGGCAAATGATACGACAAGCTGCAATATCAATTTGGGGAAGGGAACAGCCGAATGAGTTACCGGGGGACCGGAAATTTCCAGTAAACGACCCACAGTGGGACAAACAAGCAGAAGAGAGAAGACGGCAATATCCCATTGCCATGGAAGGGAGGAGGGGATTACAACCTGTAATTGAGACATTAGTATCAGATGGACTCCTGGAAGAATGTATGTCACCCTTTAATACCCCCATCCTACCGGTCCGAAAGCCCGACGGCACGTATCGAATGGTTCAAGATCTGAGAGGCTTAAATGCGGTAGTCCAAACACGATACCCGGTAGTGCCTAACCCCTATACATTAATGAGCAAAATACCTCCTGAACATGAATGGTTCAGTGTGATAGATCTAAAAGATGCCTTTTGGAGTTGCCCGTTGGAGGAAGGTAGCCGAGATATGTTCGCATTTGAATGGGAAAATCCCTTCACTGGGCGGAAGAAGCAACTCCGGTGGACCGTCTTGCCCCAAGGGTTCACGGAGTCCCCAAACCTATTCGAACAGGTACTGGAGCAAGTATTGGCTGGATTCCATTGTACCGAAAAGAACCAACTATTACAGTATGTCGATGACCTACTACTATCGGGACCAGCAGAGGAGGTAGTGCGAGACGATACTATAAGACTCCTGAATTACCTAGGAGAAAAAGGATTGCGGGTGTCCAAGAAGAAACTGCAATTTGTCGAGAAGGAAATAACATATCTCGGACACAGAGTCAGTAAAGGGCACCGCCAAATAACCCCAGAAAGAATAGCGGGAATAACTAAAATACCGCTTCCCAGGACAAAGAAGGAAATAAGACAATTTCTGGGCTTAGTGGGCTATTGCCGGATTTGGATAGAGAATTATACCTCCCTGGTGAAGTTTATGTACGACAAATTGGCAAAGGAAGACCGGGGAATAATCAGCTGGACCGAAGAAGAAGAACAGAAGTTTAGGAAAATAAAAGGGCAACTAATTCGGGCCCCGGTATTAACACTGCCAGCACTGGAAAAGTCCTTTCAGCTGTATGCAACAAACAATGAAGGAACTGCGTTAGGAGTACTAACCCAAGAAAAAGGAGGAAAGCGGCAACCTGTGGCCTTTTTATCAAAAATGTTAGACCCGGTATCCCAGGGATGGCCGACGTGCATACAAGCCGTAGCGGCAGCAGCCGTACTAGTAGAAGAAGCACGGAAATTAACCTTTGGGGGAAGAATGACGGTGTATACCCAGCACTCCGTTAGCACCCTCTTAGCCCAAAAAGCTCAGCGGTGGTTGACGGACTCTCGCATACTGAAATACGAAACCATTCTGATGGTCGGGGATGATGTAAGCTTTGAAAGGAACAATAGTTGTAACCCGGCACAGTTCTTATACGGGGAATCAACAGGGGAGCCCGACAAACATCAGAAGGCGAGTGGAAGACCCCCGACGGACGGCAAGTACTGAATAAGGAAGTAACTCGTCATATACTGCAACAACTACACCAACAAAGCCATTGGGGAGTGCAAGCTATGTTGCGACACTATCCTAAGGGACTATGTTTGTAAAGGGATATTCACACTAGCTCAACAGGAGGTGTGGGGCTGTTACCTGCCAAAAGGTAAACAAGAAAATGATGCGTGCCACCCATAAGGGGGGACAAACACTAGCCGTCCGACCGTTCCATCGGATCCAAATAGACTTTACGGAACTACCACAAGTTCAGAGATGGAAGTACCTGTTAGTAATTGTGGATCACTTCACTAGGTGGGTGGAAGCATTCCCAACCACTAAAGCGGACGCCCCTACAGTGGCACGGATCCTATTAGAAAATATAGTCCCGAGATATGGAATAATGGGGTCTATTGATTCAGATAGGGGAACACACTTTGCCTCAAAAACACACCAGCTAATCTGTGACGCCTTAGGAATCCAGTGGAAGCTGCACACCCCCTGGCACCCTCAGAGCTCAGGAAGAGTTGAGAGGATGAACAGTACTTTGAAGACGCAATTGACAAAACTAATGATGGAAACCAAGCTACCCTGGACCAAGTGTCTACCCCTGGCCCTACTAAGAATCCGCACGGCTCCTCGAAAAGATATAGGAGTATCCCCTTATGAAATGTTGTTTGGCCTTCCATATTGGAACAAGGTGGAGGGCTATCCTTCCCTGCAAGGGGGAGATGTCTTTGTAAGGGACTATTTACAGGCACTGTCTCGTTCTTTTGCAGAATTGCGCAGGAAGGGGTTACTCGCACAAACCCCACCTCTGGACTTCGCACTCCACCGAACTCAGCCCGGTGACTGGGTCCTGATTAAGACTTGGAAGCCAGAGAAGTTACAGCCGCAGTGGGAAGGCCCATTCCAGGTGCTACTGACCACCGAAGCCGCAGTAAGGACAAAAGAAAAAGGGTGGACCCACGCCGCGAGAATCAAGGGACCCGTAAAGCCCGAAGAAGGTGCAGAATGGACTTGCGTCCAGGGAGAAGACCCGATGGTGCTAAAGCTCAAAAGACGGACAGAATGAACTTTGGGACTGTAATGTATATACTGCTATTGTTGAGAAGCGCTGAAGGGGGATGTGATAAGTGCAGGACAACGGTAAGGGTGGGCATGACGGTTTTTCCAGGGTCCTTTGTATCACACTCTCATGTAAACGAGAAATGTTATGACTACAACAAAAAGGAGGAGTATGTGGAAAGTTTAATCTAACCAACTGCTGCTTAAAGATAGATGACAACGGAAAGGTGGTTCAAAAAAATATCAGATAAAATAAGGAAACTGGCCCACGTGCCGGTACAGACCTGGAAGCCGCTGGGGTATTGGGACTGGCTGGACGGATGGTTGAAAGGAGGCTGGTGGCGAACCGCTTTAGGGGTTATAGGAGGGGGATTGATGGTCCTCCTTCTGCTACCATGTCTGATCCCCTGCTTGCGGGAGCTAGTAGCTCGGGTGGCAAGACAAGTCATGCAACCAGGGGCCCCGGCTGATCCTGTTCAGGTACTCCTACAAAGGGAAATAGAGCTAGAGGAAGAAGCCTATGTAAACCCGTGGCAAAAGCCCAACTGATAGCACATTCTAAAAAGAAAAAGGGTGGATTGAGAGAAATGATTCTTAAGGGGTCCATTTAGAATGTGCTGACACAGAAAGAACGTGCAAAGCAACTTGCAGGGCAACGTATAAACCAATTTGCAAAATCAGGATGAAACAATAGCTTGCTGATTAAAGAAGCGATACGGGTAACGGGAAGACATGCTTAACGGTTGAACAATAACGGTGTTAATGCGCTGAGGCTGATAAGTGGGCCAAAGGGGTAATCACATTTGTAATTTTGTAATGAGATTAAAGAAGAATGTAGGGTATAAAAAACTGTGCAAAGTGTAATTCGGCACTCAATCTAGCAGGAGCTGGTTGGGTCCGACTCTGCAGACTCGAAAAATAAAGTTTACCGTTCTGCAAATTGCTGAGACTCAGTGTGTTTCTGACACACAATTAACATGTATAGACACGTCCATACTGAGCATGAAGGAACAAGCCAGGTATATAAAGGAAGATGCAGAGCTTCTTAAATATATTAAATCAGCATTTGTTAATTTTAACTGCTTTCATTATAACCTTATTAACTAGTCACTGTTAAAGTAGGAGGTTTAATGTTTCCTGCTTATTTGTTTTACTGGAAAGTGGATTGCAGAGATCTAAGAGACAGATTTCTGGGATGACAAGTTTGTCCTAACTGGGATATTTGGGATTTGGGTATGTTAAGCCTCTATTCTCCAGAAGAACAAAGAGCAAGCTCGGTGAGACATGAACTGCTTAGAGAAGCCGGGTTGGGGGGGGGGGGGGGTGGTAGATAATGGGACTAGATCCAATTCAAAATTTCAAAGAAAGCAGGCCATTTAGGCACAAGCAATTTCTCTATTCAGAAGATGATGGATTTTTGGAATTCTCTACAAGAGAGGGAGGCAGAGGCCGCGTGTCACTGCATTCAAAGTAGAGATAGACATATTTCTGGATATTAAAGAAATCAAGGAAAATTGGAACAGGGCAGCAAAACGGTAATTCAGATGGAAGATGAGTCACAATCTTATTGAGGGGCAGAGCAAACTCTAGGGAGTGAATGGCCTACTGCTGCTGCTATTATTGTGTCATGAGTTAGTTACTTTTCTCCGCATAGTAATTGTGTGGGATACCAAAAGAATGAATGTTGATTCACTTCCTGACGATTGAGTGTGTTTACTAACACACCATCCCCCCTCCCCGGGCATGATTAAAATAGTCAATACCTGTTGTTAGAACAATTATTTAAGTTCAACATTGAACAGAAAACTTACATCACTCAGAGAGTTTCATGTCAGGGAAAAATTGTGTCTGGAAACAACATTTACTTGATAGCACTGAGACAAAGATTAATTATATCACTTAAAAAGAGCAAAAGCATATGGCTCCACACACAAGGAAGGATTTACAATGGCCAATTAACCCACACGTAGTTAGGATATGGGAGGAATCCAGAACATTTAAGAAATGTGTGTGTTCACAGGGAGCAGATGCCAACTCCACACAGTCAGCAGCCAAATTCAGAATTGTACCCAAGTCTCTAGCACTACCAGGCAAGACTACTGGCTGTATCACTGTGCCAGTCTCCTGCCATGTTTACCGCTTTGAGGAAGCACTGCACTTCAAAGTATTTTGGGTACATTAACAGAGGGAAGAAAAAGATGCTATATCAATGCAATCTTTATTCTGCTGCTCTTTCTGTTAAAGTAGCAATGCTGGTGTTCTTGCAAGGGACTGGAGATGTGCCTTTCAGAATACTCATGTTTTCCCATTCACAACAACTAAAAGCGTTAATACAAACTGGCCTTGCCATTTCTCTTGCTGAGTGTGGATGGGCGGATTGACACTTCCATTCAAGCTAGTTTTTGTGGCTTTCCATTAGTTCCTTACACAAACCATTCCCAGCCTTGCAAGACAAAAAAATGTTAAAAGAAAAGCACAATGTAAATAGCAAATTAATTCCCTTGGGAGTAGTTTCCCTTGAGTACTGTGAAATTGGTCTTCAGTGAAGCCACAGCATCTTCAACCAGAAGAAATAGGAAACTACTTTTTATCTGAAGCACTGTGATAACAGAGGTCACATCTCTAGCAATATAGCTTATCAGGAATTTTTATATTCCCGGATCAGCTAAGATAACTTACATGGACCACCTCAATATAGGTTGCCATGTTTGCAAACCTAGCACAGATATAGGCATAGGAGCCCAAGGATGCAACAATTTTGGCAGATTATTTTCCTTCATCAGCAAGAGCTGCTTGATCTCAGATGAAGAGAAACAACTTTCTGGGTTTAAAAGAATAAGGCATAGGTTGGGAAGACAAAGAAGGAAAAAGGTGTTTGGTACTTGTCAGGTGAGGATCGTGCTATGGTAGCACCTCTACTTCCTTAGAAGTTTACACAGATAGGGGAATCAAGGGATATGGGGACAAGGCAGGAACTGGGTATTGATAGGAATTGATCAGCCATGATCTCAGAATGGCGGTGCAGGCTCAAAGGGCCGAATGGTCTACTTCTGCACCTATTGTCTATTTGGCATGTCATCTAAAACCTTGATAAACTTGTATGGATGTGTAGTAGAGGGTATTCTGACTGACTGCATTATGAGCTGGTATGCACACACCAATGTCCAAGAACTGAAAAGCCTCCAAAAGGTAGCAGATACAGCCCAGTCCATCACAGGAAAAGTCCTCCCCAGTATTGAGCACACCTGCAAGGAGCACTGCCACAAGAAAGCATATCCATCAAGAACCCCCATCATGCAAGGCATTGCTCTTTTCCCTCTGCTGTGATCAGGAAGGAAGTTCAGAAGATTAAGGTCCCACACCACCAGGTTCAAGAACAGTTATTACCTTTCAACTATCAGGCTCCTGAAGCAGTATGTATAACTTCACTCATCTCAATGACCTGATGGCTGAGAGGTAATAAATGTTCCTGAACCTGGTGGTGAGAGTCCTGAGGCGCCTATACCTTTCTGATGGCAGCCACGAGAAACGAGCATAGCCTGCGTGGTGAGGGTCCTTAACACTGGGTACTGCTTTCCCGCAACAGTGCTATGTAGCTGTGCTCAATGACGGGCCTAATCCTGAACATTCTGTGACGTACCGCACTGCCTTCCTCTACCAATGGATCTCCGGTCTGCTGAGTATCCCCAGCATTTGAAGGTACAGTGAACAATCAAGGTTGTCAAAGTTTCAAACTGGATATACATCAACTGGGAAAGTGGGAATGAAAAGCTGAGATGGTATTTAACTCAACTATCAGGCTCCTAAACCAAAGGCGATAACTTTACTTGTCCCATCATTGAAGTTGTCCCACAACTTCTGCCCTCACTTTCAAGCAAGGAATTTATGTTGAGCCTGTGGAGGACAACTGGAGAATCACCTCAAATTTTAATCACCAGATTTTGAAATAACCATTGATAAGAGTGCAGAAGACTTGCTTGAATGACTCCAAGGTGAGATTTCAGATTCATTTACAATTAGCATATCAAACATACAGTGAAATGCACTGTGCCCAATAACAACCAACACAACCCAACTATGTATGGGAGCAGCCCACAAATATTGTTACACATTCTGGTGCCAATATAGCATATCCACAAACAAGCAACAACAGTAATACAACAAGAGAAACCCTTTTTCTCCCTCCCACTCTCACACACAGGCCTAAACTTGCAGGACAAGGTACTCACTTAGACTGGGGAAGCTCATGTTCTTTACTTTGGAATGAAAGAGCTTGCAAGGAAATACAGGTTCAGATAAAGTCAATCGAGAGGTATTCCCATCAACAGATGACTCAAGAGCAAAAACTGAATGCAGAGGATACCAGTTAATTAGGACTTCAGTTATTCCGGGCAGTCGCTTATGTGGGACAACTCTTAAAGAGCAAAAACTAATCAAGAAAATAGCTGTGACTTCCTTCATTCATTTGGGACACTATGCTGCTTAATTGGGACAGGAGACTTGATGGACAGTTTCTAACTAGCTTCTATCATGTGCGTGTCATGTGGACATTATAATGTACTTAGAGTAAACAGTTTTTAAAATAGTGCTTCTTCCATGTGTTCATACTCAAAAAGTGGTAAATAATAAGCAACAAGACAACTTCGAGACGGTTTTGCTCACTGCGGTTTCAAACATTCTGGCTTGGATATGCCCGAAATAGCTGGGAGTGAAAATGAAACGATTTCACTACTTCAACAAGTTGGGGTCGGCGAAGAATTTGAAGGTATCAACAATCATCTTGACTGTCACAACAAAAATCAATAAATGAAAGATACAATCATCAAAAGCATTGTTTTAAGGCAGTCAATAATTTACACCAGGTGTATGGGCTGATTTTGTCCAGTTACAGTCAATCAAAACATGGCAGTGTACACTAGATTAGTTAGACCATAAGATATAGGAGCAGAATTTGGCTATTCAGCCCATCGAGTCTGCGCCATCATTCAATCATGGGCTGACCCACTTCTTCCAATCATCCCTATTCCCCTACCTTCTCTTTGTACCCTTTGATGCCCTGGCTAATCAAGAGCCTACACCCAATGACTTGGCCTCCATAGCCGTTCATGCTAACAAATTCCACAGATTTACTACCTTATAACTGAAGTAATTTCTCTGCATCTCTGTTCTACATGGACATCCTTCAATCCTGAAGTTGTGCCCTCTTCTCCTAGACTCCCCTACCATGGGAAATAACTTTGCCATATCTAATCTGTTCAGGCCTTTTAACATTCAGAATGTTTCTATGAGATCCCTCCTCAATCTCCAGGAAATACAGCCTAAGAGTGCCAGATGTTCCTCATACAGTAACCCTTTCTTGAGTTGAATCGTTCTTGTGAATATCATGAACTTCTGTCAATAATGATTTGGAACTAATACATAGTTTAAGAGTACTGTAGTAGTTTTGGTACTGCTCTAATTTGTTCTGTATTCTATTTAAATACACAATTTGTTACTCAGTTAAATGGTAGTTTGTCTTTTTATAGCTTTTTAAACAATTTCCATTAAAGTCTGGCTAATTGATTGAGACAGCCACTTAATCGTCACGATGTGTTCCAATTAACTGGAATCCACTGTATACCAAAAATTGGAACAACAGATGCAGAGGGTGTGAGGATGATCTTTTGGTTGAAGTTGTTAAGAGCTGGAATTAATTGCCAGTGGGGATGGTGAAAACAGTATCAAATCAGTGGATTGCTCTTTCAGCAGTAAGAATGTATTAGATAGGCCAAATGAGCCTCATGAAGCTCGAAAACTCAAGATAAAAGTTTCCTTAAAGGTAACACCATTTACATTTAGAAAAGAGTCAGAAGTTAAAACTGGGGTTATCACAATCAGGTGCATTCATGCAAAAACAAACCCTTGTGTGATTATCAATGAATTTTTTTGTAAAGATCACAAACTTACAGTAAACAACTGCCTGTACTTCACAGTACTTTTCTCAAATTCCCATTCACAGCTGAGAACTGCCCAGACTGACATCTCCAAATCTGTAACTTTAAAATTTAAGTTAGTAAGTTTCCCCAGTCATATTTGAAAGTGAACACCTTCAACACTGCCTTATGCAATTGGGTCCTCTATTTCCTCACTTGCGAAACCCAGTTTGGATTGGCAAAAACAATTCCTCCACAATCTCCATCAGCACAGGTGCATCACAAGGCTGTGTACATAGTCTCCTGCTCTACTAACTTATATTTAAGACTGATGCTAAGCACAGGTCCAATGTCATATTGAAGTTTGCTGATAACACCACTATTGTTGGCCAAATCAAAGGTGGCGATGGAGAAGAGGGAGAATGAAAATCTGGTTGAGTGGTACCACAACAACAACCTCTCAACTCTATGACAGCAAGACCAAAGAGCTGATTATTGACTTCAGGAGGAGAAAACTAGAAGTCCATGAGCCAGTCTTCACTGGGGAGTCACAGGCAGGGAGGGTCAGCAATTTAAAAAATTTCTCAGTGTCATCACTTCAGGGGATCTGTCTTGGGCCCAGCACTCAAGTGCAAATAGAAAGAAAGCACAGCTGCACCTCTACTACCTTAGAAGTTTGTGAAGATTCAGCATTGTCGGGCTGTTAATAGGTCAATCCTACGCCACTCAGTTAGCCACTTCCACTTGAGAGGAACTCATATTGTATAAGCAGCGTTATCAATAGAGTTCAGCTGAATAAGCCTGCATGCTGCCATCCGGGCCTGTCCGCTGCACTCTACCGTAATAGCAAACACAACAGGCATGACATTTAAAGTTCGACAAACTTCTGTAGATCTATGGTAGGGAATGCATTGACTTGTTGCATCATGGTCTGGTATGGAAATGCCGAGTGAATACAGTCCAGGAGCCTCAGAGCCCACACCACCAAGTTAGGGACAATTATTACCTCTCAACTATCAGGCTCTTGAACCAATGGGGATAACTTCACTCAACTTCATTTGCTCCATCACTGAACTGTTCCCACAACCCATGGACTCACTTTCGAGAACTCTTCTCACGTTCGATTTTTTTTTGTTTATTTTTAATGTATTTATTATCAATTCCTTTTGTATATTCAGATTATTCTCTTTTGCACATTGGCTGTTTGTCCATCCTATTGGGTTCAGTCTTTCATTTATTCTATCCTGTTTCTTGGATTTACTGTGAATGCCTGCAAAAAATAGAATCTTAAAGTCATATTTGGTGACACACATGTACTTTGATAACAAATGCAACAAATTTACTTTGAACGTTTAAGATATGCATTTCATCAGATGGCTTAAGACTTCATCATCAATATCCAACCTCAATGAATAGTGGGTCAAAAGTCATGGAGAGTGTACTAATTTTCCAGAGTCTTGTCACAGGAGGCTGCACAGTAGCGACTAGCTGGTAAAGCAGCTCCACTGCTCAGAAGTGTAAGGCCCTTTCTCTCATTACAGGTAGTCCCCGAGTTACGAACATCCGACTTACGAACAACTCGTACTTACAAGCCGAAGAAGAAGAACACCGTCCACCATTTTAAGTCAGATCGCGACACCGTCTGCCGTTTTAAGTCGTTGCCATTGACACTGTGTTGAGTTTGTAACTTTGTATTTAGCTTAAATTTTTCTTAGCAAGATTCACTCTGATCCCACCCCACTTTTTCCAGTCAGCTGGTGGTGCAGTGAGATCAGCGCCGGGCTCGAGTACAGAGGTTCCTGAGTTCGATCCAGTGACAGACTGCTTCTAAGCACACTCTCCATTCCTTGCCAGGTTGATGTCAGGCTCGCAACTCGACCTTGTAAAAAAATAACACTGCCACCTCCAGTTTAAATTCCCATGCGGAATATTGAGGAGGATCAAATACCCAAACCCAGCACAGCCCTCACTTGTCCCATTTAACCTGTTTCAGTGCGGTGGACTTTAGGACCCGGGGAATTCAGTATGGTGGTCCTTAGGACCTGGTGGAGTTCGGGACCCGCTGCCTGCAGTGTTTCTGTTCCATTGATGGGAAGTGATCATGATTGAAAATAAAGTAAAAATAATAAAACTTTTGGAAAGAGTTGAAACGCTATCTGTCATTGGAAAAGCGTTAGGCGACATTCGGCCAACAATGGGAACAATTTTAAAGAATAACGGATAAAGTGAGAATAATGAAGCACATGAAAGGCCCTGCCCCGATGAAAGCTACAATTATTACTAAGCAAAGCAGTGGTTTAATTATTGGAATACATACGTTTCTTAAGTGTTTTATATGCATAGAAAGGTAAAATATACACTATATACTAAGACAAACATTTGACTGACGCTAAATAATACCGGATGTACTTGTTCCGACTTATGTACAAATCCAACTTAAAGACGGACTCAGGAACGGAACTCGTTCGTAACCCAGGGACTGCCTGCATTTTATATGCTGAAACAATGATGATTCAGAGGTCAACAATGCAAGGGTCGCTTGGGTTCTGTAGACTGAGAACTAAAGTTGGAGTGACCTTGTTTAGTGAGTGGAGATAACGTTGCTAAAGTAGTCTCCCATTTGTGTCCCATGGATGAGCTCCAGTCTAAAGTGAAATCTGGGAGGGAAAGTGCAGCACTGCAGCAGAAATGAATAACAAATGTCTGTATTGAAGATAGTCCCTGGTCTAGTTGCATTCACTGTAAGCCTGCTCTAATAACGTTATGAAATACTTGTTTGTTATGACAAATTGAGATGGTTTACATTAGACCTATGGCTGATAAAATGCTTAAAGGGCTTGGACTTGTCACAACAATATTATGTTTCACATCAAAAACATCTCAGAACCTCATTCTATTTGGGGAGCTGGCAGTTGCTGTATGATAATACTGCCAAGGCAGGTGATTGCAAATGTCTGCATTGCCAATGTCATGAAATACCGATGAATTGATCTCAACCCAATCAGCTCTGTTGGTGCGGACTGAGACAAAGGCCACAACCGAAAAAGCTGATGGTCTCGAGAAGCACACAAAGATAGTTCTCACAATCGGATAGATCCATGGGTGGATGTTGGCCACCTTGAGACACAATGGACTTCACCACTCCAAGTGGACTTGTCAGTTGAGAGGGATGTTGAAACATTCATCCCCGACTTGACAGCATATTCCAGAACAGGGAAATAGATAATGTAACAATTCAAAGATGGTAAGACTCAATGGTCACTTTGTGAGGTACACATGCTCTTTAATGCAAATATCTAAACAGTCAATCATGTAGCAGCAACTCAATACATAAAAGCCTGTAGACATGGTCAAGAGGTTCAGTCGTTGTTCAGACCCAACATCAGAATGGGGAGAAATGTGATCCAAGTGACTTCGACCATCGAATGACTGTTGGTGCCAGACAAGGTGGTTTAAGCATCTCAGGGACAGCTAATCCCCTGGGATTTTCAGGTACAACAGGCTCCAGAGTTTACAGAGAATGATGTGAAAAACAAAAAATATAGTGAGCTGAATTTGTGTGCGAAAATGCCTTGCTAATGAGAGAGGTCAGAAGAGAACGGCCAGACTGGTTCAAGTTGACAGTAACTCAGTAGCAACAGCGGAGTGCAGAAAATCAACTTCGAATGCACAGCACTTTGAACCTTGAAGTGGATAGGCTATATAAGACCATTAAAATGCACTCAGTGGCTACTTTACTAGGTATAAGAGGTTCCTAATAAAGTGGTCTCTGAATGAAATTTCAGAATAATCAAGACACACGTTAGCATATACCATAAAGACATTCCTACCCCATCCAAAATAGTTCAGCTTTACAAACACTTCGACATTCTCCACTCCCTCATTCTAAATACCCATGTAAAATTCATTGTTCTGTATATTTGAAACATTGCACAGCTAATGTGATAGCACCAAGTTGCTTAAGAGTATTGTTTGTAAATTAATGCTTAAGATGACACACGTTGCAATTTTAGGGATCTATCAGAGTACCAGAAGCATAATCAACACTGCTTTTTAAAGTTCTTTGTAATCCATTCATTGCATTGAATACTGAAAAGTCTGGATAAAGTGGATGTGGAGAGGGTGTTTCCTATAGTAGGTGAGTCTAGGACCGGAAGGCACAGCCGCAGAATAGAGGGACGACATTTAAAACAGCAATCAGAAGGGAACTTCTTTATCCAGAAGTTGGTGAATCTGTGGAATTTATTGCCATGAACAGCCCTAAAGGCAAAGTCATTGGGTATATTTAAAGCAAAGGTTAGTCAGGGTGTCAAAGGTTATGGGGAGAAGGCAGGAGAATGGGATTGAAGATATTACAGAATGGTGGAGTAGACACAATGGGCTGAGCGGCCTAATTCTGCTCTTACATAATAGTGAAATCTTATTAGCTCAGCCACATCATGCAGATAAATTTTGGCAAATCCATAAAGGAAAGTCAATCCAGCATCAAAGACCCACAGTCTAGAGATGGACTCTCCAGCTACGTTTGGCTGCAATTTTCATTTCAACTTTGTTAAATTTATCTGAAAGCCAGTGAATCGGGCTTTCAAATGAACAGCCTTTCTACACATCACTCTCACTTCAAATTATCCTTAAAAGGATCAGACCACTATCAGCTAGTGCCTGCGTAATCAGCTAGAATATTATGATATTATGAAGACCTTTCATTAAGTAAATTAGTTGCAGTTATAATGAGGCAATTTCTGGCACTGTAATCTTGTAATTATAGCAGCAAGCTTCAAAATGACAAATCCCTTCAGACAATGAAATCAAGAGGTGCAGAAGTACCACAGCTCTTGCTAGGTAAACTCACTAATCACGTTATATCATATTCATTTGTTAATTGTTCATCAACCTCATCTGTGGGACTTTCCCCTTCCAAAAGGCCTCTTCACTGCTTACCATCAGTACAGGTAACAGCATTTTCCAATTAAACAAAATAACAAAATCAATGTGTTCTCCTGCTCTCTTCTGGTTTCAGGTGTCCCAGCCTTTGTTTCATAATTTCTTCCCAATTAGTTCAATGATTGTTGTAATGAGAGGCTTTGATTATGTTGGACTCAAATGTAATCTTTAGCTACCCCACATTCGAACATGTTACAGAAAGAGCTGAGCAAATGAATTTGTAATCAAGAATGTCATGAGTTTCTTGGGTGAAGTGTGAACCAAACAAGCTTATATAAACTGCATTTAAAGACACATCTGGAAACATAATGGGGTTCCATGCAGCACTGGTATGGTGCAGGCACTCAGATTTTCTTCCTTGAAGACTACCTGTGATGAAACTTTTTCCCATTTTAGTTCTTTACAGTGGGATTTTAAACTCTTATTCCTCAGTGCAATTAGCTATTCCACAAGGTACGAGGAGCATTTGATGGCTCTAGGCCTGTACTCATTGGAGTTCAGAAGAATGAGAATATCTCACTGAAGTCTATTGAATACTGAAAGGCCTAGATAGAACAGACATGGAAAGGATGTTTCCGAGAGTGGAGGAGTCTTAGATCAGAGGGCACAGCATGCAGGATACAAGGACTTCCCTTTAAAACAGATAAGGAGAAATTTCTTTAGCCAGAGGGTGGTGAATCTGTGGAACTCATTACCACAGACTGCTGTGCAGCCAAGTCATGGGGTATATTTAAAGTGGGAGTTGATAGTTTCTTGATTAGTAAGGGCATAAAAGATCACAAGGAGAAGGCAGAAGAATGGGGTTGAGTGGGATAATAAATCAGACAATTTTGGAGCGGACTTGATAGGACGAATGGCTCTTATGTCTTATGGGGGTCTAATACCAGCCCTTCCTCAAATCCTCAGTGATAGGCACAGAGTTTGAAGGCTTCAGACAACATTTTTTTAAACAGTTATATAGCATAGATGGTGGTGATGGAGATAGATATAATAGAGGTGCTTATGAGGATTTTATTCAGGTACATGAACGTACAGAACTTGGCCCAAAACATCGGCTGCTTTATTTTCTTCCATAGATGCAGTCTGACATGATGAGTTCCTCCAGCACTTAGTGTGTGTTGCTCAAGATTTACACCATCTGCCGAATCTTGTGTTTATACATAGAGGGATAATGTTTCATATGCAGACAGAAGGGACTATGTGTCATTTAACTTAATGGGGCAGATGGCCTTTCCCTGTGCTGAAAATAGGCCTTGTGGTTCATCACTCCCACAGTGGTCACCACCCAATTCTCTGTGCTAATCCATTTATCACCACTGTGTGTCTTCAATGCCTTGATTGAAAAGCTTGTCAAGATGTTGTGCAATTTGTGCCTCTACCAATTCCTCAAGCAGGGCAATTCAGTCCCCAACCAGAGCAAAAGAAAAAAAATTCCACCTCATCCTATCTAAACCACTTACCTTTCACTTTACACACATGTCCACATTTAGACATGCCTGACGTGAGGTTCCCAATTCTGAATCCTCCTCCAAACAATATTAAATCCAATTTCAGTTGATTAAGTATTCCATATCTCACATTTACATTACCGAAAGTTCAAAGTACATATGTCACCATATACAACCCTGAAGTTAATTTTCTTGCAGGCATACATCGTAAATCCAAGAAATACAAACGTTTCAACGAAAAATCGCACTAGACTACTATTGTACAAAAGGCAACAAACTGCAAATGCAAAGGAAAATAATATCTTCTGTACACATCTTGCCCAAAGTTCATGGTGATACGTGTAGAAACTTAAACAAATAAATGTGCAATAGAGTGAGTAGAATATAAGACAGAGCAGCAGGATACAACTGATGGATGAGTATGAAACACAAGTATCTATGATATCAACAAGCAAAGAAAAATCAGTGCGATAAAGGGAAAACTTTTCACAGAATTTATCTCAAGGCTTAAGAAAATCTGCCAAACTGAGCCCCAATAGCAAAAAAAAGGCAGTAAATGCTTTCACTATACGTGTATCAGTGTATTAACTTGGTATGATATCTTAGTCTGAAACTGATCTAGAAAATTTACAAAGAAAAATAAGAAATGAAATGATAAAATTTAGAAAACACTGTACACTTGAACGTACTTAAACTAACTTTACCTAGGATAAAAGGTGGAAGAGGAATAACAAATGTTACAAACCTATACTCTCAGAAAACTGCCAAGATATTTTCATCAATGAAAACTGGATTCAGCACTCCTGATAAGTATGCATCACTAAATTAAAATGAAAGCCTGAACCAAGAAAAATGTTCAGTACAGAAGAAAAAGTTAACCAATGGAAGAGCATGGCTCTCCATGGAAGACATCCCCATGATCTGAGCAGACTAGATATCCACAAGGAAGCATTGAAAACCTGGCTCAGAGTTGGAGAACTCTTCCCAGAAACTGAGAGGTTCCTTGTGATAATTCAGGACCAGGTGGTCAACACAAAAAAATAACAAAATTACTTAATAGAAGACAAAGACAATACATACAGAAAATGCTGAGAGAAACCAGAAACAATCCAATCCAATGCAGCAGTTTTAATTCAATCTGATACTAACACAAGGCACAATCAAGTGACATAAGTCATTCATCAAAATCTTGCTTTAAAATGCAAACTCAAAAGATACCATAACACAAGACATTGGAAGTAATTTGGCATATTGAGTCTGCTCCACTATTCAATCATTGCTGATCTTTTTACCACTCCTCAGCCCCACTCCCAGACATCCACCCTTTAATCTTTGATGCTATGTCCACTCAAGAATCTATCAAGCTCTGCGTTAAGTATCCCCAACCACCTGGCCTTTACAGCTGCCTGTGGTAATAAGTTACACAAATTCACCAACCTCCAGCTAAAGAAATTTCACTGCATCTCTGTTTTAAATGGATGTCCCTCTTTCCTGAGACTGTGCCCTCTTGTCCTAGACTCCTCCACCTTGGGAAACATCCTTTCCACATCTACTCTGCATAGGCTTTCAACATTCGAAAGGTTTCAATGAGACCCCCCCCCTCATCTAAATTCCAGTGAGTACAGACACAGAGCTAGTAAATGTTTCTATGTGAACCCTTTCATTCCCAGAATCATCCTTATGAACCTCCTCTGAACTCTCTCCAATGCCAGCACAACTTTTCTAAGATGAGGGGCCCAAAACTGTTCACAATACTCAAAGTGAGGCCTCACCAGTACCTTCTAAAGCCTCAGCATCACATCCTTCCTCTTGTGTTCTAGACCTCTTAAAATGAATGCCAACATTGTATTTGCCTTCCTCACCACCAACTCAACCTGAAAGTTAACCTTTAGGGTGTTCTGCACAAGGACTCCCAAGTCCCTTTGCATCTCAGAAATTTGGATTTTCTCCCTGTTTAGAAAATATTCTGCATGTTTATTTCTTCTACCAAAGTGCATGACCATGCATCTTCCAAAATTGTATTTAATTTGCTACTTTCTTGCCCATTCTCCTAATCTGTCTAAGTCCTTCTGCAGCCGATCTGTTTCCTCAACACTACCTGCCGTTCCACTAATCTTCATATCATCTGCAAACCTGGCAACAAAGCTATTTATTTCTTCATCTAATCCATAATAACCATATGGATATAATATTATAGGATAAACAAACAAGAACATATATATTATTTAATAGATATATCCATTCCAAACACACACTGAAAAACTCCAGAAATAAGCTGAATTAAAGAGGAAATTGAAAGGCTATGGAACTAAAAGAGGGTATACATTGCCCTAATAATAGTATCTACAACTAATATCATCCCAAAGACACTGCACAATCACATTAAACAACCAGGGTTACACAGTAATTCTTATGTAAATCCACACCACCAAAAGTCCAAAAGTTCCCAGCAATTAAGAAATGAGAGTGCTTGGCTATGCCTGTATCTCAGAATTTACCAGCATAAGCTGAGAAAAAATAAAAATACAAAAATAATAATAATAAGTAAGCAATACATATCGAGAACATGAGATGGAGAGTCCTTGAAAGTTAATAGGTTATAGAAATAGGTCAGTGATGAGGTGACTGAAGTTGAGTGAAGTTATCCCCTCTAGTTTAAGAGCCTGGTGGTGTGGGTCCTGAGGCTCCAGTGTCTTCCTGACTGCAGCAGCAGGAAGAGCATGGCTTCGGTTGCTGAGGTCCCTGATGATCGATGCTGCTCTCCTGTGACACCACTCTGTGTAGATTTGCTCAATGCTTGACCCTACGATGGACTGGGCCATATCCACTTTTTGTAGGATTTACCTACAAAACCTTTCTCATGCTACTTTGTGTTTTGCCTCTTCCTTTATATCACCCCCACAATCCTCTCAGCCAGCACCATTGTCAACCTGTCCACACTATTAGATTTGCTTTCACTTTCTCTGCCTCTCCCACACCCCCTTTCAGTGCAACTTAAATCAGATGAAAAGTCCTCAGCCTAAAGTGTTCACATTCCAGAGTATTTCCAGTGCTTTTCTTCTGGTTTATATTAAATAGCTCTAATACCCATTAATAGATTGCTCAGGGAGTTATTCCTTCACCCAAAACCTTCCTCACCTTAGTCTGCATCTTCACATTAACCAACCAGCAGTGACAGTCATGATGCTGAAAACTAATCACTGCTGATTTGCTCTGGCAAGCTGACTGCACGGGGACTAAAGGAAAGCACAGAATATTACTGCACAGTCCTGGCACTTCAACTCACAATGTTTTAACCTACTCCAAGATCTATCTAACCCTGCCCTCCCTTTTTCTATCATTTACCCTGAGTTTCTTGAATGTCTTGAATGTATCTGCCTCTAGCACTAACGCTGGCAGGCTGTTCCATGGACCAGCTCTGTGTAAAGAAACTTAACTTTTAAATCCCTCCCTACACATTCCTCCAATCACCTTACAATTGTGCCTCCTCATATTTGATATTTCTGCCCTTGGATTTTTTGTTTCTTTTATAAAAACAAACAGTAAACTAAGAAAAGGATGAGCAAATATTATGCACCAATAATCAACTTCCAATGGCATTCCTGATAAGTTGACTTCTGTCCTCCCATTTTTCTGTGTTTCACCAAGAACAACATTTATTATTCATCTCCTATGGGCCTCAAGGTTGTGACAGACCACTTTAACCTCTGAAGATAATTTGAAGGATAATTAACAGGATTGTTCCAGCAATGAGACCTAACAAAAATAAAGGGAATGGAATGTTGGAAGTCGGGATGGTAGATTGGAGAGGAGTTAGTAGCTGTTGCCATGCATCTGCTGGTAGAGAGAGGGGCAGAGACTGCAAATGTGGAGGGTGCTGGTGCAGGTTAGTTGAGTAACAGCAGTGCCGCTCATTGATGGCATATTCTGTAGTCAAGGTGCACCATTGATGGTTGGGGTGCTGAAGTGGGCTGTTCCATCCTTGAACTTGGTGATTGCTGCCACAGCTCCATTCATTCATAGAATAACTCATCACACACCTGATCCAAAGTGTAATGATGTGTTGTACATGGTGGTAAGATTGGTGAAGCCAGTGGGCATGCTATGTTAGTGCCAGAAGCCTGGTGACACTCGCGGACTGCCCCCAGCACATCTTCAGTATGTGTTTTCGATACTGCAAACGACGCATTTTACTGCATGTTTAATGTTTCGATGCATATCTGGCAAATAAAGCCAAACTAATCTAACCCAACATGAACCATGGCAACATGCTGTGAGCTGCTTACAAACTCTTAATTTGTTCACTATAGCACACAACATTTTGTCTGCTTGTAATCACTGTTGTGTGTGGCAGCCCTGTTATATTCCAGATCAATGATGGAATTCACAACATTAAGGGCAAATCAGCCCAGCCCCAGATTGAGTGAACTTTGACAAACTTCTCTATGAGACAGGCATGATTAGTGATAATACCACAAGGTTCATTTCTATTCGCAGTTGTTCAGAGAATTAAGCAGCTCCCGACTTGACCTAGGAAAACATACAGGTATGGACTAATAAACAGCAACAATTCATTAGTAATGATCAAGGGTGTGAAATAATCAACAGCATTCTGGTCCCACTGATCTTGCAGCTTTAGGTGTTGGGTGTCAATTGAAGTGATTTAGTGTGGGATATGAATGTCATTTCTCCTCATTACTCCATCCACTAAAATATTAGTGAGGAATTTTAGATAAACATTATGTACAGGTGGACCCTGTTTTCCTAACGTTCGCTTTACGACACCTCACTGTTACGAAAGACCTATATTAGTTACCTGTTTTCGCTAACAGACGAGCCTTTCACTTTTACGAAAAAAGGCAGCTCACACCCGAGCAGCCAAGCTCCTCACCCAGAACTGCATTCCAGCCACCATAGCTTAAACACGTGCCTGTGAGTATCTCTGCTTTATCTCGATTTATTTTGTGCATCCATTAGCAAGATGAGTTCTAAGGTATTGGAAAAGCCTAAAACAGTTCGTAAGGGTGTTACACTCAGCGTAAAACTAGACATAAGTGTTTCGATCGTGGTGAACTAAGTAAGGACATTGACCGCACGTTGAACTTGCCTGTGTCCACCATTTGCACTATTTACACACAGAAAGAAAGAATCTTGAAAACTGCCAAAGTTACTGTTGGCTCTGCTCGTAGCGAAGTGGTCTCTTATAGTCGGCATCCAATAATAGATGAAATGGAAAGTCTATTGCTCGAGTGGATTGATGGGTGTACAAAGTTAGCTTATACTTGAGAAATCAGTCGGTTTTTTTAATAAGCTGACCAGAAAGCACTAGACGATGGTGATTAAAGTGTTGTGAAAGTGGAATTTAAAGGTAGTCATGGGTGTTTTGATCGGTTTCTGAGGCGAGAGCAGCTTCATAGCTTAAAGTTTATTGGAGAGAGTGCTTCGGTTGATAACGAAGCTGCCAAGAAGTTCCCAGCAGAACTGAAGAAAATAATTACAAAAGGTGGTTATTCGTATAAGTGTTTAACTGTGACGAAACTGCAATTTATTGGAAAAAATTGCCGAGGACCCCAACCTCCGATGACTCAGCCTAACACACCGTCATCAGTGTGCTCGCTGTCTTCCCGATTCCGGTACGTGAAACTACACTGCACATACATTATTTCTACTTTATATAGGCTGTGTATTTTTGTCTGTTATTTAGTCTGATTTGGCAGCTTCATAACTGGAGAGACTGCTTCCAGCGAGACAGCTTCCACTACGTAGTGAGATTTTCGCTATGCTACAACGCTTCAATGATTGCAGAAAAGTATTTCTACTTTATATAGGCTGTATATTTATCATATCATTCCTGCTTTTACTATATGTTACTGTTATTTTAGATTTTATGTGTTATTTGGCATGATTTTGTAGGCTAATTTTTGGGTCTGGGACGCTCACAAATTTTTTCTATATAAATAAGTGTAATTGCTTATTCACTTTACGACATTCCGGCTTACGAACCGTTTCATCGGAATGCTCTACGTTCAGATAGCAGGGAAAACCTGTACCTATTCCCTCATTACACAATTCCTTCACGTATAGTTCTGTTTCTGTGCAACTATTTGACAGAAGTATTTTGTCCAGTTTCCAGAAATGACTGGTTCATTTACTGATTAAATATGCAGCAATTCGATCATAACTATTTTTCTTTCACAACTATAACTCTGCACAGTCACAGATTGCTTTGCATGCCTGCATAACACTACAATGTCATGCATCAACTCCTCCCCCCTACCATTAAGCAATCAATATCTTGCTTGTTTTTCTGGTTTGCCAATTGTAAAATGTGGTTAAAATTGAAATGCTGGCTCCACTTTACAAAAAGGTTGCTGAATGGGTGTAACCCCCTGGGTCACCTCAGGCTCGCTCACACTCGTTCTCGTCTAGGGGGGGCAGCCTTCGGCCCCGCCAAACTGGGTAATCAGCTGGTGTGGATGCTGTGTGATGTCCCCGCCTCGCCCAAAAACAGACAGTACACCATATGCGATTAAATTAGTACAATTTATAAAGGTTACTATAACTAAGTGATTAATAACGATACAGTATATATGAAGAGAAAAAAAATAAAGAAAAGGCGCCAAACTTATCAAAGTCCAAACCACTTCGTGCACAACCGTTGGAGCTCAATTTCTGAAGTCTTCTGGCCACTATTTGATCCCCTCCAAACTCCTCGACTCGCATCTCAGGACCCTCCGAGTGGTCAACCAAGCACATCTAGCTTCATCCCCCCTCCTCGGAGTACCTCCCGGCCTCGGACCCCCGCTTGGGGTCCGATCCTCGCCCAGCTTACAGCATTGCGTCCTCTCTCTCGACCCCCTCGCGCCGATCTCCCCAAAAGCCCGTCAACAAAAGCTTACAGACTCAGAAGAAAGAACATTAATCCCCATTTGGTTTACAAAGGAATACAATTCTCCCAGCACTCTCTTGCAACAAAGAAGCATTCCTGCTAGTTAACAAAACAAAAGAAGCCCTTTTGATTACATACACAGTAACAAAGAAAAAAACCCCTTTTACACGGGAAACCATAAGCTATGTGAAATAATGCAAGTTCAACCTACATCCTCTATCATCGAGGCTGGTAAATGTAATTCCAATTGGAGTCTGCTCCAAGTATCTCAGGTTTCATTTATTAGAGTAAAGCGTAGGAGCAGAGTCAAGTCATTCGGCCCACTGAGTCTGCTCCACCACTCCATCGTGGCTGATTTGTTATCCCTCTCAAACCCATTCTCCAGGCTTCTCCCCGTAATCTTTGACACCCTTACTAATCAAGAACCTCTCAACCTTCACTTTAAATAAACTCAATACTTGGGCTCCAAGGCAACTGTGGCAATGAATTCCACACATTAAACATCCTCTGGATAAAGGAATTCCTCCTCATCTCTGTTCTTAAGTGAAGTCCTTGTATTCTGAGGCCATGGCCTCCAGTTCTAGATACCCCCAATACAGGAAACATCCTCGCCATATCTACTCTATCTAGGACTTCCAAGAGATCAAGGAGATGCCGCCTCATTCTTCAAATTCCAGCCAGAGCCATTAAAGACTCATCAGCAGTCACATGATACAGGATGAAGATGGGTTAAATTCTGCTGTGGTCCTCAATTTGACCAAGACTCGCGCATCAAAGGTCAACAGTGATGGAACCAGACCAGATGCTAATCACTATCGAGGGGCCAGAAACATGGGAGCAAGGAAAAAGTGGCACGAAGGAACTACCATGCCAGCTACTAGAATCAAACAGTACAATGCTGGATTTTGTGTCTTGCTTTCAGTGCTAACTCCCATGACTTCAGTACTATACAGTAAACAAGACACTGCAGATACTGGAATCTGGAGCAACAATTTGCTGGAGGATGTCAATGGTTCATGCAGCATCTGTGGAGGGAACTGGACAATCACTGATTCTGATGAAGACCTTTTGTCAGGATTGGTCCATATGAAAGGTCACGAACTGAAACTGTGGCTGCTCAATTTCCTCCTCAGATACTGTCTGACCTGCTGAGTTTTTTTTTCTGGGCCTTGTTTATTACCTGTACAGGTTGCGTGTCCAGGTAGTATAAACCTGTATCATCACCCCCATCTGATCGCCCATTTCCTGCAGCATTAGACAAAAATGGGTGGCAAAAATTTGCCAGAGCATCTTCAACTGCAAGCCAAGCGGTCAAGTACAAAAGAAACAAGTACACAGAAACACAGTCTCCAAAACATTTATTGTCCTGACTTGGAAATGGTTCGCTGTCACTGTTCAAAATTCTGGAACTCTATACTATCAGAGTATCTTTGAAGGTTTGGTGGCACTCCTTTACTCCAACATCAACTAAGGATTCTTGCCAGTGACACCCAAAACTTGTGAATAAATTAACTTTTTTAAAAAATGCCACATGCAAAACTGACTCCAGTGATTCTTTTTTGTTTCCCCAATAAAGATTTAAAGGCATATTATTCCTCAAGACATTCTAGAATCCACAAGATCTCTCATATTCTTGTTGTTCACTAAAATTAGCAAAAAATATTGAACTGGACCAAGACTTCAAGGTGCACACAAAAAAATATCAATTAACTACATGAAATAGGAAAGATAAATTAGGCTAAAATGTTTTCTTTACACTGAAAACCCACATTTCTATTATTCACATCTCATTCATACTGGGAACAATAAAGAAAATCATGTTCTATTTCAAATAATATTGCACAAGTTCATCCCAACCATTGTTAACTCCCATTCGTCACACCAGTGTATATTTACACTGAATATTAAAATATAGTTTGTGTTTAATCAATGGGTGTCAGTAACTCCAACACCTTTGTTGTCCTTTACATTATCTAACAAATAACTGTTGTCTGCTGTCAGTCTTTAAGTGATTAATAGCTACTTGTATCCTTATCTAATCCACAGGAAATACAAGTGGGGTCGTTGTTTAGCAATGAGATCGGAACAAGTTGGTAACATGAACAACAATTTCTCAGCTTTGTGTGAAGGTTGTCCCAAGTTCTATTCAAAACAGAATTCAAGACTTCACCTTTAATCAGGCCAAAAATAACAGCACTGCAGAGCACTGCACATTGTTAAAACTGTCTGAATATGATGTCAGATAGCAGGGACACTAACAAGTTATAAATCCGTAATGCCAACCATCTTCAAATAATGCAAATGCCTTAAATCCAATTGGAATATTATAGGAAAAAGCAGATTCTACAACAGCACACCATGTGGGTTCCCGGGTCTCTAGCTCCTCTTGCAGATGCTCCCTAGGTCTGTTAGCTATACAACCAATAAAGCCGCTCAACTTCCTGGATGGCAAGAATGAACTGCATAATTAATTACATCAACAGTCTGATGAAGGGTTTTGACCCAAAGCATTATATGTCCATTTCCCTCTGTAGATGCTACCTTAATCAGAGACCCTCCAGCATTTTGAGCTGTTTCAGATTCCAGTACCTGCAATATTGCTTACAAAGGCATACAATATGAAGGATTTTACATTCAACATTCACAAGACCAAGGTTCTTTATTGTGTATTTCAAAACAACAATTATTCTCAAATAACATACAGCAACACTAAACAGTTTTCTTTATATAGCACCATTGCCACTCATTTGGCCCCCAGGTGCAAAAGACCCTTTTGTCATTTGAGGGGCTTCCTGAAGGGACATGGCCTCCTAATGTCCAGTAGTGGAAAGACCCTGAACAGGTCAATAAAGACCTAGGTTTGATTAGGTCTTTTAAGATCAGCTTTATTTACCACGTCTTATGGTCTTTCTTATGTACAATGAAATGCGTTGTCTTGTGTTAACAGCAGTCATTGATTCCGCTGGTGCAGCTCGCAAGTGCTGGCCTACTTATGGCACCACATTGCATGCCAACAACTCACTCATCTTAACTGAAGATCTTTGGAACATGGTCAGAAACCAGAGCATCTGGAGGAAACCCACACAGTCACGTGCAGAAGGAACAAACTCCTTGCAGACAGCAATGGGAATCGAACTCTCATCAGTGATCATGTACACTGTAAAGTGTTTGCACTGACTGTTACGCTACCGCACTGTACGAATCTTCAAGCTCCTGAACCTTCTCCCGGAGGGAAGTGGGACAAAAAGTGTGTTGGCTGGTTGGGTCATGTCCTTGATTATCCTGGCAGCGCTGCTCCGACAGCGTGCGGTGTAAAGTGAGTCCAAGGATGAAAGATTGCTTTGTGTAATATGCTGGGCTGTTCACGATCTTCTGCAGCTCCTTCCGATCTCAGACAGGACAACTTCCATACCAGGTTGTGATACACCCTAGAAGAATGTTTTCTACAGTGCACCTATAAAAATTAGTGAGGGTTTTAGGGGACAGGCCAAATTTCTTCAGCTTTCTCAAGTAGTAAAGGCGCTGGCAGGCCTTCTTGGCAGTGGACACTGCTTGGTTAGACCAAGTCAAGTCATTTGTGATATTCACCCTGAGGAACTTAAAGTTTTTGACCTGTTCCACCTGCGCACCACCAATGTAGATGGGGTTGTGCAGTCCGCTACTCCTTCTGAAGTCAACAACCAAATCCTTCGTCTTGCTGACGTTGAGGGACAGGTTATTGTCTTTGCACCATGCCACCAGGTTCTTAATTTCTTCTCTGTACTCAGACTCATCATTACCCAAGATACGGCCTACAATTGTGGTGTCATCAGCAAACTTATATATTGAGTTTGATGGAAAGAACTGCTGCAGGAAGAAGCTGGGACCAATCAGGCACTGACGATATATTACATAATGATAAGAAGCTGCTTGCTCTTCTCAGCACTGAGGATTCCATTAATTCTGACCAGATCACCAACTCCATTTGCAGAAATGCAGCCCCAAACCTGCAGAGAACCTTAATTGTGCTTCACTGTTGGCTGCAGACACCCATCTATATAGCGCTCTCCAACTCTTCTATAAAGTGCCTCCTGGTTGAGCCAAAAATTTCAAATTTTGACTTGCCAGTCCACAACACCCCAGTCCTTGTATTTCTGTGTGTCGGTGAGTCAGGCTTTGCTTCCATTTCAGGGGAATGGCTTTTTGGCATGAAGACCATCAAAACCACTTCTGACAAAATTTCTTTGGACTGTAAAATGGTGTATTTGGATTTCAGTTGTTTCCTTCCTCCTATTTAGAAAGGAATCAGTTTAACAAATCTCTTGTCTGCTGCATTCAGTTTCCATGGCTGACCACTGTTTCTGGTCCTCAACCTTACCTGTTTCTTTGTGCTTTTTCAGAACAGCTTGGACAGCACATCTTGAAACTCTTGTTTGCCACAAAATTTCTGCTTGGGAGAGACCTTTCTGATGCAGGACGTCCACCTTGTGTCTCATTGCTATGCTGCTTTAAGAACTGACAATTGGAAGATTGTCTGCCACAGCCTCACATTTTAGTGTGGTTGTCCTTCGATTCCTTCTACACCCATTTCTGTTTCAGTTAATCAGTTTTGTTCACTCAACTGATTATGCCATTGATCATTAGCATCCTGTTTGTTATCTTTGTTTAATCATGTACTGGGCTATATACCTACAGTCATGTTTTTATTTCATAAGTGTTCTTTACCTTAATATCTTCTTTAATGATATCAGAACATTCCTGTAACTTTTTTTTCGAAAATGTTCTAAAATCTAAAACTTGCTCTTTCCTATTGACACATGAATGCAGAAGACAAAAAAAAGGAACGAAAACAAAATTTATATTAAAAAAAAATGGCAGGTGCCCAAGACTTCTGCACAGACAGACAAAAACACCAGGGCCTCCACTTCCCCAGGAGGCTAAAGAAATCCAGCAAGTCCCCTCTGCTCTCACCATTTTAATTTTTTAAATGCATCAAAGAAAGCACTGAATTTACATGCATCACAGCTTGGTATGGGAGCTGCACTGTCCTTGACCGCAAGAAACCACAGAGCTGTGGAGGCAGCTCAGCACATCACAGCAACCAGAACCCCTCCACAGATTCGGTCTTCATTTCTTGTGGCCTCAGTAAAGCCGCAAGCATAATCGCAGATCCCACCTACCCCAGACATATTCTCTTTTCTCCCATCAGGCAGAAGACAGAAAGGGAGTAGTGAGATATAGATCATGGACAGGATTAGTTTAATCCAGCATCATGTTCAGTACAGACATCATGGGTGGAAAAGCCTATTCTTGTGCTCTATTGCTCCATGCATGTTCCACAAAACATACCAGAGGGTTGTCCTTATGGAGCCAGCAGATCAATTGATCCCTATGTGTCTCCTCTTGGTTGTGTTTTTCTTCATCCAGCTCAGAAACCAGGACTGAACTGTTTAATAAATGAATTCCAATTAAAATGACATGGAAGATTATCCTGTTATCCCCGGCATCTCAGCATCTCAAGTGCCATAAAACATGCTGTATATGTATGCAGTGACTTTTCAAAAGCTTTACTGAAAGGGAATTGCTCCGAAACATTACTTCCCTTTCAACCAATACCATATCAGCCTCAAGAACAGCTTCTATTGCTTTGTTATAAGACTATTGAATAATACCCTTGCAGGAATAAAATAAGACTTTTGACCTCAGCTAAGCTTGTTATGATCATAAACAAGAGATTCTGCAGTTGCTGTAAATCCACAGCAGCACATACAAAATGCTGGAGGAACTCAGCAAGTCAGGCAGCATCTGCAGAGATGAATAAATAGTGGGTGTTTTGGGCTGAGGCCCTTCCAATGATGAGCCTCAGCCCAAAACACTGACTATTCCTTTCCTTTGATGATGCCTGACTTGCAGAATTCATTGCAGTATTTTCTGTGTTACTCCCCATCCTATATGCTTCTGAGGCCTACAGCAGGTAGTTCTGGACAGAAACTATTGATAGAGTGTTCAAAATATTCCACAAGGTCAATCAGATTAGTAAACTCAAAGCGTTCTCTCCCACAGCAACATAGCTAGAACTGAAGTCCAGTTACTCTCAGTTAGATAAGGTACACTAGCCATGCCAGTCACCTACCGAGCACTGGACTCACAAGACTTGGCCCATTCAGAAATCTACCATGGGAGGTAGACAGAGAAAAGCCTTCCAATTGAGAATGCATGTCCATGCATCAAGCACCAGCATACACCTTGGAAATGTGCACATCACCAATGTCCTGTAATGGAAAATCTTACATGTAGTAGTGGATACGGCCCAGTCCATCATGGGTAATGCACATTTAGATAGAGTGCTGTTGCAGAGAAGAAGCATCCATCTTCAAGGACCCCGACCATCCAGGCCATGCTCTCTTCTTGCTGTTGCCATCAGGAAGGAGGTATAGGAGCTTCAGAACCCACAGCACCAGATTCAGGAACAGTTATTACCCTTTAGCCATCAGGCTCTTGGACTATAGGGGATAACTTCACTCACCACATTCCCACAACCTATGAACTCACTTTCAAGAACCTTTCATCTCAAGTTCAATATTTATTACTATTTATATATCATTATTATTTTTTTTCTCTCATTCATATTTGCACAATTGGTGGCATTTGCACATTGATTGTTTGCCCATCCAGTCGTGTGGGTTTTTTCATTGATTCTATTATGTTTCTTGTATTTATTGCAAATGCCTGCAAGAAAATAAACCTCAGTAGTGTATGGTGATGTACCTGCACTTTGAACATCTCACAAAATGCTACCCACCACCTCCTGCCCCATCAATGGAGGTTTGCACTTATTTCCAGTTGGTCTCCATCAACTATTAATCCCAAACTAGAGTGTAACCAAGTAAACCTTAATCCTGAGAGATGAACCAAAATAAAGCCAATAAGAAATTTAAAAGAAATGAGGAAAAGTAATTATAAATTTACCAGAATATGAGGAAAGCACATCCACAATTTTAATCCCCGTTATCTGTCAGGAGTTTGCATGGGTTAGCTCCAGGCGTTCCAGATTGCACCAAGGACAGTAGTGAGTTGTGGACAAGTGAACCTTAAAGAGCTGCCCAACATAATTCTTGCTGATTTGATGCAAATGATGCACTTCACTGCACGTGTTGATGTGCACGGGACAAATAATGCTAATCTTTAAATCTTTAAAACATACTTCAAGGAAGGATAATTTCCACAAACTGAACTCCAAGGGGTTCATACCTACCAATGTGCCTAGGTCTTAATAGTTTACTTAGTTCAGGGTAATAAGGGATATGCAGTCAATGGTGGCAGATTTAAAAACAGTACTAGTGCAAGGTAGGATTATTGGGCAATGACATAACTAGTGTCAACCACATTGAAATCCATTTTCATGTTGAAAAACCTTCAATTCAAACTGGTAGCAGGATTCACAACAAGGCTTGGAATATCTTGATCCAATAGCAAGCATGCTGGAACTGCCACCTTGTATCTGCCTGCAATAATAGATTTCAGATGCTGGAATCTGGAGCAACAACCAGTCTGCTAGAGGTACTCAGTGGGTCAAATGAAGGGTTTTGACTTGAAACATTGACAATTTCTTTCCTCTCTTAGATGCTTCTGAGCTCCTCTTACAGAATATTACACTCTAAACCAACAGCAGTTGGGCATACAGTGCTCAAAAAGCAAAGTAGAAAAGGTTAATTGTTTTTCCTACCCCCCCCCCCCGCCCCCCAGTAAAAGTGATAGTGATAATCAAAGTACAATCTGGGAACTGTGTTAGTTAGCTGATCATTATTCTAGCACACAGCTTGATGGAGGCAAACACCACGGGAGTCTGACATTTTTTTTAAAAAGCTGTAAACCTTATGTTCTGTTCCCAGTGCCCATTTAGAGCAGTGCTAATTACTTGTGAGGTCAGATTCTAATGCCCCATGTTGGGAATACAATTAACTATTTCAAAGATGATGGAGACAGAAAAGACAGATGGCAGAAGAAAGTTGACGAAGACCGAGGACAAGATTGAGATTTTTTAAAATTGTTTACAACACAGATATAATCAAAGTTAATTGAAGCATGCATCCCAAAATGAAATCAAATTCAAGGGGAGTGAAAACTATGCCAAGGTTATTGAAAGTACACAGGAACTTGAAATGTTAATTTTCATGAGCAAACTGGAAGAGCACTTTGAAAGAACTTGGCTTTCTGAGCATTTTCTCGTAATGTGAGCAATAGATTTTCTCTTCCCAAGTCAGTAGTAATATCAACAAGTTCAAGATAGTTTAATATAGACAAAGTCATCAAACACAAACAAAAAACAAAGAACTAGGCAAGGTGTAAATCTGGCAAGGAAAAATCAGCAGCAGCTTATAAAGTAGCCAGCTCATTTAATGAATTAGGTTCTTGAAAGTGGAATTAGTCATTTGGAGATCTTGTCCTAAATCCAGAAATGCCCTGCTCATTTTCTCCACAGTGAAAATTGGGATCAACATGCACAAATTGTTCATGTTTCAAGGGGACTGATGACCAGCTGCAAGTGTGGGAAAAATACATTATTGGGGATGGTGGAATTGTGGGGAAATTAGAGGATGGTGGAATTGTGTTTTCATGAAGACAGACTGATGTAGAACACAGAACAGTAGAGCACAGAACAGACCCCTTGGCCATGATGTCAATGCTGACCAGGATGCCAATTTAAACTAATCCCATCTGTCTGCACATGGTCTATATCCCATCATTCCCTGTATGTTCATGTGCCTGTCCAAACATTACTACCATATCCATTTCCCTGGCAACACATTCCAAGCAAGTACCTCTGTGTAAAAAAAAAACTTGCCTTTGTCAATCTATAAACATACCCCTCTCTCACTTTAAACCTATGCCCTCTTAATATTTGATAAAACTATTCAGAGACAAAGACTGAACAATTACCCTGTATCTATCATTTTATATACTTACAATACTATACAGAGTCTTGGGCACATATATACAGCTAGGTGGCAAAGACTTTTTCACAGTACTGTAATTGTCAACGTGAAGCACCGCAGGAGTGATGTGGGACAGGTGGCGGAGATGCAGACACATCCAGCCTTGAGACATTCAGGCGAGGTCATTTAATTCCAAACAATGGATTATTGATCATTACAGAATGTCTCTGGTGATTCCTGCTCTCTCCCTTCTCCTTTCCCCAACCGTGATTCCCTCTCTCCCTGCTTCCTACCACTCTCAGTACACAATATAGAGACCTATATCATGATTTATCACTCACATATCATGATTTTTTTGCAGCAATACACTGAAATACACAAGATTACTACAGTACAGTGCAAAAGTCCAGGCACCTCAGCTATATACACTTGCCAAAGACTTCTCCAGAGTACTGTATATTTTAATGCTTTATTTGATCTGGCAGTTAAAAAGCAGGTTTGCAGAAAAAAGATCTTATTATGCAACAGTTATTGCGGAGCAATTTCAAACACAAAATAACATCTTCATTTTTTTAACATCAACCGATCAGTTTGTTGTCCATACATGAGAGTACTCATCTAAAATCTTCGTTTCCACACCCCACCCCTCCCTTCAATACAGAGGTGCTAACCTCCCAACATTACTTCTTTTCAGGTGTCAAACCTCCAACATGGAGCTGCAGCTGCCTTCATTCACAATACATAATCGCAATACGTCTGCCTCTACGGTCACATAGCAGAAACATTAGAACAGAAAAGGGGAACCTAAGGGAGATGGTCCACAAGTGTAAGCAATATTCTGTTCTCACTCAGATAGAGAAGTGTGACAAACTGCAGTCCTGGTAACTTTGCAGGCGCCAAAATTACCTGTACAGATGTCCCCCGCTTTACGAATGTTCGCTTTACGCCACTTTGCTTTGACAAAAGACCTACGTTAGTAACCAGTTTTCACATTACAAAGAGGATTTTCACTTTTACAAAAATTTTTCCCATATAAACTAATGGTTCTTTGCTTTACTTCATTTCCGCTTAAGAAAGGATTCGTAGGAACACTCTACTTTTGTAAAGGGGCGACACCTGTAACTGTCACCACCAGTGTAAGCTAAGGCTTTATAAGGCATTTATCAGACCACATTTGCAGCAGCCTTGAGCCCCTTATCTAAGGGAGGATGCACTGGCATCGGGGAGCGTCCAGAGGAGAATCAGGAATATGATCCTGGGAATTAAAGAGTTACAGCATGAGGAGCATTTGATGGTTCTGGGTCTATACTTGCTGGAGTTTAGAAGAATGAGAGGAGTTCTCATACTGAAAGGCCCAGATAGAGGAGACAAGGAGAGGATGCTTCCTATAGAGTTGAGTTGAGATTTTTGATTGGAGAAAGGCTAACTTTGAGGAGATGCGAAGGGATTTAGAGAGAGTGGATTGGGTCAAGTTGTTTTATGGGAAGGATGTAATAGAGAAATGGAGGTCATTTAAGGGTGAAATTATGAGGGTACAGAATCTTTATGTTCCTGTTAGGTTGAAAGGAAAGGTTAAAGGTTTGAGAACACCATAGTTTTCAAGGGATATTAGAAATTTGGTTCGGAAAAAGAGGGATGTCTACAATAGATATAGGCAGCATGGAGTAAAGGAATTGCTCGAGGAATATAAAGAATGTAAAAGGAATCTTAAGAAAGAGATTAGAAAAGCTAAAAGATACAAGGTTGGTTTGGCAAATAAGGTGAAAGTAAATCCGAAAGGTTTCTACAGTTATATTAAAAGCAAGAGGATAGTGAGGGATAAAATTGGCTCCTTAGAGAATCAGAGTGGTCAGCTATGTGTGGAGCCAAGGGAGATGGGAGAGATTTTGAACGATTTCTTCTCTTCGGTATTCACTAAGGAGAAGGATATTGAATTGTGTAAGGTGTGGGAAACAAGTAAGGAAGTTATGGAACCTATGACAATTAAAGAGGTGGAAGTACTGGCGCTTTTAAGAAATTTAAAAGTGGATAAATCTCTAGATCCTGACAGGATATTCCCCAGGACCTTGAGGGAAGTTTGTGTAGAAATAGCAGGAGCTCTGACGGAGATCTTTAAGATGTCATTAGAAACGGGGATTGTGCCAGAGGATTGGCGTATTGCTCATGTGGTTCCATTGTTTAAAAAGGGTTCCAGACGTAAGCCTAGCAATTATAGACCTGTCAGTTTGACATCAGTGGTGGGTAAATTATTGGAAAGTATTCTTGGAGGTAGTATTAATAATTATCTGGATAGACAGGATCTGATTAGGAGTAGCCAGTATGGATTTGTGCATGGAAGGTCATGTTTGACAAACCTTATTGAATTTTTTGAAGAAGTTACGAGGAATGTTGACGAGGGTAAGGCAGTGGATGTAGTCTATATGGACTTCAGCAAAGCCTTTGACAAAGTTCCACATGGAAGGTTAGTTAAGAAGGTTCAGTTGTTAGGTATTAATGCTGGAGTAATAAAATGGATTCAACAGTGGCTGGATGGGAGATGCCAGAGAGTAGTGGTGGATAATTGTTTATCGGGATGGAGGCCGGTGACTAGCGGGGTGCCTCAGGGATCTGTTTTGGGCCCAATGTTGTTTGTAATATACATAAATGATCTGGATGATGGGGTGGTAAATTGGATTAGTAAGTATGCTGATGATACTAAGGTAGGAGGTGTTGTGGATAATGAGGTGGGTTGTCAAAGCTTGCAGGGAGATTTATACTGGTTAGAAGAATGGGCTGAACGTTGGCAGATGGAGTTTAATGCTGAGAAGTGTGAGGTTCTACATTTTGGCAGGAATAATCCAAATAGAACATACAGGGTAAATGGTAGGGCATTGAGGAATGCAGAGGAACAGAGAGATCTAGGAATAACAGTGCATAGTTCCCTGAAGGTGGAGTCTCATGTAGATAGGGTGGTGAAGAAAACTTTTGGAACGCTGGCCTTTATAAATCAAAGCTTTGAGTACAGAAGTTGGGATGTAATGTTAAAATTGTACAAGGCATTGGTAAGGCCAAATTTGGAATATTGTGCGCAGTTCTGGTCACTGAATTATAGGAAAGATATCAATAAATTAGAGAGAGTGCAGAGACGATTTACTAGGACGTTATCTGGGTTTCAGCACTTAAGTTACAGAGAAAGGTTGAACAAGTTAGGTCTCTATTCATTGGAGCGTAGAAGGTTGAGGGGGGATTTGATTGAGGTATTTAAAATTTTGAGAGGGATAGATAGAGTTGACGTGAATAGGCTGTTTCCATTGAGAGTAGGGGAGATTCAAATGAGAGGACATGATTTGAGAGTTAGGGGGCAGAAGTTTAAGGGAAACACAAGGGGGTATTTCTTTACTCAGAGAGTGATAGCTGTGTGGAATGAGCTTCCTGTAGAAGTAGTAGAGGCCAGTTCAGTTGTGTCATTTAAGGTAAAATTGGATAGGTATATGGACAGGAAAGGAGTGGAGGGTTATGGGCTGAGTGCGGGTAGGTGGGACTAGGTGAGATTAAGAGTTCGGCACGGACTAGGAGGGCCGAGATGGCCTGTTTCCTTGCTGTGATTGTTATATGTTATATGGTTATAGTGGGAGAGTCTAGGACCAGAAGGCACAACATCAGAAAACATGGATGTCCCTTTAAAACAGAAGTGAGAAGATTTTTTTTTAGCCAGATTCTGTTGAGTCTGTGGAATTCATTGCCACAGCTGACTGTGGAGGCAAAATCCTTTGGTATACTTAAAACGAAAGTTGATAAGTTCTTGTTCAGTAAGGGCATCCAAAGTTAAAGGGAGAAGGCAGAAGAAAAGGGTTGGGGGAAGATAATACATCAGCCATGCTGAAATGGCAAAGCAAAGTATGGGCAAAATAGCCTAGTTCTGCTCCGATATCATGTCTAATTTATGAATCTACATTTAGCTTTTTGACTGGATAAGGTCTTCCCAGATTAACAGTCTTTGCTTTTCAAGCCACACTGAGGTCTTTGGCTTTGGTAATGAGTCTCTGTATCAAGTGTTTATTTTTTAATCATCAGGATGGTAGTGGGGGACCATCTTTGTGCTTGAACTCAGGAGAGCATGGACAAAAACTTTGCACTCTGACAGTGATCAGAGAATGCCCAACTACATTGTTACTCAAACTATTCATAGCATTCACCTTAATCAATGGGTCAGACTACTTTAACAGATTTTAATAGTTGAAAATCACTGATGCAAACACTGTCAATTGATTTTAATTGGTTTTCATGGTTCAATGCATTGAATAGACATCTCTATACACCTACATACTGTATTTTAAAATAAATATTCAACTACCTGTTTTTCCCATTTTTAAGATGTGACCATTGCGGACAAGGATAATCCATTACAGTACTGGATCTACTGTAATAGAGGGGGAGGGGGAGGCGGGGGGAAATCAGAGTGACACAGAGCATTTAAGGTGACCTGTGGGTGAATACTCTAAATCACCCTTGGATGCTGAACTGAAGCATCTTGCTAAATAGTTACATAATATGCAAATGGAATTGATTTCCGCAGCATGGTTGAGACCACATTAAGACCATCAAATTGGAAGTGGATCTGAATTGCTCAGGAAGGCACTTGTGACCCTCAGCAACTTCTGGCTAGAGGAAAACGAAACAAGGATAGCAACTAAATACTTTGTTGACCACACTTTTTCTGGCAAAAGATCTCAACTCTGTTGACTGGAAAGACTTCCATGAAGACATCTCCATGGGCCACAAATTTCATCCAGAAGTGCACCGAGGATGTTGTCCCCCAGAAATCAGTCAGGGTCTATCCAAACCCAGGCACCCCGGATCAACAGTTCTGTGTGAGCAACACTTAACGCGTGAGACAGAGCTTACATCGCCGGTAATCAGCAAGAGCTCAAGAAATGTGGCTACAATCTGCGCAAAGTCATCAGGCAGCCAAACAACAATACAGAGACAAGATTCAGACTCAACTTTCCACCAACAACACACAGTTTATGGCAAGGTCTGCACACCATCACAGATTTCAAAACTAAACAAAGTGGCATTCCCAATATTGATGCCTCTCTCCCAGATAAGCTAACCTCTTCAACATTCGATTCAATGTCACCAATACTGAGCCCAAGGAGACCTGCAGATGACCAGCAGCTTGGTCACCTCTGGTTAAGGACAACATCTGCAGCATGCTGCCACCCACACTAGACCTCCTGCAATTCGCCTACTGACACAACCAATCGACAGATGATGCAACAGCCACAGCTCTACGCACCATCCTTACACATCTGGAGAAGAGGGATGCTTATGTGAGAATGCTGTTCTTGGACTACAGTTACACCATAATTCCCTCCAGACTCGACAAGAAGCTCAGAGACATCAGCCTTCACCCTGCCTTGTGTAGCTGGATTCTGGACTTCCTGTCAAATCGCCAGGGCTGTGTACTAAGCCCCCTCTTTTACGCTCTGTATAACATGACTGTGTCGCCATCCACAGCTCCAATCTAATTAAATTTGCTGATGACACTAGACTGATTGGCCTAATCTCAAATCACAATGAGGCAGCCTGCAGAGAAGTCATCCCCCTGACATAGTGGTGTCAAAAAAACAACATCACAAGAACAAAGGAGCTGGTTATGGATTACAGGAGGAATGGAGACAGGCTAACCCCTATTAACATCAATGGATCTGGGGTTGAGAGGGTGAACAGCTTTAAGTTCCTCGACAAAAAACATCACCAAGGATCTCATGTAGTCCGTATATATTGACTGTGACTCAACAGTGCCACTTTCACCTCAGAGGGTTGAAAGAGGTTTGGTATGGCCCCCTAAATTCTAAAAATTTTCTATAGGGGTACGATTGAGAGCATCCTGACTAGCTGCATCACTGCCTGGTATGGGAACTGTACTTCCCTCAATCGCAGGACTCTGCAGAGAGTGGTGCAGACAGCCCAGAGCATCTGTAGATGTGAACCTCCCACTATTCGGGACATTTACAGAGACAGGTGTGTAAAAGCCCCACCACCCAAAAGGTTCATTGGGGACCCAAGTCACCCCACCTCAAAATGCTCCAGCATTTTGCATAAAATACTGCAGCATAAAAACCAGGACCAATGGGCTCCCAGAACAGCTTCTTCCACCAGGCCATCAGACTGCTTAATTCATGCTGACGTAACTGTATTTCTATGTTATATTGACTATATTGTCACACATATTATATATTACTATGATTGCATATTTGAACAGAGACAACAATTTTTACTCATGTATATGAAGGCTGCAAGTAATAATGTCAATTCAATTCAAACTGCAACTTTCCACTGGACTGACGGGAAGGACCAAGGCGAGGCAGCGGGCCCGTCACCTACAGCATGGAAGAGCATGAAAGATCGTGCATAGACCAGATCGAAGCCAGGTGAGACTGAGCACAATCTGCGGACTGAGATTTACAGGCTGAATCAAAGCAGGAAAATCTGGCATATCCATGTGGCAGAAATATGTTGATCTTACAGAGGGTTAAGTGCCGGGCCAAACTGAAAAAGTCAGGGGGTTGAGACGGGGGGGGGGGGGGGGGGGGGGCGGTTAAAATGGCTGCTTGAAGCAGAAGAACCCAACATTTGGAGAGAGAGTTAGGTACCGGGCCGGATTGAAAATTTCAGCATGTAGGGGCCTCGAGGTGAAGTGGGGACCGATTAAGATTGCTGAACTTGGTTCTGTGCTGAACTATGGGTCTCAGACTCTCATGCGGATTTCAGTTCAGAAGTACTGTTTACTTGCAGTTACTGTTTGCACAATTTTTGACTGGAAGAGAAGAGGTAAAAACACAAGTGTTGCATTTCCTGCAGCTTCCTGGGAAATGGCATGAGAAGGAACACTGGCAGGTGAACATCGAAGAGTAAGCCATGGAGTCAAGGAGCAAAGAGCTCCCTTCAAAGTGCTGAATGAAGGAGGGGGTGATGTAGAGTAGGAGTAGAATCTGGTTGGTGATGGCTGAAAGGCAAGGACAAGGGATGTGTAGCAAGTTGGCTAGGGGAAGGATTTCACTAATACTGAAAGATATAATAAAAGTATGGAAAACTTATTGGGAAATCTATTCAACGGTGATAAAGGTTTGATTAAGCAGGTTTTCTTTATAAATGCATATGAACTTAGAGACAAAACCAGGAACTCATTCACTAACCTACAACCAGTTAAGTTATTCTTTTGGGACCCAATGAAACCTGAATAAATAATTCATATCAACCAGCATTTCCACATCCTTCCAAACTCTGAAGAGGGAAGTGTCTGGCAAATAACCAGAGCATAAAAGATGTTGCCATATACCACACCACCCAGAAAATGCTGGAGGAACTCAGCAGGCCAGGAAGCACCTACAAAAGGTCTCAGCCCCAACAGTCGACTCTCCTGTTTGCCATAGATGCTGCCTGGCCTGCTAAGTTCCTCCAGCATTTTGTGAGTGTTGCTTGGATTTCCAGCATCTGTAGATTTTCTCTTGCTTATGTTGCTATGCACATTTATTTGTCCAAGTGAGATACATGGTTCGTCATCCTCAAACTTCTTACGCGAGACAAAATTAGAATTTGCCAGTGGCCTCTCTTTCCTTGCCCAATTTCTAGTATTATTTTAAAGAATGATAAGCAGAAAGGCAAGGCAGATGAATGACTGAGAGTGGTTGTTTAATCTTGTGTTATATTATTGCCTTGTAACACAATCCAGCCTCTGGACTATTTGACAAGTTTTCAATCTTTTTTTGGATGTTAGTGAGAAAATGAACTATGGTGTATGTATTTAAATCCCCAGCCTCTTTCCCCAGTATCTTCTCTTTTCATTAGGAGTGTGCAGAATGGGAGGGAGTCTCTGGTTACAACCCTTTCCTATACTCCTGTGAGCTTGAACTTACTGAGAGGATGGCTGAAATGCACTGTTTTGTGTCTTAAGGCTTTCTGAGTTCCTCCAGAATTTTTTGTTGCTCTGGTTTTCCAGCATTGGCAGAACCTCTGTTGTTTATGTCTTTTGTGTCTTCCTCGCCTCCTGCCTCTTTGCAAACAGAAGGATATTTCAAATAATATCTTGGAGTTTAGAAGTGCTGGGACAGTATTCAGAGTCACACCATTTCTTTACTTTCTCTACTCTACAAGAGGAAGAATGCAGGCAAAATGGTACGTCCAAGTGTCAACAGCCACAAAACCCTATGAAACCTCTTACTGCTGCATGCACACCACTCCTCGGGATATTGCACATCCTTATCTAAACACTTAATTACCTGCAGAGCGTCACCTCAATTTTTGCTTCAGCTTCCATCACTGATGAGCTCCCACATTTTAAGGGAGTTCTTTTTTCTCTTTTTTGAAATCTGTGAAACTAACATTTTGAAAGTTGGCAAGATTAGACAGTTTAACTCTTGCAGAGCAACACACACAAAATACTGGGAACTCAAGCAGATCAGGTAGCATCTATGGTAAGGAATAAAGACTGACGATTTGGGCTAAGACGCTTCATCAGGACTCGAATCCTTGCATATTTTCTCTGGTTTTCTACTTGCACATTGCAACCACCATACAGATCTACACAGCAAACAATAGCATCCGAAATTGGGTGACACTCTGGTTAAAGTAAAATGCCATAGTTGGCAAGCCACAAAATTAAGACAGTGAAAACAGGTTTTATTAAAATTCAGTCATGCTTATTTCAAGAATAGATACTGGTTGGTATCCATGACAAACTTCTTTCAGATGAAATGTTAAATTAGAGTCCAGTTGGTCATGACAGATGATAAAGATTTTACAGTTCTATGTCAAAGAGAAATGGAGTTCTTCCTAGTGTTTTGGCAAATGTTTGTTTGCTGTATCACATTCAAACCAGATCAGCTGGTCATTATTATATAGCTGCTTGTGAGAAACTTGGAGGGAAAATTTCAGAATGTGTGTTTGCCTATTTAAGGTGAGGGTGAGGAGGAAGTAATATCTAAAGTTTTCCACTTCAGAAAACTGCAGAAGCTGAAACAATGAATACAGTTAATGACATTATAACTTATATTCTCAGTATTATTTCTTTGCTTTTTTGTATTTACAATTTGTCTTCACATTGTCAGTCTTACTTTGTGCATAGTTTTTCGTAAATTCTATTGTACTTCTCTGTTCTACAGTGAATGCTGGCAAAAATGAGCCACAAAGTAGTATATAGCCACATAGGTGTACTTTGATAACAAATTTACTTCGAGCTAGACCCATGAGGTGTTCAAAGGCTGAGGGTATACGTGGGTAAAGATGAAGAGGCACCAAGGCCTTGATCAGATCTGCTGTGATCGTATTAAATGCTGGAATAAACTTCAGGGCATTCAGTCCTCCTATTGCTGTTTCTAATTTTTGATAACTGAATACTCAGTTTACCATATTACAAAAGTAACCGAACTTCAATTATATTTCATCATCTTATTTCCAATCCTGTTTTGTATTCTTCAAACACTACCACAGCATTTTGTTCATCCTAGTTTCAACAACTGACAGAAAGGGGAGCACACTCTGTTCTGGTCACATTCTTCTCAGTTATTGTACTGTTCACCGAAAGGGATGTAGGGTAAAGTTGGTTATTTGGAGCTTACTTGCAGAAAACCACAACTGCACATTTGGTGGGAACAGGCTAACAGTCTGGAGATCGGTTTGATCTCTAAAACCTTTGACTCAGACATGCATAGCCTAACAGCCATTCTGGTCAAACGGCCGGGGAATAGAACCAAACCAAAGCATTCTGGGTCTCAAATGCGATTACCATCAATGGCTAAATAGACAGGAACAACCCCACCCTGCTGTCAGCAGGGACCAACATCAGGTCAAGAGTCAGTGGAAACAAACATCAATACATATGGAGAATCTGTCTTATATTTGAGCAATGGGCAAAACTTTTATTTAGCTAATTATCATTTAGTCACATAGAGTGAAGCACATCTTTAAATGACAGTTCCTTTCCATAAACATACTACATTTGAACACATGGGTAGCCATGTAACTACTGATGCAGAGCTTAATATAACTTTATCTTAATTTATTCAGACCACTTGTTATTTTGAGAATTGACTATTTGTAACTGAGTTCGCAGAGTTATTTATAACTTTATTAACTAATTCTAGTAACTCAGCCACTAAATACAAACTAAACCTGCCATGAAATATTCTGGATTTAAAAACAAAATCAGGAATTAGACAAAGCCTAGGAAGTTCTACTATTCTGAAGCACATCCTACTGGGGTCACTGTTATTTGGCACTAATGTCAGTACATCACAAACTAGGTTCCAAATTGCCATCCAGAAAGTGAAGGGACAATTTCAGTCCAATAGAGCGTAGAACAGTACAGGCCCTTGATGTTCTGTTGATCCTTTAAACTACTGCAAGATCAATTAAAGCCTTCCCTCCTTCAAAACCCTCAATTTTTCCATTTTCCATGTGCCTAAGAGTCTCTTATTTGCTCCTACCCACCACCCCAGCAGTGCATTCCACACACCTACCACTCTAAAAAAAAAATGCCTCTGAAATCTCCAATAACCTGAAGAGTATGTTGTTTTGTGTTGGTCACTGCTGCCTTAGAAAAAAGCGCAAGCTGCCCACTCAATCTATGCCTTTTAAGATCTTGCATGCCTTTATCAAGTCACCTCTCAATCTCCTCTCCAAAGTGAAAAGCTGTGGCTCACTGAACCCATCCAACCTCATGACACATGCTTTCTAATCCAAATCTGCTCTGCATCCTCTCTAAAGCTACCACATCACAGTTGGAGGATAAAAATGACAAGAGAAAATGACATTCAGTTCATGAAACACAATGTTTCCCAAGCAAAAATATCATGGACTCAACCCAGAATATTCAATACACTAAAAAAGCTTTCAATAGTTACTACCTATGCCCTGAAGGAAGTTTGGGACAGACTTCCACTCCAGCAACCTAATTCCAGATCAAGTTACGAGTTATAGGATGTGCATGTATGGTGAACAGAACTAGTTTTGCTGTTGCTGTTTGTTTTGTTGTGATCTGGGATGTTCTATCAGGCAATGTGTGCTTGCTACGTTGGCACCAGACTGTGTGGGGACACGTGCAGGCTGACCTCAACACGTTGGTTGTAAGTGCAAACAATGCATTTCACTGTATGTTTTGCTGTAAAGTGATAAATACACTTTAACTTTGAATCTGAAGCCTTGAACAGGATCAGTTATATCTCTTGGCCAAACATTAAGACTGAAGGTCCTGTCCAACATTTGGTATTCATCTCTGGCAGCAGCCTTCATAGCTCAGATCCAAATGTCCAATCAATTTTCCTTAATGTCAGAACTTGTTTTAGGAAGGCAAATACTACTACACTGTAACATTAATCAAGGTCAGGAGAAACTGGCAAAACAATGAGAAAACCTATGAAGAGAAATGGAATATCACAGTAGCAATGGCACTGAATAGCAAAGATTAATGCAGATTTGACTCAAGCAGGAGTTAATTTCAGTAGTTCTCATTTCACTGAAGAATGGAGTCTTTTATTTTACTTGGCTAGCATTTTATTTATTACAATCCAAGAAGTGAAATAATTTGCCAGAGTAATTATTTTCACCTCCCTTCCCCCAAACATTTTTTTGCCAAAGCTTTGACACTGTATTATTTAACATAGTAAGAGTGCACGCTGCTTGGAGCAGTCTTATTCAAAGATCTTTAAGGAGATATATTATTCTTCTATTATTTAAAGCAAAGATCATTTCCTGAAAAATTCAATTGTTTATAATTAGTGAATTAAAAGTCATGATGTTCTCATATTCAAAACTGATTAAATATTTATTCACTGCATTTCTGATACAACTTAAAAAATTTATGTACATCCAGATTTTTAAAATTTCTAAAGCGATTTGAAGATGAGCTTTATTTGTCACATGCAAACTTGGAAAAATACAGTGAAATGCTGGGCAGCTTGCAAGTGTCACCATGCTTCCAGCACCAACGTAACCCACAACTTACTGACCCTAACATGTACATCTTGGGAAAGTGGGAGGTAACTAGAGGACCTGGAGGAAACCCAAGTGGTCACAGGGAGAATGTACAAACATTTCATAGATCACGGCCGAATTGAACCCACGTTGCTAGCTAGGGCTGTAATAAACAGCACAGGCATATTTAGAACCCTGTGGTGAATTTAATCTGAGTTTTAATGCTAAAAAGCAAATGAACACACTGCTTCCATGGGTTGAACACTAGGAGTGCGTTCCTGACATAGGCTGAAGAATAAAATCAATAATTTAATTTAAAATCATAAAATTAATGTTTCACCAATAAAGATAAATTACAATTTGAATTAGTGGTGCCCCAGCTGTCAATCTTGTGGAACAGACTAATTCAATACCAAGATCACCATGTATTACTCAAGTGGTAAATGGAAGACAATACTTTAGCAATCGTCCTTTTGCAGAAACTGATTAGTTGCCAAAAAAGATCAGATGTAATCTGCTCTATCCACATGCTTCAGTCTCATTGGAGAAAAGAAGGAACAGGGTGATGATTCTTGGAAACTGGATTGAATTCCTTACTTGCAACACCAAATAACTTGGCATGGACACATACTAGGACTTACCCTCAAGAACACACCCACAAACTGAGACTCAATGAAAGGAAAGCATCAAGTTAAGACTCAGTCTGGGAGTACACCATCTCAGGTGAGAGCTTATGCAGTACTTTTAAATAAAGCAAAGTATACTCTTCATCAGTTGTCAGTGGTGTGTCTTTAAAAGGAATATTAATGTGCCCCAGTTAATTGGGACACATCAAGACCAGTACTATTTGGCCTAATTAAGCAGCTGCCCCAATTAGCCAGTTTCATGGAACTAGTTAAAAAGGACAATCTGAGTAATAAATTACGTTTTGCAGAGCTTAGGAGGACAATGGTGGCTAACCACGACTCCTTGGCTTGCATCTTCGGAAACTATCTTTAACATCTCTTTTTCTCCTTTCCGGGGTTCCTTTGAAGACCCTGACCTGGAGTTACACACTGACTTCGGTTCTCTCCGGGAATAGGACCCGTTTCCGGGGGTCTCATGACTGGCCGCTATTCCTTATGCCAAAGACGCAGCCTAGAAGACCAGTGCTTCTTCAGGGCGCTGGTTTCCTGCGGCTCTGAAGGCGGGTAGACTCTAGGTCAGTGCCCAGTGCGTCATGGGAGACGGAGATCGAAAGCAGCGAGCTGGCTGTGTGCCCAGAGACCCCAGTTTTTTGGGCACAGAGCTCAGAAGAAGCAACACAACAGACTTTTAACATCGTAAACCAGCCAATTGTTTGTTATGTCTCCCCTCTCACTGTGAAACAGTGACACCTCTTTTTCCATTATTAGGGAGAGGGCAAGAGCCTGTGGTATGTCGAATTACCGGGTGAATGAGTGGGTACTGCAAGTCTGTGTCTTTCCTGATGCTTTGCTGCACGCTTGAGTGCTCAGTGGAGGGGGGGGCTGATGGGCCTTTTTACTGGTGGGGAGGGGGGTCATGGCCTTATTGCTGCTTATGAGTGGAAGGGGGAGCCGGGAGGGCTTTGGGGTTCTAACATTTAACTGTCATTCATTCCTTGGGGCACTCCTTTGTTTTCGTGGATGTTTGCAAAGAAAAAGAATTTCAGGATGTACAGTGGCATGCAAAAGTTTGGGCACCCCTGGTCAAAATTTCTGTTGCTATGAATAGATAAGCGAGTAAAAGATGACCTGAATTCCAAAAGGCATAAAGTTAAAGATGGCACGTTTCTTTAATATTTTAAGCAGCTTACTTTTTTATTTCCATCTTTTACAGTTTCAAAATAACAAAAAAGGAAAAGGGCCCAAAGCAAAAGTTTGGGCACCCTGCATGGTCAGTACTTAGTAACACCCCCTTTGGCAAGTATCACACCTTATAAACACTTTCACAGCTAACAGTCTTTCAATTCTTGTTTGGGGGATTTTCGTCCATTCTTCCTTGCGAAAGGCTTCTAGTTCTGTGAGATTCTTGGGCCATCTTGCATGCACCGCTCTTTTGAAGTCTATCCACAGATTTTCAATCATGTTTAGGTCAGGGGACTGAGGGCCATGGCAAAACCTTCAGCTTGCGCCTCTTGAGGTAGTCCACTGTCGATTTTGAGGTGTGTTTAGGATCATTATCCTGTTGTAGAAGCCATCCTCTTTTCATCCTTTTTTTTTTACAGATGGTGTGATGTTTGCTTCCAGAATTTTATGGTTTTTAATTGAATTCATTCTTCCCTCTACCAGTGAAATGTTCCCTGTGTCACTGGCTGCAACACAAGCCCAAAGCATGATCGATCCATCCCTGTGCTTAAAAGTTGGAGAGTTGTTCTTTTCATGAAATTCTGCACCTTTTTTCTCCAAACATACCTTTGCACATTGCAGCCAAAAACTTTTTTAACTTCATCAGTCCACAGGACTTGTTTCCAAAATGCATCAAGCTTGTTTAGATGTTCCTTTGCAAACTTCTGACGCTGAATTTTGTGGTGAGGACGCAGGAAAGTTTTTCTTCTGATGACTCTGATGAAGGTCATATTTATGCAGGTGTCACTGCACAGTAGAACAGTACACCACCACTCCAGAGTCTGCTAGATCTTTTGCAGTCAATTGGGGGTTTTGATTTGCCTTTCTAGCAATTCTACGAGCAGTTCTCTTGGAAAGTTTTCTTGGTCTTCCAGACCTCAACTTGACCTCCACCGTTCCTGTTAACCGCCATTTCTTAATTACATTACGAATTGAGGAAAAGACTACCTGAAAACCCTTTATCTTCTTATAGCCTTCTCCTGCTTTGTAGATATCATTTATTTTAGCTTTCAGAGTGCTCGGCAGCTGCTTAGAGGAGCTCATGGCTGCTGATTGTTGGGACAAGGTTTGAGGAGTCAGGGTATTTATAAAGCTTTGAAATTTGCATTACCTGGCCTTTCCTAACGATGACTGTGAACAAGCCATAGCCCTAACAAGCTAATTAAGGTCTGAGACCTTGGTAAAAGTTATCTGAGAGCTCAAATCTCTTGGGGTGCCCAAACTTTTGCATCGTGCTCCTTTCCTTTCCCCCCCCCACTCTAAAATGGTACAAAACAAAAATAATACACTAATCTTGCTTAAAATGTTGAAAAGAATGTTTCATCTTTAACTTTATGACTTTTGGAGATCAGTTCATCTTCCATTCATTAACTATTCAGAGTTACAGAAATTTTGACCAGTGTGCGCAAACTTTTGCACGCCACTGTATATTGCATACATTTCCCTGACATTAAATGTACCTACTGAAACTGAACACTACCTATAGTACTATCGTCTAGGAGAACCACAACCCCGGTCATGGTTTGGAGACCTGTGTGCCTCAATGACCTGGACAGCTATGTTGGCTGGAGTCAGGGCTTTATCCTTTGGCTCTTTGCAGGGTCACCCATGCCAAACAGATCAAAGGATGGAGGACATACTAAGAGAGGTTCACCAATTCTCCAGGTTTGGGGGTTCAGCTCAGGGCTAACAAATCTGACTGGTAAAATAAAACTGTTATGGAAATAACAACAAAGAATCCTTCTACAGGCAAGTACAATGGTATTCCAGACTCTCCACCCAGGACTCCAATGACTGATAGTAGTGAAAAAGGAATCTACTGACACAATGAACACCACCAAAGATAGAGAACCCTAAATGCCAACAGCATAATGGGAATTAATAGTACTGCAGTGTAGTAATTCCTATAGTTATCGATTGAGGAATTCATCCACCATACATAATGAACAAAGTCTGTGTATAAACCTAGTATAGATGATGGACTGCCATCAATTATTACATCCTGCAAATCTTTGTTACCATTGTAACATTCAAGATCATTGCCAATAACTTGAAATTCTTTGAACTCCTAACTTGTTGAACGAGTGAAGCCATTTCATCTTCACTCCCAGCCATTTCTAGTATCTCCAAGCCCGAATGCTTGAAACCCCAGTGAGCTGTCTCTTTGCTTATTTCTCACCAACAGTCAAGTGACAGAAGTCACTGCATTCTGAACAGAACTGATGCTATTTAAAAACTGTTTGCTCGAAGCAAAGTGCAGTGCCTGATGGCCACACACATTGGAATGTCTTCGGCAAGAATAGTGACCCAAATAAACAAAGAATCCCAGCATTTTCTCCATTAGCCTTTTTTAAAATAAATGTCCAAAATAAGAGGCTGCCCTAATTAATCAGTAGCCCAACTAATTGGAATCCACTGCATGTCTAATTCCAGAAGCTAAATAGTTTATGACTGCCATCAGCCATCTCTTGTAGAAGAGTGCAATTTAACACCATGCACAAATGTTGTCTACCCATTTTACAGCCAACTTGTCATTAACACAATGCCAAATTGAAATACCGAACTATATCATTGTTACACGTCATTAACCAATTAATTATGGGAGCAATTACACACTACAAATGGTCCACAAAATTAACAATAATTATCAACAATTACATTAAGGATCAATCATCTCCAAAAATGGAGTGCAGAACTTTGGTGGACCATTTTAGCATGCTACTGCCTTGGGGTACATTCGGAATGGATCGCATCGTCACAGCTCAAAGCTTTATGTATCTGGTGTTAAAGTGTGCTTGGCAGCGCAGCTAAACATCATCAACACTAGCACACAACTTCCAGTCTCAGACTGGCAGTTGTGAACATGAGCCATACATCAGTTTTTTTTAAGAAAAAGCACATCACTTTTCATCAGAATTAATGGAGGAGAGCCAGCACCCTGGAAGATCACACAATCACACAAAATGTACAATACAGAAGGAATCCATTTAGCACATCATGCCTTTGGCAGGCCCAAAAGAACTACAAAACCAAATCCAGATTGCGATACTGCTGAGTAGCTCTGAAGGTCAAGGCTCTCCAAGCATATATATCAAATCACTGCTTAAATACAATGAGGATTTTGCTCTATTATATACTTTACAACACTGGACCAGAAACAGGTTATTAATTCTTGTAAGTGATCGCATTCAAAGAGAATGGCTGATCAACATATTCCTTAATACTTTTGCAGTACAAATCTCCAATTTCAGACTCAATGCATGTTTCATCATTTTTGTGGGAACACTCCATACTTTTGTTTTACTACATCTGGCGTTTTCTGACTCAAAAAATATTAAATACACAACACTTAAATCTAGGCCAGCTTATAGGACAATTCAGTTAATTCTTTCCCTCCTTCTCCTAAAACCCTATAAATCTAACTTAAAACATTTATCCAGTAAGGAATAACTGACATAATGTATCTCAGATCAGAAATAATTTGCTGACGAGGAAGTCTATCATGTGCTACCCATGTATTTTTTGCTAAAATTACCTTAAGGTTGGGAATCAGAACAGATTACTTACCTTTATAAACCACAGAAAATTTGCAGGTGCTGGAAATCCAAGCAACACACACCAAATGCTGGACACCCAGCAGGCCAGGCAGCATCTGTGGAAAAAAGTACGATGCACGTTTCGGGACAAGACCCTTCAGCAGGACTAGAGAGAAAAAAGGTGAGTAGAATTAAAAGGAAGGGGGGGGGAGAGAAACACGAGGTGAAAGGTGAAACCGTGACGGGGAGGGAGTTGATTAGTGAAAGAGATACAGTGCTAGAGAAGGGGGAATCTAATACAAGACAAAAAGCCATGGAAGAAAGAAAGGGGCCGAAGCACCAATGGGCAAGCAAGGAGATAGGGTGAAAGTGGGAAAGGGGATGGGGGTTGGAGAATAGCAGAGGCAGGGGTGTGGTGAATCGCAGGATGGTTGTGGGGAACAGAGACAGGGTGTTGAATCAACAGAAGTTCAAAAACAAAAATCGATGTTCATACCATCAGGTTAGCGGCTATGCAGTTGGGATACGAGGTGTTGCTCCTCCAAGCCAAGTGTAGCTGCATATTACGACAGCAGAGGAGGCCGTGATTTGACATTTCGGAATGGGAATGGGAAGTGGAATAAAAATGGGTGGCCACAGGGAGATCCCACTTCATCTGGCAGACGGAGTGAAGGTGCTCGACAAAGCAGTCTCCCGATCTCTGCTGGGTCTCACCGATATACAGAAGGCCACACTGGGAGCACTGAGACCCCAACAGACTCTGATAAAGTGTCACCTCACCTGGAAGGACTGTTTGGGGCCCTGAATGGTAGTGAGGGAGGAGGTGTAGGGTCAGGTGAAACACCTGTTTCGCTTGCAAGGATATGTGCCAGGAGGGAGATCAGTGGGGATGGACAAATGAACAAGGGAGTTGCAGAAAGTGGGGGGAGGTGAGGACAAGAGGAACCCTATTCCTGGTACGTTGCGGGAGTTTGGGGTAAGAGCAGATGGGTATGAAATGGAAGAGATGCGGTTGAGGACAGCATTGATGATTGAGAAACAAAGCCCCTTTCTTCGATAAAGGATGACATCAGCTTCGCTCTGTAATGAAAAGCCCCATCACGGTGCCTAGTGCTCACTGCAACCCAAGCCATGAAAGATCCCCTAGTATCAGTCTTGCCAACAAACTAGTGAACCGAGCTTGTAGTATTCTATGTGGTCAATGTCCAACAGGATCTTCCAATTCCAAAAAAAATGTCTAAGATAAGCACTTGCTTTTAGACTGCACACCACCTTGGTGCATTGCCTCTGATGCCTTTCTGTAGCAGGCAACACCACAGTCTGCACCAAGTCCAGCTCCTCCATTACTTCTGCAGTACTGAAGTTCTTGATGTCCAGCAGTGACTTGCGATCATAAAAAACGACCAAAACACCTTTGAATGGCTGCATCTGAATGTGCTGCCATCTTACTACGCAAACACGAGGAAATCTGCAGATGCTGGAAATTCAAACACACACAAAATGCTGGTGGAACACAGCAGGCCAGGCAGCATCTATAGGGAGAAGCACTGTCAATGTTTCAGGCCGAGACCCTTTGTCAGGACTAACTGAAAGAAGAGAAACTAAGAGGTTTGAAAGTAGTGAGGGGAGGGGGAAATGCGAAATGATAGCAGAGGACAGGAGGGGGTGGGGTGAAGCTAAGAGCTGGAAAGGTGATTGGCAAAAGGGATACACAGCTGGAGAAGGGAAAGGATCATGGGACGGGAGGGTTATAAATAAATCAGGGAAATACGCCAGACTAAACAGCGCCCCCGCCCCCCCAATCAGCGAGTTTTATAGTGAGGATGGGATTGGTGCGGAGGGAATGGAAAGCAGAGCGTTCTGAAGGAGTGAGGTTGGAATTGGAACAGGGTGTGGTGAAGTCAAGATGGTTTATGGCCCGTCGGCAGTTAGCAATAAAAAGATCCAGAGCAGGCAGAAGACCAGAGCAGGGTGTGCTACCTGGACTATTCCTCTTCCCACCCTGTCTCTTGAAAAAATGCCATCCCCTTCTTGCAATTCCTCCGTCTCCACCGCATCTGTTCTCAAGATGAGGCTTTTCATTACAGGACGAAGGAGATGTCTTCCTTTTTTAAACAAAGGGGCTTTCCTTCCTCCACCATCAACTCTGCTCCCAAACCTCTCTCTCCCATTTCCCGCACATCTGCTCTTACCCCATCCACCCACCACCCCAGTCGTGATAGGGTTCCCCTTTGTCCTCACCTCTCACCCCACCAGCCTCCGGGTCCAACGTATAATTCTCCGTAACTTCCACCACCTCCAACAGGATCCCACTACCAAGGACATCTTCTGCTCCCCTCCTTTCTGCAGAGATCGCTCCCTACACGACCCCCATGTCCATTTGTCACCCCATCCCTTCCCAACGATCTCCCTCCTGGCATTTATCCTTGTAAGCAGACCAAGTGCTACACCTGTCTTTACATTTCCTCCCTCACCACCATTCAGGGCCCCAGACAGTCCTTCCAGGTGAGGCGACACTTCACCTGTGAGTCGGCTGGTGTGGTTAACTGCGTCCGGTGCTCCCGTTGTGGCCTTTTATATATTGGTGAGACCCGATGCAGACTGGGAGACCGTTTCGCTGAACACCTACGCTCAATCCGCCAGAGAAAGCAGGATCTCCCAGTGGGCACACATTTTAATTCCAGGTCCCATTCCCATTCTGATATGTCTATCCATGGCCTCCTCTACTGTCAAAATGAATCCACACTCAGGTTGGAGGAACAACATCTTATATTCCGTCTGGGTAGCCTCCAACCTGATGACGTGAACATTGATTTCTCTAATTTCTGTTAATGCCCCTCCTCTCCTTCTTACCCCATCCCTGATTTATTTATTCCCCCCCCCCTTTTTTTCTTCTCTGCCCATCACTCTGCCTGTTCTCCATCTCCCTCTGGTGCTCCTCTCCCCTTTCTTTCTCCCTCGGCCTCCCGTCCAATGATCCTTTCCCTTCTCTAGCTTTGTATCACTTTCGCCAATCACCTTTCCAGCTCTTAGCTTCATCCCACCTCCTCCGGTCTTCTCCTATCATTTCACATTTCACCCTCCCCCTCTCAAATCTCTTACTATCTCTTCTTTCAGTTAGTCCTGACGAAGGGTCTCGGCCCGAAACGTCGACAGTGCTTCTTCCTATAGATGCTGCCTGGCCTGCTGTGTTCCACTAGCATTTTGTGTGTGTTGCCATCTTACTAGATGGTTACCAGAAAATCATTCACAACAAAACTCCTGAGAAGCACATAGCAGATTCTTCCCTTGGAAGTAAATTTCTTTGAAGAGCTAAAATATCAACACAAATCACTGTTGCTGGAAATGTGAAGTATGAAAATGCAGCACAAAGTACAAAATGCAGCTTTGGGGCAGAGAAAACACAAGTCCAGAGGTTCTTGCTTTCCTGAATAAAAATGACTGAGGGATAATAATTTGGGGACATTTTGTGAAAAATCAAGTACAAAATGATTAATCTCAGCATCACAGCGCTTTAAAATGCGAACGATCAGAAGGTGCAGGTTTAATTCCTGCTGTTGTATAGACATTCTTCGGGTGATTGGGTGGGTTTTTTCTGAGTGTTTCAGTTTCCTTCCACTATCCAAAGACATGCAGGTTAGGGTCAGTGTAGGCAAATATGTTGGTGCCAGAAGCATAGCGACACTTGCAGGCTGCCCCAAGTACATCATTGGACTGCGTTGTCACTGACTCAACAATACATTTCCATATAACCATTTAACAATTACAGCATGGAAACAGGCCATCTCGGCCCTTCTAGTCCGTGCCGAACGCTTACTCTCACCTAGTCCCACCAACCTGCACTCAGCCCATAACCCGCCATTCCTTTCCTGTCCATATACCTATCCAATTTTTTTTCTTAATGACAATATCGAACCTGCCTCTGCGACTTCTACTGGAAGCTCGTTCCACTCTCTGAGTAAAGAAATTCCCCCTTGTGTTACCCCTAAACTTTTGCCCCTTAACTCTCAACTCTTGTCCTCTTGTTTGAATCTCTCCTACTCTCAATGGAAAAAGCCTATCCACGTCAACTCTATCTATCCCCTTCATAACTTTAAATACCTCTATCAAGTCGCCCCTCAACCTTCTACGCTCCAAAGAATAAAGACCTAACTTGTTCAACCTTTCTCTGTAACTTAGATGCTGAAACCCAGGTAACATTCTGGTAAATCTCCTCTGTACTCTCTCTATTTCATACAATTTCAATGTACGTTACGATGTTTTGATCTACTGCACATGACAAATAAAGCAAATCTCTTTAAAAATTAATTGGGCACATCTAATTTGGATTGAGCCAGGTGTATGCAATGATAAACATTCAGATTTACAAGATATTTAATCGGAAAACTCTCCCTTTACATAATGCCACAGGCTGCAAGCATCTGCAAGCAAGGTAGAAATAAGACAGACTTTGTGCACCCAGTATATTAGATACAAGGGTGCTAGGGTATGTTCAAGAACCAACCTCCTCTGCTGCTCAGTTATACCTAATTGTATGATCAAATTAAATTAAGGGATCTATTTCACATCTATTGTGAGACTATGAGGTGTGCGCACGTGACTTGTATTGGCAGGAAAGCAATGCTCCTCGCATAACTGAGTTTTGGACTCATACAAGGAGAAGTTGGTAGAAATAGGTTCCTCGCATAACTGTGAATCCGCATTATTATAGATCCTTATTGTGAGGATCTATTGTGCAATACAAAACTCAATCACAATTCTATTCCAGCATATTATGATTATTAAAGACGAATCATCTAAAGATTAGCTTTGTCACATATACATCAATACATTGAAACATACAAGGGGTGATTGATAAGTTTGTGGCCTAAGGTAGAAGGAGTCAATTTTAGAAAAGTTAGTACATTTATTTTTCAACATAGTCCCCTCCTACATTTACACACTTAGTCCAGCAGTCGTGGAGCATACAGATCCCTGCTTTGTAAAAGTCGGCGTCTTGGACCTCCAGAAAGTGTCCACAGCAAGGGTGATTGATAAGTTTGTGGCCTGAGGTAGAAGATGAGTTATACAGCTCTCGTTACATGCATGTGCAGTTCAACTCTGAGTGATTATGCAGAAAATTTGAAGTTAATAATTCATCTCCTTTTCCTCAGGCCACAAACTTATCAATCACCCCTGCTGTGGACCACTTCTACAAAGAAGGATCCATATGCTCCATGACCGCTGGACTAAGTGTGAAAATGTGCTAGGTTTTCTAAAATTGACTCCTTCTACCTTAGGCCGCGAACTTATCAATCACCCCCCCCCCCCCCCCCCCAAATACTGCAAAATGTGTCATATTAAGATGAGGTCAACTCTACACTCCCTCACAGACTGAAGTATCAACCACAATTCAAATATATTACCGTAACATACATCTGTGATCATGGTTGTCCCACAATGGAAGACTGCTACTTAAGTGGAATTAGAAATCTACTCTGGCAGGAACAGGATAATTTTCTAAATTACTGTGTTCTACTTAAGACTTGTATAGAGCTGCTTGGATACACAGCAACTAGCAAAGGTATTGATTCATTTGTCGGGCACAATGGTATTGTGTTGGTTAGCATGACATTATTACAGCTCAGAGCAATGGAGTTCCATTTCAGCACCCTCTAAGGAATTGCTGCATGGGATGTGTGGGTTTTCCCTGGGTGCTCAGGTTTCCTCCCACAGCCCAAAGATGTACCGAGTAGGTTAAGTGGTCATTGTAAAATTGTCCCATGATCGTTAGGGTGGAACTGGGGTTGCCGGGGTAGCGCAGCTTGAAGGACCAGAAAGGTCCACTCCACACTGTATTCTAAATAAAAATTTAAACCACCACTGCCTTATATTCACAACACTACCAGTATTAATCCCATTCAGAGCAGAGGTCAGACCTCAAATCAACACAAACTGCTGATAAAATCTACCCTTCAGGAAGTGGACGACTTAAATGGTCCCTTGACTCCTAAGGACCCCACCTAAACACTGCCAAGCATATCTTCTCTCAAAAAGTAAAAGCCTACTTATTAGTACCAGAGCAGACAGTCTATACAAGGCCATTTGCAATAACAAGAGGAGCCAAAACAAGTACATTTAAATAGCAAAGCTGGACATGGATAACTGATGCCTCTTTATTCTGGCACTCTAATCTATATGACTGTGCATCTTCCAAAGTACAGATTAAATAATTCATCAAGTCACAACCCTGTCAATTTAAAGCAATGACCCAAGTGATTTAATGAAGCTGGGTATCAGATATCCTGTGGAATCCACCCTATCCTCGTTATATGTGTCTCCAGACTATGCGCATTCACAGTTATGCGACAAACCTATTTCTACCAACTTCTCCTTATATGCATCCAAAACTCACATTTATGCAAGGAGCACTGCTTTTCTGCCAATACAAGTCACGTGGGCACGCCTCACAGTCTCACTCCCACCAGTCCTGCATTGGTTTTGGCAGCATGTGGATGTGCGATCTTGAACTCTTAAACTTTTGTTGTTTTTACCTACGGTGCAGTGATTTTGTGCTTGACATATTTAACTATGCCTCCTAAGTGTCCGATGTCAAGTCCCGGGCCATCAGCCAAGCGGCAGAGAATCACTTTAACACTTGAAAAAAAGTTGGAAATTATAAACAGGTCGCCCTGTTTGCCGTCAGGTGAAGGTAACACAGCTCTGGGTCACTACTTCGGCCTGGGTGAGTCCACAATCAGAAACATACAACTGCTGAGAAAATAAAAAGTGCAGTGTTTGATTCATCACAGGTGTCTTCAAAGATTGTTACCAAAGTGCGCAACCCCATTATGACAAAAATGGAGAAAATGTTGAGTTTGTACACTGAGCATGAAACAAAGAAAAAAAGCACTTAGTTCCGATCATTTTCGTGTGAAAGCTTTGGAAATTTATGGTCGCCTTTGTTTAGAGGCTAGTGAGGAAGTGTCAAGTGATATTGTTAGCTTTAATGCAAGTAGGGGATGGTCTTTTAAGTTTGTTAATCGTCACAGGCTTAGCTGTGCATGGTGAGCAAGCTAGTGCTGACCACGAAGCTGCCGAATGCTACCCTGTGCAGTTGCGGGCTATGATAGCTGAGTTAGGCATCACACCAAAGCAAGTGTCTAATGCAGACGAGACCAGGCCTTTTTTGGAAGCGTATGCCGAAACGCACTTACATAAGTTGACTTTGCCTATGTGTTCCAATGCCGAAGAAGACTGTAAGATGAAGCCTCTCTTAGTTTACCATTCACTAAACCCCCGTGCTCTTATGGGTTTGAGTACTGTACACCCTAGTATGTTAACTTTCTATGATTTATTACGTTGAATATTACCTTAAATTGATGAAATATAATACAAATGTTGTCTTGTGGTACTGCTTTTGTGTTGTATTGGTATGAAAATGTGAATAAATTACAGATAAAACATATTTAGGGAACCCTCTGGAATGCATCCCTATTTTCTCCATTTAAATAATTGTTCATATTATGTGTTGCCTGCGAGGAACGTATTCCCCACATAAAACGAAGATAGGGTGTATTTTTACATTCTTATACACATTGCCAAGTCGTAAGTACTGGAAATACTTGCCTGTGATTATGTAAAGAGCAAGTTTACAATATTAAGTTCAAGTTTATTGTCATTCAACCAACATGCATACCACCAAATAAAACAACATTCCTTCAGACCAAAGTGCACAACAAGATACATATAACCCACACACAACTCGTAAAGTAATATTATAACCAATAAATTAACAAATAAGATGCAAATACTATATAAGTTAAAAAGTAAATAGTACAACACTACTGCTCTTTCATACATGATGGGTCTTGGGTGGTGGCAGGGAGTTCACAGCCAGTGGGAAAAAGCCATTTCCCATTCTAACAGTTCTTGTCCTAATGCTACAGTGCCCTCTGACTGATGGGAGGAGATCACAGAGATTGCTGAACGGATAGGAGGGGTCACTGATAATGCTAAGGGCCCTGCCCACTCAGCACTCCTGATAAATATTTCTAATGGGTGCAAGAGTGATTCCAATGATCTTCTCAGCAATCCATACAATCCTTTGTTGGGACCTACAGTCAGATCCTTCATCTATTGTCTTCATGTATTCACACTGCCTTCATATATTGTACACAATCTAGTGAAATAGCTTAGATTATGAACATCCCACCAATAATAAGGCATGACAGTGGGGGGGGGGGGGTAATGGAGACAGAAAGGGAAAACTTTGCAGGAGCAAGACCCAAGTGCCAGGGCAGAAAATTATGTCTATATAGTGATGAAGATTCTTGATGTAATTTATTCACCATCTTATTCTCTCTGCAAGGTATATTTGTGCAACACAACATTGGTATGGCAGCAGCAAACACAAAATGGAGGAACTCAGTGGGCCAGGCAGCATCTAAAAAGTACAGTCGATGTTTCAGAGTGAAAGTCCTGCCGAAGGGTTCCTGCCTGAAATGTTGACTGTTCTTTTTTCCCAGAGATGCTGCCTGGCCTGCTGAGTTCCTCCAGCATTTTGTGTGTGTTGCTCAGATTTCCAGCATCTGCAGATTTTCTCTTGTTTGGAATGGCAGGCAGAATTTCCGGACAAGATAAAGGCTCAGGGAAAAGTGACCTCTGAGGTTGAGCAGTCACTCCGGTACCCACTCGTAAACTAGCGATCCTATGTTATAGCAGATTGGGTGATAGTAATTTGTCCTTACACAATTAGCAAGTCAGAATTTTTAAGAATGCAATTCACTTTCGCAGAATTAGCTGAAAAGGGATTTTATTCGTCAAGTCTTCTTTCTTGACGGACACCCAGGAACCATGTTATTTAGGTACAACTGTATGCTAATGCAAATACTGCATCTATTCAGACAACCAAGTGGCATGACTCAATGCATAAAATCAAAATCACGCAGACATGGTCGAGAGGTTCAGTTGTGCAGAGCAAACAACAGAATGGGGAAGAAATGTGATCTAAATGACTTTGACCATGGAACAATTGTTGGTGCCAGATTTGAGTTTCTCCAAAACTGCTGATCTCCTGGGATTTTTATGCACAAATCTCTAGAGTTTATGGAGAATGATGTGTAAAACAGAAAACATCCAGTTAGTGGAAGATAATGAGAGGTTGGAAGAGAATGACCAGACTGGTTCAGGCTGTCAAGATGGCAGCAACTCAATTCAACATCCATTGGAACAGTGGTGTGCACAAGCACATCTCAGAACTCACAACACAGAGCCCTGGGGACAGGAGCAGTACACCACAAACACACTCAGTGGCCACTTCATTAAGTACAGGAGGTACCAAATTAAGTGAGCACTGAGTACATGTGATTTTGCTGCTGAGTTGGAGTTGTTTTATCTGCGCTGTGGAAGATACATAGTTACCTCAACTGGTAGCATTTTGTGCAGGATCCATGAAGGAAAAATTTGCCAGCTTTGCAACAGCCACTTAGCATGGGAGATGTCTAAATTATAGAACACTGACAGTAGTTACAATGAAAATTATTCTTCTGGGTGCTGGGGTCAGCTAGCTCTTAGTCAGATAACCATGTTGCCATGCAATGCATATTAAAAAAGATTAGCTTTGTCACATGGACATTGAAACATACAGCAAAAAGTATACTTTGCATCAAATCATAAGACCATACGACACAGGAGCAGAATTAGGCTGTTCAGTCCACTGAGTCCATTCTGCCATTCATACTGGCTGATCCCAGATCCCATTCAACCCCATACACCTGCCCTCTCACAATATCCCTTGATGCCTTGACCAATGAGGAATCTATCAACTTCTGCTTTAAATATACCCATGGACTTGGCCTCAGCTGCAGTCTGTGGCAGGGCGTTCCACAGATTCACCACTCTTGCTAAGAAAAATTCCTCCTTACTTCTGATCTAAAAGGTCACCCCTCAAGTTTGCATGCGTTCTTCTAAATTCCAGTGAGTACAGGCCCAAAGCTGCCAAATACTCCACACTTTAACCTTCATTCCCAGAATCATGCTCGTGAACCTCCTCTGTACTCTCTCCAATGACAACACATGCTTTCTGAGATATGGCACCCAAAACTGTTGACAATATTCCAACTGTGGCTTGACTACCGTCATCTAAAGCCTCAGCATTATCTCCTTGCTTCTATATTCTATTCCCCTTGAAATAAATGCCAACATTGCATTTGCGTTCTTTACCACAGACTCAACCTGTGAATTAACTTTCCTGGAGTCTGGCACAAGGACCTCCAAATCCTCTTGCGCCTCTGAAGTTTGAATTTTCACCCCATTTAGTTAATAGTTCACACTTTTGTTCCTTTTACCAAAATGCATTATCATACATTTCCCAACACTATTCCATCAGCCACATTTTTGCCCATTCTTCCAATTTGTCCAAGTCCTGCTGAAACCGCATTGCTTCCACAGCACTACCTACCCCTCCACCCATCTTCGTACCAACCGTTGCCACAAAGCCAAATCATTGACAAGCAATGTGAAAAGTAGTGGTCCCAATACTGATCCCTGAGGAACACCACTTACCATTGGCAGCCAACCAGAGAAGGTTCACTTTATTCCCATTTGCTGCCTCCTGCCCGTCAGCCAATACCTCTATCCATGCCAGTAACTTTCCTGTAATGCCACAGGATTTTATCTTGTTAAGCAGCTTTACATGTGGCACCTTATCAAATGCCCTCAGAAAATCCATGTAAATGACATCCACTTTCTCCTTCGTCCACCTGGATTGCTTCCACTACAAATCAATCTAACAGTTTGCCAGGCAAGATTTCCCTTTCCAGAAACCATGCCAATTTTGACTTATTTTATCACGAGTCTCCAAGTACCCCGAAACCTTGCCCTTAATAATGGACTCCAACACTTTCCCAACCACTGAGGTTAGACTAACTAGCCTATAATTTCCTTACTTTTGTCTTCCTTCCTTCTTAAAGACTGGAGTGACATTTGAAATTTTCCAGTCCTCTGGGACTATGCCAGAATCAAATGATTCTTGAAAGATCATGACCAATGCATCTGTTGTCTCTTCAGCAACCTCTCTCTGGACTCTGGGATGTAGTCCATCTGGTCCAGGTGACTCATCCACCTGAAGGCCTTTGAGTTTGCCGAGCGCTTTTTCCTTTGGAACAGCATCTACGAGGATTGCATTGGGGGCAACATGCAAGTATTGCCATGCTTACAGCGCCGACATAGCATGTCCACAACTCATCAACCCTAACCCCATATGCCATTGGAAAGTGAGAGGAACTGGGAGGAAATCCGCCTGGTCATGGGGAGAAAGACAGCAGCAGGAATCGAATCACGAGCCGAAAAACTCTGCACTAATCATGCCACCACACTTGATCTATGTTTCATTTTTCACAATTTGCTTGAATATGGATTGCTTATCTGTCACCTTCTTCTCCACTTGCAACCCTCCCTCCCACAGAGAATATGTCTCAAATACCCCTTCTGCAGAAAACCACAGAAAGTTGTAAGCTCAGCCAGCTCCATCGGGGCACATGCCTTCACAGCACTGAGAACACCTTCGAAAGGTGATGCCTGGAAAAAGTGGCATCCATCATCAAGGACCCCCATCACATGCCTTCGTGTCATTGCTACCATCAAGGAGCCTGAAGACACACTCAACCTTTCAGGAACAGCTTCTTCCCCTCTGCCATCAGATTACCAAATCACTTTTTTTCCTTTGCTCTTTTTGCACTATTTTAACTTTACATACAATAATGTGCAAAAGTCAAATATTATACACACGTTCATATATACATACACAAACTTTTGGGTAGTATTGTAGTTATCAACAGAGGAGCAAAGGATATTGGGAATGGCGAGGGTGGAGCACCACTTGGGGGGGAGGGGGCGCGTGGGACAATTGACAGAGAAGTGCCGGGGTAGTATGGGTGCACACCCACCCAGCTCTGAGACACAAGGCAAGGTCACTTCTTTCTAAATGATTGGTTCATTGATCATTATAGAATATCTCTCTGGTGCTTCCCGCTCCCCTCCCCTTATCCCAACCATGATACCCCTCTCCATGCCCCCTTCGCACTCTCAGTCCATAGTAGAATCAGGTTTATCACTCAATATGTGATGATTTTGGTTTTGCAGCAGCAGTACCGGCAATACAAAACGTACTACATTGCTGTGCAAATGACTTCTGCATGGTACTACAGTACAGTTTTCTTTATTACCATGTATTGCATGTACTGTTGCTGCAAAACAACAAATTTCCCAACATATGCCAGTAATATCAAAGCTGATTCTGCTTCATGCAGCACAGCTAGTGCGAGTAAGCAGATTTATAGCTGAGAACTGTAAAGTCAAACTGGATTCCGACAGTGCAATTTTCAACAAAATGTAATGGAAAGCAACAGAGGGCAAGAATCACTGTTCCCTCTAAGGTGTACAGCAACTGAAAAGTTCCCACGCAGCTTTAATTTTCTTTGGTGAAATGTTATTAATTGTGAAATACTCTGTACTAATTGTGTTAAAGAACATAATCCACAAGTATTCCAAATAACAACAACTTTTACCATGTAACATTTTGGAGCTTCAACGCAATTAGCATCAGTACTTCAAGTTACAACACTGCAACAAACTGTAACAATAAAGACTGAATGGAATCAGTAGCTCATTCTTAATAGACAGCTGGCCCATTGAATGTCAACAAAAAGCTAACAAGCTAACTCTAACTAACTCTAACAAAAAGCTACTATTACGAACTACGACAAAAGTATTACCTCAAAATTATTGCAGCCATATTATGATTTCAAAGTTGTTCTTTCTGAGAAAGACTGGTTCAATTAAGACATTCACAGATATGTTGAACTATGTGCTTAGAAACAAAGAATTTGAAGAACTGTCAATTCTTGTTGACATCGTTGGAACATCTTCAAACATTTTGTGTTAACTGTGAACGTGGAGTCAGTCTTATGAATTCAATCAAATGTAAATCCAGAAACAGACTGAAAGTAGAACATTTTAATGATCTAATGAGGATTAAGTCACATCTTCCATCTGGATGCGAAATTAATCTAGATAGTGTTCATAGACAATGAATTTATAATAAAGAGAGACAAGAAAAAGTTTATGAAATATGATAGATTTACAGTGGCATGCAAAAGTTTGGGCACTCTTGGTCAAAATTTCTGTTACTGTGTAAAGTGAGTAAAAGATTACCTGATTTCCAAAAAGCATAAAGTTCTAGATGGCACATTCCTTTAATATTTTAAGCAAGATTACTTTTTTTAAATTTCTCTCTTAGTTTCAAATTAACAAAAAAGAATAGGGCCTGAAGCAAAAGTTTGGGCACCCTGCATGGTCACTGCTAAGTAACCATGGTCACTGGCAAGTATCACAGCTTGTAAACACTTTCTGTAGCCAGTAAGAGTTTTTCAATTCTTGTTTGAGGGATTTTCGTCCATTCTTCCTTGCAAAAGGCTTCTAGTTCTGTGAGATTCTTCGGCTGTCTTGCATGCACTCTTCTTTTGAGGTCTATCCACATATTTTCGATGATATTTAGGTCGAGGGACTGTGAAGGCCATGGCAAAACCTTCAGCTTGTGCCTCTTGAGAAAGTCCATTGTGGATTTTGAGGTGTGTTTAGGATCATTATCCTGTTGTAGAAGCCATCCTCTTTTCATCTTCAGCGCTTTTTTTTAAACCGACGGTGTAATGTTCGCTTCCAGAATTTTCTGGTATTTAATTGAATTCATTCTTCCCTCTACCAGTGAATGCTCCCCATGCCACTGGTTGCAACAGAAGCCCAAAGCATGATCGATCCACTCCTGTGCTTAACAGTTGGAGAGGTTTCATGAAATTCTGCACCTTTTTTCTCCAAATATGCCTTTGGCTCATTGCAGCCAAAAAGTTCTATTTTAACTTCATCAGTCCACAGGACTTGTTTCCAAAATGGATCAGGCTTGTTTAGATGTTCCTTTGCAAACTTCTGACACTGAATTTTGTGGTGAGAATGCAGGAAAGGTTTTCTTCTGATGACTCTTCCATGAAGGTCATATTTGTGCAAGTGTCACAGCACAGTAGAACAGTGCACCACCACTCCAGAGTCTGCTAAATCTTCCTGAAGGTCTTTTGCAGTCAAACGGGGTTTCTGATTTGCCTTTCTAGCAATCCTACAAGCAGTTCTCTCAGGAAGTTTTCTTGGTCTTCCAGACCTCAATTTGACCTCCACCTTTCCTGTTAACTGCCATTTCTTAATTACATTACGAACTGAGGAAACAGCTAACTGAAAATGCTTTGCTATCTTCTTATAGCCTTCTCCTGCTTTGTGGGCATCCTTTATTTTAACCTTTAGAGCACTAGGCAGCTGCTTAGAGGAGCCCATGGCTGCTGATTGTTGGGACAAGGTTTGAGGAGTCAGGGTCTTCATAAAGCTTTGAAATTTGCATAGGCTTTTCCTAACGATGACTGTGAACAAACCATAGCCCTAACAAGCTAATTAAGGTCTGAGACCTTGGTAAAAGTAATCTGAGAGCTCAAATCTCTTGGGGTGCCCAAACTTTTGCATCGTGCTCCTTTCCTTTTCCCCACTCTAAAATTGTACAAAACAAAAATAATACACTAATATTGCTTAAAATGTTGAGAAGAATGCTTCATCTTTAACTTTATTACTTTTGGAGATCAGTTCATCTTCTACTCACTTAAGTATTCACAGTAACAGAAATTTTGACCAGGGGTGCCCAAACTTTTGCATGTCACTGTACTTTGTTGTACTGTATTTCATTATACCCTTCAATTACTAAAATAAAAAGTATATTTTTAATATCCATTCTAAATATTCATATTATACACATTGTAAAAAAGTATTTAAAGTGCTGTACAGTTTTCAGGCTGTGTAAAAAATTCCTGTACAGAGCAATGGTTGCAGCTGTTAAAACAAAAATTGGCAAGAGACCAGCCAGGTACAAGTCAATGGCAGAAATATACTTGCCTTTCCTAACCCATGATCTTGTAATGACATCCGATGGGGATCATACACTGCTTTAGTAAAATATTTTAGATTAGTACTGTCCGCTTTTATGCAATCATCATTCCTTATATGAACTTAGCTGAAGCCTCTTATGTTCAGAAATGTAAAGAAAACACTGATTCCTCTGCATTTGTAGATTTAAGAGAAGAAATTCTAACAAGCATTCACTATACCAGTATCAGAATCAAGGATACGTGTTGCTGTAAACCAATGAACCATTGAAGTTTACTGTCACTTAATAGAGACAGAAAAGATCAAACAAAAAGAGCACAAAAATTCAGGATTAAAGCACAACAATTAGTGATTAATCTCACAAAACTGCAGTAAGAAGCAACTCTAAAATGTTATTCCATTCCAGGATCATGCTTAGAATCCAAGTACAAAATAATTATTTTGACAAATGCTGCAATAGACTGATATTATAAAACTCTTATCATTTCTGCCATTAGTATTTGGAAACATAACTGCAATACTATCATTTTCTACAAAGACAACCAAACTTCCTTGCACGTTGTTCAGATTTTTTAATATTTATATATAATTTAAGAATTTCACAGACAGAGCAACAGAAAAATTTGAAAGGTTTTGTGCCCTCATTTATCATCCTACTCAATTAACTACTGAGAATGGCTTTGTGTACAGAAACCCAACAAGGAGGAAAGGGAAAGATTGAGAGACTTACTATGCAGCAGAGTCATTAAGTTGGTATTCTCTGGATCGGCCAAAACAAGCTTGAACTCCAGCATCGCCCCAAAGCCTCCTGATCACATTTGCCAGGTCTTCGGGCAAGATGCCTTGCTCCTCAGCAGTCCCAGACAACGCAAACAATTGGCGAGCATCATCCTGCAGAAAGAACAAAGGTGAGAAATGGTCCTATCATGGTCAACTTCATACTGGCAATCTCCACAGGACAGCAATTTGGGAAACGATATTTCCCCCTTGAGGAATTCACAAATCACTTTCAAGATTTGTGTGAAAATGAAAATAATTTATTTTTGACCGTCATTTCTTAACACACGCATAGTGATACTGTTTCACATTATGTAAAACTGTGTTATGGACCACTATCTAGGAATGCAACCACCCAATAATGACGTAGTCAGCTGTATGCATTTGTTTTCCCTCTCCTCCACCAGCCTCGAATCCAAATACTCTTGTCTCCAAAAAGATCATCGAACCTTCAGCACAGTACAGACACTTCAGCCCATGGCACTGTCCTGACCTTTAAACCTGTACTAAGATCAGTCTAATCCTTCCCTCCTACATACCCCTCTATTTCTCCATCATCCACGTGCCATTCTCATCTTGACACACACTACCACAATACTAAGAAAAGTCATAACATTGCAAATCAAGAACATTTGAAGATAAATGCTTGCTCCAGAGCACTGGTGTTTCAATCTTAAATAATGGTGCATCCTAACAACAACATGATCTTTAATTTACACCAGCTTTCCTTATGACCTCAGTGTAACTACCATTTTAAGTTCAGCCAAACTATAAACTTTGTTGCTGGACTTGGATCCCACTACCTCCACAAACTAAATTCAAATTGTTCAAACTGATTGCCACTGGGTCTCCAACAGCCAAAACAGAATCACATGCTATGTGCCACTCAAATTTTGAACCAGTTCCTGACAAGATATTGAAGCTTCCTGCTCAAGAGGCAAGCGCAAATCTGAAGAAGATATTCCATGTCAATTAAAGAATTATCATTTATTCTGACATTATTAAACTATTCCATCTTCTTCCTTTCATTGAGAATTCTTTATAAAGTGATCATGAAACTAAGAGATTGCTAACTCCATTTACTGCAGATGATAGTAGACACCAACAGAATTAGTAACTTCAAACCACACAAGGAAGTCAAACAATGTTAATTCTGATCAAGGGTACACACCCTGAATATGACCAGTTTTGCCCTTCACAAGCTCACTGAGCTTGTGCATTTTACAATTATTTCCAGCAGTTTACTCTTATTTTATAGCTTCTTCAACAATTGAACACCCTTAAATTTCTCAAGCTTACTTTTTATAATATTTAACCTGCTTGAGCTCTCAGGTCTCTGCCAGTCTCTTAAAAATAAATAAATTTTATATATCTCAAAAGATAATTGACAGGTCATTTCTTTAACTACACACCTAAACTGTGGAATTCAATATCTAAAGCTATAATAATGTCAATCCAGATGCTACTTTGAATTACATCTTTATGAAAAGTGCTCCATAAATAAATTATTATGCAAAAACTTGATTCTGAAAGTCTAAACCACAAAGAGATCTCTAAAAAAAAACCTGAAAAGTTCCGAAACAAAGCAGCAAATTTTGATTCAGGAAGTGCAGCTGTTTTCCAAAGATGTTAGTTGTGCCATAGATGCAGCAGATAGCAAACTCTTTTAATGTATACACCCGAATTGACCATGGTTTCCAAGCTCACCATTTCCAGAATAGGAATAAGGAGCTTTAATAATAGAATGAAAGAAAAATAGAACTATTATTATTTCCTCGGTCTTGTTCTGCTCTCTAGGGAAAAATCAGAATTACCCAGGGAGTCTTGCTAATTTCTAAGTGGACTAAATTTCCTCGGAACTTTACCAAAAACTTTATCCAACAGAATGAAGAGCCAAGACCAAACTGCAATCCTGCAAGGAAAACTTGAAAAAAAAACAATTCAGTGGTCTTTTGGGATTTAAGTGGCTACATCAAGCATCATTACAGTGAATAAAATGTTATTCCTCTTGAATTGCATATACCTGCAGCTTATGAACAAGATCCTGTCAATAGTACAAATATTTATTAAATCACTTAACTTATTTTTCACGGAGTAACTGAGGAAAATAATTTTAGGATTGTTTAAAACTATACTGAGAACTAAAAGGAATCTCATCATCCTAGAATTAATAAAGTCTATTGCAATAAGTTAACTACAATTCAGATGTAGCAGATTTCATTGAACAGTACCACACAGTCGCCTTTGGCTAAAATAAAAAAAGAAAATGAGAGCCAAATATCAAAACTGGCACAGTGGTAAAAGTGACAGCATATATTGCAGAATGATTAGGAAAGTATGAGATCTCTGGGAATTCACACATTGAGACATCGTGTTCAATAAAAGCTGAACTTCCATAAAGCACCATTAAAATATCCTTAATTCCAGCAGTAACACTTAAGGATTTGAGAATCCTAGAGATGGCGCAGTGATCAAATAAAGGAGGAGGCCCATCGGCCCACTGTCTCGAAAATAGCTCTCAATCACATTCCCCCAGCATATTCCCTTAATCTACCTTCCATCACTTACACATCAACTCCCCAATGCTCCCACCACCCACATTGGGAATAATTTACCTTCTTGGTGTGGGAATAATGAAATTTAATATTAAAGGATGGGAGATGAGAGGGTTCAATGGATCCCCATATTTGAATAGATTCCACAATTAATTATTTAATACAAGGATTGTAAAATCACCAGCAATAGGTTGGAGACCATCCTTCAAATTAAGTAACCAATTAACACATCCTTGCAATGTGGTCAGAATGAGAGGACACAAGATAAAACCATGTGGTGATGATCTGAAGGTATAAACTCCACATAAGACCAAACCCAAGTCAGGATTAAACTAAGGTCACCCAGCGCAGCAACAGCACTAGATGAAGTACTGCCGTGTCGCACTGCTATACTACGACTCCATGAGCGAGGATGCTCAACAACTCCCCAAAGGGAGAAGTTGAAACTGCAAAGGATTTGATGGAGAGGAGGGGTATTTAAATTCATGGAGGATTCAGACAAAATAGACAGAACAAATCCCTTCCACCTGGCAAAGGGCCAAATCTATCACAGAATGGAAGCTGATTGCCAAAACAGCCAAAATAAACACAAGGAAAATATTTTATACAGTAACTGGCTGAAGTCTGACATGCTCTGCCAGTAAAAACTGAGGCAGATTCAATTGCAGAACTCAGAAGGGAGCTAAAAAATTATCTTAAAGGATTTACAGGATAAGGCCATTGGCAGAGTGTCCAGTTGATTGATCTTGTATAGAATTGCATGGATTCAACAAAAATGGCATATATTACTTTGCTTTTACCTTTGACATGACCTCCAACTTCGACCTCAAGTGCTACTTAATTCATATCAGTTGGCTGCCAGAAAATCAATACAACTTTTGAATTAAATCCTCATAGTTTTTTCGCTTCCACTACACAATCAGAAACTGTCAAGAGAATAAGAAGCATCGGTAGAGGGGAACAGTTAATCTTTCAGGTATATGATTTGATCAGAACATGTTAACCTGAAAAATTAAGGAAATTTAATATTTCCTGGATCTCCTGCTTTGGATTATTTCCAAATGGCCATTCTGGCAGGATTTGCAAGACATTACTTTCTAGAAAGCGAAACCCAATAGCATGAATGGCAGCGATGCTTCACTACCAGATGAACTCAATGCTTTCTATACACACTTTGAAAGGGAGAACACAACTACAGCTGTGAGGATCCCTGCTGCACCTGATGACCCTGTGATCTCTGTCTCAGAGGCCGATGTTAGACTGTCTATAAAGACCGTGAACCCTCGGATGGCAGGAGGTCCAGACGGACCACCTGGTAAGGCTCTGAAAACCTGTGCCTACCAAGTAGAGGGAGTATTCAAGGACATTTTTAACCTCTCACTGCTATGAGTGGAAGTTCACACTTGCTTCAAAAAGGCAATTATACCTGTGCCTAAGAAGAATAATGTGGGCTGCCTAAATGACTATTGCCTGGTAGCACTCACATCTATAGTGATGAAATACTTTGAGAGGTTGGTCATGACCAGACTGAGCTTCTGTCTTAGCAAGGACTGGACCCACTACAATTTGCCTATCAGCACAATGGGTCAACGGCAGACACAATCTCAATGGCTCTCCGCACGGCTTTAAACCACCTGGACAACACAAACACCTATGTCAGGATGCGGTTCATTGACTATAGCTCAGCATTTCTCAACATCAATCCCACAACCCTGATTGAGAAGTGGCAGAAACTGGGCCTTTGTACCTCCATCTGTAATTGGATCCTCAACTTCCTAACTGGAAGACCACAATCTCTGTAGATTGGTGATAACATCTCCTCCTCGCTGACAATCAACACTAGCGCACCTCAGGGGCGTGTGCTTAGCCACAGCTCTACTCTATATATACAAATGACCATGTGGCTAGGCATAGCTCAAATACCATTTATAAATTTGCTGATGATACAGCTACTGTTGGTAGAATCTCATGGTGATGAGAGGGTGTACAGGAGTGAGTTGTGCCAACTAGTGGAATGGTGTCGCAGCAACAACCTGGCACTCAACGTCAGTAAGACGAAAGAGCTGATTGTGGACTTTAGGAAGAGTAAGACAAAGAAACATATACCAATCCTCAGAGGGATCAAAGTGGAGAGAGTGAGCAGTTTCATATTCCTGGTGTGAAGATCTCTGAGGATCTAACCTGGTCCCAATATATCAATGTACTTATAAAGAAGGCAAGACAGCGGCTATACTTCATTACAAGTTTGAAGAGATTTGGCACGTCCATAAATACACTCAAAAACCTCTACAGATGTACTGTGGAGAGCATTCTGACAGGCTGCATCACTGTCTGGTTTAGGGGCAGGGGGGCTACTGCACAAGAAGCTGTAGAGGGATATAAATCCAGTTGGCTCCATCTTGGGTACTAGCCTATAAAGTACGCAGGGCATCTTCAAGAAGCGGTGTCTCAGAAAGACAGCGTCCATTATTAAGGACCCCCAGCACCCAGGGCATGCCCTTTTCTCACTGTTACCATCAGATAGGAGGTACTGAAAGCCTGAAGGCACACACTCAGTGATTCAGGAACAGCTTCTTCCCCTCTGCCACCTGAATCCTAAATGGATATTGAACCCTTGGACACTACTTCACTTTTTTTTTTAAATATACAGCATCTATTTTATCTATTCAATATATGTATACTGTAATTGATTTACTTAGTTATTTTTTTTCTCTTCTAAATTATGTATTGCTTTCAATTGCTGCTGCTAAGTTAACATAGTTCATGTCACATCGGTGATAATAAACTTGATTCTGACATTGCCAGAATTTTTCATTTGAGGTGTTTCAATGTTTACCGTTTCGAAGAATTTACACGGGTAGTTCTCAGAGTGCATCAAATCTGCTGATATTGAACTGCAGCAGCCTGTGTTCTTAAATAGTTAGTGAAAGAGTTGCATGAAACATGCGAGGAGAAAAGCTTCACACTAGGTATATTGCACAGATAAGAGGGAGAAGGTTTATAAAGGGAAAAGGAAACACGACACGATTACAGCTCAGGTGGAGTTTGGAAACCATTTTTGGTGTCATCTGTAAGGAGTCTGTACCTCCTCCTTGTGAAATGCATGGGTTTTCTCCAGGTCCTTCAGTGTCCTCCCGCAGATCAAAGAGATAGGTTAATTAGTCATTGTAAGCTGTCCCATGATTAAGATGGGGTTAAATCGCTGTTGCTGGCAATGCAGTTCAAATAGCTGATAGGTCCTATTCTACACTGTATCACTAAATAATATATATATATATATACACTTTTAATATAAATCACATTATCCATCAATGCTGCTGAAATGGCTTTGGCATAAAGTTATCTCACTGATTAGACACACAGGGTACAGTACTGAATCTAGAGCACAGCAAGTAAGCAACAAAGTCAATGCAAAAACAAAGTACTAAATAGCCAAAAATAAAAAAAGTACTTAGGTCGGACAGGAACTGTAAAAAAGTACAGCTAACGTTTCATTTGAAAAATCAAACTGAAAACAGGTAAAGACATGATTAACCACTTCTGGAACCATGTTGTCCAAACTGTGCAAGAGCAGCAAATGTCTTCCACCCTTTTTATTAAGAGAGAATTGAGTAATTCCTGCATTATCAGGATTTCCAGAGTCTTCTGAAGGCACTGCAACATTCAGCCATTATGCATGGTAATAAACTTGAAATGCAAAATGTTTAGTCTATTTCCTACCAGCACCTGCTGCATTCAGGTAAACTATACCAAACAGGCTTGTTTTGAGTAAATCCAATAGAGTAACAAAATTCATGCAACAGTATGTATTCCATCAAATTAATCGATAATTACCATAACATGGAAATATTTTAGATTTAAGTGACTCACAGCACAAGAATTACTTATAAGGAAGTATTACTGCCAGATCAGCTTATAACCCCTCAAGATGTGATACCAAAGTATTGGAGGTTTTAAGAGCAGCTGTCCACTTAACCTCACACATATCATCTTGGGGAAACATGACATAACATCAACAGATGATCGCTGAAGCCATCTGATTTCATTCCAGGGTACTGGAACTTAACTGTACAATTCCTTTCTCTTCTTTACCCAGCCATTTGCTCATCCTGCCATCTTGGCTACACCCTATTACCAAAGATACTTCTTCACTATTGTCCCAGAAAGTATCAAATTTTGATCATAATAGCAACTAAACCTTTGTATACCATACCAAATGCCAAATGACAGCTGCTACTAGTTAAGAGTGTTCATTAATATTTTTAACCTTTTGCTCCTGCAATCTGAGGTAGCCACCTGCTTCAAGCTGGTCAATTACATCAGTGCCCAAGAAGAACGTGGTAACATGCCTCAATGACTATTGTCCAGTAGCACTTACATCCATTGTGATGAAGTATTTTGAGAGATTTGTGATGAAACCCTGAGAAGTAACTTGATTCCACTCTAGTTTGCCTACCAGAGCAACAGGTCCAATTCAGATGCCATTTCCATTGGCAGTTTAATTCAACCTCGGAACATCCAGACAGCAAAGATGTATACATGAAGATGCTCTTTATCAATTACATCTCAGTATTATAGACAATAGGTGCAGGAGTAGGCCATTCAGCCCTGAGCCAGCACCACCGTTCAATGAGATCATGGCTGATCATCCACAATCAGTACTCCGTTCCTGCCTTCTCCCAATATCCCTTGACTCCACTATCTTTAAGAGCTCTATCTAACTCTTTCTTGAAAGCATCCAGAGAATTGCCCTCCACTGCCTTCTGAGGCAGAGCATTCCACAGATCCACAATTCTCTGGCTTAAAAAGTTTTTCCCAAACTCCATTCTAAATGGCCTACTCCTTGTTCTTACACTGTAACCTCTGGTTCTGGGCTCCCACAACATCAGGAACATGTTTCCTGCCTCGAGCGTGTCCAATCCCTTAATAATCTTATATGTTTCAATCAGATCCCCTCTCATCCTTCTAAATTCCAGTTTATACAAGCCCAGTTGCTCCAACCTTTCAACATATCACAGTCCCGCCATCCCGGGAATTAACCTCGTGAATCTACGCTGCACTCCTTCAATAGCAAGAATATCCTTCCTCAAGTTTGGAGACCAAAGCTGCACACAATACTCCACGTCCATGTTCCAAGCCTAGACAGGTATCTGTCCCCCTCTTTTCCTTTGCTACATCGATGACTGCATTGGTGCTGCCTCCTGCATGCATGCTGAACTCATTAACTTCATTAACTTTGCCTCCAACTTTCACCCTGCCCTCAAATTTACCTGGTCTATTTCTGACACCTCTCTCCCCTTTCTTGATCTTTCTGTCTCCATCTCTGGAGACGGCCTATCTACTAATATCTACTATAAGCCTACAGACTCTCACAGCTACCTGGACTATTCCTCTTCCCACCCTCTCTTGCAAAAAGGCTATCCCCTTCTCACAATTCCTTTGTCTCCACCGCATCTGCTCTCAGGATGAGGCTTTTCATTCTAGGACGAAGGAGATGGCTTCCTTTTTTAAACAAAGGGGCTTCCCTTCTTCCAACATCAACTCTGCTCTCAAATGCATCTCTCCCATTTCCTGCACATCTGCCTTCACCCCATCCGCCCACCACCCCACTTGGGATAGGGTCCCCCTTGTCCTCACCTACCACCCTGCAAGCCTCTGGATCCAACATATAATTCTCCGTAATTTCCGCCACCTCCAACGGGATCCCACTACTAAGCACATCTTTCCCTCCCCCCCTTTCTGCTTTCCACAGGGATCACTTCCTACGCGACTCCCTTGTCCACTCGTTTCCCCCCACCCCCACCCCTTCCCACCGATCTCCCTCCTGGCACTTATCCTTGCAAGCGGAACAAGTGCTACACCTGTCTTTACATTTCCTCCCTCACCACCATTCAGGTCCCCAGACAGTCCTTCCAGGTGAGGCGACACTTCACCTGTGAGTTTGCTGGTTTGCTATACTGCACCCGGTGCTCCCGGTGTGGCCTTTTATATATTGGTGAGACTCGACGCAGACTGGGAGACCGTTTCGCTGAACACCTACGCTCGGTCCGCCAGAAAAAGCAGGATCTCCCAGTGACCACACATTTTAATTCCACGTACCATTCCCATTCTGATATGTCTGTCCATGGCCTCCTCTACTGTCAAGATGAAGCCACACTCAGGTTGGAGGAACAACACCTTATATACCGGCTGGGTAGCCTCCAACCTGGTGGCATGAACATTGACTTCTCTAACTTCCATTAATGCTCCTCCTCCCCTTCTTACCCCATCCCTGATATATTTAGTTTTCCCCCCCTCCTTTTTTTTCTCCCTGCCCATCAGTCTGCCTGTTTTCCATCTCCCTCTGTGCTCCCCTCCCCCTTTCTTTCTCCCTAGGCCTTCCGTCCCATGATCCTTTCCCTTCTCCAGCTCGGTATCACATTCATCAATCATCTTTCTGGCTCTCAGCTTCACCCCACCCCCTCTGGTCTTCTCCTATCATTTCGCATTTCCCCTCCCCCTCCTACTTTCAAATCTCTTACTATCTTTCCTTTCAGTTAGTCCTGACGAAGAGTTTCGGCCCAAAACGTCGACAGTGCTTCTTCTTATATGTGCTGCCTGGCCTGCTGCGTTCCACCAGCATTTTGTGAGTGTTTCCTGAAATTTGAGTCACTCCTGGATTTTTTTTTCTTCAACAACTTACATTGATCCACAGCTTTGCATTTCAGAAAATTGTGGTACATTAACACAAGGGTCACCTATAGAAGAAACTTTCACGACGTTTGTCCTTGTATATTACTTACGGCTCTGCTGGGCTCTCCAAAATCAATCTTCAGGTTTCCCATAGCTTTGATGATGGCCATTATAGACTGGATGGTATTACTATACACCACAGCTTTGTACTGCCTGCATTCTTCTTCTGAGTATCCATCTTCATGAATAATCCTATGGAAATTATAAGATGATGAATCTGAATCTAAGAATTAATTATTTGAGTAATACCGTGAAAAGATGCCAAAATTATGCACAAATTTCTCACTGTTTAACATCTGTTACATCTGAGAGCTAATTGCAAAAGTCTCTCAGTCACTTGATTCTAAAAAAGCATATATAGATTGCGTTACATACCTGGAACAATCCAAATTAGAGTATATTATTTTTTATTTCAAATCTTAAAGCTGCTCTGCACATAAGCATTCCAGAGTAAAGGCATTAAGCAATCATTTAAGAAGCATAAAGTGTTAAATTAACAAACAGGAACTGAAACTTAAATTAATGATTCATTTCTCATGGTGTCAAAATGGTTGTTGTGATGTATCCAGTGTGATAGTGTAGTTGGTGGTGCATGTCAATCTCACTTTCAGCGCGGGCTTGCAGTCTTGCAAAAAGGGAGCAAAATATGAAAGTCTCTCCCTACCAGTAAATAGCCTCTCCAACATTATGCCTCATGTAGCACCTCCTCGCTGGTGACATGCAGAAACTGAGTTCCCTTTGGACTCAGGCTGTACTACAGAGGACAGGGAGGAGGTCTGGACCCTGCACACATAGTGCGCAGGTTCACCAGTGTGTGGTCACACCCTTGTGCTCCTGAACCAGATCCCAGGATATGGGTAAATAGCCTTACTGCTTTGTGGGCAGCCTTGGGAGAGACTAAGGCTACAGGAGTAAAGCAAAATAGCAAATCTGGAGTGCAGCCCCTAAAGTGGGTGGACATCACTGAACATCCTTCCGGCAGCTCCTGCAGTCAAGCTGGTGTCAAACATGTTTGCTTCATGAGCTTTCCTTTGGATTTTACTGGTGAGGCTGAGAGGGGGATGCTGATGGCTGGCCATCTTAGGACCTCCAAACCTTCCACCCAGGCTTGATGATGACAACCAAACAAACCATCCTTATGAACACACTCAGTGATCCCAAATTATATTGGAACTTCACAAACACAAGAACTAGAAACACTTTACAATTAAACAGAGAAATAGTAGACAAGATAGAGCAGAATTAGGCCATTTTGCCTGTGTCTGTTCCAACATTTCATTATGGCTGAACTATTATTCCTCTCGGCCCCAATCTCCTACCTTCTTCCTGTATCCCTTCTTGCCTTGACCAATCATGAATCTGTGAATCTCTGCCTTAAATATTCATAAAAACTTGAACTGAATTAACTTTATTGCTTCCATCCTTCAAATACATGAGGAATAAAACTCTTTACGTTACGTCTCCATTCAAATATGCAACTACAGTAATTTATAACAATTATTATGTACAACAGGATGGTCAATATAACACAGAAATACAGCAGCATCAGCATGAATTAAGCAGTCTGATGGCCTGGTGGAAGAAGCTGGTTTTTATGCTGCGGTACCATTTCCCAGATGATAGCAGCTGCAACAGTTTGTGGTTTGTTTGACTCGAGTCTCCAATGATCCTTCAGACTCATTTTATACATCCGTCTTTGTAAATTTCCTGAATAGTGGGAAGTTCACATCTACAGATGCCAAAGCTGCTTGCGTCAACAAATTCCACAGATTCACCACTCTCTGGCTCAAAAATTTCCTCATCTGTTCCAAAAGGCGCCCCTCTATTCTGAGGCTATACCTTCTGGTCTTAGATCCTCCCACCACAGGAAACATTCTCTTCTGATCTACTTTATTAAGTCCTTTCACCTTCACTAGGTCTCAGTGAGGTCACCTCTCATTCTTCTGAATTACAGAGAATACAGACCCGAAGCCATCAAATGCTCTTCATGTGACAAACCATTCAATCCTGGAGTCACCTTCATGAACCTCCTTTGAATGCTGTCCAGTTTTAGCACATCCTTTCTAAGATAAGGGGCCCAAAACTGCTCACAATATTCCAAGTGAGATTTCACCAGTGACTCAACATTACTGCCAAACAATTGATACTGGAGCGTACAATCATCACAGCGATAGTTGATTCTGCGCTTTGCGCTCCCTGGAGTACAAATCAATAGTAAATATAATAAAAAATTAAATTATAAATCATAAATAGAAAACAGAAAAGGGAAAGTAAGGTAGTGCAAAAAAAAATTGGAGAGACGGTACCAGATATTTGGAAGGTGCAGCCCAGATCCGGGTCAGGGTCCGTTCAGCAATCTTATCTCAAATCCGGCTGTACAAGCCTTCAAGTTCCTGAACCTTCTCCCAGAGGGAAGAGAGACAAAGTGTGTTGGCTGGGTGGGTCATGTCCTTGATTATCCTGGCAGCACTGCTCCAACAGCATGTGGTGTAAAGCGAGTCCAAGGACGGAAGATTGGTTTGTGTGATGTGCTGGGCTATGTTCACGAACTTCTGCAGCTTCTTCCGGTCTTGGACAGGACAACTTCCATACCAGGTTGTGATGCACCCTAGAAGAATGCTTTCTACGGTGCATCTATAAAAATTAATGAAGGTTTTAGGGGACAGGCCAAATTTCTTCAGCTTTCTCAGGAAGTAAAGACACTGGTGGGCCTTCTTGGCAGTGGACTCTGCTTGGTTAGACCAAGTCAGGTCATTTGTGATAGTGACCCCGAGGAACTTAAAGCTTTTGACCTGTTCCACCTGCGCACCACCGATGTAGATGGGGTTATATTACATTCTTGTCTTCTTGAAGTGAATGCTAACATTGCATTGGCCTTCCTCACCACAGATTCAACCTGCAAATTAACCTTAAGGGAATTCAGCACAAGGAATCCCAAGTCCCTTTGCAAATCAGTGTTTTTGTATTTGCTCTCCACTTAGAAAATAATCAGCCTTTCATTTCTTCTTCCAAAATGTATGACTATACACTTCCCAAGACAGTATTCCACCTGCCATTTCTCTGCCCATTCTCCTAATCTAAGTCCTACTGTAGCCTCTCTACTTCCTCAAAACTACCTGCTCCATCCAACTATCTTCATATCATCTGCAAACCTTGCAATGAAGCCATCAGCTCAATCATCCAAATCATTGACATATCTCAGAAAGAATCAGTACCAACACAGACCGCTGTGGAACACCACAAGTCTCCAGCAGCCAACTGGAAAAGGCTTCTTTTACTCCCACTCTTTGTGTCCTGCCAATTATCCACTGCTTTATCTTTCCTGCAATACCACGGGCTTGTAGCTTGTTAGGCAGCCTCATGTGTGGCACCTTGTCAAAGGTCCTCTGAAAATCCAAGTACACATCAACCAATTCTTTTTTATCCACTCTGTTTGTTATTCCTTAAAAGAATTCCAACAGATTTGTCAGGCAAGATTTTCCATTAAGGGAACCATGATGACTATGGTCTATTTTATCATGTGCCTCCATATACCCTCAGATCTCATCCTTAATAATCAACTCCAATATTCCCAGCCACTGAGGTCAGACTAACTGGCCTATAGTTTCCTTTCTTCTGTCTCTCTCCCTTCTTGAAGAGTGGAATGACATTTACAATTTTCCAGTCTACCAGAACCATTCCAGAATCTAGTGATTCTTGAAGATCATTACAAGTGCCTCCATGATCCCTTCAGCCACCTCCTTCAGAACCCTGTGACGTGCACCATTTGGTCCAAGTGACTCAGGCCTTTCAGTTTCCTAGAAATGGTAACTTCACACTTCATGACCCCCGACACCTGGATCTTCCACCATACTGTTAGTGTCTTTCACGATGACAATTGATACAAAATACTTATTCAGTTTGCCTGCCATTTTTTTGTCCCCCATTACCTCTCCAGCATCATTTTCCAGTGGTCCTATATCCTCTCTTTCCCCTTTTACACTATGTATCCGAAGAAACTTTTGATATCCTCTTTAATATTATTGGCTAGCTTACTTTTGTATTCCATCTTTATCTTCTTAGTGACTTTTTAGTTGCCTTCTGTTGGATTTTAAAAGCTTCTCAATCCACCAACTTCCCACTTATTTTTGCTCTATCAGATGCCCTCTCTTTAGCTTTTATATTGGCTTTTGACTTCATTTATTAGTCACTGTTGTGCCATCTTTCCTTCAGAATACTTCTTCTTCTCTGGGATGTACATTTCCTCGCCCTTCCAAATTGCTTCCAGAAATTCCAGCCAGTGCTGCTCTGATGTCATTCCTGCCAGTGTTCTTTTTCAATCAAAACACAAAAATACAACTGCAGATGCTGTGGATCAAAGAATACATACACAACACTGGAAGAACTCAGCAGGTCAGACAGCATCTGTGAGAAAAGAGTTGCCAACGTTTCAGGCCGAGACTCATCATCAGGAATGGGGGGGCAGAGAGGACCGAAGCCAAGTAATAGAGATGGGGGAGGGAGTAGGGCCTAGAGGCGCTAGGTAGAAAACCAATCAGAGGAAAGATAAGGGGGGGAGGGGTAGGAGATAAGCATGAAAGAACTGTAGAGATAAAGAAGCAGAAAGTTGAAAGGGGAGAGAGGCAGAGAGGGATCTGTGATAGGGGGAGGGAATTACCAGAAATTGGAGAATTCAATGTTCATACCACCAGGCTGGAGGCTACCCAGACGGTATATGAGGTGTTGCTCCTCCAATCTGAGTTTGGTCTCATCATGGCAGTAGAGAAGGCCATGTATGGACATATCTAGATGGGAATGAGAGGCAGAGTTGAAGTGGGTGGCAACCGGGAGGTCCTGTCTATTGTGACGGACGGAGCGTAGCTGCTCGACGAAGCGGTCCCCCAATCCGCATCGGGTCTTGCCGATGTAGAGAAGGCCGCACCGGGGGCACCGGATGCAATAGACTCTTTTATGCTTGCGGGGATAACTGCCAGGTGGGAGTTCTGTGGGGAGGGACGTGTGGACCGGGTAGTTGCAGAGGGAACAATCCCCGCGAAAAGCTGAGAGGGGTAGGGAGGGAAAGATGTGCTTGGTGGTGGGGTCCTGTTGAAGGTGGCAGAAGTTGAGGAGGATAATATGCTAATGCATATGTCCCCACACCTCCCCCTTACCACCATTCCAGGCCACAGACAGTCCCTCCAGGTGAGGCAACACTTCACCTGTAAGTCTGCTGGAGTCGTCTATTGCATCCGGTGCTCCACTTTGTGCGTGTTTTATTGATTGAGAAGGCATTTGACAGCCTAGAGAGAAAGTCAATGTGGTGCATCTTATGACACTATGGTGTACCGGAAGAGATGGTGAATATCATCAAGCAGCTTTATGATGGCTTCTCACGCAGGGTCATCCACGATGGGAGACTTTCCAAAGAGTTCCTGGTCACTACTGGAGTAAGACAGGGATGCCTGCTGTCGCCTCTACTTTTTCTTGTGGTACTTGACTGGGCAACAAGAACAGCCTATACTGGCTCAGAGAGGCATCCAGTGGACGTTAACAGGGAAACTGGAAGACCTGGCATTTGCAGATGATCTCGCTCTTCTCTCACACCGGCTTCAAGATATGCAGAAAAAAGTAGATTCCTTGGGAGAGACGTCACAGCGAGTAGGTCTTAAGATCAGTCAGGAGAAGACCAAAGTTCTACGCATTAATAACAAACAAGAGGAGCCATTACGGATTGAAGGACAAATAGTTGAAGATGTAGACAAATTCATCTACCTTGGAAGCAAAATCAGTAAATCAGGAAGTACAGATGAGGACATCAGAGTAAGGATCGGAAAAGCCCAACATGCCTTCACAACCCTGTGACCTGTTTGAAGATCTACAGCCATTTCTGTCAAAACTAAGCTCCGTATATTCAGCTCCAATGTAAAAGCCATCCTGCTATATAGATCCGAAACATGGAGAATCACTAACACCAGCTGCAACAAGATCCAGACCCTTCTCAACAAATGCCTCCGGCAGATCCTCCGCCTCAAGAGATACGACAGGGTGTCAAACCTAGAACTATGGAAGGGAGCCCATTGTATTCCAGATAAGGAGGAGGAAGTGGAGATGGGTCAGCCACACCTTGAGGAAGAGCCAGTTGAATGTCACTCAACAATCACTCGAAGGGAATCCACAAGGGAAGAGGGGAAGAGAAGGTCACCCAAAGCAAACCGGGAGGTGTAGGCTTTTGGATGAACTGAAAGCTGCCGGCCAAACTTCGGAGACTGCAAAAACATCTGCTAGAGATCGCAGGAAGTGGAGGACTTTTGTTGAGACCCTATGCTCCATAACGAGTGAAAAGGATTAAAGAAAAAAAAGATGGGGATTAAGGGTGACAAAGAAAGGGTGCAGTGCTGAGCTTTGGTCTCTTGGTTGAGATTCAGCAGGCCAGTTTGTGAAATATGTTCACCGCAGCTGTGAGCCATCTGACAGTCACAGTTAGAAAGGTATCATAACACATTTGAAGAAAAAACCTCTGACACCGACACTGGAACTGGAACTCAACAGGTCAGGCAACATCTAAGCACAGGAATGAACAGTTATGTTTTGGACTAAAACACTCTCATTCGGATTGTACATCTGAAGCTATAGTTGTGAATTCATACTGAAAAACACAACTTGTTATTTTGGGCCATAACAGTGCCCACTATTATACAGATTGATTGTCTAGTCTGGCAGACCCCTTCCTGCCAAACTCATGGAAAAATCAGATTACATGACCAAATGGCATCAATTTTAGATAGCATCTCAGTGGTAACAAGCTCAGAAAAGTGATGCAACTGCACTAGTAACATGGGAGTTGCTCCAAGTAGATTTGAGCCAATATGGAAACTCTTAATCACCCCTCTTCAATTACTGAAAACCTCACTTCCTGAACTCGAGACTCACTCCAAATCTGAGCTTCATCATTGCCAGCTAATCCTTCTGCTACCAAAGATTTAAGGTGGCCATATTTCCTGTTTTTACCTGCACAATGATGCCTCGTTGAAAAGTAATTTATCTTGCATGGACCCATTTAAAGTACCCAATGAACTCAACCGAACAAGATGTCTCACTACTGATATTAATTGTCAAAAGCTTTTACATCAGTCAATAATTCACAGTGATCTCTTAAAGTTAGAAGCTCTTTGCACATCTTTCCAACTCTTAAAAATTAATATGATGATGGTACTGAATTAATTTATCACGCCTGAATCTTGAATTAATGCTTGGAAATCGTAAAGTGACATCAAGATGCAAGAGCAGAATTGAGCCATTCCATCATGGCAGATTTATTATCCTTCTCAACATCATTTTTCCTGCCTTCTCCCCATAACTTCTGACGTATTTGCTAATCAATCAAACAGTGCTTTAAGTATACTCAATGACTTGATCTCCATAGCCACTTGTGGCAATGAATTCCACAGATTCACCACCCTCTGGCTAAAGAAATCCCTCACCTATGTTCTAAATGATCATCCCTTTATTCTGAGGCTGTGCCTCTTATCCCAGACTCCACCAGATTGACCCAGGCTTCAAGATTTATACAGTAAATCCATTACATGTTACTGAAAGTCAAATTAAGATGATGCCATTGTCAATCAAATAAATAAAGGCAGATCATTGAGTCAAACTGCTCAAAGCCTGGAAGAGCTGCCTAAAACTGCAAAAAGAAATACTTACTTCATCTGTTTCACGATTGTGCTTTTTCCTGATTCGCCAGCACCTGTGAAGATAAAAAAAGTTAATTTATTTCCAAGATTTACAATCTGATCAGGAAACTTTACACTATAACCTGTTGGAGACTATACAACAGTTAACATTTAACAGTAAGCTCCACTTGTATTGATTGGAATATACTTAGAAAATCTTGAATTGCACGGACGCAATTCCATTCCACAAATGTTGAAGATCAGATTCTATTACTGATCAAATTCCAGTGTTCAGGGGGTAAGAAGAAAATTGACTTTCCACAATCACGAAGGGCATACTGCTTTCTTAAATTTGATTTTAAAATTTGTATTTTGGTAAATGGGATGTCACTGAAATCTGTATGGTGAGGAAAATCGGAATCGATTAGTTGGAAATTCACAAATAGCTTATTATGGGACAGAGGCACGAATCAGTACAGCTAACATCTCCCTTCCAAAGTGTAATAAATCTGTGTTGGTTGCTGAACATCAGATTTAAGTAGATTAACTTTCTTTTTCTATATTAAAAAGAAGAGAAAGATTAATGGTCTCTATTCTGTTAAGAAATTTAAAATTTCAGTTTAAATGGTCTACACATTATTCATCTCTCAAGGCCCTTAAAAACACTCACGTTTTAAATGATATCTCCCCACATCTTTTCAAACTCTGAAGAATGCAATCACACTGTACGAATCACCTCAGAACTCACAAAAAGAAACAAGTCATTCTAGATGCCAAGGACTTGCCTAAACAATACTAATAATAAGGCAGATTTCATTTTAGTGTCTTTTTTCACTTTGTCATTTAGGAATTATTATTCTAGTTGTGTGCTATTTTTAAATGCAGCAAAATTGCATCTATGCCATTTGTCCATTGGACTCCCAATCATTTTCCTGCCATTTCTGATAGAGACCGTTTTAAGATATTTCTCTCCACAGTTACAATGAAAGTACTAATCTGGTTGATAATCGTAGCAGAAAATTTCCAGACTGCAAAAACTAGACCTCAGTAATAAAATTACTGAATAACTACTCTCAAAACGGGCCACTTCATAACAAAGGACTATTCAGTGGTATAGAAAAAAGGTTTTGAAATAAATTGCTTGGTTTACATTTGACAAATGTGTGAAAAAGATACTATAATGTACATAATGGGTGGTGCTTCAATTTAATTCCAAACTTTTGTTTTACACTGATTCATGCTGACATCTTCGTAAAAGGAACATCACACTGTTGCAAATACTGTAATATACAGTTAGTGCCACAGCAAACAAAAAAAAAGTTGCAGATATAAACAAAGGCCATTCCAAGCCCATCAGCTTCATACATTTGTAAATGGAACGCAAATTTTTGTCCCCTTCTGCTTGCATGACAAGTACAGGTAGTCCCCGAGTTACGAACATCTGACTTACGGACAACTCGTACTTATGAACTGAAGAAGGAGGATGCAGTCTGCCATTTTAAGTCGGATCACAACGCCTTCCACCATTTTAAGTCGTTGCAACTGACACTGTGTTGAGTGTTTAACTTTGTATTTGGCTTAAATTTTTCTTAGTAAGATTCACCCCAAGTTTGATTTAGTGACAGACCACTCCAGTGCCGGGTTGATGTCGATCCAGTGACTCCCGTACCATCCGTGCCAGGTTGATGTCAAGCTCAAAACTCGACATCATAAAAAAAAAACACTGCCACCTCCAGTTTAAATTCCCACGCGGAATATTGTGGAGGATCAAATACCCAAACCCAGCACAACCCCCATTTCAGGACCCAGCGGACCTCGGAAGCCGGCTGAGCTCGGAACCTGCTGCCCACAGTGTTTCTGTTCCATTGACGGGAAGCAATCGTGATTGAAAATAAAGTGGAAATAATAAAGCGTTTGTAAAGAGGTGAAACGTCATCGGTCACTGGATAAGTATTAGGCTACAGTCGGTCAACGATCGGAACAATTTTAAAGGATAACGGATAAAGTGAGAATAATGGAGCATGTGAAAGGTCCTGCCCCGATGAAAGCTACAATTATTATTAAGCAACGCAGTGATTTAATTATTGGAATGCATACGTTTCTTAAGTGTTTTATATGCATAGAAAGGTTAAATATACACTATATACTAAGACAAACATTTGACTAACTGACGCTAAATAATACCGGATGTACCTGTTCCAACTTATGTACAAATCTGACTTAAAGACAGACTCAGGAACAGAACTCATACGTAACCTGGGGACTGCCTGTAGTCAAACCTCTTGTATGTACATATTAAAGTTTAAAATATTCAAAATAGAGCCCTCAGCACTAAAAGGTGACCAATTCTGAGCTAGTCAGAGAAGGAAACTTGATAGTTTCTACCTGTCTACGAGGTAACTCGGGATTTAAAGTAGTATATTTTGTCTCTTTGAAATGCAATGAAAACCCATTCAAAGTGAATGGCAATTAAGAGATAAGAACAAAAATCTGGATTTTTCAGTGATCAATCCCATGAATTAATTCCTTCTAAGTTAATTGAGAAATTGATTTTTAATAAAACGCCTTTCTACATTCACACCTTAAGATGATGCAATTACTCTTGTCACTTGAGCACTGATGAAACGCATAGGCTGTCAAAGAGAAGGTTAATTGCAATAAATTGACCGATGTTTCAAAGGGGAACATAATACTGGCCAAAATGAAATGTTACCCATTTTTGGAAGACTGTCCTAAGAGAAGTAGAGTTTGCTTGGTGGAAGAACAAGCTAGGCACTCAGGGACTTGGGCTACTTTTTTAAAAAATATTTGTGACTGAATATTTGTTTATCTAAAATATAACCATATTTTCTATTTGTGCTGTGTGTCATGTACTTTGCACCTTGGCCCCAGAGAAGTGCCATTTCATTTGTCTATATATTCATGGTTGGTTGAATGATAATTAAACTTAAACATTAATGCTCTCTATAAGCACAGCAGCTGAATTATTCCGTACAATAGCTATGGATTGGATTCCAAGTCAATCACATAATCACCTATGTACTTGCCCTTTGGAGGAATGAAGGTCAATAAACTGACATTTTCCTCCAAGATCAAATGAAAGTGTTAAATCCTAATAATTTTTGTCATCACAGTTTCACATTAAATACAGCTAATTAAGGACTAGTGAACAATCTGATCAAGTTGAAGGAAACCCAAACAGATCTTGACAAATGAAAGCAATAATAAAGTCACCTCCCTACTCTGCTTAACAGCTAAAAATCAAATAAAATGAAATTTTCCACTTCAAAAGAACGCAAGTATTGCAAATCTGATTTTCATGCTTATGCATCTAATTTAGCTGCCAAGCCTGCAGTGGAGATGCTGACTAAATGGAGAATATCAACTTTTTAAAAAATTATTATTGATGTTGTTTGTAAAATGTCGATGACTCATTTCAAAGTTCAAAGTAAATTTATCATTGCAGTGCATATATGTCCCTATATATTACCTTGAGATCCATTTCCTTGATGGCATTCACAGTACAAGTTCTGAAATCAGGTCTGTATTTAAATCATGAGGGTACAAGTTAGATGTGCAGTTAATATTTTTAAAAAAACTGAATCAACAGAACCTAATTTCTGAAGACCAAGTAAGAATATCATTCGATTCATGTAGACAAATGGGAGTCAGAAGGAACTGCAAGTGCCAGTGTCACCTGGAGAGGCATTGGAGTTGGTGCATTCCACAGGAGGCAGTGTTCAAGTTGGAGTCAGTACTGTTCCCTAGTATTTGCTCAGCAGAGGACAAGCTGTATCATGTTAGACTGCTACAACATGCATGGATTCAGGACCTTGGACCATTTTTTTTGTGCGTGATTGTAATTTACTGAAATCTGAAATGTGCTTGCTACCATATGCTCCATATGAGTGCTGATGCTGTGTTTGCACCTTGGACCCAGAGGAACACTTTCCTTTGGCTGTATTCATGGGTATTCATTTATGGTTGAATGACTATTGAACTTGAAAACAGTAGTAACAAAAGTACAGGAGAGCTCAAGAATCAGGCAGCATCTATAAAGGGAAATGGACTGTTGAGATTTCAGGTCGAGAACCTTCATCAGGAATGATGCTGGACTCACCAAGATCCTTCAGCTCCGTTGTGTAAAGCTGAAACAAAAATGAAATTCTGCCTCACAACTTATCTTCACAGATGTGAGCTGAATGGCTTCCAGCATTTTGATTGTTCCATAACATAAAATGGCAATAAGAAATAACTGGTCCAAGGTAAACTTAATTTCAACTGCAAATCCTTTTTGGTGAGGTTGGTTTTGGGTCTTTTATCCCCCAGCAGGAGATGGAGAGAGAAGATGCTGAAGAGAACCAGTCGGAGAATATGACCCGATGGGGAAACCCATTTGTTTGAGATGGACTGTAAGTTATGTTCGGAAGCTGGTGCGTGCTTCCACGTAGGGCCCGATACATGGATGATGGAGAAGTTCAAGATGAGTTCCAACTTCTGCACAATTGACTATTTAATTATAATGGGCTTGTTTTTGTTCAGTAAGATGCAAAAATTTAATTGCTTTAATCGTATGCAGGGTGCTGTCTTATTTCTTGGCAATGAGTTGTAAAAGAGTAACAAATTACACAGCATCCACACAAACCAGGCTTTGGGGTGGGAGGCCATTTCAGTCTCACGGATTTGGCAAGACTGGAGTGTGTATTCCCTAGATTTACGCAACCAAGGAAACCAGGTGGTTTCAGCCCCTATAAAAGACATCTAGACAACAGGCTGACAAGGTGTAAGGAGAAAGTGGGAAGACAGTTTAGAGACATAACATCAGCAATGAGCATACTGGAGGTCAAAGTTTGCTCAAAAAGGGCCAAATAAACTCTTTTCACTTTTTTTATTTAACACCTCAGGGTATCATTGTGCTCAATGAGAAAATCCTTTGCATTACACATCTTTCCAAATTAGACACTCAACATCAGTCCTTAATCGTCACTGTTTCTAATTCAAGTTCACTGTCATCTGACTGTAAATACATACAACCAAATGAAACCATGTTCCACCAGACCATAGTGCACCCACAAAACAAATCACAGCACAGAAAACAAAATATTACAATTAGTTATTAACAGAATTCCAAATACAAGTAGCACACAGCACAGATAAACAATCTGCTGTCCTAGTGACAAAACCTCGGTGTTGACAGTGTCTTTAGTCTCACAAGCTGTTACCCAGTTTGGCAGTCCTAGTGCTGATGCTCCTGGAGCCTCTTCCTGACAGTAGTGGGTCAAACAGGTTGTGGGATGGGTGGCAGAGATCCTCAAGAATGTTGTGGGCCCTTCATCTGCAACACTGCAGATAAATGTCACAAATGATCCTCTCGGCAATATTACTCTCAATTCCTGGGACTAGCAGCATTGCCTGAATGAATGAGCCAATTCAAGGAGCCAGTCAAAGACAACTACACAAACAATAGATATTGACCTCTCCAACAACACCCATAATGGAATCCATAAGAGAAAAGACTAGCAAGAAAATTTACAAGGACATTGCTGGGGTTTGAGGACCTGAGTTAAAGGGAAAGGTTGGATAGATTAGGACTTTATTCCCTTGAGTGCAGAAGAACGGGGGAAATTTGACAGAGATATACAATGAGTATAGATAGGGTGAATGCATGCAGGCTTTTTCTCCTCAGGTTGGTGTGACGAGGACTAGAGGTCATAGTTTATGGTCAAAGGTGAATTATTTAAGTGGAACCTGAGGAGGAACTTCTTCACTAAGAGGATGGTCCATGTCAGTGGAAGAGATTTGATTGCAACATTTGACAGATTTGGATAAGTACATGGATGGGAGGAGTATGGAGGGATACATGTGTGGGTCAATGGGATTAGGCAGAAAGACTGTTCAGCACAGACTAGATGGGGTGGAAAGACTCACTTCTGTGCTCTAAGATTTTCTATGGTACAATAAATGCAAAACCATCAGTTACAAAGAGATGTACAAATTAACAAAGTTGGCCTTGGAAGAGATCAAAGGTTCAAGTTCAAAGTAAATTTATTATCAAAGTACATACAACCCTGAGATTCATTTTCTTGTAGGTAATCAGAGTTATTACAAGAAACACAATAGAATCGAAGATCACACCCAACAGTACAAACAACATGTGCAAACACTAAACATACAAAAAGAGAAAAAAGAAATAATAATAAACAAGCAATAAATAATAAGAACATGAGTAAAGAGACATTGAGAGCTGGTCTAGGTTCTGGGAATAGTTCAGTGATGGTATGTGAAGTTATCCCTCTGGTCCAAAAGTCCTGATGATGTGGGGGTGCTGAGGCTCCTGTACCTTCTTCCTAGTGGCAGCAGCAAGGCGAGAGCATGGCTTGGATGGTGGGAGCTCTTGATGATGGATGATGTTTTCCCACAACAGTCCTTCATGTCCATGTGCTCAGTAGTGGGGAGGGCTTTACCTGTGATATCCATTAATTTTTAATGTAGGCTTGTCCCATACAAGGGCATTGACATATCCAGATGCAACCAATCCATATACTCTCCACCACTTATCTATAAAAGTTTGTCAGCTTTAGCTGACTTGTCAAATTGTTGCAAACTCTGAAGGAAGCAGAGGCGCTGTTGTGCTTTTTTCATAATGGCACGTATGTGCTGGGCTCAGGACAGGTACTCTGAAATGATATCACAGAGGAATTTAAAGTTGATGACCCTCTCCACATCTGATCCGCCAATGAGAATTGGCTCATGGATCTCTAGTTTCATCTTCCTATAGTCAATAATCAGCTCCTTGGTTTTGCTGACACAACATGAGAGGTTGTTGCTGTGACACCACTCGGCCATTCAATGCTGATTTGTCACCACTTTTAAATTGGCCAATAGCAGGGATGACATCAGCATAGTTAACTATCTTATTGGAGCTGTCCTTTACCTGACAGTCGTAAGTGTAAAATGAGTCAAGCAGGAGGCTCAGCAGTCAGCCTTGTGGTGCACCTGTGCTGATGGAGATTGTGGTGGAGATGTTGTTACCAATCTGAATTGACTGAAGTCTGCAAATGAGGAAATCAGGGATCCAGTTGCACAGGAAGTATTGAGGCCTATGACTTGAAGCTTATAAGTAATTTTGAGGGGATGATAATATTAATTGCCAAGCTATAGTCAATGAAGAACATCCTGATGTATGCCTTTTCGCTGTCCAGGTGTTCCAGTATTGAGCGAAGAGCCAATGAAATGGCATCTGCTGTTGATTCATTGTGATGGTAGGCAAAATGGAGTTAATCCAAGTCACTTCTCAGGCAGGAATCCTCAAAACACTTCATCATGGATCTAACTGCCCAGTAGCAGTAGTCATTGTGGTAGGTTGCCACTTTCTTTTTAGGCACCAGTATAATTGAGGCCTGTTGAAGCAGATGGGTTCTTCATACCGCAAGAGCAAGACTTTAAAGATATTGGTAAATACTCCAGCCAGTTGATACCCCATCTGAGTTGGAGGCTTTCTGTGGGTTCACCCTCTGTAGAATGTGCTCATGTCAGCTTCAGAGACCAAAATCACAGGGTCATCAGGGCTGTGGGAGTTCATGAAGGTGCCTCCATGTTTTGACAGTCAAAGCAAGCGTAAAAGCTTTGTGCTCATTTGGGAGTGAAGCTTTGTTGTCATCTGTCACTTGGTTTTACTTTGTAGGAGGATGTCATGGGACAACTTAACTCTTGAGCATAAAGTCATAAAGAGCTTTGATGAAGGGCATCAGTTTCCAGATGAAGATAGACTGGTGACCACAGAATACAAGAGAAAATAAAGATCAAAGAGAGAGAATAAAAGATAAGTACTGTGATCTTACTCTAGTACCCAAAAGGATGATTACATAACGTAATGTTCATAAAAGGAATTACATGAACACTCGAAAGGGAAGTGATTTACATTGTTGAGAGAAAGGACTGAGGACACACTAGCATGAGCTGAATAGCCTGCTCATGTTGCATTATTTAGGTTTGCTTAAATAGAAGAGTCACATTTTTCTGACCATTGTATTAATCATTGATGCAGTCCACTCACTTCAAGATTTAATGTGCCGTGTGTTCAGACATGCTCTCCTGCACACCACTGTTGTAACACATGCCTTTTTGAGTTACTGTCAACTTCCTGTCAGCTTGAATCAGTCTGTCCATTCTCTTCTGACCCTCCCTCATTAACGAGACATTTTTGTCCAGAGACCTGTCGCTCACTGGATTTTTTTCCCCCGCACTATTCTCTGTAAATCCTAGAGACTGTTGTGCATGAAAATCCCAGGAGATCTTCAGTTTCTGAAATCCTCAATCCAACCCGTCTGGCACCAACAATCATTCCATGGTCAGTCACTTTGAACACATTTCTCCATTCTGATGTTTGGTCTGAACACCAGCTGAACTTCTTGACCACGTCTGCATTCTTTAAACACTAAGCTGCTGACACATGATTGGCTGATTACTTATTTGCATTAACGAGCAGATGTATAGGTATACCTAATAAAGTGGCCACTGAGTGAATATTGAGATCTTCTATTTCAAGTGAAAAGATGTCCAAGAGTAAATGACATTTCTAAAATAGTCTAAAGTAACAGATCTTAAGACTGCCAACATTTACCAAGATTGCAACATCCACAGGGGAATTTAAAAGTCAACAGAAAGTGGTTTAATGCATCTTGCATTAACTCCAGGGATAATGTACATCAATACACTTTTCCACTCAACACCCCTTCAGTCTGGTGCTCAATGACAATCAAACTCATCTTTTCTCCCCCCCCCCCCCCCGTCTAATCTTCGCAGCAGCAAAAGCCACTCATATAGACAACACAAGATGATGTGTAAGATTAAGTGTGAGATGAGAGGCATTGATTGTGTGGAGAGTCAGAGGCTTTTTCCCCAGGGCTGAAATGGCTCAACATGAGAGGGCACAATTCTAAGGCACTTGGAAGTAGGTACAGAGGAGATGTCAGGGGCAAGTTGTTTTTTAAAAAAAACAGAGAGTGGTGAGTGCGTGGAATGGGCTGCTGGCGACTGTGGTGGAAGCAGGTATGATAGGGTTTTTTTTTAAAAACTCTTGGATTAGTACATGGAGCTTAGAAAAATAAAGGACTATAGGTAACCCTACGTCATTTCTAAAGTACGTACATGTTTGGCACAGCATTGTGGGCCAAAGAGCCTGTATTGTGCTGTAGGTTTTCTATGTAACAAGAGATTCTGCAGTTATTGGAAATCTAGAGGAACACTGACAAAATGCTAGAGGAACTCAACATATCAGACAGCATCCATGGACAGGAATAAACAGCTGACATTTCGAGACAAGACCCTTCAAAGTAAAAAAAAAGTCGAAGTAAATTTATCAAAGTATATGCCACCATATACAACACACAATTCATTTTCTTGCACGTACAAAAAAAAAACACAAGAAACATCATAAATATCGAACATTAAATGAAGTGTCCTTGATGGTTCATCATTAAAAGATGGTCATCAATAAAATTAAATGAATTTATGATTTCTTTATCCTGTCCTAAGAATGTGGAACTTACTACCAAAGAGTAGCGGTTGATACTAGTGATATGAATGTACTTAAGGGGAAACTATGGAAAAGCATGAGAGAAGAAAGCAGCAGAACATGGTGATAGGTCCATTATAACGGGCTGAGTGGCAACTGATAGATCACTTGGGGCAAATGGCCCATCACTATGCTGCAGAGGAACGCTGCAGTAATTCTTACTGAAGTCAGCTAAGCTGTGAACGACAATAAAATCTGATCTCCCAGTGTTCTACAAAATCCACAATTCTTGAACTGACTGGAGAAGCTTTCTCCTTCTGCATTCTCTTTCTCCAACACCACCACCTAAGCCTGTGCTTTAGCTTCTCAGTTCCACCATTACTCCCCCACCAGCCTACTAAAAACATCTAGAACTAATACTTTGCATTCCAAGTCAGTGATCATTCACTAGAAGAGAATTTCAATACTCCAGATCAGAATTACAAGATTTTTAAGGTGATAGCCTTGAATAATATTTTACAGATCATTAGGAAGTGGCCACAGACTACGCATTAAATGGAAGCTGGGAATCAAAGCAGAGAAGAAAACAAATACAACTGTATGTAACCCTCACACAGCTGTTCCTTATAAATTCCCCAATAGTGATATTATAGCAGAAACCTCCAAGATATTTCACAATATTAGGAGCATTATACAACACATGAGATAAAATCATGGTTCTCACTTAGGGGAAAAATAATCAATAAATTTTTAATCAACTCAACATTTTCTTCCAATTTTGGTTACTTTCTAGCTGTAGTATTTTCTGCCAATATTCTCTGCCACCATTCCTTTACTATTGATGATAAGGACCTACAAGAGCTCGGGATGCATCTGGATGACAGACTTGAGTGGACATTAACACAGAGGCTGTGTGCAAGAAGGGCCAGAGTCACCTCCATTTCCTGAGGAGACAGGTTCTTTGGAGTATGCAGGCCTCTCCTTCTCATGTTCTACCAGTCTGTTGTTGCCAATACAATCTTCTATGCGGTGGGATGCTGGGGCATCTGCATCAACACAGGTGAACATCATTACATTTCTTCCTGAAACATCCTTCGTGCCATGAATTTATGCCTCAAAAATACTTCAGGGTACTATTGAAATGCAAACTCTTCGATGGCCTACTCCAATCCTAAATAAGCACAGTTGTTTAGCAAATGTCCAGAATTGGTGCATAACATACAAGGTGGAAGAAATAAAGAGCAAAATTAGTGGCAGTGCAACAAGCGCAGATCCCTCTTCCAAGATGTTTGATAGATATTTTAAATGAAACTCGAAAGATTAAACAGCTGAACTGTTGCAGCATAATAGGTGGCTATTCAGCATAAGTAACGTTATGGCAACTCAAAGTGTAATCAGCCCTCAGAGCCCTGCAATTGTTTTTCCTCAAATCCTTCCACATTTCAAAACTCCAGAACCAAAGTCTTTGTAAATTAGTAAGGTAACCATGAAACACAAAGCCTTGAAAAATCTCCATGACTTTGTGTATTACACTTCAATGCCTTCCATCACCTACACCCATTGTGATTCTCAGTTGTTTACACGTCAGCTTATCAACAGCAGATAGCCAACTGAACTGGTGCGAAAATCTACATGGATGAGAAGTAATGCACAAATGCATCTAAGTAGTTTATGTCTGCGCCTAAAACAAGCATGCTTCCTAATGCGACACACACAAAATGCAGGGGGAACTCAACAAGTCAGGCAGCATCCATGGAAATGATTAAACAACCAACATTTTGGGCAAAGACCCTTCACTAGGATTCTGCAGAATCTGTTTATGTTCTCCAATGAAGGTCTTTGACCAGAACTTAACTGTTTCTCTCTCCACATATACTGCCCGACCTGCTGAATGTTTGACATTTTCTTGTCTGTTAAAGATATTAAGGACCTTCAGCAGAGCATTGTTACAGACATTCTGAACAATTATAGGCTTAAGATATAAGTAGGAAATTGAGTTTCAAATTCAATTCTTGCATCAACCATTTGGAAGAAGAGTTCTACCAGAATGTAGTGTGAGAAAATAGACAACCCTTTTCCAAAGAATAATCTTTTACACTTAACCAAATCATCACAGGAAATCTGACAGTCAGCCCAATGTATGGGATTAATCACTTCGGAATATCTTATGCTTTAACTGCTCATTCTCTGCAAATACAGCTCTGCACCAGCAGATGAATGCATCATTTGTTAGTGATAATGGATGTGATTCTGACTCATGTGCAGTACATTCACACAAATGGCTATTTGGGATGGATTTACTGGCAACTGCAGGGGGTGGGGGGGAGAGAACATAGGGAGGTCCTACATAAAACGTTTTGGGGGTTGTTATTACATGGGTAGGCACAATGCATGGAGTTCAAAGTAAATTTATTATCAAAGTACATATATGTCACCCTGAGATTCATTTTCTTACAAGCATTCATAGTAAATGCAAGAAACATAAGAGAATCAATGAAAGACCACACTAAACAGAACAACCAAAGTTTAAAAGAAAACATCAAACTGTGCAAATTCAAGCAGAAAAAGAATAAAAATATAGAAAGGCAAGCGCTTTATTTATCATGGAGAAACATTGTTTGGCAGGACTGTGCAAAAGGGTTTTTGAAAACTCTGTGCAACTTGGTAAAACGAATACAACAGAAGGAAAGGAATCAAGAGCTAGAGAACAAGCACCATGGAACTCTCAAAACTGAAGCAGGATTATATAAGTACAGTCCATGCCCAGAATTTTGCAGAATTTCTTTCTTTTTGTGTTTCATCTTAAGCCAAGAATGCTGCCTTCAGCAAAACATAGATTATCTTCCAATCTCCCCAACATAAGCGGCAACCTTGGACATCTGCCAGGGAACCCCATAGAGTCACAATGGAGTTGTGGTATTAATTACATTGTACCATGCATCTGTTCTTATTCAGCTAATGGTTCAATTCCGAAGTGTGGATACACCCTCACTCAGGAGCCAAGTGAGCCAGATGCAGATTCCACAGACATCTTCACAACCAAACACTGTCAAACATGATACAAATTTACTGTCCCACAAATGCATCATATAACAAATAACCATATTACAATTACAGTACGGAAACAGGCCATCTCCGCCCTTCTAGTCCATGCCAAACACTTACTCTCACCTAGTCCTACTGACCCACACTCAGCCCATAACCCTCTATTCCTTTCCTGTCCATATACCTATCCAATTTTACTTTAAATGACAATATCAAACCTGCCTCTACTACTTCTACTGGAAGCTCGTTCCACACAGCTACCACTCTCTGAATAAAGAAATTCCCCCTCCTGTTACCCCTAAACCTTTGCCCCTTAACTCTCAACTCATGTCCTCTCGTTTGAATCTCCCCTACTCTCAATGGAAAAAGCCTATCCATGTCAATTCTATCTATCCCCCTCATAATTTTAAATACCTCTATCAAGTCCCCCCTCAACCTTCTACGCTCCAAAGAATGAGGACCTAACTTGTTCAACCTTTCCCTGTAACTTAGGTGCTGAAACCCAGGTAACATTCTAGTAAATCTCCTCTGTACTCTCTCTATTTTGTTCACATCTTTCCTATAATTTGGTGACCAGAACTGTACACAATACTTCAAATTCAGCCTTACCAATGCCTTGTACAATTTTAACATTACATCCCAACTCCTATACTCAATGCTCTGATTTATAAAGGCCAGCTTTCTTCACCACCCTATCCACATGAGATTCCACCTTCAGGGAACTATGCACCATTATTCCTAGATCACTCTGTTCTACTGCATTCTTCAATACCCTACCATTTACCATGTATGTCCTATTTGGATTATTCCTACCAAAATGTAGCACCTCACACTCATAAGCATTAAACTCCATCTGCCATCGTTCAGCCCACTCTTCTAACTGGCCTAAATCTCTCTGCAAACTTTGAAAACCTACTTCTTTATCCATAACGCAACCTACGTCATGTAGACATCTAGGTTAATGCATCAATGATTAGTACAATGAGAGATTTTTTTGGGGAGGGAAGAAACACATCTAATGAGTATTAAAATGGAATAAAGAAACTACCCAACTTTACCCTTCCCACATCAATTCTGGTACATCTGCCCTTCAACTCGCCCTCATGAGGTTTCAGCATTTGTATCCTTTGTGTTTCTGCTCATCTATAAACATCTTCATCTTCCCCACCCCTCCCCTGGTCCCCACCCATCTGCCCATTTTTTTGACTGCCTCCATCCACTTGTCTGTCTTCCAACTCCACTGTTCCTCTCCCATTTTGCCTTTGGTCCAGCAATCACCTGTGGAAGCCATCTCACCACTCCCCCTCTTCTATGTACTGGCCATCTCTGCTTTCCACTCAGTTTTTCAAACTAAAATGCCAGCAATTCATTTCCTCCTACAGCTGCTCATTGATGCAAGTCCCACCAGCAGAGGGTTTGTTGCTCCAAATTCCAGCATCTGCAATTTCTGGTGTCTCAGGTCTATAAGCTCCATTTAACAGATTATAAGCTTCAACTTGTTTACATGAAAGCAGTATCATTGCTGGTTTCCTATTACCCATTTGAATTGTATCCAAGTACATCTAAAATACGTCTTCAGAACAATGCCCGAATTTCCTCAAATACTATTCTACATAACATCATGTTCAATTGCATGAACTTCCTGGTTGCTCCAGTCTGATGAAAGATTTGACAAATCAACAGCAAAAAGTAATACACGTAGCTATTTAATGTCATCTGCAGACTTGTATGGTGCTCTCTCAATATGGAAAAACCATTATGCTGAAGAAAAATAACCAATGGTCATGTAGGATCTTGGCCTGAAACGTCAACTGTTTACCATATTCATCTTTACAGGTGCTTGCCTTTACTGTTTACTTCCAGCATTTTGCGTGTGTTGCTCTAGATTTCCAGCATCTGTAGGGTCTTTTGTGTTTAAGGTGGATATACATTTCCCTAAAACTGACTATCACTGCAGTTGATATTTTTCCTTCTCTTATTCAACAATGGCAAAAATGTAGATAAATAAAAGGCAATCTACATCGTGGAAGGCAAGGGGATAAAAGTCTGCACATTTGTGCACACTTGTTTCTTTTGCATCTTTATTTATTCCCCCTCCAAGAGAAAAAGTATAAGAGTGACTTTATAATCTATTTCTCAGTATTTTTTATTGCTTAATTCTGAAAAGATGCATTTCCATTACCCAAACTACAGTAACCTGAAGGTACACAGTATAATTTTCACTATTCTGTATCTTTATTATAAGATACTGCAGCTTATATTTCCTCCCCACTCTTCAACAAGCAGCAATGAATCATAAGCCAACCACCATCTTATCATATTGTCAATGCTATTAATCAAGACGTGCATGCCTTATGGTGGAAGAAAAATAGCTGATAGCGCTACAGTAGCATATCAGTTAGCTCAACGCTATTACAGCTCGAGGCGCTGGAGTTCAGAGTTCTGTCCTGGTGTCCTCTGTAAGGAGTCTGTAGTCCTCCCCAAGGAATGCTCCGATGGTCCAAAGATGAAGTGGTTAGCAGGTTAATTGGTCAATGTAAATTGACCCATGATTACACTAAGATTAAAGTGGGCATTGCTGGGCAGCGTGGCTTTAAGGGTCACAAGGACCTATTCCACGCTGTATCACAATAGATAAAGTCTTGATAACACTGCATTAATCAAAAGGTGCAGTGCATTATAGTGGAAGAAAATCAAAGAGGTGTGCACATTCAGCAAGTCAACCAGCATCAAAAAGCTACTCCTAGTCAGCAATCTTTTAATCAGCAATATCAGCTAAAGCACAATGTTTTTCCAAAGATATTGCCCATCCTGCAAAAAGATCTCCAAAATTTGGCATGTTTTGTTGGCATTTTATGTAAGGGACTCAAGAAAAAATTTCATCCAAATAAAGAATATCTAATGCAGGGCAAGATGAAAAAAGAATTAAGGGCATGACCCCTTTCTCACACTGCAGAACTAAAATAGGTTCCATAATTTACAGTGTGGCATATTCAAAATATAAAGCCAGTCATGTTAACAAGAAATACTCTAAAATACCACGAGAACTGGACATCTACACTGATACCCCATGCGAACTAACAATGATGGATCATGAGGATTCAAGACCCTGCCCAAATTATCTTTACATTTATAACTTTCGCAGGTCATTTTTGTTGAGGGTTCATCAATCTGTCTGGTTCAGCCTTTCGAAGTGAGTAACACAGCATTCCGTAATAGTGTGAGTGAGTGAGTGAGTGAGTGAGTGAGTGTGAGTGAGTGAGTGAGTGAGTGAGTGAGTGAGTGAGTGAGTGAGTGAGTGAGTGAGTGAGTGAGTGAGTGAGTGAGTGAGTGAGTGAGTGAGTGAGTGAGTGAGTGTGTGTGTGTGTGTGTGTGTACGTACACATATACACCCCCCCCCCAAATGAAACAATGCTCCTTCTGGATCATGTCACACCCTCAAAACAAACAAAAATATTACAACTAAGTTAATAAAATAAAATTAAAATGCATGTAGTGTGCAGCAAACAGTACACTGTCCTAGTGACGAGACCTTGCTGGTGGCAGTCTCACAGCCTGAGGGGTGAAGCTGTTGAACAGTCCGGCACACATAGTCCTTGAGATTCTTGCACATCCTTCCTGACAGTAGTGAGTCAAAGAGTTTGCAGGATGGATGGTACAGATCCTAACTCCATCCCATTTCTGCCAAAAGATCCATCCAAAAATTGTAGCAAGAGTAGGTCATTCAGTACTAGGATTCTACTGCACTGTTCAGTATTTTCATGGTTAATCCCCTATCCTTGGGCTAAATTCCCAATTTCTCTGACTACCCTTAGTGACATAGATCAATCTCAGATTCAGATTCATTTACTACATGTACATTGAAACATACAGTGGAATGTCATCTGTGTTAACAACAGAAACAAAACCAGGATTTAAAGAACTTCCCAAATACATTCCAAAATCCAATTATATCTCCCCACCTCCTCTTCACCCCACAACTGAGGGCAAACATAACTCTGCCACCGATTGCCTCGTATTTATTTATTTATGGATACAGACCCGAACCTAGATTTAACCCTAGCCTAATCATGGGACAACTCACAATAACCTACTAACCGGTACATTTTTGGACTGTGGGAGGAAATAAGAATGCCCAGAGGAAACCCACAGGTCACAGGAAGAATGTACAAACTCCTTAAAGACAGCGTCAGCATTGAACTCCGAACTGCGAGTGCCACACTAGCTACTATGCCACCATTGCCAGTGCTCCTGTCTGAACTGTGAGGGCACGTCTTTGCGTTTATAAAGCAAAACAATAAATCACAATCCCAGCTGCTATAGTAGCTCTTTGCAAATTTGAGCAGTTAAAAAGAATTAAAGCATTCAGTAAAATAAACATTTGGAAAATCAATTGGGGAGCACTTTATGATTAGGCTAATTTATTATGAAGAAACTAAACAGAAAGCTTGCATTCTTAGGCAGGACTGTATCGCTGACACAGTGACTTCCACAGCAATGCACAAAAAGCTGCTGGAAGAACTCAACAGGTCAGGCTGCATCTGCAGAAACAAACAAACAAGTTGACATTTCAGGCCAAGATCTTTCATTAAGAATGGAAAGGAAGGGAGAAAATTCCAGAATAAAAAAAAGTATGGGGGGGGGGGGGGGGCAGGAGTACAATTATAAGCTGGGAAAGGCAATGGGCTGCAGAAGGAATCTGATAGGAGTGTGGGAGAAAGGGAAGGAGGAACACAAGGGGGAACTGGTAGGCAGGTGAAGAGAAGAGACAAGAAGCCAGTGTGGGAAATGTAAGAAGAGAGAAGAGCGACAGGGAAAAAGTTACTGTAAGAAAAAAAATCAATGTTCATGCCACCAGGTTGGAAGATACCTAGACTGAATACGAGGTGTTGGTCCTCCACATTGAGAATGGCCTGACTGTCACTTCCATGTTTTTTCTCTTCCCATTTTGAAGAGCTGGGTTTGTAATCAGGTTGAAAATAACCTTCCAGATTTTGATCTTGCGTCAAGATTCTGGCCACCAAGACCCTTCAATACAAAGTTACCAACAATTTGGCAATGAAATTTTAAAAGTGCTTTAAGAGTGCATGAAGTTGACATGTGTGAGTGGTAGTGAGAGAAGGGATTCAAGTACAGGATTATTATAAGCAACATTCTGTTGTGTGCAGAAGAGTGATTTTGTACTCAAAGTTTAAAAATTTAAATTAAGCCTATGTGGTATTTGCATATTCTCTGTCACCACAATCGTTTCCTCATGGTGTTCCAAATCTCTTCAACATCCCAAAGAGAGGGTAATGTAGTGGTTAATGTGACGCCAACATCAGAGTTGGAGTTCGATTCCAACATCACCCTCAGAAATGCATGAGTTTACTCCAGGTGCTCCAGTTTCCTACCACAGTCCGAAGATTTACCAGTTAGGAGGTTAATTGGTCATTGTAAATTATCCCATTAGGCTAGGATTAAATCTAAATTGCTTTGGTAGTGTGGCTTGAAGGGGACACAACCTGTATTTCAATAAGTAACTATTTTGGACAATGTTTCTCACCCTCTGCTGAATAGAGGAATACTTTTAGTAATAGACTTCGATTACTGCACTGCTCCAAAGAGCTTTACATGAGGTAATTTTTACTCTCAGCTATTAGGCTCTACAATGAGTCAGCCTACAGCCGGGGAAGTGGTGTCTGCCTCCTGTTAGACTGAGGTAACTTTTTTTTCCCCCTCTTTCTCCTCTTGTAACGTTTGTATGTCAGTGTCAGTGTACTTGTAATGCTCCTATGACACTAATTTCCTTTGGGATCCCTCTAAATAGCAAGAGATGAGTGGACTATAAACTAATTGGTCACTGAAATGTCCCTACTATATGTGGGAAAGAGAATCTAGGAAAGCAGGGAATGTGGGTTGGGAAGAGAGGAGGTGAACAGGTATTAGGGAAAATTAGTGGGCCATGGCATTGCTCAATGAGTTGGCAAAGAGTCCATGGGCTGAAACAACCTCCTATCCCACACAGAAAAAATAGAAAATTTCTACAACAGTATAACCTATTAGCATTTTAACTTTGGAATTCAAGCCACAAACAACCAACCATAAATTGGGGGTTAGAGTCGATACCAAAAGGGTTTCTACAAATTATGAAGCGTCATAAATACTTCTGGTACATTATTTCAAAAGCTCAGTACAAGGCCCAAAATGACCATTTCAAAATAAAAGATCTGAATGCACAGAAGCAAACAGAGACAGACAAACCACTTAACAAGACAGGTTAATAAGGTCACACAAAGGCAAACTAAATACTCAGTTTGTTTCTGCAAGGAGCTACTGGAATAGTACATTTGTCATCATAGAAAGGAAACAACCAGAAAATTGTGAGAAATTGTTGCTTTATAAGGTATTGGTCAAATCACACTTGGGAGTATTGAGCAGTTTTGGGCGCCTTACGGAAGAAAGAATTTTCTGGCACTGAAAATCCAAAAGTTCACAAGAATGATCCCGGGTATGAAAGGGTTAAGGTATGAGGAGTGTTGATGGCTCTGTGCCTAGACTCATTAGAGTTTAGAAAAAAAGGGGTGGGCGAATCTCATTGAAACCTATTGAATGAAGGTCTTGACAAAGTGGATATGGAAAGGATGTTTCCTATGGTGTGAGAGTCCAGGACAAAAGGGCACAGCCTCAGAATAGAAGGACGTCCATTTGGCACAGAGATGAAGAGGAATTTCTTTAGCCCTGAATTTGTGGAATTCATTGCCACAAATGACTGTGGAAGCCAAGTCATTGAGTATATTTAAAGCAGAGGTTGATAGGTTCTTGATTAGTCAGGGTGTCAAAGGTTACAGGGAGAACAGAGGTGGAGCAGACTGTATAGGTTGAATGGCCCACTCTGCTCCTTTATCTTATGGGCTCTCCACCAAAGCTTTCACCTGCCAGTCCTTTCTCCACAGTCTTGCAATTTTTCTTCACCATTCACTCATCCAATTCTCACTTGGCTCCATATCTGCAAGCAGTACATTTACGTTCCAACGACATGCTGCATAAAAGCATTTCTTCCCCTCCCCTTCCACACTCAATTATCTCCCCCCCTTTATACAAATGACTTCCAGCCCTTTACTCCTCCATCAATGAGAGCAGCCTTCCATTAGCAACTTTCAGACTTTTTATTTCATATATTACCACCAAATGATTTGCAATAAAGTTCCCATCAATGCACTTTTGTCACAGGAGCATAGCCAATGATCACAGTTGGGGTTCGATTCCAAGTGCTACCAAGTGATTCCAAAGCAGTTTGTACTTTCTCCCTGTGACCATTTTGGTTTCCTCCAGGTGTTCCAGTTCCCCCCTCGTTCCATAACCATACAGTCAGGGCTAGAGTTATTAAGACATGGTTATACTATGTTGTTGCTGGACAACATGACAGTACTTGCAGGCTGCCCCCAGCACCATCTAAGGACTGTGTTGGTTGCTGATGCAAACAATGCATTCCACTGAACAAAATGCTGGTGGAACACAGCAAGCCAGGCAGCATCCATAGGAGAAGCACTGTCGACGTTTCAGACCAAGACCCTTTGTTAGGACTCAGCCCGAAACATCGACAATGCTTCTCTCATAGATGCTGCCTGGCCTGTTGTGTTCCACCAGCATTTTGTGTGTGTTGTTGTTTGAATTTCCAGCATCTGCAGATTTCCTCGTGTTTGCTCTTTAAATGCATTCCACTGTATGTTTTGATGTTTCTTGGTACTTGTGACAAATAAAGGTCATCTTTTAAAATTTTTAAAGCTATCAAGAACATAACTGATACGCAAAACTTACACCATAACAACGTGCTGTGTCCACGAGAGAAGCACCAATGAGGGGTTCTCATCTCTGTTCAGAATAGAAGTCCTAAAAATTCTGAATAGCTTACATAAAGTAAGAGAGGGAAAGGCCAATTGAGGGCAACTATATATTGGGACAAGTAATAGAGAGTTAAGCAATAACATAAAATGGATAACTAAGGGTAGGAAATAGGTTTCATCAAAAAAAAACTGACTGGGTTGATTGCCCTGGTTCAATGCCAAACAATCCACATTATTAACAATTATTTTTAAATTAGAAAATGAAGAAACACCAGTAGCTTTATACTGTTTAACTGTCAACACAAGACTGGATTTGAATGAGTGTGACAGACCTCCTCCTCTAATCGTGGTGGGTGGAACGCCAAGCAACTTCCGTGGCACTTCCGTTATGGGAGGAAAACAAAGGTTTGTAGTACACAGACTTCTAACCGAAGTTTTAAAAATGTAGACATGGGTAATCTAAAATGAAAACAGGTTGCTAGAAGCAGACTAGATGCCACTTTTGAACAGAGAAACAGTGGCATTTCAAACCTTTCACCCATTCAGAGCTGAGGGGAAATAAACCAATATGTATCACAGTGACAGAAGTCTGGCAGACAAAAATGATTTTTGTCATTTTGTTAATGAGAAGCTTAAAAATATGGGAGCCCAATGAAAGTAACTTGATTTATTGAATTTCTTGCTTACATTTTAGTGAAATACTTCTGCAAGTTTGTGTTTTTTTCATGAAGGCTGCCTGGCACTCTTTTAATCGAGTCAAGCATCGCCAAAGAATAGCATATCATCTGCTGACTCATTTCTGGGATGAAACATTTAATTGTTAAAACATTTTGGCAAACATTATATTTCATCTCTTCTGGCATTTTTGGTTCGTGTAACTATTCAGTCACACACCAAATCAAGATTTTCCAGGTGATCATTTGATTTGTTTTTGATATCTGGTTACACTGGAGACCTCTTATCAATTCAACTCCCTCTGCAAGCACTGTACCACAGCAAAACACAACCTGAGAGGGGCATGGGTAATTTGCCCAAACACTGCTGCTGCAACTTGGTGGAGACAATGAGGTCCAGAGCCTTCCAGACAAGACAAAAGGAAGTAGCTCTAAAATGGAAGTAATGAACCTTAGACTTAACTCTTAATGAATACACCCAAAGGGATAAACTAGATGAGGTGCAGAACCCAGACACGGTGAACTTAGACAACAATTTTCCTATTCTCAACATAAAAATGTGATTTATAATATTAATCTACTTCGTTATTTCTCCAACTCCACAACACATTCTCAGGGAAGCACGAGAACTTCTTTCAGAAAGCCCAACTTCAATTGATCCAGACCAAGTGATAGCCATTCATTTGCCACACAGTATTTCCCTAAACATTAGGTCATCATTTAGGTCTTCAGACCAATTCGAGCACTCCAGGGAGCCTTGAGGACTGACTTAAGGGTTCCAGCTCCAGATTTTTCCTTGGGGTGTCTCAAATTCTTCCTCATCAGTGGGTAACAACCACAAGGCAATGAAGAGATAAGATCAGAGTTTTCCTTCTCCCAGATGAGCTTCCAACCACAGCTGATGAGCCCCATGTTTTCAAACACACTTTAATAACATGACAACATTAGCACAAATTGAAGGAAATACAGTCCAAGGTAGAATTAAGGTTTTTCAGGTCATTTCCAGAATAGGTGGCAGTAAGGAATAAGTTGTGGTGAACCTTGAAGCCCAAACAGTCTGCTAACACTTTACACTCGTGAATAATTCACCCAGAGAATGCTAACACGTGGAGAAACGAGTGATCAGATGTAATCTCATGAAGGGAAGAGATTTTATATGCACAGGAAAAAAAAATTGTAATAATGGGAAATCAGAATCATGGAACATGATCCGGTTTCAAGTTTGTTGAACTGGAGGACATGTAGTTACCTGAATGAGCAAAACAAAGATAAGCTAACCGCACCCCTCGCTATAATGAAATTTTGCTACAGCACTCATTTGTTTCAGCCAATGAAACAGACAATGCACAATAATCATCATACAGGCTAAATTATTGCTTATGGATCCAGCTTTTACATACAATTATTAAATTATACAATTCCCCAGCCTCCCACTCTTTCTACAGATGTCATTAGGAAATTTGTAAACTTAAGCTAAAAGATATTCAAGGGCTATCTGATGAAATTAATTAAAATTATAAATGGTACACAGGATAGATGTAATGTGCTTAGAGATTTAAAGGAAAAAAAACATTTACACAAGTAATTCAGAAAATGGTGAAAATCCACAGCAACACGCACAAAATACTACAGGAACCATCCAGCCTGTCAAATAGAAATCTACTGTGTGTTAATAACTGCAACTGACCATAATCCATTGGAGAGAAATTTATAGCTTCATTGTGCTTTGGTTTAGGTGGGATTACTGTTTTGCCTTGCTCTAAACCCCCTCATTGTGGGTTCACCCACTCAGATTAAACAGCTTCACCATAACTATCCTCTCAAACCACCACAATCATCCTTCATTTTAAATAGTCAAAATAAATTGAAAATGTTGCAACAACCATGGTAGTATTTTAGGAAACCTGCAGTCCCATGGCAATCTTTATCAATGCTCAGTGACAAAATAGTTGAAACCGGACATTGAAATTTTTGGAAGCCAGGCATGTCAGCCAACATTTAGAGGAAAAAGGTGAACTCAGTGCCAAAGATCAGTTTTCATTAAAATTTTCCTCGTTTACTCCAAGGAAAATGTCTTTCTTTGGTGTCCTGATGAAGGACAACTGTTTATTCTTTTCCATAGATTCTGTCTGACCTGCTGAGTTCCTGCAGCATTTTGTGTTGGTTGCTCTGGATTTCCAACATCTACAGAATGACTTGTGCAAATGATTTTCTTTTTCTTTGCGTCTCCAAATGTATTACACCTATAGCAGAGATAACGTAATGCCTCTCGGCTCACAACCAGTGGTTCAGAAGGACAACCCACACCGTCCTTCATCCACAGATTGCATGGCTCCTATGATAACAACACAAACAATGCCGCCTTGGCACTCAACAGACTGTCAACATTAAATTGCAACACACTCAAATGTTAGATCTCCAGTATTTGCAGATTTTTTTTTGTGTTTGTGTGTCAACAATTGTTGAACTGGAAGCCCCAGCCACTAAACTTCCTGTCATCAAATTTCAGAGGAAAACTTCCTGTCATCAAATTTCAGAGGAACTATCCTGAACCCAACAACTGCTCAATCACAAAGAAGCCATGCCGACGGTTTGATATGTAACCAAAAACTCGACAGATGTACTGTGGAGAGCATTCTGACTGGTATGGAGGGTCCAAAACACGGGATCAAAAGAAGATGCAGAGGGTTCTAGACTCGGGCAACTCCATCATGGGCACTAGCCTCCCCACCATCTTCAAAAGGTGATTCCTCAATAGAGCTGCATCCACTAAGGACCCCAAATATTTAGGCCATGCCATTCCTCTTCTAATCACCATCATCGGGGAAGAGATGCAGGAGCTTGAAGACACTCATTTTCCCCTCCGCTAGTAGATTTCTGAACCGTACACATATACTACCTAGTATTTTGATTTTTTTTATATTTCATATAGTAATCTAGAGAAATTTATGCGTTGTACTGCTTCTGCAATACAACACATTTCACAACATGTCAGTAATAATAAACCTGATTCTCATTAAATATTTCCATTCACAAACTTAGAGGGAGGGGGCAGGGGCACATGAGGGGGCGCGAGACAGTGAACCATATTTCAGTGATCAACACGCAGTGTTACATTCACTTTTTGATTTGACAATAACTAGTCATAGTTTATCCTTGTCACTCAGCCAGCACAGACCTTATGGGCTGAAGAATCTGTTCCTGTGATATACTGTACAATGCTCAATTTATATAATTTACAAGCATATTCAACTATGTGTTAATACTGTAATACTTCTACATTTCAGATACACATGCAATTTGGATAATACAAGCCATAAAGTGTAATACCTATGCAAATCTGCTACCTTGAGCAATTATAGAAACATAGAAAAAATACAGCACAATACAGGCCCTTCGGCCCACAATGCCGAATGTACTTACTTTAGAAATCAACAAGGATTACCCATAGCCCTCTATCTTTCTAATCTCCACGTACCTCTCCAGGGGCCTCTTAAAACACCCTATCATATCCGCCTCCACCACAGTCACCGGCAGCCCATTCCACGCACTCACCACTCTCTGCGTAAAAATTCACTTGACATTCTCTCTGTACCTACATCCAAGCACCTTAAATCTGTGTCCTCTCCATGTTAGCCATTTCAGCCCTGGGGAAAAAAAACCTCTGCCTATCCACATGATCAATTACCTTATATACCTCTGTCAGGGCACTTCTCATCCTCCGTCGCTCTGAGGAGGAAAGGCCGAGTTCACTCAATCTATTCTCATAATTATAACCAGGGACCATGGAAAAACTGAAATTCTTGGCCTTAGATACCACCTGGCCCTTTGCATCCAATTGACCCAATCCAGCCTTAGTAAGATATCATTCTTATCCCTCTACCTCAATCCAAGTTCCCGTATAGGTACAGAGAAAAAAGAGAAGCCACATTATGGTATATATAGCATACTGGTTAAGTTATTGAACCAGAAGCCAGAATTCATCATCGAACCTGGATGAGTGTGCTGCAGTTGTTACCAACCTCATTAAACCCTGGCTGGATGAGTGTGTGCCTACTAAGACTTACTGGTCATACCCAAACCAAAAGTTGTGCATGAACCAGGAAGTATGTCATCTGCTGAAGGCTAGATCTGTGGCATTCAAGTCTGGCAACCCAGGCCTGTACCACAAAACCAGGTATGATTTGCAGAGGGCTATTTCAAAGGCGAAGAGACAATTCCGAATGAGGTTGGAAGTGACATCGGAAGCAGGACAACTCTAACAGGGCTTGCAACACATTACTTCCTACAAAGCGAAACCCAATAGTATGAATGGCAGCGAAGCTTCACTACCAGATGAACTCAATGCCTTCTATGCCCACTTTGAAAGGGAGAACACAATGACAGCTGTGGCGATCCCTGCTGCACCTGATGACCCTGTGATCTCTGTCTCAGAGGCCGATGTTAGACTGTCTATAAAGAGAGTGAACCCTCAGATGGCAGCAGATCCCAATGGAGGACCTGGTAAGGCTCTGAAAACCTTTGTAGGTTTTCCATGTTTCTACGTTAACTAGTGGAGTGGTGCCACAGCAACAACCTGGCACTCAATGTCAGTAAGACGAAAGAGCTGATTGTGGACTTCAAGAAGGGGAAGATGATGGAACACATACCAATCCTCATAGAGGGATCAAAGTGAAGAGAGTGAGCAGTTTCAACTTCCTTGGTGTTAAGATTTCTGAGGATCTAACCTGTTCGCAATATACCAATGTAGTTATAAAGAAGGAAAGACAGCAGCTATACTTCATTATGTTTGAAGAGATTTGGCATGTCAACAAATACACTCAACTTCCTACTGCACAGCACTGAAAGAAGGTGCAGAGGGTCATAAATTTAGTCAGCTCCATCTTGGGTACTAGCCTACAAAGAATCCAGGACATCTTCAAGGAGCGGTGTCTCAGAAAGGCAGTGTCCAGTATTAAAGACCTCCAGGACACAGGGCATGTCCTTTCCTCACTGTTACCATCAGGTAAGGAGGTACAGACGCCTGAAGGCACACACTCAGTGATTCAGGAACAGCCTCTTCCCCTGGGCCATCCAATTCCTAAATTCTACATTGAACCCTTGGACACTACCTCACTTTTTCTAAAAATACACAGTATTTCTGTCTTTTGCACATTTTTAAATCTATTCAATATAAGTATACTGTAATGGTCATGTTGTTGGAGAGGCACGCTAGCGTAGTGGTTAGCGCAATGCTATTACAGCATCAGGGACTGAGCTTCCATTCCCACCATTGTCTATAGGGAGTTTATGGTCTCCCCGTGACCACATGGGTTTCCTCTAGGTGCTTTCGTTTCCACACACATTTCAAAGACATGAGGTAGTAGGTTAATTGGTTACATGGGTCTTTTTGGACACTGCAAACTTGTTGGGCTGGAAGAGTTAGTTATTGTGTATGTATACCTAAATAAAAAAAATCTGACATACGAACATCAAAGAAATTCATTACATCGAACTTCCATTCCACCAAGGAGTTCAAAGCTGGGGAACTCGCCATGTGGAACATTCCTTGTACCTCCTCCCATTCCCAAGCCCACTCAAGCAGGAATGGACTGGAAGTAGATTTGCAGAGGCCAATGTTGCAGCTTGGGTCTCCAACAAATATACACAGAAAACAAGCCCTGTTTTATTTCCAGGCACGAATTGTTTATAGTATTTTCCCGCAGCTGCTAGTTTAAACAAATCAAAGCTCTTAATTTTTTTTCTCCCTTTTTTTTAAATGAAAGACAACAATAATCCTTTGATAGTCACAGTATGAACAAGTCTTTCATGCTACATAAATCTTCCAGCAGTCAAGCAATAAACAAGGCGGGAGAGCAGGAACACTAATCCACTTTTGTCACCCAGTGAACAATGGTAGATGTGTTACTGACTCTTTTGCTGTAAAAGTACGTTCTACATGGTATGATAATCAGCCACCCATTTCAACCCAGATATAAACACCCATGACAATATCCAAGGTAAAGATCAGTCATTCCACTTGTAAAGATGAAAAATAATAACAAGTTATCCTGCAAGATATTGAAGCTCGAGTTGGGAATGAGACTGCTTTAAGCCAGCAGACTCAGAAGAACTGTATTTTTAACAGATTGTATTATGTAATCCACAAACACCATTTCACTTTGTTAACCCAAGTGTGCTTCAGTAGTGTACAGACCTCAGCATCAGCATTAACTAATGCAATGGACCAAACAGCCATCACTTGCGGTATAAAAATATTCTAATTTTTAAAAATAATTTCTTGTCAGTGAAGGATCTGCAACAATGCAGTTAAAGATACAAAGTCAAAGGATCAGCTTAATTGGGCCAGCTGCTTATCTGGGACTTTCAAAGAACATATTAATCGAGAAATTAGCAGGGAGCCCCTTTGTTTCTTTGGGACACCAAGCCACTTAACTGGGACACAAGACTGTTGTAGCAGAGTGTTTGGCCACTTTGGGCCTGTACTCACTGGAATTTAGAAGAATCAGTGGGAATCATAGAACACTCCAGCACAGAGAAACAGACCCATTTGCCCAAATAGTCTGTGCCAAACTATTATTTTGCTCAGTCCTATCGACATGCACCCTGACCATAGCCCTCCATACTAACCACATATCTGACCAAATTTCTCTTAAATGTTGAAATCAACCCTGCATGCACCACTTCCGCTGACAGCTCATTCCACACACTCACCACCTTCTGAGTGAAGTTCCTCTCATGTCACCCTTCACTCTTAACCCATGACCTCTAGAACTCAGTGGAAAAAGCTTGCCCTATCTATACTCTCTGTACTCTCAATTTTGTATACCTCTATTATATCTCCCTTTACTGTCCTATGTTCCAGGGAATAAGCATTCTCTATAACACCAAATGAAAAGATTTTGCTCATCTTATCACATCCCTGATACTTCTACCCACTGATCATCATTAAATGTATGCTACTAACATTTTGACCACATAGTTAAGAAAAATAAAAATCAGTACTTTGTACTTATCTAGGCCCCTCAATTTTACTCACCTCCTCTCAACTTCCCTGTTACAAAAAAAAACTATTTCTGCTTGTGCAATTTTTCCTCTTGGCTAACATTTTCCAGTCCTGGAATTAGCTAGGAATTTCCACTGCATTGCAGCCATAGCACTGTTCTAGAAATACAGCATGCTCCTTAAACATTTATTCATCAGGCTGCTGCAGATTTAGAGTCTTGCCCTTGATATTCTTTTAGGTATAACAGAGCTTGACACTGCATCAATCCTTCAGTAGGAAATCATTCACACCACCAATATTTAACAGTAAAACTCATGAGTTTTGCAATAACTTGGATTTACAAGTACCTTCGAGGTCATTATTAAGAGATACAGCACGGAACAGGCTCTCCTGTCCCACACTGCTCAGCAAACCACCAATTTAATCCCTTGCTCAATCACAAACAATTGACAATGGCCAATTTAGCTACTAACTGGTCTACCTTTGGACTATGGGAGAAAACCAGAGGACTGGAGAAAACCCACATATTTCACATGGAGGACAGACAGACATTCCTTACAGAGGACACTGGGATTGAACTCTAAATTCCAATGCCCACAGTTGTAACAGCGTCGCGCTAACCACTGCACTACTGTGGTGCCTAAGTAACACAGGACAATTTGTAGGTTTTACAATAACTTGCATTTATACAACACCTACTAGGTCAAAATATCCTGAGGAGTCTTACAAGACAACCAGACGAGGACGACATTAGAATAGGTGACTAAAAACCACTTTGTCTGTCAATAACACACACACAAACTGCTGGAGGAACTCAGCACTTTGGAAAGGAAGCAGTTGATGTTGAGTCGAGAACATTCATCGGGACTTTCTTTCAGGGAGATCTTAGAAGGGAACACTACCAAGTCTTCGGGTGAAGTAGCTCCAGCCATGGGTAATAATAATGTTCCCTATGATTGCTCAAGCATTCAAGCCTCGTGTTATCTCAATCTTTCCAAAGTACCAAAATTCAATATTGTTGATGTCATTTCCAGTACAAGTGAAAAAGAAAGCAAAATAATTGTTACTCCAGGATCCAATGTAGCACAAAAAAAACAAAAAGGTTAAAGAAAATAATAAAACAATAAATATAAATACACATAGCTTACAGTATACATGTACGTTGACTGTATATCCATAAAGTGATACAAGGCTGAATGTACGGTGACTGATGGGAATTAATAAAGTAGTGGTGGAGTTAGTGGGTGGAAACGTTGATCAGTCTTACTACTTCAAGATGCAGCAAGAATAAAGTTGGTACAAAACATCAAAGGATATACTTTAAATCGAAAGGACAGGCAGGAAGGCATAGGTGGTGGTGTGGCTCTATTGGCAAGAGATGGAATTACCTCTTTAGAAAGAACTGACAGGGGGTCAGATAATGTTGAATCTTTGTGGGTGGAGTTAAGAAACTGCAAGGGTAAAAGATATATATAGACCTACAAATCGTAGCCAACATGCAGGGTTGAGATTACAAAGGGAGCTGGAAAAGGCATGTAATAAGGGTAATGACACAATTGTATGGGTGACTTCAATATGCAAAGAGATTGGGTAAATCAGATTGATGTCAGATTGCAAGAGGGGGAATTTGTTGAATGCCTGCGAGATGCCTTTTTAGAGCAGCTTGTACTTGAGCCTACTCAAGGCATGAGAGAGGAGCTTGCCCAGATGGACTGGAGGGGGATGCTGGCAGAGATGACAGCAAAATAGAGATGGCTGAAGTTTCTGGAAATAGTTCACAAGGCACAGGATAGATATGTTCCACAGAAGAAGTTCTCAAATGGCAGAGTTAGACAACCATGGTTGACAAGGGAAGTTAAGGACTGCATAAGCAACAAGGGCATACTCAGTAGCAAAAGTGAGTGGGAAGTTGGATGATTGGTAATCTTTAAAATCCATCAAAAAAAACTAAAAAACCTACAAGGTAAAAGACGAAGAGGGCAAACTAGCCAATAGTAACAAGCAGGATACCATATTTTTTTTCAGTTATATAAAGAGTAAAAGGGAGACAAGAGTTGACATTGGACCACCAGAAAATAATGTTGGCGAAGTAGTAATGGGGTGAAAGAAATGGCAGATGAACAACAAGTATTCTGCTTCAGTCTTCACTGTGGAACACACTAGCAGTGTGCCAGAGGTCTAGTGTCAGGGAGCAAGAGTGAGTGCCATTGTTATTTCAAAGGAAAAAGTGTTAGGCAAACTCAAAGATCTTACGATGGATAAGTCACCTAGACCAGATGGACTACATCCCAGAGACTTGAGAGGGGTTGCTGAAGAGATAATGGATGCATTGGTCATGATCTTTCAGGATTCTGGTACAGTCCCAGAGGACTGGAAAATTGCAAATGTCACTCCACTCTTTAAGAAGGGAGGAAGGCAAACAAAAAAAGGAAATTATAGGCCAGTTAGCCTAACTTCACTAGTTGGGAAAGTATTGGAGTCCATTATTAAGGACAAGGTTTCAAGGTACTTGGAGACTAATGATAAAATAAGTCAAAGTCAGCAAGGTTTCTGTAAAGGGAAATCGTGCCTGACAAATACATTAGAGTTCTTTAAGGAAGTAACCAGTAGGGTGGACAAATGATAGGCAGTAGATGCAATTTACTTGGATTTTCAGTAGGCATGATAAGATGCCACACATCAGCCTGCTTAACAAGGTAAAAATCCTATGGCATTACAGGAAAGATATTGGCATAGTTAGAGAAATGGCAGTCAGGTAGGAGGCAGTGAGTGGGAATAAAGGGAGCCTTTCCTGGTTGGCTGCCAGTGACTAGTGGTGTTCCTCAGGGGTCACATTGTTCATCAACAACTTAGACTGTGGTATTGATAGTTTTGTGGCAAAGTTTCCGGATAATACAAAGATAGCTGAAGAGGTAGGCAGTACTGAGGAAGCAATGCAATTGCAGCAGTACCTAGGAAAAACTGGAAGAATGGGCAAAAAATGTAGCAAATGGAATACAGTTTTGGGAAATGTATGATAACACACTTTGGTAAAAGGAACAATAGTGCGGACTATTATCTAAATGGGGAGAAGGTTCAAACTTCAGTGTCTTCGTGCAAGACTCCCAGAAGTTTAATTTACAGGTTAAATCTGTGGTAAAGAACGCAAATGTAATGTTGGCATTTATTCCAAGGGGAAGAGAATATAAAAGCAAGGAGACAATGCTGAGACTTCATAAGATTCTAGTCAGGCCGCACTTGGATTGTTGTCAACAGTTTTGGACTCCATATCTCAAAATGGATGTGCTGTCATTGGAGAGGGTCCAGAGGAGGTTCACAAGGATGATTCCAGGAATGGAGTGGTTAACATACGAGGAGGGTTTGATAGCTTTGGGCCTGTACTCGCTGGAATTTAGAAGAATGCGTGGGAATTTCATTGAAACCAACAGACTGTTAAAAGGACCAGATACATTGGATATGGAGAGGATGTTTCCTATGATGGGGGCATCCAGAACTAAAGAACACAACCTCAAAATTGAGGGGCAACATTTTAGAATGAAGGAAAGGATTTCTTTCTGCCAGCAAGTAGTGAATCTGTGGAATGCCCTGCTACAGACTGAGGTGGAGGCCAAGTCAGTGCACACTTTTCAGGCAGAAGTTGATAGTTTCCTGATCGGTCAGGGGATTAAAGGAAACTGACAGCATGACCTTCATGGACCCTGTAGAGTTTACAGATGTTTGCTGTCTTGAGGCACATTAGGGTGGATAAAAATAAAAAAAAACCAGGAAATTATAGGCTGAGCCTGACAGCAGTAGTGGGAAAGTTATTTGTATAGACATACTTATTAGGGATAGTCAGCATGGCCTCATTGGTCATAGGTCACATCTAACCAATCTTACAGAGATTGATCTTAAAGATGATAAGGGCAAGGTAGTGAATGCTGTCTGCAGGGACTTTAGCATGATATTTGACAGGATCCCGCATGGGAGTTTGGTCAAGAAGCTTCAGTTGCTCTACATTCAAGATGAGGTAGCAAATTGGGTTAGACATTGGATTTGTGGGAGAAGCCAGAGAGCAAAAGTAGATGATTGCTTCTCTGACGAGGCCTATGACGAGTGGAGTGCTGCGGGGATTGAACCTTGGTCCATTGTTGTTTGTCATCTGTATCCATGATCTGGATGATAATGTTGCTAACTGGATCAGCAAATTTGAGGATGACACTAAGATTGGGAGCGTAGTGGACAGTGAGCAAGACCATCAAAGCTTGCAGCTGAATCTGGACCAACCAGAAATATGGCTGAATTTTCTATGACTAGGTAACATTTGGTCTACAAAGAACAAAACTTCGTGTTAAGCAGTTGCATACTCAATATCTTACTTTCTAAAAATAAATATGCAAAATACAATTTGTTCTGATAAGCACTGTTTTTTAAAGTAACTTTTTCAAATCCTTCCCATGGGCAAAATTGTCTTAATAAATATCAAAACATGCCACAGATCCAACGATCACTAAATTAACCAATTCAAACAAGTACACAGGAAAATGTTTGGGCACATGTAGTGTCTCTTAATTGCATCTGCCATTTTGACAGAGCTATTGACTTCAGTACACTAGACTGCAAGATCCTGCTAATGACCATGAATGCATTCTGAGAATGACACATTCAAGTGAATAGGTTCACTCTCTGTAGTGTAGAACCTCATCAGCTGTTTATATTGCTGCAACACACAGCTCAAACCACATCATAAAGTTTGCCAATGACACAACCATGGTGGGTCTCATTAGCAAGAACGATGAGTCAGCATAGAGAGAGGAGGTGCAGCGGCTAACGGACTGGTGCAGGGCCAACAACCTGTCCCAGAATGTGAACAAAAGAGATGGCTGTTGACTTCAGGAGGGCACGGAGCAACCACTCTCTGCTGATCATCAACGGCTCCTCAGTAGAGGACCAAAGAGCACCAAATTTCTTGGTTCACTTGGCGAAGAATCTCACCTGGTCCCTCAACCCCAGCTCCATAGCAAAGAAAGCTCAGCAGCGTCTCTACTTTCTGCGAACGCTGAGGAAAGTCCATCTCCCACCCCCATCCTCACCACATACTACAGGGGTCGTATTGAGAGTGTGACGAAACCCCGTAACTGGGTCACTTACCAGCAAAGATAGAGAGGTCCGTTGAAGTCTAATGGTACTATTTTTAACAGTATTTATTGATAAAGGGGCACAAAAATAAGGTTAATGCAAACATACAGATAATATGCATCATCAATACTAAATCTAAAAGCGCGGGTACAATAATAATCAATAAGAAATAGCTCTATCGTTGTCTAGGGGATAATGTATTGTCCGATGGAAATATAAAAGTCACTGATAGTTCGTTCAAGCTACAGCGTTTTTGGGTTTTAGAGAGAGACGGGTTAAACTTGCCCAGGTCTTTTATGATGCCAATCCTTTGAGTTGTGGGGAGTTGGTTTCCCTGTTGTTAGCTAAAAGCTGTTTTCCATGGTACAAGCCACCAGTTCCAGGCAAACGGAACCGAACGCACGTGGCCTCCTTCCAATGGCTTCCGCTATTACGGGATCGCTAGCGTGTCTTCTGGTGCATCTGAGGGACTGTTCCCACAGACCCTCTTTTATCCTGACTCACAGGGTCGCAGATGTCAATCAGGTTGGGGGTGATGCAATCCCTCCCTCAACCAGCCCACTTTGCCTGAGGGCTTCCACATAGCACAGTATTTCAATCCACAAGTTCGTCTTCAAGAGACAATGGCCGTGTCCCGTAGCTTTATATTGCCGGGGGAACGAGACATTCTGCACGTCTCTCTCTCTCATTTCCTGGGTCTCCTGACCCAACCCAATAATGATCTTGCGATTCTCACAAAGGAGGGGGCTGCAGGCGTAACAAGAGCATCCTGAGCAGCTGCATCACTGCCTGGTTCAGAAATTGCACCATGTCGGATTGCAAGACCCGGCAGCAGATAGTGATGTCAGCTGAGAAGATCAAAGGGGTCTCTCTTCCCGCCATTACAGACATTTACACTACACGCTGCATCTGCAAAGCGAACAGCATTATGAAGGACCCCACGCACCCCTCATACAAACTCTTCTCCCTCCTATCATCTGGGAAAAGGCACCGAAGCATTCAGGCTCTTATGACCAGACTATGCAACAGTTTCTTCCCCCAAACCATCAGACTCCTCAATACCCAGAGCCTGGACTGACACCAACTTATTGCCCTCTACTATGCCTATTGTCTTGCTTATTACTTATTGTAATGCCTGCACTGTTTTGTGCACTTTATGCAGTCCTGGGTAGGTCTGTAGTCTAGTATAGTTTTTTCTACTTTGTTTTTACGTAGTTCAGTGTAGTTTTTGTACTGTTTCATGCAGCACCATGGTCCTGAAAAACGTCTCATTTTTACTGTGCACTGCAACAGCAGTTATGGTTGAAATGACAATAAAAAGTGACTTGACTTGATATTCCTCACTATTGAGTTTACTATTAACTAACTCTCACCATAGATTAAAGATCAGCTTCATTTTTTCACTTTATCAACAACCAAGTCCAGCTCCTGGCCTTCATAAACAAGAAAAAATCTGCAGATGCTGTAAATCCAAACAACACACTCCAGCATTTTGTATGCGTTGCCTGGCTTCCGTGTGTGGCTTAGCCATGAAGCCCAGAAGAACCATTTCTGCTGACGGGAAAAAGGCAAAGGTAGGTTTCACGCGCCTTAAAACTAGTTGCTTCAGGGCTCATCAGCTGTAGTTGGCAGCTCACCTAGAACAAAAAAAAACTAAAGAACTCTGATCTCAAACCTACACTGCCTTGTGGCTATACCCACTCAAGGGGAAGGCTTCAGGAGAAAACTCGAGGAAAAATCCAGAGCTAGAGTCCCAGAGGCTGTCCTACATTGAGTTCAATATTGACTATCAACTTCCATAATGATGCTGGTGCCAAACTGTATCTGTCAGCTATTCCCTCAACTGCAGGGAGGGAGGGAGCCTTCTGCATGGGCAACAGCTTGCTCTCCATACTGTACTGCCCTGGCTTGCATATCATGAGAACAGCAAGGATGCAACAGCCATGGTCGACTTCAAGCAGTGGAGAGCCTCTTCATGGACAGAGCAACACTGAAACATCCAGTAAAACGCACCATCTGCATTAATAACCAAAAGTGGGAATTGTGCTGAGGGCAGTCAGCAAGTGTTCCTTTCAGTACCTGAACAGTCTGCCCATAACATACTCATCCTAATTCATGTGTCTTTGGAAAGTAGAAGGAAACTGGAGTTCAGAAACCCATGCGGTCATAGGAAGAACATGTTATGGACAACACGGGGAAATCAAACTTCAACTGGTGATTGCTGACGTTGTAAAGCAATTGCTATGCTACCATGCCAGTCATTCAAGCAAACAAGCTCAGTCTCCATACTGAACAACTTCTCGTCGGCTGTTTGCTTTCCTCACTACCCTGTGTTTACGAGACCTCTATTACTTAACCCTTATTGAAAACAAACTGATAATCTGCTTTTCATCATGCTCGCCTGTTTAAGTAGACCTTCTCTCGTGGCTTTGACGTTCATTTTCTCAATCACAAGTTAAACCATCGCTGATCATTTCCTTAAACCCCAATCCTGCATGGCTCCAAAGAGCGCCATATGATGTCATTAGGCTCTACAGTGAGTCAACCTATAGTCGGGGAAGTGATGACCTGCTCCTGTTTGAGGTAATTTATTTTTTTATTCATAATATTTATATCCATGCACTTGTAATGCTACTGTGATGCTGGAATTTCCTTTGGGATCAAATAAGTATCTATATCAATCAGGTTGGAGGCAACACACGATTTGAGACACAAAGGAGACTTCAGATGCTGTAAATTTGGATCAACATCCAAATGCTCGGGGAACTCAGAAGGCCAGGCAGCATCTATGGAAGGAAATGAACAGTGACATTTTGGACCAAGGCCCTTCATCAGAAGAGTGGTGAAAGATTGATACGATTCAGGAAAAAGAGCATCTTTTCCTGTCAATCACTGCCTTAACTTGAACAGGATGCACTGAAGGCTGTTCAATGGACAGAGAAAAAATTTGTGCGTGAACAAATCCACTCTGAAACAAATGTGGACTGTGATAAACACACAGAAAACACACCAAGCAGCTAAAAGGGCATCATGTTTTACGAAGCCAACGGAGACATTCCCACTCTGCCAATAATTAACATACAAGCCAGCATTGGGAGAAATCTTCATTCCCCCTCCACCTTCACAAGTAAATATTTTTTGTGGAATTGGCATTTCCATTTGAACTTTAATTTGTTGTGTGCTGTTGAAGCATGGAACATAAACATAGAAAACCTCAATGTACATTTTCCAGAAAAAAATCTTCAAACTTGCCCAGCAGTCAGAATTTTAAATTGAATTTAAAAGAAAAGATATTTTGGTGTCCCCCATAATCTATCATTCCAGATATAATCACCCTAAAGCTTGCACTTACATAAGTTTCAGAAGGATCTGAATTTGACCAATACTTTACATCTTGCAGGAGTACAAATTTATATATGTCTGGACTATCAGCAAACAAGGTGAATTCAGCTAATGTTACCAACTCTGTTAAAGGGAAGTCTGTGTCTTCACATTCCATATCTATGCAGTAGTTAAAACAAGCATTCCAGAAACACAGGGCATCTAAGATACAACACCATTCAAATACACAGACTTAACTCCATCAAACGGTTGAGTAATGGATATCTGTACTGCATTAAAGTGTGGTCTAAGTCTATGCTAATGAGTGGAACCTATCCCCTTCACATCCCATTATGAAATTCAAAAGGGAATTCCAGAAACTGAACCAAATTTCCTGGCACACAACAGATCCTTTGACTAAAGGCCAACATTTAATAATAAGAATTTTACTGTCCATCCCTCCAATCCTGTGCAAACAACCATTGGTTTATATGATCGCATAGCCTAACCAGAATCAGGTCATAACTGGGATTCAAGATATGGCATTATTGTTAACAGCCTCTGTTTGGGGGGAGGGGTGAGGAGTTGTCAAGTCAATTCATCGACAATCTCAGGATACCCACTCAGCACACAAGTTCTTCATTCCACAATGCTTAATTCTAATGAGCTTCTTCAAAACTACCCTAACCCATCCCTCCTCTCTTTCGGCCTCGGTGTTGCCTCAAGTTGATTGTGTATATAAATTCCTGGATGAGAAACTGCAGGCTGCACAGTTCAAAAGTTCAAAATTCTAAGTAACTTTATTATTAAAGCCCAATGTCACCATATACAAACCTGAGATTCATTTTCTTGCAGGCACTCATAGTAAATACAAAGAATCAATGAAAGACCATATCCAACAAGACAGACAAACATTGTGCAAAAAACAAAACTCTGCAAATACAAAAGGGAGAAAATATTACAAAAATTATTAAATAAACAATAAATATGATTGAGAACATGAGATGAAGAGTCCTTGAAAGAGAGTCCATAAGTTGTGGGAACAGTTCAGTAACCCCTCTGGTTCAAGAGCCTGATGGCTGAGGGGTAATAACTGCTCCTGAAATTGACATGGGTCCTGAGGCTCCTATATCTTCTTCTCAATGGCAGCAGCAAGAAGAGAGCATTGCCTGGACAGTGGGGATCTTTGATGGTAGTCTCCGCTTTCCTGCGACAGCTCTGTATAGTTGTGCTCAGTGGTGGGGGAGAGACATTATGGACAAGGAGAAGATTTCAAGGGGATCTGAGAGGCAAGCTTCCCATTCTCCTCCCAAACCCTATATGGAAAACGGCAAGTATATGGATCAAGCTTACAGAGGAAATGGTAGATGGAGGTACAACAGTATTTAAGACATTTAGACAGCTTTATGGATGGAAAAGGTTTAGGGAGTTGCAGACCAAATGCAGGCAAATGGGACTACTCAGGAAAGGACTTTCAAAGGAATGGATGAAATGGGCCTATTTCCATACTGTATAATACTATGAATCTGAAGTGGTATTACATCCCATTGACAATCCCGAGATATTTACAATACCACTATAGCAGGGGTCCCCAACCTGGGGCTCACAGATACCTCATATTAATAATAGGGGCCCATGGCACAAAGGTTGACAACCCCTGCATAAGCAAGACAGACTATAAAACAATTCTGAACAAGCCATTTGGCCCACAATGTGCCAAACTATTCAGAGATCAATCTAACTCTCCTCTACTACATAACCCTCTACTTTTCTACCATTCATTAAGAGTTTCTAAAATGGCCTTAATATATCTGCCTCTACCACCATCCTCTTTAAAAAAAAGCTTACCTTTGATACAATAGAAACCATGAATTTTGTAATACATTTAATCAAAGTATATTTCTCTAAATCAGTGAAATATAGAGCTCCCAACCTTTATGCCATGGGCCTCTACCATTAACCAAGGGATCCATTGACCCTAGGTTGGTGCCCCTGCTCTAAATGAATTCATTGCCAAACTCCTCACTCAAACTATATCATAACCCATTAGATTGGCTCAGCTGTTGTCATGCAGGATGCCAATTATGGAACTGGGAAAGTAGTAGATATGTAATTAAATGTGAGGCAACAGTGGGAATGCAGTTAAGTGTGGAGGCCCTCCATTGGTCAGTGTTGTCCATGGTGACATGTGTACTTAGATAATATCATTTACTTTGAACTTTAGATGTTCCATCCGAACTGTCTACACAAGCAAGGGCAGTACACTATGGAGAGCAAGCTGTTGCCCATGCAGAAGGCTCCTCTTCTCCATGCAGTTGATGAATCCAAAGGAATGATAAAGACTATTACAGTTTGGCACCAGTGATTTCACATGAGCTGCCAGTTAGTGCAGGATTGTCTGAGGGACTCCATCTCCAGATTCCGGGTTTACTCCTGAAGCCTTCCCCATGAGTGGGTACAGCCACAAGGCCGCAGAGCAGAGGAGTTTTCCATCTCCAAGAGCTGCCCATGTATCCAACAATCAAATGAGCTTCTAGGTAAAAGTATTGATGATACAAAACCAAATAAAATCAAAAAGTACTGGAAAGACTGTCAAGCAGCATCAGTCAGGGGAACCAGAGTCAACTTTTCAGGTCAGGGAGAACCAGAGTCAACTTTTCAGGTCAAGGGCTCTGGAGGTGGGAAATGAGAAAGTAAGAAAGGGAAGAGTGGAGAGATCAAAGGAACATCTAAAACAGGGAGCAGGCCAAAGTTATCCGAATAACTTTATTAAAGTTTAGCAGTAAAGGGAAAGTAAAAGAGAAAATTGTGAGTGAAAAGTATAGCCACAGGTACGTCTGGATGCATGAACAAGGACTGATAGAATTGAATTAGACAGCAAGTTCCAAGGGGAGCAACACTATTTTATTCTGAGGCTTTGAACCTGGTTAATGTGATCCATCAGCAGGGATCTTGACAGCACAAGGCCAGATGGCTCACCTAACATCCCAACTTTGCGCACGTTGGTGGTGCCACAGCTCAGCAACAACACCTCACATGGCGGTACGACAGCTTGTGTACGGTGCTGTATTGTGCAGCACTGCCGCAGACACAGGGCTGCATAGCGCAACTATTCAGAATCAGGTTTATTGTCAGCGGCATCTGTTGGGAAATTTGTTAAGTTAGCAGCAGCAGTACATACTACAAAAGAAAAAAATAATAAATCAATTGACAGTATATGTATATTGAATAGATTAAAATTGTGCAAAAAGCAGAAATAATTGTATATTTAAAAAGTGAGGTAGTCTTCATGGGTTTAATGTCCATTTAGGAATCAGATGGCAGAGCAGCAGAGGGCATAGCCTCAGGATGGAGGGGTGCTTTTTCAAAACAGATGCGGAGAAACTTCTTTTAACCAAAGGTTGGTGAATTTGTTGCCACGTGCAGCTGTGGAGGCAAGGTCATTGGGTGTACTTAAGGTAGCATTTGACAGGTTCTTGATTGGACATGGTATCAAAGGTTACGGAGAGAAGGCCAGGAACTGGAGTTGAGGAAGAGACTTAAAAAAAAGGTTCAGCCACGACTGAATAGCAGAGCAGACTCGATGGGCCAGACAGCCTAACTCTGCTCCTGTGTATTTTGGTCTAAGTTGTTCTTGAATCACTGAGTGTGTGCCATCAGGCTTCTGCACTTCCTACCTGATGGCAACAGTGAGAAAAGGGCATGCCCTGGGTGCTGGAGGTCCTTCATAATGGGTGCTGCTTTTCTGAGACACCGCTCCTTGAAGTCGTCCTGGGTACTTTGTAGGCTCATGCCCAAGATGGAGCTGACTAAATTTACAACCCTCTGCAGCTTCGTTCAGTCCTGTGCAGTAGCCCCACCCCCACCCCCTATACCAAACAGTGATGCAGCCTGTCAGAATGCTCTCCATGGTACACCTATAGAAGTTTTTGAGTGTATTTGTGGACATAACAAATCTCTTCAAACTCCTAATGGAATATCGTCACCGTCTTGCCTTCTTTATAAATTGCATCGATATGTTGGGACCAGGTTAGATCTTCAGAGATCTTGACATCCAGGAACTTGAACCTGCTCACTCTCTAATAGGAGGGATTTAAATTCAGTTTGTAAGCAGAATACTCAAATCTTTTTGACACAAGAGATTCTGCAGTCACTGGAAGTCTTGAACAACAGGCAAACAAAATGCTGGAGGAACTCAGCAGGTCAGACAACACCTACAGAGAGGGATAAACAGTCAACATTTTGGCCAAGATCTTCAGGTCAACAAATCTCATTTTACTTCCCTCTCCAGCTTCCATTAGCATGGCACGACCGTAGCCTTAAAGTGTGTATTTAAAGTAAATTTTAATGTTCTTTTGACAAGTTAATATAAATCTTTTGTTCAGCTTGTGATTGTTTTTCCATATACCACTCACCATTGCCAGTCAATCAGCAAAATCCCCACTTCAATCCAGAGCATAGCAGGTATACTTTATATCACTTTGCACAACTGCAAAGTTTTTCAGTGCAAGTTTATTGTCACCTGACTGTACATATATACAACTAAACAACATTCCTCAAGACCACAATACACAAATCATGCACAGTACAGAAAATATAACCATAAATAAGTTAAAATATAATTCAAAATGCCTGCAGTGCACAGCACAGGTCACCATAAACAGGCTGCTGTCCTGACGAGACCGCAGTGGTGACAGGTTGCATGGTCTGAGGGAAGAAACTGTTACCAAGTCTGGCGCTCCTAATCCTGATGTTCCTGCACCTCCACAGTGGGTCAAACAGATTGTGAGGTGGGTGGTAGGGATCCTCAATAATGCTTTGGCCCTTCATCAACAATGTTTCTAGTAAGTGTCACAAATAGGGAGGGAGAAAGACCCCAGTGATCCTCCAGGCAGCTTTTACTATCCTCAGGAGAGGCTTGTGGCCCAATGCCTTATACATTCGTACCACACAATAATGCAGGTGGACAGGACATTCTCAATATTGCCCCTTTAAAAGGTTTTTCAATGAGAGCAGGGAGCCTCATATACCTCAATTTCCTCAAAGGTTAGATACCACTATGTCTTCTTGACTAATAACAATATTCTGTTGGTCCAAGTTAGATTGTTCCCCTCCACTCCAACAGCAAAGACCATAATTGAGATATTCCCAAACATACACAAGTTGTAAGTTACTTCACCGATGCACTCACATCTTATAAATCAATCCTATTCATCATGTACAAATCTGCCATATGCACAAGCTGAGGCAATCGTAGTCATCGCAAATAAAGCCAGGAACTATATTTTGTACTTATTTAACAGTGTTTTAAATTTAAGTGCCATTTCTCAAGATTTTGAGCACATCCAGGTCCTTCTCCAGATTATGTTTGTGAACTATTCATAACCTGGACAGATTTCAAATATGGAGCTGCAAACAAGAGTTCCTGCCCAGCAAAAGATGCCTGCAGCAGCCGGTTTCCCCAAATATGTTTATATGGACCGAATGCTTGTAACACTGCAATGGACTGGTACTAGCTCAATTTGAATTCTCATTTTATAGGCTGTTTCAAAGTTCAAAATAAATTTATTATCAATATTGTTATATTGTGACATATATTGGATGTACTTTGATAATACTCCAAGATAATTTTCTTGCGGGCATTCACAATAAACACAATAGAATCAATGAAAGCACACACCCAACAGGGCGGGTAATCAATGTGCGAAAGACAACTGTCCAAACAAAAGAAAAAATACTTGAAAGAGAAGGTAATAAAGAGTCCCAACAGTAATATCTACAACTTGTCTCATCCCAAAGGAACTACACAATAGCATTAAACACCTAGGGCTACACAGTAATAACTATGTAATACTAGAAAGTCACGATACTAAACACCACTACAAGAGTTGGAACATTCCTAGCAATTGACAAATTACTTGGCTATGCCGTACCTCAGGTTTTATCAACTTGAGCTGTAAGTTATTTATATAAAAGTAGCAATAATCATTGAGAAAATGAGATGAAGAGACCTTGAAAGGGAGTCCGTACATTGTGGGAAGTTATGTTGGGGGAGTGAAGTTGAATGAAATTATTTCCTCTGGTTTAAAACCCTGATGGTTGAGGGGTAAAAAGTGTTTCTGAACCTCCTACTACCCCTGGCCAATATATAGCTCCCCCCACTCATCCTGCAAGTCAAATACAACTAATTTCAATCTTGCTGAAGTGAAAGGCAAATATTTTGGCTTGTTTTCCTTGCCTAATGTTTACACCTGTAACAGTGAAACATTGGAGAGAGGGGTATATGGGGTGGTGGTGAAGGGAAAACCAGGAAGGAGAGGCGAGAGCAAGGGGTGAAAAGATCAATGGTGGGCAGGAGATGGTAAAGGAGAGACTACTTCTAACTGTGATTCAATCTCAGGCTAGGTTAGAGTCCAGAAGTAAAAAAAAAACAAATGCTGGAAAAGTATGGTGCCACAGTAGTGTAGAGGTTGGCATAACATTATTACAGCTCAAGGCATCAGAGTTTGGAGTACATTTCCACCATGGTCTGCAAGAAATTTGTACACCTTCCCCGTGGAAGTATGGATTTCCTCCAGATGCTCCAGTTTTCTCCCACAGACAGGCAGTCCCCGGGTTATGAACCAGTTCTGTTCCTGGGTCAGTCTTTGTCGGATTTGTATGCAAGTCGGAACAAGCACATTGGGTATTATTAAATCTCAGTTAGTCAAACTTTTGTCTTAGTACATAGCATATATTTTACCTTTCTATGCATATAAAGCACTTAAGAAATGTATGTATTCCAATAATTAAACCACTGCGTTGCTTAGTAATAATTGTAGCTTTCATCAGGGCAGGGCCTTTCACATGTTCCATTATTCTCACTTTATCCTTCATCCTTTAAAATTGTTCCGATCGTTGACCGACTGTAGCCTAACACTTTTCCAAAGAACGATGGCGTTTCACCTCTTTCCAAACACTTTAATTTCCACTTTATTTTCAATCGCGATCGCTTCCCGTCAATGGAACAGAAACACTGCGGGTGGTGGGTCCCGAGCTGCGCCAGCTCCCGAGGTCCGCTGGATCCTAAGGACCACCGCACTGAATTCCCCGGGTCCTAAAGTCCATCGCACTGAGACAGGTTAAATGGGACAAGTGTGGGCTGTGCTAGGTTTGCGTATTTGATCCTCCTCAATATTCTGCATGGGAATTTAAACTGCAGGTGGCATTTTTTTTTACAAGGTCGAGTTGCAAGCTCGACATCAACCTGGCACGCCTGGGAGCAGTCTGTCATTGGATCGAACTTGGGAACCACCGTTATCGAGCCCAGCGCTGATCTCACTGTGCCACCAGCCGACCGGAAAAGGAGGGGGCGGTGCTCAGGGTAAATCTTGCTAAGAGAACTTTAAGCCAAGTACAAATTTACACACTCACAGTGTCAACAGCAACTACTTAAAATGGTGGAAGGCGTCGCGATCTGACTTAAAATGGCAGAAGGCATCGTGATCCGATTTAAAATGGCAGACAGCGTCGCGATCCAATTTAAAATGGCAGATGGTGTCGTGATCCGACTTAAAATGGCAGACAGTGTTCTCCTTCCTCAGTTCGTAAGTCAGATATTCGTAAACTCAGGGATGACCTGTACTAAATTATTCTGGACAGTAGATCATTGTAAATTGTCCTGAGATAAGGCTAGGGTTAAATTGGTCATCTGGGTGTTGCAACTCAAAGGGCCGGAAGAGCCTGCTCCACGTAGAATCTCAAAATAATAAACAAAAAGTTCTGATCAGAAAGCAAGAGAGTTAAATTCAGGGTAAAGACCCTTCATCAGAACCGAGAAGGACAGTGGTCTTTGAGTGAAATGCTAATTGCTTTTTTTCAAAGATGCTGCTTGACTTAAGATTTTTCAAGCATTTTATGCTTTCATTTCAGACAATATCTGTAACAGTTGCACCTCAATACTGCTTTTGCATTTATTTTTATTTCTTTACTGTAATGTATAGGAACTTTTGTATTGCATGACATTGCTGCTGTAAAACTAATGTTACAACTGTGTCAGTGATAATAAACTTGATTTGATTCTGTAGTTCCTGTTAGATTTTCATAGGCACACATCTAGGCAACTTGGTAAATGCTGATTATCTAATCATCACATCGATAATTACTTGTGCAAACTAGCTGCTGCTTTTCCTACAGTAAAATAATGACCTTGTGTTAAAATACATTCATAAACAAATTTACTTCAGCATTAATTCCAGAAACAGGCCATCAGTGCTGACCCCAGCAGTCCACATGAAAACTAATTTTCAACCTCTTCTCAACAGTTCTCACTGCATAGCAACAAAACAAATCGGAGCTAATCTCATCAGAAGCACACAAACAATATGCAGAAACTCAAGGGAATATATTTATAGATACAGTACGGAATAGGCCCTTCCGGTCCTTCAAGTCTCACTGCTCACCAATCTCCGACCGTCCTGATTTAACCCCGATTTAATCACAGAACAATTTACAATGACCAATTAATCTACCTGGTATATCTTTGGACTGTGGGAGGAAACTGGAAGACCGGAGAAAGCCCACAGATTCCACAAGGAGGACATAAAAACACTCTGTACAGATGATGTTGAACTGATCTCCAACTCGACACCCCGAGCTGTAACAGAGTCATGCTACCATGGCATCCGAAGATATTTCATTCTTTTCAAGTGTTCCAAAAGCCAAGGTTTTGCACACGCTACTTGATGATATCTCTATCCCAGACAGAAGCTCATTCAGTCATGACGTTGTTACTTGAACATGCATTCTAAACTTCAATTATTTAATCAGACGCTGTACTGAAGAAACGCTCTGCTCTCCTTGCTTGATTTTAGGCTCATTATAAATACAACTCCTTCCTGCTCTATTCACTATCTAACGGCTCAGATGTTTCCTCCACTTTTCAATTCGGCTTCCTTGACCTGCTTGAACTGAATTAGATAACGTACACCCTTCCATGTAAACAGAATGAAACCATACTGAAAAAATCACCAGGGTGATTTACCAGTCAGGCAAGGTTAACTAAACTAGTTTGAAGACATAACCTTAAAATGAATTAATGCAAGTCTGACTGAAGGTCTGTTGAAAGGTGCAGCAATTTTGCTGAAGTCCAAAAAGTAGAAGTATTTGACCACAGGAGAGCGAGATCTGTTTCCCCTGAGTCCTCCACCCATTAATCAAAATGGCAAGATCTTCCAATGAGTTACAAGTCAACAAAAGGGCTCAAAATACAAGACGGAAAAATTATTGATATTTTGGACTGACATTATGTGCACATGCTGATGTCACTCTGGTATTGAAAAGGATTTTAACATTGACTGGAAGCCAGATCATTCAGCCCATGAACCCTGCTACGTCATTCCATCATTGAATTATTTTCCTCTCAAAACCACTCTCCTGCCTTCTCCCCATAACCTTTGAAACCCTTACTAATCAAGAACCCATCAACCTCAGCTTTAAATATACTGAATAACTTCACTTCCAAAGCTGTGAACAGTCTGGGATGCACAACTTCATCTTCCTGATCGAAGTACAGACTATGCTATTTCAATTTTCATGGAGCTTCCCGCTTTGTGGAAACAATGACAGTCTTTGTCAGGTTCAAGTATTAGTCAGTCTTAGTATGTTCAGAAGCATCAAAAATTTAAACTTTCCATTCATCAGCTATCAATCTTTCAGCCCATTCTGTGCATTTTTGTTAAACTGCATGCTTATTGGGCCAGAGTCAGAATTGGCAAAGATTTTATTCAAGGCCAACTGTTTGCACTTACCGTATATCTACACTTACAAATTTCTACAAATGTACTGTGAAGAGCATTTTATCCGGTTGCATCACCATCTGGTATGAAGGGGCCACGCACAGAAGCAGAAAAAGCTGCAGAAAGTTGTAAACTCAACCAGCTTCATCATGGGCACAAAACTCCCCAGCGTCGAGGACACCGAAAAAGGCAAAACCTAATTAAGGACCTCCATCACCCAGGAGATGCCTCTTCTCATTGCTACCATCAGGGAGGGGGCACAGGAGCCTGAAGACACACACTCAATGTTTCAGCAACAGCTTCTTCTCATCCACCAGATTTCTGGATGGACAATGAAGTCCATCTCAGCATATTTTTTCTTCTTTTTGCACTACCCATTAAATTTATTTTTATATATCCAGTACTTGCAATTTATAGTTTTTATTATATATTGCAATGCACTGTTACTGTAAAACAACAAATGTCACAACAGATGCCAGTGATATTATAACAGATTCTCATTCTGCTACATGTGCCTTCAATGAACTGCACACTAAACACATGGGCAGACACGAACAAACCCACGGCAGCCCTGCATCGCCTTCCATTAATTTCACTGCCAATTAAATAGTATTAAAAATGTAATCCTAGTCATAATGGTGGTTCATCCAGTAGTCCATTTGCTCACAATAAGGTCCAGCAGACAAATCAGAATTAATCAAAGTTTCAAAGTAAAAATTAGTGAAGTATGTATATGGACCATAAATTACCTTGACATGCATTGCAGTTATCAACATTTGTTCAAGAGCCTGATGGCTGAAGGATAGTAACTGTTCTTGAACTTGGTGGTGAGAGTCCTGAGACATTTGTACCTTCTACCTGACAACAGCAGCATGAAAAGAGCCTGGCCTGGGTGGTGAGGATCTTCGATGGTTTCCTAGATGTGCTCAATAGTGCTCAAGAGGGCTTTCTCCATGATATACTGGGCTGAATCCATTACTTTCTGTAGGATTTTCCATTCAAAAGCATTGATGTTCCCATACCAGGCCATAATCCAGCCAGTCGACACAGTTTCCGCTACACCTCGATAGTAGTTTGTCAAAATTTTAATATCATGCCAAATCTCCACATACCAAATAGAGGCGCTGACAAGCTTTCTTTGCATTTATGATAGGTCTCTGAGATAGTGACATGCAGGAATTTTAACTTACTGACCCCCTCCACCTCTGATGAGGACCAGCTCATGGATTTCTGGCTTCCTTTCCTGAAGATCACAACCAGTTCTTTGGAATTGCTGACATTTGAGTGAGAAGTTGTTGTTATGACACCACTCAGCCAAATTTTCCATCTCACTCCTGTATGCTGATTCATCACCATCTTTGATACAGCCCACAACAGTGATGTCATCAACAAACATGAATATGGTGTTGGAGCTGTACTTAGCCACACAGCCTTGCCCAAGCAATTTCATTTTAAAGATCTGCCCCAACTTTTTACAAATGTGGGTAGTTGTTTGTCAACTGCAACTTGAATTCACAAGAAACCAAAAAAAATTATGATGCTTGATGCAGACAACTTACACTGCACAATTTACGATGCAGGACCTCATCTCACTTCCACCACTCACTCACTCTTTCCCCATAGAGGTTTTAATTAGATTATGCTGCCACATTGTTGAAGCAGTCCAATTTCTCACTAAATCTAAACCTTATCCAAACTTCAACTGACAATCAACTTCCTGAACAAAATTGGAACAAAAAGATACTTAAAGTTATTTCGATGAGACATTTGCAAAATATTCTGTTTCTAAGCTGCTCACATCCAACTCATTGCCGCAAATGGCTATAGGGGCCAAATCTTTGGTTATATTTAAAGTGGAAGTTAATAGGTTTTTATTAGTAAGGGCATCAAAGGTTACAGGAAGAAGGCAGGGGAATGGGGTTGAGAGGGATAATAAATCAGCCATGATGGAAAGGCAGAACAGACTCTGACTGAATATCCTAAGTCTTATGGACCTATGGTCCTTCTGTTTCTACCAACAAGTATTTTGGCACACTTCTCAAGTGTACTTACTAAAATGAAGTGAATTTGAAGAGCTGTAGTCAGCAATGGCAGCAGATGCTGAGTGAGCACTTCATGAGCATTTGTGTAATCACCAATTGTTTAAGGGCCTTGATCTCTAGTTTTTGTTCAACTGTGACAAATTACCTGCCACGGTAGATCATCGCACCTAGTTAATGTCTCCGCAGCTGATATTCAAAACTGGCAATTTGAATGCAGAGAGATAAGGGTACATGAACCTATACTGCAAGGTTCAACTACAGTCTTTCTCACTACCATCAGTCTCTTGAATACAAGACGCAACAGAGAGTAGTGGACTCAGCTCAATACATTATCGACAAATCTCTCTCCAATAACTTTGTCCAAAAAAGTGTTGTTTGTTTTCTCGTGAATAACGCTTATCTGACGCTGCTGCACATTTTTGTTTTACTCTGCAAATGTTTCAGTGTCTTCATTTTCATCAGCAAATATATGAGAGGGGAACAGAATTAGGCTATTCAGCCCACCAAGTCTGTTCTGCCATTCCATGATAGCTGATTTATTACCCCTTTCAATCCCATTCTCCTGCTTTCCCTCTATAGGGGTAACCATAGATTAAAAATCAGAATAATGACCTGGTTGGAGCTCATGGATAACATTCCATTGTGAAGCATTTGGACGTTTACCAGGGCTACTCTGCAGGAATATAATTGCAATGAAAAATATTTGGCAGCTTTCAATAATAACTAAGCAAAAAGGAAATCAGACAGGCAATCCTGCAAGTCTGAATTCTGAAAGTTTATTTTAGAAGCATTTGCTTGCTTTGATAACTAGAAAACAATTGACAGTAAGCTCAGAAAGCCATGGAAGGACAAGAATTTTTACACATTCGAGCAACCTACACATCTCTCCTCAAGATCATCAAATTCCTTTCTATACAGAAGGGAGAGCCTGACTTTGAAAACACATTACTACACTGAGCATAACTGACACTATGGGCAAACAATTTCTCCCTGAACCTCATTAAACAGGCAGTTCCCAAAAGAATGCCATAATTGGACTCCATTCCAAATGCACAGTTGTTATTAAAATCACTGCAGAGTATCTGTTCTCACCTAAAGCTAATTTCATCTCCAGAGCTGAACTTTCCACATGTCTAGTCTTTCATTTTGTCTACTCCATCCAGTGGGTAGTTTTCTATAAACTAGCTTGACAAATGATCCACTATAAACTCCCTAGCATATGCTTGCCAAGCCTGTCCTCCTCCTGTTTAAGTCACACCTTTCAATAGATGAGCTAGAATAGAGTTTTTGGTGTACTTTCCACAGATGGCCAGTGATACAAAGAACAGTCGATTCAATGGAGATCTGTCAGAAGCAATGATCAGATTTGAAAATTAGTTTCCATCACTCAGCAAGCTCATGGTCAATCCTGAAATGCTTTTTTTTAAAAAAATGACTATATTGCTGAAAACTTCCCTAGAGCTTCAAGAAAATCTTGATTCAGGGGGTCAAAATCAAATAGGAACCTCCACCATTAAGTAGATTTATAGAATAGATTGTATGCACTTGGCACTCAAAGACAATAAAAATCCAACCAAGCTGAACCTACAGCCTTTCCAAATGTTAACACCTCAAGATTTCTCATCAAAATTCACAACACCACTCCAAACTAGGTTCAAGTATGTACTTTCTTAAAGCATGTTAAAGGCATTCTTGCACAGATGTACGTACATTGGAAAGCATTCTGACTGGTTGCATCGCAGCCTAGTATGGAGGCTTTAATGCCCAGCAACACAAGAAACTGGAGATTGGGCTCAGTCAGTTCCATCAGAAGGTGAAGCCCTCTCTAGAATAAGGGCATTGATAAAGCTGATACCTCAGGATGACACCATCCATCACCAGGGGCCCCACAGGCTAATCCCATTTCTTTTTAATGCCCTCAGGCACAGATGCATGAACCCAAATCTCAAGGTTCAACTACAGTTTCTCTCTCACTACCATCAGGTTTTTGAAACAACCCGATTATATTTCTGTATTTCACTAAGGTTAATTTTATTTTGTTGTGCATGTATGTTAATTAAATTCATGTTAATTTATGTTTGCAATAGAGTTGCTGCTGGAAAAAGCTAATTTTACTGCATTTATACCCTGCTTATGACATAGACAATGAACTTGAACTCAACAGTTCATTCATACTAATAGTGAAACCAAACTACTCCAGTTCTCAACTCCATGTCTACACCATCTGTCCTAAACTGGGTGAGACAGAAATTTCCTGATTGCACTGGAAAATCCCAAATTGTCTCTGAAACTTGTTATACTCCATATACCACAAGCAAAGATTTAATCTAATGCCCAGCTAATGAACAAATTAACAATTTGTTCATTTCTAAATTCCCCAACCCACCATACCCAAGGTCACTAAAAATTACATACATGATTAAATATGAGGGACATACTTACAGGATGCTTCAGGCAGATGGGGCTTGTCAGCTGTGGTTGGCAGCTCATCGAGGAGAAGGAAAACTCTGATCTCAAACCTCCACTGCCTTGCAATTATAGTCACTCATGGGGAAGGCTTCAGGAGTAAACCCCAAGGGGAAGACCTGGAGCTGGAGTCCCTAAGGCAGTCCTATTTTGAATTCAATGCTGACTGGCAACTCGTGTGACACTTTAAGTATCAAACCATATTGCTCTCTGCCGTTCCTTTGTGTTCATCATGGAGAGGGGGAGCTTGCTCTCCATATCATAATGCCTAAGCTTACGTATCTGGACAGCTAGGACATAATATCCATGGTCTCACTTGCAGGATGTGATAGCAGTTTGAAATGCCAAAACTTATTACAAATCCCTGAATACCCCCAACATATAAAATGCTGGAGGAACTCAGTAAATCAAGAGGCAATCGTGGAGAGACATTTCAGGTGAGGAACCCTTCCTTGGAACTGAGAGAAAGAGTGCAGAGAGTTGCAGTTTTTAAAACCAGGGCTGGGGCTGGAGGCAAGTACAAGAAAAAAAATCCTCAAATGGCTCGAGATAGTGGTAGTATATCACCATTTTGAATTACACACTGCAGTTCTGGTATAACCGAGTGCTTGGCTCAGCCATTTCAATGCAGTGTGGATCTGGAGCTGCATCAAGCTGGTTTAAAAACAGCTTTCCTTCTCCAAATGAGTTAGTGAAGCTGACGGTTTGGGACAATCCAGTGATTTAAGTGTTACTGACATGAGCTTATTTCCTTCCAGACCTATTTCACAGAATAGCATGTCATTTGGCCTACCAGATCTCACTAACTCTCTACCATAGCAACTTACCAGAACCAAGCCACACACCTTTCGCCAGAGACAAACAAATCTTTGTTTGGAATCTAGTTATCCAGTACTATCAAAGGCCACAAAAAACCATGAAGCATCACACCTACAGATACGGCATTCCAGGGTAAAAGAATTATTGTTCCCTGCTGTAGCTCTTCACTCCAGAGAGAAAAAAAATCAAAGGAACAGTCAATGTTTTTGGTCAAGGCCCTTCAAATTGTCTGAAAGATAGGTGGAGACTACCAGTATGACCTAATGTGGAAAAAGATCATATGTTCTCTATGGTTCTGCAAATCAGAAACATATCAAACCTACAGCCCTTTGGCCCATAAAGTTGTACCCAACATGTTCCTACCTCAGAAATTACTAGGCTTACCTATAGCCCTCTATTTTACTAAGCTCCATGTACCTATCTAAAAGTCTCTTAAAAAACCCTATTGTATCCACCTCCACCACTGTTGCCAGCAGCCCATTTCACACACACACACTACTCCGAGTAAAAAAACTTACCCCTGACATCTCCTCTGTGCCTACTCCCCAGCACCTTAAACCTGTGTCTTCTTGTGGCAACACACACAAAATGCTGGTGGAACACAGCAGGCCAGGCAGCATCTATAAGGAGAAACACTGTCGACATTTCAGGCCAAGACCCTTCGTCAGGACTAACTGAAAGGAAAGATACTAAGAGATTTTCTCAATTTTTTTTTTAAATCTCTTAATATCTTTCCTTTCATTTAGTCCTGACGAAGGGTCTCAGCCCGAAACATCGACAGTGCTCCTCCTTATAGATGCTGCCTAGCCTGCTGTGCTCCACCAACATTTTGTGTGTGTTGTTTGAATTTCCAGCATCTGCAGATTTCCTCGTGTTTCCTCTTGTGGCAACCATTCCAGCCCTGGGAAAAAGCCTCTGATTATCCACACGATCAATGCCTCTCATCATCTTATACACCTCTATCAGGTCATCACTCATCCTCCGTCGCTCCAAGGAGGAGGGGCTAAGTTCACTCAACCTATTCTCATAAGGCATCTCCCCAATCCAGGCAACATCCTTGTAAATCTCCTCTGCACCCTTTCTATGGCTTCCACATCCTTCCTGTAGTGAGGCGACCAGAACTGAGCACAGTACTCCAAGTCCACTGGTTATCAAAAACTTATCAGTGGAAGTAGCTTTTCCCCCAATCTCTACAAATAAAACCACTACTTCAGAAGCAAGACAGGCCTGGAGTCCATACTCTCAAACATCGTGGCATCACTGCACATGCTATTTTTTTTCTAAGACAACTGTCAAATTGCTTCTAAATGCAATGCTAAAGGGCTGAGGGAAGGGAAGGGTGACAGTAAATCCCCTCACCCCCATGCAAATTTGGAGTTAAAATTAATCTGGTATAAACCAGATTATAATCCATGTATTTAAATGTCCAATCATTTAAATTCAAGGGGCAAATTAGATATAGTTTCAAAATGGCTCTTGTTCTGTTTCATTTGTTTTGAATTGCAACATGCAGGCAGCTAGAAAATGGCTCTATAGAGAAGTACTTTCTTTTTGAAGTGCATATTAGCATGTTGTAAAATTCTGTGTAGCACAGGTCAAGCCAGGGGTCGGAGAGGCCTGATACACCACCTATCAGGCCACACAGATTTATATAGCTATGGCTGACTATTCTAATATTGGTCTTTTATTTAAAATTCAGTCACAAACCTCAAGTGAAAAAGTAAACACCTTAATATTTTTATTTATTTAGTACTGTCACAGAAAATTAGCGTGGCTGGAGCACCCCATGAGAGAACAAAGCTGGAGCAAGTGAGATCATGTCCGTTCTAATCATCCCAACCACACAATGGAAAGCTCGCACCCTGTTATGTTGGTGGGGTGGGGTGCTTATTATATTCCTAGAAAGCTGTCTCCTATAATGCAAAACTGCAAATCTACCTATGAATCAAAAATCTTTTGATTTATTCCCTGATTTTTTTTTAAACACACACACACAAGCCTTGTTCCCCTTTCACAGACAGCCTTGCTACGGATTTTTGCCTTTTGTATATATTCAGCTGACAAGCACTTTTAGAGGAGGCAAATAGCATGTTTATACATTAAATTTTGATACAATCAGCAAAAAAAAATCAATTGCAAGGTTCACTGTGAAAAGGGGAACAAGGTTATTCCCAGCAAAGGCAAGACAATGTCAACACAACCTCAGGCCGGAACACCGTACAGAAATCTTACAAATTACTTCTATGCCTTTGGACCTGTAAAGATCAAATTAAAATTGAGAATTTGTCTAATATCAGAGCTTGGAAGAACAGCATGCCGTCAATTTTGTGGAATAAACTCACACCTTTAAATTATCAGTGCCTTGGAAAAAAAACCTCAAAGAAAATTCTACCTGCCATCCTGACCCTGTAAAATCTACCCAATGGCACAAGTCAATTGGAAGTGCTGCTGCACTCATATTGATGCACTTGCATTTTTCAACCCTCTATTTCTGCAAGGCATATTTAAAGGTTTGCTGGCATATTCAGTTAGCAATGTTGAATATAGCCTGAGACTTCTGGCCTTTGTTGGTTACCAATATCTTCAGTATTTTGTGTTGATAATTTTAGTTAAGGATTCCGCTGTGACCGTTTCCATTGGCACCAAATCCAATCCCATTTTGACCCATTATAATCCTCCTTCAACTTGTACATCCCTCTATGCAATTTATTCTGTCCTGCCTACAATCTGCACAACTTCTTTTATTCCATCCTCCACACCCCCAACCACCATTTTATCATTTCCTTTAAACTAAGCTGCCAGCCCCCAACCATGCAGGGAAATATCAGAGGCAGATAATCGAAGCAGCTCCATGAAAGCAGTGGGAGCTTCCATCTTATAACAGAGCATCCAAGCAGATGTTGCCACAATGATAGTCAAAATGAAACTCAAATGCCTAGGCTATAGAATTGAGCAATAAGCAGCAACTGAGAATTATGGTATGCAACACTTTACTATCATGGTTCAAGTCAGTAAGCACAATTTAGTGCAGTGAACCCAGCTACTGCAGAGGTACAGAAAGGAATGTCAGTAAGCCTTGGACCAATTCCACTTTCCTAAATCAGTTTAAAACAGTGGGACAGCAAAACTTGCCACTGTAGCGATGTGCTACACACAGCACTAAAATAATGACACGCAGTTGGTAAGTCGTTTCAAGACTAGTTTATTCAAACTTCGCGGCGCTGGCATTTAATCCCTAGCGCCTGCCCTCTCCGGGCAGAAATGACGTCAGAGGTGCATTACCAAAGTCTCCCCCTGCATGCTGGCTATTTGTGAGCCGGTTTGCCTGCGCAGAAAGTGGGTCGCCACATAACCACCCCCCCCCCCTCCCCCAAAGTCCACGGTCTGGATCAGCCTCTGTTTGGGAGGTCTGTCTCTGCGCTGCAGTGCCTGAACCTCGACCGGCTGCGCCAAATCCACATGGGCTGGTTTGAGTCGGTCCACCGTGAAAACCTCCTCTCTCCCTCCAATATCCAGAACGTACGTGGACCCGTTGTTGTTGATCACCTTGAATGGCTCCTCGTATGGCCACTGTAGCGGTGCCCAGTGTCCGCCCCTTCGTACAAACACAAACTTACAGTTCTGCAGTTCTTTGGGTACATGGGTCAGGGTCCGTCCGTGCTGTGAAGTTCGTACGGGGGCCAGGTTGCCGAGCCTTTCGCATAGCCTGTCCAGGACTGCTGCGGGTTCTTCCTCTTGCCCCCTTGGAGCTGATATGAACTCTCCTGGGACGGACAGGGGTGCACCATACACCAACACGGCCGACGAGGTGTGCAGATCCTCTTTGGGCACCGAGCGGATTCCAAGCAGGACCCAGGGAAGCTCATCCACCCAGTTAGGTCCTCTCAGGTGGGCCATGAGAGCAGACTTGTGGAAGCGTTCCACTAGTCCGTTCGACTGTGGGTGGTAGGCAGTTGTGTGGTGTAGCTGCGTTTCCAACAGGCTGGCCACAGCTGACCACAGGCTAGAGGTGAACTGGGCACCTCTGTGGGAGGTAATGTGGGCCAGTACCGCGAAGCGTGCTAACCACGTTGCGATCAGTGCTCGGGCGCAGGAATCGGCAGATGTGTCAGTGAGCGGGACCGCCTCTGGCTACCTTGTGAACCAGTCTACCATAGTTAGGAGGTACTGCGCTCCTCGGGACACTGGTAGGGGGCCCACGATATCCACATGAATGTGGTCGAACCTCCGGTGGGTGGGTTCAAACTGCTGCGGCGGGGCTTTAGTGTGCCGCTGCATCTTGGCTGTTTGGCACTGCACGCACGTTCTGGCCCATTCGCTGACCTGCTTGCGAAGTCCATACCACGTGAACTTGCTGGAGACCAGCCGGACGGTTGTCCTGATAGATGGGTGCGCCAAACTGTGTATGGACTCGAAATCTCACCGCTTCCAGGCTGCCGGGACGATGAGGCGAGGTTGGCCGGTAGCCACGTCGCACAGGAAGGTCCTCTCACCTGCGCCTACGAAAAAGTCCTGCAGCTGCAAACCCGAGACTGCGGTCCTGTAGCTGGGCATCTCATCGTCTGCCTGCTGCGCCTCCACCAGTGCTGCATAGTGAACCCCCAGGGACAGGGCCTGGACAGCTGGTCTGGAGAGTGCGTCCGCCACGACGTTGTCCTTTCCTGAGACATGCTGGATGTCTGTCATGTACTCGGAGATGTAGGACAGATGTCGCTGCTGGTGAGCCAACCAGAGTTCAGACACCCTCGTGAACGTGAAGGTCAACGGTTTGTGGTCCGTGAACACTGAAATGCTGGATTGCCAGATACAGTGCCAACAGCTCCAGGTCGAAAGCACTGTACTTGAGTTCGGGTGGTCGTAGGTGCTTGCTGAAGAACGCCAGGGGTTGCCAGCGCCCCTCGATGAGCTGCTTCAGCACCCCACCGTCTGCTGTGTCGGATGCGTCCACCGTGAGGGCGTTCGGAACATCCGTTCTGGGGTGCAACAGCATCGCAGCATCTGCCAAGGCTTCCTTGGCTTAAACGAAAGCGGCCTCCTCGTCCCAAGTAATGTCCTTGCCTTTACCCGACATCAGGGTGTACAAAAGGTGCATGATATGGGCTGCTGAGGGGAGGAAATGGTGGTGGAAGTTTACCATACCAACGAACTCCTGCAGGCCTTTGACTGTGTTGGGCCGGGCAAAGTGGTGGATCACGTCTACCTTGGCAGGCAGAGGTGTTGCCCCGTCTTTGGTAATCCTGTGGCCCAGGAAGTTGACAGTATCGAAACCGAACTGGCATTTGGGCAGATTGATCATGAGGCCAAAATCACTCAGGCGGGAGTAGAGCTGGTGGAGGTAGGACAGATGCTCCTGACGACAACTGCTGGCTATAAGGATGTCGTCCAAATAGATGAACGCAAAGTCCAGGTCGCGTTCCACCACCTCCATGAGCCGCTGGAACGTCTGTGCGACATTCTTCAGGCCAAACAGCATTCGGAGGAACTCGAACAGGCCGAACAGGGTGATGAGTGCTGTTTTGGGGATGTCTTCAGGGTGCACCAGAATTTGATGGTATCCCCGGACGAGGTTTACTTTGGAAAAGATTCTTGCCCCGTGCAGGTTTGCTGCAAAGTCCTGTATGTGTGGCACGGGGTAGCAATCTGGAGTTGTAGCCTCGTTCAGTCTGCAGTAGACGCCGCATGGTCTCCAACCCCTGGCTGCTTTGGGCACCATGTGCAGGGGGGAGGCCCATGGGCTGTCGGACCTCCGTACGATCCCTAATTCCTCCATCCTCTTGAACTCCTCCTTCGCCAGGCGGAGCTTTTCCGGGGGGAGCCTTCGTGCGCGGGCATGGAGGGGTGGTCCCTGGGTCGGAATGTGGTGCTGTACCACGTGTCTGGACATGGCTGCCGTAAACTGTGGTGCTAGAATTGATGGGAGTCCACCAGGATTCTGGTGAATTTGTTGTCCGACAGCGTGATGGAGTCCAGGTGTGGGGCCCGCAACTTGGCTTCACCCGGGGAGAACGTCTGGAAAGTCTCGGCATGTACCAGTCTTTTCCCTTGCAAGTCGACCAGCAGGCTGTGAGCTCGCAAGAAATCCGTCCCCAGGAGTGGTTGGGCCACCACAGCCAGTGAGAAGTCCCACGTGAACCGGCTGGTGCCAAACTGCAGCTGCACTGGGCGGGTGCCGTAGGTCCGTATCGTGCTGCCGTTTGCGGCCCTCAGGGTGGGTCCTGGCTTCCTGTTGCAGGTGTCGTACCACATTGGGGGCAAGACACTGATCTCTGCTCCGGTGTCGACCAAGAAGCGGCGTCCTGACTGTTTGTCCCAACGTACATGAGGCTGTCCTGGTGGCCAGCCGCTATAGTCATTAGCGGCAGCTGGCCCTGGCCTTTGCAGGGTGGGCGACAACAGCGAGCTTCTGTGCCCCACCGCTGGTGGTAGAAACACCACTGTTCACTGGCCTCCTCACTCCTGCCTCTATGTTATGTGCGCCCCTCTGCCAGGCCTGCTCTGGTCCACTGTTGGGCACGTGGCCTGGTAATCTGACCGACGGGCGCCACGCTCTGCCTCTTGGCTTTCCACAGCATGTCTGCCCGGGCTGCCACCTTCCGGGGGTCGCTGAAATCTGCTTCGGCCAGCAGCAGATTTATGTCCTCAGGCAGTTGCTCTAGGAACGCTTGCTCGAACATGAGGCAGGGCTTGTGTCCGTCAGCCACGGCCAGCATCTCGTTCATCAATGCTGACGGCAGTCTGTCTCCCAAAGCGACCAGGTGAAACAGGCGGGCACCTCACTCACGCCGTGAGAGGCCAAAGGTCCGAATGAGGAATGCTTTGAATGCTTCATATTTGCCTTCTTCTGGGGGCAACTGTATGAAATCCACAACCTGGGCAGCTGTCTCCTGGTCAAGGACGCTCACCACGTGGTAGTAACGTGTGGAATCAGAGGATATCTGCCGAATCTGGAACTGGGCTTCTGCTTGGCGAAACCACACACGTGGTCGCAGCGTCCAGAAAGTCGGCAGTTTTAGCGAAATTGCGTAAACAGATGAAGAGTCTGTCATCTTTCGTCCAAATCCCGTTTGGACCGTCGGGGTCACCAATGTAGCGATGTGCTACAGACAGCGCTGAAATAACGACACACAGTCAGTAAGTCATTTCGAGACTAGTTTATTCAAACTTCACGGCGCTGATATTTAATCCCTAGCGCCTGCCCTTTCCGGGCAGAAATGATGCCAGAGGTGCATTACCAAAGTCACCCCCGCGCGCTGGCTACTTGTGAGCTGGTTCGCCTGCGCAAAAAGTGGGTCGCCACACCATTCTAAATTTGATAGATCTTACAAAAGAGACAGTTATGAAATATAGAGTTTTAACAGGTCATGGATTTTTGAAGAGCTTTCTTTTAATTAGAAAATTGCACATCACTCCACTGTTTAAGAAATGTGGCAAGGGGGAGAAAACCAAGGAATTATGGATGAACCATCTTAAAACTAGAAACTCTAATCAAGGACAGAATGACTTCAGGTAACAGAACCAGCACATACCTGTAGAGTTTGATAGGGGCAAGTTTACAGACCAATGACTGCAGTCTTTAAGAGAGCATTAGCTGAAATGGAAGTCAATGAAAGTACACTGTTTACATCAGGGCCTGGTATAGAAACCAACAAAGCCTAGGAACAGAAAAGGCTGCAGCAAGTAGTGGACACAGCCCAGGCCATCGCGTGCAAAACTGTTGCCACCACTGAGCATATTTACATGAAGCGCTGTCACAAAGCAGAATCCATCATGAAAGATCCCACCACCCAGGCCATGCCCTCTTCTCATTATTTCCATCAAGCAGGAGGTACCGAAGCTTTGGGCCCCAACACCACTATGGTAAGGAACTGTTATTACCCTACAACCATCAGGCTCCTGAACCAGTATGGATAATGTAATTCGATTCTGCAGATACTGGAAATCCAGAGCCACACACAAAATACTGGAAGAACTCTGCAGGTCAGGCAGCATCTACAGGGAGGAATTAACAATAGACATTTTAGGCAGAGACCATTCATCAGGACCAGAAAGGAAGCTAGAGCAAGTTAGTGGATGAAAGGAAGTAGTGCTAACTAGCAAATGGTAGGTGAAACCAGGTGAGAGGGAAGGGTTAGTAGGTGGCAGAGATGGAATGAGGTCAGAAGCTAGGAGGTGATTGGTGGAAAAGATAAAGGGCTGAAAAAAAGTCTGATAGGGGAAGAGAGTGGACCATTGCAGAATGAGAAGAGGCATCAGAAGGTGGTGGTGACAGATGAGAACTTCATTCACGACTACTCGGAAATGATTTTATGACTTAAAGACTCAGTTTCAAGGGCTCTTTACAAGTCTTGTTCTAACTATTAGTTTTATTTGCAAAGTGTGTCTTCTTTTGCACATTGGTTGTCAGTCTGTGTGTTTATGTATGGTTTTTTTGTAAAATTCTAATGTATCATTTTACCCTGTCAATGCCTACAAAAAATGAATCTTAATATATGGTAACATATACTTCAGTAACAAATTAGCTTTAAACTTTACAGTGAATGCAAATTTGGCTCAAACAGTATCACAGCAGAAGAAAACAGATAATGGCCAAGTACTCTAAGAAGATATAACTAGTTGTGGGTGCAAAGTGTTGGATCAACACCACTATATTTATCAGAAAAGTCATGCACCCCAGTTTAATGATGCAGAGCTAACATTGTAGGCTGTATAACAATGTTATTAACACTCTGAACAGATCACAAAACTATAATAAATGGGTTTCAATATAGATAAATGAGATCATCTGCATAGACAAGGGGTTCTATGGCACTTTTCAAAATGGTGAAAAGCCAGAAGCAGCTGAGGTCCAAAAGTCTTGGAGGCCCATGAAGATTGCTTTAAATGCTCAATATCTTAATGAAAGAAAAGCTAAAAGTCTTCCTACCTAGAGTACATAAAGTAGAAAATTTGCAGAGCAACAGGCAATGATTGATTAGCAGATTGAGTCTGATTCCTAACTAAAGCCCAACAGGCAACTATTCATCCTGTCACATCTATGCTAGCTCTCTGCAAGTGGAATCTATTTAATCCTCCCAATAATCACCATGAGGTAGGCTAAAATTGCCAGAAGCCCATAGAAAGAAAAGAGAGAAGTCAAGAAAAAGCAAAGGCTAAAAACATTCCCCTTCCACCATTCAGGCCAAGCTCCCTTCTCGCCACTGAAGCCCGAGTTCATATACCACTGCATTCAGGAACAGTTATCATACTACAACAAACATCTGAACCGTTCTGGATAACTTTATTCACCAGCACTTTGAACTGATTCTACAACCTACAAACTCAATTTCAATGACTCATTACAACCTAGGTTCTCAATTATTTTTATTTGCCCATTTAGTCTTCTTTTGCACTTGGTTGATGGTCAGTCTTTGTCTACTTGTGCAGACAAATTCTATTGTACTTTACAAATATTATATTGCATTTGATACCAACAAGAAAATTAATTTCAAAGTAGTATCTGGTAACATATAGCATATGTACTTAGATAATACACTCACTTTGAACTTTGAAGATTTCATAGTAGTCATCTGCTTGACTATGATACTCAAAAGAACAGCCAGCATTCTTCCTATACATTAAGGAGAAAGACAAACAACTGTCCCTCCTCAGCTAACTGAAGATTGAAGTTAAGCTTTCTAGAGCAAGAATCAAAACTCTACTTGTATGTATTAAGAACAATATTTAAATGCAAGATACTAGCTGGTCCTTTATGACCGAATACCTCAAGTAGATATTTCAGAAGGGCTCAAGATTTCTATTTACAAAGCTTTTGATAGCCACTTTATAGTTATTTTGGAGTGTAACAGCAGTTGTGATGCAGACAGCATAGCAGTTGCTTCATGTCCAACAAGCTCCCATTAAAAGAAATTTCCCAAAAGGGATAGTTATTGGCTGGAATTCTAGGGAGAATGAATGCCACTATTGTGAAAGCTGTTCAATGCTTCTTGCTGTTTCTCAAGACAGAACTGCAGGGGCTCAAAATGCAGAAGTAGAAAACTTCCTCTATCATCAACTGTCCCCCAAAAATAATTTTAAGAGGTTCGGCACTTTCCATGCACCAACCCACCCCATTATTTTCCCCATCTCAATTGTATTACTAGTAAGCAGTCTCAAATTGCAAAACCTTTGATTCTTAAGAACATAAGGACTTAAACGCTATGTGTCATTTCATGGAATTAGAGGCCGAAGCATAAGTGAGGCAATGATCACATGGGTTTCTGCACAACCCATGACCAAAGAGAAGTATTGTGAAAGCACGAAGCAAGAGCAAAGAAACCAAAAGCTTCAGATGAGATTCAATGTTACCCCAAGGTTTTACCACTTTCTACTCAAAGCCAAAGTTCAAAGTAAATGATCAAAACACACCTATGTCACCATACACTACCCTCAGATTCATTTTGTTGTAGACAATTCACAGGAAAACAGAGAAAAATAAACACAAAGATGACTGACAGCCAGGGTGCATACTATGCAAATAAAATAAATAATGCCAATAAATACTGAGAGCATGAGTTGTAGAGTTTTTGAAAGTGAGTCTATAGGTTGTGGAATCAGTTCAGAGTTGAGGTGAATGAAGTTATCCATGCTCATTCAGGAGCCTGATAGTTGTAGGGTAATTATTCCTAAAGCTAGTGGTGTGGGACCCATCTCCTTCCAGGTGGCAGCAGCTAGAATGGAGCATGCTCTGAATGGTGGGGTTCCTTGGTGATGGACCCTTCTTTCTTATAGTGCTGTCAGAAAAAAAAAATCATTCCTTGCTCATGGATCCGTCCCCAAAGATACCTCATTCATTGTAACCGTTCTATCATTCAGCCCCAGCTATCTAAGTTTCATTGTGAATCTATAATGGAATATGGCCTCAAGTCAGAAAGCCCAAACACTCCTTAGTGTGACACTATTACAGGTCAGGGTGTCAGAGTTCATTCTGGCATCTTCTGTAAGGACCCCATGGTATGCCGTGATCTTTTTTCCTCCTTCAATCCAAAGGCCCTCTGGTTAGTAGGTTCATTAGTCATTGTAAATTGTCCTGTGATTAGGCTAGGGTTAAATTGGGGTGCTGGGCAGTGTGGCTCAAAGGGCCAGAAGGGCCTCTTCCAACTCTAACTTTAAATAAAATAAAAAAATTAAAATTAATGGCAAAAAAGCCCAAGACCAACTAACAGCAACTCCTGTGCTTGCATCTTCAGAAAAAGCACTATTTCCATCTTTAATATCGCTATTTTTCCCTTTCAGGGTTCTTTTGAAGACCCTGACCTGGAGTTACACACTGTCTACGGTTCTTTACGGGAATGGGACCCGCTCTCGGGGTTTCACAACTTGCCGTTACCCGGCATGCCGAGGGCTTGGCCCAAGAGCTCTGCTCGAGTTATCACGCCTCTGGAGACAGCCGGGGGGGGGGGGGGGGGGGGGGGGGGGTGGAAATCGGAGGTCAAACCCCAAGCAGAAGACCGGTGTGTAAGGCTGTGGGTCCAGAGACCCAAGATTTCTGGCCACGGAGCTCAGAAGAAGCAATGCAACGGACTTTTAACATCGTAAACCAGCGAGTTGTTTGTTACCTCTCCCCTCTCACTGTGAAACGGAGCCACCTCTTTCTCCCTTATTAGTGAGAGAGCCTGTGGTATGTCGAATGCCAGGTGAACAATGTAGTATTTGGAGTACTGCAAGTCTGTGTCTTTACTGTTGCCTTGCTCACGCTCGAGTCCTTGGTTGGGGGTGCCGATACTTCTTTTTGCTGCTGGGGGGGGCGGGGAGCGGGAATTGTGACTTGCTGCCGCTTACAAGCGGGGGGGAGCTGGGAGTGGACTTCAGGGTTCTAACATTTAACTATCATTCATTCTTCGGGGGCACTCCTCTGTTTTTGTGGATGGTTGCGAAGAAAAAGCATTTCAGAATGTATAGTGTATACATTTCTCTGACATTAAATTAACCTTTGAAACAGCAAATCATAATTGGCAATGTAATTCAGCAAACATTCTGCTCCAATTCCATGAGCAAATCACAGACCCATTCATCAAAGTACTCAGTCAGATTGCTATGCTATGTTGCCTCCAAAGCCTATCCATTTAAATAACTAAAACTGAATGCATACTTCAAGCTAACAGCACCTCAATTTGTTGAACATATGATACAACCTCAAGACAACTCCAGCCCTCCAAAAAAATCTCAGTGTAGCTACACTCAGCTCTGAACTGATTCCACAACCAGACTCATTTTCAAGTACTCTTTACAACTCATGTTCAGTTTTTATTTGCACAGTTTGTCTTTTGCACATTGGCTGCTTATCAGTCTTTATGTACAGCTTGTAATAAATTATACCGTATTTCTTTATTAAAAATGCCTGCAAGAAATGAATCTCAAGGTAGCATATGGTGACATATACCTACTTGGGTAATTTTACAAGGGGAAGTGTATCCCCATATTATAGAAAGATTGCATTACTAGAAGACTGCTGGTATCACAATTCCCTGCAACACAAATCCACCCTTTCCCAGCATTGACTCTCATGTTATCCAAAGGCAATGTGCTCTCACAGGAAACTTCTCCTTCAGAAATTCTCCAACAGGTCTATCGGCAAGAGAATTCTTAAATCAGAATTCGGTTTAATATCATTGGCAGATGTCATGAAATTTGTTGTTTTGCAGCAGCAGTACAATACAATCTACAATATAAAATTATAAATTTTAATAAGTAGCTATAAAAATTTGAAGTAGTGCAAAAAGAGCAAAAATACTGAGGCAGTATTCATAGCTTCACTGTCCATTGAAATTTGATGAGAGAGGCAAAGAAGCTGTATGTGAAATGTTGAATATGTCTTCAGGCTCCTGTACCATCACCTTGATGGTAGTAATGAAAAGATGGCATGTTCTGGGTGATGGGGGTCCTTAATGATAGATCTGAGTAATGGGATCAACATGCATGAAACAATGCACCCTGATGCCTTCACCATCATTTTGGGAGATTTAAACCAGGCCAGTCTGAAAACAAAATTACTACTAAGCAATTACCATCAACAGATCACTTGTAATACCAGAGGAAACAACACACTGGACCATTGTTACACCACCATCAAGAATGGCTACCGTGCTATTCCACACCCTCACTTTGGGAAGTCTGATCACCCGGCTGTACTCCTACTCCCTGAGTATAGGCAGAGACTGAAGACTGCAGCACCAGCAGTGAGAATCAAGGTTTTGAGATGGGAAGCACAGGAGCATTTACAGGACTGCTTTTAATCAGTGGATTGGACTTTATTCAAGGATGCTTCTTCGAACCTCGATGAATATGCTGCAGTTGTTATCGACTTCATTAAAACCTGTCTGGATGAGTGTGTGCCTACAAAGCCTTACTGGATATACTCAAACCAAAAGCCATGGATGAACCAGGAGGTACATCATCTGCTGAAGGCTAGATCTGTGGTACTCAAATCTGGCAACCCAGGCCTGTACGACAAAACCAGGTATGATTTGCAGAGGGCTATTTCAAGGGCAAAGAGATAATTTCAATTGAAGTTGGAGTGATATCAGATGAACAGCAACTCTGGCAGGATTTGCAACACATTACTTCCTACAAAGCGAAACTCAAAAAGAATGAATGGCAGCGATGCTTCACTACCAGATGAACTCAACGCCTTCTATACACACTTTGAAAGGGAGAACACAACTACAGCTGTGGAGATCCCTGCTGCACCTGATGACCCTGTGATCTCTGTCTCAGAGGCCGATGTTAGACTATCTTTAAACAGAGTGAACCCTCACAAGGCAGAAGGTCTTGATGCAGGATCTGGTAAGGCTCTGAAAACTTATGCCAACTAACTAACAGGAGTACTCAAGGACATTTTTAGCCTCTCTCTGCTACGGGCAGAAGTTCCCACTTGCTTCAAAAAGGCAACAAATATACCATTACCTAAGAAGAATAATGTGAGCTGCCTTAATGACTATTGCCCAGTAGCACTCACATCGACAGTGATGAAATGCTTTGAGAGGTTGGTCATGACTGGACTGAACTCCTGCCTCAGCAAAGACCTGGACCCATTGCAATTTGCCTATCGCCACAATAGGTCAATGGCAGACACAATCTCAATGGCTCTTCACACAGCTTTAGACCACCTAGACAACACAAACACCTACACCTTCATCAACCATAGCTCAGCATTTATTACCATCATTCCCACAATCCTGATTGAGAAGTTGCAGAACCTGGGCCTCTGTACCTCCCTCTGTAATTGGCTCCTCGACTTCCTAACCGGAAGACCAGTCTGTGCAGATTGATTAGCCCACTGCTCTACTCTCTGCATACACATGACTGAGTGGCTAGGCAGAGCTCAAATACCATCTGTAAATTTGCTGACTATACAACCATTGTTGGTAGAATCTCAGGTTGTGACGGAAGGGCATACAGGAGTGAGATATGCCAACTAGTGGAATGGTGCCACAGCAACATCCTGTCATTCAACAGCATTAAGATGAAAGAGCTGATTGTGGACTTCAGAAAGGGTAAGACAAAGGAACAGATACCAATCCTCATACAGGGTTTGGATATGGAGAAAGTGAGCAGCTTCAAGTTCCTGGGTGTTAAGATCTCTGAGGATCTAACTTGGTCCCAACACATCGATGTAGTGACAAAGGGAAGACAGCAGCTCTTTTTTATTAGAACTTTAAAGAGACTTGGCATGTCCACAAATAACTCAAAAACTTCTATAGTTGTACTGTGGAGAGCATTCTGACAGGCTGCATCACTGTCTGCTATGGAGGGGCTACTGCACAGGACCGAAAGAAGCTGCAGAAGGTTGTAAATCTAGTCAGCTCCATCTTAGGTACTAGACTACAAAGTACCCAGGACATCTTCAGGAAGCGATGTCTCAGAAAGGCAGCATCCATTATTGAGGACCACCCCCCCCCCCCCACCCCCAGCACATGCTCTTTTCTCAGATAGGAGGTACAGAAACCTGAAGGCACACACTCAGTGATTCAGGAACAGCTTCTTGCCCCTGACATCCGATTCCTAAATGGGCTTTGAAGCTTTGGACACTACTTCACTTTTTTAATATACAGTAATTCTGTTTTTGCACATTTTGTAATAATCTATTCAATATATGTAATTGATTTAATTTTTTATTATGTTTTATTTTATTTATTACTTTTTTCTCTCTGCTAGTTTATATATTGCATTGAACTGCTGCTGCTAAGTTCACAAATTTCACGTCACATGCCGGTGGTAATAAACCTGATTCTGATGCCACCTTTTGTAAGCATCCTCGATGCTAGGGAGGACGGTGCCCATGATGGAGCTAGCTGCAGCTTTCTTTCCGATCCTGTGCAGTGGTCCCTCCATACCCAATGGAACCAGTTGAAATGCTCTGCATGGTACATGGAGATGGTAATTTAGACAGAAAAGGGGTAAACATTTAACTAGAAGCTTAAGTATAATGATACAATTAAACATTACAACAAGTACAAGAGTCAGTCTTGTTGGTTGCCAAATTAAACAGCTTACCTCTGAACTAATTCCCTGCAATTCTTCCCCCCCACCCAAACCTGGTAAACTAGTTCTGTTATTTTATACATTATTCCATTCATAATGGCAACCCTCCCCCCCCCCCCCACCACTCTTATAAATTCCATAAGAGTGTATTTTTATTCTGCATGTCAAATAATTTAAGTTTCACAAATTCCATAAGGGTTCATTTCCAAAAGGCCATAACGTGGGTTCTTACAATGTAATTTCAAGTGAAGGTGAATAATACAGGAAATAAGACAGACAAGCATTGCTTTGAAAATTCAATGAAATGCAGTACCTAAAAGTTACCCCAGTGTAAGGGTCAAAACTACTCAGATTGGGCTCCTGCACTCTTAAATCAATAGGGAGTCTTAGATATTGTAATACTACCAGTGCAGGTATCCCCCGCAATCCGAAGGTAGACCATTCCTATGAAACTGTTTGTAATCCGAAATGTCGTAAAGCGAAGAAGCAATTACCATTAATTTATATGGGAACATTTTTTGAGCATTCCCAGACCCAAAAAAAACCTACCAAATCAAAGCAAATAACACAAAACCTAAAATAACACTAACATATAGTAAAAGCAGGAATGATATAATAAATTTGCACCCTATATAAAGTAGAAATATTGTAGGTACGGTGTAGTTTCACTTATCAAACTCGGGAAGGCAGCGTACCAAAATCAATTTGGAAAAAAAAATCGGCACGTACATACATACGTACGCATGTACATGCATACACACATGCGCAAACAACTGCCCGCACAAGGCTTCACGGTCATTGTAGTCTTTCTCGGGATAAACACACGTATAAAGCAGGCGTCTTTTTTTTTGTAAAAGCGAAAATCCTCTTTGGTTAGCAAAAACAGGTACTAATGCAAGTCTTTCATAACAGCGAGCTGTCGTAAATTGAACGTTCGAAATGCAGGGGCCACCTGTGTTAATTTGTTTTTCCACCACAGTTTGAACTGTGGCAGGCCAGACAACTCTATGAACCAATTTAAAATAATCGATGCACAGGAATATATGTCTATTTAAAGTGCAGAGAAGGCCCTTCTGGCCCTCCGAACCTTGCCACCAGCAACCCCAATCCCATCACAGGATAATCCATAATAGCCAATTAGTACAGCTTTGGACTGTGGTAGGAAACCAGGACACCCAGAGAAAACCCACCCATTCTACATGATGGCTGTACAGACTCCTCACAGAGGATGTTAGAATTTAATTCCGAACTCAGACAAGTAATTCCAGTTCACTTGCCAAGACTGTACCTGTTGCATTTTGACTATCAAGTCAAGGATTACATCATGCTTGTACTTAAGTCAAACAGCAAGCTGATTAACTGCTCTTCTGGACATCTGCCCACTAAATTTGCACATTTTAACCGTCCAATTAATTGGGTTTGCAAAACACGCGTAATGGTCAATAAACACTGAAAGATCAAACAAAATCAGGAAGTTTGCCCATAAATGAGTTTTCATCTTGTGCTCAATTTGCATCTGATCACTTAAAAGTAACCATTTGAAACAAAAGTTTTCACTTATCTCCCACTGCATCATTGTGGGCAACCCAAACCAGAGGAATAATTCTCCAACAAACTATACTAAAACCTGGCTTGTCAATCTCCGGCTATCAAGCTATTGTTTTAGTTTCATTTGGCTGACAACTCCTTGTTCGCAAGCAGCCGAGTATTTGCAATAAATTATGGAACATTTACCCTCTCAAAAGTGAGAGAATACACCTTCATGCCTCCATAAACAGTACTGTGCAAGAACCTTCGACATGTATATAGCTAGGGTGCCCAAGACACTTGAACAGTACTGTAGTAATTTTATGTACTGCTGCAAAAAAAATTAATGATCCATGTGTGATGATAATCCTCATTCTGATATCAGAGACTGAGAGTGGGAAAGGGCAAGGAAGAGGGGAATCATGGCTGGCAAAAAGGGGAAGGAGAGGGGAGGGCACAGGAAGCACCAGAGAGACATTCTGTAGTGATCAATAAACCAATTGTTCGGAAACAAATGACCTTGCCTGGTGTCTCAGAGTACCCACACGATACCCCGCCCTGGCACTCCTGTGCCACCTGCTCCATACCCCTTGTGGCACTCCACACTGTTCCCAACATCCTTTGCTCCCACCAGATTTACAAATTCACTCTCTGCTCAACATCGCCAAATACAGTACTGTGCAAAAGTCTTAGGCACCCTAACTTTTTATATACATAATATATTGTTACGTACTCGTGACACAACAGTGGTACCCTTGTCACGTGACTGGGGTTGAAGCTATACTGGACTTGAGGTAATGGTCTTGTGATGGTGGAGTGACGTCATTTTCCCGCCAGTAGAGATCATGTGACAGTTTTTTTTTCAGGTTATAAAAGGAAGACCCCACCCTGTGAGGAGGGGCAGTTCGTGGCTGGATTTGCCAAGTTGGCTTCATGCCACTGCGTGATTTAATGTGATGACGCAGTTTAGTTGAGAGATGAAGTTTTATCTAATGCCTAAAGTTTAAAAGGTTATTGCCAGCAGGTTCTTTACAATTCTGCTAGTTTGAGAATCAGTGGAGAGTGAAGATCGGAGTTCAGGAGTTAAAGATTGAGGAGAATCGATTTCTACGGTGAAACGGGTTCAACCTTTGTTTGATCCTTATTCGGAAGGATTTCATTGACTATTCTCGTGTTAATCCCTGGGAATACCAGAAAGGATTGAGGATAGTGTGGAAGGAAAGGTGGGTGCCTTTAAGCCGTTCCGTTTCGTAAAATTCTTTGTGGGAAAAGTTCGACGCTGGGGATCGAAGCCAAGCGACGTGAAAGAGAATTTAAATCATCTTATAAAGTCTCTCCTTTTAAATGCACTGTGAGCATATCGAACTTTTGGCAAGACCACTTTAAAGAACTGTTTTTGCAATATCGCTTTAAGAACTGTTTGAGCTGCCACACAGCAGTTGATTTCCAGTTACGTTAGTGTTTGTTTACTTTTGGGGGTTTTGTTTTCTGTGTTTAATAAAAGTGTTGTTTGTTATAAAAAAAACCCTTGCCGAACTCATATATTTATTGTTGCCTGAATACGTAACAATATACACATGCAAACTTTTGCACAGTGTTGTGGATAAAATACAACAGGATGCACCTGCCACCAGCAAGGCCCAATCCCAATCACGGGACGATCTACAATGACCAATTAGCCTGCTGATCAGTAGTTTTTGGATTGTGGGTGGAAACTGGAGCAGCCAGAGATAACCCACCCATTCCATGGGATGGATGTACAGACTCCTTACAGAGGAATCTGTAACCATGCTTGCTTTTCTGAATTATTTCCACTTTTAATGTTATCCGTTAAGGTGACCTCAACCAATAAGTTTCATGTATAATCCATTCACTGATTATCAGCACTGCCTTTTTAACAGACATGTTCTATCTATTTTTACTCAACAATAGGCTTCTTGCAAGTTAAGACTATGACTCATATCTTCTGAAGAAACAAGCTCACTTCTCAGTTTTACAACTTGAAAGATTCTTCATCCACTCGCTTGTTGCTTTCAATGGAATTCTTTTCCTAAATATTTTAAACACATGTCTAGTTTTAGACATTTGCAGTACAGGTAGTCCCCGAGTTACAAACATCCAACTTATGGACAACTCATACTTATGAGCCGAGGAAGAAGAACTCCGTCCGCCATTTTAAGTTGGATCGCGATGCCGTCCACCATTTTAAGTTGTTGCCGTTGAGTGTTTAACTTTGTATTTGGCTTAAATTTTTCTTAGTAAGATTCACCCTAATCCCACCCTCCCGTTCCGGTCGGCTGGTGGCGCAGTGAGATCAGCACCGGGCTCAAGTTCGATCCAGTGACAGACCACTCCTGTGCCGGGTTGATGTCGAACCAGTGACTCCAGTACCATCCATGCCAGGTTGATGCAGAGCTCGAAACTTGACCTCGTAAAAAAAACACTGCCACCTCCAGTTTAAATTCCCATGCAGAATATTATGGAGGATCAAATACCCAAACCCAGCCCAGCCCCCACTTGTCCCATTTAGCCTGTCTCAGTGCAGTGAAGTTTCAGACCCGGGGAATTCAGTGCAGTGCTCCTCGGGACCCAGCAGACCTCAAGAGCTGGCGGAGCTCGGAACCCTCTGCCCACAGTGTTTCTGTTCCATTGACGGGAAGCGATCGCGATTGAAAATAAATTGGAAATAATAAAGCGTTTGGAAAGAGGTGAAACGCCATCGGTCACTGGAAAAGCATTAGGCTACAGTCGGTCAACCATCGGAACAGTTTTAAAGGATAACAGATAAAGTAAGAATAATGAAGCACGTGAGAGGCCCTGCCCCGATGAAAGATACAATTATTATTAAGCAACACAGTGGTTTAATTATTGAAATACATACATTTCTTAAGTGTTTTATATGCATAGAAAGGTAAAATAGATACTATACAAACGTTTGACTAACTGACACTTAGTAATACTGGATGTATTTGTTCCAACTTAAAGACGGACTCAGGAACGGAACTTGTTCGTAACCCAGGGACTGCCTGTATTGACTTTATGTACTCCACTCTACATGTCAGCTCCAGCACCCCATTCCTCTAACTGAGGGTAGTTTCAAGACATTTGACATGGAAGTTCCAGGAAGTAGGTCAAAATTGAAACTGGATGAATATGCTCTCAGGGTCTCTTTCCTCCTCACTGAATCCATGGCAGAAAATTCTGGAAGTAACTTCTTTGGTGAAATTGCCTTTTACTTTCAATCAGTAAGTATTTAAATAGAGATCATTCAATGCAATGAGGCATTTTCTCTTTTCATGCATTTATCAGAATATCACATTACTGGCAAGTTTATCATTATGTTCCATGCAGAAATGCTCTTGAGGTGGTCTGATACCTACATAAAACATTGTCAGGATTTAAACTCTACAATGAAGGATAAGCAAAGTTACTGAGAAGCTGATCCCCTGTGCTACTTGGAAAGGAATATGCAGGGGACAGCATTCTTATCCACCTGTGACAATTGTCAGTGTTGGTGAAACAGGCTGTGGAGCTTGTGAAGTCCTGTTGAAAGAGTGTGAAGTACATTTTGCATGTAGTACACAAGCAGCCACTGCACCATTGGGATAGAGGAAATTACTGCTTAGGATGGCAGATGGAATAACAGTAAAGCAGGCTGCCTTATTCATCTGAGCATTGCTGCAGCTGCACTCAAGTCGTATTTTAACCAGGTTTTTGATGCTTGAAATAAGGGAGTTAATTTTACACTCAAAAGACATATACATCAAGGAGGAGCAAAATACTGCAGACACTGAGAAATCAGAAATTGAAAACAGAAAAATGGAAACACTGATCAGGCAGCATCTGTGAAAAGATGAACAGGATTAATGCAAGAGGTTGCTGACCCGTCATTAGAACTGGGAAATATAAAAATGGGTTATATTTTTAGTGCTTTGAGAGATTGAAGGTAATAGCTGCAAATGAAGAGAATGAATTTGCTGCAGAGAAATGATGCAGACTCTTCATAGCTTTTCCCGCTGAAGCAGAGATTAACAGAAGATAAACAAGGGCAGAAACAACACTGGAATTGAGACAAGCAGTTGCTGGAATACTCAAAATGTATATTTTTTTAAAAAGCAGTTGGAAACAACGAGCAGTCTCTACGGAGAGAAAAAACTTGAGTTAAAGAGATGGTCTTATTTGAACTAGCCAGCCACGGCAAACTGAAAAGGATAGTGAACTGAAATTACTTCAACTCCCAAGGACTGTAACGTGCCCAGTGAGAAAATAAGCAGTTGCAAGCTTACATTTAAGACAGTGTAAAAGGCCAGTCAGAGATCAGACAGGGAACAGAATAAAAAATTAAAGAGACATGAAACTAGAAGCTCAGGGTCAGCAAAGCAGTGCTCAGAAAAGTGGCACACCAATCTGCATCCGGCTTCTCCAGTGTCCAGGAGGCCATCGCGAGCACAGTGCTACACTGAAAGTGCAAGTCCATTGTTTCACCTGGGAGCAGTGAGAAGGGCCCTGGATGGTGGGAAGGAAGAGATAAAAGAGCAAGTACTATTTCCCTTCTCCCCACCAGTTGCACAGAACGCTGCTAGAGGAATGGATGGTCTTTCAGACAGAAGCATGAATTTCATTACGGAGCACAACCTTCATGGAATGCACATAGAGGTGTTGAGGGGAATGAGAGGGTTGATTGCTTGGCCAAAAAAAACTTAAAAGTTTATTTACGGATATAGACCTCCCACTTAGCAAATCAGAAGTTAAGGGGTTGGTGGAGCTAAAAAATTAGGGGATTATGGCAAGACTCGTGGGATAATGGACACCCTTATAGAATACATAAACCTGTTGGATTAATGGGAGAAGGGGCAAAACAAGGAAGAAAGGAATTATATTGACTCAACTTAAAATTGGGCATATTATGTTTAATTATTCCTGATTTCTTGTTAGAAAACATCATTCAGGGGGGGTGTAGGTTTTGCCATCATTATGAAAGTCTTTTACAATGAGACAGAAAAAGGATAGTAGGGTACAGGAACCATGGTGAACAAAGGCCATTGAAAATTTAGTCAAGAAAAAAAGAAAAGCTTATGAATGGTTCACAGAAATCGGGTAATGATAGAGATCTCAAGGATTATAAGGCGAGCAGGAAGAAGCTTAAGAATGAAATTAGTAGAGCCAGAGGAGGCCATGAGAAGGTCTTGGCAAACAGGATTAAAGAAAGCCCCAAGGCACTGTACAAGTATGTGAAGAGCAAGAGGATAAGACACGAGAGAATAGGACCAATCAAGTGTGACTGTGGAAAAATGTGTATGGAACCGGAGGAAATAGCAGAGGTACTTAATGAATACTTTACTTCAGTATTCATTACGGAAAAGAATCATGGCGATGATGTAGGGAATCATGTAGGGAAGATTTACAGCAGATTCAAAAGATTGAGCATATAGATATTAAGAAAAAGGATGTGCTGAAGCTCTTGAAAAGCATCAAGTTGGGTGAGTCTCCAGGACTGGACAAGATGTACCCCAGGTTACTGTGGGAGGCAAGGGAGGAGATTGCTGAGCCACTGGTGATGATCTTTGCATCATCAATGAGGATGGGAGAGGTTCCGGAGGATTGGAGGGTTGCAGATATTGTTCCCTTATTCAAGAAAGGGAGTAGAGATAGCCCAAGAAATTATAGACCAGTGAGTCTTACTTCAGTGGTTGGTAAGTTGATGGAGAAGATCCTGAGAGGTAGGATTTATGAACATTTGGAGAGGTATAATATGATTAGGAATAGTCAGCATGGTTTTGTCAAAAGCAGGTTATGCCTTACGAGCCTGATTGAATTTTTTGAGGATGTGACTAAACACATTGACGAAGGTAGAACAGTAGATCTAGTGTACATGGATTTCAGCAAGGCATTTGATTAGGTACCCCAAGCAAGGCTTATTGAGAAAGTAAGGAGGCATGGGATCCAAGGGGACATTGCTTTGTGAATCCAGAATTGGCTTGTCCACAGAAGGCAAAAAGTGGTTGTAGATGGGTCATATTCTGCATGGAGGTTCATGACCAGTGGTGTGCCTCGGGGATCTGTTCTGGGACCCCTTCTCTTCATAATTTTTATAAATAACCTGCATGAGGAAGTGGAGGGATGGGTTAGTAAATTTGCTGATGACACAAGGGTTGGGGGTGTTGTGGATAGTGAGGAGGGCTGTCACAGATTACAGCGGGAGATCAATAGGATGCAAAACTGGGCTGAGAAGCAGCAGATGGAGTTCAACCCAGGTAAGCGCGAAGTGGTTCACTTTGGTAAGTCAAACATGATGGCAGACTATAGAATTAATGATAAGACTCTTGATAGTGCGGATGATGAGGGATCTTGAGGTTTGAATCCATAGGACACTCAAACCCACAGCAGGCTGACTCTGTGGTTCAGAAGGCATACGGTGCATTGGCCTTCATCAAACGTGAGATTGAGTTTAAGAGCAGAGAGGGCTATGGTAACCCTAGGTACTTTCTACATGTTCAGCACAGCATTGTGGGGTGAAGGGCCTATACCAGGGGTCAGCAACCTTTACCACTGAAAGAGCCATATGGACCCACTTCCCACAGAAAAGAAAACACTGGGAGCCACAAAACCCATTTGACATTTAAAATGAAATAACACTGCATACAACATTTTTTTTTGCCTTTATGCTATGTATAAACAAACTATAATGTGTTGCATTTATGAAATTGATGAACTCCTGCAGAGCAAACGAAATTACATTTCTGCATGCAACAAAAACATTTTGAACTCCGAAAAAAAGACGTTGGGTTGAAGGTTACTACATCGTTAGCCTACCTTGGATCGAAAAATTAAAAGAAATCGAAAAGGATGTCAGGCATTGGCAGTGGTGACGAATATTGATAGCGATAAAAACATGTTGTAGCGGTGTGCTACACGCAGTGCTAAAATAACGACACGGAGTGGTTAAACTGCAGTCAAAGATAACTTCATTCGAACTACACAGCCTTGCTTTTAAGCCTCTCTCAACCTGCCCCCCGTGGGCGTGGATGCTCCAAAACACACGTACTCACAAACCCCCGTAGGCTATCACCCTTAGCCGGAATGCTGGCAAATTGTGAGCCGGTTCAGATGTGCCAGGAAATGGGTCGCCATAACGTTTTATTTAGATTATACAAGATCACCATAATCTTCAAATTTAGAATTACATTTCAAAAACTAACAAACATAAAATACATTTTAATTAAATACTCATTTATTTTCCAAAGCCACAGGGAGCCGCAGCACAGAGTTGAAAGAGTCGCATGCAGCTCTGGAGCCACGGGTTGCCGACCCCCGGCCTATACTGTGCTGCAGGTTTTCTATATTTCTAAGCATACAAGGCTAAAAGAAAGCAAATGCAGGATACAGGATTAGCTTCAGCAATTGACAGTTTCCATTTAAAAACTTTATTCAGTTATGCAAGTGACTAACTCACAATACTGTCTTTCATGATTTACAATCTATTGGGCTTTTTACAGTAATTTAGCTTTTAGTTTATGTAGAACTAGTAGGGGTTTTATTTCGCAACTCTCTACACCACACTCCAGTTGGTGACAGGAATGCACCATTAAGTTGGATTGCCAACCACCATTAGAAGTCAGAGGAGGAAGAATGTTAATTTGAGGTAGCGTGCAGGAAGCAGGGAAGATGAATCGTGGCAAAATTCAAAGAATAACCCATTGAATGTGGAAGCTGATTGGTGTAAAGAAAAAGAGAATCTTACCTACACTCCAGATCAGAGGACAGGAGGACAACATTCAGGAAATGGAACAGGGAGCATATCAACTACAGTAGCAGAGAAAACAAAATAGAAATAAAAAGACAAATTATGGGAAGATGATCTTTGCTGATATGAACTGTGGGCTGGGTAGTGTTATTCCAAATCCAAATGTTTTCATGTTAAAATATTGTGACATCTTAACATCTTTGTAAAAGACAAACTATACTGTTGGAAAATATTGTAATATAGTTACTGAAAGGAGGAAGTTGATGCTAGTTCCAAGGACAAAGAATTGAAATACAGCACAAATACTCCAATGTCTTCAGTCAAAGCTTGAGATATTAATATCTGTTCTTGACTGTAGCTTCACAGATTTAAACGTGCAACAATATTTTGTTCTCCTCCCCCTGCATTACACATCAGCCAAACCATCATACTTAAAATAAAGCCAATTAATGGTGTACAAGTGCTCACATAACAGACTTTACTATGGTCAATAGTCTTTATTATTGTCAAAAAGCTTCTGACAACCAGTCCAGCTCCGGGCTTTCACATGCAGCCTAGCCACCAAGTACGGAAAAACTGTTTTTACTGACAAGGGGCAAATGCCAGTTAATGGCACCTTAAAAACAGTCACTTCAGACAGATAGCTGTGGTTGGCAGCTCATCTAGAAGAAAAAAGTCTCAAACCTCAGCCTCCTTGTGGCTATACCCACTCATAGGGAAGGCTTCAGGAGTACACCCAGAGGAAAAATCCAGACCTGGAGTTCTTAAGGCAGTCTTGCGTTGAGTTTAACACTGACTTGCAACTCCTGCGACACTGCTGGTGTCAAACTGCAAAGGTCTCTGCCGTTCCTTTAGATTCCTCCAGTATCCTGCACAAGGAATCCAAAGTCCCTTTGCATCTCTGAATTTTGAATACTCTCCCCACCTAAATAATAGTCTGCCCGTTTATTTCTTCCACCAAAATTCATGACCATACATTTTCCAATACTATTTCATTTGCCACTTCTTTGCCCATTCCCCTAAACTATCTAAATCTCTCTTCAGCCTCTGTTTCCTCAACACTACCGGCTCCTCCACCCATCTTTGTATCAACGGCAAATTTAGCTACAAATCCATTAATCCCACAGTTCAAATCATTGACGTACATCGCTAAAAAGCAGCGGTCCCAACACTGATCCCTGTGGAACTCCACTGGTAACCAGCAGCCAGCCAAAATAGGATCCCTTTATTCCCACTCTCTTTTCTGCCGATCAGCCAATGCTCCACCATGTTAAAATCCCTAGCTTATCAGGACATTGCCCTTCTAACACGCCTTTTCTATCTCCTGCTGTAATTTGTATGGAGGCCAGGATACAACTGCCATTAGGGTCCTTTTACCCTTCTCATTTCTAACTTAACCCATAGAGACTCTACACCTTCTCATGTCATTCCTTTCTAATGACTTATTACTTGAGCCTGCATTAAAAGCTCTACTAAATTCAAACCTTGTATTGCCATGACTGCGTTACAGCAAATTCAGCAAGATGACACCTGCTGTTAGTCAATAATCTGCAATCTAGATGCACATGAGCCCAGTTTGACCCAGCAAAGTTAACCCAAAATAATTTCAGTGTCAATTAAATACAACTCCCTTAAAATGTTTGATTTGTAATGCTGATTTTTTTGCACCAAAACTAAACATGCAAAAGACAGTTGCTTAGAACCATAGTGTAAGCAATGGATATTAAGATTCCAGTAGCAAAATAATTGGTACAAAAGCAATAATCACCAGATCGTAAATTATTGAAAATAGATGTAGGAGGAAAGGGTTATATTGATCTTAGAGTAGATGAAAAAAAGTTGGTACAGCATTATGTGAAGGGCCTGTACTATACTATGTGACGGACTGGGGCATTTGGGTGATGTAACAACTTCTCTTATGCTCCTAATATACTTTTGCCTCTACTATCATCCACCTCTGGCGTACACCCTGTAAAAATACATTTACTTCTTAAAATCCCATGTCATTTCCTCCAACTACCTTAAAATTAGTCTTCTTTTCCCTGGGTACAGGGGAGGTCTCTGGCTATCCACTCAACCTACACATCTTAACACCCAATACAACACTACATCAATTCTGCGCAGTTTGTAATCTGCAAATGACGCACGACATAAGCCACATACAAAAAGACCCCAAAAAATTGATAAATAGAAGCTATTACAAAGCAATATGTTTGAAGGGATTCAGATTTAGGCGGTCAATCCATCAAAAACCAGAATTTCATAGTCTTTTGGAATCAATTCACCAGTCTGGTTTTGCTTTTATGCATTGCTCCCCGAGTTGTGCAGACGCGCGGCTGCGCAGTAACGGAAACGCTCCCATGCACATAGTTTGTTGCCACGCAGCTGGCATAAAGAAATGAGGAAAAAGTTTATGAAACACGAGAGATTTTCTTTGTTGTATACTGCGTTTCAGTACACACTTCAATTAACAAATCAAATAGAAGAATATGAATTTGTAATTTTCATTCTAAATATTCATAGAATGTATATTGCAAAAAAAGTGCAGTCTTCGGGCAGTGTAAAAATTTCCAGCTCAGAGCAATGATTGGTCCATGCGGCTGTTAAAATAAATAGAGGGAATATTGTTTTTATGTGACTAACCATTCGTTAAAAAGGGCTTACAAACTGCAGTCATGCATTACAGTTTCAAAACATTATAAAACTAATCAATATTCTCTGCCAAATCACAAAAAAATTTCAGCCATACCAGGTGTGAAAGTTACAACAATCTCAGACTAGAATTAATAATTTCTCGCTACCTGGTGAACCAACTACAAACGATGGCTACCCAAGAAACGTTTGATGCCAAATAGCAAGATATTCATGTTGCAAATAAACATTGAAAGCATTGAAGGCACTCTGCACTTCCTCAGAAACTCAGTACTCAACAACCCTGCCCTTCCTGTTGATGTATCACGTACAGTTAATCATAATATTAATCTTAACATTTCATAGCATTCAGACTGCATCACAGTACGAATTACTACTGGCATGAGCTAAAACATTATGTGAGCATTGTTGACAAACCTCTGATGTCTCATAAGGGTTGAACACAGTCTTTAGTATTCGGAGTTTAGAATAACATTCTGAGAGAAAGTTGAGGGAACATGACAGGAAAGAGACAAGAAGCATCCCTTTGTGGCAGAGCCGAGACCTCTGGCTGGTATTAATGGTTTCTCACATCCAGTGGCCAATGACAATGAAGCAGGATGAAAGATTGAGACAAATTTCTCAAGATTGTCAAAACGTCAGAGTTTCTATCCCAGAAAAATTATGGACCAATGAAATGTCAAATTGCACTGAAAGTACAACGCACTGACTTGGCGCAGAGGCAGAAACACAAGGAACACATACTCTACCAAGATTTAAGATTTAAGAGACATTCAGACAGACAAACAAATGAGGGAAGTAGAAAGATTTGGACATTATGAACACAAAAGATTCCATACTGACATTGTGTAGGCAGGAGCGATTAGAATTCATTAGAATGCCATTTTATTACTAATTTAATTGTGACGTAACATTTAGGGCCAAACGGCCTGTTCCTGTGCTGTACTGCTCAACGGTCCGACAGGCCAACGCTTTGAAAATCACTGATTAGCTGCAACAGGCACATCACATTCCAGACATCCATATATGTACTGCAGCTGCATTGTCCAAACTTGCACTGCCTTGGGACTTACTGCAGAGTCCAGGAGTGCTCCATAACTTAGAAGATGAATGCACTTCACAGCTGGCCCCTCAGCTCCAATGGAGATACCGCTTACAAATCTAGTGCAATCACAATTCATTTGAATGGAATCACTAACTCATTAATTAAAAAAAAAATTTCATGAAGTATTTTAATTAGCATTTGCATATTTTCTGGCCCTACAAGCCATGACCTCAATTAACTGAGCAATCGTAGGACATTTACCATGACCAATTAAGCTACCTGGTACGTTATTGGACTGTGGGAACCAGTGCATCTGGGGAAGGCCCATGCATACTACAGGGAGGACATATAGAGGCTCCTCACACAACAGTGCTCAATTGAAGACGGAACTCCAGAATGCCCCAAACCATAACAGCATTGCCCTAACCACTGTGCCACCATGGCATCAATTAGAGACATATTTAAAAAATTATGAAGCGGCCTCTGTTAACAAGGAATCTGAAACAAAAAGATAGGAAGGGTGACAGTGGAAAGCATCCTGACTGGTCGCCTGGCATGGAGAATCTAATCTAAGCAAGAAGCTGCAAAGGTTGTGAAAATCAATGGAACCATCATTGAGAACATGAGGTGGTGACTCAAGGCAGTGGCAGTCATCATTAAAGACCCTCACCATCTGAGACATGCCCACTTCATTACCACCATCTGGGAGGAGACACAGGAGAATGAAGAGTCACACTCAATGTTTTAAGAACAGCTTTCCCCCCTCCAGCATCAGATTCTGAACAGTCCATGAACACAACCTCATTATTAGTCTTTTGTACTATATTTTATCATTGATGTTAAATTTTATATCTTGCACTGCAATGCTGCTACAAAAAAATTTCTCGACATACGTCAATGATAAGTCTAATTCTGATTAGAGATGTGGTTTAAATCTCATAGATACAAAAGACTTCTGCCGAGCTGGCATGCAGTCTGCTATATCCACGAGAGATGGAAATGTTTCTTCTACCAAGGAAACAGATGGTTTAGAAAATCAGGCAGGTGAAGCAAAGAGCAAAATCAGATTAGCAAGCATCTAAGTTCAAACTAAATTTATTATCAACGTAATATGTCACCATATCAAACACAAATTAATTTTCTTGTGGGCATTCACAATAAATACAAAGAAATGACAGAATCAATGAAAGACCACACAACAAAATGGACAAACAGCTAAAATGCAGAAGACAACAAATTATGCAAATACTTATGTACTGCATATGTTAATCAAAATGACTTCTTTGTTTGTTAAAAGTAAAACTGCTTCTTTGTTATGCTAACTGGTGAGAGTGCTTTTCTCAAGCTTCTAGAGAAGCTTGTTTGGGTTTAAGTTGCTGATAACGGGGATTGTATTCATTTGTTAACCAATTGGGTTGGATGTTATTTTCTCTTGTGAGTCTGGGAGCTGGGATTGCGCAGTCTTTTTGGGAGTCGGGAAGAAGGACGAGTGTTGCACTGTTGGTCGATCACCGAGTGTGATCCAAGGTGCGCGGGTCATGGAGGTCAGAGAGGAGCAAACAGTGGTCGGACGGTCGATGGTTGAGCTCCAGCGATGTGCTCTAATTGACTGAGCTTTGATAAGTTTTGGCACCCTCTCTTTATTTTCTTTCCCTTCATATATATTGTATCGTTATTAATCACTTAGTTCTATTAAGATTTATAAAATGTATTCTGTAAACGTACCTGGTGTGAGCTTGATATTGTGTGTGCGACGTTGCATTAATGTGGATTCCACAGCATCCACGTATATGGGAGGCACGGTTTGGCGGGTGGGTGGAATTTCCCCTAGACATACACTAGCCGGTCACGCAAGCGTTACACTTATTTAAATAGGCAATAAATACAAAACTTGAAAGGAAGAGTCCATGAAATGAGTCTGTAGGTTGTGGTAACTGCTCAGTGATGAGACAAGTGAAGTTCAAAGGTTCATTTATTATCAATATATAACTGAGATTCTTCTTCTCCAAGTAGACATGAAACAATTCAGAGAGAAACAGCAAACCCACACCCCCACCAAGAAAGGAACTGTAGCACTATCTATCCCCAACATTCCCCCTTCCCCCACACAATACGCAAGAACACTGAACCAGACACCCCTCCCCTGCACAAAATGCCACCAGAACATCAACCTCCCCGAATCCCCCTCCTCCCCACACAAATAAACAAGAAAGTAGAGCGAGAAAACAGAACACCAAACACAAGACTAAAAAAAAGTCCATACAGGCATCAATGTCAGTAACATTAACTAACCAGCATCATCAAAGGAGACCCAGAGGCCTACCTTCCGGGCACAGCGATAGGCCACACAGGCCTCCTATTCAGGTGCACAGCAATCCTACCTGCGATCACAGGACAGGCTATTTGGTTCAGGAGCCTGATGGGTGAGGGGTAATAACTGTTCCTGAGCCTGATGGTGTGGGTCCAGAGGCTCCAGTACCTTCTTCCTGATGTCAGCAATGAAAAGAGCATGGCCTGGATGGTGGGAGTCCCTCATGATGGGTGCTGCTTTTCTGCCAGAGAATTCCATGTTCAATGGTTGGGAAGGCTTTACCTATGATGGACTGGGCTGTACCCACTTCTGTTCTGTTCAAGGGCATTGGTGTTTCCATACCAGGCTGTAATGCAACTAGTCAGGATATTCTCCACTGCACATCTATAACAGTTCATCAAATTTTTAGATAATGTATTGAATCTACGCAACCTTCAGAAAAAAAGTAGAGGCACTGCCATGCTTTCTTTGTCATGGCACTTACATGCTGGACCCAAGACAGATCCTCTGGGACAGTAACAGCAAGGAATTTAAAGTTGCTGACCCTCTCCTCCTCTGATTCCCCAATGAAGACTGGCTCATTGGCCTCTGGTTTCTCCCCTTTAAGTCAATTATCAGCTCTTTAAGCTTGCTGACATTGAGAGGTTGTTGTGGCACCACTCTGCCAGATTTTCAATCTCCCTGCTATATTCTACAAGTGGTAAACAATCTGGAGGGGTCAGGTAACCCATTCCTGTTTCAGTGTCTTATGATCTTTACCTGGGTAGAGAGAACAAAGAGGTCATCAGCAATCTTCGCTTCCAACAATTTGCTGGTGATTAATCCATCTGAACATCAGGGAATATTGTGTAATAATCCTCACTGCTGCTGTCCATCAACCCAACCTCTATTTAAATACTAAAGAATCCTGCAAAGGACAAACACAAATTTAGTCACTGGTGCTACACCAAAGTGATCAAAGATCAGGAAAGTGAGTGGCAACGGAAGTATGAACTGGTGATTTTTAAATTAAAATTAAAACATTACAGAGCTGGACCAGTCCGCCCATAACAAAGGAAAGAACAAAATTAATCAAGATTTTGGGAAGAGAAGATGGGCACTTAACCAGATAAACAGCCATTTCCATCATATAGGCACCAGCCTCGCCAGCATGCAAGACACCTTCAAAAAGCGACGGCTCAAAAAGGCAGCGTCCATCAAGGACCCCCATCACCATCACCCACCACAAGCCCTTTCCTCATCACTACCATCAAGGTGGTGGTACCAGAGCCTGAAGACACTCGCTCAATGTTTCAGGAACAGCTTCTTCCCCTCCACCATCAGATTTCTGAATGAATGATGAACCCATGGATACTTCCTGATTTTTTTCCTTCTCTTTTTGCATTAATTATTTTTTATATATACTTATTGTAATTTATAGTTTTATTATGTATTGCAATGTACTGCTGCCACAACACAATTAATTTCAGGGCATATGCCAGTGATTGTAAACCTGGTTCTGAACCTAAATTTACAGGGCTGTACTACTGTCCTGTATGAGGCAATCATGGACAATTTGAACACACATAAGATGCTGAAGGAACTCAGGTCAGGCAGCATCTATGGAAATAAGCAAACAGTTGATGTTTTATACCATGACCCTTCATCAGGTATGATGCCTCGGCATTCAAAACATTTACCAACAACAATTTATAATCAGAACTGAATAGGCCCTTCCAGGAATGCTACCTTAAAAACCCCCGATTCAACCTGAGCTTAATCATGGGACAAGTTACAATGACTAATTAACCCTAACTAGCATTGTCTTTGAACTGTGGGGAAAAAAAACTGGAGATCCCAGAGAAAACCCACACATTCCAACTGGAAAGATGTACAAAGTCCTCGGAGGACTTGACTTGAACTCTGACGCTCCAAGCTGTTACAGTGCTGCACTAAGCACGACAATACCCTGGCACCCTTGACGCACATCATCTTTCAATCTCCTGCAGAACATCCCATAGCACCTTGTAGCCATTAAAATACTTGTAAGTGCAACTGTACTTGCAGGAGTAAAAGCTTGGCAGTAATTCACACACAGCAAACTTGCACAAACAGATTAATCACTCAAATGTGTTCTTCGATATGCCTTGGAATCAAGGATGTCAAGTGTTCACTCCGTTACAAGCCATCTATTAAAGTCAATCTGGGAAGCACTTCAACCAGTGAGCCAACAAAGTAATCAGTTCCAGTGACACTGGTAGACAAATATTGTCACTGCCTTCAAGGACAATACCCTGGTCCTCTTCAAAATAATGCAAAAGAGTCTCTCACAGCCACTGTTAGAGCAAAGGGGTGCCTGGTACAGTCTCATTCACAAGACCGCACATCTCAATGGAGGTAATTTCTGAATGTTGTGGAGAAGCATCCAGGACCTTTGCAAGTTGATTTATTTTCCTGTGGTTCCTGTTTTATTTCTCAATGCATCAGCCAGAGGTTGTCACTGCGATTTAAATCACTTCCACAAGGATATCCCTGGTATCAAAACGCTGAACTAATGAGGGTTCAATTAGCTGAAGCTTTCTTGGGAAACATGTTGACAAATTTGCTGACATTTTCCCAACAAGCAACAGCTGTGGGATTTCCGTGCATGGTACATTCATGCAGAAGTCCCAAATGCACTGGTGGTTTCCCCACACAGTGAAAGATGTTAGAGTTTTCAGAACATCCCAGCGGTGCATATTGCCCATGACTTGAGAAATGTGTACTGTGACCCTGCACCAATTAAAGCTAATGCTTTTGGACCTCCTTTTCATCTTCATGGAGGGGTTGACTGTGAGGGCAACTATCAGTTGTTTTGTTAAAATTTCTAATACTTGTACTATTTACTGATTTTTAAAAATAACTGAAGCAGCTTTTTGAGAATAGGTACCATCTTTAAGAGCTCGTTATGGGTAGGGCTTCAAACCTGCCAATTCATTCTTTGTGGCTAGATACTTCCTGCTCTTTCTCGTGATCATACAACAGCAGTAAGGGAAGGCCTTTCAATACACAAGGCCCTGGTGAGCAGGATTGATTCCTTTGCAGGTTACCACCATTTCTGAATATGGCAGTCAATATGGCAAGCTTACTGCTCAGTGCCTAAAATTTATTCAAACATCATTGAGTCTCACAATCCAGAAATGTGTCTACAAAATTTCAAACAGCACTTCGTTATTTCAAAGCTGCATAACTTGTAATATTAGGGGTAACTGAGCTGCTTTTAGTGACGTACAAACAAGGCTCAATGATGCACCATATTGGCTGACTGGACACACTTAGATAATGATGTTAGGTTTATTTATTAGTTGACAATCTTTCCACCTGAAGTTTGTTCTTCCCATCAATTTGGGCAAGGGTTAAAAAGTTGAAAGCACAATTCAAATATAAATTCCTTCTTTCCATCCATGTGGTTACATTTGAACTACATCATCCCACATTGCTGTTATTATTCCTTGCATTTTAAGGGAAGAAAGTGGTGGTAAAGAAAATATATTGTACATGCAAACTATAGTTTCCATGGCAGGCAATGAAACTTAATTCAATTCATGTGGGTGACATGGCATTATTGGTACTTGCTGACTACCATTAACTGCCCCCAAATTCACACCCCCCCCCCCCCCCCCGGCCAACATTTGGGCCTGATCCAATCAAGGAACGTTTTCTTCTTAAGAGTTAACAAAATCGATTTTTACAATGATCAAGTGTTTTCATGGTGATCGCAAATTAAAAGCAGCTTGAATTCCAGAGTTATTTAGTTAAACCTAAGTTCCCAAACACAATGGTAGGATTTGAAATTACATTTGGATTGATGGTCAAGAACTCTGAATGGTAGCCCATGAAATTAACCATAAGGATACCTACCTTACAGGCAAATTACCATGGGCCATTTCCTCATACCCGTTTATTCTAGGATCAGCTAACTATCTGATTATACCAAGAACTGGTCACACAAAAATCATAACTTCCCAGAAATTATTTAATTGCTGAAAGTTTGCAAACCCAGTTAAATAAGCCACTTGAAGATTTGTTTTTTTTTTAAATATATTTAAAGATTCACTTATTTTCTTGGTCTCTAATCAACTTGTACTGTCTGCAGGATTCATACACTTTGAAAACACACATCACTATAAATTTTCATCTAGAGACATCTATAAATTTGCTGATGATACAACTATTGTTGACATAATTTCAGGTGATGACAAGAGGGCATACAGGAGTGAGATATACCAGCTAGTTGAGAGGTGGTGCAGCAACAACCTTACACTCAACATCAGTAAGACCAAATTGTGATCAATTTCAAGTTGCTGTGTGCCAATATCTCTAAGGATGTATCAACACGTACAAACGATCTGGATGAACTCAGCAGATCGGGTAGCATCCGTTGTCTGACCTGCTGAGTTTATCCAGCTTGTTTGTATGTGTTGATTTGACCACAGCATCTGCAGCATACTTTGTGTCTCTAAGGATGTATCAACACGTACAAACGATCTGGATGAACTCAGCAGATCGGGTAGCATCCGTTGTCTGACCTGCTGAGTTTATCCAGCTTGTTTGTATGTGTTGATTTGACCACAGCATCTGCAGCATACTTTGTGTCTCTAAGGATGTAGCTCGGCCCCATCATATCAATGCAGCTATAAAGTCAGACAAGACAGCGGCTATATTTCATCAGGAGTTTGAGGAAATTTGGTTTGTCACCAAAAAACACTTGAAAAGTTGTACATGTGAACCATGGAGAACATTCTGACTGGCTGCATCACCATCTGGTATTGGGGGGGGGTGGGGAGGGGGGAGATCGAAGTAAGCTTCAGAGTTATAAAATTAGACAGCTTCATCATGGGTACTAGCCTCCCACTATCCAAACATCTTCAGGGAGTGGTGCCTGAGAAGAGTGGCCTCCATCATCAAGGACTCCCAACACCCAGGACATGCCCTCTTCTCATTGTTACCATCAGGAAGGAAGTACAGAATCCTGAAGACACACTCAGCATCCCCAACTTCTAAATGGACATTGAACCCATGAACACTAGATCACTACTTTTCTTAAATTTAAATTTGGTTTTTTGCACTACTCATCTTAACTATTTAACATACATAAATAATTAATGTACTTCTTTTTTTCTAGTTATGTATTGCACTATACTGCTGCTGCAAAATTAACAGATTTCACAACATATGCCGGTGATATTACACTCGATTCTGAAAGCCAAACAATTGTGGACTTGATAAAGTATGCAAAGGGTTAACACGGTCAGGCTGTCTTTTCTGCAAGAAACTGCTGATGATCTACAGATGTGCTAAGCCATATTTCTTCTTGGAGAAAGACAGTGTTTCAGGGTCCTTGCCTCCTTGTGCAGTCATAGGTAAGACCGCCCAGCCTGTTCTGTGTATGTGAGCATTATACCTATTCTGTAATTTGTCTCTCGGTACTGTCATGCACACAGATAAGGCCGGCTCCAGCTTGGTATGTGCGGGGGTATCTGAATGACTATATCTATTCTGTAAGAGGAATTGCCAGTTAGTTGGTGGACTGAGCAGGAACAGTCAGACTGTTCCCATGTGAGCGACTAACTGAAGTGGCTTAGAGGCTTTGAATAAAGAGTTTATACGGTCTCTGAGTGAGTTTATCTGGATTCAACTTCCACAGCCTCCAATACAGAAGTTGACAAATGGACCAGGCAGAAAATGAAACCTTAATGTATCCAGTGGGTCAAACCAGTCAAAACCCATTGCACTAGACTGCACATTAGAGATGGATGAACTGTCTGAGTATAGATTTAGCTTTAAAATACACACAAAACTCATATACAATCAATTAAAAATGGGCCTGTTGAACGAACTACAAGCAGACAAACAAGAAAACATAGCAGGCTTCTTGAATGGATCAATGCCATTTACTTGAACTTGTTATCTCAGACCAAAATACAAATTCCATGCGGACACAGGAATCGTATTGGGGTGCCCCTCCCACCCAATCTCCAAAGGCAAGATGAAGGGCAAAATGAAATGCACACATACTCTACAAGAAAATGAAAGACCGAAGGGGAATCTATAATATTAATTGCGGTGCAACACTGTGGTTGGTTATACAAGACTACACTGCAACACAAGCAGAATTCTTACCCTGCCCCATTCTGATTCTTCTATTTGCTCCATAACCATTATTACGCAAATGGGTACCTGAAGGCTTCAGAACTTGCCCATGCCAAGCTACAGTTGTAGCCACTAAAAAGTGTCCACCAGCATGCTTCTCATCTAAACTGTGTGTATGTTAACTACAACTTAGTTGCCAGACTGTCACAAAGTCAAAAGGTCCATGCCAATCACAAAGCATTTAGGCTAACCACACTGTCAAGATCTGTCTTAAAAGCTGATTTTTGATCCTTCCTCTGATCATTAAGGGATTTGACCAACATTTAGCTCTTTCTGTACTGTATCTGCACCCTTCTTTGAAATACTCCTGCCTATGTTAACCTCTGCCAACTTCAGCCCTTCATCTAAAAGGATCCTTTTGCAAAGAGAAACCATTCGCTGCAGATTGGCCTCATTTTTATGCTTTGACTAAATCTTCCCTTAGCCTATTCAATACAACTCTAACTTCAAATTTCTTCTATATTCAATCAAGTGAAACAGCAACCTCTCAAATCAGAAGATATAACAAACTGAAAATAACTTGACACAGCACATTATCCTAGCTAAATGTAATGATGCGAATGGTAGAACAAGTCTCAGCTTACTGACTCCAGTGTCCTCTCCCAGCATTGCCTCATTGTTACACAGCAATCAAGCAACAAATACACTGCAATAGTAAATGCATAATTTACCATTCACCAAAACACTACCATAAATCTAAATGTGCTGCTGTCTTGAATTTAAATCTTATAACATAAAAGACCAGCAGAAAAGTACATCAATGATGCTCATCGGCATGATGTCCAGGCCCATTTCAGATATTCTGATAGCACTTTAAGGTCTACTAATGTCAAAATGTTTTTACAAAATTTTACGATTTCCTCTCAAGCTATCTATTAATGTCTCTTTACTATCAATTAAGACCAATAAATAAATGGGGATAAAAGGAAGATAATGGGTTTTTGTGGTTGTAATAGCATAGGAATGTAATCTAAATGAACACACGGTGTGGCACCAGCAGTACCTGATCTCAGGATAACACACACACAAAGTGAGGAGGAAGTTAGCAAGTTAGGCAAGATCTCTGCAGTGGAATAAACCATTAACAAAAGGATCTTGACTCAAAACATCAGCTCTTTTTCCTTTTCCTTAGAAGCTGTCTGACCTGCTGAGTTCCTCTACCATTTTGTGCATGCCATTCTGGATTTCCAGCATCTGCAGAGTCTATTGTGTACCTGATTTCATAACAGGTTCAAATAGATTTGGTGTCCTTTATAGTTAATCATTAAAGGATCTTGTTCCTAATTAAATTTTGTCTCCTCCATAATTCCCAAATTTTTGCCATTATTTTTAAACAAATGATTACATAAATGGCTACACATACATCTGTTTGAAGCCATTAAAACATTCTGTAAACATGACCATGGAGCAGGATTATCATAACCTTCACAGGAACTGAACCAACAACATAGGTCATAGGTTGCAAGTTCAAGTAAAAATACAACATGCCTCAGCACCCTGGATTGTGCAAATTTGACCTGCCCAATCAAAAGCAAAATGAGTTTCCTTTCTGCCAATGATGCTACTGACCACCTGAGGTGAGCATGGGGGAAAAACAGCCTCGACACACACCCATTACAAAGGGGAACAAGTGTTTGGACTGAAACTGTTAGGGTGGAAAACAACTTCCCTCAGGTCGGCAGACTATTGAACTCTCTGCCAGCACCCAGGTCTCACACTTGAGGCACTGGTTTACAATGTTTACTTTATAACTTGTTTCATATCTGCACCTTATTTGTTAATGTATTTGTGGTCAATATTCTATCCCAACTGTACAGAAGTGCAGCTGCACAGTAACTGAAACTTTCCCATGCATATAGCCTCTGTTGCCATGCAGTTGGAATTTTATTTTATATAATGCTTTATTAAAGTGTTGCAGTTTTCAGGCCATGTAAAAAAAATACTACTGGAAACAATGGTTGGTCAGCACACCTGTAAACAAAAGTTAGAGGAAATGTTGCTTGGATAATATCACCTTGTGTGAGATACTTTTACTGTGTTGTGCACCTTGCTCTGGGGAAACGTTATCTCGTTTGGTGATTATACATGTGTGCAATTGGATGAAAATTAATTTAAGTGAGTTAAAACTGGACAGATCTGAATTAGGGCATATCATTCGGTAAACAATCATGGACTAGCGCCGATACCGACATTATTATCTGGTTGCCATATCCAAATCCTTTCAAGCCTTGCCTATTTAGGTGTCTAAATATCTATTAAAAATAATGTTAGGACCTGGTTCTGTAGCATCCTCTAACAGTGTGTTCTAGATGCCACTAACTGTAAAAAATCTTTCCTTTTCATTTAACAACTTCCCTCTTGCATCTGATGGCCTATTATGAAGAAAACTGACTATGTTGTGTAATATTTTACACATCTCTTGCAGGTCATCTTTCACCCTTGTTCACACAAAGCAAAATAAATCCAGTCTATCCAATCTCTCCACATAACTCTTTTGCAAATCTTGTGTGCACTCTCTCCAGTGCAAAATACCTTTCCTATTGTGTGGCTATCAGAACTGTGCACAACCCTCCATGCAGTCTACTCAATGCTCTGAACGGTTGCAACATATTGCCTTGGCTTTAATAGTCTATGCCCTGCTTCGTGAAGGCAAGCACCTGCTCTTGTCCAGATTATTGGGGCGGTGCAGTACCGAAAGGCAAAACACTTTATGGTACCAGCGACACACGTTCAGTTCCCACCTCTGCACATTCTCACTGCGATGTGTGGGTTTCCTCCACATGCTCTGCTTTCTGCCCACAGCCCAAAGTATCAGCTGGTACGTTATGTGTTCACTATAAATTATCCCATGATTAGGCTAGAGTTTAAATCGTGGGTTGCTGGGCCATTTGGCTCAAATGGCTGAAGGGTCTACTCTGCAGTCTATCTTAATAAATGAATATGGTCTTGAAACCGCAACACCCACCCCCACCCCCCCAGCCCAAAGGAGTCTCTGCAAAAAAAATAATAAATTCAGCAATCCAGGACAGAGTATGAAGGGAAAAGAACCAGAACAAAGTAGAATTAAGTGAGGAAGCAGATGAGGAGTACATGGCACCAGGTAGGGGTTTGGTTGGAGGTAGAGACAGAGGCTGGAAGGTGATAATTGGAGACCACAATGGGCAGCAGATTCTGAAATCTGATGAGGGAGGGGACTAAAAAAACCAAAAGAAAAAGGAATGAGCAGATGAAGCCGGTGGGGAGGGGGGGCGTCCAGCGGGGAGAGGTTGCAGGTTACTGGGTTGTAGAATACCCCAGTGGAAAATGAGCAACTGTTTGGTTTGCATTTGGCCTCATGTTGAGCATGGAGAAGGCAAAGAACATATGTTAATATGGAATTGGGAAAGGGAATTCAAATGGCCCTTCTATTTGGCCATTTCAGAGCACAAGTGTGTGAAACATTTGCCTGTTCTACATCTGGTCTCACCTGTTAGCAATTGGCAATGTTTAGAGGACTTGCTTGCGAATATCTGACTTGTCTCTCCATGGTGAAGAGGAACCTGGTGTTGGCACAGGTGTTCTAGCTCCTACTGGCAAAAGTGATATCAGGTTCAAAAGGAGTAAAATTATGGCAGCAGGTTATTGATGCACAAGTATCTGCATTCTATGATCCTCTCCTTTAAAACCACTCATACCAGCTGAGCTCTTGATCAATGTTTCCAATACCGCCTGCGCCTTAATCTTCCCTTTAAACTGGCATTACCTATTAAGCACTTAAGCTCTGTCTTAAAGTGAAAATTATACTGGATAGACATCACCCCAAGTTACACTCACAAATTCCAAAATAATCAAAATATCAAAATAAAACAATTCCTAACAATCCAAGTTCTGTTTTGATTTCAAAGGCTTCCGGTAACTCCAACACTGTTTTAAAAAAGTCAAAATAAATTTATTATCAAAGTACGTCCATGTCACCATGTACCACCCTGAGATTCACTTCCCTCATTTTAAAAATTCATTTTCAAGATGTTGTACTGTGAAAGTGTGCATGCAGTATTAGGGTTAATATATACACTTCTCTTTGAAAAGAAAGTCCATTCAGAATTAACATCAACTGAAACAGGAAGTGTGACGGTTTCCACTCCAACCCATATGGTGTCAAGTGCACATCACTGCACTTTATCTTGTACCTCAGACATGCAAGAAAACCACACCGGGGTAGCAAACGGAGCCTTGGGCAAGGAAGTCATTCAATTACTAATTCATAACCATAAATAACACTGCTACCTGCCATATTACATATGCCCAACTTTAATTCCAATGCAGGCAACTTGAACTATACTTTTTGTGCAAAGGACAACAAGTCCACCTCTGATAAATCCAGTAGTGAACTAGGACAAAGGAATCTAAAAGTTGAAGATGCTGACTCAGACAGCTGGTGAGGTAAATAAACCAAATTCTTGTGTGCATGTGGGAAAGGGGAAAAATGAACAGATCAAGGTCATCGTCATGCACATGAAAGCAGTTGTTCAGTCAGAGTTAGTGGGACAGTAACTTCAGAAACAGGTTGATACTCATGGGTATACTGGATGTTGCAAAATTTGTTTTTCAGCCACAGTATAATGCATGACAAAACTTCAAATATGAATGGATAGTATAAAAGACATACAAGATGGTGTTGAAGGACCGTTCAGAAATCTGATGGCAGAGGGGAAGAAGCTGTTCCTAAAACATTGACTGCGGGCCTTCAGGTTCCTGTACCTCCTCTCCTATTATCTTTAATGATCATATATCTTCAGAAACTTGCAAGAATCCTTGCTGACATACCAAATCTCCTCAAACTCCTAATGTAGTAGAGCCACCAGCATGTGCTTTATTGTAAATGCTTCAATATGTTAGATCCAAGATGGACCCTCCAAGATGCTAACGCTCAGGAGCTTGAATCAGCTCATCCCTTCCACCATAGACCTTCAATGAAGACTGATGCCCATTCTCACAACTTTCCCAATTGCACTGTCTAATTCTCCCTTGGTGTGTTGTATCTACAGCATAAACTGCAACAACTTTCTGTAACGTTTCTAGCAGTGCTTCTGAAGTCTTCAATATTTACAAAAGCAGTGAGTTTAATGAAATTGTTTGATTAGCTGCATATCTCAGTGAAACTAAAGATTACAGCACAGTGCAGACCCTTCATCCCAGAGTTGTGCTGACCTTTTAACCAACTCAAAGATCAATCTAACCCTTCCCTCCTACATAACCCTCTATTTTTCTATCATCCATGTGCCTATCTAAGTTTCTTCAATGTCACTAATGTATCTGCCTCTACCACCACCTTGTCGGGGCATTCCTCAGAATATGAATAGAGGGGAAAGAGTAGGTCTCGTCCCCTCACTTACAGGAGTGAAGTGTGAACAACTCTAGCCTACAAATAGGTAGTTCTTCTCATGAAGAATTTGTCCATAGTTACAGGAGAAATTGCAGGCATGGAGTTCGTGCCAGTTCAGGACCTTCTATTATAGAACTCTCCACAAGTTCCAGTCACAACCTGCCCCTTAATGTTGGAAAAACACTGACCACCTTGAAATAGAAACGCTGCCACTGCGGTAATACTTCCTAGCTTGCAATGGAATACTCTCTCCCAGAGCACTGCAATTCAGATAATTAACAGCACTTACTTCCCCCAGAAACCCTGGGCATACAAATGCTAGCCTTTGCAACAGCTCCTTTGGCCTGCAAAGAAAATACTTCAATTGAAATTAATTCATTCCTGGTAAAAGCCTTAAACGGTTCAGAAAAAAAAGAGGCAGAAATGGAATAAAGTCCAGTAAGCCCACACTGAAGGTTATTCATATTCTTTGACTCCTTGTACATAATTTACTCTGTAGTTTTCTTTAGGCTGGGAAAAAAACAATTTGTATAATATCCTGGTCAGACTCCTATCAGGTTTTTAAAATACAACTGCACTCTTCCCATTACAAGGCATGGACTTCACTTTACTTACGATAAAAAAAATTATTGTTTTCAAATTTGATGTCCAACATTTCCTCAAACCCAAGGAGTAAGCTTTCCCAATGCTCATCTCATTTGAAGAATTTATTTCAGAAATACGAGAAACTCTGCAGGCGCTGGACACATAAGTCTGCAGGACTGGAAAAGAAGGGGGAAGACACCAGAATAAGATGGGGGGGGGAGGGGGAGGAGGGCAAGCTAGAAGATGATAGGTGAAGCCAGGTGCATAGGAAAGGCAAGGGCTGGAGATGAAGTAATCTGATAGGAAAGGAGAGTGGACCGTAGAACAAAGGGAAGGGAGAAGGCCCAGTGAGACGTGATAGGCGGGTGAGAAAAGGCATGAGTCCAGAGCGGGGAATAGAAGAGGGAAGGGAAGGGGGAAGAAAACACTTAAACCAGAAGGAAAAAATAGATACGCATGCCATCAGGTTGGAGGCTACCGAAACAAAATACAAGGTATTGCTCCTCTACCCTGAAGGTAGCCTCATCGTGGATCAAGAGATGGCCACGGACTAACGAATTGGAACCGCAATGGGATCCAGACTTAAAATGTTTGGCCACCAGGAATTTCTGCTTTTGGAGCAATGTGTTTGAAAAAAAAAGGACCCCAATTTAGGATGGGTCTCAATGTAGAGGAGGCCACATCAGATGACCCCAGCAGGTTGAAAGAAACAGTTCATCACGCGCCACTAACCCTGCAAATGGCCAAAACGCTACACCTGCCCATTCGCCTCTTCCCTCATCTCCATTCAGGGCTCCAAACAGTCCTCTCAGGTTAGGCAACACTCACATGCAAATTTGCTGGGGTCGTCTATTGCATCTGGTTATACATTGAGCTATCCTTCTTCCCCTCACTCCACCTTTTTAATTTGACATCTTCCACTTTTCTTTCCAGTCCTGGAGAAGGGTCTCAGCCCAAAATGTCAACTGTTAATTCATTTCCATAGATGCTGCCCGACCTGGTAAGTTCCTCCAGCATTGTGTGCACCCAACTTAGTTCATGTTCCCTCATTAACTCAAATTGGTTATGTAAACTGTACAATAACTCAGTCTTCCTTTGGTAGGCACAACTTTTCATTCTGTGTTGCCATTAGTCCAACAAGAATTGAGGTCATGTTGAGTTTGAGTGCTATAAAATTAAGTACAGAGACACTTAAGCTACAAATTACAGTCCAGTATTTGGTCCATTATTCCACAACTTAAGCTGGAATAAATCAATTTCACAAAGACCTTCATTAGCTTGCTCAGTGAATCAACAATACAGCAATTCATCATTTAATGCCAATTTGTCATCAGAAGGATCTGGGTAGTTTCTTGCCCTCTACAGTCATGGATATCTGTTGGGAATCTTCACAAGCTAATAAGAAATGCAAAACACCGTACAATTGAGATTTTTCAAATGCTGCATACCCAGTTACAAAGATATCGTCCAGGAAGTCTCTTCTGCCAAAAAACATCTCACCACATTACCACAACACCATGGTAGCGAAGCAGCTTGCATGACGCTATTACAGCTCAGGATGTCTGAACAGTTCAATCCCAGCATCCTCTGTACATTCTCCCTCTGAAGTGTGTGGATTTTCTCCAGGTGCTCCTGCTTCCTCCCATTGTCAGGACATACCAGACAGCTTAACTGGTCATGCTAAACTGTCCTGTGATTCGGGTTAATTGGGGATTGCTGGGCAGTGGAGCTTGAAGGGCCTGTTCTACCCTTTATCTCTAAATAAAATTTTAAAACAGCAGCCTGTAACCTAATAAAAACACAAAATGCTGGCAGAACTCAGCAGGCCAGACAGCATCTATGGGAGGAGGTAGTGACGACATTTCTGGCCGAAACCCTTCATCAGGAGTGAAGTAACATGGGATGGTCGAGGGGGGATAAGAAGTGGGGGGAGGGATAAAGTAGAGAGCTGGGAAATGATAGGCTGAAGGGAAGGTGGAGAATTATGGGAAATAAAAGGTAGGGCTGGGGGGCTCCACCTTCCCCCAGCCCATTTCCCTTCAGCCTATCACTTCCCAGCTCTCTACTTCATCCCTCCCCCCACTTCTTATCCCCCCTCGACCATCCCATGTTACTTCACTCCTGATGAAGGGTTTCAGCCCGAAACGTCATCACTACCTCCTCCCATAGATGCTGTCTGGCCTGCTGAGTTCTGCCAGCATTTTGTGTTTTTATTTATCTCCAACATCTGCAGATTCACACGTGTAGCCTGCAACCTAATTGAACTGGTTTATTATTGCTACATGCACTGAGGTACACTCTATCCTCATTTTATGTGGGGAATACGTTCCTTGCAGTTGACGCATAATGTGAATAATTATTTAAATGGAGAAAATAGGAATGTGTTCCAGAGGGTTCCCTAAATATGTTTTATCTGTAATTTATTCACATTTTCATAACAATACGACACAAAAGCAGTACCACAAGGCAACATTTGTATTATATTTCATCAATTTAAGGTAATATTCAATGTAATAAATCATAGAAAGTTAACATCCTGGAGTGTACAGTACTCACCAACAGTGGCAGGTGTGTTGGCTCCGGGAGATGAGTGGTTGTTGTGGTGTCGGGCAGCTTTACATGGATGAGGTGGATGGTTGTGGTCGTCAGGATCATATCCAGCACAGCAAGGGTGAAGGAAGACTCACAGAACTCTTAGAACTCCCGGCAGCAGCAGATGACACCAGTTTGAAGAAAGTGGTGAGGGTTGTTTGCTTGACAGCATTTTGCTTTTCAGCATAAATTTGCTTGTAGGGAAGAAGGGTTGATGGCAGGGAACAACTGAAATGCTGACTCCATTCTAAACTTGGGTCCATTTGTGCCAAATGTTCCAATTTCCACCATTCCCTCACCGTTGGTAAACTCCCAGAATTTTCAAAATTGTCTGTTGCTTGCAGCATCTGAGAGATAGTTCACCATAAAAAAATACACCTTGAATGTGGATCACACCTTGTCGAATGGTTGAATCAGCGATGTTGTGTTAGGCAGCAGGAAACGCACTGTTATGTTAGGATGAATGCTGTCCAAATGTTTAGGATGGGCTGCTGCATTATCAAGCAACAAAAGAACTTTAAAGGCAAGATTCTGTTCCTGGCAGTAGTGTCCCAGAGCCATGTTACCTTCACCTGTTTACAATTTCTAACTTTTTTCAAGTGTTAAAGTGGTTCTCTACCACTCGGCTGATGGCCCAGGACATGACATCAGGCACTTAGGAGACATAGTTAAATATTTCAAGCACAAAATCAATGCACCGTAGGTAAAAACAAAAGTTTAAGAGCACAAGATCGCACATCCATACGTTGCCAAAACCAATGCGAGACTGGCAGGAGTGAGATTGTGAGATGTGCGTACATGACTTGTATTGGCAGGAAAGCAGTGCTTCTCGCAGAACTGAGTTTTGGATGCATATAAGGAGATGCTGTTAGAAATAGGTTCCTCACATAACTGTGAATCCGCATTGTCTGAAGACGCATATAATGAGGATAGGGTGTACACTGGAAAAACTGTTTTAAGTACTGTTCATATAGATTAATACATACTGTTCATATAGATTAATTCATTACATGGTCCACTAAGGTAGTATACACAGTAAAATGACAGAATTCAGAACAAAATGAAACAGCTACAGAAAAAAAGCAGTGCAGGCAGACCACGAGCTACAAAGTAGATGGTGAGGTCAAGAGTCTACTTCATGTTTCTAGGGAACCAACCATTCAACAGTCTTCTAACAGCCGGATAGAAGCTCGGTGATATGCGTTTTCAGGATTTTCTATCTGCTACCCAATTATGGGGGAAAGGATGGGAAAGAGGGGGCACTGGTACATGTTGGAACAGAGCATCTCTGTGAATGGATCAGAAGAATGCATTAATGTTCATCCTAAACAATGTTCACTCCTAAACAAGCAGCTCTCAATCCTCAAACTCGGCACTGCTGTCGTCAACACGAGCATGTGCACTGCCCCCCTTTCCTGAAGTCAATCTCCAGCATTATTGTGGTACAGACCACTTTTTCTCATGCCCATTTCCCCTTACAAAAACTGAAGAGAATATCTTCCATTACAAGCTACCTGCTGAATTGAAATGATCACACACACCCGTTACTGCCTTGAGCAAATTTATCTATTGATTTAAACCAATTGCCCAAAATTAAAACAATTCTCTCCAACAGCTGCTCAGTTTCTTAATAAGTATAATTTGAAAACAATCTGATCACTGCTTGGCACACATTCAGCAATAAAAAACAGCACTGATTCATTGCGACTCCAAGGATAACTGTTTTTAGAAAGCTAAATTCACTCTTATGTGGCTTACTGCATTCTTCTCAAATCATGATTAATCAATGCAGTTTTATCAGTACAAAGGAACTTTACGAGCTCAAGTTCAGCATTAAGTTTATCAGCCCAATCCCTATCCATCTCTTAAGCAACAAATTACAGTTGAGCTTTTACTTCATTATTCAGTAAACTCACCTTTACTCTATTACCCTTATGGTATCTTTGATGTTAAAAAACAAACAATTTGCTGAGAGTTTCTGCAAACTCCCAAGCCAACAAGGGGCACCACTGTAGCATTGAGGTTAGCGTGATGCTGGTACAGTTCAGGGTGGAGTAGGGAGTTCAATTCCGCACATCCTCCTCATGGAACGTGTGGGTTACATCTGGGTACTCCAGCTTCCTTCCACAGTCTAAAGACATACCAATAAGTAGGCCAAATGGTCACTGCAAATTTAACTGACCGATGATTCAACTATTAAGTCAGTACATTGTTAGCAACACAGCTGCAAGGGATGGAAGTTGCACGCTGTATCTCAAAATAAATAATGATCAACTCTACAAGCAACATGACCGTTGGGAATATCGGTCAGATTAGCTACTGACAATGTGCTGAGACAAACAATGTAGGATATACACAACCCAAAACAAATCTTATGGGTTAATTTCTTCATCTGCCTCCAAGCCTCGTGTCCATTGGCAGGGAGGTTTATCAACCATAATTATTTTTGACAGTAATTATCTTGTCATAGAACCATGCAGAACATACAGCTCTTTTCAAGCGTGCTGGATCTTTCCTCTCAATGATGCACATCGTGGTACTGAACAGTTCTTGCCTTCCTCTACAAAAAATGAATAGCAATTCAACAGAAAACTCCAGCCCATCCACCAAAAGTGGAATTTTCCAGTGATCAATCATTTTAATTCCTCTCTTCTCAGGAAAAGGGAGGAGATCCTGAAGAGAAAATCAAGAGAGTTGGGTAAAAACTGAAAATCAAAACCCTGTGCGACAGAATTCTGAATCACTGGGATCTCTTTTTGTACAAAAGGGACGGATTACACCTGAACCCAAAGGGAGCCAATATCTTTGTGGGCAGGTTTGCTGGAGCTGCTGGGGACAGCTTAAAACTAATATGGCAGGAGGATGGGAACCAGAGTGATAGGGCTAAAAAAAAAAAGTGGCAGCTGGTAGAGGAAACTTGCAAACATCATACCACTCAAGAAAGGGGGGCAGAAGAAAGGAATTTATAGGTCAGTTAGTCTTACCTCAGTGGTTGGGGAGAAAGTTTGCAGTCAGTTGTTCAGGAGGGGGCCTCAGGATACTTGGAGGCACATGATAAAAGTCACATAGGTCAAAGTCAGTGTTTTTTTCTCTTAAGGGAAAACCCTGCTTGATAACTCTGTTGGAATTCTTTGAGGAAATAACAAGCAGGATAGATAAAGGAGAACCACTGGATGTTGTGTACTTGGATTTTCAGAGTCCTCTTGTCAAGTTGCTGCATGAGACTGCCCACGGTATTACAGTAAATATTCTTGCATGGATCAAGGATTGGTTGATTGGCAGGAGGCAAACAGTGGGAATAAAGGGAGCTTTTTCTGGTTGACTAGTGATGCACCGAAGGTGACCTTGATGGAACCGCTTCTTTTCACATTACATGTCAATTTTGGAGAAGGTATCAAACGCTTTGTGGCCAAGTTTGTGGATGATACAAAGATAGCTGGAGGAAGGGGTAGTGTTGAGGAAGCAGGATGTCTGCAGGAGGACTGTTTGAGGGGAATGGGCAAAAAAGTGGTCTTTGTCTAGGAAGTGCATGGTTATGCACTTTTGCAGAAGTAATAAATATGTGGACTATTTTCTAAATGGGGAAAAAATTCAAAAAATACGAGGTGCAAAGGGACTGGTGCAGGATTCCCTAAACAGCCTATGCAGAGGTTGACGCCCTGACACAGTGGTGCCAGGATAACAACCTCTCCCTCAATGTCCAAAAAACAGAAGAGCTGTGGATTACAGGAGGAACGGAGACAGGCTTGGTCCAATCAACATCAGTGAATCTGCAGTTGAGAGGCTGAGTAGTTTCAATTTCCTCGGTATACACATCACCGATGATCTCACCTTTACTGTACGGACCGACTTTGTGGCCAAAAAAAGCAGCGTCTCTTCCACCTCGGGCCACTGAAGTTCAGCATGGACCCCAGATCCCCAAGGCCTTCTACAGGGACACCATTGAGAGCATATCTGACTGTCTGTATCAGCGCCTGGTACGGGATCTGTACCAGCCTTGATTGCTGTGAACTGCGGAGAGTGGTACGGACAGTCCAGCACATCTGTGGATATAAACTTTCCTCCATTGAGGACAGCAGCAGGTGAGTAAAGAAGGCCTGGGAGATCACCAGGGACACCAGTCACTCCAACCATAAACTGTCTCAGCTGCTTCCACCTGGCAAGCAGGATCACAGCATTGAAGCCAGGACCTACAGGCTAAAGGACAGCTCATTTCTACAAGCCATTAGTCTTTTAAATTCACATCTGTACATCGCAACAGAGTCATAACAAAGATTTTTACTCCCTCATGTTGTAAGATGGATGCAAGATTTAAATTCTAAATTCCAAAAAGAGGTTCACTTGCAGATGGAGTCAGTAGCAAGGAAGGAAGATGCAATGTTAGCATCGATTTCCAGAGGACTAGCATACAAAAGCAAGGATGTAATACTTAATGCTGAGGTTTTAGACAGCATTGGTCAGACCACAGAGTATTACAAGCAGTTTTGGCCCCCACATCTCAGATGCACTGGTGTTGGAGAGGGTCCAGAGGAGGTTCACGAGAATGATCCTGGGAATGAAAGGGTTAATATACAAGGAGTGTTTTATGGTTCTGGGTCTGTCTTTACTGGAGATCAGAAGAATGAGAGGGGATCTCGCTGAAACCTATCAAGTAATGCCTAGACAGAGTGGATGTGGTGAGGATTTTTCCTATAGTGGGGGGGGTTTCCTGCAGTGACCATAAACTGTATTCTACATTTGCTGCTGTAACAGAAAGTGTGACGACACAAGTACTCCTGCACCAAAAGCAGGCCAATTCTATTGAGAATAAGACATAATAGCAACCATTATGAATTTTGTATTATGTCTCATCAAAGTGTATTCCTCCAAGTGCCATACTCCTCCTGAAACTGTATCATAAACCATTAGCTCCACTCAGCAGCAATCAGGTTCCATCGACACTAATTTCCACCTCCATCCAAAACCAACCTTCAGACAGTTATGTATGTGCAGTACAGAGATGTCATTTGTCAGAAGCATTATTTATAAATATGTAGACAAAACCCAAAATGTTTTTATTCGCTTCTACTCTCCGAGTTGGAAACCTCCCAGTACTCTGCTCTGGATTTGTACCTCACTTTATTCCAGTGGTATTTATTGCCTATGCCTCTGACTGATTTTCTGGACTTTGTCCTACATGAATTATCAGTCTCAAAAAATAGAGTTTGCACAAAAAAATTAATGGCTACAAAGCTATGGAGGGAAAATATGTTATATAATTATAAAGTGTTTTCACACTGCCCTCTCCCTCACTTTGTTGCCTCATCAGAATACCGCAAATTCTACTCAGACATTAAAAGCACTGTAATATAACAGGGCATTGTTTGAAAAATTACATTGTAAATAATTTAATTACAAATAATTTTACTTCTCTATATTAGACACACACACACACTGTAAACAGCTATGCTCACTCATTTAACTCAGTATTAAATTTGTAAATTGATGTCCTCTAAAAGGTTCTGTTACTTTCCTGGCAGCAACAACATGAACCCATCAACACTTGTATTTATCTCCACTTCAAAGACAATTTGACAGCCCATTAAATTAGCGACCCTAGTTCTATGACTCTTGCAATTTTCTCCTATGCATACACAAACTCTGCAGTGTTCCTTTTAAAACTATGTCATCCACTTGCAAGTTGAAAATTGGCAATTTTAAGAAATGTACTGTCACAGTGGGCAGAAGGCATTCATATATTTTTACTAAAGTTTATATTACTTACCAAAGCTCAAGGATAAATAAAGATATGAAAAAAGTTAACCATGAAATTAAAGGAGAAATCACAAAAGGTACAGAAGCAGACACCACACTCACCTTGAGCCCTACAGAAATTGGATTTGATGATTTGCTGAACATGGAAATTTCTCAACATTTGGTTTGATCAGTTCTGTTACAATTAAGGTCATAAAGCATGCAGAAATAGGCCATTTGGACCAGCGAGTCTGCTCTGCTATTTCATCACAATTGATTTATTATCCCTCTTAACCCTATTCTCCTGCCTTCTCCCTTACGAGTCAAAACCTATCAATGTCAACTTTAAATATACCCAATGATTTGGTCTCCACAGCCATCTCTGGCACTGAATTCCACTGATTCACCACCCTCTGGCTAAAGAAATTAATCTTTTCTGAAGGTATGTCCTTCTATTCTGAAGCTGTACAATCTGGTCCTAAACTCCCCCCACTATAGAAAACACCCTCTCCACATTCACTCTATTTAGGCTTTTCAATATTCTGAGATCCCTCTTCATGCTTCTGAACTCCAGTGAGTACAAGCCTGGAGACATCAAACATTAATTCTTTCACTAAAATATTCTGTCAAAATCCCGTTCATGATATGATAGTGAATCTTACACTTGTTAAAAAGTTAGTTATGCTTAATGCTTGGAGCTGGCACTAACTGCGAGCACCAGGTGACAAAGTTCTACAGTACCTGGTAGGTTAGTGGCCATAAACTGGGAAATCCAGAATCGGAAATGATCTGCCCTGACACCTTCTATACAAAATCTCAAACTCTAACCTATCTGCAATTCTTCCCACACATTAGACACTCTTTTGCTTGTTATCGGTAAATTTCTAATCTGGAGCACTAAATGTGAGCTTGCCAACCAGTCATGGATGTCAAGAGAATTAAATTTCAATTTAAAAAAATCACGTACAAAGTTCATATTTATGAATTTCCAAGTTTTACAGCACTGAAAAATCATTTGGGACTCGATGTGTCTTTCAGGGAGTAGTTTTGTGAAACATGAAGCCAAAGCAGATGCCAAAATGACGAATGAAATGGATAGCAGCCAACAGAGTGGAGGCCCAGCATTTCACACTTGTGTTCCACTCAGTGTAAAATCAGATAAGCTATGCAAGTTTTCCATTATCAAAAAATTGAATCATTCCCCATAAACAATTTTAGCTTGCATCTCATGTGAGAGAACCCATAAGCAACCTAATTGCAAGTACCAGACTGAACTGCACTAAACATTATTTAAATCAACAGGAAAATAGCCCAAAAGAGTTCTGGAAGGGCAAGGTTTATAGGAGGAGTCATTTCTCAAAGCTTCATGGTACAAGGGTGTATATGCCTGAGCACTCAACTCTAGACAAAAAGCATGCCCACTGTCATAAACAACCATGTTTAAAACCCATTCAGTTTTTAAGCATATTGAATTGTTCAAATAATATGAAATGTACTCATGTACAAAACTATTTTTGCTACTATTTTTGCTTTGTGCAATTTATCAAATCTGTGTTGATACTGTCCTTCCCAACAAAAGCATTAACAAGTTCATCTCTTGACTTTGCAATGATGCCAATGATTATAGTGAAGTTGCAATGTTAAGTATTTGCAATAGCTTGAAACAAAGTTGAGACAAAGAAAATCCATGGACAATTTTACATCATACTCAAAACTGAACACGGTCAAAACTTCCATTACTGATTTATTCAATTATATCGACGCAGAACTTATATCGACAGAGAAACTGGACAAGTTAAAAGAATGTATTACAGCTATTTGTTAGGAGCTAAAAGCTGGCTTTAGTGAGGCAACTTCAAAACACATATTTAGTTGAACAGTGTGAGCTGAACACAAAGCTTAAACTTCATAGTAATGGCCTTCAATTAGACCACTACCTCTGCCCTATGATGCAGCTTCACCATACACAAGTAAACAGGCATATTATTTTTAAAACTTACCAGATACCAAAGTGCAAAATGGAAATTTAAACAGTGCTATAAATACAGCATCTGCAGAGGGAACAAGCGACCGCTTAGATCAATGATCTTCCTTCCAACGGCTGCTACCTGACCTGCTGAATATTCCTAGCATTTTGCTTTTGTTGTCTCCATCCAAATACTTACAATTCCCCTAAAATATTAGCTTTGGATCTGACTGTTTAATGCTTTAATTCTTAGACTGCACTGATTAATTGCTATTTTCTTTCCAGTTTAACAATTAATTCTGCTTATGTTTAAGTAATTTTCATATGCATAAAAGTATTTTAATATGCGTCTTGTGGCTAAACACATAATTCTGGAAAGCTCTGCAAGCTTCTTTGTTCTGCACTATTTGAATAACTGCTTTCTCATTGGTTAACTTGGCACTGCAGTATTTGAATATCTTTCTAATTGGTTAATTCTTATCCAAATTGAATGACATTTTTCCCCCATTTCTGTGGTGTAAAAAAAGTTGTTCTAAGTTTGGCACCGTCTTAGTTCCTTTCTTTCTCTTTGCTAAGTAGTCCTCTTATTGCTTGTTCAATTGTTGATAGAACAAAGCAAAATTGATCGTGAAGCAGCAAGTTTTGTGCCTCTTTCCTGACTTGCAAAAGAATCTAGGATTAAAACAACAGAATCCAACAATTTAGTCAAATTCTCACAAAATTATATTCAAGTTTGTATTTAAAATTATTTGATATTTCACCACAGTGTAGGAACATACAATTAATTGATGACTATACCAATGAATCATTCTTCAAGTGTCAGTGATTACTAGGAGATATTTAGATTAATTATCCTTTCTAGGTTCCTAAGGTGGTCATAGGGTGGTAGTGGAAATAAGCTTCCACTACTTATACTGTGCTCCAAACGGTGTGCAACTCTAACGGCTTCTGACAACCAAGTCCAACTCTTGGCCTTCACATGTGGCTTAGCTACTAGGCCTAGTGGAACTGTTTCTATTGACAGGAGAATGGGCAATGGACCACTGGCCCCTCAAAACCTGTTACTTAAGACTTGTAGGGCTTGTCAGCCTTGGATGACAGCCAACCTAGGAGAAGAAAATCTCTGATTTTAAACCTTGCGGCCATACCCACTCATAGGAAAGGCTTCAGGAGTAAACCCTGAGGAAGAAATCTGGAGCCGGGGTCCCTAAAACAGTTTGATGTTGTTCACAACTCAACTTCAATCTGGCAACCTCTGCAACATCGGTGCCAAGCTATATCGGCACTTGCCTTCCCGATCAAGATCAGTGACGTGGAGAGGGGGAACTCACTGCATGGGCAACAGCTAGTTCTTCAAATCTTCCGACCCAGGCTTATGTCCTGGAAAGGACACAGTCCAGAGGTACAAACCCATGATCCCCTGGGATCAATGGCTGCCAACTAGCATCCTTTCTACGGAACACCACCACCAACAAACAAATGTTGCTCTCCAAGTAAAGGGTGACAGCACAGACCTAGGATTCAACCTCAGGCTGTCAACTTCATTTTAAATGGGTTGTCTGGTGATATCTTTCTCCTCAAAATAAAAACAATTAATTCCTTTGACTAACAATGCAATTTTTTTTCCCTTGAACGAGTCAAAATCCAAATTTAATTAAGATGAAATCAACTAAGACTCCTTTTATTTTTGGGGTCCTAATCGCACCCTCAACATGTGATCTTCAAGATGTTTTCCCTCAGGCCAATCACATCCACACCTTTCTACTCTCCAGCTCCAAACACAGTGTCATGTAATGTTTTCTCCACTCTGTAGTAAGTTTCATCTGCACCATGCTTGCCCATTCCATAAGACTGTTCATATCTTGTTGCAATAACTACCTTGTTCAGCGTTCACTATACTGTGATGCCCCAAGTGGTATAGCACTCGCTAACTGCTACATTACCTGTTTTGATATTTGGGTGCCATGGTAATGTGTAACATTTTAGTAACATTTCCTTGTGGAAGATAATTCCAGCAGTTAAACAAACCCCTTTTCAACTGTCAGCTGAGCCTCAAGTTACCCACAAAGAATTGCTGATTCTCAACAGCACCTTAGTGTAAGTTTACAACAGTTTCCCCATCAATCATCCAAATGAGCTTACCACGTTAATATCGGTATCACTCAATGCAATATCTTTGCTTAGTTTAATTCTGTTTAGGTCAACTACAACTTCACATTTCTGGAAAACTTGCAACGAATCAGACCATCTGTCCTCCAGGAAAACTGTTTGACTTGTGGAGCTCCTCCACTATCTTATATATGGCACTGAACATCCCAGTTGTGTTTTACCATTGGGAATTTCCTTTTGACCAAAAGGAAAGGTCCTCAGAAGGGTTTAAATTTCCATTGGCTTCTCACTGTAATATTATGCACCCTGAGTGAGGCGCACTCACAGCTTTCTGACGTGTCATGCTATATTTACAGATTCAATAAATCCTAGAATTAACCTTTTGTTTATTATTGAAGAAATTCAGTTATCTAACTTGGGACAACTAGAAACTCAACTAGAAATGGCAACTTTTCGAACTGTTATCTCTTTAAAAATGACCAATTTTCACAAAATAACCAGAATTCAAACTTAGAAAAGAATCAACTTCTAGAGACTGAGATACCAAGAGATCTTGTTAGCATTTTATACACACGATAGTTAGTATGATTTCAAAAACCAAGCAGTTCATTCTGCTCCATTAGTAAATAACCGAATGGATGGCAAGGAAGTACTTCATTTACCAGGTGAACAGGATCAAGGTTCATTCTAACTAACAGTGAAGGATCTCTAGAGGAAAGCTGAATATAATTTCATGGGATCTCTGATACCCCTTGTATTACTCAGGAACTGGAAACTGGAACATGATGGAAGCCTGGTTTGATAAAGCACTTTCAATGTTGAACTGATACACGCATTTTGGCAGCTTGTAGTTGTTTCAGAAGCCTACACCAAAAAATGATACTTAGTGGACACCACACAACTGCTTTAGAGTATCATTTTGTGACACCTCCAATAATATCCTCCCCCAAACTTTCCTACTGGGGATCAACATTTCAAATTTTCTAACGATCCAATTCTCAACCACTTCATCTGACAACCACAAGCTTCTTTTTAAAACTGTCCTATCTCTTGCTAAAATATCCTAAGCTGCCATCTAATGTTTCTAGACCCATATCTGACTTGCATTGTCAATTTTAAATTTGCTTTCCCTACTGCCTATTCAGTTGGAGTTCTCCAAATTTAATTTACTGTCAGAAATAAACTCAGTAGCCACTTAATTAGTATTAACTGTATAACTGCTCATTAATCAATATATCTAATCAGCCAATCATATGGCACCAACTCAAAGCATTAAAGCATGCAGACATGGTCAAGAGGTTCAGTGTTGTTCAGACCAAACATCAGAATAGGGAATAAATGTGATCAAATGACTTTGGCTGTGGAATGATTGTTGGTGCCAGACAGGGTGATGCGAGTGTCTCAGAAACTACTGATCATCTGTGATTTTCACACACAACAATCACTAGAGCAGGGGTTCCCAACTTTTATGCCATGGACCAACACTATTAAGCAAAAGATCCATGGACCCCAAGTTGGGAACGCCTGCACTGGAGTTTACATAGAATGGTGCAAAAATAAAAACAAGATCTTGTGAGTTGCAGCTCCACAGCCGAAAACGTCTTTTAACAAGAGGTCAGAGGCGATTGTCCAGATTAATTCAAGCTGACAGGAAGGCGACAATAACTCAATTAATCATACTTTACAACAGTGGTGTGCAGAAGAGCATCTCTGAATGCAGAGCATGTCAAACCCTGAAGTGGATCTGTTACAGCAGAAGGCCACAGCAAGTTCCACTTCTGTTTAATTATTCACGGAGTGCTTATTTACAGTAAAGGACATTGACAGGAGGGTAGATCGCTACTCTTACAATTCCTCCCCTCTAGTCCTCTACCACTTCCTTCCACAATGCTCCTGATGAACCTCTTTATAACCAAACTTTCAAGACTCTGAACTAATTCCTTGCTGATTAGAGCAATTTTTTTTTGTTTAATAAGCTCTTGTGAAGGGTCCCATGATGTTTATTCTTCAAAAGCATCATACAAATTAAAGTTCTGTTGGGACTGACTGCTAGCATTCAGCAAACACTTAGTTATTCAATGCACAATAAATATAAGCAAGCCCTTGCACGCCAACAATTACAACTCCTTAAAAATGATTACAAAGCTCCTACAGAACCAAGATATCATTTCAGTTGATTCTGCACAGGAAGTCACTCAGTAAAGTTGTTCATATAATGTGTATTAAGGTACAAGGATCTGTTTAAATGCGGGCCTGAAATTTGCCCATGATTACAAAACTCAGATTTGCACAAAGCATGTTTGTACAAGAGAAACTAAGATTGTTATAATCCACAACATAAATGATCTGAACAGATTTCACAGCGAACCATAAACAAGAGTAAAATTGTCTTTGCCAGTCCATAGCTGGAATGTTAGTGGGAGACCTGTAACAGGCCTCTGTCTTAGGACAACACAACCTTGTTCAGCTCCTGCTGTTAATGTGTACATGTCTGCTGAAGCAAGGCTCAGTGAATTTGGTTGTGCAGGTCAAGCAGTCATGGTTCACCTGGTATGGAACCACACATCTCAACACTGTTCCTGGCTTGGCCAATGTAGACTGCCATTCCTAATGGCCCCAGTGAGTAGTAGTTAACAGTCAAGCACACATTGCCAAAGCAATGTCCCCTTCCCTAAAAAGCTTGTGAAAATAACCCTTTACAACAATCAATCAGTTCTATGGTCACCATATCTGCCTTAATTCCAGTTATGTACATGATGGATTAAACATTTTTCAAGGAAAATAAAGGGATTTGAATTAATCAATAATCCAAATTCATGGAGAAAGTGTCACCCTTTGCAATTCTCTTCCATTCCTATTTGGAATGTGGATAAATGTGCGGTTATCCACTTTGGTTGCAAGAACAGAAAAACAGATTATCTGAACGGTGGCCGATTAGGAAAAGGGGAGGTGCAACGAGACCTGGGTGTCATTGTATACCAGTCATTGAAGGTGGGCATGCAGGTACAGCAGGTGGTGAAAAAGGCAAATGGTATGTTGGTAATCATAGCAAAAGGATTTGAGTACAGGCTTAGGGAGGTTCTACTGCATTTGTACAAGGCCTTGGTGAGACCGCACCTAGAATATTGTGTGCAGTTTTGGTCCCCTAATCTGAGGAAAGACATTCTTGCCATAGAGGGAGTACAAAGAAGATTCACCAGTTGATTCCTGGGATGGCAGGACTTTCATATGAAGAAAGACTAGATTGACTAGGCTTATACTCACTGGAATTTACAAGACTGAGGGGGGATCTTATTGAAATGTATAAAATTCTAAAGGGATTGGACAGGCTAGATGCAGGAAGATTGTTTCCGATGTTGGGGAAGTCCAGAACGAGGAGTCACAGTTTAAGGATAAAGGGGAAGCCTTTTAGGACCGAGAGGAGGAAAAACTTCTTCACACAGAGAGTGGTGAATCTGTGGAATTCTCTGCCACAGGAAACAGTTGAGGCTGGTTCACTGGCTATATTTAAGAGGAAGTTAGATATGGCCCTTGTGGCTAAAGGGATCAGGGGCTATGGAGAGAAAGCAGGTACAGGGTTCTGAGTTGGATGATCAGCCATGATCATACTGAATGGCGGTGCAGGCTCGAAGGGCCGAATGGCCGACTCCTGCACCTATTTTCTATGTTTCTATGAAAGGATGGAGAAGGATTTAACAGTTCTTTGCCAGTCCAAATCAGCAAATCCTTGAGCTTCATTCACATTCTACATTCTGAGAATGCAAAAATGTACTTGTTTAACATCCAATCAATTTGCAGAGTAACTGTTCCAAGCCTTTCTTTTGAAACAAAGGGTATTAAAAACTAGCAGGCAAGATACATCACTTTCAAATCCCTTCTCAGCTATTCGATAGATTAGAGTTGTAAATCTAAACTAAACTGGAGAGCACGCACAATAACCTGTACATCTGTTGAAAGAATAGATTCTGTAACATAACAGGTTTGAGTACAAATTCAACCACAGAACTAAAGTACACAGTCTCATGGACATTAAAAAGGAATACATCAAGGAGGACAGATTCTGTATCTGTACATAGTGAAACAAACCTGATCTGATCCAAGACTCAGCAAGGATTTGTAACGGGTAGATCAAAGGATTTTTTTTTATACATCGTTTACACAAATGTTCTTTTCGCACATTGGTTATCTTAGTGGTGTGGTGATTTTCATGGATCCTATTGTGTTTGTTTTGCGATTGACTGCAAGCAGCTGAATCTCAAGCATGTATATAGTATACATACTTTAAATGTACTTTGACTTGAATATTTACATGAATTTTCCAAAGGTTCCTGAAAAGGTCCCATGCAAGAGACACTGCCAGGGGCAGGTGATCAATTTGGAAAGAAGTCAGTGCAGCTGCACAGCAGGACCTGGAAGAATTATTGGTATTTCTATATTGATCAAGGATTTAGAAAAAGTAGCAGCATGCTGTGAGTTCTTGAGACATGCAATTAGTAATACACAGAAGCGAAGTTATAAATTAATAGTAATGAAGAGGGTAAAAAAATTGGAGCATTACGAGTCTGACTGAGGGAAAAGCTGATGTTAAAAGCAGAGGAGCTTTGAATTAGGCCAGTTAGAAATGACAATTCATAATATATTCTTCATTCTGTAGGAACATTGTCTCATTTTTTTAACTGCATTGCATTTGTGGTTTCTAAATGACAATAAACAATCTGAATCTATAACCCAACTCCCCCAAACTGAAAGCCAGGCACTCTTCTGACTACACAACCAAGATGGGTAGCTATTAAGACACTGAATAAGCCTGCTATAATTGAATAGCAGAAGAATGGTCCTTTTCCTATCCAGAATCATTTCATATCAATCATTTTCCCCATTCTCAATAATTGTCAAAGCAATTTTTCAAAATTTATTGGAAATAAAGCAGTGAGTTTATGTGAAGACAACAGGAAAAACCTGGCCCTACATTTCAGATAGTAGCAGGTAAATGTGGAACAGGGTTTGTGGAACTCTGCCACGAGCAGTGGTGGAGGCTGACATATTTGCGACATTCAAGAGACTTGGAAAGGCACACAGATGAAAGAAAAAAACGGAGGGCTGTGTAAAACGGTCAACACAGCATCTTGGGCCAAACTGCCTCTATTGTGCAGTACTATTCTAAACAGGGTGGCTCTTTGTCTTAAATTTAACTTTCTAAAACTGAATCATATTCTCCATGATCCCAAGTGACATACAATCTGGCCTCATTCAGGTTTGGCTAAGATCCTCACTCGAAGTCCTTCAGTATCAAGTACTGCTTAAAATCCAAACAATTTTGATAAAAGGTTGATAACAATCATAAAACACTAAATTAGGAATTTCTTACTTAAAAAGTGCAACTTGATGTTGTTGCCCTGAAATTAAGGAAGGTAGCAATTTTCATTAACATGGAATGTCAACTCTTTCTCCATAGATGCTGCTTGATCTGCTGAGGATCTCTAGTATTTTAATTCCAGAATCTGCAGTATTTTCTTACGCTAAAATTACCTGGTTGCTAATCCTGGTGCCTGCATTAAGGAGACAAGGCAGTTGAAGAAGCATCCCTGATATTTAAATAATAACTTGCTAGGTGAACTTGATCAAAACAACTCAATAACAAATATGTTTAAAGCAGAATATTTTCTGGCTCAACAATTCATTCAACCTCCTCTTTGCAGATCTCTATATACGTAAGACAGAAGAGCATGACCATTCAGCCCATCGAATCTGCTCTGCCATTCCATCATACTGATTTATGTTCTCTGTCAACCCATCAAATGTTCCTCATATGTTCTTCTTTCATTCCTGGTATCATTCTCATGAACCTTCTTTGGACCCATTCCAACACCACCACATCCTTCCTAAGGGGCCGAAAATTGCTCCAAGTGCTGTCTGACCAATGTCCTATAAAATCTCAGCATTACACCCTTGCTTTTATATCCTAGTTTTTGAAATGAATTAACAGAGCATTTTTATTCAACATGCAAGAGTTAACTGCTCTCAACACCCATTCAAGCCTCCCATGCTAAAATCAAGTTATACCATCAGAAAGCAAGTTTATTTAATCCACAGTGAACTGTAACAAAGACTGACTGATGAACTGTCCAAAACTGAAGCACAGGCCCTTCTCTTTGTTCAAAAAAGCCCTACACACCCTTTCCTTTGAAAATACAGTTCTGCTGGAAGTCACATGGATATCCACTTCCTTATTCAGAAAATAACAAAAAAATCAACTAAACTCAGGATAGAACAGCTCCTGTTTCTTCAAACTACTCTGCCAAGGGTCCCTGCTAAATTCGAGACCAACATCCTGGCTCTACTGAACTAATCTCACATCACATCTTCATATGCAATCTGAGAGAAATTCATTGTGAAGAACAAGCATTTGATTTCTGGAAACCTCTCGCTCATCAAAAAAAATACAGAAGAGGAAGTGAGTCAGAAAAGTGAAATAATTGCTCCCTCATCTGACAGCATTTCAATCTCTGTAAGATGCAGCCTATCCACTCTTCCCAAATGTAATCAATTATAGTTACAAGTCATTCATGCCTTCATCAATTATTAATTTATGTTTAAAAGCATTACAATGAAAAAGGAAAAGGTCAGACACAGCTCTGGTTGTCAGCATTGTTACAGCTAATTACCCATTCATCATTTTGGCCATACCACGATGAGAGTCACATTGGCGCAAAAATAAGTTTTATTCCAATGTCAAGAGTACTTGATTCACATCTTGTGCAGTATTTTATTTATAACACAAAAGATTCTGCAAATGTTGGAAATGCAGACTAACATACACAAAATGCTGGAGAGGAATAAAGAGTCGATTTTTCAGGCTGAGTCTATTTAAAATATCAGCAGGATTTTTTGGTTAACTGACAGAAAAATTAGCAGTCCTGCCGAAGAGTTTTGCCCCGAAACATCGACTGTACTCTTTTCCATAGATGCTGCCGGATCTGCTGAGTTCATCAGCATTGTGTGTTGCTCCAATTTCCAACATCTGCAGATTTTCTCTTATATACTATGCCTTTGACTGGAAGAGCTCACATTTAAAATGCTTACACACAGAAATCATGCAGATGCTGGAGATCCAGAATAAAATATATGAAGTACTAGAGGAACTCAGGTCAGACAGCATCTATGGAAAAGAATAAACAGTTGACATTTCAGGCCACGATCCTTAATCAGGAATGGAAAGGAAGGCGAGTTAGCTCGGTGGAAGGTAGGTGGTTGGGGGAGGTGGCAAGACAGGAGGAGGTCATGAAGTGAGAACCTGGGAGCTGAGAAATAGAAAATGCTAGGGCTGAGAAGGAATCTGGTAGGAGAGGAGAATGGATCATTGGTAAAAGGAGGGGCACCAGAGGAAAGTGATAGGCAAGTGAGGAAAGGGGGATGGGCAAAAATTAACTGATGTTAGAGAAATTAATCTTCATGCCACCTGGTTGGAGCCAACTAAAGAGGTATTGTTACTCCAACCCGAGAGTGGCCTCATCATGGCATGAAAATTAAAATGCTTGGCCACAGGGAAATTCTGCTTGATGCAGATAGATCAAAGGTGCTTGACAAAGCATTCCCCCAATTTACATCTGGTCTCACCAATATAGAGGCTGCATTGCAAGCACCAGAGAAAGTAGATGACACACTTGCATTTGCAGATGAAGTGTTACATCACCTAAAAGGAGTGTCTGGGGCCCTGAATGGAGGTAGTTGCAACATTTCTTCCACTTGCAGGGAAAAGCGCCAGGAGGGAGAATAGTGGGGAGAGACAAATGGGCAAAGAAATCACACAGAGAGTGATCACTGCAGAAAGTGGACAGTGGGGGCAGATAAAGAGGTGTTTGACAGTAGGATATCATTGAATATGGTGAAGTTACAGAGAATGATGTGCTGGACCCCAAGGCTCATGGAGTAGTTTGCAAAGACAAGAAACTCTATCCCTGTTAAAGCAGCAGGAAGATGGAGTGAGAGAGGGCTGATGCCCAGGAAATGGAGGATACAGGTGAAGGCAGCATTGATGGTGGAAGAAGGGAAAGCCTGTTCTTTGAAGGAGAATGACATCTTTGAAGTAACAGATACTCTTGAGATTTTGATCATGAGGTAAAAAGGTAGAATGTCAGATCAGCCATCATCTAGAGAAAAGGCAGCATCAGTACAAGACAGTGAATAGAGCTAACCTGCATCAATCTTCCCTGAAATCACTGTTCTCCACTGACTTTAGACAAGCTGTTAAGAAGAAATACAAAAACTATAAATGTCATTTCTGAGTTCTGACTCCAATTGGCACCATCTAGATGTGGACCACATTAAAAGGACTTCATACGGGTTTTATAAAATTAAAATTGTATCAAAAAACCAGTTTAATTTAAATGCCCCCATTGCCCAAATCATGTCCTCCCATTCTTTCTCCAACTCTTCCAGCCACATAACTTGCCAAGATCTTCACACGCTTCCAATTCTGGGGATTTTCATATCCAGCTCTTCAGTAAGTGCACCTTAATGCCAAAGCACAACAGCTCCTCAAAGCTCCTCTACCTCTTTCTTTCAAGATGCTCCTTAAAATCTCTCCTTTTTATATAAACTTCAAGCAATCTGCCCAAATTCACTATCTACAGATCAATATCCAATTCTGCACAATGCTCCTGGAAAATTATTCAACTACATTGTTTTTTTACTACATTGAAGCCATGATGTGAAAAGCAAGTTGGTATTCCTGGGTTGTGGCATTTATAGCACTGACTACAGAGACTAAGGTTTTGACCACAAAGAGTGCCAGAGTTGATCCTGAAAGGATAAATGTTTCCTGATGAACCAAAGGAGCACTATTACCATAATACTATAACTGATCCATGGAAACACACCATCAGCTCTAGAAAGCAATTAGGATGTTCAAGAAAGCTGCCCGCTTCCCCAACATTGATTCAAGAAAACAGATACCAATACTGTATCTAACCTGGCCACATCATAGAGGTCATTACATTGGAAATCAATGGCAATAGTGTCCTTTACTTTTCCACAGTAATTTAGTTCTGCACTTCTCCCAATAACAGACAATATTTTGGAAATCTAATTCACCGAACAGAAAGAGGGTTCAATCTTTTAAATTACTTAATTCAACATGGATTTTACTTGCAAGACAGAACACAGTACCCACTCTTAATTGTCCCTTGAACAGAATACTTTATTTGATCGAGTTATGGATAATTAGCAGAGAACTGCATTAATTTTTTTTGTAACTGTTTCTCTGCAATCACAACAATATGTGCTTTTTATGCTGTGTGCCATGGGTAATGAGTGCTGCACCTTGGCCCCGGGGGAACGGTATTTCATTTGGCTATATTCGCATATGGTTAATTAATAATTAAACTTGAAATTTGAAGTTAGTCTGTGTAACAATAGCAAAACTTTTTCAGATGCAAGTGCCTTACACTGGAATGCTTCATGTATACTGATCCCTTTTTGTGGGAACAAGTTTTATTTTTACCCCCATTTCAAAAACTTCTCTCAGCAACCCATGAAGCAACCCATTCAATTGCTCATGGAGATAAGACCCTATTATCCCCAACAGCCTACATCCTAATTCAGCCACCACTAGGTTTTTACTTGATTATTCTAACTACAATACTCATCAGTTTAATTGTAGCCACACAATACAAATACACTTTCCTGTGAACAACCATTGTACATACATGTTTTCAGGCCAGGAACTTAAATGAATCTCGTACCTTAGAACTCTGTAGTAGTATTGCAACAATGACAATGAGAAAACCAGAAACAAGAGTACGGTTCTGATTTTTCCTTTATAGATTGCTTCCATTGCTGGAAAGATGGCCAGTTTGTGTCCGGGCGACAGGAATTAAGCTCACTTTCAATCACTGAATCCAACTCCAGCAGGATCACTCCTACAACATCCGCACCCCCTTTCCAATATCTCCATCAAACCTCTATTGAGAGTAATTGAACAATATAGTCATAAATGCTAACAAGATACAATTGTAGTACATTCTCAGCCAAAGAGAATTGCATTTCACAGTTAAGAGTTGGAAAGGACTGTTTCTTCCCACTTCCTTCAACTGGAATGTTGCCACAACTACTAACTTTGAAAGGACAATATTCAAATTACACCACAGTGGAAACTTGGCCCAATGAGTTAAGCTGCTTTGAACCAAGGCTTTACTCAGAAAGAGGGTCAGCTAAAACATAAACTTTAAATAAAAATATTGCATATCCTGTAAATGAGAAACCGCTGGAAAGACTTTGCCAACAGTGGTAGAAATGGAATCAGTTAACACCACAGTTTAATGATAATATACAACAAAATCTAGATGCAGCAAAAGTTCATACCTTAAGATATGAAGCAATGTAAATACTGTCAAAAGGAAGTTGATAGAATAAATGCCTTCAAGCACTTTTACTCTTGACCTAGAGCAGGGGTTCCCAACCTGGGGTCCTTGGACCTCTTGCTTAATGATATTGGCCCATGGCATAAATAAAGTTGGGAACCCATGATCTAGAGTTACTGCAGTACAGGCCATTCGGTCCATCAAGTCCATACCAATTCTTTGTACATCAAACTATTCAGTCCAATTTCCATTGTCTATTCAATTCTCCCTGCACAGATCTCCTGATTATTTCCACCACTCTGACTTCTGAGGATATGGACATGTGAAAGTCACCGTTCCATTATACTCATTACACATTTCCAATAGTGTCAGTTAAACATTATGAAACTATTTACTCCAAATCCAAGTGATTAATATCTCTCAAGTACGGATCCCAGTAAAACTTCTTGAATTACCTTTGCAGATCATCTTCTGTAAGCTGAAGAATCATCCACATTTTAATGGCTGGCTCAGACTCATTTAGTTTTGCCTGTCAATCTGTGATTCTGTCTCTACCCAAAACTTTGAATGTAGATTCATTTCATAGATGTGGTCCGGCCTGCTGAGTTCCTCCAGCATTTTGTGTTGTTCTGGATTTCCAGCATCTGCAGAATCTCTTGTGATTACCATTCTAATTTACACACAAATTCATTTTCAGTTCAAAAGTGGCATCCTTCCAATCAAGTACTTCTCCAGAATACTGGGCCTTTTACATCATAAATCAAAACCTTATGATACAATGACTGTTTCTCAGAGCCAGGTTCCAAAAATCCATTTTCTTTTTGACTGGAAACAAAGTTTCATCAGAAATCTTTCCCACCACCACATCAACCCCTTATACCAGGGGTGGGGTCCAGGGACACCGTGTTAAATGGCATTTGTCCATGGCATAAAAAGGTTGGAAACACCTGCCTTACACTAATGCTACCCCTTTCCATACAACCAAAAATGACATTTGTCAGAATCAACAGTTAAAAACTATCGTTGAAAGGGTAATATTTAAAAGTATTTCATGAGCATTACAGAGTTCAACTTTTGACCAGAGCTCATGCCAATTCTGAGTATGACAACCTCATCTCCAACTTCAGCCCTAAGAATTTTCTTGCCAAGTACCATTTAAATTCCCTGTTTAATCACAGCACAAATCTGCTTCCACCACCCTTTCAGGTAGATTACTGCTTTTTGCTTGTGCAAATGGTGGCTCCCACCTAACCTGCAATATTTTTACTTAAAAAAAGTGACACGCTGCAGGCATATAAAGCTTTGGTTAGGCCTCATTGGGAGTATGCTGTGCAGATTCGCTCACCACATTACAGGAAAGCTTTGAGAGGTTCAGCAGAATGTTGCCTCAATTAGAGAGTTATGAGTGGTTGGACAAACATGGACTGTCTTCTCCGAAGTGACAGAGGCTGAAAGGTGAACTGATGGAACTATGTTACATTATTGCTGACATCAACAGGATACATGGTAACCTTCTCACCCATCCTCTTCATCAAGTGCAAAAATGTCAAACGTCAGAGGGCATAGTTTTGAAGAGTACAAAAGTTACAAAAATTACTCAGCTTTTTTTCATTACACAGAGGGTGGTAGGTCCATGGAATGCACTGCCAAGTGGTAAGAGAATAGCAATGTTTAAAAGACATATAGACAAGCACAAAGAGGCAGGGAGTAGAAAGATTACAGAGCACATACAAACAGATGAGATTTTGACTGACAGCAGGCTGGCACAGATCATCATGGACAGGTCTGCTCCTGCTCCATGTTCTAGTCTGCAGCCATAGGCAGGATGTACAAAAATGAAGTTTCCAATGGTGACTTTTTCACCTCCTCCTGCACCTCCCTACACCTGGAGGAAGAAACCTCCCATGACCTAGATTTAAAGCCAACACAATAAATTGTTTAATTTGCCAAGCAAAGAGCGAGCCATCTGAATGCCAGACACTTACGTTCCTCAAGGCCCAACCATCTTCAGATTCTTCTTACATCACCTGTACTCATCAGGTCAGAGACAGAAATGGACATAACTGTAGTACCCAGCTAGCACTACAATCCATCAAAAGAGAAAGCCCATGTCTGTTTGCATCACAACCAACTATTGGCTGCAGTAGCCAGAATAATGGCAAGTATCATGCACATGACAGGCTGACTGACTCCAATAAAATTTAGCTATCTATGCTTGGATTTCACTACTACCCATCACTGACATCCAAAATAGCTGCCAACAATCAGCAACATAATTGGATAAGTTCTATAAATTCCATACAGCTAGGACAGATCAAAGAACGGGCAATCCGTAGTGAGTGCTTACATACACAATCTCAAAGTAGGGCACAAATCTAATGGGAAATACCCCACACCTTGATAAGCACAGCTTCATTGTAAGTATAAAATGAAATTAGCTTTTCGTTACTACGACCAACATAGATCAAGGATTATGCCAGCATGTGTCATCACATTTCTGGCGCCAGCATACCATGCCCACAACTAAAACCCTAAACTCTAACCGTATGTCTTTGGAATGTGCAAAGAAATCAGAGCACCAACATTCCAAGTAAATTCTATTATTCAAGTACATATATTGTATGTCAGCACATGCAACACTGAAATTTATTTTTTTGTGGGCATATTCAACAAGTCTATAGAATAATTGCTGTAACAAAAATCGATGAAATATGTTGTGGGAACATTTCAGTGATGGGCTGAGTGAAGTTATCCCCTTTGATTCAAGAGCCTGATGGTTGGGTGATGATAACTGTTCCCAAACCTGGTGGTTAGGACCTGAGGCTCCTATACCTTGCTCCTGTTGGCAGCAGCAAGAAGAGAGGATGGCCTGTGCAGTGTGGTCCCTGCTGATGGATGTTGCTTTCCAGAAAGCGGCCAGAATTGAACCTCAATCACTCATTCAAAAACGTAATGCTTTCTAGAACTTTGACCATCTCCCGACCTATAGAACTGAACATTTATCATTCCTGCCAGCATAATATACTGACTAATACACACAAAATGCTGGAGGAACCCAGTTCAGGCAGCATCTATAGAAGTGAATAAACAGTCAATGTTTCGGGCTGAGACCATTTGTCAGTACTGGATGTGCAGCACCAACTCTAAAAAGCTTCATTAACCACACAAGAGAAACACAAAAGAACAATGGCAGCCATTCCTTGCTCAGACACAATCATTACATCAACAAATAGCATAGCAGTTAGGACAAGGCTTTGCAACACCAGTGAAGCTAACGGGTTTCAATCCTGGCCGCCGTCTACAAGGAGTTTGGACTTCAGTGCTCTGATTTCCTCCCATATTCCAAAGACGTATGGTTAGGGTTAGGATTAGAGACTTCTGGGCATGCTGTGTTGGCACCAGAAATGTGACTGCCAGAACACAATCCTCGAACTGTGTTGGTCATGGAGACAAAACACATTTTACTGTATATTTTGATGTGACAAATAAAGATAAACTTTAAAAAATCTTTTCACCAATGTCACCAAGTCAAAAGCCTGGCAAATTAGAGATCCCAGCAGGTCATTGCATAACAGATATAGACTATACAGTCTCCCATGTCAGCTTCATCTTTCAGGAATGATCACAGCTGAAGCATTCCCTTAATACCATTCCCTATATTAATCCTAAGGCCTAAAATCCCTTTATCTCTACAAATATATTGTTGAGTAACAAGCATCACTCGGCCCAGGATTCCCACATCTCAGTGATGCTGGGATGCAGTGCCCACATTTGGGTGCTGACTTCATTTTCTAAACAGTTAGGTTTTAAGTACAGCACTGAGCCAGGAAAGCAAGATACAGATAGCATCAAAGTGCTTCAAACTGCTTTACCGCAGCTTATCGTTCTGACCTAACAGCCCCAGAAGCAACTGAGAAGTGAAACTGCACAAAATGGGAGTAACAATAGGTGTTGAAATAAACTTTATTCAATTACTGCTCCAATAAAGCTAAAAAAAAATGTAACAGGAGAGAGGAAAGTAGGAAAAAGAGTTATGAAGTGGATGTACACTATCCTCAGATTGTTAGAACATCTGTCAAAGATGGGTAGAAATGTTTCCTAAGCCAAAAGATGATCATCTTCAATCCACTGAAAACCTACTTCCTAACTACTAGCTTCATCCTTTTCCACTGGAAGCAACTGAGTAAGTTTACCTGCATGTAATCTCTATATTTTCAATACAGGTTGAGTACCCCTTATCTGCAATTCCGAATTCCAGATTTTACTTGAGCACTGATACGTTATAGATGGAAAATTCCACAAGACACTGGGAAAGTTCCTAAACAACGTGCGCACCATTGATGCTTCAGAGGAGTGATCTCACATATGTAATGAGCAGAAGTTAATGTGGAAAAACTGGAAAAAGCAAAAACTGAAATTCTCAATCATGTATTGACAGAGTCAGACGGGACATATATTACTTAACAAGATGCCGATGATGAAACAAGCAAAGGTCGACCACAATGAACTGAAAATTGAAGGTAATTGTGAATATTCAACAAATTGGTTACAGAAATTTGTAAAAATATACAGCATTAAGTTTTTAAAGCATCTGCTGACCATGAAAATCTAGTACCAGAACAAGTCTATGATGCAGATTGTTTTTATACATTTCATTTTGGCATTAAATTTTTAAAGCATCACTGATGAAAATCTAATACCAGAACAAATGTACAATGCTGACTGTTTTTATACCTTACATAAAACCTAAAAAAACTAGACTACAAACACATTGTACTATAACATTTTAATCATAACATGGCATTGCAGGAGGAAACTGAAAGCCTGCCGTTGTTTGTTGTTGTCCAAACAGCTGATTCAGGTATTCTGCCAATGCTGCTGTACTGCTTTTGTTACCTTGTACTTTCCTTGATTAACGGCATGTAATCACTTCTACTGTTAAGTACATGTGTGATGAAGTGAAAGACAGTATTGGAAATGATGGCAATCCCAAACTATCTCATTATACATTCCAATCTCTGAAACATTGCCAGCTCCAAGCATTTTGGATAAGAGGTACTCGACCTGTATTATGACATTTCACCCCTATTCAGGTATTGCCAAAACTCATATCCAAGTCCTTTGCCTCCAGATTTTGACTCTTCCAACCTCCCCTGTTTTACTCTGGAAATTCAGTCACTGCTGTTCTCCACCCACTGACCCCCCCCCCAGGTTCTTTGTGCCCTGCACTCATCATTCCAAATCTTTGCACAGCCCAGCCTCCACCTCCCCATCACATACTTGAGCCTCTCCATTCGATAACAACCACAATCTTATTCTGGCCTCTTGGCCACCAATAGTTTTAATTGCTCCATCACTGACCTAAATTTGGGAACTTTCTGCCCAAACATTTGGCACCAGTTCCTCCTTTAACGAACTTCACACAACCCCTCTCATCAAGCTTCTGGACATTCATTTAACAGCTTTCCTGTGGTGATACCATACAATGGAGTTTACTCTTTTTTAAAAAAAACTGCATGTGATAATTGCTTTATGTTGTGCTTGCTTGCCTATAATTACTGATGAGACCAGAGACAGGAGAGAGAACAAATTCAGAACTCAAAATAAAGCTTTATTCAGTAAAACCATTCCACTTTAGAACCTCAAATCTTAGCAGTACATCCATGACAATTTAAATGGTTTACTCAAGAACATTTCAGATGTTGATAGGAACAATGAACCACCAGTACATAGAACTTGACATGACACCAAACCACAGAAAGAAATTATCATGGAGATTATCAACAACAAGATTAGAGGAAGTTAAACAAAATTCGGGGGAGGGAGAGAAGACTACAAGACCATAAAATTTAGGAGAATTGGGCCATTTAGCCTATTGAATCTGCTCCACGATCCCATCATAGCTGATTTATTTTCCCTCAACTCCATTCTCCTGCTTCCTCCTAACACCCCTAATAATCAAGGACCAATCAACTTCCACACTTCCCCTTTCAATATACAGTACAAAATTACTTCACATCCACAGCTACCTGTGGCAATGAATTCCACAGATTCACCACCCTCTGGCTAAAGAAATTTCTCATATTCCACATATTTTGAGGCTACGAGAGAGAGGGAGACTGGCAACTCTTGGGAGTGTTGGAGACATCAGGAAGCCAAAGGGGCCAAAGTTGTATCAGAAATGAGAGTTCTTGTACAGGGTGAGTGGGTCACACCACAATGCAGTTTCAGATGTGCACAGATAAAAGAGAAAACCACTGTAAAGAGTCCAATCCAGGGATCCAAACTTGGTTTCAGGACAGACAGACTTCCAAAATAGTTTTGATAGCTGCTTCCTGCATGTGCTAAAGAAAATATTTCCTGTGGGCAAGGTGTTTATAATTTAGAAGAGCAAGACAATAAACGAAGTTATTGAAGCTTTAAACTTTGGCTCAACTCTCAGCATTACCATCTCAAATACAGGGTTATCTTGAGAAAAAACATACAATTGCCAAGAACCTTTTCTCCCCAAACAGCTTTTCATAGAACATTTACAAAACGCAGCTGAAATTATCAATATATAAATCTGTACTGCAGCCCAGTTCTCTGATTCACTCATTCAGCAAACATTCCACAGTAGCAGAGCAGTTGTCACAACACTATTCCAACTCAGTGTGGAGTTTGGAGTGAGTTTTCTCCAGATGCTCTGATTTCCACCCAGTCCAAAGATATACAGATTAGTAGGTTAACTGGTTGTTTTAAATTGTCCCGTGACTAAGATTAATCTGGGGTTGCTGGGTGGTGCAGATAGAACGGCTAGAACAGCCTATTTGATACTGCATCTCCAAATGAAAATCAACTTTCAACTTCAACTCCTATCCAACTCTAGCACAAGGCAGACTAAAAGTACATCAATAAAATACAATAAATCAATGGTAACACGAGTGAATCTGCAGATGCTGGAAATAAATAAAGACACAAAATGCTGGCAGAACTGAGCAGGCCAGACAGCATCTATGGGAGGAGGTAGTGACGACGTTTCAGGCCGAAACCCTTCATCAGGAGTGAAGTAACATTTGATGGTCGAGGGGGGATAAGAAGTGGGGGGAAGGCTACTCCCCCCACTCACAGAGTAGCCTCCTACCTGCCGGCATGAACATTCAACTCACAGACCTCTGTTGATACCCTTGCCCCCCCCCACCCCCATCCCTATCTATAATTTTAGTCTGGTTCTCTTTCTCTCTCTTTCCCCCCAGCCCTACCTTTCTTTCTTTTATTTCCCATAATTCTCCACCTTCCCCCAGCCCATTTCCCTTCAGCCTATCACTTCCCAGCTCTCTACTTCATCCCTCCCCCCACTTCTTATCCTCCCTCGACCATCCCATGTTACTTCACTCCTGATGAAGGGTTTCGGCCCGAAACTTTGTCACTACCTCCTCCCATAGATGCTCTCTGGCCTGCTGAGTTCTGCCAGTATTTTGTGTTTTTACAATAAATCAATGTTTTAACCAGGATCTCGACATACAGGGAAAGCAAAGCTTCTCAAATAGTGTCTTTGACAAAAAAAAAGTGAATTCATTTTCTATAGTTCCAATAAGGAGTTGGGGTGGGGTGGTAATCATAGGGGAAGATAGAACAAAAGCCAGAAGCAAAATTGCCAGTGATGATATTATTTGTCCGCTTCCATTAAGTGACTGCCATACACACACTGATGTTAATCATTTACTTTAATAATCAGTTATGTTTTTATGGCACTAGGTCTGTGCAAGCAAAGTCTCCCTCAGAAGACAAGACAACGCACACCTGCGGAAGTTAAGGATGGACAACGTGAAGACATGAAGTTCATTGTCAGTATTGCTAGAGTTTTTAATCAAATTGTTCACCCTCAGACTACAAAAAGCAAATTTGTTTCTGCAATTAACCGATGCACCTCTAATTTGGATTCCACATTGCTGTGAACAAAAATCTTTATGTAAAATTTTGTTCTCACCACCACTTTTTCATCCTTGGACACAACTTCCTTGTAGGCATGGCAAAGATGGTATCGTTAATCGTGTTCCATTCAACATTCTTCGAATGGGACTAGCCATCAGGCATTTCAGTCAGGGATGGAAATAAAGAGAAACACAAACCCATCCACACCCGATTGATTCTCATGCACAGATTGCCCAGATTGTCTCTCTGATTAGGAGCCAGTTCTCTCCATCAGAATGATTTGTAAACATTATTTTGCACCCAAGACCAAACCAATAGTGTGGATCGACACAACTAGGCAGCCAACTAAAGGCCTTCCCTGTTCAGTAATATGCTAAAAACTGAACCAATTGTTTTCCACTTTAGCAGAAGCATTTTATTCCCTTGCCTGTGAAGTCAAATGAGATTAATCATGCAGGCTTCAATTTTAAATAGAGAAACAGTGAAGTAATTAAAACATCTTGTAAATCCATTTGATGTTAAGTGATAATTAAGAGAACAATACCTAAAATAGTGAAGTAATTAAACATCTTGCAAGTCTATTTGATGATGTTTGTTAAGTGATCATTAAGGGAACAATACCCAAATGAACAGAATTAAAGGGTTGTATTATATTCTGTTTACATAGAGGAAATTGTACATTATAATAGGCACTTTCCTGACTAAATAAAAGTGAATTTACAGACCAACATTCATACTCAAGTCAGTTTCCTGAAGGACTAAAGAAATGCAATCACTCGGTAGGTGTGGAATTCAGCTCTCAACAAATGTGAACAACCAGAAATCTTTGCATGTTGAACAATATTGGCCAGGATGCAGAGGAAAACTGCTGCAAAATAGTGGATTGAGATCTATTATTTGTAAAGACATCTATTTTATTTTTATTTTAAGACACAGCCCTTCCAGACTTCAAGCACCACCACCCAGCAACCCCTAATTTAACCCTAGCCTAATCACACAACCTACTACCCAGAAGGTCTTTGGACGGTGGGAGGAAAGTGAAAACAGCTGGAGAAAATGCACGCATTCCCTGGAGAGGACTTGCAGAGGATGCTGGAAATGAACTCTGACACCAAACTGTAATAGTACCATGCTAATTGCTACACTGCACTGGCACTCTTACATAAGGTGACACCACTTAATGCCTGTCAAGGCAATGCTTGACCCAAAACCTCATGCTTCAGAACCAGAGATAGCAAATAAGACAAAATTGGTAGCACAAAACTGTTCACATTTGTCAAGCAACATCTTTGTGGAGGCGTGCTGGGAAGGCAGCATTAAGAAGAGGGACACCTCACGTCTTAATAAGCTGGTAAGGAAGGCGGGCTCTGTCGTGGGCACAGAACTGGAGTGTATGACATCGGTGGCAGAGCGGAGGGCGCTGAGTAGGCTACAGTCAATCATGGAAAACCCTGAACATCCTCTGCACAGCACCATCCAGAGACAGAGAAGCAGCTTCAGCGGCAGGTTGCTGTCAATGCAATGCTCCTCAGACAGGATGAAGAGATCATTACTCCCCAGCGCCATTCGGCTCTACAATTCAACCACCAGGGGCAAGACATGTTAAAGTGCCAGGGTTAGGACTGAGCTTAAGTTACCACTCAATGCACTTTAGTAACTATTTAAGAACTTTTTAAAAGCTATTTATTAAAGCTTTTTTGGAGGGTGATTTTAGATACATATATTTATACTGTTAAATACTGTATGTAATTAGTTTTGCTACAATAAGTGTATGGGACACTTGAAAAATGTTGAATTTCCCCTTGGGGAAGAATAAAGTATCTATCTATCTAGAGGTGAACTCAATCCTTCTATCCAGTACAACTAATGTATATTATCATAGTAGATGAAATAAGCATCACCAAAGAACAGTACAGCACAGTAACAGGCCCTTTGGCCCACAATGCCAAATTAAACCAATCCCTTTTGTCTGCACAATCGAAATCGAAACCCCCCCCCCCCCCCCCACCACACACACGTTCATGAGCCTCTCTAAAAGCCTCGAACACTTTAACTGGATCCGCCTCCATCACTGACACCTACCACTCTCCTCTGCATTCCTAAACTGACAAAAAACTACAAATTATAGAGATTTATATTTCATCAGCACTTGCCAGTCAGATAAGGAACTAGAAGAAAGAAATTGTTTAACCCAAAAAGCATTTCTGACTTAAAAGTAGGGGAAGTGAATTTCTGCAGACATTAATTCATATGCACTTTGGCAATGCTGTCATTACTCTTATAAGTGCTAGCTCAATTCTTTCAGTCAATCCCAGAATTGTTTTTCATTGTTCAAACATAATCAGAAAGCAGAGGGGAATTCCAAGTACAAGCAGTACCCAGGTTATGTCATGGTTCCATTGCTGAGAATTGTTTGCAAGACGATTTCTCAACAAGTCAGAAATTTCCATTTTCTAATATGAGGGGGCAATATTTTGAGGTAATTGGAGGAAAGTATATAGGGTGGATGTCAGAGGTAATCTTGTTTTTAAAAACGCAGTTTGGTAGGTGCATGGAATGTGCTGCTCTGGGGATGACGGTAGAGGTAGATACATAAGGAACATTTAAGGGACTCAATGGATGAAAGAAAAAAGGAGCATCATGGGGAAGGGAAGCATTAAATTGTTCAAGGTTTGAAAAGTCAGCACAATGTGATGGGACAAAGTGCCGAAACTATGCTGTAATGTTCTATTCTTTTTCACTCCCTAATTTACTGTTCTACATAGACTCATTTCATAGAGTCACAGAACACTACAGTTCCATATCTCTCCCATCCAAATTTCTTTTAAAGGCTGAAATCAAACCAGCATCTATCACTTCCACTGGCGGCTCATTTCACACTTTTACCACCCAAGTGAAGTGCCTCATGTTCCCCTCAAACATTTCACTTTTCACCATTAACTCATAACCTCTAGTTCTAGTCTTCTCCTAACAGCAAAGAAAAAAGGCCAGATTGTATTTATCCTAGCTAAACCCCTCATAAGTTTGGATACTTCTGTCAAATCTTCCGTCAATCTCCTATACTCCAGGTAATGAAGTCCAAACCTGTTCAACCTTTCCCTGTAACTAACGTCTTCAAGTTCTGGTAATGCCCTTGTAAATTTTATTGAATAATCACCCTACCTAAAGAAATATAAACCATATTCAGTCATTCGTGAATACAGTATCATAGCAGTTAGCGTGACACTACTGCAGCTCAGGACGCAGTCCAGAGCTCAACAAGGAGTCTCTATGTACTCCCCACGGAATGTGTGGGTTTCCTGCCACAGGCCAAAGGTGTACTGGTTAGTAGGTTAATTGGTCATTGTACGTAGTCCCCTGAGTAGGTGAGGGTTAATCAGTGGGATGCTGGGACAGTACAGCTCTAAGGGCTGGAAAGGCCCGTTCTGTGCTGCATCTCCAAACAAATGCCATGAAACATTTCATTACTGGCTTTAAAAATATGGGAGAATCTATTTAAGCCAGATATCCATAAATCAGGTCATCTGTAATTCCAGGCACTCTGTGAACCTTAACTCCTATAAAAAAGTTTAGATTTTAATTAAAAATGGACATTCTGCTGATGACAATTCTTTGCTCAACCAATTCCAATTTTAAAATGTTTCAATTCAGCATCCACCTCCTCCTAACTGCTTGCTTCATCACCCCTTGATGAATAATAGCACTGCACAGCATATCAGTGTCTGCCAATCATTCCATGAACTCAGACTCGATGCATCCAACCTGTCTCTTAAGTAGGCAGTACATTCCACTCACCAACTCTAATTGGTTGCTAAGCGATTACATTCAGTTTCTTTCCAAAGTCATGACCTTCCAAATTTCCTCTTTAAAACATATCAAATATTGAAAGGTCTAGGTGGAGTGGACATGGAGAGGATGTTTTCTGTTGTAGGGGAGTATAGCACCAGAGGGCACAGCATCGCAACAGAGGGATGTCCATTCAGAACAGAAATGAGGAATTCTTTAGCGAGAGGATGGTGAATCTGTGGAATTCATTGCCACAGACAGCACAGAGGCCAAGCCTTTGAATATATTTAAACCAGAGATTGACGTGCTCTTGATTAGTAAAGGTGTCAAAGGTTACTGAGAGAAAGCATGAGAGTGAGGTTGAGGGGGAGAATAAATCAGCCATGATGGACAGAACTTGATGGGCTGAAAGGCCGAAATCTACTCCGATGTCTTAGTCTAAAAAGCCATGCATATTATCCTTTTCATAACATACAACTTTGCTTTCGTGAAGCCAGCTATCAAGAGGAATGGAAGAGCAATGTCACATCACGCAACGGTTAGGCTTGTGGATTTCTCCACACACACTGAACAAGATGACACTGCAAACAAATAATAATTCCTTTATGAAAATAAACAAATAATAATAGTCAATGAAAAGCAATGCCTGCCTGACAAATTAGCTGGATTGCAATTGAACTTTATGCAGTAACCACTAAATTGTTTACCAAATCAGAGTCAGGCACATGAATTTAAACTACTTTTGCACAGAAATGTTTACACTCAGAGGGTGGTGCAAGTGTGGAATGAGCTGCCAGGAAAAGTGGTGATTGTGGGTTTGATGCGTGTCGATGGGACTAGGCAGAAAAATAGCTCTGCGAGGACAATCTGGGCTAAAGGACTTGTTTCTGTGTTGTTGTGTTCTCTGGTTCTAAGCTCACAAATGGATTAATGATGCGGAGAATCATCTCCTTACCCTGCCTTTGCACACCCTCCAATACCACTTTCTCTTCAATGAACACATAACTATTTCAAATATTGTCGGTATTAGAATGAGAAAATACCAGGTTTATATTTAATCTTTACCTTGTCTGAAGGATAGAACCTAGACAAATATTTCACTTGAAGCATCCAGGTCCCATCCATGTGGGGAGGACAGATATATCAACACGAACCACCTGTATGGATCAGATCTATCACCAGCATATATTGTGAAACTTGCTGTTTTGGGGCAGCAGTAAACTGCAGCACATCATAAAAATCAATAAATTAAAGTATATATATTTTTTAAATTAAGTAGCACAAAAAGAGGGGGGAGAAAAAGGGGGAAAATAGTGGAGGAGTATTCATTGCACATCCAGAAACCTGAAGGTGGTGGGGAAGAAGCTGTTCCTGAAACATAGTTTGTGGCTTCAGGCTCCTATACCTTCTTGATGGAGACACACTCTGTTTTCAGGAATGTTAGTTGTTTTTTGATACAAGATCAACTTTCACTATAGCAAAGGTGAGCATGAAAAAGAAGAAATTGAAGACAACTCTAGACACTCATGTTTCACATCCACAAATGCTGCCCAACTTGCCGGGTACCACTAACGCTTCATTTCAATCAGATTTTCACCATTCACACTCTGATTTCACAGAGTAATGTTCCTCTATTTACCACTCAGCTGGTCTTTTGAATTAAAATTTAGATCCCTAGGTAGATCCACAGCATACTAACACATGCTAGTAATTTCCATTAACCTCTAATTTTGTATATATGTTTAATTACTGTACCAATTTTACTTTGAAAATTCTTCTGAGAACCTACAATGTAAACATTCTAAAGTAAAACCACACAAGAGAATAATTAGCTGCCTCTTGCTGCACTGGAAGCAAACCACAAAGGAATACACAGCATCATTAAATTCATCCCTTCCATCTCTTTAGCTAATTACGTTTATCCATTTATCACATTAACATGTTGCAAACAGAAATTGCAAAGATCTGAATGGGACTCACTGATAACAATTAAACTGAGCACAAAATTGAATCTGTAATATTTCAACTATGCATTATTCACAAGATGCAAGAGTTACTGACAAAGTTGATTATTGCACAAGACTAAAAACTCTTAAGATGAATAGCCAACCCAATTGACTTTAAAAAATTTAAAATCAAAAGGCTGCAGAAAGCTTAAACTTATTATCAAAGTAGATGTCACCACATACAACCGAGATTCATTTTCTTGCAGCTGATCACAGTAAATACAAAGAAACACCATAGAATCAGTGAAAAACTGTGCACAAGGACAAACAACTATTGTGCAAAAGATAAAGTGTGCAAAGACAAAAAAAAAACAAGGAATAAATATAAAGAACATGAGAGGAAGAGTCCTTGAAAGTGAGTCCACAGGTTCTGGGAATGGTTCAGTGATGTGGCAAGTGGAATTATCCCCTCTGGTTCAAGACCTGTTCCTGAACCTGGTGTTTGGGTCCTGTACTTACTTCCTGATGGCAGCATGAAGAGAATGGCATGGACACTAGATAACTGAAAACCTGAACTACCTCCACGTGTGGCAAAAGCTGCTGTGAACCCAAACATTAAGATCTGCGATCGTGAGAATGAAGACAGGGTACCAATTCTGCAGGATCATGGCTTCTTCAGACAAGTCACCCCAATGTCACAGGAACAACACTTATCCAGGTATGCAGAGAGTTTGCCTCCAGATTCCTGATTTGTACCTTGTAATTGGTAGAAATGCCTTGTGGAATCAGTCGCCTGCACTCTCACAGAGTATTTTCATGGCCATTCCATTTATGCTGGGGAGGGGGGGGGGGGGGATCTGCAGTCAGAATCTTATAAAAGCTCAACTTATCCACAGCAAATACAGTGTGAACAAGCATTTGTGAGACTGACAAGGAGGATTTGCCAACCACTGCAGGCATCTTCTGCTATACAGGAACTCTATTCCATTAGGCCATTCAGCCCATCCAGTCTGCTCCACCATTCCATCAAGGCTGATATTTTCCCCATTAACCCCATTCAATACAGCTGATGGCTTAGCCTCCACAGCCACCTGTGACAATGCATCCACAGTCACAAACAAGAGAAAATCTGATCATGCTAGAAACCTGACACACGCAAAATGCTGGAGGAACTCAGCAGGCCAGGCAGCATCTACGGAAAATGAACAGTCAACATTTCGGGCCAAAACACTTCAGCAGGACAGATTAACTTTCACTTAATGCCAAAGGGTTTTGGCCCGAAACGATGACTGTACTTTTTTTCCAGGGCCCAAAGTTAGCAGGACTCTGTCTCTCCTGATCCTTCCCCCAATAATTTTAAACCTGGCATCACCACCCTGGCTGCAAAAACAAAAATTACTCCGTCCCTGTCCTCAAAATTCTCATCACCTCATTCCACTAATAGTATCTCATCTCCAATATCAATGCCTGCCTTACTTACAGTTCTACCCTTAAATCATTCCAAATGTGCTGAAACTGCTGCCACCAAAATCCATTCTTTGAAATCAAAGTGGAATGAACACCCCTTTTTTTCTTAATGTCTCCACCTTCCTTTTGTTGCTGGGTGGAATGATTCTTAATTCATCAAACTACAACCACTTACTATGGATTCTTATCCATCTCCAAAATCCTCTGAAAAGCTACATTTGGTCTTCTACTTCTCTATGGAGAACTACCCATATTGTTCCAAGATAGAACATCAGGTTTTTATAAATATACAAAGCAGAAGAAGACAACGTACTTCCCTTGGAAGACAAAAAGAGGAAATTGATATTGGGTGATAAGGAAATGGCTGAGGCATTGAACGACTATTTAGTGTCGGTCTTCATGCTGGAGGACACGTCTAATATGCCAAAGAAGAATATTATGGACGAAATGGGAGGTGAGGACCTCGATAAAATCACTGTCACTAAAGAGATAGTGATGAGTAAACTAGAGGGCCTGAAGGTAGATAAGTCCCCTGGTCCTGATGGGATGCATCCCAGAGTGCTGAGGGAATTGGTGGAGGTTACAGTAGACACGTTGGTAATCATTTACCAAAATTCTCTGGACAGGTCCCGGCGGATTGGAAGACAGCAAATGTCACGCCACTTTTTTAAAAATGGATGTAGGCAAAAGATGGCCAACTACAGACCAGTTAGCTTAACATCCGTAGTCGGGAAAATGCTTGAAGCTGTCATTAAGGAAGAGAAAGCAAAACATTTAGAAACGAGGGGTTCCATTAGACAGACGTAGCATGGATTCAGAAAGGGCACTTCCTGTTTGACTAACACTGGAGTTCTTTGAGGACATAATGAGTGCAGTGGATAGAGGGGAACAGGTGGATGTCGTATACTTGGATTTCCAGAAGGCATTCGATAAGATGCTGCACAAGAGACTTATAAATAAGATACGGATGCACGGAGTCAGAGTGTATTGGCATGGATTGTGGATTGGTTAACCAATAGAAGGCAGGGAGTTGGTATAAATGGGTGTTTCTCCAGTTGGCAGTCTGTGGTGAGTGGGGTGCCGCAGCTGTTCACCATTTACATTGATGATTTAGAAGAGGGGGCTGAATGCAGCACAGCAAAATTTGCTTACAATACTAAACTGAGTGGAAAAGCAAATTGTACAGAGGATGTGGAGTCTGCAGAGGAATAAGATAGGTTAAGTGAGTGGGCCAAGGTCTGGCAGAGGGAATGCAATGTTGCTAAATGCGAGATCATCCACTTTGGAAGGAATAATAAAAGAGCAGATTATTTAAATGGTGAAAGACTGCAGCATGCTGTTGTGCAGAGGGACTTGGGAGTGCTTGTGCATGAAACGCAAAAAGTTGGCTTGCAGGTACAACAGGTCATTAAGAAGGCAAACAGAACGTTGGCCTTCATTGCTAGAGGGATTGAATTCAAGAGCAGGGAGGTCATGTTGCAACTATACAGGGTACTGGTGAGGCTGCACCTGAAGTGTGCAGTTGTGGTCTCCATACCTGAGGAAGGATATACTGGCTTTGGAGGGAGTGCAGAGGAGGTTCACCAGGTTGATTCCAGGGATGAAGGGGTTGACCTATGAGGAGAGATTGAGTCACCTGGGACTATACTCTCTGGAGTTCAGAAGACTGAGAGGGAATTTTACAGAAACATACAAAATTTTGAAAGGGATAGCTAAGATACAAGTAGGAAAGTTGTTTCCATTGGTAGGTGAGACTAGAACTAATGGACATTGTTTCAAGATTCAGGGGAGAAGATTTAGGACAGAGATGAGGAGAAACTGTTTTTCCCAGAGAGTGGTAAATCTGTAGAATTCTCTGCCCAGGAGAGCAGTTGAGGCTTCTTCACCAAATATATTTAAGATACAGTTAGATAGGTTTTTACATAATAGGAGAATTAAAGGTTATGGGGAAAAGGCAGGCAGTTGGAGATGTGCAGATCAGCCATGATCTTATTGAATGGCGGGGCAGGCTCGATGGGCCAGATGGCCGACTCCTGCTCCTATCTCTTATGTTTGGATGCAGGGCCCATGGCACTCAGACTCCTCTCTGCTGTATCGCACGCTTGTTAAAAACGTGATGAAGAATTTCCAAAAGCCAGTCTGTGGTAGAGTGGAAAAGCACACTTGAACCACATCGTAGATACAATGCCTGACACAAATCCTGCTTTCAGCAAAACTGAATTTTCAATCACTCAGACCACTTTCAGGACTGCTCCTCCTTGTCTCAGTATATGAGGGGTGATCGATAAGTTTGTGGCCTAATGTAGGAGTAGTCAATTTTAGAAAACCTAGCACATTTATTTTTCAGCATAGTCCCCTCCTACATTTACACACATAGTTCAGCGGTCGTGGAGATTACAGATCTTGGACCTCCAGAAAGTGTCCACAGCGGGGTGACTGAGAAGTTTGTGGTCTGAGGTAGAAGGAGATGAGTTATTAACATCAAACTGTAAATGTAGGAGGGGACTACGTTTGAAAACAAATGTGCTAAGTTTTCTAAAATTGACTCCTACCTTAGGCCACGAACTTATTAATTGTCCCTCGTATCTAGTAATAGAACCATCAAGTGTGACTTAATTAAGCTTGGATGAGACTACTGTGAAAACTATCCCCGGCAGCCTCCCATCTCTACCCTACATAAATCTGAACTCAAAAATCTTTATTCACCAAGCTCCCACTTATTCATCATGCCCATGATTTCACACTTATTCCAAAGTTCAAATAAATCACCATCTACATCTCTGAAACTAATTTTCTTGAGGGCAAATAAATTCATAATAGAATCAAAGAAAGACCGCACCAACTTGAGTGTTTGACCACTATGCAAAAGAGCTAATACAAAATACAAAAAGAAAGAATAGCCTCAGGAACCTGGTGGCACAAGCCCTGAAGATCTTGTATCTTCTTCCTGATGGCAGCAACAAAAAGGGAGCATGTCCTGGGTGGTGGGTGTCTCTGATGATGGATGTTGCTTTCCAGTGACATGTAGGTGTGCTCAATAGAGCTTCACCCATGATGGATTGGGCCATATCCACTATTTTCCATTCAACGATAACATAAGTTTGTGGAAGTTATATTTGTCATGTGAATCTTCACAGCTTTCTAAGGAAGTAGAAGTGCTGCTGTCTTTCTTCACGATTGTACTTACCTGCTGAGCCCAGGATAGGTCCTCTGAAATAATAACAAGGAGGAATTTGAAGTTGCTGACCTTCTCCAACTCTAATGAGAACTGTCTTATGGACCGCTGGTTTCCTTCTCCTAAAGTCAACCAACCACCATGTTTCTTCTCTAATTCCTTTTTCTCTGCAGCCTTGAAACCCATCTTTGCACTCTCCCAAATCAGCCCACCATGAAAGGTGCTATATAAATAAAGTTATTATTACCAAACACTTTTTGTTTTAATCGCTTTCACCAGCTGCCTGCCTTCAGTCATGTGGTTTCAAGCTCAAGACTTCCAAGGCTCTTAACTATTGTCTAAAAGATGCTCATTAAAATCCACCCCAGGACACTGCATGGACAAAGTACCAGGATACCCTACACCAATACACTTAGTCTCCAGCAACAACTGCCTTAATCAGAGATGTGAAATATGTACAGTACTACGCAAGGAATCAAAGATCCTACGAATTCAGTACAGCTTCCCCACTTTCAGAACAGAAACGCCAGTTCTTTGTTCACACATTTCATGTCTTTGTTATCCTGTATCAGTAATTTGAATAAAATCCAATGCTGTAAAGCAGTACCTTAAGCACAGAAACCTCAAATCTTATGGAGGATACACAAGTGACATCACCACATTACAGGAAGGATGTAGAACAACCAAAGGCTGCACACTGCTGCAGACCAATCATCTCGGCCCAGCATTTCCTGGAACATTCTCAACTGAGCCTCCTGAAGTGGATTTGAACTAACATCTGAAGGACCAAGAAAGACAAGGCAACTAACTACCTTGCTCTTCTCAAAAGAGAACAATTCACAATGATAAATTCATTTCTTGGTATCAGTGTTCAATGCTGAAAATATGTTATACAGGAGTTATATTAACTACCAATGTACCATTATTTCCCTTTTAGATTGTTGTTATAAGAGAATCCAAATGCAATCAGAAAAAAAACCGATCTCAACAGGAAATTATACAACCTACTCCAACACCACAGATGTTACCTCATCCGCTGGCCCCACACCCAAAGGATGTTTTTTTTTGTTTTAATTAAATTCAGTTTTCAAAGTGGAAGATTAATTCCTGATATAAACACAGCACTCAAGTGTAGTTAAAGTAGATTAGGTAGATCTAATCTTGGCTAACCTACACAAAATACCAAATAACCTGTATTTTCAAAAGTTGCCTTCAATGGAAACCTAGCGTATACACTCACCGCAATCGGGAAATGTGCTTAGCGGGGCGGGCGGGAGGGAGAAGGGAGTTCAAGTAATTTGAGCGAATTGTCTACAAAAACAAACATTAGAAATTTGAAAGCAATTTAAATTAAATATTCAAGCTTTGACAGTTTCCAAGTTTCACATTGTGTAATACAAGGGACCTATTCTTTTCGGAGCATTTCCCTTCGAATTAAATTGCCCTTTTAAAGTGATTTTACTCTGACGTAATTGCGTGATTTGGTGGAAATTGAAAATTTCTAGTTTTGCCGAGTACGCAATTAAATCGACTAACGTAACCGACAAAGCGAGAAACTTGCTTTAATAAACAAAGTAAATCAGTCAACGACTCAATTTTAGCTTTGTGAAATCTCTCGGCCCTTTCCTGTTAGAAGCTCTGCAATTTCTGACTTTATGATGCCCACAAGAGGACATGACGGGCTCTAGACAGTCGCTGCTGGACTTACAGTAGAGCTCGTCTTTTCGGAAAAGAATCCCTCCATTCCTTCTTTACTCTTACAGAATGAATGCGACATCAACAATAGCAGCCATTGAGATGGACATCCAGCCTTCACATTATTTTACGCCACAATAAACCAACGGAACAATTAATTAACTACGAAAGCTACCATCGCTGTTATTGGAAATCCAGCTTGCAAATTTCGAAGATAAATTTAGACTTAGATCTTAAAAGGTTATTTTTGTATGTTTGCTTTTGAAATAGAAATGAAATGGTTACCAGCTCTATCCTAAGAACGCCGATGAGTGTTCACAAACCTGGATTAAATACCCATACACTTTTAAAATATCCGGGACAAAAGTGGTTAATTTGAACACTCGAGCAATTTCAAATTACTTCCTTACTGGAAAGGAGAGTTTATGAATAATTGGAGATGTTTAGCAATAGAAAAGGCCTGTTTCTGAGATCTCTCTTCACACAACTTCCCTTTTCCGTTATAACAGTTCTTTCTCGCTGAAAAGAAAAATCACACAGATTGGAACCCAGACAGGAACTTGTGTGTCGTGAAAGACTGCACGGTAAAGTTGGGGGGGGGGGTACACAGCCTGGCAACGCTTCTCTTAAGGTGTGGCGCTTCTCCCACCCCCATCCCCAATGAAACGTCGCCCCGGCTGAGCACCAACTTACCCAGCAGCAGCAACTTCACCTCCCGGGCCGCTTTCTCGCCGTCCTCCCGCAGATTTTTATCAATCATTTTTGAGCGCTCCGCGGCTGCCTTGTCCTCGGCGCTGATGGTGCAACCCATGGCCAGTTAGGAAGGGATAAATTCGTTTTAGATGTGTTTGAAAAGTTCTTCTTTAATTCAGATTCCAACCTCCAAGAGGTGAAAAAGAACCAGCCGACGTCTCAGCAGAAACTTCTCATTTGATTGTTACAAAGTGAAGGTTTCGGGCGAGATGCAACAGGCTCGGGCAGCTCTCCCTCTCCTCTCGGGGTTGTCCGCCACACCCCGCTCCAGCCGCCAGCTCCGGGCTCGCTCGCTCGCTCGCTCGGCGCGCGGGCTCCCGGATGGGACTGGCACGGCCACCCGCGCAGCCGACTGGGACCTGTAGTTCCGCCGCCCTCCTCCCGCCCGCCGCGCTCGCACTCAGCAAACGACAACTCCCAGCATGCCGCGAAACTCCTCCTTCTCCTCGGGCACGTTGATTGACTACGGGACTTCTTTCTCTGGCTGTTCATCTCTGATTGATGGTGTTGCTCGACATCGCATTTTATCGACTTAAATTAGATATATTTTTCATGATTATATGCTCACTTCTGATTTACTTTTCTTGGTTTTAGATGTAAAGCTTTAATTACACTTTCATTTTAAGTGTTAATTCATTTGTTCTGCTCTATTTCAACAGACTTGTTGCAAGACAACGGCATCCTATCACCGTGCTGACAACGGGCAGGTATACAAATCCTTCGAAATCAACCAAATTCAAGTTAAAAAGCGTCGTTATCAACCGATCCAGGCTTGAATAGTGTGTAATAACACACAATACTTATATGAACATATGTATTATAAAAATAACGAATCCCCTCTTTCAAAAAGATTTGGTTGCTGAGATGTGTCACCGTCTCGGTTTGTGATTTTCGCCGTACAGATGCTTTTGGACCGTTAAAAGAACGTTAAACATTGCCACAAGAAAGGGAAGTAGTTGTTACGTATTAAATGGACATTGTAGTCTGCTGACTATAATTATTGATATTGTTAAAATACCTGCATCTTTCCAAGTTACAGTACGATGTTCCGGGGAAGAAATGAGCCGACTTGCACTCAAAGTGCACATACATTAGAATACCTGGCACGTTTTATCCACGTTAGTTTTTTTTGTGTAATTCCATGGCCTTTTAACTTGTGAAGCAGCCTCGTGTGACACCTTGTTAAAGGCCTTCTAAAATACAAGTACTCCACGTCAACCAATTGTCCCTTGTCTATCCTGCTTATTTCTTCAAAGAATTCTCACAGATTTGTCAGGCAATATTTTCCTTTGAAGAACCTGTTTTATCATGTGCCTCTAAGTATCCCTAAGCCACATCCTTAACAATCAATTCCAAGGTCTTCCCAACTACTGAGGTCAGACTTACTGACTTACAATTTCCTTTCTTCTGTCTTTCTCCCTTCTTGGAGTGGAATGACATTTGCAATTTTCCAGTCTTCCAGAACCATTCCAGAATCTTTTGATTCTTGAAAGATAATTACTAATGCTTCACAATCTCTTCAGTAATCCCTTTCAGAACCCAGGGGCATGCATCATCTGGTCCTGGTGATTTATCAACTTTCAGACTTTACAGTTTCCCAAGAACTTTCTCCCTAATAATGGCAACTTCACACACTTCTGACCCCTGACACTCTGGTCATACACAGAAAGGAAAAGAAGCAAAGATGCTGTGGGTTACCTCCATATGTTGCTGATTGTCAGGGCACCAAGTTCAAGTTTATTGTTTTCATCAGCATACACAGAGTATAAATGTTATGAAGATCAGATTTTGTAGCTACAGTACATTACAACATAACAAACATAAGTTAACCTAAACATAATTAATATATTTCATTTAACTTCTCCAGTTTCTCTTATTAAGGATTTTCAAAAATGGGCTACACCTGGGATAACTTGAAAGACTGGCTCAAGACAGAGGACTAGCGAACTACAGGGGTCTTATGCCCCAGTAGGGATGATGGGCTTAAGAAGAAGAACATATTACTTATATGTACAAAAATAAGCAACAAAAAAAGAAAAGAGGCCTGTGCCAGATTGAGAGAGAGAGACAAAGGATACTTTAAAATTGTTAAGTGATAGAATCACACACCATGAAAATAGGCCCTTTGGCCCACCAGTTCCTTGATGACCTTCAAATACACATCCAGAATTTGGTCCATAACTTCCTATGTCCTGCAATTCTAATACTGATCCAGAAACTTCATAAATGGAACCCCTCTGTCTCCCCTCAGGAAGCATGTCACATGTTCCAACAACCCTCTTGGTGAAAATGTTGTTCCTCATATCCTATCCAAACTTCTGTCTCTGCACCCAAACCTAAATCTAGAGAAAAGCTGCTTAATATATATGCTATCTATGCCCCTCATAATTTTTCACTCCTTTGTCAGATTCACTTTCAGAATTCAAAGTTCAAAGTAAATTTATTATCAAGATGCATAAATGTCATTATATACAACCCAGATATTCAATTTCTTGCAGACATATTTAGTAAATCCATAGTAGAATGACAACCATAATAGAATCATAAAAAAAACTGCACTTGCTTGGGTATACAACCGGTATGCAAAAAACTAACTATATAAATACAAAAAGAAATAAATAATAATAAATAAATAAGCAATAAATATACAGAACATGAGATGAAGAGTCCTGGAAAGTGAGTCCATGGGTTGTGGGAACATTTCAATAATGTGGCAAGTGAAGTTATCCCCCTTGGTTCAAGAGCCAGATAGTTGAAGGCTAATAACTGTCCCAGAATATGGGAGTGTGAGTCCTGAGGCGCCTGTACTTTTTTGACAGTAGGAAGAATAGAGCATGTCCAGGGTGGTGCAGGTTCCTAATGATTGATGCTATTTTCCTGTGACGACGTTTCATGTAGATGTGCTCAATGGTGCGGAGCCATGATGGACTGAGCCATATCCACTAATCCACTACTTTTGATAGGATTTTCCATTCAAGAGCTTTGGTGGTCCCATACCAGACTGTGATGTAGACAGTCAATATACTCTCCACCACACATCTATAGAAATTTGTCAGAATTTTAGATGTCACTCTGAATCTCCACAAACTCCTAAGGAAGTAGAGGCACTTCCTTACTTTCTTTGTAATTGCACTTACAGTATGTGCTGGGCCCAGGGCAGGTCCTCCAAACTAAGAACACAGGAATTTGAAGTTGCTGATCCTCTCCACCCCTGATCCTCTGCCTCTGATGAAGACTGGCTCATGAACCTCTGGTTTCCTTCTTCTGAAGTCAATAATCAGCTCCGTGGTCTTGCTGAAATTAAGCAAGAAGGTGTTGTTATGGCAGCACTCAGCCTGATTTTCTGTCTCCCTCCGATATGCTGATTCATTACCACCTTTGATTCAGTCAACAACAGAGGTGTTGTCAACAAACTTAAACATGACATTGGAGCTTTTCTCAGCCACATAATCAAAAGTGTAAAGTGAGTAGAGCAGGGGCACATGGCCTTATGGTGCACGTGCTGATGGAGATCGTGGAGGAGATGTCTTTGCCAATCCAAACTGACTGTGGACTGCAAGTGAGCAAATCAAAGATCCAATTGCACAAGGAGGCATTGAGGCCAATGTCTTGGAGCTTATTGATCAGTTTTGAGGGGATGATGATATTCTATGTTGAGTTGTAGTCAATAAAGAATGTCCTGATGTATGCACCTTTGCTGCCTAAAAATTCCAGGGTTGAGTGAAGAGCCAATGAGATGGCATCTGCTGTGGACCTGTTGCTTTGATGGGCAAATTGGAGCAGATCAAGTCACTTCTCAGTTAGGAATTGATATGTTTCATCACCAACCTCTCAAAACACTTCATCACTGTTTATGTGAGTGCTACTGGATGACAGTCAGTTTACCATGTTCTTCTTAGGCATCAGTATAATTAAAGCTTGCTTGAAACAGGTCAGTATCTCAGATGCCAAAGCGAGAGGTTAGAGATCTCAGTGAACAACCAGCCATTTGAACATCACAAGTTTTTTAGTACTTGGCCAGGTACCCCATCTGGGACGGATACCTTTCATTGGTTCACACTCCATCTGCCTCAGGGACTGAAATCACAGGATCATCAGGGTCTGTAAGAGTTCCATGTTGGTTCCTCCATGTTTTGACAGTCAAAGCAGCATAGGTTTTGAGCTCCTCTGGATGTGAAGCCCTATTGTTGCTAGGTCACCTGATTTAACTTAAGAGGTGATTGTATTCAAGTGCTGCTACAACTGTCCAGCATCCTTCGCTGATTCAAGTTTAGTCTGAAATTGCCACTTCGCCCGTGAGAAGGCTTTCTGGAGATCGGACCTGGACCTATTTGACTTAAATGCCTCTAACCTAGCCCCAGTGGATTATGGATCACATGATTCATCCAGGGCTTCTGGTTGGAAAAGAGCCTGTAAGATTTTGAAATACACTGAATGAGCTTCTTCCATTCCACTGAAAACAAACCTAACTTATCTAATGTTTCTTCATACTTAAAGTGTTCTACTTCTGGGAACAACACATTGTCTTCTGCACTGTCTTGAGCGCAAACATGTCCTTTCTTTAGTAAGGCAAACAGAATGCACGTAATTCTCCAGCAGCGGTTTTATATAATTATATTGTTATTTCTGTTATACTTTTATATTCTATGTCCCAGCTAATTAAGGAGAGCAATCTATGTATTTTCTTTACCATCTTATCTGCCTGTGCTACCTTCTTTTGGAGCCTGCGGACTTGTACCTCAATATCCATTAGAACCCGATCATCCTTGGTGTATTTCTTATCATAATTGAACTTCCCAAAATATATCACCTCACACTTATTTGAATTAAATTCCACCTATCATTGTGCCACTCAGTTTATTAGGTGATATCACACAGCCCAATACTGCAGTCTTCACTATCAACATCACCTCCAATTTTATGAAGTGTTTGTTAAATAGGATAGGATCTTTTGTTAAAAATATAAATATGAATACATGCATCACCGACTCTAGCCTACCCACCATCAAGGAAAAATATATAGAAAGGTGCCATCAGGGAGGAGGCTATGTTGCATCCACACCTGGACCACCAGTGTCAAGAACAATTACTTTCCCCAAGCAGTAAAGCTGATCAACATCTCCACTCACTAACTCCACCATGACTTTTTTTTATTATGTAGTTCAGTCTAGTTTTTTGTACTGTGTCATGTAAACCATGGTCCTGAAAAACGTCGTCTCATGTTCACTATGCACTGTACCAGCAGTTATGGTCGAAATTACAATAAAAGTTGACTTGACTTGACTTTATTATTTCCCATCAGTCACCTTACGTACAGACCAGTGTCATTTTATGAACATGCAATCAATCTCTGTATATAAGCTATCTTACGTATTTATATTTATCGTGTGTTTTATTATTATTATTGTGTTCTTTATCTTTTGAGTTTTTTTTTGTGCTGCATTGGATCTAGAGTAACAACTATTTCATTCTCCTTACACTTGTGTTCAAGAATTAAACAATCTTGATTCTGTAAATAATTTAATATATGTCCTGCATAATTTAAATAGAATTAATAATTAATTCAAAAAATCAATGTATGTTGCTTTTGATAGCTTATAACGATTTGGCATTTTGTGAGTGTAAGTAATGCAATGTATTTTGTGAGAATATACCTTTAAGAACTGAGCGTACAATGTGGTATGACCTTGTTACGTTGTTGTATCAAACACTGCTGTTCAGATGGGAAAATTGGCTGCTGTTAACTCTGTTCAGTGTGAGGAATAGCATAGGGAGTCCCCAGATTCCAACCGGGTTCCGGTTCTGAGAACTGAACAGTGTGTAAGTCGGCAATACAGTGGATTCCAATTAATTGGTTCACATCAGGACCAACTTTTGGCCCAATTAAGTGACTGCCCTAATTAGCTGAGGTTTCATGGATATAGTTAAAAAGATATTAAAAAAAGATAAATCTAATGTTTAGCTGAGTAACCAATTACGCATTTAAGTAAAACACAGAACAAATTGGAACATTATTTACTGTACTATAAAATTGTGTATCAGTTCCTAATAGTTATTGATGGTCAGGGTACACTGGCGTGTTCTTTTGATTGGCTGTAAATGAACAAAATCAACATTGACACCTTCTGTAAATAATGGACTGTCTTCATATAACCCTGTAGACAATTGCATCCTCCAAATCTCATTTTCATTGTAACATTCAAGATGATTCTCGATATATTCAAATTATTTGTTGTTAATTTGTTGAAAAAGTGAAATCATTACATTTTCACTCCCAGTCATTTCTGGCATCTTCAAGCCTGACAACTGAAACCACAGTGGGCAAAACATTTCTGAATTGTCGTTCTGCTCATTTCTTGCCAACTACCAGGGAAAAAAATTACTTGTTTTTGAACACAGACCGATGCAACTGATATTATTTTAAAAATATTTGTTCAAAGTATGGTGTGATGTCTAATGGCCACACCAGTGCCCGTTAGAAACAAATCAGCAAGTCTCCTATCTCAATTAAGTGGCATTGTGTCCCAAGTAAATGAAGGGAATCCTGGTTATTTTTTGACTCGTTTTTGTTCTTTAAGAGTTTTCCCAAATAAGCAGTTGTCGCAATTAACCAATGGGCTGGAATCCATTGTGTACAGAAACAGGCATGAAGGAGAGGATCACAGAAACAGCTGTTGCAGGAGAGTTAGCAGGCGAGGGATGAGAGGCCACCAGCTAGCTTGCTCAGCACTCTCAGCTCTACTTGGTTTCATCCCGCGGCTTGGGGAGAGGATGGGGGGAAAGAATGGGAGAGAAGAGGCACGTGGAAAAGGCCCATACACATCCAACAAAACAGGAGCCAGTAAACCCATTCTGCCATTGTCCCAAATGCCTGTTCGTGTGAACAGTGATGCACCATCAATAACTCACTCTGAGACGTAAGGCGAGATATCGGCTTTTTTGACTGAAGAAGGAACCAGCAGTGAGTGACCATCATATTACATCCTGGAGAATGAGGCAGAGGATCAGACCTCGATCGCCTTTATACAGGGGCCTGTGGGAGGAGCCACAGGAGCAGTCAGAAGGGGGCGTGTCTAGACAGGCACATAGTTCACCACAAACAGGAGGGTCATAAATCGGGTCTTGCCAATTCATGGATTATCACAAGGACAAAGGAAAAACACTTCAAAGATAACATCAGGATCAGCCCAGTTATGATGACTATTCACAGAGTGGAACTGCCCCGCTATCCAAGGATTTTCTACTTTAACAACTCTCCTGAACAGGTTTTCCTTTCATCATTGGATACGACGAACAACCACCATCTCAGCTGTAACACAGCTAAGTGTATTTCTATATTGTAAGTGTCTTTATGGGCACTCAGGATGGGCTGGGAACTTCCAGGCAGGACCAGCAAAGAGTGCACTTCCACATTCTACCTGGACCTCTCCTATCAACAGGCTCAAATTTCCAAAGATACCATCATTCAGATATGTGGCAACTACAAGAGGGCTGCAGCCATAATCTACTACCCGCACTTCTCTCCCAGTGGAACTCAAGGTAATGTTGAACTTTGAACTAGTTTGTCACACAGCACAGTGGCAACAGTTCATCTCTACCATTTCTCCAAATTTGCAGCTCACTGCTGCAATAGAGATAGAAGATAAAACATGACAACACAGTACAGGCCCCATGGCCCACAATGTTGTGCCGACCTTTTCACCTTCCCTCCTACATAGCTTTCCATTTTTCTTTCATCCATGTATCCATCTAAGAGTTTCTTAAATGCCCCTATTGTATCTGCCCCTACCAACACGCCTGGTAAGGCACTTCATGAATACGGCACTCTTGTATAAAAAACATAGGTCCTCAATACACCTGAATGTTACTCCCACTCCCTTGTATTAGCCATTTCCAAACTGGGCAAAAGTCTCTGGCTATCCACTCGATCTAACCTCTTATCGTCTTGTACACTTCTGTCAAGTCACCTCTTACCCTCCTTCACTCCAAAGAGAAAAAACCCTAGCTTACTCAGTTTACCTTCATAAAACACGCTCTCTAATCCAGGTATCATCCTGGTAAGCCTCCTGTGCACCCTCTCTGAAGCTTCCACATCCTTCGTATAATGAGGTGACTAGAACTGAGCACAAGACTCCAAGTGTGTTCCAAACAGGGTTTTATAGGGCTGTAACTTTACCCAAGCACTGTATCTGTAAAAAAAAACTTAGCTACTTCGGATAGAGTGAGAATGAGTATTGAAAAATGGCATTTGCTAGCTTGGAAACTATGGGCAGGTGAATCTTACATCATTGGTAGGAAGTTACTGGGGAAGATTCTGAAGGACAGGATTTATGTTCACTTAAAAGGCTGGATCTGACTAGGAGTTAGCATGGTTTTAAACCAGGAAGATTGACACACAAACATGACAGAGTTTTATCAGGAGGAGACAGAGAAGCTTCACTAAGGCAGAGTGGTAAATGATTAAAATGGATTTTAATAAGGCTTTTTGCAAGATCATTTCATAGTTAACTTGCCTACAGGGGATTCAATGTGTGTTGGCAAACTGGATCCAAAACTGGTGGCTGAATGATAGGAGGCAGAAGGTATAGGTGGCAAGATGCTTTTCTGGCTGGACATCCATAACAATCTGTGATACACAGAGATCAGCTTATCTATTAATCCCACTAGCTCTCACTATACCTCTTTCCAACCTGCTACTTCCCCTTTCTCTCACCGCATCTCCTCTAAGGATAAGGCTCTTCATTCCAGAATGAAGGAGGAGTCCCCCTTCTTCAAAGAAAGGGGCTTCCCTCCTCTACCATCAATTCTGCCCTCAACCACATCTGTTCTATTTCACGCACACCTGCCCTCACCTCAACCTCCTGCCACCCCATCTTTTGTCCTGACCTACCACCCCATCAGCCTCCAAATCCAGCACATAATTCTCTGCAACTCCTGCCATTTCCAATGAGATCCCACCACCAAGCACATCTTTTCATCCCCCTCCCCACTTTCTGCTTTCCACAGGGATTACTCCCTAAGTCCATTGGTCTTTCCCCTAGCACTTATCCTTGCAAGCGGAACAAGTGCTACCCCTTCTCCCTCACTACCACTTAAGGCCCCAAACAGTCCTTCCAGGTGAGGCGACATGTCAGCTGTGAGTCCATTGGGGTCATCTACTGTAGCTAGTGCTCCCAGTGTGGCCTCCTGTATATCAGTGAGACCTGATGTAAATGGGAAACAACTTTGCCAAGGACCTACGCTCCATTCACCAGAAAAAGCAGGATCTCCCAGAGGCCACCCATTTTAATTCCACTTCCCATTCCCATTCCACCATGTCAGACCATGGCCTCCTCCACTGTTGTGATAAGGCCATACTTAGAGGAACAACACCTTATATTCCGTCTGGGTAGCCTCCGACCTGATGGCGTAAACCTCGATTTCTTGAACTTCCAGTAATAACCCCAACCTTCACCATTGTCCATTTCCTTTTCCCTCCTCACCTTATCTCCTTACCTGCCCATCAACTCCCTGTGGAGCTCCTCCCCCTTTTCTTTCTTCCATGGTCTTCTGTCCTTTCTTATCAGGTTCTCCCTTCACTAACCCTGTATCTTTCTCATGAATCAAATTCCCAGCTCCTTACTTCACCTCTTCCCCCCTAGTTTCACCTGTAACCTTGTGTTCCTTCCTCCCCTCCCCCTACTTTCTTACTCTGACCTCATTTTTTCTCCTGTCCTGATGGAAGGTCTCAGCCCAGAAGGTTGACTATACTCTTTTCCATTGGTGCTGTCTGGTGGCCTGCTGAGTTCCTCCAGAATTGTGTGTGTGTTGCTTGGATTTCCAGCACCTGCAGGTTTTCCCTTGTTTGCCATAGAGATCAGTGCTAGTGTCTATGACTCAGGTGAGAATGTAGGGTATATGATTAGTAAGTTTGCAGATGACAAAGTTATAGAGTGTATAAACTTGATTAAGGATATATTGAGATATAGATCAACTGAAAAGTTGGACAGAGAGGAGGTAGAGGTAATGACAATGCACTTTAGGAAGTCAAATTTCAGACATTGGGAACTATGTTATACAGAGAAATCTTGGGTTGCAAATCCATATCACCCAGAAAGCAGTAAGTATCACAAGTGGAAAGGGTGTTGAAAGAGGCAATTGTTACATTTGGCCTCAAGGCTGAGACATTGAATACAAGAGTTGCAATTGTGCAAAAGATTGGTGTGCAGTTCTGGTAACCATACTATATGGGATGTGGTAGCAATTGAGAAAGTGCAGAAGAGATTCATCAAGAAGTTGCTTAGAATGAAGGGTGGTAGTTATAATGAGAAATTCAGTAGCCTGGGTTTATTCTCAGGGTGATCTTGTAGAGATTTATAAAATTATGAGGGGTGAATAGACAGGATTTTTTCTGATTCTTATCAGCATATCTTTTTTAATTTTAAGATTTAATGATTGTTTCTTGGTGAACAATATGGTACCTAGCTTTTAATTCCAGATTTATCAGATTAAGTCATCTTAATACTATTTCCAAGCAATTAGGTTTTGGAGATGGTTAATAAGAGGATGAAGCTCACCAAAATATTAAGACCATAAGACCTAGGAGCAGAATTAGGCCATTTGACCCATTGCGTCAGCTCCACCATTCAATCACGGCTCATCCTATTTCCTCTCCTTAGCCCCTCTCCATAACCTTCTCCCCGTAACCTTTGATGATGTGTCCAATCAAGAACTTATCACTCTCTGCCTTAAATACACACAACAACCTGGCCTCCACAACTGCATGTGGTAACAAGTTCCACAAATTCACCACCCTCTGGCTAAAGAAATTTCTCCGCATTTCTGTTCTCTGTTTTAAATGGATGCCCCTCTTGTCCTGGACCCCCCCACCATGAGGAGCATCCTTTCCATATCTACTCTGCCTAAGCTTTCAACATTTGAAAAGTTTCAATGAGATCCCCCCCCCACCTTCTAAAGTCCAGCAAGTACAGACCCAGAGCTATCAAACATTCCTCGCATGATACCCCTTTCATTCCCAGAACCAAACTTGTGAACCTCCTCTGAATCTTCTCCAATGCCATCACATCTTTTCTTGGATGAGGAGCCCAAAGCTGTTCACAATACTCAAGGTGAGGCCTCAACCAAAGCCTCAGCATCAGATTCCTGCTCTTGTATTCTAGACCTCTTGAAATGAATGCTAACATTGCATTTGCCTTCCACACAACCAAATCAACCTGCAAGTTAACCTTTAGGATATTCTACACAAGGGCTCCCAAGTCCCTTTGCATCTAAGATTTTTGGATTTTTTCTTCGTTTAGAAAATAGCCTGTGCATTTATTTCTACTACCAAAGTGCATGACCATGCATTTTCCAACATCGTATTTAATTTGCCACTCTCTTGCCCATTCGCCTAATCCATCAAAATCCTTCTACAGCCTGCCTGTTTTCTCAGCACTGGCTGCCACTCCACTAATCTTGGTATCATTTGCAAACTTGTGAACAAAGACATCTATTCCATCATCTAATTCATTGATATACAGCACAAAAAGAAGTATTCCAACACCGACCCCTGTGGAACATCACTGGTCACTGGCAGTCAATCAGAAAAGGATCCTTTTATTTCCAATCACTGCCTCCCACCAATCTGCCAATGCTCTAACCATGCCAGTAAACTTCCTGTAATACCATGGGCTCTTAACTTGGTAAGCAGCCTTGTGTGGCACCTTGTCAAAGGCCTTCAGAAAGTACAACAACATCCACTCTATCCCCTTTATCCATCCTACATATAATCTCCTCAAAGCCATCCAACGGGTTTGTCAGGTAGGATTTTCCTTGAAGGAAGTCAGGCTGACTTTGTAATACATTGTGCTGTGTTATGAAGTACTCCATAACCTCATCCTTAACAATTGACTCTAACATCTTCCCAACCGCTGAGGTCAGGCTAACTGTCTATAATTTCCTTTCTGCTGCCTTCTTCCTTTCTTAAAGAGTGGAGTGACATTTTCAATTTTCCAGTCCTCTGGCGCCATGCCTGCATCCAAAGATTTTTCAAAGATCATTACTAAATCCTCCATAATTCCATCACTACCTCTTTCAGAATGTTAGGGTGCTGTTCATCTGGCCCAGGTAACTAATGTGCCCTTAGGTCTTACAGCTCTTTGAGCACTTTCTCCCTTGTAATAGTGACTGCACCCACTTCTCTTCCCTCACACCCTTCGATATCTGGCACACTGTTAGTGTCTTCCACAGTGAAGACCGATGCAAAGTACTTATTTAGTTCATCTCCCATCTCCTTGTCCCCTGGCTTCATTTTCTATATCGACTCTCATCTCCCTTTTGTTTTTTACATACTTGTAAAAGCTTTTACTATTCACTTTGATGTTGTTTGCTAGCTTGCTGTCATATTTCTCTTTCCCTTCTAATGATGCTTCTTCTTTCTTTCTGTAGGTTTTTAAAAGCTTCCTTATCCTCTATCTTCCTGCTATTTTTTGCTTTGTTGTATGGCCTTTCTTTTGCTTTTACATTAGCTTTGATTTCCCTTGTCAGCCACAGTTGTACAATTTTGCCATATGAGTCTTTGTTTTTGGAATACATCTATCCTGCACTCCCCTCATTTATCCTAGACACTCATGCCATTGCTGTTCTGCTGTCATCCCTGTGAACATCTCCTTCCAATTTCATTTCGCGAACTGCTCTCTCATACCACTGAAATGTCCTTTACTCCATTGAAATACTGCTATGTTAAACTTTAGTTTCTCCCTCACAAATTTAAAGTTGAACTTAATCAAATTGTGATCACTGCCTCTTAAGGGTTCTTTTACCTTAAGATCCCTAATCACCTCTGGTTCATCCAATCCAGTATAGCTGATCCCCTAGTAGGCTCAACAACAAACAGCTCTAAAAAGTCATCTTGTAGGCATTCAACAAACTCACTTTCTTGAGATCCATTATCAACCTGAATTTCTCATTCGACCTGCATGTTAAAATCTCCCCATGACCACCATAACATTGCCCTTTTGACACACCTTTCCTATTTCCTGTCGTAATCTGTGGTCCACCTCTCAGCTACTGTTGGGAGGCCTGTATATAACAACCAGCAGGATCCTTTTGCACTTGCAGTTTCTTAATTCAACCTACAAGGGTTCAACATCTTCTGATCCCATCACATCATTCTGCTGATATGATGCCATCTACCCGCAGAGCCACCCCACCCCCTTCCTATCCCTCCGATACAACATGTAATCTATAAGTCACTCTTCCTTCTCAAAAGAAATTGCCATGAAGTGTTCAGTTTCTCAGTAGAATAGAAACAGTTCTGACAATATTAAAGGGTGTTAGCCTGGAGTTAATGATTAAATCAGGAACTAAATCAGGAATGTTACCATTAAATCGGTTGGAGACAATGAATATGAATAATTAAAAGACATTTGCTTCCTTTGGGAGTAGGAAAACAATAAGTCTGTGTGTCCATGGGAACAAACTTGTGATTCAATACTGTGATATGTGAACCAAACACAATCTGAACATTACTTCCTCTTATCACTTCCCATTAAATCATTTATTTTCAGTTAGGAGAAAAATAGGAAAGGAAATGCTATTTTTAATAGACATATAACTTTATCTATTTATAAATATATATTTGTATTGTTGTTTTTCTTGGATGGTGCACCAACATGCCAACACTTCATTACTCTGGGACTTATCAAACATTAATCTCGACTGGTGGTAAGTTGTTTCCGATTGATGCCATCACCAGGACTGAATTAAGTTTCGGTCAGATTGCTCAATAGAATTGAGGAGGTTATTTTAGAAATATATTGAAGTGGTTTTGACATTCAGTTTCAATCTACATCCTCAGTTCTATCATTTAGATTTTAATTTTGTATCTTTGGCCCATTCTTCTAGTAACCATAATGTGGAAGTTGGAGAAGTTATTGATCTAGCATTGTACATGTATAGTATATGCAAAGTTCAAAATTCCAAGTAAATTTATTATCAAAGTACATATATGTCAATATATACAACCCTGAGATTCATTTTCTTGAAGGAATTCACAGTAAATTGAAGAAACATAATAGAATCAATGAAAGACAGCACCCAACAGGACGGACAAAAAAACAGTGTGTAAAAGGAAACAAATTGTGTAAATATAAAAATAATAAATAAGCAAACAAACAAATAAAGAAATAAATAAGCGATAATTCTCAAGAGCAGATAAGGGGTCCTTGACAGTGTGTCCATAGGTTGGTGGAACAGCTCAGTGATGGAGTGAGTGAAGTTACCCTCTGTGGTTCATGAGCCTGATGGTTGAAGGGTAAAAGCTGTTCTTGAATTCATGGGTGTGGGATTTGAGGCTCCACAGGTCAATTTATTTTGAACTTCTTCCTGATGGCAACAGCGAGAAGAGAGTATTGTGCGGGTAATGGAGGTTCTTGATAACAGATGCTGCTTTCCTCAAAAGCGCTCCATGCACATCTGCTCAATGTTGGCAATAGCTTTATGGACTGAGCTGTCTCCTTCAATTCTTTTGTTGGATTTCCATTCACTAGTATTACCTTTTGTTATATCTCTGCAGTGTTGCCCTACTCTGTCCCAACTCAGCTTATCTGCTTCTGAAACCTCATCAATGCTTTTGACATTTGACACTTTGATTCTTCCACCGTACTCCCGGACAACCTCTCACGTTCCATTCTCCATTAAGTTAGTGAGATTAGCTCTGTGCCTTGGAACTAATTCAGACCCCATTCCTTTCATCCTTCTCCATGTCATGCTCACACATCTTCATGAACTCCTAGTCAAGCAATGTTTCAGTCTTACAGTTATCTTTATCCTTGCTCCTCCTTATTATAATCTTCTCCAAACTTTGGAGGTACTGCATGATCTAATCAAAGAACACCCCAACCATTGGCTGTTGTGGGTTCAGCTGCATTCAATGAAAGTGATTTTCCTTCATCAGAGAAGCCAATCACAAAAATTCATTATTAAGCACATTGGCTGTTTCATACACCACAGCCCAACATATCCTTGGCAATCTTTTTACTCCACAGTAAGCCCACATGCCCACTGATGACCATATTACCTGACCTACAATATTTAAGTATCTATCTAATGGCCTTTCGTATGGAGTAATGGGATCTGATTTGACCTCTTTCTTTGGTAATGTTTGCGTAAAACAAAGCCTAGGACACCATGGTCCTGCAGTGTGTCACGGTAACACAACGGTTAGTTCAGTGCTGTTCCAGCTCGGGACGTTAGAATTCGGAGTTCAATTCCAATGCCATCTGTAAGAAAGTATATACATTCTTCCCATCAGCATGTGCTCGGATGCTCTGGTGTCCTCCCACAGTCCAAAAATGTACTGTTTATTATTATAAATCATCCTGTGGTTAGGTAAAGGTATTGGAGGGTTTACTGGGTGGTGTGGCTCGGTGTGCCAGATGGACCAGTTCTGCACTGTATCTCTAAATAATACAATATAATAAAAACTCTTATCCTCATATCTCATTTTTGGTATCCCTACCACAGGAAACAAATTTTCACTATCCATGTCTCTCATCTCATCATCAGCTTATCGGGTCCTATCAGGTGTACCCCTCAGTCTCCTCACCATGGGAAGCAAGCCCAGATTATCCAAGTTCTCCCGACAGCTAAAGTCCATCTTTCAAGATAATGTCCTGGTGAATCACCCATGTACTTCCTTCACTGGAATCTTTCTTATCATGTGGCAACCAAAACTGAACACATTGCTCACTCCAGGTACAGTCTAATTGGTGTTTACTAAAACAGCAAATATTACAGCGTTGTACAGGCCATTAAGCCCATAACGTTTGCCTATCTTACTTACTCCAAGACCAGTAATGTTGAAATGTTCTCATTGTTTTTTGTAAGTATGAGAGAACTTCATGAAACAACATAACCAGTTTGCTGATTCTATGTTGAGCATTTTGGGAAAGGCTGTAACGGAATTCTTTGTGGAAAAATAGAAAATCCCTGAAAATGTATAAAGAGATTTGCTCATTCAAAATTGTACGTGTGCTTGTGTGTTTGCACGTACCTGTAATTGCCAGTAATTAAATTTCTTCTTAGTGTGCTTATTATTTGCTACTGAAGCGATTGTGTTGTTGGACCTTGAAGTGGAAAACTGCACACAATACTCCAGGTTCAGCCTAAGCAATGTTTTGTAAAGCTGAAACATAATGTCAGCTCCTAAATCTCTTAAATTCTATGCCTGACCTTTGAAAGCAAGAAAACCATTTACCCTTCTCACAACTCCTTTACTGTTTACTAGAGAACAATAGATTTGGACACCTGGGCTTCTCTGTTCATCAGTATTCCTTTGTGCCCCGTCATGTACTGCATATATCCTACCCCTATTTGACATCCCAAAATGCATCACCTTGCCGTTATCAGGATTAAATTCAATCTGAACAAAATTCTACTGAACTCCCCATCTGATCTATATCCTTAAACAAACTTCCTCATTATCCACAATACCACCAGTTTTCATTGTCATCTGCAAACTTACTTAATTTTCAGCAACTTTCCTTTAATTAGTTCAATCATTAGGGTTATACATTAAAAGGAACAAATTAAAGCATACCTTTACTGAAAATTTGCTTGTAATTTCATATCACCAACAATATGCGATGTGAGAGAATATGGCCAATCTAGTATGACTGTGGAAAAGTGTGACTGGAACCAGAGGAAATAGCGGAGGTACTTAATGAATACTTTGATTCAGCATTCACTACGGAGAAGGATCTTGGTGATTGTAGTGATGACTTGCAGCAGACTGAAAAGCTTGAGCATGTAGATATTAAGAAAGAGGATGTGCTGGAGCTTTTGGAAAGCATCAAGATGGATAAGTCACTGGGACCAGACGAGATGTACCCCAGGCTACTGAGGGAAGCGAAGGAGGAGATTGCTGAGCCTCTGGCAATGATCTTTGCATCATCAATGAGGACGGGAGATTGGACGAGATCCAGAGGATTGGATGGTTGCAGATGTTGTTCCCTTATTCAAGAAAGGGAATAGAGATAGCCCAAGGAATTATAGACCAGTGAGTCTTACTTCAGTGGTTGGTAAGTTGATGGAGAAGATCCTGAGAGGCAGGATTTATGAACATTTGGAGAGGCATAATATGATTAGGACTAGACAGCATGGCTTTGTCAAAGGCAGGTCATGCCTTACGAGCCTGATTGAATTTTTTGAGGATGTGACTAAATACATTGAAGAAGGTAGAACCGTAGATGTAGTGTATATGGATTTTAACAAGGCATTTGATAAGGTACCCCATGCAAGGCTTATTGAGAAAGTAAGGAGGCATGGGATCCAAGGGGACATTGCTTTGTGGATCCAGAACTGGCTTGCCCACGGAAGGCAAAGAGTGGTTGTGGACGGGTCATATTCTGCATGGAGGCCAGTGACCAGTGGTATGCCTCAGGGATCTATTCTGAGACCCCTACTCTTTGTGATTTTTATAAATGACCTGGCTGAAGAATTGGATGGATGTAAATTTGCTGATGAAACAAAGATTGGGGGTGTTGTGGATAGCGTGGAGGGCTGTCAGAGGTTACAATGGGACATTGATAGGATGCAAAACTGGGCTGAGAAGTGGCAGATGGAGTTCAACACAGTTAAGTGTGAAGTGGTTCATTTTGGTAGGTCAAATATAATGGCAGAATATAGCATTAATGGTAAGACTCTTGGCAGTGTAGAGGATCAGAGGGATCTTGGGGTTTGAGTCCATAGGACACTTAATGCTGCTACGCAGGTTGACTGTGGTTAAGAAGGCATATGGTCCATTGGCCTTTATCAATTGTGGGATTGAGTTTAAAAGCCAAGAGGTAATGTTGCAGCTATATAGGACCCTGGTGCTCAGTTCTGGTCACCTCACTACAGGAAGGACATGGAAACCATAGAAAGGGTGCAGAGGAGATTTACAAGGATGTTGCCTGGATTGGGGAACATGCCTTATGAGAATAGGTTGAGTGAACTCGGCCTTTTCTCCTTGGAGCGACAGAGGATGAAAGCTGACTTGATAGAGGTGTATAAGATAATGACAGGCATTGATCATGTGGATAGTCAGAGGCTTTTCCCCAGGGCTGAAATGGCTAGTACGAGAGAGCATAGTGTTTGGAAGTAGGTACAGAGGAGATGTCAGGGGTAAGTTTTTTATGCAGAGAGTGGTGAGTGTGTGGAATGAGCTGCTGGCGGCGGTGGTGGAGGTGGAAATGATCGGATCTTTTAAGAGGCCTCTGGATGGCTACATGGAGCTTAGAAAAAGTGAGGGCTATGGGTAAAGCCTAGGTAGTTCTAAGGTAGGGACATGTTTGGCACAGCTTTGTGGGCTGAAGGGCCTGTATCGTGCTGTAGGTTTTCTATGTTTCTAATATGTTTTAACTTCCATGGTGGTAATGAAGTGATATTAATTAAATCTAAGTAAACTCTACATACAAATTTTGAGAAGCATTTAGATTAAATCAGCTGCCTGCATTCTCATTTATAAGATTAAGAATTCTGATATGAATCAGTTAATTACATGCTTTTCTTGAAGTAACAGATTTCATAATTATTCAATAAAAATATTGTTCAGTGCATATACATATCTAAGTTGTTATGTCAATCAATTAATAGTTCAATTTGCAAGACATGCTCTCACAAATCTGAAATTTACCTGCATCAATGTGTTTATGTGGTATTATTTGATTTGCGTCCTGCTGATTTAGACAAATTTGGAATTAATTAGTATACTCAATTCAGGTTTATATCCACCATCACAGCCATGTCCAATATTCAATAAACTAGTTATCAAATGCTATAAATAGATCAAAGGATGTAATAGCAAGGATATAATGTTGAGGTTTTATAATGCACTGGGAAGGCCTCGCTTGGAGTATTGTGAGCAGCTTTGGCCGCTTACCTTAGAAAGGATGTGCTGAAACGGGCGAGGGTTCAAATGAGAGAGAGGCACAGCTAAGGTGGAATGTCTCCAGCTAACAAAAGAGAACGGAACCATTGATTACTGCTCTTGTCTTTTGGAGAAGGTTTGTGTACTTGGTACTGTTCTATTCATTGAAACCCCTCGGGGGCAACCAGAGTGGGCTGGTTGAGGGATTGCATCATCTCAACCTGGTTGACACCTGAGACCCCGTGAGTGGGGATAAAAGTGAGGTCTGGGGAACACCCCTCAGACGCACCAGGAGAGACGCTACGAAGCCGGTGGGGGCTTGTGTGTGTGTCCACCCTTGCCTGGGTGACGAGTCCACCACGGAAGAACGGTCTAGCTAAAGAACGGAGGGGTCATACGTGAATGGCCACAATAACGCATCGACGGATCAAGATCGTAAAGGAAAGTCGGCAAGTCCATAGCTGTTACTGTTCTCTCTCTCTCTCTCTCTCTCTCTCTCTCTCTCTCCAACAATTGAAACACCACGACCAACAACTACTGCAGCCTGCATGAACTGAACTGAACTTTATATTTCCATCCAACAATTCTTTATCCCCTAGACAACGATAGAGCTTGATTCTTATTGATTATTATTATACCTGCACTTTTAGGTTTAGCATTGCTGACATATATTATCTGTATATTGACATTGAGATTATTTTTGTGTATTTTTACTAATAATTACTGTTATGAATGTACTACAGCTCTGAGGGGTCAAAGGAGTGGGAGCAGCCCCCTCCTTCCGGAGAATCGCAAGATTGCTATTAATTCGGGTCTCGGAAGTGAGAGACAATGCAACGGTTTTGGCCATTGTTCTTAGAGGCACCTGTGTGACGTGCATGACCCTGCTACGTGACAGCTACCATGGACATGGACACCCTCGGGCAATGTGGGGGTGGGGATTGCATCACCCTACTTTGATGGACATCTACAACTCTGCAAGTCAAGATAAAAGGGGACTGCAGGAGGCAGTACCCCAGCGACGCACCAGAAGGACACCCTCGCTCAGTGCTCCCGTAATAGCTGGAAGCCACTCAACGCCACGTGTGCTCCTAACTCCTTTGCCTGGGGAGCGGGTGGCTGATAATACCGAGAAGGATTTCGAACTAACAATGGGGAAACAACACTCCCCTGATTTAACGGAGTGGCTTCATAAAGACCCGGGCAAGTTTTTCCGTTTTTCACCAATCTCTCTAAAACACATGAAACCCAGCGATTCCCCGAAAGGCTAAAGTCTGCAGACTTCTGAGTGACTTTTATATTTCCAACGGACAATATATTATCCCCTAGACAACAGTCGAGATTACTTCTTAATGATGAACATTACTATACCCGCGTTTTAGATTGAGTATTGACGACGTGCTTTATCTGAATGTTTGTATTAACCTTACTTTTGTGCCCCTTTATAAATAAAAACGTTTGAAAATAGTGACATCAGACTTCAACGGACCTCTCTATCTTTGCTGGTAAGTTATTCAGTTCCGGGATACGTAACAATACTGTTGAAAATAGTATCACCAGACTCCAATGGACACTTCTATCTTTGCTGGTAAGACACCCAGTTACAGGGTTCGTAACGTTAGAGGTTGTTAGATTCCTGATTAGTCAGGGCATGAAGGGATATGGGGAGAAGACAGGAGATTGGGGCTGAGAGAAAAAATGGATCAGCCATGATGAAATGGAGGAACAGACTCGATGGGCCAAATGGCCTAATTCGGCTCCTATATCTTACGGTCTTTTGGTCTAAATACCTTACCATCCACCTTTGAACGTATTGATCTGGTACAGATCGTGTTCAAGTTCAGTTTATTGTCATTCAACCGTACACATGAATGCTGCTGGAGCAAACAACTTTTCTCTGGACAGTACATAGTACATACAACTCACACATATAAAACATAAGTTAATATTACCACAAATAAGTTAACAAATAACAAGGTGCACATACGATACAAGTAAAAAAAACAGTATATTGTTATTGCCAATAGTCAATTATATTTTGGGAGCCAAGCACTGAGTATTTATGGAGCACCTGAATTGAGGTTTGGTGCTTAATCCTAAGCCTACTCGTGGTTTTGCCTAAGGTTTGTTTTGTGGTTTGATTCTCGAACCAGTTTGAAACTGTGTCTCGATCCTAGCCTCAGACCCTCCAGCTTTTGGGTCCAAGCTGTTCTTGTCAAGGACTCTTGTCACAGTTGTGCCCACATCTCTCTGAAGTTTCTTGAGGTCACGGGTAAAGCAATTTGGATACCAATCCAAGATGCATTTGAATAAAATGCTTTCTATGCTGCAAAACTCAGGATGGACCTTAAACAGTGGTCTTTAACATGATGCACAAATACTTTGAGTTATTTTAAAGATGTGCATTCACTGAACAGATGAAGTTAACTGAGAGTTCAGCCCCATAAGGAATAGATGCTAGCATCATGCACCATGATTTTAATGAAACACCTTAAATCAAAGCAGAGAAAAAAAAGGGAGGGGGAAATAAAACCAAAGACCTAGATATGCGTTTGTTTAGTGTAATACTTCATTTGCTATATTTTAGAATTTTATTGAAAAGCTAGTGACTGGATTGAACTTACTGTTTCATGGATTTGGTGAGAAATACTTCCATTCTCTAATCATTTAAGCCACTAACACATAGCAAGACTCTGACACTGCGCCATGGCACAGTGGGCAAAGCAAGTATCTTTGTGTACGCTAAACTTACCGAAGTCTATCCTACCGTGCCTGCAGCTTGAGCTTCACGCACAAAAGAATTTTGCAGCAAAGCATATGTTACCCGGTGGCACATGGGCTGTTTAAGGTACCTGAGATGGAAATATTACTAGGCCAATTTCTTTGTGTTTTATTACATTTATCAGAAACAGGTTTATTATCACCGGCATGTGACGTGAAATTTGTGAACTTAGCAGCAGCAGTTCAATGCAATATATAAACTAGCAGAGAGAGATAATAATAATAATAATAAAACATAATAATAAATTAACAAATAAATCAATTAAGTATATTGAATACATTTTTTTAATGTGCACAAACAGAAATACTGTATTTTTTAAAAAGAGAAGTCATATTAAAAGCTTCAATATTCATTTGGGAATCGGATGTCAGGGGCAAGAAGCTGTTCCTGAGTCGCTGAGTGTGTGCCTTCAGGCTTCTGTATCTCCTACCTGATGGTAACAGTGAGAAAAGGGCATGTCCTGGGTGCTGGGGGTCCTTAATGATGGATGCTGCCTTTCTGAGACCCCACTCCCTAAAGAAGTCCTGAATACTTGGTAGGCTCATGCCCAAGATTTACAACCTTCTGCAGCTTCTTTCGGTCTTGTGCAGTAGCCCCTCCATACCAGAGAGTGATGCAGCCTGTCAGAATGCTCTCCACAGTACAACTATAGAAATTTTTGAGCTTATTTGTTGACATGCCAAATCTCTTCAAACTCCTATTAAAGTATAGCCACTTCTTTGCCTTCTTTATGACTACATCAATATCTTGAGATCAGATTTATTGTTGTGCAATGCACAGAAGATAAACACTATCCCTTCCCTCTCCCCTTTCATTTTAAACATATCTTGGTTTCTTCCTCATGCCCCTCACAGATTAAATATTGAGCAACTGTACCACTGTGATTTTCTTTTGAAGATCGCAAAAGTACATGTGACTCTTTTATCTCACATGCTAATCATGCCCTATAAGACTTGTGTGCTATGAACCACATCCTTGAAAATTGTTTTGAACAATTTTTTTCCCAAAGGTGGGGGAGGTGTTGTTAGGGGGAGTACTTTTGGTCTGACGCTTTTACAATATCTGCTTTAGCAAACAAGTTGCTTATGTAATGAAATTAAACTTTTATTCTCTGGTGCCATGAGTTAGGGTTGCTTGAGTCTAACAATTAACCGTATCATGATAAAGCCACTTACAGTAGGAAGGCTAAGGATCGTTCAGTCCAGGGAATTGAGAATAATCACAACATAAGACTGCCTTGTACAGGATAAACTGCTAATCATCTGTTATTAATTGAAATCATCTACAGGACAGTCATCGGAAAATACAATAGGGTATAATTTAGACTAGTGAAGGATGATGTGAGTCTTCAAGTTCAAAACTCAAAGTAAATTTATTATCAATGTAATGTGCAAATATCTTAGGCACCCTAGATTTCTTAACTGGCTTCAGATGGTATATCCTCACAGAGCTTTCATATCAATGTCATCAGGGCTGTCTGGGATTATCTGGGGAGACAGAAGCAATTAAGATAGCCGAAGTCTGCAGAAGAACTGTGGCAAGTGAAGTTATCCCCTCTGGTTCAAGAGCATTGTTCCATTCTCCCTCAACAGGTTTGCAAATTATATTCTGAGCTAGAAATCACTGTAGTAAGTCTAGTTTCTGAACACTGGGTTAACATGCAATGAGGTAGGTCAACATCACTTTGGCAACTGGAAGACCATGGCTGCAGTCTCTGAATGCTGAGTAAACACGTTGTGTTTAGTGAGAAGGAAGTAATGGCTTTCCCATCAAATTGGTCAGCAATGGTGAACCAGGCTGGCAATCTGTTTCTCTAAAAAAGAAATGTTGCGGTGTTTTTAATATTATTCTTTCATGGTACATCGATATTGCTGGTAAGGACACAACTACACATTTCCAAATGAACTTCCTATTGTTGTTGGTGAGTTTGAAATGCTGAAGTTCATTTGAAGTACGTATGATTCAGTACAACTAAGAATCTTTGATGGTCATTTCAGAGGGAAGTTGGGAGTGAATCATGTTTTTTATTGAGATACAGCAGAGATCAGGCCCTTCTGGCACAATGGTCTGCACTGTCCAGCAACCCAGCCTAATCAATGACCAATTAACCTACTAACCAGTACATCTTTGCACTATGGGAGGAACCAGAACATCTACAGAAACCCACACATTCCACAGAGAAGAAAGTACAAACTCCTTACAGATGATGTTAGAATAGAACTGCAAACTCTGATGCCCAGAGCTGTGATAGTGCCACGCTATGTTACTGCAGTCTGGACTGGCATGTTGCCCAGTTTGGTTGAAATGTCAGATTTTCTTCATCAAAAGACACTCATGAACCTCAGGTTTTATGACACACCTGTAGTTTAAAGGTCACTGCATCTGATGGAACGTGTCTACTGCAGAATTACCCTGAAGCATGTTGGGATTCAAACTCACATCTCTGGTTCTGTAGTCTAGTTGGTCCTATACAGTGGAATAAATTAATTCCTGTTGAATTATTATACATATTGATTCAGTGCTTATAAAATAACAAAAGTTAATGATTTCATTATCTCACTAAATGTGTTTTTGAAGCGATCAAAGAAGATTAAGGACATATGTGAAAGGCACAATTTAGTTCAGTATAATTCAATACCAGAACACCCTTGAACACATGCTCATGCCCAGATGATTTACAAGAATAACATGTACAAAATGCTAGAAGATTTAAAAGCCGTTTAACTTGTACTCTTTCTCCTCTCCACCTCCTTTATTCTGGCTTCTTCCCTATTCCTTTCCAGTCTTGATGAAGTATCTTGGCCCATAATGTCGGCTTTTTATTCCTTTCTATAGATGCTGCCTGACCTGCCAGCACCATCTGTGGAAGGAAATGGACAAATGATGTTTAGAGTTAAACCTTTCAACTGGACTGAAATAGTAGAGGGGAGATAGCCAGTTTAAATGTGAAGGGAAGGGGTGGGAAGTGATTGGTAGATGGATATAGTGACAGAGAATTGGTGGTGATGGGTGGAGGTGACTAAGGACTGCAGGTGAAGAAATTTGAAAGGAGAAGGTGGAACATGGAACCGAATATGGGGTTGAGGTTGGCAGATGACAAAATGGGAGTAGGGAGAGGAAAATATTGGTGATAGGCATATTGAATGGGCAGAAGGGAAAGAAATAGGGTGGCAGGGTGTTACATTGGAGAAACCAGGTGGATCAAGAGGAGAGATAAAAGCAACAGAGAGGGAGCAGTTTGCCTGAAATTGGAGAATTTAATGTTCATGCCATCAGGTTTTAGACTACCTATGGGATGTTGTTCCTCCAGTTTGCATATAGATTCGCCTTGGAAGTGGACAGACATGAGGATAGGAATGCATACATCACGATGCTCTTCATTGATTACAGCTCTGCATTCAACACTACGAGGAGTGATTGATAACGTTGTGGACTAAGGTTGAAGGAAATAAGTTATTAACTTCAAACTTTCTGCATAATCACTCAAAGAGGTTACCTGCACGTGCATGTAATGAGAGCTGTATAACTCATCTCCTTCGACCTTAGGCCAAGAACTTATCAATCACCCCTGTTGTGGACACTTTCTGGAGATCCAAGATCCATGTGTAGGAGGGGACTATGTTGAAAAATAAATGTTCTAGGTTTTCTAAAATTGACTCCTTCTACCTTCGGCCACGGATTTATCAATCACCCTTGGTATCATCAAAACTAATCAATAAGCCCCAAGAACTAGGCCTGAACACCTCCTTGTGCAACTGGGTCCTCAATTTCTTCACTTGCTGATCCCAGTCAGTTTGGATTGGCAAAAACATCTACTCCACAATCTCCGTCAGCACAGGTTCAGTGCAAGCTGTGTGCTTAGCCCCCTGCTCTAATTGCTTTACACTGATAAATGTGAGGCTAAGCACAATTCCAATGCTACTTTTAAGTTTGCTGATGACACCATTATTGTGAGCCGAATCAAAGGTGGTGATAAGTCAGTGTACTGGAGGGAGATTGAAAATTTGGCTGGATGGTGCCACAACAACAACCTCCTACTCAATGTCAGCAAAACCAAGAGGCTGATTATTGACTACAGGAGGAGGAAACTGAAGGTCCATGAGCCAGTCTTCATCAGGGGATCAGGTATGGAGAGGGTCAGCAACTTTGAATTCCTCAGTGTTATAATTTCAGAGGATCTGTCCTAGGTCCAGCATGTAACTGCTATTACAAAGAAAACACAGTATTGCCCCTACTTTCTTAGAAGTCTGTGCAGATTCAATATGCTGTCTAAAAAATTGACAAACTTTAAAAGAGAGTATACTGGCTGATTGCATTACAGCCTGATATGGAAACACAAATGCCCTTGAATGGAAAAAGCAACAAAAAGCAATGGATATAGCCCAATCGATCACAGGTAAAACACACTCCACCAATGAACTCATCTACTTGGAGCACAGTTGCAAGAAAGTAGCATCTAACAGCAAGGATCTCCTCACAAGCATTTCAAACTAACTAGAGAACTGAAACACGAGGAAATCTGCAGCTGCTGGAAATTCAAGCAACACACACAAAATGCTGGTGGAACACAGCAGGCCAGGCAGCAGCTATAGGAACTGAAGAGAACTGAATGTCATCTTCAGCTGTCCAATTAAGAATAATTGCACCAATATATAACCATTCAGCAGTAATCGAGTGCTGGACATAAAAATCAACTTCGCAAACTGGGACTCTGATTTATAAGCAGTTGATTCCATATCTGAAACACCACATAACATGCAACAGCACAATTAACATGGCAATTGATTTTCCACCAGATTTAAAATTGATAAGTTAATTTTCTCTGATGGAAAAACAATTCCATTGAAGATGGTCTTTGGCAATAAAATTTTAAAAATTATTATCCAAATTGACAGGTTACTTGCTGAATGTATTAACATTCTCGCCAAGAAACAACATAACAACAGTCCACTGTATTTATAATGTTCCTTTTAGCTTTAGGAGAAGATGTTGAAGTACTTTCCAATTGCATGATAGTAAACAGTCCTTGTTGGAGACAGAATCATTTATTGCTACGTTTAAAGAATGACAGACTACTCTCTGTTTAACTCATTGAGAACTTCTCAGTTTTGAGATTTATTGTAATTTTTGAAACTGGCCACATGGTGGTTAATTTTTCAAATATTTTGTTGAAACATATGCCGATTGTTTCATTTCCTGCCCCACCATCCCAATCTTTTAAACAGAAAAATGTGCCTTTGTACAACTTGACACAGATTGGACAGAAAATTCATCCAGCAAAATTAAATGAAAAATTATAGTTCATAATTTCCTGACAGAGCCATAGCTTAATTGGAAACAATATTATCTGTTATTTAGCATATACCAGACCTAATGTGAAAAGTCAAGACTAAATTTCTAGTGCAGTACTGGGGAGTTGCTGTCGTGCCGGGGAGGCATCTTTTGGAAAAAACCTGAAAACTCAATAAATGACCGAAAAAAATCCATGACATTATTTTCTTGAAGAGTGGGTGATGTGTCTTTTATGTCCTGACCAAGTTTTATCTGTCTTTGGCAATGTTTATCCATTGCCAAAAAAACAGATCAATCAGTCATTGTCATTTTTCTTCTTGGGGAACTTGGCTACCATGTTCTATCACAAAAGTGACCATGTCTCAAGATTACTTCATTGGACACCCCTTCTCCTCCCCTTCTCTCAGTTTGCCAATCACATATGGCCAATGACTCACCACTACTCTCTTTTTTTATTGGCTATCTCTTCCTCTACCTCTGAGCCCTGATGCAGGGTTTTGATCCAAAAACATGGACAATTCCTTCCCCCCATCCCACAGATACTGCTTGACTCACTGAGCACCTCCAGCAGATTGTTCGTTGCTCCAGATTTTAGCATCTGCCGTGTCTTGTGTCTCTACTAAATGTAGACCCTTTTAAATGTATGTTTGATCTGGCAGATCGTCAGTTCAGGGAAGTAAGAATAAAATCCAGCGTACCCTGGTTGTTATTCTTTAAAAATGGTGTTTGAAGGGCTGCTTCTCTTTCCTGGAGCTATGTATGTTCAATGTAGGGATGCCATGCCTTTGGATTTAAGTAGCTATTTCATCTGCTGGTGACCATCTCAGCCACCTTGTGCCCCATCTGAGAAAGGGCCTGCAGTTCCCATGTTGACGTCATTGGCCAGCTCAGTATCCATCAGTCCCAAATGGTACCAAGTTATCATCGTTCCCAATGGTCTGCATTGGAAGGAAAATAAGCAGAGGAGGAAGATATGCTCCTTCAAGCATGCTCGTCTGTTTGATAGGATTCAAGCTGATCATGAACAATTTCCCAATTGTTAGAATGGTGAGAGAACAACAACTTGAGTCTCAATGTGGATAAGACCAGAGGAATGACTGTGGACTTTAAGACAGACCACTCCTCACTGCACATGCACACAGCTCCTCCATAGAGACAGTCAGGAGCATCAAGTTTCTGGCAGTGCACATAATGGACGATCTCATCTGGTCCCTCAATGTCACCTCTTCAGTCAAGAATGTACAGCAACATCTCCACTTCCTGAGGAAACTGAGTGTGGCTCCTTCCCCCTCTCTATTTTAACCAACTTTTATGGAGCACTATCAAGAACGTCCTGACCAGCTGCATCACCATCTGGTATGGGAATTGCAAGGCATCTGACCCAACAAAGGATTGTGAGCACTGTTGAGAGGATCATCGGGTCTCTCTTCAATGCATCAGAGATATTTATCAGAAGTGTTGTGTACACAGGGCCCTTGGTACTATCAATCATCCCTCTCACCCATCAAACAATCTCTTTGACCCCCCACCATCAGGCAGGAAGTATGGTAGCATTAGGACAAGAATTGTTATGATGGGAAACAGCTTCTTCCCCCCAGGTTGTAAAACTTTCGAACTGCCTGCCGCCACACCAGCAGAGTTATGCTGCTTTTTAACTTGCATCATATATGCACCTTATTATCTGTTCATTTATTTGTGGTAGTATACTTGATGTGTGCGAGGTATATTTAGTGTGTTGTGCATCTTGGTCCAAAGGAACACTGCCTCGTTTGACAGTTGAATGACAATAAACTGAACTTGATCTTGATTTGATCCATATTTTTTTCTTAATTTTCTTTGGGTCTATATATCAGGCACTCTCAAATCTAAATTTATTCAGTTGTTGAGCATGAATTCTCTGGGGCAGAGAATTCCAAAGAAACTCAAAATAAATCAACACGCACAACACGCCGGAGGAACTCAGCAGGTCGAGCAGCATCCGTTGAAAGGAGCAGTCAATGTTTCAGGCCGAGACCCTTCGTCAGGGCTGAGGGAGGAGGGGGCAGGGGCCCTATAAAGAAGGTGGGGAGGAGGGTGGAAGGTGCCAGGTGAAAAACCAGTAAGGGGAGAGATCAAAGGGTGGGGGAGGGAATAGGCAGAGAACGTGACGAAGGAATGTAAGGGGAAAGCACTATGGGTAGTAGAAGGAGATGGAACCATGAGGGAGGTGATAGGCAGCTGGAGGAGGAGGCAGAGTGAAACTGGGATGGGGGAAGGGAGGGGGAGGGAATTACCGTAAATTGGAGAATTCAATGTTCGTACCAAGGGGCTGGAGACTACCCAGACAGTATATGAGGTCCAGCCTGAGTTTGGCCTCATCATGGCAGTAGAGGAGGCCAGGTATGGACATATCCGAATGGGAGTGAGAGGGAGAGTTGAAGTGGGTGGCAACCGGGAGATCCTGTCTGTTGTGGCGGATGGAGCGGAGGTGCTCGATGAAGCGATCCCCCAATCTGCGTCGGGTCTCGCCGATGTAGAGGAGGCTGCTCCGGGAGCACAGGATGCAATAGATTTACCCCAACAGACTCACAAGTGAGGTGTTGCCTCACCTGGAAGGACTGTTTGGGGCCCTGAATGGTGGTAAGAGAGGAGATGTAGGGTCAGGTGTAGCACTTACACTTGCAGGGTTAAGAGCCAGGTGAGAGATCTGTGTGGACCAGGGAGTCTCAGAGGGAACGATTCTTGTGGAAAGCAGAGAGGGGTAGAGAGGGAAAGATGGGCTTAGTGTTGGGGTCCTGTTGAAGGTGGCGGAAGTTGCAGAGGATAATGTGCTGGATCCAGAGGCTGGTGGTGATACCACTACGCCACCAGCCGGCCTAACAGCTGAGACTACATGGCCAAAAACTAACACTTTGCTCTATCTTCTTTAATCAAAGTTAAGATCCTTCGCATGTTCTACATCAAATCCCTCTAGTTCTTCTCTGATTTACCCGAGGTGATGATTTTATTTCTTGTGATCCTTAACACTCAAATGCCTGCATTTTTTTCACATTCTGCTCAAAGGTAATTACTCTTATGACCAAAATATTTCATTTGATATTGATTGGCATTGACATTGATTGTGTCTGACTATTGGTACTGTGTTTTGCACCTTGGTCCTGGAGGAACACTGTTTTGTTTCGCTATATTCAAGGATATTCATTTTTGGTTGAATGGTAATTAAACTTTCTATTTAGATCCATTTTGATTCCACAAGCTCTAACTCAAATAATGATGAAATAGAGTACAAGAAGAAGACAGAGAGCTTAATGATATGGAGCATTGACAACAATTTTTTCCCTTAATGTCAACAAAACAAACTGCTAACTATTGACTTCAGAAAGGGGGGACAGTGTATATGTTCCTGTTACATTAATGACACTGAGGTCAAGAGGGTCAAGAGCTTCAACATCACCAATAGTCTGTCCTGGTCCAACCACTTAGAGGCAATGGCCAAGTAAGCTCACCCAATGTCTCTACTTCATCAGGGGGCTAAAGAAATTTGAAATGTCTCCTTTGAAACTCACCATTTTTTATTAATGTTCCACAGAAAGCATCCTATCTGTTTGCACCATAGGTTGGTATGATATGTGCTCTGCCCAAGATCACAAGAAACTGCAGAACATTGAGGACACAGCTCTGAACATTACAGAAACCAGCCTCCCCTCTCTACTTCCTGCTGCCTCAGAAAAGCAGCCAGCATAATCAAAGATTCTACCCACCCCAGACGTTATCTCTCTTCCCTGTCCCGTCAATAGGAAGATACAAAGGCGTGTAACCTCGAGGACAGCTTTATCTTGCTGTTGGAAGATTTTTGGAATGTTTTCCTATTACAATAAGATGGACTCAGAACCTCACAACCTACCTTGCACATTACTGCCTACCTTCAGTGCACTTTCTTTGTAGCACTCTTACTGTTTTACCTTATCCTACCTCAATGTTGTAATCAATGATATGAACAGTATATCTGACCAGTTTTCACTATGCCTCAGTAGATGTGACACTAATAAACAAATTTCATTTCCATGTTCCACTCTTGCCAGAGATTATGAAATCCATCTTAAACATCTAATAGTTCTTAGAATGTTTTACATTACTTATATCACCATTAAATTTAGACATATGTTTATCTTATCCTATGAGTTATTATTTGTGTACATAATAAAGAAATTCAGTTCGCAGTGCTGTTCATGCAGAACCAGGTATGACATTGGTGAGCTGGTCGAGCTGAAACCAATCCTCAAGTGTCCCGAATAAAGGCATGTTAGTTTTTACCCACGCTAAGAACAAATATAACATCCTCTACTCATTTATTCATTTTATTCGGGGTATAGCACTGAGTTGGCTCTTGCATTCCCTCGAATCTTGCCACCGGCAGCCTCGGATTTAACCCTAGCCTAATCATAAAAATTTACAATGATCAATTGACCTACTAACGAGTATATCTTTCAACTGTGGGAGGGAATTAGAGCACCTCGAGAAAATCCATGCCTTCCACGGGAAGGACATGGAAATTGGTTAGTGAGGATGCTGGGGCTGAACCCTGAACTCTGACATCCCAAGCTGTAATAGCATCGCTACTGTGGCATCCAATCATTTCAACACATTGAGGAGAGACCATCCTGGAACAAAACATCCCAGAGCCACTTGTCATCCAAACTGTTCTGCGTTCATATTATCTGTTCCTAATCACTCTTTTCACCCTTCTCTTATTTTATGCCACATTATCTTATTCAGTAGTTTCCTGTGTAGTAAACTGAATACTTCCTAAAATTTCACATGCATGCAGATTGCTGCATTTCCCCAGCACTATATCAGTTGCTATGTCAATGAGTTAAAAATATTTTCTCATTGTAATCCAGTGAAATTTGTACTGCCTGCAATCATCTCTCTTTAATTTTACTCTGCAGTAAGTTTAAATTGCAGCTCATACTTGAGATTTAAGTTAGGAACCCACACTGAAAAGAAGAGGGAAGTGATGATGAGACCAAAGCTGGAGTTAGTGAAGAAAAAAGTAAGAGTAGATTGCATAAAAGTAAACAGCAAAAATCACGTAGGTCACTAGATTCTAAAAGAACAATGAGTATAAGGGCACTTTATCTAAATGCCCGTAGTATTAGAAACAAGGTTAGTGAACTTGTAGCACAGATCAGCACCAAGTATAGGAAACTGATACAGGACTTTGTGATATGATGCAACTCAAACTACCTGCGTCTCAATATCACCAAGACCAAGGAGATGGTGGTGGACTTTAGGAGGCCTAGGCCTCATATGGAGCCAGTGATCATTAATGGAGAAAGTGTGGAGCAGGTTAAGACCTACAAGTATCTGGGAGTGCAGTTAGACAAGAAGCTAGACTGGACTGCCAACACAGATGCCCTGTGCAGGAAAGCACAGAGTCGACTGTACTTCCTCAGAAGGCTGGCGTCATTCAACGTTTGTAGTGAGATGCTGAAGATGTTCTATCGGTCAGTTGTGGAGAGCGCCCTCTTCTTTGTGGAGGCATGCTGGGGAGGCAGCATTAAGAAGAGGGACGCCTCACGTCTTAATAAGCTGGTAAGGAAGGCGGGCTCTGTCGTGGGCACAGAACTGGAGTGTATGACATCGGTGGCAGAGCGGAGGGCGCTGAGTAGGCTACGGTCAATCATGGAAAACCCTGAACATCCTCTGCACAGCACCATCCAGAGACAGAGAAGCAGCTTCAGCGGCAGGTTGCTGTCAATGCAATGCTCCTCAGACAGGATGAAGGGATCATTACTCCCCAACGCCATTCGGTTCTACAATTCAACCACCAGGGGCAAGACATGTTAAAGTGCCAGGGTTAGGACTGAGCTTAAGTTACCACTCAATGCACTTTAGTAAACTATTTAAGAACTTTTTAAAAGCTATTTATTAATGCTTTTTGGGAGGGTGATTTTAGATGCATATCATATTTATACTGAGTTAAATACTGTATGTAATTAGTTTTGCTACAATAAGTGTATGGGACACTGGAAAAATGTTGAATTTCCCCTTGGGGATGAATAAAGTATCTATCTATCTATCTATCTATCAAGGCATATGATTTAGTGGCCATTACAGAAACCTGGATGCAAGGTGGTGATGACTGGGAATTAAATATCCAAGGGTATCAGGTAATACAGAAAGATAGGCAGGAAGGCAGAGGAGGTGGGGTGGCGCTCTTGATTAGGGATGAGATCAGGGCGATTATGAGAGATGATATAAGATCTACAGAGCAGAATGTTGAGTCCATCTGGGTAGAAATTAAGAATAGTAAAGGGAAAAAATCACTGGTGGGAGTTGTCTATAGGCCACCTAATAAAAATATTGCAGTGGCAGAGGCGATTATCCAAGAAATGACTGAGGCCTGTAAGAACGGAACGGCAGTTGTCATGGGGGATTTTAACTTCCACATAGATTGGGTGAATCAGGTTGGTCAAGGAAGCCTTGAGGAGGACTTCATAGAATGTATCCATGATGACTTTCTTCAGCAGCATGTTAGTGAACCTACCAGGGAAAATGTTATCTTAGATCTAGTCCTGTGCAATGAGACTGGTAAGATTAACGATCTTGTAGTCAGGGATCCTCTTGGAAAGAGTGATCATAGTATGATTGAATTTCACATTCAGATGGAGGATGAAATAGTTAGATCTAAAACTAGTGTATTATGCTTGAACAAGGGAGACTACAGCGGGATGAGGGAGGAGTTGGCTAATGTGGATTGGGAGCACAGGCTATTTGGTAGGACAGCTGAGGAACAGTGGAATACTTTCAAAGTGCTCAACAAAAGGATATTCCAGTCAAAAGTAAGGACAGTAAGTGTGGGGAGAGCCAGCCTTGGATAACCAAGGAAATGAAAGTTAGTATCAAATTAAAAGCTCATGTTTACAAAGTCGCAAAGAGTAGTGGGAGACTGGAGGATCGGGAAAACTTTAAAAAGCAATGGGGAACAACTAAACAAGAAATAAGGAAAGAGAAGATAGAGTATGAAAGTAAATTAACACAAAATATAAAAACAGATAGCAAAAGTTTTTATAAATATATAAAGCAGAAGAGTGTGGCTAAAGTCAATGTAGGTCCCTTGGAGGACAAGAAGGGGAAATTCATATTGGGTGATAAGGAAATGGCTGAGGCATTGAACAACTATTTTATGCTGGTCTTCATGGTGGAGGACACGTCTAATATGCCAAAGAAGGATATTATGGACGAAATGGGAGGTGACGACCTCAATAAAATCACTGTCACTAAAGAGATAGTGATGAGCAAACTAGAGGGCCTGAAGGTAGATAAGTGCCCTGGTCCTGATGGGATGCATCCCAGAGTGCTGAGGGAATTGGCGAAGGTTATAGTAGATGCGTTGGTGATGATTTACCAAAACTCTCTAGACTCTGGGCAGGTCCTGGCAGATTGGAAGACAGCAAATGTCACACCACTTTTTAAAAAAGGATGCAGGCAAAAGACGGGCAACTATAGACCAGTTAGCTTAACACCTGTAGTTGGGAAAATGCTTGAAGCTGTAATTAAGGAAGAAATAGCGAAACATTTAGAAAGGAGTGGTTCCATTAGACAGATGCAGCATGGATTCAGAAAGGGCAGGTCCAGTTTGACAAACTTACTGGAGTTCTTTGAGGACATAATGAGTGCAGTGGATAGAGGGGAACAGGTGGATGTTGTATACTTGGATTTCTAGAAGGCGCTTGATAAGGTGCCACACAAGAGACTTATAAATAAGATATGGATGCATTGAGTCGGAGGAAGTGTATTGGCATGGATAGTGGATTGGTTAACCTATAGAAGGCAGAGAATTGGTACAAATATGTGTTTCACCAGTTAGCAGTCAGTGGTGAGTGAGGTGCCACAGGGTTTGGTGCTGGGCCTGCAGCTGTTTACCATTTACATTGACAAAATGGAAGAGGGGACTGAGCTTAGCCTAGCAAAATTTGCTGATGACACTAAACTGAGTGGAAAAACAAATTGTACAGAGGATATGGAGAGTCTGCCGAGGGATATAGATAGATTAAATGAGTGGGCCAAGGTCTAGCAGATGTAATACAACTGTAAAGGGGGTTTCTTCTTTTTTCTTTGTTACTGTGTATGTAATCAAAAGGGCTTCTTTGTTTTGTTAACTAGCAGGAATGCTAATTTACTGATAACGAGAATTGTATTCCTTTGTAAACCAAATGGGGATTAATGTTCTTTCTTCTGAGTCTGTAAGCTTTTGTTGATGGGCTTTTGGGCAGATCGGCGCGAGGGGGTCGAGAGAGAGGACGCAATGCTGTAAGCTGGGCGAGGAACGGACCCCAAGCGGGGGTCCGAGACCAGGAGGTACTCCGAGGAGGGGGGATGAAGATAGATGTGCTTGGTTGACCACTCGGAGGGTCCTGAGCTGCGAGTCGAGGAGTTCGGAGGGGATCGAATGGTGGCCAGAAGACTTCAGTAATTGAGCTCCAAGTGGTTTGGACTTTGATAAGTTTGGCGCCTTTTCTTTATTTTTTCTCTTCATATATACTGTATCGTTATTAATCACTTAGTTATAGTAACCTTTATAAATTGTACTCATTTAATCGCTTATGGTGTACTGTCTGTTTTTGGGCGAGGTGGGGACATCACACAGCATCCACACCAGCTGATTACCCAGTTTGGCAGGGCCGAAGGCTGCTCCCCCTAGACGAGAACAAGCTGAGCGAGCCTGAGGCGACCCAGGGGGTTACACAACGTAGGTAAATGCGAGATCATCCACTTTGGAAGGAACAATAGAGGAGCAGATTATTATTTAAATGGTGAAAGACTGCAGCATGCTGCTGTGCAGATGGACTTGGGAGTGCTTAAACATAGAAAACCTACAGGACAATACAGGCCCTTCAGCCCACAAAGTTGTACCGAACATGTTTCTACCTTAGAAATTACTAGGCTTACACCTAGCCCTCTATTTTACGAACCTCCATGTACCTATCTAAAAGCCTCTTAAAAGACCCTATTGTATCTGCCTCCACCACCGTTGCCGGCAGCCAATTCCACGCACTCACCACTCTCTGAGTAAAGAACTTACCCCTGACATCTCCTCTGTACCTGCTCTCCAGCACCTTAGACCTGTGTCCTCTTGTGGCAACCATTTCAGCCCTGGGAAAAAGCCTCTGACTATCCACACGATCAATGCCTCTCATCAGCTTATAAACCTCTGTCAGGTCACCTCTCATCCTCTGTCGCTCCAAGGAGAAAAGGCCGAGTTCACTCAACCTATTCTCATAAGGCATGTTCCCCAATCCAGGCAACATCCTTGTAAATCTCCTCTGCACCCTTTCTATGGCTTCCACATATTTCCTGTAGTGAGGCGACCAGAATTGAGCACAGTACCCCAAGTGGGGTCTGACCAGGATCCTATATAGCTGCAACATTACCTCTCGGCTCCTAAATTCAATTCCACGATTGATGAAGGCCAATATTCCATACGCCTTTTTAATCACAGAGTCAATCTGTGCAGCTGCTTTGAGAGTCCTATGGACTCGGACCCCAAGATCCCTCTGATCCTCCACACTGCCAAGAGTCTTACCATTAATACTACATTCTGCCATCATATTTGACCTACCAAATTTAACCACTTCACACTTATCTGGGTTGAACTCCATCTGCCACTTCTCAGCCCAGTTTTGCATCCTATCAACGTCCTGCTGTAACCTCTGACAGCTCTCCACACTATCCATAACACCCCCAAACTTCGTGTCATCAGCAAACTTACTAACCCATCCCTCCACTTCCTCATCCAGGTAAATTATAAAAATAACGAAGAGTAAGGGTCCGAGAACAGATCCTTGAGGCACTCCACTGGCCACTGACCTCCATGCAGAATATGCCCCATCTATAACCACTCTTTGACTTCTGTGGGTAAGCCAGTTCTGGACCCACAAAGCAATATCTCCTTGGATCCCATGCCTCTTTACTTTCTCAATAAGACTTGTATGGGGTACCTTGTCAAATGCCTTGCTGAAATCCATATACACTACATCTACTGCTCTTCCTTCATCAATGTGTTTAGTCACATCCTCAAAAAATTCAACCAGGCTCGTAAGGCACAACCTGCCTCTGACAAAGCCATGCTGACTACTCATAATTATATTATACCTCTTCAAATGTTTATAAATCCTGCCTCTCAGGATCTTTTCCATCAACTTACCAACCACTGAAGTAAGACTCATTGGTCTATAATTTCCTGGGCTAGCTCTACTCCCTTTCTTGAATAAAGGAACAACATTCGCAATCCTCCAATCCTCCGGAACCTCTCTAGTCTCCATTGATGATGCAAAGATCATTATCAGAGGCTCAGAAATCTCCTCCCTCGCCTCCTATAGTAGCCTGGGGTACATCTCATCTGGTCCTGGTGACTTATCCAACTTGATGCTTTCCAAAAGCTCCAGCACATCCTCTTTCTTAATATCTACATACTCAAGCTTTTCAGTCCGCTGCAACTCATCACTACAATCACCAAGATCCTTCTCCGTAGTGAGTACTGAAGTAAAGTATACATTAAGTATCTCTGCTATTTCTTTTGGTTCCATATACACTTTCCCACTGTTACACTTGATAGGTCCTATTCTTTCACATCTTATCCTCTTGCTCTTCGCATACTTGTAGAATGCCTTGGGGTTTTCCTTAATCCCTTCTCATGGCCCCTTCTAGCTCTCCTAATTTCCTTCTTAAGCTCCTTTCTGGTAGCTTTATAATCTTCTAGATCTCTAACATTACTTTGCTCTCTGAACCTTTTGTAAGCTTTTCTTTTCTTCTTGACTAGACTTATTATAGCCTTTGTACACCACGGTTCCTGTATCCTACCATAACTTCCCGGTCTCATTGGAACGTACCTATACAGAACTCCACACAAATATCCCCTGAACATTTGCCACATTTCTTTCGTATTTTTCCTTGAGAATATCTGTTTCCAATTTAAGCCTCCAATTTCCTGCCTGATAGCTTCAAAATTCCCCTTACTCCAATTAAACACTTTTCTAACTTGTCTGTTCCTATCTTTCTCTAATGCTATTGTAAAGGAGATTGAATTATGATCACTATCTCCAAAATGCTCCCCCACTGAGAGTTCATTTTCCAATACCAGATCAAGTACAGCCTCTCCTCTTGTAGACTTATCTGCATACTGTGTCAAGAAACCTTCCTGAACACGCCTAACAAACTCCACTCCATCTAAACCCCTCGCTCTAGGGAGTTGCCAATCGATATTTGGGAAATTAAAATCTCCCACCAGGACAACTCTGTTATTATTACACCTTTCCAGGATCAGTTTCCCTATCTGCTCCTCGATATCCCTGTTACTATTGGGTGGCCTATAAAAAACACCCAGCAAAGTTATTGACCCCTTCCTGTTCCTAATCTCCACCCACAGAGACTCCGTAGACAATCCCTCCATGACGTCCACCTTTTCTGCAGCCATGACACTATCTCTGATCAACAGTGCCACACCCCCACCTCTTTTGCCTCCCTCCCTGTCCTTTCTGAAATATCTAAAACCTGGCACTTGAAGTAACCATTCCTGTCCCTGAGCCATCCAAGTCTCTGTAATGGCCACCACCTCCTAGCTCCAAGTACTGATCCACACTCTAAGCTCATCCACTTTGTTCTCCTTGAATTAAAATAGACACATCTCAAGCCTTCAGTCTGAACGCGTCTCTTCTCTGTCTATCCTCCCTCTCGCACTGTCTACAGGCTTTCGCTATTTGTGAGCCAACCACCTCTTCCTCTGTCTCCTCAGTTCGGTTCCCACACTCCAACAATTCTAGTTTAAACTCTCCCCAGTAGCCTTAGCAAACCTCCTCGCCAGGATATGAATCACAAAAAGTTGGCTTGCAGGTACAACAGGTCATTAAGACGGCAAACAGAATGTTGGCCTTCATTGCTAGAGGGATTGAATTCAAGAGCAGGGAGGTCATGCTGCAACTATACAGGGTACTGGTGAGGCTGTATCTGGAGTACTGTGTGCAGTTCTGGTCTCTATACTTGAGGAAGGATATATTGGCTTTGGAGGCAGTGCAGAGGAGGTTCACCAGGGTGATTCCAGAGATGAAGGGGTTAACCTATCAGCTGAGATTGAGTTGCTGGGACTATACTCTCTGGCGTTCAGAAGAGTGAGAGGGGATCTTAAAGAAACATATAAAATTTTGAAAGGGATAGATAAGTTAAAAGTAGGAAAGTTGTTTCCATTGGTAGGTGAGATTAGAACTAGGGGACATTGCCTCAAGATTCAGGGGAGAAGATTTAGGACGGAGATGAGGAGAAACTGTTTTTTCCAGAGAGTGGTGAATCTGTGGAATTCTCTGCCCAGGGAAGCAGTTGAGGCTTCTTCACGAAATATATTTAAGAAACAGTTAGATAGGTTTTTACATAGTAGGGGAATTAAGGGTTATGGGGAAAAGGCAGGTAGATGGAGCTGAGTTTACGGACAGATCAGCCATGATCTTACTGAATGGCAGGGTGGGCTCGATGGGCCGGATGGCCTACGCCTGCTCCTATTTCTTATGTTCTATCTGAATATTATATGTTCAAACTGTTGGTAAAATTTAGGAGAGTAACAGATGTTTTATTGGCAGTAATATACAGTAACAAGATCATACAGGTGTCCCCCGTTTTTTGAACATTCACTTTATGACACCTCGCTGTTATGAAAGACCTACATTAGTTACCTGTTTTTGCTAACAGAAGGTGTTTCACTGTTACGAGAAGAGGCAGCTCGCACCCCGAGCAGCCAAGCTCCTCCCCCTGAACTGCATTCTAGCCGGCATTGCTTAAACACGTGCCTGTGAGCATCTGTGCTTTATGTCGATTTATTTTGTGCATCCGTTAGCAAGATGAGTTCTAAGGTTTCGGAAAAGCCTAAAAGAGCGCGTAAGAGTGTTACACTTAGTGTAAAACTAGATATAATTAAGCATTTCGATCGTGGTGAACGAAGTAAGGACAAAGTGAGTTTGGCTAAGGAGGCTGTGTTTGTGGAAGTTGATGAAGATGATGTTGCAAACTTGAGGAAATCTGCAAATGCTGGAAATTCAAACAACACACACAAAATGCCGGTGCAATACCAGATGTTGTGGTCCCTGTAGGGACCAATGACGTGGGTAGGATGAGTGAGGGGGTCCTGCGTAGTGAGTTCAGGGAGTTAGGTGTGAAGCCGAAGGGCAGGACCTCCAGGGTAACAATCTCAGAATTGCTACCTGTGCCACATGCGAGTGAGGCAAGGAACAGAACGATTACACAGATTAATATGTGGCTGAGAGGATGGTGCAGGAGGGAGGGATTCAGGTTTTTAGATAATTGGGCTTTGTTCCAGGGAAGGTGGGATCTGTTCCGACGGGACGGTTTACACCTGAACTGGAGCGGTACTAACATTCTTGCAGGAAAGTTTGCTAGTGCTTCTCGGGGCGGGGGTTTAAACTAAATTTGCAGGAGGCAGAGATCCAGAATGTGAGAGAGGATAACGGGATGAAGAATAAAGGACAGGTGGGGACTACACGGTTCTGGAATATTAAGTGTGTAGCAGAGAAAGGTGAGGCGGAACAAGTGATAAGGAGGACACATGTACAGAGGGATGGTCTGACGGAACATGGAGTTAAATGTGCAGAAAGAATAAGTAAATTTAGGAAGGACAACAAAATTCTAGGGGCGTATAGCCTGATGGGAGTTCGGGGAGCTGGGTTAAGCACAATAGGCAGCGATTTAAACAGAGAGAGGAGAAATGGGCTAAAAATTCTATATCTGAATGCACAAAGTGTCAGAAATAAGGCAGATGAGCCTGAAGCTCAGGTGCGAGTGGGTAACTATGATGTTGTTGAGATAACAGAGACATGGCTGCAGGGAGATCAGACCTGGGAAATGAATGGACAAGGGTATAGGTGCTATCGTAGGGACAGAAATGTGGGCAGAGGGGGTGTGGTGGCCCAGTTGGTGAGGAATGAGATTCAGTCCTTTACAAGGGGGGGACATAGGATCAGGAGAAGTAGAGTCTGTGTGGATAGAACTGAGGAACAGTAAGGGCAAAATGACCCTAATAAGTGTTGTCTACAGGCCACCAAACAGTAGCATGGATATTGGGTGCAAGTTGAATAGGGAGTTAACATTGGCATGTGGCAAAGGCAATGTTGCAGTAGTTATGGGGGATTTCAACATGCAGGTGAACTGGGAGAATCAGGTTGGTGCTGGACCCCAGGATAGGGAGTTTGTAGAGTGCCTACAGGATGCATTCTTGGAACAGCTTGTACGAGAGCTGACCAGGGACAAGGCTATTCTGGATTTAGTGTTGTGTAATGAACAGAATTTGATAAGTGATCTTGAAGTAAAGGAGCCATTAGGAGGTAGCGACCATAATATGATAAGTTTTTATCTGCATTTGAGAAGGATCAGGGCAGATCGGAGGTGTCAGTGTTGCAGTTGAACAGGGGAAACTATGGAGCCATGAGGGAAGAGCTGGCCAAAGTTAACTGGACAGATATTCTAGCAGAAAAGACAGTGGAACAGCAATGGCAGGTATTCTTGGGAATAATGCACAAAGTGCAAAATCCGTTCATCCCCCGGAGAAAGAAGGATTCGGGGGGGGGGGGGGAAGGGGCCACAGTGGTTGACAAAGGAAGTCAGAGATTGCATAGCATTAAAAAAAAAGGAAGTATGACAGAGCTAAGGTGAGTGGGAGGACAGATGATTGGGAAATTTTTAAGGAACAACAGAACTTAACTAAAAAGGCAATACGGGGAGAAAAAATGAGGTACGAATGCAAGCTAGCCAGGAATATAAAGGAGGATAGCAAAAGCATTTTTTAGGTATGTGAAGAGAAAGAAGATAGTTAAGAACAATGTTGGGCCCTTGAAGAATGAATTGGGTGAAATTGTTATGGGAAACAGAGAAATGGCAGAAGAATTTAGTAAGTACTTTAGATCTGTCTTCACTAGGGAAGACACAAGCAATCTCCCAGATGTATGGATGGGCCAAGGACATAGGGTAACAGAGGAAATGAAACAGATTGACATTAGGAAGGAAACAGTGATGAGTAGACTGATGGGACAAGTCCCCAGGTCCAGATGGTCTGCATCCTAGGGTACTAAAGGAGATGGCCCTGGAAATTGCGGATGCATTGGTAATCATTTTCCAATGTTCCTTAGATTCAGGATCAGTTCCTGAGGATTGGAGAATGGCTAATGTTATCCCACTTTTTAAGAAAGGAGGGAGGGAGAAAACAGAGAACTATCGACCTGTCAGCCTGACATTGGTGATGGAAAAGATGCTAGAGTCCATTATTAAAGATAAAATAGTGGCATATCTGGATAGCAGTGATAGGATTGGGCCGAGCCAGCATGGATTTACCAAGGGCAAATCATGCTTGACTAATCTATTGGAGTTTTTCGAGGATGTAACCAGGAAGTTAGACGGGGGAGATCCAGTGGATGTAGTGTACCTCGATTTTCAGAAGGCACTTGATAAGGTGCCACATAGGAGATTGGTGGGTAAAATCAGAGCTCAGGGCATCGGGGGAAAGATATTGGCATGGATAGAAAACTGGTTGGCAGATAGAAAGCAAAGGGTAACGGTGAATGGGTGTCTCTCGGAGTGGCAGGTAGTGACTAGTGGGGTGCCACAGGGCTCGGTATAGGGACCACAGCTGTTTACAATTTACATCAACGATTTAGATGAAGGCATTGAGAATAACATCAGCAAGTTTGTTGATGATACTAAGCTGGGTGGCAGTGTGACATGTGATGAGGATGTTAGGAGATTTCAGGGTGACTTGGATAGGCTGGGTGAGTGGGCAGATACTTGTCAGATGATGTTTAATGTGAATAAGTGTGAGGTTATCCACTTTGGGAGTAAGAACAGGAAGGCAGATTATTATCTGAACAGTGTAGAGTTAGGTAAGGGAGAAATACAAAGGGATCTAGGAGTCCTTGTTCATCAGTCACTGAAAGTGAATGAGCAAGTGCAGCAGGCAGTGAAGAAGGCTAATGGAATGTTGGCCTTTATTACAAAGGGAATTGAGTACAAGAGCAAGGAAATCGTTTTACATTTGTACAGGGCCCTGGTGAGACCACACCTGGAGTATTGTGTACAGTTTTGGTCTCCAGGGTTAAGGAAGGACATCCTGGCTATAGAGGAAGTGCAGCGTAGATTCACGAGGTTAATTCCTGGGATGTCTGGACTGTCTTACGCAGAGAGGTTAGAGAGACTGGGCTTGTACACGCTGGAATTAAGGAGTTTGAGAAGGGATCTGATTGCAACATATAAGATTATTAAGGGATTGGACAAGATAGAGGTAGGAAATATGTTCCAGATGCTGGGAGAGTCCAGTACCAGAGGACATGGTTTGAGAATAAGGGGTAGGTAATTTAAGACAGAGTTAAGGAAAAACTTCTTCTCCCAGAGAGTTGTGGGGGTCTGGAATGCACTGCGTCAGAAGGCAGTGGAGGCCAATTCTCTGGTTGCTTTCAAGAAGAAACTAGATAGGTTAGATAGGTATCTTATGGATAGGGGAATCAAGGGATATGGGGACAAGGCAGGAACCGGGTATTGATAGTAGATGATCAGTCATGATCTCAGAATGGCTGTGCAGGCTCAAAGGGCTGAATGGTCTACTTCTGCACCTATTGTCTAATACAGCAGGCCAGGCAGCATCTATAAGGAGAAGCACTGTCGACGTTTCGGGCCGAGACCCTTCGTCAGAACTAACTGAAAGGAAAGATACTAAGAGATTTGAAAGTAGGAAGAGGAGGGGGAAATGCAAAATGATAGGAGAAGACCGGAGGAGGAGGGATGAAGCTAAGTGCTGGAAAGGTCATTGGCGAAAGTGATACAGAGCTGGAGAAGGGAAAGGATCATGGGACGGGAGGTCTAGGGAGACAGAAAGAGTTGGGGAGCACCGGAGGGAGATGGAGAACAGGCAGGGTGATGGGCAGAGAAAGAGAAAAAAACAAACAACTAAATATTGTCAGGGATGGGGTAAGAAGGGGAGGAGGGGCATTAACGGAAGTTAGAGAAGTCAATGTTCATGCCATCAGGTTGGAGGCTACCCAGCCGGTATATAAGGTGTTGTTCCTCCAACCTGAGTGTGGCTTCATCTCAACAGTAGAGGAGGCCATGGATAGACATATCAGAATGGGAATGGGACGTGGAATTAAAATGTGTGGCCACTGGGAGATCCTGCTTTCTCTGGTGGACCGAGTTGTTTGTTTTTTACCCTCTCTCTGCCCATCACTCTGCCTGTCCCCATCTCCCCTGGTGCTCCCCCCTCCCCCTTTTTTTCTCCTGCGGCCTCCCGTCCCATGATTCTTTGCCTTCTCCAGCTCTGTATCACTTTCACCAATCACCTTTCCAGCTCTTAGCTTCATCCCACCCCCTCTGGTCTTCTATCATTTCACATTGAAGATGTTTTGGCATCCCATGACCAAGAACTGAGAGATGAAGAGCTGATGCAATTGCAAGAGGAAAGGATAACAATTGAAACTGAACACAGTAGCGAACGGACTGAAAGTGAAGTCGTCTGGGAACTGAACATGAAGCAATTGCGTGAGGTTTTCGCTGCGATTGACAACACTGCAATGATTGCAGAAAAGTATGACTTTAATTTTGAAAGGGTATGTAGGTTTAGGGCATATTTGTAGGATGTTTTGAGAGCTTACGAAGAACTATATGATAGAAAAATGCCCAAGGCCAAGCAGTCAAGCATACTGTTGTTTTTGAAGCCTTCCCCATCAGCCACAGCAGATGACGACCCCCACCCTTTGACATCGAGGCAGGCAGACACAGAAGAAGGTGACCTGTCTGCCCTGATGGAAACAGACGACGGTGAGATGACACCCCAGTCTCCCACCACCCCAACCTCTGACGACCCAGCCTAACACACCATCAGTGCGCTCGCTGTCTTCCCGATTCCGGTAAGTGACACTACACTGGACGTACATTATTTCTGCTTTATATAGGCTGTGTAATTTTATGTGTTATTTGGTAGCTTCATAGCTGAAAGGTTACTGGAGAGTGTGCTTCTGCCGAGAACACTTCGCTTACGTGAGGTTTTTGCTACGGTGGACAGTGCTGCAATGGTTGCAGAAAAGTATTCCTACTTTATATAGGCTGTGTATTTATCAGATCATTCCTGCTATTACTATATATTACAATTATTTTAGGTTTTATGTGTTATTTGGCATGATTTGGTAGGTTATTTTTTGGGTCTGCGAATGCTCACAAGTTTTTCCCATATCAATAAATGGTAATTGCTTCTTCACTTTACGACATTCCGGCTTACGAACCATTTCATAGGAATGCTCTGCCTTTGAATAGCAGGGGAAACCTGTATCATTAAATAATTCTAATCTATCTCAGCACTCAGTGAGTTTCAGCAGAACTGGGATATATCGCCATGTACATATATTCTTTTATATCCTTTCAAATCTTTGACTAATTAAAACCATTTCTGAAAATCCTGGATTTGGATTTTAGACTGTTCTCCCTGATCCTCAACTCCCAATCTCAGCAAATACCAATTCCATTCACCTCAGTGCTTTGAGGATTTAGATCATATTTTCCTTCCTTAACTTTTAGGGAATCCAACCCTAATTTGTGTAATCTGATGGTATAATTTAACTCTTGAAAATGCATCATATTCTGACCAGAGAACTGCAAAGAGGTTATGTATCACTTCAGTCATTCAACCTTCCAGATCTCTTCATTTATTCAGCCACATTTCAAGTTTTAAGGCTGATTTGGAAATGTTGGTATAAAAGATTTGTCTTTATTTATTGAGAGATACAGTGTGGAATAGACCCCTACTGCCCTTTGAGCTGTAGTGTACTTAGTAATTAGTGAGGGTCATCCCTGGCAACCCCTGATTTCACCCTATCCTAATCACTGGATAATTTACAATGTCCAATTAACCTATTAACTAGTATGTCTTTGCACTGTGGGAGGAAACTGGTGCACTCAAGAAAACCTGCACATTCCACAAAGAGAATGAGCAGTCTCCTTGCAGAAGACACTGCAATTGAACTCCTGATCTGACTGAAGCCCTGTAATAGTATCACACTAATTGCTATGCCACCATGGCACCCAATGTTACTAAAAGTAGATGAATTTATTTTTTGTTTGACGATGAAATGGAACTGTTCAATCAGGTTAAGAACCTGTTGGTGAAGAAGGCAGAGCACTGCTCATGGTTTACATGTACTTCAGTAAGGCTTTTGACCAGGTTCCACATGGAGTTGGTCCAGAAGGTTCAGGCACAAGAGATCTGAGGTGTGTTGACAAGCTGACTACCAAGTTGGCTTGCTGATAGGAGGCAGAGTGGTAGAAGGTGTTTTTCAGACTGGAAACTTGTAACAAGTGCTGGAGTGCAGGGATTGGAGGAGGGACAGTTGTTGTTTGTGTTATGATACAGCAACAATGAGTATAAAATTGAGACTGTTTTTTATAAACAAATAAAATATATATTTAAACAGCTCAACAACAAATAAAAAGTAAACAAATGACGAACTTAACTGGAAGTTAATTGCTATACGGCAACTCAAACAGTTCTTAAAGTGATAAATGCGAACACAGTTCTTAAAAGTGGTAAAAACGAAAATCTGAATGATTTACACAGTCAATTAGGAGAGACTTCCCTGAAGTAACAAATTCCTCGATGATTGCTAATCCCAGCTGAAATATGCCTTGCCCAAAGGATTTACGATGAAGGAAGTAAAACGGCTTAAAGGAACTGACCTTTCCTTGGTGAATACCGCTGCGCCCAGCCCTTTCTGCTTTCCCAATGCAGGGGCTATCTCAGATGCAGGTTACTACCTCCTTGAATGAGGATTCAATAAGGTTTATCCTGTAGTAAACTGCCGACGACATCACCTTTTCTTGATCCTTCGGGTTTTCCGTACTTCGATAAATTCTTCACTCTCCGACTGGACTAAAACTGGCAGCGTTGTGAAACTGCCGGCAATAACCTTTGAGACCTAAGGCAGAAAGTAAAATTCCACTTTAAAACAAAACTGCGTCATGAGACGAATACACAACATAACTGAGTAACTGACGAATTAAACCACGAACTGACCTGTATCACAGCAAGTCTTTCCCATTTTATACCTGTTGAAACAGGCCATCACATGACCTCTCACTGGTGGGAAAATTACATAATGTGACCTCACACTGGCGGGAAATTACATCACCCCACCATCACAAGACCATTACATCATGCTCATAAGACAGTCACAAGATACCCACGGGGTATGTAACATTTGTAATATATGTAAATATATTAGATGAAAAGGTATGCAGTCTAATTAGTAAGTGTTAGGCCTGCACAGGCAGGCGCCACCCAGCTAACAGGAGTTGCTTGCCACTTCATTTCAACTCATCACCTGCAGCCTATTTAAACCCAGCTTTCAGCCACTATCCTTGTTCACTCATATCAACTAGCCAAACTCAATCCGTTGCCCTGAGCCTTCAGTTACCTTGTGTTTGGTATCTTTCCTCTCTTGTTTTGCAGCCACTTGTGGCTTCAAATTGTGCAATTTATTATTAAAGTATTGTTTGCTGCCAAATCATCTCTGCAACTCTGCTTTTGGGTCAAACCTCCTCTACATTTCCTGACAGTAAGTTTGCAGATGACATGAAAATTCGTGAAAATAGACAGCAAATAAGGTTGTCTGGATTTTGAGCCATATAATTCAAAGATTCTCTTTTTTTGTATAAAAAAATTGCAAAAATATTCTAATACTTGGATGGATAATTTGAAAGAAGCAAATGCATAGTTTTATTGAACTATATGGTAGTATTTCATTGAAAAATTTCAGCAACTAATCATTTCTGTTATACGTAACTGTAACAAATGTTACAGTTTTCGTAAAATTAATAGTAATAATGTTTTGCAGCACTGTGGAAGACTTTTGCCTTGGTTTATAATTTGCAAGAAATTTACTGGGAATAATATTTATGTTGCTTATACTTGACAAATATGAATTGATCTTTTCATTATTTCCAACTCCCTGTTATTTTCAGAATCTTTCTCATTTTTTATCCACTCTATCCTTTACTGGTGCACAACTCATCTTCGGATTTGTGACCATGCAACTCTTATTAGAAAGCCAGGAATTTTTCCTGTCTTAAATAGATCCTTTAATCTGATGCTGCCTGTATCTGTTTTTGAAAATATAAGAAATAGAAGTAGAGCATTTGGGCTCTTTTTCATTGTGACATTCAATTAGATAATAATTCTATTCTTTTATCTGTGAATGTCTTTCCTGTTCTGCCCAAATCCCTGGTTCAAAAATCTGTTGAGCTCTGTTTTGAACATACTTGGTGACCCCACAACCCTCTGTGTGGAGAATTCCAAAGATTTGCCAAATTGACAGTGAATATACTTCTCCTCTGACTCCATAATAAACAGCTCCTCTGATGGAGACCATGATTCCTAGTTGTGCACACCCTAACAGGTGCTCTCCTTGCATCTGCCCTGTTAAGCCCCTGTAGTATTTTGTATGATTCAAGATCACTTCTGATACTTGCATACTCCAATAAGTTTATACAAGTCTGCTGGATCCCTCCTTATAGAAAACCATCTATCTTGAAAGTAACTCTACTGAACCTTGGTTTCACTCGCCCTGGTGCATGTATATCCTTCCTTGGATAGGCATCCAAGAACTGTACACAAGGTTCTGTATAACTCCATTTATCAGAATTAGAATCAGATTTAATATCACGAAATGTCATGGAATTTGTTAACTTTAAAATAAGTAAAATAAATAACCTCCTCTCTATAGGCTGTTTCCTTATTGTTGGTGATGAGCCCACCATTGTTGTGTCACTGGTGAACTTGACAATGTAATTAATCTGATATTTGGCCAAGCAATCATGTACGTGTAGCACACTATAGAAACTTAATGGGATAGGCAGCATTTAAGGAGGAGAGCGGACAGTCGACATTTGGGTTGCGGCCATCACTGGCACTTCACAGCAGCAGTACAATGAAATACATGATAATTAAGTGTAGAGGAAAAAACAGTATCATAGTAACTATATGCAGTATATGTATGTTAAATAGTTAAGTTAAAATAAGTCATCGTGACTATCCCACGAGGTCGAGGATGATGGTCTTAGTTTTGTTTCCACAGAGCAAAGATGCCTGTGCGTGTATTTGTTTAATGTGTACTTGATGTTACACTCCAAGAAGCACACCATACTTCACAAATCAACCAACTGATTCCAGTGGCATGGAAACCATGACGATTGGAGCTAATGGATTTGTTGCAGCCTTCATCCGCCTTCACAGCCATGGAGTTCGAAGTAACTTCATCCGCCTGTTCCACCGTTGAGGTCTTGGTTGGATTGTTCTTTGTCAGGGACCTCACCCTCGACCTTACCGCCATGGGTGACCCTACCAGGAACATAGCCCTTGAGATCTCAGGACCACACTAGCTTCTCCACCGCAACATGGTGACAATCCATGGAGAAGTAAACTAAGTAGTGTAAAAAAAACAAAATAAAAATAGGGAGGTAGTGTTTCATGGGTTCAACGTCCATTTATGAATCAGATCCTACTTAATAAATCCTGTTATCCTAGCACCTCTGATACCTGGATTTCATTGACAGTCATGATCTAAATGCATGGGTGTATTTTCATCACATAAGATGTTGTTAATCATCTGTTTTAATGACTTGGATGAGAATATTGCTTTCGTAGTTGTTAAGTTGGCGAATGACACTGAAATTGGTGGCATATTGGACAGAGAAGAAAGTTATCTAAGTTTACACCAGGAAGTAGATCAATTGGGAAAGTGGGGACAAGAACGGCAGAAGAATTTTAGCTTGGACAAATGTGAAGAGTTGCATTTTGTTAAGTTGAATGTATATTATGAATGGCATGTCCTATGTATTGATGAACAGAGTTTCTTGAAAGCAGTGACACAGGTATACAAGGTAATGGCTTTAACCATCGGGGCATCATGTACAGGACTTGGGATGTCCTATTACAACTGTCCAGGAAGCTGATAAGACTACATGTGGAATATTGTATGCTGTTCTCATCACTTCACTATAGAAAGGATGTCATTAAATTGAAAACGGTGCAGAAAAAAAATTCATCAAGACATGGAGGGCTTGAGTTATAGGAAGAGACCTTCTATTCTGGGACACTTCTCTCTGGAACATGGAGAGCTAACAGAGGTATATAAAATCATGAAAGGCACAGATGAAGTGAATAGTCACAATCTGTTTCCCAGGGTGCAGGAAGTGTAAAACTAGAGATTTAAGGTTAGGAGCTAAGATTTAAGGGCAATTTGACGGCCATGATTTTCACACAGAGCATAGTGGGTATATGGAACGAGCTGCCAGAGGAAGTAGTGGAGCAGATGCAATTACAACAAGGATAAGATAGGAAAGATTGAGGAATACCAACCAAATGCAGGAAATAGAGCAAACTCAAGTAGGCAACTTGGTTACCAAGGGTCCTGTTTCTGAGCTGTATCATTCCACAACTCTGTCTGGGTCCACAGCTACTTGTGGTTAACCTTCATGACCAAATGTGACATGAAGGTGGAGGACAGTCTGATTCAAACAGTAACTAAGAAGCGGGCTGACATGGGTATCTAGAAAATGGATTTTATGACTAGAATGTGGGGCAATGGACATTCTTCCAAATAATTACACAGAAGAAATTTATGCTCACACTATGCTAGTTATTGGACAAATAATTTAGATGATCTTGCAAGATGATGGCAAGATAAAATTGAGCCTTACGTGTAAACATATGGAATGTGATGTTATATTTTATGTGACCTCTCTGAGGAGCAACATGTGGGTGATAAATATAAGGGTACACAAGCATAGATCTTTGCACAGCAGAGATAACATCAACGAAGAACAACCATGACTAATGAAGCGGAAAATACAAGAATGCAAGTGATACAATGTGAAAGATTTATGGTTGGACATCACCGGTTGATGTTCAGTGTAGGGGAGAATTACATTACAATATAGTTGAAAGTTAGGATACATGTTGTATTGATCTGCAAAGAGAAAAAAATCCAGAGATCTCTCTATCCTAGTGTTGAGTTTATTGTTAGTTGTTGAAATATTAGTTTGTGTATTACAGCTACTCCAAAAGTTATAATTAATTTGAATATTTCCAGAGGAAAAGAAGTTCAAGTTCACACCTTGATGTATACTGCAGGTGTAAGGAAACAAGGTATGGCTTGTGGATTGCAAGTCTGGTTTGAAGTGTTTCCTCTATCTCCAGGCAAAATAAACCACAGGATGTGTTTTAAATGCTTTCATCAAGTTTCCTTCCAGGAGGCCAACCAGATTACTAAACTGCTGGTGGTTAGAGCACAGGGATGGCAAGCTGATATCACAAATCATGGGAAGACACTGAACATCACAAATTGTAGGGAAGTTTGGACATTGCCAGATATTAGGTGTTAGATGCTGAGTTACTGAAATTTCCCATACAGAGAGAAGCCATTTGACTTAGAGACCTTGCTGGCTAAAACTATAGGTGTGCAGCAATGCACAAGATACTGGATGAAGTCAGTGGGTCATACAACATCATTGGAGGAAAATAGACAATTGACATTTTGTCAATAGGACTGGCTATATCTTTCACCATGACCATATGGCCTTCATCAGGACAGAACTATAGGTGTGTATATTACTCTCACTTGCCAGCTCTTGTTAGTCCTTCGCTAACCTAGTATTTAAATGTTATGTGCAACTTTGACTAAACCATTCTTTCAGGCAATGATTTATAAACTCTGCTGCTTGTTGGGTCCAAAAAACTTTACTCAACTCTCCTATGGTCCATGAATTTAAATTAATTTTATATGGCTATCGACCATTCACAAAAGGAATTCAATCCTTTCTATCCTGTGTTTCTCAGAATTTTATGCACAGCAGTTGAATCCCCTGACACTTTCAATGAAAACAGGTGCTGATGGGTTAGTCTTTTATAGAATCATAGATCACTGTAGCACAGAAACAGAGCCTTCGGCCCATCTACTGCATGCCAAAGTACACATGGAAAAATCATAAACACCAGAAAATCTGCAGATGCCGGAAGTTCAAACCACACATACAAAACACTAGAGGAACTCAACAATCCAGGCAGCATCTATGGTAAGGAGTAAACAGCCAACATTTTGGGCTGAGACCATTCGTAAGGACTGGTAAGGAAGGGAATGTGACTATTTTCTTTTTTCCGTAGATGCTGTCTGGGCTGTTGGATTTCTTCAGTATTTTGTGTGTGTTACATATGGGAAAGGATAGGTCTGCTCTATGGGTTGAGTTTAATTGGAGAAAGGCCAATTTTGATGGAACCAGGAAGGGTCTGGCAAGTGTGATTTCGGGACAAGCTGTTTTCTGGCAAAGGTGGACTTGGTAAGCGGGAAGCCTTCATAAGTGAAATGTTGCACATACAAGCCTTGAATGTGTCTCTCAGAATAAAAGAAAATGATTACAAATTTAGGACACCTTGGTTTTCAAGAGATATTGAGGCCCTGATTAAGAAAAAAGAGGTATTAGCAGCTGGGAGCAAATAAGGTACAGATGGAGTATGAGAAACGCAAGAGAACACTTGAGGAAATCAGCAGGGCTAACAGAAGGCAGACGAGGTGAAGGAGAATCCTTGGAGATTCTATAGATACGTTAAAGGGCAAATAGATTGTAAGGGACAAAATTAGTCTGCTAGAAGATCAGAATGATAACCTATATATGGAGCCAAAAGAGATGGGGGGGGGGGGATCTTAAATTATGCTTTTTTGCAACAGGAGACGGAATCTAAAAAAAAGTGAGGAAGGTCAGTAGCAACGTTGACCCTCTACAGATGACAGAGGAAGAGGTGCTTGCTGTCTTGAGGCAAATCAGGGTGGATAAATGCCAGGACCTGACAAGGTGTTCCCTTGGACCCTGAGGGATGCAAGTGCAGAAATTGCTGGGGCCCCTGGAGAGATATTTAAATCATACTTAGTGACAGGTGAGCTACTGAAGGATTGGAGGAATAGCTAATGTTGTCCCATAGTTTAAGAATGGCTCTAAAAACAAACCAGGAAATTATAGGCCAGTGAGCCTGATATCAGTTGTAGGAGTATTATTGGAAGGTATTCTAAGGGACCGGATAGACAGGGACTGATTAGGAAGAGTCATCATGGCTTCATGCATGGTAGGTCATATCTAACCAATCTTATAGAGTTTTTCAAGGAAGTTACCAGAAAAGTGGATAAAGGCAAAGCAGCGGATGTTGTCTACATGGACTTTAGCAAGGCATTTCTTAAGATCCTGCATGGGAGATTGGTCAAGAAGTTTCAGTTGCTCAGCATTGAAGATGAGGTAGTAAATTGGATTAGACATTGACTTTGTGGGAGAAGCCAGAGGGTGATAGTAGATGGTTGCCTCTCTGCAGGAGTGCCGCAGTGATTGCTGCAGGGTCTGTATTGTTTGTCACCTATATCAACAATGTGGTTAACTGGATCAGCAAATTTGCAGATGACACCAAGATTGGGGGTGTAGTGGACAGCGAAGAAGACTATTAGTGTTTGCAGCGCGATCTGGACCAGCTGGAAAAATAGCAGATAGAATTTAATGCAGACAAGTGCAAGGTGTTGCACTTTAGTAAGTCCACCCTGGGTAGGGCACTGAGTAGTGTGGTAGAACAAAGGCAGCTTGGAATATATAATTAATTGAAAGTGGTGTCACAGATAGATAGGGTTGTCAGGAAAGCTTCTGGCACAATGACTTTTGTAAATCAAAGTACAGAGTAAAGGAGTTGGGATGCTATGCTGAAGTTGCATAAGACATTCATGAGATCTAATTTGAAGTATTGTGTGTAGCTTTGGTCACCTACCTACAGTCAAGATGTAAGTAAGAAAGCTGTGACATCGGATTGGAAGACGTTCAACCCTTGTGGGTTGAGTTAAGAAACTGAAAGGGGAAAAGGATGCTGATGCCAGTTACATACAGGCCTCCCAACAGTAGCTAAGATGTGGACCACAGATTACAACAGGGAATAGAAAAGGTGTGTCAAAAGGGCATGATAGTTATGGGAAATTTCAATATGCAGATCAATTGGGAAAATCTGGCTGAAAATGAATCTCCAAAAAGGGAATTTGTTGAATGCCTACAAGATGGCTTTTTAGAGCAGTTTGTCAGTGAGGCTACTAGGGGATCAGCTATATTGGATTGGCTGTTAATGTGATGAATTGGATGTGATTAGGGAATGTAAGGTAAAAGAACCCTTAGGAGACAGTGATCATAACATGATTGAATTCAACTTGAAATTTGACAGGGAGAAAGTAAAGTCTGATGTAGCAGTATTTCAGTGGATTAAGGGAAATTACAGTGGTATGAGAGAGGAGTTGACCAAAGTAAATTGGAAGGAGCTGCTGGCAGGGATGTCAGCAGAGCAGCAATGGTGTGAGTTTCTAGGAAAAGTGAGGAAGGTACAGGATATGTGTATTCCAAAAATGAAAAGATGCTCAAATGGTAAAGTAGTACAACCATGGCTAACAAGGGAAATCAGAGCTTTTGTAAAAGCAAAAGAGAGGACATACAAACAAGCAAAAATTAGCAATGAGATAGAGGATTGGGAAGCTTTTGATAATCTACAGAAAGAAACATTAGGAGGGAAAAGATGAAATATGACAGCAAGCTAGCAAACAATATCAAAGTGGATAGTAAAAGCTTTTTCAAGAATGTAAAACATAAACGAGAAATGAGAGTGGATAAAGGACCGCTAGAAAATAAGGCTGGGGAAATAATAACAGGGGACAAGGAGATGGCAGATGAACTAAATGAGTATTTTGCATCAGTCTTCACTGTGGAAGACACTAGCAGTGTGCCAAGTTGAAGAATGTGAGGAAAGAGAAGTGAGTGTAGATACGATTACAAGGGAGAAGGTGCTCAAAAAACTAAAAGACCTAAGGGTACATAGGTCACCCGGACCAGATGAACTGCATCTTGGCTTTGTTGCAGATGATAACAAGATTGGTGGAGGGACTAGTAACATTGAGGGAAAATGTAGGCTGCAGAAGGACTTAGACAGATTAAGACAGGCAAGAAAGTGGCAAGTGAAGTACAATGTTTGAAAATGCATGATTATGCACTTTAAATAAATGTACAGACTGTTTTCTAAACAGGGAGAAAATCCAAAAATCAGTTTTGATAGCCCTCCATATCCCTTCTATCCATGTACCCGTCCAAATTTCTCTTCAATGTTGAAGTCAAACCTGCAGGCACTACTTTGCTTTTGAGTATAACTCTACAATGTTGGCAACATCCTTTTGACCTTCTAAATGTTATCACACCCTGGACATTGAGAAGAGTTGTCTAATATTTTGGGGGTTTGAAAGATCAAGGTTAGAAGCAAGGCACTGCAAGGAGGTGGTAGACATAGTGGGCTTCAGTGGAAGGTACAGTCTAGACATTGCTGTGAATTAGGCTCTATGGGGTTTGATAGATGGACAACATGAAGCTAGGAGCTGGGTGATTGCAGGAGTGCAATCAAATGGTATAAAGCCTGTTGAAACGGAAGAAAACTTTCCTGAAAGGCCTGGATAAAGTGGACTTGGAGAGGGTGCTTCCAGCAGTAAGAGAGTCCTGGACCAGAAGAAACATTACTTTAGACAGAGGGTGGTGAATCTCAAGAATTAATTGCCACAGTCAGCTGTGGAAGACATATTGTTGGGTATATTTAAAATGGAGGCTAATAGGTTCTTGATAGGTTCCTAAGAGTGCCAGCAGTTATGGAGAAAAGGCAGGAGAATAGGATTGAGGGAAAATAATTCAGCCATGATCAAATGGCGGAGCAAACACAATGGGCTGTAGAGAGTATTTCTGCTCTTACCGTAAGTCTTATGATCATTTTCTGTTTTTATTCCTGATTGTGAGATAATTGTTGAAAAGTTCTAGTTCATGTATTCAGTGAGGATAGGATCAATTATGATGCACCCCACAATGAAACCACTGCCATTTACTTTGTTCTCAAAACTGGAGAGTAGTTATTTGGATGAGATGTTGGAAAGCTGCCAATTCTTGTGGAGCTGTAACCCAGCAACGACCAGGGCCTTCAGGAAGAGGAGAGAGAAATGTGGAAAAGCACAAATTAAAATAGGTGCCACAGAAGTAGACACTTGGCTGTAGGGCGCCACTCTGTTCTTTGTTACGCTTCTGTGAACTTATTTTTATTCAGCTAATTCACTGTTCCAGAATATTACTATCTTCCTGAATATGAAGTCAGCAACCCTTCCTTTAAATAGCTGCCTAAACTTAAATCACATACCCCCTTGTGTCTTCAAACTTGTTTTTTAAACATCAGCCCTGGATCAGTGGTTCCTAGCAATGACAGTGAGTCAGAAGGCGAGGGTATCAAACCTCATTCTGTGCATAATGTAGACGGACAGCACTGATACGCTGCCAGACATTCTGATATACCAACACTGAGTCTGCCTTCTCAGCTGAATGTAAAACATCACTTGGCACTCACAAAGTTTTAGTCCTCTTATGATGCTATTATAAATATAATGCCGTGGAAGCTAAACTAATACCAGAAATACGAAGATTGTCTGGTGAGGAAAGGTTGGCAAGTTGGATTTGTTTCTGCTGGAGTTCACAAGTGTAAGAGGAGATTGAATGAAACATAGGGGAGCCTGAGAAACTTTGGCAGGGTCAATGTGGAGAAAACATGTGCTGTTATGAGAATGGGGAAGGGGGAGCAAGTGTTGTTTTAAAATCAGATAAAGCTAAAGTTCTTTCCTCTCAGAGGATGATATGCATTTGGAATTTTCTTCCTGAAAGGGTAGTAAAAACAGAGATTTTGAATATTGTTAAAATCGATCTGAGTTGATGGGTAGGCAAGAGGACGAAAGATTATTATCTGTGAGAGGGAATTACAATCAGATCAGCATTCCTTTTAAAGCAACACACACACAAAATGCTGGAGGAACTCAACAGGTCAGGCAGTACCTGTGGAAATAAATAGTCAGCACCTTGGGCTGAGACCCTTTGTCAGGACCGGAAAGGAAAAGGGAAGATGTCAGAATAAAAAAGATGGGGGAGGGGAAGGAGGATAGCTAAAAGAAGAAAAATGAAACCAAGTGGGTGGGCGAGGTAAAGGGCAGGAGAGGAAAGTATCTGATAGGAGAATAGAGTAGAATTCAGGAGAAAGGGAAGGAGGAGGGGACCCAGAGAGAGGTGATAGGCAGATGAGAAGAGGTAAGAGGCCAGAGTGGGGAATAGAAGAGGAGAGGGGAGGAAAGAAAATTCTTTTGATCAGAAGGAGAAATCAAGGCTACCCAGATGAAATATAAGGTCTTGCTCTTCCAGGCTGAGGGTGGCCTCGTCGTGGCACAAGAGAAGGCCATGGACATGTTGTAATGGGAATTGTAATTAAAGTGTTTGGCCACCATCAAGTTCCACTTTTGGTGGTTGGAGTGGAGGTGCTCGACAATGAGGTCCCTCAGTTTACAATACTTCTCACCAGTGTAGAGGAGGCTGCATTGGGAACACCGGACACAATAAGCAACCCCAGCAGATTCAGAGGGAAAGTGTTGCCTCACCTGGAAGGACTATCTGGGGCCATGAATGGGCAGGTGCAGCACTTTGGCATTAGTGTAGGTATTAGTGCCAGGAGGGTGATTAGCGGGGAGGAACAAATGGACAAGGGAATCACAAAGGGGGCAAACCCTGCGGAAAGCGAGGAGTGTGGGGCAGTAAAGATGTGTTTGGTGGGGTGATCCCTTTAGAGGTGGCAAAAGTTGTGGAGAATGAAATGTTGGATGAGGAAGCCTTCCTGTTAAATGACTGCCTCCGTGGGCTGAGTGGCCTACGTCTGCTCCTAACTCATGTGTTCAGAAAAATTCCTGAATTATGAACTATATTGAAGTGTAATCTTAATTTTATATAGGCAAATTCACAGTGAACTAGACCACAAAAGGATCGCACTGAGATGAAATGAAATGATAATGTTGACTGAGTGATGAAAATAAGTGGGGATATTGGAAGGACTTATTCACCTTTCTTTCAGTTACATCGTGCAAACTTAACACTGACCTGAGCAGGTAAATAACGACCTTCAACAACGCAATACTAGTTAAATCTAAATCATTTAACTTCCTGAAATGGGATTTGAACTTAAATTGCTGACTTGGATGTCAAAGCTTATCACAAAACAAACTGATAAATAAATCATGTTAACTTTGTTTTTTTTAGCACTGAAGCTGAATTATCCTTCACTGATATATATTACATGATTTCTGTCTTCTGGACATATACCAACAGCTCAAAATCTCTAGCCTGTGCTGTTAGCCATAATAAGAAACAGAAAATCTGATCAAGAACAGATTAGGGGATAAACCCTGGGTTTGTTTGATGCCTTTCACCAACAATAATCAAAGGAATATAACTCCACAGAAGGTTAAATGATAGCATTTATTTCTGCGAGTTATTCATCAGGTGAGTGTACAAAAGCAAAGACAATCACTGGCAGTTATCCAAAGAGATTTTCTGTGGAAATACAATTATATTTATTTGGCAGACACTGCCTTCTCAGTTCCTCAGAGAAACAACCTTTAATACCGAATGCTTGGGCATAGATTAGATAGAGTGAATACAGTACACAGTGGAAACTGTCAGCAGTTTCAAACTCCTGGGAGTCTCCATCTCAAGTAGCCTCTCATAGTTTCTCAACACATCATACACAATCAGGAAAGCTCGGTGATGCCTCTCTTTTCTGAGGAGACTGAGAGAGCTGTACCATGTTCTATACACCGTACATATACATCTGGAGAAGAGGGATGCTTATATGAGAATGCTGCTCCTGAACTACAGTTCAGCTTTTAACACCATAATTCCATCCAGACTTAACAGGAAGCTCAGAGACCTCGGCCTTCACCCTGCCTTGTGCAGCTGGATCCTGGACTTCCTGTCAGATTGCCAGCAGGTGGTAAGAGTGGGCTCCCTCACCTCCACCCCTCTGACTCTCAACACAGGAGCCCCTCAGGGCTGTGTACTAAGTCCCCTCCTTTATACCCATGACTGTGTCGCCACTCAGAGCTCTAATCTGCTAATTAAATTTGCCAATGACACTACATTGATTGGCCTTATCTCAAACAATAACGAGGAGACCTACAGGGAAGAAGTCATCTCTCTGCCACAGTGGTGTCAAGAAAACAACCTCTCCCTCAATGTTGCAAAAACAAAGGAGCTGGTTATGGACTACAGGAGGAATGGAGACGGGCTAACCCCTACTGACATCAACGGATCTGGGATTGAGAGGGTAAACAGCTTCAAGGTCTTCTGCATCCACATTACCGAGGACCTCACGTGGTCTGTACACACCAGCTGTGTGGTGAAAAAAGCACAAGAGTGCCTCTTTCACCTCAGACAGTTGAGGAAGTTTGGTATGAGCCCCAAATCCTAAGAATTCTACTGGGGCACAACTGAGAGCATCCTGACTAGCTGCACCACTGCCTGGTATGGGAACTGTACTTCTCTCAATCACAGGGCTCTGCAGAGAGTGGTGTGGACAGCCCAGTGCATCTGTAGTTGTGAACTTCCCATGATTCAGGACATTTACAAGGATGAGTGTGCCAAAAGGGCCTGAGGGATCATAGAGGACCTGAGCCACCCCAAGCACAATCTATTCCAGCTGCTACCATCCCAGAAACGATGGCAGCAGCATAAAAGCCAGAACCAACTGGCTCTGGGACAGCTTCTTCCACCAGGCCATCAGACTGATGAACTTATGAGTATATCTCTATGTTACATTGACTGTTCTATCTATTATAAATTATTATGATTGCACATTGCACATTTAGATGTAACATAAAGATTTTTACTCCTCCTGTATGTGAAGGATGTAAGAAATAAAGTCAATGTACATCTATATTCATGTCATTCTATAGATGCAGAGCGACGAGCATTGTACGGAAACTGCACTGCAGCAGATTGGAAGAATTTACAATGGGCAGTCAAAACTGCCCTATGCAACACTAGCACCAGCCTACATACCATCAGTGACATATATACAGAAAATTAAAAAAAAATCATACTGGAAAAGGGTCAGTAACATCATTGAGGATCCCATCCACCTTGTTCATGGACTGTTTGTCCCAGTCCCATCAGGGAAAAGCCTACTTAGCACCCATGCCAGGACCACCAGACTCAAAAACAGTGACTTTCCCCAAGCAGTAAGGTTGATCAACACCTCCACCCACTAACCCACCCCACCACCACTAATTTATTTCCTGTCAGTATGTACAGACACTCCTGTACTTTATGTTACTTCATGGACATCCAATCAATATATGTACTGTATGTATTTATATTTATTTATTGTGTTTTTTTCATTATTATTGTGTTTCTTATTGCGTTTTTTTTTAGCTACATCGGATCTGGAGTAACAATTATTTCTTTCTCCTTTACACTTGTGCCCTGGAAATGACATTAAACAATCTTGATTCTTGAATTATTTGCATGAGCAGACTTGCAAAGTTTTTAGAAACTATTCTAAATAATTGGAGAGAATCAGATTTTAAATTGATTTTCCAGATTAATCTTTAGTGAGGTATCTTGACTCCATATTAATGACCCACATAGTTTTTTTCTAACAGAATTTTATTGGAGAATATAGATGTTTTTAGCTTAATACTGGTTTTATTCTTCAAGATAACATTTAAAAGGAGAAAATAATATTTTGCTTTGAAAGGGTAAGTTCAGAGCTCAGGAACTTGGAACTATTTAGAGTCTGCTATGAGCACTGGCTTTTCAAATGCATTTTTTACACTGTGTTCCAAAAGGCAAGGGTAATATTCAATTTTAGCAGTTACACCTTCACACCTTGATGCACCATCAATAACTCTTGGAGACGTGAGGTGAGATATAGGCTTTTATTGGCTGGAAGAAAGAACAATCAGCAAGTGACCACTACACAACATCCTGGAGACTGAGGGAGGAGCAGTGCCCCAATCGCCTTTATACAGGGGTCCGTGGGAGGAGCCACAGGAGCAGTCAGCAGTGTGGGGGGGGGGGGGCGTGTCCAGACAGGTATGTGTAGTTCACCACACACCTTGAAATTTGGACCAAGAATGTGTCCAATTTTCATCCTATTGACTTCCACCAATCACATTCTGCAATACACAACTCACCTATTACTAGATATACTCGAGACATGTTTTTTTCTAATTATCCATTATCATCCATCAACTTTTTTCTTTGGTAGTTGGTAGGGGGTTGACTTTTTTATATAAAAAATTTCTTTTATGATGTATGACCTATCTTTAAATTTTTGATTCCAGAGTGGTATACCTTTATGTGATACGCTATAACATTTTGATCAATTTTATTACAATATATGAATGTACACAATTTACGTTGAGATGTATCTATGTGTTGCACTCTGTAAATCTTGTCTTTTTTCTTCTGAATAAAAATATTGTAAAAAGAAAAGAACTCATCTTGCTAACGGATGTACAAAATAAATCGACATAAAGCACAGATGCTCACAGGCATGTGTTTAAGCAATGCAGGCTAGAATGCTGTTCCGGGGGAGGGGCTTGGCTGCTCGGGGTGCGCACTGCCTTTTCTCGTAACAGTGAAAACACCTTCTGTTAGCAAAAACAGGTAACTCATACAGGTCTTTCATAACAGCAAGGTGTCATAAAGCGAATGTTCAAAAAACGGGGAACACCTGTATCCTCAACCTTACCCCTGCATTCGATTATTTCAATGCACTCCACTCCAAGTATGAGCTTGTTAACCTATAGTTTAATCACAGGTCCAATTTTAGAATTTTTATGTACATTTTCAGTTCTCTCTATGGCCTTGTCCCTGCATATCACAATAATAATTTCTAGCCCAACAACGAAGGTATTTGTGCTTCTTGACTTCTGCCCTCTCAGTTATCCTTGAATTATACTGGAGATTATCCTTGAATACTGGAGATTATTCCTTCAGCTGCCATAGACTTCAACTCTGGAATTCTATTCCAAATCTTTTTTTGCTTCTTTCCTTCCCTTTCCTCCTTTAAGATGTATCTCAGATATATATGACATGAAATTTGTTGTTTTGTGAAAATCCTACCACTGCCTATAAGGAGTTGCCTCACAGGTAGATATGGTAGTTAAGAAAGCTTATGGGGTGTTAGCTTTCATAAGTCGAGGGACAGAGTTTAAGAGACGCGACGTAATGATGCAGCTCTATAAAACTCTGGTTAGGCCTAACTTGGAGTACTGTGTCCAGTCCTGGTTGCTTCACTATAGGAAGGATGTGGAAGCATTGGAAAGGGTACCAGAGATTTACCAGGATGCCACCTGGTTTAGAGAGTATGGATTATGATCAGAGATTAAGGGAGCTAGGGCTTTACTTTTTGGAGAGAAGGAGGATGAGAGGAGACATGATAGAGGTGTACAAGATATTAAGAGGAATAGACAGAGTGGACAGCCAGCACCTCTTCCCCAGGGTACCACTGCTCAGTACAAGAGGTACCTTTAAGGAAAGGGGAGGGAAGATCAAGGGGGATATTAGAGGAAGGTTTTTCACTCTGAGAGTGGTTGGTGTGTGGAATGCACTGCCTGAGTCAGTGGTGGAGGCAGATACACTAGTGAAGTTTAAGAGACTACTAGACAGGTATATGGAGGAATTTAAGGTGGGGGGTTATATGGGAGGTAGGGTTTAAGGGTCGGCACAACATTGTGGGCTGAAGGGCCTGTAATGTGCTGTATTAATCTGTGTTCTGTGTTCTGTGTTCTGTGAGTGTTCTCTGTGGGTTTCCTGCATGTGCTCTGGTTTCCTCCCACAGTCCAAAGACCTACCAATTATTTGGTTAATTGGTCATTTTAAATTGACCCATGATTAGGCTTGGATTAAATCAGGGATTGTTGGCAGTTAAAGGGCTAGAAGGGCCTATTCCATGCTGTATTTTGATAAAATAAATAATCTGTAAATTTCAAAAGTGAATACTGCACCAAAAAGGAATAACACGGTAGTGTTGATGGGTTACCATCTTGACCGGGATTCCGATTCATTACTTTTATTCTGCTTTATTTATTGTGTGCCAATGATGTCACAAGAGTGAGCACACAGCAGGGAAGCTGCTTTAACAGAGTCATTGACTGTGACAGCATGAAAAGGGTGAATTAACATCCAGATTTTTTCTCAGAAAGCCAGAAGTGTTCCACATTTGTTAATGCAATTTTTTTCATTTGCTCTGGTTATTCTAGTTTTATTCTTTTGTTTGATTTAGCACTGGGAATGATTAAAATTTTAACTGAAATATTATTTGATTTCAAAACATCGTGAAGTGTAAGGCACAATTACATCACCTGATCTCACTAAAAATTTCTCCATTGGATTGCATTGTGTTTTTGCATGTGATGCCGTAACAGACACTAACCCCAATTGCAGAAAAATATTCTGCAAATTCTGGAAATCCAGAGCAAAACACATAAAATGCTGGAGAAACTCAGCAGCTCAGGCAGAATCTATGGAAATGAAAAAAACAGTCAACACTTCAGCCCTAGACCCTTCTTCTGGACTGTTACAATTCAGTTAATTGATTTTGGATAAAATTGCTCACAGATTAAAAAAAAGTCCATACAAAAGAGTCTAACTTAAAAAAAAGTCAATGAAAACATACCGTTCGAAGGATATTATGAGTGAAAATATTGATATGGTTAGATACATAGAAAACCTATAGCACTAGACAAGGCCCTTCAGCCCACAAAGTTGTAGCAAACATGTCCCCACCTTAGAAATTACTAGGGTTACCTATAGCCCTTTATTTTTCTAAGCTCCATGTACCTATCCAAAAGTCTCTTAAAAGACCCTGTCATATCTGCCTCCAACACCGTTGACAGCAGCCCATTCCACACACTCACCACTCTCTGAGTAAAAAACTTACCCCTGACATCTCCTCTGTACCTACTCTCCAGCACCTTAAACCTGTGTCCTCTTGTGGCAACCATTTCAGCCCTGGGAAAAAGCCTCTGACTATCCACACCATCAAGGCCTCTCATCATCTTATAAACCTCTATCAGGTCACCTCTCATCCTCCGTCACTACAAGTGGAAGAGGCCAAGTTCACTCAACCTATTCTCATAAGGCATGCTCCCCAATCCAGGCGACATCCTTGTAAATCTCCACTGCACCCTTTCTATGGCTTCCACATCCTTCCTGTAGTGAGGTGACCAGAACAGAGTACAGTATTCTAAGTGGGCTCTGACCAGGGCCTATATAGCTGCAACATTACCTCCCACTCATAAATTCAATTCCACGATTGATGAAGGCCAATACACTGTATGCCTTCTTAACTGCAGAGTCAACCTGCGCAGCTGCTTTGAGCATCCTATGGACTCGAACCCCAAGATCCTTCTGTTCCTCCACACTGCCAAGAGTCTTACGTTTAATACTATATTCTGCCATCATATTTGACCTACCAAAATGAACCACTTCACACTTATCTGGGTTGAACTCCATCTGCCACTTCTCAGCCCAGTTTTGCATCCTATCAACGTCCTGTTGGAACCTCTGACAGCCCTCCACACTATCCACAACACCTCCAATCTTAGTGTAATTGGTAAACTTACTAACCCATCCCTCCACTTCCTCATCTAGGTCACTTATAAAAATGACGAAGAGTAAGGGTCCCAGAACAGATCCCTGAGGCAATCCACTGGCTCTCGAACTCCATGCAGAATATGACCCGTCTACAACCACTCTTTGCCTTCTGTGGGCAAACCAGTTCTGGATCCACAAAGCAATGTCCCCTTGGATCCCATGCCTCTGTACTTTCTCATTAAGCCTTGCATGGGGGACCTTATCAAATGCCTTGCTGAAATCCATATACACTCCATCTACTGCTCGTCCTGTGTTTAGATACATCCTCAAAAAAATATTCTATCAGGCTCGTAAGGCACGACCTGCCCTTGACATGCTGACTATTCCTAATCATATTATACCTCTTCAAATGTTCATAAATCCTGCCTCTAAGTATCTTCTCCATCAACTTACTAACCACTGAGGTAAGACCCATTGGTCTATAATTTCCTGGGCTATCTCTACTCCCTTTCTTGAATGAGGGAACAACATCTGCAACCCTCCAATCCTCTGGAACCTCTCCCATCCCCATTGATGATGCAAAGATCATTGCCAGAGGCTCAGCAATCTCCTCCCTTGCCTCCCACAGTAGCCTGGGGTACATCTCATCCCGTCCTGGTGACTTATTCATCTTGATGCTTTCCAAAAGCTCCAGCACATCCTCTTTCTTAATATCTACATGCTCAAGCTTTTCAATCTGCTGCAAGTTATTTCTACAATCATGAAAAACCTTTTCCTTAGTGAATACTGAAGCAAAGTATTCATTAAGTACCTCTGCTATTTCCTCTGGTTCCATGCATACTTTCCCACTGTCACACTTAATAGGTCTTATTCTTTCATGTCTTATCCTCTTGCTCTTCACATACTTGTAGAATGCCTTGGGGTTTTCCTTAATCCCTTCTCATGGCCCCTTCTGGCTCTCCTAATTTCCTTCTTAAGCTCCTTCCTGTTAGCCTTATAATCTTCTAGATCTCTAACATTACCAGCTCTCTGAACCTTTCGAAAGCTTTTCTTTTCTTTTTGACTAGATTTATTACAGCCTTTGTACACCACGGTTCCTGTACCCTACCATAACTTCCCTGTCTCATTGGAACGTACCTATACAGAACTCCACGCAATTATCCCCTGAACATTTGCCACATTTCTTCCGTATTTTTCCCTGAGAACATCTGTTTCCATTTTAAACCTCCAATTTCCTGCCTGATAGCTTCAAAATTCCCCTTACTCCAATTAAACACTTTTCTAACTTGTCTGTTCCTATCTTTCTCTAATGCTATTGTAAAGGAGATTGAATTATGATCACTATCTCCAAAATGCTCCCCCACTGAGAGATCTGACACCTAACCAGGTTCATTTCCCAATACCAGATCAAGTACAGCCTCTCCTCTTGTAGACTTATCTATATATTGTGTCAAGAAACCTTCCTGACCACACCTAACTCCAGCCCATCTAAATCGCTCGCTCTCGGGAGATGCCAATTGATATTTGGGAAATGGCCCCTTCTCATGGCCCCTTCTGGCTCTCCTAATTTCCTTCTTAAGCTCCTTCCTGTTAGCCTTATAATCTTCTAGATCTCTAACATTACCAGCTCTCTGAACCTTTCGAAAGCTTTTCTTTTCTTTTTGACTAGATTTATTACAGCCTTTGTACACCACGGTTCCTGTACCCTACCATAACTCCCGTCTCATTGGAACGTACCTATGCAGAACTCCACACAAATATCCCCTGAACATTTGCCACATTCATCCTGTACCTTTCCCTGAGAACATCTGTTCCCAATTTAAGCCTCCAATTTCCAGCCTGATAGCCTCATAATTCCCTTATTTGCTGCTGTGGAATTAATCTCACTTTATTCATTCACTGTGACTAACCTTTCATTAAAATTTGTGCTAATGGTACATCATATATTATTCATAATTCATAATGCTACATAATTCATTTGAAATACCATACTATGCTTCAACAAACTTGAAGGGTATTATCACAGCATTGAAAATTTCTTTTACTTGGGGGGACAAATTGGATTACTTTGGCTGTATTATGTTAATCCTGTGTAGTTACATTTGCAGCAATGTTTCCTGAAATGACCAATTCAAAGGTCAAGTCATGTCCTGGAAACTTGCTTCAAGTTCTAGGGTATTTTTCACTGAGGTGTTCTGTCAGCTTCAATCTCACCATTTACTCTTAGGAATGGATTTTATGTGCTCTATCTTTTATGTTGCAGCTGTTCAACAAAGTACATGAATCCTAAGCAACACACACAAATACTGGAGGAACTCAGCAGCATTTAGCTGATCAGAGCTTGGCCTCAATACCTTCTTGAGCAATTGGGATCCTCAACTTCTTCATTTGCAGTTCCCAGTCTCCTCCACAATCTCCATCAGCACATGTTTACCACAAGGCTGTGTGCTTAGCCCACTGCCCTACTAACTTTTCACTTTTGTCTAAATACTTGTGCCCGACGTCGGCCCCCGGGTCGACGTACGACTAAGCACAGTTCCAATGCCATATTTAAGTTTGCAGATGACACCACTGTCGTAGGTGACGAATCAGTGTATAGGAGGGAGACCGAAAATCTAGCAACTTTTTACTCAATGTCAGCATGACCAAGAAGTTGACTATTGACTTCAGAGGGAGGAAACCGGAGGCTCACGAGCCAGTTCTCATCAAGGGATCTGAGGTAAAGAGGTTTAAATTAATCAGTACTATAATTTCAGAAGACGTGTCCTGGGCTCAACAAATACGCAGCATGGCCACACCTCTACTCAGGAGTTTGCGAAGACTCAATACGACATCTAAAACTTTGACAAGCTTCTATAGATTTGTGGTGGACAGTGTACTGACTGGATACACCCAGCCTGGTATGAAAAAAAACCAATGCACTTCCCTCTAAAAGTAATGGATACACCATGGGCATAACCTTGAGCTTGGAGCATTGTCACAGGAAAGCACCATCCGTCATCAACTTTAAACTTATGGAAATGAGTAAACAGTGAATATTTTGGGTGTTGGAAAGGAAGGGGGAAGATGTCGGAATGAGAAGGTGGGGGAGGGGAAGGAGTACAAGCCAGAAGATGATGGGTGAAGCCAGGTGGGTGGGAAAGGTAAAGGACAGGATAAGAAGGAATCTGATAGGAGAGGAGAGTGGACCATGGGAGAAAGGGAAGAAGGAGGGGACCAAAGGGAGGTGATAGGGAAGTGAGGAGAGGAGGTAAGAGGCCAAAATGGGAAATAGAAGAGCGAAGGCAGAGGAGAAAAGAAAAAGAAGAAATGTTTACCAGAAGGAGAAATCAATGTTTATGCTGGGTTGGTTGGAGACTACCTACGGAGGCCACCTCCACAGAATGTGAGGTTTTGCTCCTCCACCTTGAGAGTGGACTCATTGCAGCAGAATAGGAGGCCATGGATTAACATATCAGAATGGGAACGGAGATAGACATGAAAATAGTTGGCCGAGCACAGGTGCTTGACAAAGTAGTTAAAAGGAGTGTGTTTAGTCCATTGTAACCTAACACAAACAATCGCAATTCATAGCATGGTAACACAGTGGTTAATCTTTATCCAGAAATCTGAGCCACTACACTATGGTGGCTGGAGGCTTTAAGTTCACTTAAAAGATGTGATTCACTGGAGAGGTTGTAGAGAAGATTCACCAGGACTTTTCTGTGGATTGGAGGACCTTAACCATGAGAAGAGATTAGATAAACTGCCTTTGTTTTCCCTGGAGAAAAGGAGACTGATAAAGCTACTGTATAGGGCAGAGAGTGAGGATATTTTTCCCACAGTCGGGGCTTAGGTTTAAGGTTTGATAGTGATTAAAGGGGAAAGTTTTGTTACCCTGCCCGTTATTTGGTGCTCATTGGCAGAAGAGGTGGTGGAACCAGACAGAATCATCATGCTAAGTGTACAAGGTATAGAAGGAAAGGAATCTAGTGTAGGAAAATGGCCAAAAACTGTTGATTGGTTAAAAGGTTGGCATGGGTAAGCCAAAGGACTTATTGTCACTAACTAGTAAAACTGATCAACACCTCCACCCACTAACTTCACTACTACTTTATTATTTCTTGTCAGTCACCCTATGTACAGCCAAGCATCACTTTATTGACGTATAATCTGGACCGAGATCTCAGATGCTGTTCCTGGGATTTTGTGGAGCCACTTTCCCAGTCCAGGTGTCACAGCTTCAAGTGCTCCTATCATCACCAAGATTACCCTGGTTTAACCTTCCACATCTCCTCTTTAAAGCCCTAGTATTTCTCCAGCTTCTCATACTTTTCCTTCCTGATGTTACTGTCATTTCGGATTGCCACATCTATTACCTTTGCTTTCTTCTGTTCATTATCCAGTATTGCTATGTCTGGTTGTTTGGCCAGTAGCTGCTTATCAGTCTGTATCTCGAAGTCCCACAGGATCTTAGTTCTGTCATTCTCCACTACCTTCTCGGGCGTTTCCCATTTGGACTTGGGAGTGTCCAAACCATACACATACTCAGCGTAGATGTTCTTTTGTGTTTTTCTGTGCTGTTTCATATCCCAAGTAACAATTATTTTGCACTCCTTACACTTGAGCACTGGAAATGAAATTAAACAATCTTGAATCATGAAAGGCCAAAGAGCCAAAAAAAGAAAGTCAATGGGCACGAAGAAACTGAGATATTACATGGAAATCTGAAATAGATAACAACTGTCAGGACAGACCTGCCCTAATATGTTAACCCATTCCGCAAATTCTTACAGACCCAATATATAATATAATAACTCATATGATTTCACTGATCTCCTTCAAAGAAAGGAACTCTGCTGTTCTGACCCAGAACCACTCATATATTTGACTCTAAGTACATTCTGAATTGCAACAAGCCACTCAGTTCAAAAGATAATAATGCCTTGCCATTGAATTGTAGTCCTTTGGTGACATCTACATTTTGTAAATAAACAAAAAAATGTCTGAAAATACAGTGCAATCTGGTGAATACACACTGAAAATTGATTTATTATACATACATGAAAGAGGATAACATGATTATCAAATTGGATATACTAATTTCCTTCTGCCAAATTTCCAAGTAGAAAAATGGAAGTGTACTCTAGACACTCCACACTACATCCTACTCTCCAACTAACAATCCTGAATGCACTAGCAAGATAATTAGATAATATACAACATGAGATCACTTTGGCAATTTGCTGACTTGAGAGTAAAAGAAAAGCTGTTTGAACTGCCTACACTTTGAAGTTAAGCTCTCTGAACTAGTGTTTGATGGGAAGGAAAAGGCAAGTCCTTATGTTTACTGCTATCTTAGATGTGCTATATGTGCCCTGTGCTATGTTTGACTGTTGGTACTGTGCTTTGCATCTTGGTCCCAGAGTTACACTATTTCATTTGGCTGTATTCCTGGCTATTCACATATGATTGAATGATAATTGAACTTGTGGGCTGAAGACCTGTACTGTGCTATAATGTTATATGTACTGACATATCACCTGTAAGGAGAGAAACAGGGTTGATGACCATTCATTGGAACACAGTTTGCTTTACGAACTGCAGAGTGAATGTACTTTTGTTTTCTTCCCCAATGCTGAAAAAGTCAAACCATAATTCTGACAAACTTCAAAATCATAGTTAATATTCCTTGTGCCACCTTGTTGCCTGCTTTCTTCTTCTTACACAGCACCTTGAAATCGAGGTTGACTTCCATCCTCAATTTCAAATCAAACCATTAATTGATTCCCATCTGGTCTGGGAATTGCAAGTCCCTACAGGAATCACAAGGACCGTTGAGAGGAGCATCAGGATCTCTCTTCCACCTGCTGCATACACAGGATGCTTAGCATTGTCAATCATCCCTCCCATCAGGCAGGAGTTACCATAGTATTTAGACAAGAACAGTTAGGATGGGAAACAGCTTCTCCCCATGGCCGTAAGACAACTGAACTTCCTGCCATGAAACAGGTCTCATCATGTACGAAGAGCCAATAGCATATATATTGCGTAGATATAGCGTGTGTGTGTACACACACACACACACACACACACACACACACACACACACACACACACACACACACACACACACACACACACACACACACACACACACACACACACACACACACACACACACACACTCCCCGAGATACGAACGCCCGATTTAGGACAACTCGTACTTACGAACCGAGGAAGGAGAACGCCGACTGCCATTTAAAGTCAGATCACGACGCTGTCCGCCATTTTCAGTCATTGCAGTTGACACTGTGTCGAGTGTGTAACTTTGTATTTGGCTTAAATTTTTCTTAGCAAGATTCACCCTGAACAGCCCCCCCACCCCATTCCAGTGGGCTGGTGGTGCAGTAAGATCAGTGCCAGCTGGAGAACGGAGGTTCCCGAGTTCAATCCAGTGACAGACCACTCCTGTGCCAGGTTGATGTCGATCCAGTGACTCCCGTAACATCTCTGCCAGGTTGATATTGAGCTCGCAACTCGACTTCATTTAAATTCCCACGCAGAATATTGTGAAGGATCAAACCCAGTACAACCTCCACTTGTCCCATTTAACCTGTCTCAGTGCGGTGACTTTAGGACCCGGGGAATTCAGAGCGGTGGTCCGTAGGACCCGGTGGAGCTCGGGACCCGCCACCCGCAGTGTTTCTGTTCCGTTGACAGGAAGTGATCACAATTGAAAATAAAGTGGAAATAATAAAACGTTTGGAAAGAGGTGAAATGTCAACGGTCATTGGAAAAGCGTTAGGCTACAGTCGGTCAACGATCGGAACAATTTTAAAGGATAAAGTGAGAATAATGAAGCATGTGAAAGGCCCTGCCCCGATGAAAGCTACAATTATTCCTAAGCAATGCAGTAATTAAACTGGAATACATATGTTTCTTGTGTTTTATATGCATAGAAAGGTAAAATATATACTATATACTGAGACAAACGTTTGACGAACTGACACTAAATAATACCGAATGTGCTTGTTCCGACTTATGTACAAATCTGACTTAAAGGACTCAGGAACGGAACTTGTTTGTAACCTGGGGACTGCCTATATACTATATACCAGAACAGACCTGAATCTTTAAAGTGGTCATGCCAGCTATCGTACTCCAACGAGTTAGAGCATCTAAACCTCAGAAGCTGACATGGATGAGGACCCCCTTTCCTAAGGCCGACATCTGACAGCCCTGGCTGCTCAGAGAGATGATGATTGTAGTCACTGATGAGAGCCAGATCTAAGATGTCTCTTTCAGGCACACAGCACCTCTCCTTTGGTCCAAATCCCTTCAGTCCATGAGATATTATTGAAAACCTCAAACAGTACGCAAGTCCAAAGTTCTTCTTACGGTGAAGATCTGGGTGGTGGCGGGGCTGATGGCGGTGGGCTAACAGGCTTTAAGTTGGAAACGTGGAAAGTGGGATTGATCTTGAGGGTCTTGGGCAGCTGCAAGGTGTAGGCACCACATTTACTTTCCCGAGAATCCTGAGGAGTTCAATGAACTTGGGTGCCAATTTCCAAGACCCCACTTGGAGAGGCAAATCCTGTGTTGACAGCCAGACCTGTTGCCCAGGTCCCAAAACCGGTCCCTGTCTTCTCTTGTGGTTAGTCATTACTTCAGCCTTCCAGGTAGAAGCTAATTCTGGAATGGGAGGGTGAACAGCCAGTGGTCGTGGTGCACATAGGTACCAACGATATAGGTAAAAAAACGGGATGAGGTCCTAAAAGGTGAATTTAGGGAGTTAGGAGATAAACTAAAAAGTGGGACCACAAAGGTAATAATCTCTGGATTACTACCAGTGCCACGTGCTAGTCAAAGTAAAAATAGGGGGATATTTCAGATAAATACGTGGCTTGAAAAGTGGTGCAAGGGGGAGGGATTCAAATTTCTGGGGCTTTGGAACCAGTTCTGGGGGAGGTGGGACCGGTATAAACAGGATGGTCTGCACCTGGGCTGGACTGGAACCAATGTCCTAGGGGGAACGTTTGCTACTGCTGTTCAGGAGGCTTTAAACTAATGTGGCAGGGGGATGGGAACAAGTGCAGAGAGACAGAGGGGTGTAAAATGAGGGTAGAAGCAAAAAGTAGTAAGGTGAAAAGTAAAAGTGGCAGGCAGGCAAATCCAGGGCAAAAAGCAAAAAGAACCACTTTTCAACATAATTGTATAAGGGCTAAGAGTGTTGTAAAAACAAGCCTGAAGACTTCATGTGCCAATGCGAGGAGCATTCGTAACAAGGTGGATGAATTGAATGTGCAGATAGTTATTAATGAATATGATATAGTTGGGATCACAGAAACATGGCTCCAGGGTGACCAAGGATGGGAGCTCAATGTCCAGGGATATTCAATATACAGAAGGGATAGACAGGAAAGGAAAGGAGGTGGGGTAGCATTGCTGGTGAGAGAGGAGTAACGCAATAGAAAGGAAGGACATTAGCCTGGAGGATGTGGAATCACTATGGGCAGAGCTGCATAACATTAAGGGGCAGAAAACACTGGTGGAAGTTGTGTACAGGCCACCGAACAGTAGTAGTGAGGTTGGGGATGGCATTAAACAGGAAATTAGAAATGCGTGCAATAAAGGAACAGTAGTTATAATGGGTGACTTCAATCTACATATAGATTGGGTGAACCAAATTGGTAAGGGTGCTACGGAAGAAGATTTCTTGGAATGTATGTGGGATGGTTTTCTGAACCAACATGTCGAGGAACCAACTAGAGAGCAGGCCATTCTAGATTGGGTATTGAGCAATGAGGAAGGGTTAGTTAGCAATCTTGTCGTGCGAGGCCCCTTGGGTAAGAGTGACCATAATATGGTGGAATTCTTCATTAAGATGGAGAGTGGCATAGTTAATTCAGAAACAAAGGTTCTGAACTTAAAGAAGGGTAACTTTGAAGGTATGAGATGTGAATTAGCTAAGATAAACTGGCAAATGATATTTAAAGGGTTGACGGTGGATATGCAATGGCAAGCATTTAAAGATCGCATGGATGAACTACAACTATTGTTCATCCCAGTTTGGCAAAAGAATAAACCAGGGAAGGTAGTGCACCCATGGCTGACAAGGGAAATTAGGGATAGTATCAAGTCCAAAGAAGAAACATACATATTAGCCAGACAAAGGGCTTAATTAGGAAAGTGAAAAAAGATTATGGGAGAAAGCTGGCAGGGAATATTAAAACTGACTGTAAAAGCTTTTATAGATACGTGAAAAGAAAAAGATTGGTCAAGACAAATGTAGGTCCTTTACAGTCAGAAACAGGTGAATTGATCATAGGGAACAAAGACATGGCAGACCAATTGAATAACTACTTTGGTTCTGTCTTCACTAAGGAGGACATAAATAACCTTTCGGAAATAGTAAGGGACCGAGGGTCTAGTGAGATGGAGGACTGAGGGAAATACATATTAGTAGGAAAGTGGTGTTAGGTAAATTGAAGGGATTAAAGGCAGATAAATCCCCAGGGCCAGATGGTCTGCATCCCAGAGTGCTTAAGGAAGTTGCCCAAGAAATAATGGATGCATTAGTGATAATTTTTCAAAACTCCTTAGATTCTGGATTAGTTCCTGAGGATTGGAGGGTGGCTAATGTAACCCCACTTTTTAAAAAAGGAGGGAGAGAGAAACTGGGGAATTATAGACCGATGAGTCCAACATCGGTGGTGGGGAAAATGCTAGAGTCAGTTATCAAAGATGTGATAACAGCACATTTGGAAAGAGGTGAAATCATCGGACAAAGTCAGCATGGATTTGTGAAAGGAAAATCATGTCTGACGAATCTTATAGAAATTTTTTGAAGATGTAACTAGTGGAGTGGATAGGGGAGAGCCAGTGGATGTGGTATATTTAGATTTTCAAAAGGCTTTTGACAAGGTGCCACACAGGAGATTAGTGTGCAAACTTAAAGCACATGGTTTTGGGGGTATGGTATTGAGGTGGATAGAGAATTGGTTGGCAGACAGGAAGCAAAGAGTGGGAGTAAACGGGACCTTTTCAGAATGGCAGGCAGTGACTAGTGGGGTACCGCAAAGCTCAGTGCTGGGACCCCAGTTGTTTACAATATATATTAATGATTTAGATGAGGGAATTAAATGCAGCATCTCCAAGTTTGCAGATGACACGAAGCTGGGCAGCGGTGTTAGCTGTGAGGAGGATGCTAAGAGGATGCAGGGTGACTTGGATAGGTTAGGTGAGTGGGCAAATTCATGGCAGATGCAATTTAATGTGGATAAATGTGAGGTTATCCACTTTGGTTGCAAGAACAGGAAAACAGATTATTATCTGAACGGTGGCCAATTAGGAAAAGGGGAGATGCAACAAGACCTGGGTGTCATTGTACACCAGTCATTGAAGGTGGGCATGCAGGTACAGCAGGCGGTGAAAAAGGCAAATGGTATGTTGGCATTCATAGCAAAAGGATTTGAGTACAGGAGCAGGGAAGTTCTACTGCAGTTGTACAAGGCCTTGGTGAGACCGCACCTAGAATATTGTGTGCAGTTTTGGTCCCCTAATCTGAGGAAAGACATTCTTGCCATAGAGGGAGTACAAAGAAGGTTCACCAGATTGATTCCTGGGATGGCAGGACTTTCATATGAAGAAAGACTGGATCGACTAGGCTTATACTCACTGGAATTTAGAAGATTGAGGGGGGATCTTATTGAAACGTATAAAATTCTAAAGGGATTGGACAGGCTAGATGCAGGAAGATTGTTTCCAATGTTGGGGAAGTTCAGAATGAGGGGTCACAGTTTAAGGATAAAGGGGAAGCCTTTTAGGACCGAGATGAGGAAAAACTTCTTCATACAGAGAGTGGAGAATCTGTGGAATTCTCTGCCACAGGAAACAGTTGAGGCCAGTTCATTGGCTATATTTAAGAGGAAGTTAGATATGGCCCTTGTGGCTAAAGGGATCAGAGGGTATGGAGAGAAAGCAGGTACAGGGTTCTGAGTTGGATGAACAGCCATGATCATACTGAATTGCGGTGCAGGCTCAAAGGGCCGAATGGCCTACTCTTGCACCTATTTTCTATGTTTCTATGTTTCTAACAAAATCTCCCTTGTTCTAGTCCATCTCTCCTTGCAGCACTGGATGAGATCTTCAGCTACAGGAACCCCACCCTTGGTCTTCTGCTCAGGAAAGAGTGGCAGAAAATACCCAAATTGGCATTTGAAAGGAGACATTCCATCCATAAAGTGTTGTGGGCAACCTCTGCCCATATCAAGTGGTTGCTCCACTCATTCGGTCTTCCAGAGGCCAGGCATTTTAATGTACATTCCAGCCCTTGGTCCACCTACTCCGTCTGGCTGTTGGACTGCGGATGAAACCCAGAGGAAAGACACATTGTTGCCCCAATCAGTTTGAAAAACACCCTCTAGAAACAAGTTGTGAATTGTGGGCCGCGATTTGACACAATGTCCACTGGAAAACCATGGATCTTGAAGACCTGCTGCAGGTCTCTTCTGCAGATGGAAGTCTGTCCAAGGCAATGAATTTGCAGGCCTTCAAAATATGATCCTTCCCCTTGGAAGGAGGAAGACCCGTTACACAGTCCATGGAGATGTGAGCCTATCATCTTTCTGGAACAGGCAGAGGTTGAGTGCAGGACTCCTTGTTCTGAGTACCCAACTCGCATGCCAACACATATTCATGGACATCCCTCAACATTCCAGGTCACCAATATCTTCTTGTAATGAACTCGAGCATCCTGGTATTCCCTGGTGAGATGTCAATCTCAATGCAAGTCCCCCACTGAAAAACCTGAGACCGTATGGGACTAGGAACGAACAGCTGACCCGAAGGGCCATTTTGAGGGATCTCCCCTTGGATCTCGGCCTTGCGAACAAGTGTGTTACTTCTCCAATGTACAGGCATTATCACCTGGGCTTGGGGCAAAATGGTAAAGGCTGCTTTTCTCATTTGGAGTCCTCAAAATGATGGGACAAGGCATCTGGCTTCTGGTTTTTAGAAGCAGCGGATGATAGGTGTGGATGAAATTAAAATGGTTAAAGAAAAGAGACCACCTGGTCTGACTGAAATTCAATCTCTTAGCCTTCTGAACATAAGCCAGGTTCCTGTGGTCCGTCCATAGAATAAATATGGGTCTTGGCCTCCTCGAGCCAGTGACAGCATTCCTCCAGAGCCAACTTGACTGGAAGCAGTTCTCTATACCCGACGTTATAATTCACCTCTGCCGTGGATAGCCACCTGGGAAAGAATGAACACAGGCGCAGATTATTTTCCGGAGGTGTCCATTGAGACAATACTGCACCCACTCTGACGTCCAAGGCATCCACTTCCATGAGGAAGGGAAGGTCCAGCTTAGGTGTAACTAAAATGGGAGCTGTCATGAACTGCAGCCTCCGCTTTGGTAGTCGAAACAAAAGGGCCTGTGGATCTCTTGGTTAGTGCTGTCAGTGGAGATGCCGCTGAGCTGAAGTTTCTGATAAACTTTCAATAAATGTTGGCAAATCCCAGGAATCGTTGGATCTGTTTCACATTGGATGTTGGTGATCACTCTTACACTGACAATGTCTTCTTAGGGTCCATCCTGAGATTGCCATTGGACATGATGAAGCCCAAAAAATAAGTAGTGGTTATGTGAAATTCTCCAGCTTGACGTAAAGTCCATGAGCAAAAAGCCTCTTTAGGATGTCTCTGACGTGCCCCTCCATGGACTTTGAGAAAGTTAGGGTGCTATCCAAGTAGACGAAGGTGTACTGATGGAGAGCAACCCAAAACACGTCATTTAAAAACACCTGGAAACTCCTGGCATGTTCACAAAGGGCCAAAGGGCATGAACAGCACTCATAGTGCCCTGTCAGTGTGTTGAATGCCATCTGCCACTTGTCACCCTCCTTTACGCGAATGAGGTTGTATGTTCTCTGCAATTCCAGCTTCAAGAATACTCTTGTCACTTGGAGAATCTCAAAAGAAGTGTTCATGAGTAGAAGAGGTATTGTGATTCTTGGACCATTATGCAATTCAGCCCTCTATAATCAATGGAAGGCCGCAGACTCCTTCATCTGTCCAAAGAAGAAGTTAGTACCAGCTGGAGAGGTGGCGGGCCAAACAAATCCCAGGGCAAGAGCCTCCTTAATATAGTCCTCCGTCACGCTCTCTCCTGACCTGAGTGCGCATATAATTGACTCCACGGAGGACACGTACCTGGCGGTAGATCTATTCTGGAACTCTGGAAACAGGAGTACCTTGAGCTGGCTACCCCTGCATGACGATGTCATAGATTGTTGACAACGTCAGCTTATTCCTTGTTTCTCTTTGTATTTCAGAACTTGTTACTGACAACTGGTTCACCAATGCTGTGTGGAACAAATCTGCTGGGTCACAGAATGAAGACCTTCCTTCTTCAGTTGTCAGCAGTAGAATATGTGACAAGCCATCAGCATTGCTGTGTTATTTGGTGTCCTTGAACTCCATCTCATAAGACTGGGCTCCTTGGAAAAATGCTCAACATGTAGCGGTGTGCTACACGCAGCGCTAAAATAACGACACGGGAGTCGGTAAACTGCAGTCAAAGATAACTTTATTTGAACTAAACAGCCTTGCTTTAAAGCCTCCCTCAACCCGCCGCCCGTGGGCGCGGATGCTCCAAAAGACACGTACTCACAAACCCCCGTAGGCTATCTCCCTTAGCCGGAACGCTGGCTAATTGTGAGCCGGTTCGGGTGTGCCAGGAATGGGTCGCCACAAACATTGCATTATCAGTGATAGCAGACATCACTGAGGTTCCTTTCCTGGGATTGGAAATGGACACAAGGGCTTGATGGTCTGTCACTAGAGCAGTTTCTTGTCTGTAGAGGTAGTGGCGGAACTCCTTTTCTCCCCAAACTGGACGAAGGGCCTCCTGGTTCTGTGCTCACCAGTGAACTTGAAGCAAATGCAAATGGATGTTTAGATTCATTTTTCATAGAGTGTGAGAAAAGGACACAAATGTCATACGGGGTCGCATCACACGCCAGTCTCATGGGCAGAGATGGGTCATAATAGGTGAGCCGTTCATCTGATGTTATTAGTCTCCTTGTTTCCTAGAATGCTCTTTCATATCTGTCTGACCGTTCCCACTTTGCTCCTGTCTGTAACAGTGCATTCAATGGGTGCAGCACTGTAGCAAGATTTGGGAGAAATCTGTGGTAGTAATTTACAAGGCCCAAGTGTCACCAGAGTTGTGACACGGGTTTTTGGGTTTGAGTGCCTGTAGCGCTGCTTCAGTCTTCTCCTGTGACTTAAGTAAGCTATGCTTGTCAATGAGATGCTTGTCAAGGTTGTCGACAATGAGATTTCATTCCTGAAAAACTCATATTTCTCTCTCTTTGCACACAGAACACACTCTCTCAGCCTGGTAAACACTTTACCGAGGTTCTGGAGGTGCTCTTCATCATTCTTGCCAGTCACAATGATGTCATTGTGTTCCTGGGGTATCTTGGACCACTTGGCCCATTGCTCTTTGACAAATTGCTGGAGCTGATGCGACACCAAAGATGAGACAATTATACTGGAACAGTCCTAGTGAGTGTTGATTGTAAAGAACTTCCTGCTTGACTCCTCAACCTCCATTTGTGGATAGGCTTGTGACAAATCAATCTTTGAAAACCTCTCCCTGCCTGCCAAAGATGCAAGAATATCTTCTATTTGTACCGTACACAGCACACAGAGTTGGTGCTTACTTTGAGGTCCCCACATACGCAAACAGCTCTGGCCTTCCCTTTTCTGATCGCCAGGACAATGGACATGCCTCAGTCACTCCTCTCGACCTTGGAGAGAATGCCATGTGCCTCCAAGCTCTGAAGTTCAGTAACCACTTTAGGATGTAGTGTGTAAGGCATTGGACAAACTTTATGGAATCTATGTGTTGCTGTTTCATCCAGTTCAATCCTGGCCTTTGTGCCCTTGAGTTTACCAATACCCGTCTCAAACACTTTCTCATTAGTATTAAGCAGCTGTGACAGTCCCTGGTTAATACAGGTGGCCCCCGTTTCTCGAACGTTTGTTTTATGACAGCTCGCTGTTACGAAAGACCTACATTAGTACCTGTTTTCGCTAACCAAAGTGTCACAATGTGATGGCAAGGGTACTGGGGGAGGACCCAAAGGCAGGACACAAAACACTGTTTTGAGGGGTTAACTAAATAGAGTTTATTACTAGTTACAAGAAGAGTCATGACACAAGGACAGGACAGAGAGAAATCAAGGAGAGCAAAGTGGAAATGCAAATAGGTGTAATGGACAAGGACTCAGGCCCTGGACTAGGCCGGGACTCAGGGTCTGGGCTAGGACTTGGAGCTCAGGGATCGGAGCCAGGACCTGGAACACGGACCTCGGAGCCTGGACTTGGTACTGGAACCTTGGAGCCATCCCTGTTTTCCCGTTTCCCAAGGGCTTGGTGATTAAGGGCAATTTACTCTTGACTGAACCGGCAGTTTAAAAGTCTCTGGCTTCAGCTGTTTGGGGTGAGAGCGTTATGGAGCATTAATGAAGTCACTGAAGCTACTGTGAACCAAAGACATCGAGCCGGAGCCAACTAAGCTTCTTGCCGGAGCAAGCCAAGTCTCCTCCCAAAGCAAGTGCCAGCAAGCCGCCTTCCCTTGCCAGAACAGGTCCGGCAAGGGTAACCCGCCAGGGTGAGTCAGGAGCTCACCGCTGCTTGGGGCAAACTTGTACAGTCTATCGTTGTGTGGTCTCTGTATCCGTGTCCTGTGTTTAAAAGGGATCCCTGCCCTGTACCCTAGAAGGGTCCTGACCCTGTGTCAAGAAGTGTCCCGACTCCGTTCTGTGTCTAAGGAGGATTTCCAGCTCAGTGTTCTATGTCCTGTGTTTGAGTATCAAGTCCTGGCTTCGAGGTTCCAGTATCAAGTCCTGGCTCATTCAATGCAACCAAAGACGGCCCCAGTTGTGACACTTGTTCAAACCACTGGACCCAGACTTCCACTCCTTCACCCTCAGAACTGCACCAGTGCAAAGGCTTTTCCATTTTAAAAATTCTCCCATACACGTTTTCTATCATCGCTAGATATGATGGACAACCACCACATTACTAATAATGGTGGAGTGTCCAACAATAATGCAAGTAGGTTATTGATAAAAATGCTAAAATAAGTTTTACTGGAGTCTACTTAGTCTTGTTTCATCTCTGGATATTGAGAACATCAAGTACTGCAGGTCTACCGCACGAGTGAGTTGTTGGACAGTGGTGGAACTAGACTTGTTACACACTGTGCCATTGCCTGCTCCAACTGTCCAGGGAAGAAGGTGTCCTCATTGTCCTGGACATTTTTCTTGTGATTGCAAAACCTATTATACATTGGTAATTTAGAATACTGCAAACCCAGTTCATCAAACTCCTGAAGTTTGCAGATGACACAACTGTCATTGGCCTTATCCGAGGCGGTGATGAGTCTGCATACAGATGGGAGGAGGAGCAGCTGGCCCTCTGGTGTGGTCAGAACAATCTGGAGCTGAATATGCTCAAGACTGTGGAGATGACAGTGGAGTTCAGGAGGAGTCCCCCAATACTCCCCCCACTCACTATACTCAACAGTATTGCGTCTGCTGTGAAGATCTTCAGATTTCTGGGTATCACAATCTCCCAGGACCTGTAGTGGACACCCAACATGGACACGCTAATCAAAAAGGCTCAGCAGAGGTTGTATTTCCTACGTCAACTCAGGAAGTACATCCTGCCTCGGGAGCTGCTGATTCAATTCTATTCAGGAATAATCCAGTCTGTTCTCTGTTCGTCCTTCACTATCTGGTTTGGATCAGCTACCAAACAAGACAAGAATAGACTCCAAAGAACCGTCAGGGCTGCGGAAAGGATTATTGGTGTGAAGCTGCCCTCGATCCAGGACTTATATGCATCTAGAGTCAGGAGGCGAGTAAGCAGCATTATTGTAGACCCATCACACCCTGGGCATCACCTGTTCCAACTTCTTCTTTCTGGTAGGTGCTTTAGATCTATTGTTTTGTTTGCTTTTAATTCTGTAGAGAGAGAGCTCAGGGGAACCGGCATCAAATTCCCTGTATGTGTCCTCATCCTTGGCGATAATAAAGGATTCTGATTGGTGAGGCCAATGATGGGGGAGCAGTGCAGCCTCGGTCATCACGTGGACCAGGGTCTCATGCCGCAGTGTTGCCTGCGACAGTGTTCAGGTTCCCGGAGGCAGAGTGGGAGAGCACAGATGCGTGGCGGGCATGTTGGAGCCCTTGCTGGTTTGGGGGCTGCATTCCAGTGTTTGCACTATGGAAGACAAGTTGGATTGCATTTATCTGCAGCTGCATTTGCGTGATATAAGGCAGTAGTCTCCAACCACAGGGCCACGGACCGGTACTGGGCCACAAGGCATGTGCTACCGGGCCACAAGGAAACGATATATGATTTGGCGATATGAAATGATATGAGTCAGCTGCACTTTTCCTCATTCCCTGTCACGCCTACTGCTGAACTTGAATGCATATGAGGTAATCAGTCACCTAAACGCAGTGATACCCTAGCGCCAGGGATCTTTGGTTGGCCTGGGGTAACTGGCCGCCTCACGCGGCCGGCGGGAAGTGCCGTTGCTACTAGCCTGGAGCACGGACAGATGGGCGCCGCCTCTAAACCCGTTTAGCACACCGAATGTTCGTGGGGAACCCGGTGCTAAAATATTCGCAGACGACCTAATTCGGGCTCAGGGTTTCGTAAGTAGCAGAGCAGCTACGTTGCTGCGATCTACTGAAAGTCATCCCTCCAGCCAAACTTTTGTCAGCCAATAGATCCTACCTACCTACAAGGGCGGCCTCGCTCGGTCGGTCGCTCTCTCCGGACTGCGACTGCCGCGGCTCCGGCATGGGGATCTCCGGCCTGTACCTTGACCTCTCACCCCACCCATGACCAGCCGCACCTGGCCAAGATGCCTGGCGGTGGGCGGGCGGGAGGCTGGAGTTGGGGCCCGGAGCTGTCTAATGAGGCAATGAAGCCGTCAAAACTGCTTCGGGACCTTGAATCCAAGTACCCTGCACTTAAAGACAAACCTGTTGAGTTTTTTGAGTGGAAAAAACGTGAGCAAGCAGGACAGAAGACCCACAAAAATTAAATTGCAGAATAGACTGGACATAAGGAACCTGCTTTGAGTATCGCTGTATTCCGGTCGTGTTTAACACCTCCCCCCCCATCAGCCAGCCCGCAAGAATATTGTCAATATTAAACCGGTCCGCGGTGCACAAAAGCTTGGTGACCTTTTTATGAGGTCACGATGAGGAACTGCTGTGTACTTGTTCCTGCAAGGAATGTGGCTCCAGGATAACATCCCAAGCACCATCAATCTACAGGCCATGATGCTCAGGGACTTGAGGTGTATTATATTTTTGTGATTGTATGTTGTTCTATATATCATAACTGTATGTGCTATGTCCTAAGTGCTGTGTGGTGTGTGTGACTGTGGTTTACACTTTTGCTTTGGAGGAATGTTGTTTTGTTTGGCTGAAAGCCAGACACACAGTTAAAAGAGATGGAGATTTGATCCCCAGTTTCCAAAAAAATGAGGATGAATGAAAACAAACAAAATTTATGTACACCAGACTGACAAAACATGGCACATAGAATACTACACTACAGTACAGGTGCTTTAGCCCATGATGCTCTATTGATCTCTTAACCACCTCTTGGAAGGATTTTTGAGAGATGACATTTAAGATATATTAAATCTTCCAATATTGCCTGTATGACAGAAAATGAGAGGCCTCAGTGGAGTAGAATTCCATTGAGAAATTAAGAGACATAGCAAAGGAAATAAAGCAATAAACTTAATGAATGTTTAAAGTTAGTTTCAAAAATGTAACAAAACAAAACAGATGTTAAATTAAGGAGACAGAAATGATTCATAGGTGGTAGTATCATAATTTGTACTGTTTGCTGACAAATTGAGGAATCGTTGTAACATCAGTAATCAATAATACAACTATGGCTGAACCGGCCTTTTGTGGAATTACACAATAATTTCCTATTTTCTTGAGAATACTCAGTGTCTGGAACGTGCTTCCAGGGATGGTGGTGGAATAGATTTTATGAGGCTCTTGGATAGGCACATGAGTATGCAGAGATTGGAATTTGCCCAATAACCTCTCACATCTACAGTGATGAAATGCTTTGAGAGGTTGGTCATGACTAGACTGAACTCCTGCCTCAGCAAGGACCTGGACTCATTGCAATTTGCCTATTGCCACAATAAGTCAATGGTAGATACAATCTCAATGGCTCTTCATACGGCTTCAGACCACTTCGACAACACAAACACTTATGTTAGGATGCTGTTCATTGACTATAGCTCAGCATTTAATACCACCATTCCCACAATCCTGATTGTGAAGTTGCAGAACCTGGGCCCCTGTACCTCCCTCTGCAATTGGAACCTCTACTTCCTAACCAGAAGACCACAATCTGTGCGGATTGGTGATAACATCTCCTCCTCGCTGACGATCAACACTGGTGCATCTCAGGGGTGTGTGCTTAGCCCACTGTTCTACTCTTTATATACCCATAACTGTGTGGCTAGGCATAGCTCAAATACCATCTATAAATCTGCTGATACAACCATTGTTGGTAGAATCTCTGATGGTGACGAGAGGGCATACAGGAGTGAGATATGCCAACTAATGGAGCAGCAACAACCTGCCACTCAATGTCAGTAAGACAAAAGTGCTGGTTGTGGACTTCAGGAAGAGTAAGATAAAGGAAAAAAGTTTGTGGAGTTTGTGGAATGCCACCGAGATGGATTCTTAGAACAGCTTGTACTGGAGCCTACCAGGGAGAAGGCAATTCTAGATTTAGTGTTGTGCAATGAACCAGATTTGATAAGGGAATTCAAGGTAAAGGAGCCATTAGGAGGCAGTGACCATGATATGATGAGTTTTAATCTACAATTTGAGAGAAAGAAGGGAAAATCAGAAGTGTCAGTATTACAGTTGCATAAAGGGAACTATGGAGCCAGGAAGGAGGAGCTGGCCAAAGTTGACTGGAAGGATACCCTCGCAGGGATGACAGTGAAACAACAATGGCAGGTATTTCTGGGAATAACTCAGAAGGTGCAGGATCAGTTCATTCCAAAGAGTAAGAAAGATTCTAAGGGGAGTAGGGGGGCGACTGTGGCTGACAAGAGAAGTCAAGGACAGTATAAAAATAAAAGAGAAGAAGTATAACATAGCAAAGATAAGCCGGAAGCCAGAGGATTGGGAAACTTTTAAAGAGCAACAGAAGATAACTAAAAAGGCAAAATGGGGAGAAAAGGTGAGTTACAAAGGTAAGCTAGCCAAAAATATAAAGGAGGATAGTAAAAGCTTCTTTAGGTATGTGAAGAGCGGAAAAAATAGTTAAGACCAAAGTTGGGCCCTTTGAAGACAGAAACAGGTGAATTTATTTTGGAGAACAAGGAAGTGGCAGACGAGTTGAACAGGTACTTTGGATCTGTCTTCACTAGGGAAGACACAGACAATCTCCCAGATGTAATAGTGGCCAGAGGACCTAGGGTAACGGAGGAACTGAAGGAAATTCACATTAGGCAGAAAATGGTGTTGGGTAGACTGATAGGACTGAAGGCTGATAAATTCCCAGGGCCTGATGGTCTGCATTCCAGGGTACTTAAGGAGGTGGCTCTAAAAATTGTGGAAGCATTGGTAATAATTTTCCAATGTTCTACAGAGTTAGGATCAGTTCCTGAGGACTGGAGGGTAGCTAATGTTATCCCACTTTTTAATAAAGGAGCGAGAGAGAAAACAATGAATTATAGACCAGTTAGTCTGACATCAGTGGTGGGGAAGATGCTGGAGTCAATTATAAAAGATGAAATAGTGGCACATTTGGATAGCAGTAACAGGATCGGTCCGAGTCAGCATGGATTTACGAAGGGGAAATCATGCTTGACTAATCTTCTGGAATTTATTGAGGATGTAACTATGAAAATGGACAAGGGAGAGCCAGTGGATGTAGTGTACCTGGACTTTCAGAAAGCCTTTGATAAGGTCCCACATAGGAGATTAGTGGGCAAATTTAGAGCACGTAGTTTTGGGGGTAGGGTACTAACATGGATAGAAAATTGGTTGGCAGACAGGAAACAAAGAATAGGGATCAACGAGTCCTTTTCAGAATGGCAGGAAGTGACTAGTGGGGTACTGCAAGGCTCGGTGCTGGGACCGCAGCTATTTACAATATACATTAATGATTTAGGTGAAGGAATTAAAAGTAACTTCAGAAAATTTGCAGATGACACAAAGCTGGGTGGCAGTGTGAAATGTGATGTTTTTAGGCATTAGCACTTTTAGGTAGTGGGAGCTTGTCCCCACCACCACTCCTCGGCTTGACAACCTTGGAACCTTAGGGACAGGAGTTACATAATAAAGTGGCCAGTGTGTATATGCATACATAACATATATGTACTGGTTAATAGATTGGTTCCTGGGATGTGGGAGCTGTTGTACAAGGAATAATTGAATAAATGAGTCCAGATGAGCTGGAGTTTAGTAAAAGAGATGTTCTGACTGAAAAACCTAGTATTCTGAAGTAGCTTATCCAAGTAGGTGCAGAGATGTTTTTACCCTTCATGGGTGAATCCAGAACTAGGGGGCAACACCTCAGTATAAGAAACTGAATAGTTTTCTTCTCTTCAGCATTGTTCTTGTAATCAGAATTCCAAAGACAAGTCTGCAGCCATTGGATTTGGATTACATCAAGGTTAATCAGTTATGCAGAAAAGTAGCCTGCTTGGTCACACTCAGCCACAGAGCCACAGGGTTAAACTAACAATATCCGTCAGTTAAGGAAATTCCACAATCTATGCAATCATGTTCACAAAAGCCAGAGAATCTGCACACTACTGCAAAATCAGTCACTTACACGGCAATGGGATCAGAAGCACAGACAAAGAGTTTGCAATCATAAGGTTTACTAATCTGTTGCTTAGCAACCAGCAGTTACTATACAAATGGCCGATGATGCCCAGTGGACCCTTTTGCTAATTTCTAATGCTGCCAAGCACATAGGGAGAGCATTGGTCGCATAACAAATTGCTTTGCTCAAGAACAGTCATTCTAGAGACAAAATATTTCTGTACATGCTAATTATTGAAGAACTCATATTTTTTCTTCAATTTCAACCAGGTGGCAAGATCTCCAAAAAGGATTCCAACTGGCTGTACCATCTTCCTCATCTTGTTTGTCATGGGTATGATCCTCTTCATATCAGCAGTAGCAGATATAACCCGAGGCCCTGTGTTGGAGCCCAGGCATCCAACAATACAGGGGTTCATGGATGACATCACAGTAATGACTGTAACCCATGCCCAGGCAGGATGAATATTGGAAACCCTGGGCAACGTAACTACCTTCTCTCGGTTGACTTTCAAGGCCAGGAAGTCCAAATGCATGGTGATCAGGAAGGGCAAGGTTACAAACAAGCTCAGTCTTCAAGAACAGAGTGAAGTCATTCCATCCATACAGGACAACCCAGTAAACTGTTTTGGAAAGAGGTTTAATGCAGCAATGGCAGGCAGCACTAATGTCACTAACACTGTACAGCAGACTGAAGAGTGGCTGAATTAAATCAAGAAAACCAGAACTCCTTGGTAAATTTAAGACATGGCTGCACCAACATGATCTTCTACCAAGACTGCTCTGGCTTTTCACGATGTATGAGTCCCTCATGATGACTGCGGAAAGCATTAAGAGGAAAGTCAACAGCACCTGTGGAGATTCCACCCCCCCAGGTTTTTCTTCAGTGAGGCTCTACATAAGATTAGGCCAGCTACACCTCCCATTGTCATCGGGGGAATGCACGTGATGGGGTCCAGGCAAAGTACGGAATCGCAGGATGAAAGGCATTGGAGTTGGGGCGAAGTGGGATCCTCCCAAGTGTAAGATCACTTGGGCAGAGCTGTGGAGACTGAAACTCTTTTGCATTTATTTCCTTCTGCAGGCCGTATATAAAACTCTCCCTACACCATCACAGTTGCACACATGGGGCTGAGCAAGGACCCTAACTTCCAGCTTTGCGGTCAGTGGGGTTCACCCGTTCACATACTGTCAGGATGGAAAACGGTTTTAAAAAAAGGACGGTATAGGTGGCATCACAACAAGGTCCTGCTGTCCCTTGCTGACACACTGGAGCAGGAGAGGTGTAAAAAGAGACCAGCTGGCAGAGAAGCAACAGGGCAGTAATTTTTATCAAGGAGAGGGCCTCGCCAGTCATATCAAAAAGGCCTAAATCCAATCTGCTGCAAACTGCCATATCATGGGAGGTGAGGGCTGATGTGGGGACGAAGCTGCAGTTCCCGGTGCAAACCACACTTCCACCAGACATCATACCGTGATCCAGCAAAGACAAGAAAATCATCCTGATGGAGCTCACAGTACCATGGGAGGAAGGATGCGAGGAGGCTCTCAAAAGGAAGGCCCTGAAATACCAGTCTTTAGTCATGGAGTGCAGGGATGAACTCCCACTGGTGATACAAGCTTTCCTCAACATTGAGGAAAGAACAAGGTGAGTTGATGCTCTTGAAGTTTTGAAATTGTGATGGAATTGTGCCAGTAGGTAGAACATCCTTTTTAGGACATGGGAGAGTCTGCCAACCATCTCACCTCAGGTGGAAGGAAAGCATCCTGTTGTCTAGTTTGTAGGACATCTTATAGCTTAGAATATAGAACAGAGACGTTACAGCGGTACAGACCCATCAGTCTAAGATGCTGCGCCGACCTCTTAACCTACTCGAACATCAATCCAACCTTTCCTTCCACATAGGCCTCAATTTTCCTATCATACAAGTTCCTAACTAAGAGTTTCTTAAATGGCCTCACCCCTAGCAGCACATTCCATCACCAAATACTTCCTTTGTAAAAACATATAGTCAACTCATAGTTTCTTCCAATCACCTTAAAATTATGCCCTTCACATTAGCCATTTCCACGCTGGAAAAAAGTCTCTGGCTGTCTACGATCTTTGCCTCTTGTCATCTTGAACACTTCTATCAAGTCACATCTCATCATCCTTTGCTCCAAAGAGAAAAGCCCAAGCTCACTCAACCTATCCTCATTAGATTTGCTTCCTAATCTCGGCAGAATCATGGTAAATCTCCTCTGCACCCTCTCTAAAGCTTAATCATCATTCCTATAATGAGGCCACGAGAACTGAACACAATACTCCAGATTTTGATTTAACTTTGTACCTTCCTGTTATACCCATCACTACTGACTCACTTCATTACCTTCCTTTGAATATGTTTTACATAAGACCATAAGACACATGAGTAGAATTAGGCTATTTGACTCATCGGTCTGCTGTGCCATTTTATCACGACTAATTTATTATTCTCTCTTAACCCTATTTTCTTACATGCAACCTTTGGCACCCTTGTTAATCAATAGCCTATCCACTACTACATTAAATATACCCAATTACTTGGCTTCCACATCTATCTCTGACAATCAATTCCACAGATTCAGCACCCTCTGACTAAAGAAATTTCTCCTAATCTATTCTAAAAGGATATTATTTTATTCTGAGGCTGTGCCCTCTGGTCCTAGATTCTCCCACTACTGGAAACATCTTCTCCATATCCACTCTATTCAGGCCTTTCAATATTCAATATGTTTCAATGAGATTCCCCATCTTCCTACTAAACTCCAGTGAACATAGGCCCAGGGTCATCAAATGCACCTTGTACAGTAACCCTTTCATTGTCTAACTTAGTGGATAGACAAAATAGAATTCCTCCAAAATTGTTCCCTGGCTATCATGAGATGATGAAACACTTCTGGACCCTCTAAATGCCTCAGTAAATATAAATCTCCAACATTTTTATCTACTTTCTCACAATATGATTCTTGTCTCTTATAGATATCGGTCCCTGAATGCCAAACCTTTCTTGAAATCCTTGCAGTTCAATTACTGGCCAAAAACATAACAGAGGAAAATATTTATATTTTATTTAAACATAGGTCTTTATAAAATGGTCAGAACTCGTGGTGCCTCACAGAATGTTTAATAGTGCAGAGAGCAAATGGAAATTTGGAGAAGGACATGTTGTCTATATATATCCATATAATGGATCTTCTAACATTTTGAGAATACACCCTTTCGTAAACATTAGGTTTGAAGTGAATATGAATACAAGAAGCATTAAACAGAGCAAAATGACAATTATTGAAGTCTTCCCTGTTAGTGAAAGCATTCACCCCATATCTAAACGGTCAAGTCTTTAAGACGTTTGCAATAAGCTATGCTCTCGTTCTTCTAACCTCAATAAAGCACATTCCTGGAATCAGTCTTGTGAATCTTCCCTCCTTCTGTGGCAAGTGAGAGACTAAAACTGTACACAATACTCTAGGTGTGGTCTCCCAAAGGCTATATAACATTGCAGTAAGACATCTTTACTCCTGTACTCAAATCCTCTCATAATAAAGACCAAAATACCATTTACCTTTCTAATTGTTGGATGTACCGATGCACTACTTGTATATATGGTTGTTTAAACAATATTCTTCTTTTCTGCTTCATGTACTAAAATGCTTAACTTCACATTTTCATGTTATATTACATCTGTCCACTCACGTAGTTTGTCTACAATCTTCTTCCTTACTTACAATCCCATCTAGTTTATGTGTCATCATTGAATGTAAATATATGACATTTAATGTCCTCAACTAAGACATTGATATAGACCGTGAATAATTTGTGTTATAACTAGGTACTCTCTAGCCACTGCTTGATGACATGAGAAAGCAATGTTCACTCCCATTCTTGGTTTTCTGTCCAACAAGCCAGGTCAGTATAATACCCCAATATCCATTGGCTCAAGTGTTGCTGATTGAACCTCCCATGTGATACCTAATTGAGAGCCTTCCTAAGACAAAATAGTATACATCTACTTTTTGCCCTTATCTCTTCCATTGGACAAATTCTCAAAGAATTATTGTTGATTAGTCAAGCATGATTTTCCTTTCATATATCCAAACCGACTGATTTATTCTTCTTTCCAAGGGATTCCATTATTGCATCAGATGGATTCTAATATTTTCTCTTCTTCACTGACAAGTTGTAGGTCATCATTTCTTCTCCCTCATTTCTTTAGTGCAGCCTTTCTCAACCTTGTTGCTCTGCAGGAACCCTTGACATGTTTAGGTGTCAGGGAACCCCTGTGTAAAAATTATTTTATGTATAGCTCATGGTACATTAGTGTGATTAGTAAGTTGTAGATATAATAATCCAAAAATAATTGTCAATGCTCTTTTGAGTAGAGAATTAATTTTTAGCTTACCTTTCTTGAAATTAATCTCTTTCTTTCCCTTTCATAAATTTTAAAAACTCATAAGGGCAAACATAATAATGTTTTCAACACTGAGTTGAACTTGAGATAAGCACTTATGGATTTCATGTTCAACTGAAATGAAATGCCTTCTATCCTTGCTCTTGATGCTTGTTAAACAAGAAAAAAGCTTGCTCACACATGTAAGAAGTTGAAAACTGCAGCAAAATGTTTTTTGCTTTCCAGTGATTGGCAGGATGCTCTTCTTTCACAGTACAGAACTTGTCCAGGGGCAGGTCAGTAAATCTCATCTTGAGTGCATGATCAGAGTGCAACTCCCGAAGTTCTTACTCCTCTCAAGGTCAAGTTCTCAGGCTGAGCAAGTTTCAGAGAAAGGGTCCCTCACCCAGTCATACAGTTGTGTTGAAAGGGAGGAAAAATACATTAGTTTTGTTATGCAATTCTTCTAGGTGGTTTTCAATAAGACTTGAGTCTTTCTGATATCCTTCCTCACTGTCAAGCCCAAGAAGTGGTGGAAACATTTCAAGATTTCCTTTTGCAATATGATTTTTCCAAAGGTTTGGTTTCCTTTTAAGTCCACAAAACTTGTCCCTTAAAGTCAAAACATTTTCTCCAGAGCCTTGCACAGACTTGTTCAACTGGTTCACATGATGAAAAATGTTTGTTAAATAGGCCAGTTTCTGCAGCCATTCTTCATCTTCAAAGCACTCCTCAAAATCTGGCCTTCAATTCACATTTCAGCTTAAACACCCTGTTTAGAGCTCTTCCTCTGCTAAACCACCAGATTTCTGTATGCAGCAGAAGACTGGTGTGCTCTTTGTCCAGAATTTCAGTTTTTCAAAACATCCTCCAGTGAACTAGCCTTAAAGCTACTAACTAACTTGCTTCCTGAACCCTTTTACTGACTGTGTCTTTATTTTCAAAAGCTTTAATTTGTGTGTTTTGGGATTACAATAGTTCTTTAAAATAATCAGTGCTTTTATGTGCACATGACTATGATTTGCAGTTGTTGTTTGTTGCTGCCATCTGCCAATCGATTCCTTTTGCTGAAAGATAAAGCAATCTGAAAGCTTTTCTTAGCTAAGGGAGTTGTTACTGTGACAGCTGAGAACCCAGGGAAATTGGCATGGCAATAGGAGGCAGAAGGCAAAGTTAGATGTTTGCAGATGGGATACCTGTGACTAAAGGTATCCTACAGGGATTGGTACTGGGACCTTTGCTGATGGAATATACATAAATGACTTGGAATACTGACAACGTAGGCATGATCATTAAGTTTGCAGGCGACATGACTATCAGGAGAGTTCATCATAGTGTGTAGTTTGCTTCAAAGTGCAGAGAGTTTTGGAACATAGAAGAAATGGGCTAAAAACTGGCAGATGGAGTTTCATCCAGATAAATACAAGGTGCTTCATTGCTGAAGTGCTACTGAGAATAGGGCCTAAAAACTAAGAAAGGCAAAGCCTTAAGAAGAACTGAGGAACAGAGGGACTTTAGAGTTAAATCCATTGATTCTTGAAAGTGGCAAGAAAAGTAGATAAGGCATATGGGGTACTGGTCTTCATTAGCTGCGGCGTTGAGTATAGAAGTAGGGTGTTGATGCTCCAGCTTTATAAAACTTTGGTCAGCTGGAGTACTGTGTGGAGTTCTAGTCTCCATGCTATCGGAAGTCTGTGATAGTGCTGGAAAGAATGTGGAGGAGATTCACCAGCATATTGCTTGGGATGGAAAGGTTCAGTTAGGAGAGACTGAAAAAGAAGAGTGGAGGTGGTTGACAGGGTATGTAATTGAGCTGTACGAGGTAAAAGTAGGGTAGACTATAGGAAGTATTTTCACATAACAGACGGATGAAACCAGAGGTCAGAGATTTAGAGTAAGGGTGAAGAAAAATTAGAGGGGATATAAAGGGGACCTTCTTCACCAGAGATTATGTATTGCCTGAGAAAGTGGTTGAAGTTGAAGTGTCTAGATGAGCACTTGTATTGCTTAAGCATTAAAGACAACAGAACAAGTGCTGGGAGACAGGATTAATATGGGTGGATGCCCACTGGTCAGTGTGAGTCAGTTATGTCAAATGGCCTATTTCCATTCTGTACGATTCTGACTCTATGACACAGTAAAGACTAGATCTACAAAATGTTGGAAAGAAATTTCACATATTAGCAACCATTAATCTCAATCAATCCACTAGTTTCCCTACTTCCTGAGAAGGCTGAAGAGGGCTGTTTTATGCATATCTATACTCGTGTCATTCTACAGATGCACAGCAGAGAGCATCCTAACAAGCTGTGTCACTGCTTGGTGCAGAAACTGCACTGCAGTGGGCAGAAAGGCTCCACAATGGGTAGACAGAATTGTCCAATGCATCACCAGCACCAGCCTACCCACCATCAAGGACATATAAACAGAAAGATGCTGGAAAAAGGCCAGTAATATCATGAAGGATCCCAACCACCCTGCTTATGGTCTGTTTGTCTCACTGTCTATAGGGAGGAGGTTATGAAGCATGCACACCAGGACCACCAGACTCAAAAACAATTACTTTCCCCAAGCAGTAAAACTGATCAACCCATTCTCTACATCCCCAACAAACACTACTTTATCATTTCATGTCAGACACCTTATGCACAGACACTCCCGTCACTAGCATTACCTTATGTGCATATATGTAATCAATCTGTATGTGCAAGTTATCTTATGGGTTTATACATATTGTGTTTTATATTATTATTTTGTTCTTTATCTTATTGTGGTTTTTTGTGTGGCATCAGAGCCAGGGTAGTAATTATTTTGTTCTCCTCTATACTTGCATATAGGAAATGACATTAAACAATCAAGAATCATGAATCGCTATAGTGAAGTGAGTCAGCTACTTCTGTGGAAAGAAAGAAGTCCATTTAAAACGTCAACAGTTTATTCCTCCAAGTAAACTGCTGATAAAGTATATCACACAGCAAAAAAAGAATCAGTCAGTCAACTAGTCTCATACAAGGTACAGTACATGGGACTAAACGGCCAAAACCAAAATGACATACTCAATCCATATCAACTAGACTCATACAAGGTACAGTACATGGGACTAAACGGCCAAAACCAAAATGACATACTCAATCCATATCAACTAGACTCATACAAGGTACAGTACATGGGACTAAACGGCCAAAACCAAAGTGACATACTCAATCCATATCAACTAGACTCATGCAAGGTACAGTACATGGGACTAAACGGCCAAAGCCAAAATGACATACTCAATCCATATCAACTAGTTTGGCAAAGCTGAAGATGAATCCTGTGTAGCTGACTTCAGTAAGTGGTGAATGTGCAGGTTGGGGGAAACAAGAAATCATTGACAATACAATGTACGAGAGGACAAATTAAACACTGCATATACATACTCATCCCTACTAGTTCCTCCTTTGCATTTTCAAACCGTGGCAGAGATTAACCAATTCAAATCTGCTATAATTACCTGTTTGGGTATAGCTTCAGGAACAAAACATTTTCCAAGCTCAAGAACAGCTACTGCCCTTCAACCAAAGTATAGCAACACTATGAACACTTTGCACTATAACGGATATTTTAATTCTGATTATATTTTTTCTTACAGTGTATAATTCATGTCTAATTTATATTTTACTTGTGAATTGCTGCTCTTCTTGTGTTATGTGGAAGTGATCAAAACCAGAATTATATCACTGATACATAATAAGAAATGTGTTGTTTTGAGACAGTAAAAATTGATAAATTACAAAAATGAATAAACTGCAAACAAAAGGAGTAACCGGATAGTTTTGATGGGCTTATGGGTCATTCAGAAATCTTATGGCGGAGGGGAAGAAGCTGTTTCTTATTGAGCGTGGGCTTCAGGCTCCTGTATCTCCTCCCTCCCTCTTGATAGTAATGGAAAGGGGGGTGTTAATGATGGATGCCAGAATCATGAGGCATGGCCTCTTGAAGACGTCCTCAATAGTGGCAAGAAATGTGCCCATAATGGAGCTGGCAGAGTCTATAACCCTCTGCAACCTTTTGTGATCTGTGTATTGTAAGATCTATACCTGGCTGTGAGGCATCCCCTCCACTATACCTCTATAGAGGTTTTGCAAGAGTCTTTGGTGCTATTTCAAATTCCAAATTTAGAATGAGGTAGAGCCACCAGAGTGCCTTCTTTGTGATTGTGTCAATGAGTTGGGCCCCAGAAAAATTCTCCCTCCAGATTCACAGAACATAGAACAGTATTTGTGTCTTTGGTGACATACCAAATCTCCTCACACTCTTAATGGAGTTGCTGGTGTGCCTCCTTCATGATTGTATCAATGTGTTGGGCTTAGTGTCTGAGATGCTGATGCCCAGAATGGTGCCGAAAGGGATTTTTTAATTTCATCTGTGCATACATGTACTTGTGCATATGACAATAACCTTACTTTGGTTGGCTTTTAACTGCCTCTCAGTCTGAGATATAATTAGAGTTAGGCATTAAATGCCAGTCTTTCTGGTGATACCTTTGTGCTGTAAATTAATTAAACGATTTCTTAAGTCACAAAAATAATCACGGCTTCTGCCACCAAAGGACCTGCTCTCCTCCACTGCACTTATCATGTTTGTGGACAGTTCTGGCCCAGTCTTCCATCGAGTGAGCTGAAAGAAGGTGCCTTTAGTGCTCTATAGCTCACCTGGAAAATTCCAATAAGGCCAGAGGTACTTAGGTCCTCTGCCTTAACAGTCAAAAGTTAAAATTTACACCAGTGTGCACATCCCCTGTAGATTACAGTTGCTCAATTATTTTCTGTAGATTCCTGGACAACCAAGTACAGCCCATTCAAAACTAATATATTTTTTGCATTAAAAAACAAATGATCAAGTTTAAATTACATGGTGCAACCAACATAACAATTGGGAATTTAGTTCTTACAATATTGAATCATCAAATAAGTTGAATTAAGCAATTTTAAATAAAGAAGGAGATTGCTTTCTACAAACATACAGGACTATATCTCACAATGTCCCTTTGCTTCCAGGTATGGTTTCTGATGTAGCCCAGGCTAACTTTGTAAGAAAATCTAATGGAAACATGTCCATAATGTAAAATTTTCTGCAATTCTGGGCACATTGTCACTTTCAATTTGAAGCAGTCACAGTCTATCACAAATACTTTTTTGAAAAGAAGATTTGTACATATTGCTGGTATTTATTTGGTCGTGGCTTAATAGTGCACATCTATTATGAAAAAAAATCACTTAAAAGATCTTACAGAAAAAAATCTGACTTACTAGATTGTCTGATAGGATGTGTATGCTTCTGGCAAGTCCAGAATTTATTGGCCAACTGGAATTATCTAAAAAGATGTTAGCAACTTGCCATTTGAACTATAAGATGTTTACGATTTACGTCAACGATTTAGATGAAGGCATTGAGAATAATATCAGCAAATTTGCTGATGATACTAAGCTGGGTGGCAGTGTGACATGTGTTGAGGATGTTAGGAGAACTCAGGGTGACTTGGATAGGCTGAGTGAGTGGGCAGATACTTGGCAGATGACATTTAATGTGAATAAGTGTGAGGTTATCCACTTTGGGAGTAAGAACAGGAAGGCAGATTATTATCTGAATGGTGTAGAGTTAGGTAAGGGAGAAATACAAAGAGATCTAGGAGTCCTTGTTCATCAGTCACTGAAGGTGAATGAGCCAGTGCAGCAGGCAGTGAAGAAAGCAAATGGAATGTTGGCCTTTACTACAAAGGGAATTGAGTACAAGAGCAAGGAAATCCTCTTGCATTTGTACAGAGCCCTAGTGAGACCACACCTGGAGTATTGTGTACAGTTTTGGTCTCCAGGGTTAAGGAAGGACATCCTGGCTGTAGAGGAAGTACAGCGTAGATTCACCAGCTTAATTCCTGGTATGTCTGGACTGTCTTACGCAGAGAGGTTAGAGAGACTGGGCTTGTATACGCTGGAATTAAGGAGATTGAGAGGGGATCTGATTGAAACGTATAAGATTATTAAGGGATTAGACGAGATAGAGGCAGGAAATATGTTCCAGATGCTGGGAGAGTCCAGTACCAGAGGGCATGGTTTGAGAATAAGGGGTAGGTCATTTAGGACAGAGTTAAGGAAAAACTTCTTCTCCCAGAGAGTTGTGGGGGTCTGGAATGCACTGCCTCAGAAGGTAGTGGAGGCAAATTCTCTGGATGCTTTCAAGAAGGAGCTAGATAGGTATCTTATGGATAGGGGAATCAAAGGATATGGGGACAAGGCAGGAACCGGGTATTGATAGTAGATGTTCAGCCATGATCTCAAAATGGCGGTGCAGGCTCGAAGGGCCGAATGGTCTACTTCTGCACCTATTGTTTATTGTCTATAAGCAGTCTGTACATGGAAGGTACCCCAACAGAGTTGTTAAATTAAGAGTTCTGGGATATGGCTAAGTGACAGTGAAGAAATGGTGATACATTTTCAATTCAGAATGGAGTATGACATGGAGGAGGGTTTGCAGATCTTCTGATGTGCCTGTTATCCTTGTCTATCTGAATGATAAAGAATCAGATTCAAAATCACTGACATATGTCATGGAATTTGTTAACTTTGTGGCAGCATTGCAATGCAATACATAATAGAAAAATACCATGAGTTACATTAAGTATATGTATTAAATAGGTAAATAGCAAAAATGGAAATAAAAGAAAGAGTGAGGTAGTGTTCATGGGTTCAACGTCCATTCAGAAATCAGATGACAGAGGGAAAGAAGCTATTCCTGAATCATTGAGTGTGTGCCTTCAGGCTTCTGTACCTTTTTCCTGATGGTAGCAATTGAAGAGGGCATGTCCTGGGTGATCTCTACTGCCCGTTATACCATTAGCGTTTAAGGCAGCAATGAAGGTTCTCCATCTCTGGTGGTGTTCAGGACTTCCTTCATTGTGCCAGTAGCTTGGATTTCACCTCTTTCAGTCATGCAAGTTCTGGGTGGAGACTCAGGAATACCATCACACTCAGATGTAGAAGGATTCTTCAAAATTGTTACAGAAACAACACTGTTTTACCAGTCAGGTTTGTTAGCCTTGAGCTGAACCCCTGATCCTGGAGGACCGGTGGACCACTCTTAGTCTGGCCTCTATCCTTTGACCTGTTTGGCATTGGTGACCCTACCAAGAGTCAAAGGATAAAGTCCTGACTCCAGCTGAAGAGCTCTCCAGGTCATTGAGGCATGCAAGCCTCCAAACCAGGGCTTTTAATGTGGGTGCCACCTTTTTGAGGCATTGCTCCTTGAAGATGCCCTGGTTATTATGGAGGCTAGTGCCCATGATAGAGGTGACTAAGTTTACAACTCTCTGCAGCTTACTTCAATCCTGTGCAGTAGCCACCCCCTCATACTAGACAGTGATGCAGCCAGTTAGAATGCTCTCCAAGGTACATCTGCAGGAATTTGCGAGCGTTTTAGGTGACCTGCCGAGTCTCCTAATGAAATATAGCTGCTATCATACCTTCTTTGTAGCTGCATCGATATGTTGGGTCCAGGTTATATCCTCAGAGATACTGACACCCAGGAACATGAAATTGCTGACTCTTCCACTTCTGATCCCTCTATGAAGACTGGTGTGTGGCCCCTCATCTTACCCTTTCTGAAATCCACCATCAGTTCTTTAGTCTTACTGATGTTGAGTGCGAGGTGTTGCTGTGACACCACTCCTCCAGCTCGTATATCTCTCTCCTGTACGCCCTCTTGTCACCATCTCAAATTCTCTCAACAATGGTTATAGATTTATAGATGGCACCTGAGCTATGCCTAGCCACACAGTCGTGGGTATAGAGAGAATAGAGCAGTGGGCTAGGCACACATCCCAGAGGATTGTCAGTGAGGTGGAGATGTTATTTCCAATCCGCACGAATTGTAGTCTTATAAACAATAGACAATAGGTGCATTCGGCCCTTCGAGCCAGCACCGCCATTCAATGTGATCATGGCTGATCATCCATAATCAGTACCCTGTTCCTGCCCTCTCCCCATATCCCTTGACTTCACTATCTTTAAGAGCTCTATCTAACTCTTTCTTGAAAGCATCCAGAGAATTGGCATCCACTGCCTTCTGAGGCAGAGCATTCCATAGATCCACAATGTCTTCTGGTTATGAAGTTGAGGATCCAGTTGCAGAGGGAGGTACAGGTCACAAATTTTAGAGGTATGGTCAGAAAAACTGACAGGTTGATGTGGTGTATTTCTACATACAGTCGGCCCCCCTTATCTGCGGATTCCATATGCACGGATTCAACCAACCGCGGATTGGGAAAACCCGGAAGTTCTCTCTCCAGCACTCGTTGCTTGAGTATGTACAGACTTTTTTCTTGTCATTATTCCCTAAACAATACAGTATAATGACTATTTACATAGCATTTACATTGTATTAGGAATTATAAGTAATCTAGAAATGACTTAAAAGTACAGACATTCCCTGGTTATGAATGAGTTCCATTCCTGAGTCCGTCTTTAAGTCGGATTTGAAGTTGGAACAGGTACATCCGGTATTATTTAGCGTCAGTTAGTCAAACGTTTTTCTTAGTATATAGTACATATTTTGCCTTTCTATGCATATAAGACACTTAAGAAACATACGTATTTCAATAATTTAACCACTGCGTTGCTTAGTAATAATTGTAGCATTCATTGGGGCAGGGCCTTTCACATTCTCCATTAAAATTTTTCCAATCGTTGACTGACTGTAGCCTAACACTTTTCCAATGACCGAAGGCGTTTCACCTCTTTCTGATAGCATTATTACTTCCACCTTATTTTCAATCGTGATCGTGATTATTTTTGTGAACAGAAATGCTGTGGATTTAGAGCTGCGTCGCCAGGTCCTAATGTCCACTGCACAGGGACATGTTAAATAAAGTCCAGGGTTCCGCTGGGTCCTAAAGACCTACGCACTGATACATGTTAAATAAGGGACTTGAGCATCCACGAATTTTGGTATCCGCGGGGGGTCCCGGAACCAATCCCCTGCGTATAAGGAGGGCTGACTGTACTATCGAGTGCAGCAATGATGCACACGTATACAGCTCAAGAGTATTAAATTACCAACAGCTCAGTTGACTGAATATATTTTAATTTTAATGGTGCCATTCACAATCATGAAGAGTTTTGGTGGTATATTTCCAATGATAAGATTATAACTAGGATACACACATTAAAATACTAGACTATAGAAGAAGATTCAGGCTTCTGTAAATATTTTTTACCCAATCTAGGATTTTTGTTCTGCCACAAGTAAGAAGATATTTTAGAGTCTTTTATATTTTAGAGTTAGGATTTAGAACAAAAATCCTAGATTGGGTAAAAAATATTTACAGAAACCTAAGAAGGAGGGCGGCTTGGCTTTACCAAACTTAAGATTTTACTATTGGGCAGTTAATATACGGTATTTAATATTCTGGACACAAGAATGGACTATAGCTACTTGCCCACAATGGGTAAATTTGGAATGTAAATCTGTGCAAGATTTTTCACTGATTTCAATCTTAGGATCTTCACTTCCTTTTTCTTTATTCAAATTGAATAAACAGATAACTAATCCTATAGTCAGATATACATTACGAATTTGGTTTCAATTTCGTAAATTTTTTGGTTTGAATAAATTTATTTTATCATGTCCTATAATATCTAATTTTTTTTTTTGGCCTTCATCTATGGATCAAGCTTTTCTTTTACGGAAAACAAAAGGTGTAACATGTTTTCGTGATCTGTTTCTGGATGATAACATTATGTCCTTTGAACAGCTATCAAATAAATATAATTTACCTAAAACCCATTTTTTTAGATATTTGCAAGTTAGAAATTTTTTGTATAATGAGTTACAGTCTTTTTCAAAAGAATGTCCATTGGACATTACAGATAGAATTTTAGCCCTTAATCCTTATCAAAAGGGTTTAGTAGCCATCATTTATAAGATGATCATGAATTTACAGTCAGATGTATCAGAAAAAATTAAGAAGGAATGGCAAGAAGAGTTGCATTGTCCTATATCTACTGAGCAATGGGAAAAAATTTTATTATTGGTAAATTCATCCTCTATTTGTGCTAAACATGCCCTAATACCATTTAAGGTTGTACATAGAACTCATATGTCTAAGGATAAACTGGCTCGATTTTATTCTCATCTTAACTCAACCTGCGATAGATGTCATTCTGATGTTGCTTCATTGACTCATATGTTCTGGTCTTGTCCTTGTTTACAAAATTATTGAAAAGATATTTTCAGTATTATTTCAAGAGTTTTAAATATTAATTTTCAACCGCATCCTCTTACTGCAATTTTCGGTTTACCAATGACAGATAATAATCATTTATCCTCTTCATCTCAACGAATGATTGCATTTGTTACATTAATGGCTAGAAGATCTATTTATTGAATTGGAAAGAAATTAATCCTCCAACTGTATTTCAGTGGTTTTCTCAAACTATTTCTTGTTTGAGTCTAGAAAAAATTAGAAGTGTGGTTTTTGATCCTTCAGTTAAATTTGAAGAAACTTGGAGACCTTTTATTCAACATTTTCACATGAGTTGAATTGTCTTTTCCTAAACCTTACTTATATTATCCTTAATTAATTGGATGGAGGTTCGGAGTTATTGGCATTACTGTAAATGTACTTAATATTATTCAATGGCCCATGTTGGTTAGTGTTTTTTTTTCTCTTTTTTTTGGGGTTTTTCTGTTTTTTTTCTCTTTTTACTTCTTTGTTCATTAATGTTCTGAGTTTGAGAGGTTATATATTTTTATTATTATATATCTGAATGTCTATTTAAACTATTAATTACGTACTCTCAAACATTTTGTATTATGTTTCATTTATGTTTGTTTAAAACTAATAAAAAGATTTAAAAAGAAAGAAAGAAGATTCAGTAGTTGTTTTCAAAATGGAATTTGATAAATCTTTTAAGTGAAAAGAGAGCTGCAATGAAAGAGCAAGAGGACAGGGTCAATTAAATAGCCCCCCATTATTTCAAACTATCTGTATGGCAAGTTTCCTTTTATTTATAAGATTTTCATTCTATTCTGAGTTATGAGACAACCCTGAAATTGACATAATTCATTATATCCTGTGTCTTTCAATTGTATCCCATATTGTTGTGAGGTGATGATGGGCTTTTTAGTGTCATTAGAAATATTATAAAAGCACTGTCTTGTTATAACTTTCTTTAAATGTGTATTCAAAATACATAGAATTCCAGTAATTTATCAAAGACAGCAATATATAATAAAATTTTAGATACTTAATTCTGAGAATGTCAGGACTGGTAAAATTCACTGTGACATGAATTGCCAGGTTTTTTCAGTTATTTTCATATTTACTGGAATTTTAACTTTGGTTCATTGTTTATGTTAATCTATCAGAGTCTTTCTTCTCCATTATTTGTAAAGCCTCATTTGGCTGGTTAAGTGAATTTAAAAGGTTAGTTGGAAAAGGTGTGAATTTCTTCACATACCAGCTAACAATCTTCCATTATCATCAATAAGAATATACTAACTGAATATTAATTTAATTTGTTACACATATGTGAATGGCAGCAAACATGAGGAAATCTGCAGATGCTGGAAATTCAAGCAACACACACAAACTGCTGGTGGAACACAGCAGGACAGGCAGCATCTATAGGAAGAAGCACTGGGAGATGGAGAACAGGCAAGGAGTGATTGTGAGAGGGACAGAGAGAGAAAGAAAGAGAAAAGAAAAAAAAGGAAAAAAGGAGGGGGGGAGGAGGAGGAGGGAGAGGGGGAGAGGGGGAGAGGGGGAGAGGGGGAGAGGGGGAGAGGGGGAGAGGGGGAGAGGGGGAGAGGGGGAGAGGGGGAGAGGGGGAGAGGGGGAGAGGGGGAGAGGGGGAGAGGGGGAGAGGGGGAGAGGGGGAGAGAGAAGAGAGAGAGAAGGGATGGGGTAAGAAGGGGAGGTGGAGAATTAACAGAAGTTAGAGAAATCAATGTACATGCCATCAGGTTGGAGGCTACCCAGCCGGTATATAAGGTGTTGTTCCTCCAACCTGAGTGTGGCTTCATCTTGACAGTAGAGGAGGCCATGGATTGACATATCAGAATGGGAATGGGACGTGGAATTAAAACGTGTGGCCACTGGGAGATCCTGCATAGGTTTTCAGTGAAATGGTCTCCTAGTCTGCGTCCAGTCTCACCAATATATAGAAGGCCACACTGGGAGCACCGGACGCAGTATACCACACCAGCCGACTCACAGTGCCAGGTTGTTGCTGTGGCACCACTCCACTAGTTGGCATATCTCGCTCCTGTACGCCCTCTCGTCACCACCTGAGATTGGGCAAATTTGAATTAAAAGGTCAGTAATGTACTGGTAACTCTTGGGAAAGGTACAAGTTCTTTCTGTGATTGAATAAAAAATTCTCAAATCTTATTTGTTTCTATGTATTTCTGTATTGTATTTGTGCATTTCAGTTTTTCTTTGAATTCTTTATATAAAATGATCTGTATTTCACTTATTCCCACCAACTCTGCCTCCTACAGCTTTTTTGGAAGTAGATGGGCTTTTAAGACTAAGCGAAGTCACTTAGGGAACAAAGCAACTTTGTGCCAGCAGGTGGCACTGAGGTACTTTTGTAATCATTGTTGTACATAAAACATCTTCATTTATTTCATATTGAAAAGAAACTGAGCATTGAATTGTGAGGAGACATAACCAGGTCTAATTCACAATTTAACTAATCCAAGGTCAGCTGGGTAGCAAATCATCACCTCATGGATTTTTTTATTAAAAACAAAATAAACTTTGTTCATTATTTTAAAATTGAACAAGAATAAACTGTTTATTTCATTTTCATTCTTTATATTAATAGTCAATACTTCCCCTTGTGCCGTATTGCATTTATACACATCAATAGCACGCCTGCACCTCAGGTGACACTCTGGGATGGTTTACTGCTACGATTGGGGGCATCCTTCCTCAACCTAGCCCTTCCCTCTCCAGAAGGCAAAGAACCCTATGCTGTAGTACTTCCCCACTGACAAAGATGGCTGTAGAGGTGAAGTACTCAGGCATATTTAAAGCAGAAGTTGATAGGGTCCTGATTCGTAAGGGTGTCAAAAATTACGTTGAGAATGGAGTTGAGGGAGAAAATAAATCAGTCATGAAGGAATAGCAGAGCAGTCTCAATGAGCTGAATGGCTTAATTCTGCTCTAATGTCCTATTAACTCAATAAATGTGTCCTTACCAATCTTGTAATAACAAGTCTGAAAATTTTTTTTTGTAATCCTGTTGATGACCTTTTCAGAGAATGTACTTAGAAGAATAGAATATGTAGAGGATATGACCATGGGATCTACTTTAATAATGTTATATCTACAATCCAGCTCAAGCTATTCTTTTAAAGCAGTTAATTCTTGTTAGGACATAGCTTCCTTGTCAAATTTTATGTACTTTTGAAGCAGAGCCAGAGATTAAAGCCAGAGAATTGCCAGGACAACAGAGAAAAATGTGGCACTCATTTGCACAACACAAGCTCTAATGCACAGAAATGCAAGGAGTATATATCAGGGAGAGCTCCCCTGCCCTTTTTCCAAATAGCAGCCTCCAGAGGTATAGAAGGCAGTCCGTTCGTCTGATGTTCTAAGCTTACCAATGGGAAACAACCTGCTGTATCCCTGTACCACACTGAGCTGATGTATTGCTGGGGACTGGTCTGTTCCATTATAACATTTAAGTACTGTACTAGTGGATACATATCACACAAAGGAGTACAGATCTGCTGAGTGTTACTAGTGAAGTAGGTGTAGATAGCAAGGTTCTACTTCACTGGTGAACAGTTCAGGGTTGTGATGCTGGCGATGAACAGTAACTGAGGATGAGGATGGAATGTTGTAGGAGGACAGATTAGATCCAAGATTCAAAATTGTATAATGTCATTTCCAGTACACAAGTATAAAGAACAAAATAATTGTTACCCCAGATCTGATGCAGCACAAAAAACCCCACAAAAGATAAAGAACACAATAATAATAAAATACACAATAAATATAAATACATAAGATTCTTTATATACATAGAGTTATTGTATGTCCATAAAGTGACGCGAAGCTACACACAAAGTGACTGACGGGAAATAATAAAGTAGCAGTGGAGTTAGTGGATGGAGGTGTTGGTCTGTCTTACTGCTGGGGGAAAGTAATTGTTTTTGAGTCTGGTATTCCTGCCATCGATGCTACATAGCCTCCTCCTTGATGGGAGTGGGACAAACAGTCCAAGAGAAGTGTGGGTCCCTCATGATGATTCTTCCCCTTTTCTAGCACCTTACTGTATGTATGTACTTAACGGTGGGTGGACTGGTGCCAGTGATGTTTTGGGCATTTTTGCCTACACATTATAGCACAGTGTAGTTTCCATAGCAAGCAGTGAAACAGTTTGTCAGGTTGCTCTAATGGAGCTCAGAATGTGGGAGTGGTGAGGAAAGAGTTAAGAGGATAAAGCTGAGTAGAATTTTTAAAATTGCTCAGTAGCAAGGGTCTGGAAATTTACAGCTTGAAAGGGCAATAGATACAGAATCTTGCCACACAAAACATTTCTTATTGGCTGGCCTGGGAACATCAGAACAAGGGACTGCCTTCTGTGCCTTCTATGATTCCTGCTGTAACTGTAGTGAAATATGTGGGGTGGAGGCAGGAGAAATTCACTGGAAGGGAATGGTCAGTCGATGTTTCACATTAAGACTTCATCTGGACAGAAATGTCAACTGTTCATTTTCTTCACTGAGTTCCTCCAGCAGCTTTTTTTTAAGCTCCAGATTTTAACATCTTAATACAGTAAACAGGGTAGATAACCAAAGCCTGTTTCCCATGACAGTGGTTTTAAAACTAGAGGCCATAGATTTAAGGTGAGCTCGAGGGATCTGAGGGGTAAATATTTCACACAGTCGTTGTTATCTGGAATGAGAAGGTGATAGGGGCAAGAGCAGAAACAACACTGAAGAAGCACTGGAACGACACTTGAATGAGGAAGGCACGGACCAATGGAATTAATGCAGTCAAGTGGGAATAGTATAAGCAAACACTGAGGACCGAAGTCCCTGTTTCCATGTTGCACAATTCTATGATTTTGTTACATGAAATTTTACAGCAAATTGCAAATGAGGTTAAATCTTAAGAATCTCTCAAGAATCAAATCACAAACAAGAGAAAATCTGCAGATGCTGGAAATCCGAGCAACACACACAAAATGTTGGAGGAACCCAGCAGGCCAGGCAGCATCTATGGAAAAGAGTACGGTCAATGTTTTAGGCTGAGACCCTTCAGCAGGACTGGAGAAAAACAGATGAGGAATAGATGTAGAAGTTGGGGGAGGATATCACCTTGTGTTTCTACTCCTCATTAGTTTTTTTTCCCTCTGTCCTGCTGAAGGGTCTCAGCCTGAAAAGTCAACTGTACTCTTTTCTGTGGATGCTGCCTGGCCTGCTGAGTTCCTCCAGCATTTTGTGTGTGTTTCTTGAAAATCAAATGTTAGTTGTTCAAAATTCAGCAAGAAACATCGCATGTCCAATTTCTGAATGAAGAATAGATCAACTCTTCACACTACTACCTGCAGAACTCTTGAAGCCTTGTTCAAGAATATTTGGTGTTTGGAAATGAGCAGAAGCAACCAAATCAAAACATCACCATGGCACTGATTACAATGAATGCAGCTCAAACTCACGTAAGAAGGAGGCAGGAATAGCAGTGATCTGTAGAATCGGGGAATTTTGGTTAAAATTGGTGGCAGCATCCAGTGTTCACACCGATCAAAAATTCTCTACTTGAAAATAAAAAACAGTTACAAGAAAATGTTGAAAGCACTGCAGTTCAGTCAGCTGAAAGAGAAACAACATTAATTATTTGAAAAACAAATCCTTCCTTTGCCTTCATGCCTAATTCTTTGATAAAGAGTACTTATCCTCCACTGGTAACCCTTACTCCTGTGCTTAATACTCCGCTTTCCCTTAGATACCTTCTTCTGCTCTTTTACTCTCTTGCAACCTATTCATTTTCAATTGCTGACATTTATAATTTATTTGGTTTGATTCAGGGATATAATGCAGAATAGGTTTTTCAAGCCACACCTTCCAGCAATCCCAGACTAATCACAGAGCAATTCGTAATGACCAGTTGACCTACTAACTGGTATGATTTGGATTGTGGAAGGAAACAGGATCACTCGGACAAAACCCACACATTCTACGGGGAGGATGTATGGACCTTACAGATGACATCAGAATTGAACGCCAGCACCCGGAGCTTTAATAGTGTTGCGCTAACTACTACACTAGCATGGCACCCATGACGACATCAGAGGTTCAAAGTACATTTATTATCAAAGTATGTTTACAGAATACAACTCTGAGAGTCATTCTACCGCAGTCAGCATGAAACAAAGAAACACCAGTTCAAGAGAATATCAAACACCCAACATGCAAAAATAAAAGATAAGATTGCACAAAAGGTAAAAAGCAAGTGAAAAACACATAGACCATCAAACATGAAACCAATAGTATTCAATTTAGTTCACTTCAGCGCTGTGCTGTTAGCCATTGCTAGCTAGGGTCACTCTTTGCCAAAGCTGCCCAGTCCGCATCAATTACGCTGATCAAACCCTTCAAAACCAACAAAAAAACGAGTAGCCGGAATCCAAGAACACATGCACCATGAACAACAAAACAGCCTCGCCGATCAGTCCTGGCAACGTAGATCCCATGACTCCTGCATTTTCCTCCAACACAGCTAGCAAAGAGAGGAAGACCAGTCAAACACATCCAGACAGTTCACCTGTTCTGCACTCTCCTCTTCACCTTCCTTTTTTATCAGGTTCCATAAGTTGCACCTTTTTATTGCCTTAATTTATCATCTCCCAGTTTGTATTGGTATCTCCACTCTTCCCTTTCCCACCTGACTCCATCTGCCGACCAACCTCTCCTCAGCTGGTTCCACTTATCACTTGTCAGCTCTTGCCCAACCCCTTTCCCATGATACTGGCTGTGACCCCTGTTTCATTTGGGGGTTGGTGTGTGTGTGGATTTTTTGGTGCAAGTTCTAAGATTTGTGGTCTTTTGTGTATTCAGGATGGATGCAAAACATATATCAGGTGAGAATGGAATTTATTAGGTTTGTCTTCTCCAGAACAGAGGAGGCTGAATTCATAACTTAACAGAGGTTTATAAAATTGAGGGTGGCAGATACCAAAAATCCTTTTCTAAATGGTAGGGGTGTCCAAAAGCAAAAGTTATAGGATTGAGGTATGAGCCAAGAAACTTAGAGGGGATCCAAGGGGGAATTCTTTCACACAGTGTGACTAGAATCTGGAATGTGTTGTTTTAAGAGGTGGTAGAATTACATACTCTTTCAAAAATTGAGAAACATCTGGACAAATATTTGAATCACCAAAGTATGGTCCTAGTGTGGACAAATGGCACTTGTGTTGGTAAGGTCAATGGGAGGGGTTGGGTGGGGTATGGACAGGTGGACTGGTGGTTAAAAGTCCTGCTTCAGTGTTGTAGGATCCCACGACTATTATCATTTTCGGTCAAAGATCCTCTGTTGGAACAAAAGTCAAGCTTTAAGATCTCTTTCTGGCATGTACAATAGGATCACAATGTGAAATGTAATAATGAATTGTCCTTCTTTATTGAGAAGTTGTTAATGACCTCATCTTGAGGGCACAATAAGACAGGCAGTTGTGTCAGAGTTGGATACTGTTCAGACTTTTGGAAGTCAAAAGCCAGGTGTGACAAAGAAAAAATCTTTGTTTTAATTCCCAAACCAATCAATCCAAAAAATGACTCCAACTTTTAAAGAGATCGGGAAACTCCTTAAAAAAAAAGTGACCAAACTAAATATGTAGCTCACACAAAATGCTGGAGGAAGTCAGCAGGTCAGGTCAGGTAACATCCATGGAAATGAACAGCAAGTCAAGAGTTTGGTCAGAGATGTTTCTTCAGGACTGGAAAGAAAGAGGGAAGAAGCCAGAGAAAGAAGGTGGGGTGAGGGGAGGCTAGCTAGAATGTGCCAGGTGGGTGGGAAAGGATTAGGGCTGGAGATGAAGGAATCTGATAGGAGAGTAGAGTGGACCATAGAAGAAAAGGAAAGAGGTGGGAAACCAGGAGGAGGTGATAGGCAGGTGAGGAGAGGTTAAAAAGCCAGAGTGAGGAATGGAAGAGGAGGGAGTGGGAGAGAATTTTCTTTTTACCAAAATGAGAAATCGGTATTCATACCATCAGGTTGGAGATTACACAGATGGAATAGAAGGTGTTGCTCCTCCAACCTCAGGGTGGCCTCATTGTGGCACAAGAGGAGGCCATGGATAAAATGTGTAAGAATGGGAATTAAGATGTGTGGCCACCAGGAAGTTCCGCTTCTGGTGCACGGGTGGAGGTGTTCTCCTGTTTACAACAGGCCTCGGGAGCACCAGACACAATAAATCGACCCGGAAGGACTGTTTGGGGCCCTGAACGGTGAGGGAGGAGATGAAAGGGCAGATGTAGCACTTTGACTGCTTGCAAGGATAACTGCTGGGAGTGGGGAGGGATGAATGGATAACAGAATTGTGGAGGGAGCAATCCCTGCAGAAAGCAGGGGAGAGAGTAAATGTGTGGTTGGTGGTAGGATCCTTTTGGAGATGGTGGAAGTTGTAGAGAAAGATATAATGGACGTGGAGGCTCATAGGATGGTAGATAAGAACAAAAGGAACGCTATCAGTGTGAAGGTGGTGGGAAGATGAGGTGAGCACAGATGTTCGGCAAATAGAGGAGACAGTGAGGGCATCATCTATGGTGGAGGAAGGGAAACCCTGTTCTTCGAAAAAGGAGGACATCTCTGATGAGCTGGAAAGGAAAGCAGCATCCTAGGAACAGATACAGTGGAGACAAAGGAACGAAGAAAAAGTAATATCATTTTTACAGGAGACAGGGTGGAAAGAGCCACTGTTCATTTACAAGAGAAAGAAAATTATGATTAAATTTGTTATTTAGTCATTCTTACAACAGTGCTGAAAGTATAAAAGGTATCTTCAAACACTCCTTGAGTGAGACATAACTGAATTTCATCAGCAAATTTTTGAGGTAGATATTAAGATAATCAATGATCTGCGTTTTGAAGGATATGTGTAACATTGCAGCAAGAAAGAATAAGGAATGGGTGCAATAGTCTAAGCCACTGAAATATGAACTGGAGGTGTCTAAAGTTAATCTATTACTTCAAATCAGAGTTTGCAACGCACCACATGGAGGAATCATAGAGTAATACAGCAAGGAAGCAGGCTCTTTGTCCCAAACTGTCTGTGCCAACCAAGAAGTTGTCTGTGCCAACTCAGCAAGCCCCATTTGCCCAGGTAGCTCTAAACACAAAGGCAGCAAAATTTGAGAAGGAATTTTTCACTGTCCCCTCTTTTTCCAGTTGAAAGTTTTGTAAAGTCTGTGAAAAGAAGTTGAAAATGTTGCTGCATTTTTCTTGGAGTAACTGCATGACTTTTTAATGCAAGTATTACAGTTCAGCTTGTCTGGTCACATTGTAATTCAGTTGGATCGCTAGAATGCTGTGAATGCCTGTTTTCTAACTATAGATGACATGGAATTCGGTCTGCAGCACGAACTTCGAAACTGAAAGAAAAAAACGAAAAGAAACAATTAACTGTTAAGATCTTTGAACCTGAGCTGTCCAATAGGATAGCAAATTTCACTTTTTGTTGAGAAATGGGCCCTGTCCTCTTTAGGACAGGAACAAACCCTGAGCAATTATGCCAGAGTTGGATCCTGTTCAGACTTTAGGAAGTCAAATATCAAAGCCATGTGTTCATTTCATTGTTACACAAGAGATTCTCCAGAAATAAAATCTTATTTGAGTTCCCAAATATGGAACAGGTTAGGCACACAGCTTGACCTGTACTGCCTTTCAGACAAACCAGTGCAATGCCTCAGTGCAACTGTGAGGAAATGACAATGATTTGGGAAAATACCAGGCAAAAAACACGAAACATTTTCAGCTCCTGTACAGGGAACATTGAACTTATCAGGCTCACAGCTCGAAATTTCGACTCTTCATAAAGATGCTGAATTTCTCCAGCATTGTATGCGTGTGTGTCTGAGCAAGCCAGCGTCCATTAAGGACCCCCAGCACCCAGGACATGCCCCCTTCTCGCTGTTACCATGAGGTGGGAGGTACAGAAGCCTGAAGGCACACACTCAGAGATTCAGGGACAGCTTCTTCCCCTCTGCCATCTGATTCCTAAATGGACATTCAACCTGTGAACACCACCTTACTTTTTTAACATATTGTTTTTTTGCATGATTTTTAATCTATTGAAGAAACGTATACTGGAATGGATTTACTGTTTTTCTTCTATGCTATGCGGTGCATTGAACGCCGGCCGCGATCCCGGTGCTTGGCAGCCGCTAGATCTCGCGAGACCAGCGTTTGGGGGCGTGGCCGTCAGGCAGCGGAACGCCGTGATTGGCTCGCTCCTCAGTTCAAACTGGACGTGGGCGGTTGGCGGCGCCGCGGCTTCGCCATCAGGTGGGGCCTTGCAGCCCGTCGCTGGAGGCCGCTTTGGGTAACGCGTGACCAGCCCGATTTCCCATCCGGAGATGAGGTCGGGTGCAGGCGCGCATTCCCGTTATTGCGAGCAGTCTGATCCGGTCTCATTGTGGAAGGTCACCGGGCAGTCCTGAATTTCCAAACTGCAGTTGGAGCCGTGTCAAAATAAACTGCATTGCGGATTAAAGCGGTACTTGTACACTTACATCGACTCTGAGGAGGCAGTTGCGGTATTTAAATGATTCCAGATCTCTCAGCTGTACCTTGCTGTTTGCATGCATTTTTCTTCTGGAACTGCATACGTTATTTAGTTTACTGTCATAGTTCAGATTATGTACAAGATATGTGAACGTTTTTAAATGGTTTATGGGAAATGTGAACCAGTGAAATCTATTTAGTAATGATTACACCATCTGCTTAAAATGTCTTTGGTCGTCTTCACTGTTGTCAGGGCAATTTGGCATTGTCGTCTAAACTCTCTTGAAAAATCTGCGCCATTCTGAAATGTTAATTCTCGGCTCAATTATCTTGTATTCCTTCCCTCGTTCAAACTCCCCCTTTTTTTGGTCTCAATTTCCGCTCAGCCACTGGCTATCTCCACTAAGTAGTTACCTTTAACTATTTAACTTTGTTTTACAACTGCTATTTGTCAGTTTTTTTATTTAAAAAGATACAGTAGCATATCTAACATTGCTGGTCTGTCTCAAATCTTTTTCTTTGCAGCTAAATGTGGAATATTAACAAATGATTAAAAAGTTCGTTCATTTATAAGCAGACAGAAGGCAATAATGCTTTCTTTACGTTGTCACTTGCTCCATTTTTACCTGACGGTTAGATCTACAATCTGTAAACTAATAAATAGTATGTTTATTTTTTTAATTTTTAAACACTTTTTAGATTCTGATAAAGCCACTTAATGAATAGCGTTGGCTCTATTCAAATCTGAAATGTACTGTAAAATTTAAAGTACAACGGCTTATTTTTGGTGTCGTTGTTGTGGTTATCCCTCGAGGTCAAGGGTGATGGTCTTTGTTCCGTTGATCTATTTATGGGCTCTCAGGTGGCTTTGAAAATTCTTCCGCATTCAGGACAGGTAGTTCCAGATGGCAGATTGGGCTTTCTTTGTTGCTGGCTCTCTTTCTGTTTTCTTATCATTTCTTCTAATTCTGCACATCTGTTGGCTTCCAAAGTTGCTGTTTCTTCTCAGATGATGGTTTGCAGCTGTCCTTGGCTTTGGTTTCCCAAATTGTTTAAAGACAAATCCAAAATGCACCTAATCCAGAGGTGGCCTGGAATTGTCAATTACAATTTTCATGAAAAGATTCGACTCTCTTATTAAGTTATTTAATTTCAACATTGACCTTGACTGCAGGTTCCTATTCTTTGCATTTAAGTAGCTGTGCAATGATCTAGAAGTTTAGCAATTTGTTTTATTTGTTACAATTTTTTTTAAAGAAAGTTCATAGTGGTGCCTTCCACTCCAATGGGTATGTTATGGTTGGATTGAATATGGGCTTGGTAAATTGTGTAGTTTTGTGTTGATTGTGATATAATTAGGGTAGGTAAAAAGATGACAGGAGGGGGAAGGATGAAGCCTAGAGCTGGGAAGTTGATTGGCAAAAGGGATACAGGGCTGGAGAAGGGGAGGAGGGTATCATAAGATGGAAGGCCTTGGAAGAAAGAAAGGGGGAAGGGAGCACCAGAGGAAGATGGAGGACAGGCAAGGAGTGATTGTGAGAGGGAAAGAGAGGAAGCAAAAATAAAAATTGGGGATGGGGTAAGAAGGAGAGGAGGGGCATTAATGGAAGCTAGAGAAATCAATGCACATCCCATCAGGTTGGAGGCTACCCAGATGGATATAAGGTGTTGTTCCTCCAATCCGAGCGTGGCTTCATCTCGATATATAGCAGGCCACACCGGGAGCACCAGGCACAGTATATCGCACCAAAAGGAGATGTCTTCCTTTTTTTAAAGAAAGGGGCTTCACTTCCTTCACTATCAACTCAGACCTCAAATGCATTTCTCCCATTTCATGCTCATCTGCTCTCACCCCTTCCTCCCACCACCCCACTAGGGATAGGGTTCCTCTTGTCTTGTTCTGCTATCCGCAAGGATGCGTCTCCCTTGTCCATTTGTTTCCCCCCCCCACCCCCATCCCTTCCCACCGATCTCCCTCCTGGCACTTACCCTTGTAAGTGAAACAAGTGCTACACCTGTCCTTACACTTCCTCACTCATCACCATTCAGGGCCCCAGACAGTCCTTCCAGTTGAGGCGACACTTCACCTGTGAGTTGGCTGGTGTGGTATACTGTGTCCGATGCGGACTGGGAGACCGTTTCGCTGAACACCTACGCTCGGTCCGCCAGAGAAAGCAGGATCTCCCAGTGGCCATACATTTTAATTCCACGTCCCATTCCCGTTCTGATATATCAATCCATGGCCTCCTCTACTGTCAAGATGAAGCCACACTCAGGTTGGAGGCTTGGTATATTCCGGCTGGGTAGCCTCCAACCTGATGGCATGAACATCAATTTCTCTAACTTCTGTTAATTCCCCTCCTCCCCTTCTCACCCCATCCCTCATTTCTTTTATTTATCTATTTATTATTTTCCCTTTTTTCTTTTCTTTTTTTTCTCTCTCTGTCCCTCTCACAATCACTCCTTGCCTGTTCTCCATCTTCCTCTGGTGCTCCCCTCCCCCTTTCTCCCTAGGCCTCCCGTCCCATGATCCTCTCCCTTCTCCAGCTCTGTATCCCTTTTACCAATCAACCCTCTAGCTCTTAGCTTCATCCCTCCCCCTCCTGTCTTCTATCATTTTGGATCTCCTTGTCCCACTTTCAAATCTCTTTCTTCCGTTAGTCCTGATGAAGGGTCTCGACCCGAAATGTTGACTGTACTTCCTCCTATGGATTCTGCCTGGCCTGCTGCGTTCCACCAGCATTTTGTGTGTGTTGCTTGAATTTTCCAGCATCTGCAGATTTTCTCATGTTTTTGTTACTAGTATAGCTCAATTTATATTTTGATTTTTATGAAGATGCTCACCATACATGTTTTAAAGTCATAGCCCTGTATTGGTGTGAAATTTTGAATTGGAGAGATACTAAGGTCCTCTTAAAGTTATAAACTTCTTGTCGTAAACTGTACAAATAAGTTAGTCCATAGCAAATCAGTAATAGCTTTTACAGAGGGAAAAAAATAAATTGTTCCCACATAAAATCCTTTTGCTGCATTTTAAAAGAGCAATTTGCAAAGACCTGTGATTTTGCAATTAGTTTACTCCTTTTATTACTTTCCAATACAGAGGATTCCGATTAATTGAGCCATTGGTTAATCATGGCCGCTGTTTATTTGGGACACTATGCCATTTAATTGGGATAGGAGTCTTGTCAAGCATGGTACTAGCTGTGTGCTCGTTTTGCTGGTAAGCACTAAGCCACGCTTAGAGCAAACAGTTTTAAAATGGTGTCAGTTGCGTATGTTGGTGTTCAAAAGCCAGTGATTTTTTCTGTCACTAATAGTTGGAGAGAAATAATCATTGAGACAATTCAGAGCTGGTTTTGTTCACTGCAGTTTCAAGCATTTAGGCTTGGAGATGCCAGAAACAGCCTTGAATGAAAATGAAACTCTTTAATTCCTTCAGCAAGTTAGGATCTATGACGAATTAAAGGTATTGACAATTATCTTGAATGTTACAATGAAAATAAAGATTTGGAGGATGCAGTTGTTGCATTTTCTAGTTTAACATAGTGCTGGTGAACCATAGCAACTTCTGGCTGGTGGCTAACGAAACAAGGAAAACAACTAAATACTTTGTTCATCACTTTTTTTTTATCTGGCAAACAATAATCACAGGTTATAGTCTGTAACTTTGGACTTTAAAGCAATTTGATGTTTGGGCATTGATGTGCCGGCCCAGACTGAAACGGTCAGGGTGTCAGCTCCTGAGGATCAAACCGGTTCCAATCCTTGCTCTATGACTCTGCTCTGTGTTGAACTATGCTGATCTATGGGACAAGGTGGGGGAGAGGAAACCTGATTTGTCAGGAGGAACAGACAACTGGAGTGTAAATGCCACCGGACTAGACATGCTCAGGCATCCCTGATGATGATGGTGGAGTGTGTCATCAAAATGATGGATATCTGTAGCCGGCTGCCAGCCTGAGAAGTGTTTATTGGTAATAAAACATTCCTTTTCCCATTTATATTTCTTAATGACTGGAAAATGCACTGTGGGCGGGACTAATCTGTATCATAATTCCGTGATAAAGCCCAGCAGGAAATTGTCTAAACATGTGAATAATTCTTTATTGGAATTCCTTAATAAAGGAATATTCTTTAATTGTCACAAAGGTTTTAAGTTTATCTTCTCAGTGTGTTAGCTGTAAGTAATCAAGTTGCTTACCTTGATACTTCACAAATGGTTGTACTGTGCAGTACTTGTGCTCATTATAATCTGAATGTTAATTAAAATTTTTTGTAACAAATTTATTTGCTCTAAATTCTGCAAGTTCTGATCTTGAATCAGGTGATGAATATTAGCAGATGGACAGATGTCAGAACTTGAATGAAGTTTCCATCGCCGCTCAGAGATTGCAGTGTTGGTTTGAAGGCAAAAGAATTTGCCTGTTTATAGCACTTGAGTAATTATTTTCAATAGGTTCTGCTTGTTCCAAGTTGCTTAATAGTTGCATCAAAATGTAATGATCCAAAATAAAATATAGGGTGTTCATTAGTCAGATACTTAGCCTTCCTAAGTTATGGGTTGTTATTTTATGAGCAGATCCAATCTTTAGATAATTACAGAAGGTTGTTATTAAAGGAGTTTATTCACAAGAGAAATTCTAAGCATTAAAGAAATTAAAAATTAAAATTTAGAAGCTAATAGTTGTGGAGTCATTCAGTCCATTTATTCCATGCCAAGCTATTATTCTGCTTAGTTCCATTGACCAGCACTTGGACCATAGCCCTCCATACACCTCCCATCCATGTACCTCTCTAAATTTCTCTTGAATGTTGAAATTGAATCTGTATCTACCACTTGTGGCAGCTTCTTCCACACTCTCACTGACCTCTGAGTAAAGAAGTTCTCTCTCGTGCTTCCCTTAAAAATTTCACCTCCACCCTTAATCCATGGCTTCTAGTCTCACCTAACCCCAGTAGAAAAAACATGCTTGCATTTACCCTATCTATATCCTGCATAATTGTTTATACCACTACCAAATTTCTCTTCGTTCTCCTATGCTCTAGGGAATAAGTTCCTCACCTGTTCGCCCTTTCTCTATAACTCAGGTCTTCAAATCCTAGCCTCATCCTTGTAATTTTTTTTTCTGTATTCTTTCAGTCTTAGTGACTTATGAGCAAGATGTGGTTTTAAATTTCAATGGGAAATAGAAAAGGCTTGTAATATGGGCAATGTTACAGTAGTCATTTCAATATGCAAGTAAATTGCGAAAGTTAGATTAGTGCTGGATCCTCAGAGACAGAATTTGTAGTATGCCTACAAGATGGCTTTTTAGAGCATTGAACCCTTGTGAGGCAAAGATGATAATATGGCATTCACCCTGCTGTTTGAGAGGGAGAAGATAAAATCGGATGTATCAGTATTAAAGTGTAGTAAAGGGAATGTCGGAGGCATGAGAGAAGAGCTAGCTAAAGTTGATAGGAAGGGGTCACTAGAAGGGATTATGGCAGAACAACGAAGGCTGGTGTTTCTGTGAACAGCTTGGAAGGTGCTGGAAGAAAAGATGCATCCCAAAGATGAAGTGTTTTAAAGGGAGGATGAGACAACCAACCTTGGACAACAAGGGAAGTAAATGGTATCATAAAAACAAACAGAAGGCATATAATATTGCAAAGATTAGTAGGAAGTGAGAGGATTGGGAAGCTTTTTAAAAACTAGCAGAAGGCAATTAAAAAAAATGTTCTTAAAGCACAATGCTGGAGGAACTCTGCAGGCCAGGCAGCATCTATGGGGAGAAATAGTACAGTCAATGTTTTGGGCGGAAACCCTTTGGCAGGACTGGAGGAAAATGAGGATACCATTTTTTTTTTTTTGGTTATGTGAACAGTAAAAATAAATGAGAATGGAAATTGGACTGCTGGAAAATGAAATGGGAGAGGTGGTAATGGGGGAGTTTGAAGAGATTTGGTATTCTGACGGGCTGTATCACTGTCTGGTTTGGGGGCGGTGCCTACCGCACAGGACCGAAAGAAGCTGCAGAGGGTTGTAAATCTAGTCAGCTCCATCTTGGGTACTAGCCTACAAAGTACCCAGGACGTCTTCAAGCAGCGGTGTCTCAGAAAGGCAGTGTCCATTATTAAGGAGCCCCCAGCACCCAGGACATGCCCTTTTCTCACTGTTACCATCAGGTAGGAGGAACAGAAGCCTGAAGGCACACACTCAGTGATTCAGGAACAGCTTCTTCCCCTCTGCCATCTGATTCCTAAATGGGCATTGAAACCTTGGGCACTACCTCAGTTTTTTAATACATAGAATTTCTGTCTTTTGCATGATTTTTAAATTATTCATATATGTATACTGTAATTGATTTATTTAGCTATTTTATTGTGTGTTTTCTTTTAAATTCTATATTATTTCACAAATTTCACATCACATGCTGGTGATAATAAACCTGATTCTGATGAAGTAATGGAAGAGGAACTTAAGTATTTTGTGTCAGTCTTCATTGTGGAAGGCACTAGCAGAATGCCAGAAACACGACAGTGTCCGGGGGGGTTGAAGTGAGTGTAGTTGCTTGGGATGCTGAGACGTCTGAAGGTAAATAAGTCACCTCGACGTGAACGACTGCAATCCAGGGTTCTGAAGGAGGTACCTCGAGATTCTGTAAGCATTAATAATGACTTGTAAAGAATCCATAGATTCTAACATGATTCTGGAGGACTGGAAGATTGCAAATGTCATTTCACTCTTTTAAGAAGGAAGGGGGTTAGAAGAAAGGAAATTATAGGCTAGTTAGGCTGACCTCAGTGGTTGGAGAGATGTTGAAGTGCATTATTAAGGTTTTGGGGTATTTGGAGGCACATGATAAAATAGGCCAAAGTCAGCATGGTCTCCTTAAGGGGAAATCTTGCCTGATAAATCTGTTGAGGAAATAATAGGCAGAATAGTCAGTAGATATTTATTTGGGTTTTCAGAAGGCCTTTGCTGAGATGCTGTAAATGAAGTTGCTTAACAAGATAAGAGCCTAGGGTGCTTCAGGAAAGATACTAGCATGGATAGAAGATTATCTGATTGGCAGGAGTCAGAGTTGGAAGAAAGGGAATTCATTCTGGTTGGTTGCCAGTAACTAGTGGTCTTCCACTGGGGTATCCATTGAGACCATTTTTTTCCCGTTATATGTCAATGATTTGGATGATGTAATCGAAAATTTTGTGGCCAGGTTCATGGATGATATGAAAATTGGTTAAGGGGTAAGTAGTGTGAAGGAAGCATGTAGTCTGCAGAAGGATTTGGATTGGAAGAATGGACAAAGAAGCGCCAGATAAAATATAGTGTAGGAAAGTGTCTGCTCATGTACTTTGAAAGAAGGAATAAAGGTGTAGTCTGTTTTCTAAACTGGGAGAAAATTCAAAAAGCAGAGGTGCAAAGATCCCCTAAAGGTTAACTTCCAGGTTGAGTGGCAGTTCAGAAGGCAAATGCAATATTAGCATTCATTTTGAGATGACTAGAACATAAGAGCAAGTATGTAATGCTGAGGTTTTATAAGGCACTTGGAGTATTGTGAGCAGTTTTGGGCCCCTTATTTAAGGAAATGTGTATTGGCATTGGAGAGGTCCAGAGGAGGTTCATGAGAATGATTCTGGGAATGAAAAGGTTAAAATGTGAGGACTGTTTGATGGCTCTAGGCCTGTATTCACCAGTTTAGAAGAATGAGGGGGGTATTTCATTGAAATCCATCAAATATTGAAAGGCCTAGACAAGTGGATATGGAGAATTCCTCTCGGACCAGAGGGTACGGCATCAGAATAGAGGGACATCCACTTAGAACAGAGTTGAAAAGGAATTTCTTTAGCCAAAATGTGGTGAATCCATGGAAGTTAATGGGTATATTTAAGTAGAGTTTGATGGGTTCTTGATTAGTCAGGGTGCCAAAGGCTATGAGGAGAAGGTAGGAGAATGGGGTTGACAGGTCTAGTAAATCAGTTTTCATGGATTGGTGGAGCAGAATGAATGGGCTGAGTGACATTATTCTGTTTCTAGGTTGTGTGGACATTTTTCCTGTAAGTACGTGGCCACACCTACACAATACTTCAAATTAGGCCTTGCCAATGTTCTATACCATTTCAACATAACATTCCAACTCCTATACTCAGTTCTTGGATTTATAAGGCCAATGTGCCAAGAGCTTTCTTTATGACCCAATATACCTGTAGTGCCACTTTCAATGAATAATGGATCTATGTTCCCAGATCTCTCTGATCTATCACACTCCTCTGTGCCCTACCTCTCATTGTGCAAGTCTTACCCTAATTTGTCCTTCCAAAGTGCAACATCTCGTACTTGTCTGTCTTAAATTTCATCTGCCATGTTTCAGCCCATTTCTCCAGGTGGAGTTGATAGCCTTCCAAATGGGAAAAGTTTGTGATCTCTCAATTCAAATGGATTCTCCCCCTCAAAATGTGACTTACATATTTGTGGATAAATATGCATTGTCTTATCTTGTGTTTTTATGGTCATAAAACAAATAGTTTAATATTTGGAGCAGCTTAGAAATTATTTCAGAATTGTTCAAAATGTATTTTTGGTAATAGGTCTGCAGAGCAGATTTGTCTCAGATTTTGTGAGTGGTTCATCTACCAACAATATAATTTATGCTTTTTTTATGTATGCACAAACACTAAGTTGCATTTTTTTTAAAGAAATGCACAAAAGGCTCTTTAAGAACACAAATTGGAACTTTGGAATGCTTTCATTGATATGTTGGGGTGACCAATTCTCCCTGATCTACGATGTTAACATTTGTTTGGATTTTATACTGGGCATTGTACTAAAATATAAATTGGTGTGAATGAAGAAACTTGAAATTAGTAATAAATGTTTGTGCTTTAAATATTTGCTGGCAACAGTCATTGTAAGAGAGCAGTTTGCTCACTGGACAATGCAGAAGGAATACTTGAATCATGATGTCCAATATTGCCACGCTAATTTTGTTTAATTCGAAGTTAAGCTGCACTAATCCTGACAAGCCAAAATGTTTTGAAGGTCATAAATGTTTTGAAGTTGTTAATTATAAACATTCTATGTATGTTGAAATTTTGACTGGTAAATGCATTGTGAGAGTTATTTAGCCAATGTTTGGCTTGATAGTGCTCACTTGTAGTCTGTGCACGTCTAACCACTGTGCAATTCATTTGAGTCAGACACTGAGAGCATCTTGAAGGCTTTGGAGCAAGCAGTATCAAAGCTGATCAAAGGATCATTCAACCATGTTTTAAATAGGACTTATTCTTTTGGCTGCAGACTTGTACTGCACTGCCAGCCTTGTGGATTTGTGGAAGTTTAATGCTTTCTTTCATCTTCAAAGTTCTTTTTCCTAATCTGGCAGGCAAGTCTGGTATGGCACAAAGATGGTGGTATAATATTAAATGGTTTGTTGGGTATTCCATTCTGGTTAGAATCTACATAACTTAAGAGAATACTAGTGTTATTTGGAAAATATTTGAATTCTTTATTGAATTCATGTTGAATATTAGTGTTCATCTTTGTACTAAGCTATTTAATCATTCATACTGAATAAACCAGCCTTTGTATTTTTTTTAAAAAAAGACACACTTTTATAAGTGGCAGTCAACCTTCACATCTTTGTGTGTGGAAGCTTTTGCGTGTTCAACTGGATGGCCTGTGAAGGAAGTATTTGATAAAACTATATTTTTTTGGTTATAATTTTGTTATGGAATTTGAGTATAGTGGATTCCAGTTAATCAGGGCAACTACTCATGTGAGACAACTCTTAAAGAACAAAAACTAATCGGGAAAAATATATCCGGGGGCCAGAAACATGAGAAAATCTGCAGATGCTAGAAATCTAAGCAACACACAAAATGCTGAAAGGTCTCAGCCCCGAAGCATTGACTGTTTGCTCTTTTTGATAAATGCTGCCTGCCCTACGGAGTTCCTCCAGCATTTTGTGTGCGTTGCTGAGAAAGTATTCGTGATTTCCTTAGTTTATTTGGGACACTGTGTCTCTTAATTGAGACAAGACACTCTTGCCGAACAGCTTCTACCATCAATCACTGTGGCTGTTTAAAAAGGTTCAAAGGTTCATTTATTATCAAAGTATACAACACTGAAATTCTTCTATTCTCTGGGTAGCCAGGAAACCAAGGAAGAAAAAGGCAGCATGATGATCTACCCCCAAATCCCACCACCTCATTTAAAAAAAAAACTAACAAAAACAGAACAGGCACATCACCCCCGAATCACTCCTCCTGCACAAGAAGAACAAAACAGGTCAGGCACATTGACAGCACCATTCCCCCCCACCCGCACAAGAAACACAGAAGATCAGGCAAATAAGTATAATATAAAAACTATAAGACTGGAAAAAAAAAGTCTATAGTCCAAGTTCACATCCAAAACACAGAAAAAAACATGGGCGGGCAACGCTCTCCAGGAGCAGCAGCAGGGACTCGCCCTCTGCACTCACTTTGATGCTTTAATCAGTGAACAATGGGAGCTATAATTGGTAAAATGGAGACGATAACAGCATCTGTTAATCATAAGCTGGAACAATTTGATTCATACTGGGAAAAATGGTTTAACTACATAATGCCTCATAGGCCTGATTTTATTCTCACAAATCAATGAATATGTTGTAAAAAAAAATCTTTCTCTACTTGTACATAGATATTTCCTTTTGCTTGTTTTTGTAAATGTCCATTGTAATTTCCATCCATGCACTTAAAGTGATAACCACTTCCTAGTAAGAGTCTTTTTAGCAGCCACCAACAATACATTCATTAAATATTTATCTCTTTTCAACCATTCTTGAGGTATATACCCAAAATATATGGTCTTACTTTCTAAGGGTATTTCTCATTTAAAGGTGTCTTGTAGGGCTCATATTTTTTTGGGACTGCCCTGTTATCAAAGTCTATTGGAGTGGGCTATTTCCTAAATAGCTCTGTCAAGCATGTACCTGCCTTGGTTACATTTTTAAGCGTCTTGTTAACATATTGTCGCATCTGTAAATACCAATAAAATTCTTGTTTTTCTAATAAGTGTTTCTCTTTAAGCATTTCAAAACTGAACAGTGTTCCTTCTTTCATTATGTTGCAAAGAAATGCTATATTCCTTTAGCTGTCCATTCCTTAAATCTAGCATCAATTTATTCGGCGTAAAATCTGAGTCATATGCACACTATTTAAGAATTGCAATATTTCCCTCTAGATTATATTCTTTTACAGTAGTTTTCCATATTTTAAGAGTCAATTTCACCCATGGGTTATCAATAGTATTTGTATACCTTTGTAGGTTGTTAGCAGCCAAAATTGCTTGTATGGGGATGGGAAGTACCCGTTCCTTAATGTTTTTCCATTGAGTGCCATATGATGGGTTGCACCAACATATCACAGCTCTCAACTGTGCTGCAAAATAATAATCTCTAAGAGAAGGTAGGCCCCATCCCCCTTTTTCCTTTGCTAATTACAAAGTTTTGAGACAAACTCTTGGCCTTTTACCCTGCCAAGTATACCTTGATAACATCTTGTTCCTTTCATTGAATTGATTTTGATTAATCTCTGTTGGTAGGGTCTGAAAGAGATATAACAGTCTGGGCAGTATATTCATTTTAATAGACTCAGTCCTTGAACTGAGACTGAAAAAAGGAATCAGGTTCCATCTTGCCATATCTTCCTTAGTTTTTTAATATAAGGGCTGATAATTGCATTCTGATAATTTTGCCAAATCTTTTGGCATGATGCCCAAATATTTGAAAGACTGTTTGCCATGCCCAGGGGTATCGACTTTCAATTTCTCTTGGTGGGCTATAGTTATGTGAAAGTAGTTGGGTTTTATATATGTTGATCTTGTATCCTGATAATTAACCATATTGTTCAAAGGATTGCATCAATTTAGATAAAGAGTATGTTGGTTGCCCTAAATAGATCAAAATGTCATCCGTGTAACAAGCCAATTTATGCTCTGTCCCTTTAATAGTAATTCCCCTGATATCTTCATTTTGTCTGATGTATTGAGCTAATGGTTCCAGACGTAATGCGAAGAGTAGTGGTAACCATGCACAACCCTATCTCGTGCCCCTTTTTAGGGTAAGACTATTTGATTAATATCCATTGATTTTAATCCTAACAGTAGGATTGTCATATAGTGTCTGTATAGTTTTATTAATTGTGTCTTGGAAACCAAATCTATGTAAAACTCTGTAAAGAAAATTCCAATTAACTGAATCAAATGCCTTTTCAGCATCCACGCTTATCACTATTGCTTTGATTTTTTAAAATATATGATCCATAATGTGAAGTGTCTTTTGTATATTGTCTTGTGTTTGGCATTGTCGTATAAAACCTGTCTGATCGTTACGTATCAGTATGGGTAGAAACTCTTCACTTAGCTTATTCTTTTTATCATTTTTGTTCTTGGATCCCTAATTCTATGAATTGTATTTTCTGCTTTTTTTTTCCGTTTGGCCATGATGGAGGTAAATAATCTATAATCTACATTAAGAACAGATATTGGTCTAAATGATCCGCATTCCATTTTATACTTGCCTTCTTTCGGTATAGCTGAGATTATCGCTCCCTCACAACTGGGTGCCATTTGTGCCTTTTTTTGGAGCCCAGTTCAGTGTGAGGAGTAAAACAGGAATTAACTCATTTTTAAATTCTTTGTACCAGTTAGCTTATTCTTTTATCATTTTTGTTCTTGGAACCCTAATTCTATGAATTGTATTTTCTGCTATTTTTTTTCAGTTTCCATGCCAGTATTTTCATAGACTTAGATCCACTTTCATAATGTCTCTGTTTCAGAAACATTAAATTTTTCTTGATTTCATGCATAGTCAAACTATTAATTTCATTCCTTATTTTTTAAATTTCCTCTAATGTATCCTGTGCCAACTTCAGTTTCTGTTTTTTCTCTAGTTCCTTCAGCCTATTTTGTAATTCCTCTAATGTTTTATTCCTTTTTTCTTATTTGAAGATATCGCTATAATTTTCCCTCTTAAAGACAGCATTCAGAATATCCCATAGAATGTGAGGTGAAACCTCTCCATTATCATTAAATTCTAAGTAGAGACCAATTTCTTTTTTAATTTGTTCCTTAAAGTACAGATCATTGAGTAGACTTGAATTTAGTTTCCAAATAGTATTCTTTGGTTGTAGGTCAAAATCAACAGATAAATATATAGGTGCATGGTCACTTACATCTATTGTCCCAATACCATAGGTGTTTATTTTGTCTTTGTCTTTTCCAAGTTCAAGATTCAAAAACTTTATTGTCATTCTAACCGTACATCAGCTCTGCAGGGCAGAATGAGACAGCGTTTCCCAGGAACAGTGCAATCATAGCATAACAAACACAACACTAAATAATAAACATAACAATAAATAGTAAAACACAACAGCCACTTGTCAGTTAAAAACAAGTTAGAAGTGTCCAGTGCAAGTTAAAAGTGTCCAAAGCAGAGTCAGGAAGAGCAGCAATTTAGCAGTCTGACTGCCTGTGGGAGGAAGCTGTTTAGTAGCCTTGTGGTTTTAGTTTTGATACTCCTGTAATGTTTACCTGATGGCAGAAGAACAAACAGTTCATGGAGAGGGTGTGAGGGGTCTTTAATGATGTACCGTGTCTTCTGGAGGCATCGACTCTGAAAGAGGTCTTGGACAGAAGGTAGGGAGACCCCAATAACCTTCTCTGCTCCCCTAACCACCCTCTGCAAAGCTTTTTTGTCGGCAGCACTGCAGCTGGAGTACCAGGTTGTGATGCAAAAGGTCAGCACACTCAACCACGCCTCTGTAGAATGTAGTTAAGATGTTAGTGGGGAGATGCTTGTTTAAGCTTCCTCAGAAAGTGCAATCTCTGCTTGGCTCGTTTCACAATCCCAGTGGTGTTCCTAGACCAGGTGAGATTGTCCGAGATCTGCACCCCAAGGAACTTGATGTTTTCCACTCTCTCCACTGTGGAGCCGCTGATGCTGAGGGGTGTGTGCTCAGGCTGAGACAGTCTGAAATCGATGATCATCTCCTGGGTTTTGGTGACATTAAGCATTAAATTGTTGTCACCGCACCAACTCTCTAGGTGTTTGACCTCCTCCCTGTACATTGTTTCATCATTTTTGCTGATGAGCCCCACTATCAGCAAATTTAATGATCGGGTTCTCCTTGAATCTGGCTGCACAGTCATGTGTTAGCAGTGTAAACAGCAATGGGCTAAGCACACAGCCTTATGGGGATCCAGTGCTCAGTGTGATGGAGTCAGAGATGTTCCTGCCAACACGAACTGACAGTGGTCTCTCTGTCAAGAAATCCAGAATCCAGCGACACATGGCAGTGTTAAGGTCAAGCAGTGACAGTTTCTCCACTAGTCTCTGCGGGATGATGGTATTGAACGCTGAACTGAAATCAATGTACAGGATTCTGGCTTAAGTGTCTTTGTTGTCCAAGTGAGAGAGAACTGTGTGCAGTGTGGTGGATATTGCGTCCTCCGTAGAGCGATTTGGACGATAAGCAAACTGTAGCGGATCCAGCGATGAGGGGAGGCTGGCTATGATAGGAGGCTTGACAAGCCGTTCAAAACATTTCATCACTATGGGGGTCAGGGCAATGGGACTGTAATCATTTAGACAGGCTACAACTGATTTCTTTGCTACAGGGATGATTATGGAGGTTTTGAAGCATCTGGGGACAATGGCTTGACTAAAGGAGATGTTGAAAATGTCTGTCAGGACATTTGCTAATACATCAGCACATTCCTTGAGCACACGTCCAGGGATGTTGTCGGGACCTCCTGCCTTTTGTGGGTTAACCCTGGGAAGGGTCTTCCGTGTTTGCTCTGAATCAATGATTGGAGCCAGCTGGTCAGATGGTAAGAAGGGACTGGCTCTCCCCCTTGCTGCAGTGTTTGATGCTTCGAAGCATGCAAAGAATTTGTTAAGCCTGTTAGGAAGAGAGGCGTCACTGTCATCAGTTTTCTGCCTGATCTTGTAGTCTGTCAGAGCTTTAATTCCCTGCCACATCCGTCTGGTGTCACCTGTGTCACAGAAGTGTCCATGTATTTTGCGCGCGTAGGCCCTTTTCACTTTCCTGATCCCTAGTGAAAGTGCAGACCTGGCTGAGCGAAGCACACTCCTGTCCCCTGATCTGTAGGCTGTGTCACGGGCCTTCAGTACTGAACGCACCTCTGTTGTCATCCATGGCTTTTTATAACCACGTGCGGTGAAGGTTTTCATCACAGTGACATCCTCCATGCAATTGGCTATGTAGCTGATTACTGCCTCTGCATACTCCCCAATGTCTATATGGTCATCATGGGAGGCTGCTGTTTTGAATATGTCCCCGAAATATTTTGAAATGTTATGAAATAGTGTATTGTATATACAGAATGGGGAGCAGAATAATGAATGTAATCCCTCTATATTTCATTTAAACCAACATCCTCAAAGTGTATTAACTTTCTTATGTAAGGATTTTGTTTCATAGGTTCTTCTAGTGGAAGAGTCTAAGTTTGGTTGTATTTGTAAATTTAAGTCTCCCCCACATATCAGGAGACCTTCTGTTTCCGCTACCATAATATCAGTAATTTTCTGAAAGAAACCAATATCACTTCCCGGGGGTGCGTATATATTCAATAGAGTAACTGAATTTCTGTCTTTATTCCCCATTACCAGAATATATCTGGCCTCCTTATCTCAAAATTTTTCAAAATTTAGCTTACTTGAGATAAGATTAGCAACTCCTCTCCTTTGTCCTGATTTATATGAGGAGAAAAACAAATTAGTGAAGCCCATTCTCTTTAGTTTTCTATGCTCCTTATCACTTAAGTGAGTTTCCTGTAAATATACTACATGGGCTTGTTCTTTTTTCATTTTGGATAAAATTCTATTAAGTTTGATTGGATTTAATAGCCCATTGACATTAAAAGAAATGAATTTTACTTTGTCCTTGGCCATCTGTATTTATCTGTCAATGTATCATTGAAATTAGCAGAATAAAACTTGAATTGATTTACTCCTTAAACAAATAAGAACCAAGAAACACAAATAATAATAAAAAAGGCAACGAAGGTGTGATTCCAAGGCTGAGGTCTCTAGTAGATGACCCTGCGTTGAGCTAGAGGAAATGTCTAGCTGTGGGGGGTAACCCCTCCTACCTGTGAGTTGAGGGCCCCCATTGCAGTATTCATAAAAGTCGGTGAACAAATCCATTACACAGAAAAGTTTTCCCTGTGAACTCCTCATATACACAGACACACGTTCTCAATTTGGTGGGGAAAAAGGAGTAAGTGAGTGAATAAAGAAGAATAACTGGTCAGCAGGAGACGCTCATGAAGTGAGCATTGTTTCAGATTCGCTCCATAACCTTTACTTTTTTTAACCTATGATCACCCTTATTTAACTTACTTTTACCTACACCAAAAGATTCTTGCTACTTTTTTGGACTTATCTTTAAGAGTTTATTGTGAATTTTGAAGAAATGAATACAGAAGCGGCTCTGAGATCTAAAGGGTGAGATCCTGGGAAAGATTCTAATGGGAACGGGAAGAAGAAAAAGACCGATCCTAAGCACAGTGAATTGACTTATGAAATGTTATTGGAGGTTTTAAATGAAAAATTTGAAGAACAACGACAAATTTTAAAACAAGATATAAAGACATTTCAAGATTATATGGATAAGACGGATTCAGTAGTTAACCAGCAGCAAGTTCTAATTGCAACTTTGCAAGAGGACGCTCGGAAGCGAGACTTGATAATCGAAAAACTGGAGCAGAAATTACTTTCGACGATTAAACAGGTGGAAACACTTAAAACCAAGAGTGTCGACTTTGAGAATTGGTCCAGAAGACTGAACTTACGCATACTTGGTCTCCTGGAAGGTATTGAACAAGGGGACCCCTCGAAGTACTTTGCTCAACTTTTAAAGGATGCGTTCCCTTTTGTATTTCCAGATAGTCCTCCGTTACTTGATCGCGCTCACAGAATTATGCTTCGATCATCAAGTGCTTCAGCTAAACCATGGGTCGTAATTGTCTGATTTCATTATGTGCATGTTAAAGAGCAACTTATTTGTGTGGCTCGGTGTGTAGGGATGGTCAAATTTCAAGAATTCAATTTTCGATTAGTGGAAGATTTTAGTCCAGAAGTAATGAAGGCAAGGCTTCTTTTTAAACCTCTGATGTCCGAATGTTATGAGAAAAATCGAAAACCTGTGCTCTTATACCCTGTGAAGCTCAGAATATCGCCTCCCAATGCATCACGGCGTGTTTTGCTTTCTACATCTGAAGCTAGAAGCTTTTTGAAGGAGAACTTCCCTACTGCTACGGATTCTCATCTCTAATAAATGAGTGATTTTGATCGTTGCAAGATAGTTTTTGTTTCCAAAACCAGATTTTGTTTCTGGCTATTGGTGTAGGTTTACTCTATATTTTATACTCTAGTTAAAGTTTTTTTTTGATATACTAATCTTTTTATTTTACTTACTTCAATCACTGTACTTTAGCTTTGGTCATTGTTATTAATCCTTCGAAGGTGAACTTTTTTTTTACTAAGATGGCGGTTTCTTTAAAATATTTTTGGCTTTTTTTTTGATTTCGCCATTTTGTTCTCTTCTTCCTATAATGCGTTTCTTATCACAGTTTAAATTTTTTTTTGGTTTGTTTGGGTTTTAACCCGATTTATAAGTTACTAGTGATTATACTCTTTTTTACTAGCAATTATATTAAGAAGTTTGGTTTTAGTATAGTGATTATTATTTCTTTAGAGTTTGGGTGGATCTTTTTTATCCTTTATATACGGAGTTGTCTTCTGCTGATATGGGGGGTAGATTTAGTTTCATTTCTCTTTTTCCCCAGCCTTTTCCTGGCTGGGGAGATCTTTTCTCCTCTTGGGTATGGGGTGGAGGGTCTTTTTCTAAATTTTATGTTCTTTACACCAGTTTCTTTTAGTTTCTTCATTTGGGCTGATTTTAAACTACTAAAATGTCCGCGATGTCGTCACTTACGGGTCCGCCCCTTATTTTTGCTCCTCTTCCAGGTGCATGAGTTCAAAATTTGGTTAACCCTTTATATACCAAAGGGTTGATTTCAGAAATATGGCTCAGACCATTAATTTTGTCTCTTGGAATACTAATGGCTTAAACCATCCGATTAAATGGAAAAAGATTTTCAAAGTATTTCAAAGACTCAATGCACATATTATTTTTGTACAAGAAACTCATGTGAGGAAAGAGGACAATTATCGCTTTTTTAGGTTTTGGAAGGGTCAACAGTACCATTCGAATGCTAAAGTAAAGGGAGTTTCCATTTTTATTGACTCCTCTATTGCGTTTGTCCAACACAATACCTTTTCAGATCCGAATGATAGATTTTTGTTAATTACTGGCTTACTTTTTAACAAAAAGGTTGCTATGGTTAATGTTTATGCTCCAAATGTGGATTATCCTGATTTTTTTTTTAAGCCCTTATTTACTTCTCTACCTAATCCAAATGAATATAAGTTAATAATGGGTGGTGACTTTAATTGTTGTTTAAATCCTTTGTTGGACAGATCTAGAAGTAAGCCTAGCAATTATAGACCTGTCAGTTTGACATCAGTGGTGGGTAAATTAATGGAAAGTATTCTTAGAGATAGTATTAATAATTATCTGGATAGACAGGATCTGATTAGGAGTAGCCAGCATGGATTTGTGCATGGAAGGTTATGTTTGACAAACCTTATTGAATTTTTTGAAGAAGTTACGAGGAATCTTGACGAGGGTAAGGCAGTGGATGTAGTCTATTTGGACTTCAGCAAAGCCTTTGACAAAGTTCCACATGGAAGGTTAGTTAAGATGGTTCAGTCGTTAGGTATTAATGCTGGAGTAATAAAATTGATTCAACAGTGGCTAGATGGGAGATGCTAGAGAGTAGTGGTGGATAATTGTTTATCGGGATGGAGGCCGGTGACTAGCGGGGTGCCTCAGGGATCTGTTTTGGGCCCAATGTTGTTTGTAATATACATAAATGATCTGGATGATGGGGTGGTAAATTGGATTAGTAAGTATGCCGATGATACTAAGGTAGGAGGTGTTGTGGATAATGAGGTGGGTTTTCAAAGCTTGCAGGGAGATTTATGCCAGTTAGAAGAATGGGCTGAATGTTGGCAGATGGAGTTTAATGCAGAGAAGTGTGAGGTTCTACATTTTGGCAGGAATAATCCAAATAGAACATATAGGGTAAATGGTAGGGCATTGAGGAATGCAGAGGAACAGCGAGATCTAGGAATAACAGTGCATAGTTCCCTGAAGGTGGAGTCTCATGTAGATAGGGTGGTGAAGAAGGCTTTTGGAACGCTGGCCTTTATAAATCAAAGCATTGAGTACAGAAGTTGGAATATAATGTTAAAATTGTACAAGGCATTGGTAAGGCCAAATTTAGAATATTGTGTGCAGTTCTGGTCACCAAATTATAGGAAAGATATCAATAAATTAGAGAGAGTGCAGAGACGATTTACTAGGATGTTACCTGGGTTTCAGCACTTAAGTTACAGAGAAAGGTTGAACAAGTTAGGTCTCTATTCATTGGAGCGTAGAAGTTTGAGGGGGGATTTGATCGAGATATTTAAAATTTTGAGAGGGATAGATAGAGTTGACGTGAATAGGCTGTTTCCATTGAGAGTAGGAGAGATTCAAACGAGAGGACATGATTTGAGAGTTAGGGGGCAGAAGTTTAAGGGAAACACGAGGGGGTATTTCTTTACTCAGTGATAGCTGTGTGGAATGAGCTTCCTGTAGAAGTAGTAGAGGCCAGTTCAGTTGTATCATTTAAGGTAAAATTGGATAGGTATATGGACAGGAAAGGAGTGGAGGGTTATGGGCTGAGTGCGGGTAGGTGGGACTAGATGAGATTAAGAGTTCGGCACGGACTAGGAGGGCCGAGATGGCCTGTTTCCGTGCTGTGATTGTTATATGGTTATATCTACTCAGACTTTACCTAATAAGTCGGCCACTTATATTAACTCTTTTTTTGACTGATAATGGAATTTTTGATATTTGGAGATTTCGGCATTCTAAGGACAAAGAGTTTTCATTTTTCTCACATGTTTATCATTCCTACTCGAGAATTTATTATTTTTTTATTGACTCTTGTTTTATTCCATTGGTAATTGGTTGTAATTATGATATTATAGCCATCTCTGACCATGCTCCATTAAAACTTTATGTTAAATTTATGGATACAGCTTCTAGTGCTAGACAATGGCGATTTGATTCTACCTTACTGCAAGATCCAGATTTTATTAAATTTATGAAGGAACAGATCGATTTTTTTTTTCTTTTCAACTAACTCCACGGATGATATTTCTTGCGGAACACTTTGGGACACTTTTAAAGCAAATATACTTGGACAGATTATCTCCTACTCCGTTGGTCTGAGAAAACGCATTAAGAAGGAAACTCTTTTATTGGTTGATAAAATTAAAGAGATTGATAAGAAATATTCGATTGCTCCTAGTAAGGAGCTTTACAAACAAAGGGTTGAACTTCAAACGGAACATAGTTTATTACTTTCATCTTCGATTGAAAATCAATTAATGAAAACCAGATCTGATTTTTATATGCATAGTGATAAATCAGGCAAACTGTTAGCTAGTCAATTGAAGAATGCTTTCGTTAAACGTCAAATTACTAAGATTCGTCAGCAGAATGGGGATCTGACAGTTAACCATGATAAATAAATCTTTTCAAGATTTTTATACCTCCCTGTATCATTCTGTATTCCCTCATGAATATAATACCATGTGTGATTTTCTTGGGAAATTGAATTTTCCAAAATTATCATCAGATAATCTTTCAATATTAGAAACTCCTATTACGGATGCAGAAATTAAAGGGGTTATTTCTCTATGAATTCTGGGAAAGCACCAGGTCCAGATGGGTATACAGTAGAATTTTTAAAATGTTTTTCCGCTACTTTCTCCTTGGTTATGCACGGTTTTTGAAGAAGCAATTAGATTTGGTAATCTGCCACAATCTTTTTATAGAGCTTCCATTTCTTTAATATTGAAGAAAGATAAAGACCCTACTGACTGCATCCTATAGACCAATATCTTTATTGAATGTAGATTCCAAGATCTTTTCCAAGTTACTGGCATCCAGGCTGGAGAAGGTATTACCCCAAATTATTTCGGAAGATCAAACTGCTTTTATTAAAAATCGCTATTCTTTTTCCAATGTTAGGAGATTATTGAATATTGTTTATACTCCATCACATAGCACTTCAGAATGTGTTATTTCACTAATGCGGAGAAAGCATTTGATAGAGTTGAATGGCCATACTTATTTACTGTGCTTGAGAAGTTTAATTTTAGTCCGACATTCATTTCCTGGATTAAACTGATATATCATACTCCAGTAGCCTCGGTGCTTACTGACAATCAAAGATCTCCCTTTTTTCATTTATTTCGGGGTACTGGACCAGGCTGTCCTCTTAGTCCATTATTATTTGATATTGCTTTAGAACCCTTGGCAATTGCTATCAGAGAATCACAGAACATTTTTGGCATTAATCGTGGGATGGATATACATAAGCTATCATTATATGCAGATGATTTATTATCATTTATTTCTGATCCTGAGAAATCCATTCCTGCAGTTATATCATTGTTGGCTCAATTTAATAATTTTTCCAGGTATAAATTAAATCTTAATAAGAGTGAATTGTTTCCTTTAAATAGACAGGTTTCAATTTCTGGAAATTTACCTTTTAAATTAGTTAATGACTCTTTTATTTACTTGGGGATTAAAATCACAAAAAACTATAAGGACTTATTTAAGGTTAATTTTTTACCCCTAATCAATCAGATTAAATATTTGTCTACTAAATGGTCACCAGTATCTTTATCTCTGATAGGTTGGATTAATGCTATTAAGATGGTTATTTTACCCAAGTTTTTATATATATTTCAAGCGGTACCAATTTTTATTCCGAAATCTTTTTTTGTTAATGTTGATTCAAAAATTTCCTCATATATATGGCAGAATAAAAATTCTAGATTAGGTAAAAAAAATACTTACAGAAGGCAAGCAAGGAAGGTGGATTGGCATTGCCTAATTTTAGATTTTATTATTGGGCAGTTAATATCCTATATTTGATATGTTGGTTAAGGATTGGGATTTATCTTTTAGCCCTCATTGGGTGAACCTGGAAATTAAATCTGTACAAGGATTTTCATTGGGTTCTATTTTAGGGTCTTCTCTTCCCTTTGCTCTTTCTAAATTGAATATTCCTATTGTATCCAATTGCTTTTTTTATCCTTCTATTATAGACCAAGCTTACTCAGCTTGGAAGACCAAAGGATTACTACAATTTTCTGATTTATTTTTGGATAATTGTTTTATGTCTTTTGAACAATTTTCTAATAAATATAATTTGCCTAGATTTCATTTTTTTTAGATATTTACAGATTAGGAATTTCTTAAACACTGTACGTCCTACTTTTCCAAATTGTGTCTTCAGGTATTTTGGAGAATTTATTTGAACTAAATCCTTCTCAGAAAGGGCTAATATCAAAACTTTACAATATAACTATGAAGATACGTTCAGAGCTATAAGATTAAAAATGATTGGGAAAGAGAACTATCTCTTACTATCCCTATTGAGAATTGGGATAAAATTCTTCAATTAGTTAATACATCATCTATATGTTCTGAACATTCATTAATACAGTTTAAGGTTGTGCATAGGTCTCATATATCCAAGGATAAATTGGCTCATTATTATTCCTATATAAATCCTATTTGCGACAGATGTCATTCAGAGATAGCGTCTTTAACTCGTATGTTCTGGTTGTGTCCGCCTTTGAAAAAATATTGGAAAGACATTTTTGATATTATTTCTACGGTATTGAACATTGATTTACAACTTCATCCTATTACTGCAATTTCTGGTTTACTAATGATGGACTCAATCCATTTATCCTCTTCTGCTTGTCAAATGATTGCATTTCTTACATTAATGGCTAGAAGATCTATTTTGTTGAATTGGAAAGAAATTAATCCTCCTACCGTATTTCATTGGTTTTCTCAAACTATGTTATGACTAAATTTAGAAAAAATTAGAAGTGTTGTATTTGATACTTCTATTAAATTTGAAAAGATATGGAGACCATTATTCAATATTTTCATATAATGTACTATGACCCTGTTCCAAGCCTATTTGTTTTTCCAGTTTTGATTTTATATATGTTGAGAGGATTGGAGTTGACGACACTGATGATTTTGTATTTTTGTTAGATATTATAAACAGCCCTTTTTTCATTTTTTTCTTTTTCTCTTTTTTCTTTGTTTTTTCCTTATTAGTTATTGGATTAGTTTTTTTGCATAATTTTTCTTTCTTTTTTTTTCCTGTTTTTTATTATATTATACATCTGGGTTTGCTTTGTTTATTTGTACTTGTATCGTCCATGATTTGGGAACACTCATTTATACTGTAACTATTGCTTATGTATTCTTTCATGTTCAGTTGAAATGTGTATGTTTGTAATCTATATCAATTTTATTTTGTTGATAATAATAATAAAAAGATTGAAAAAGAAAGAATAACTGAGTAATATAAAGTCCACATTATAATAAGTACTTCTTGAGGTAAGTATATCACCGTCTATTTTTGCTTCCGTTTAGCTTCTCAATATTTTTAAAGTTAGCCAAACCTTATGGCTCTTCTGGACGGGGTGAGGGCTGTGTTCGGAAAACTCAGTCTCTTCCTGATATATTTCTCTTGCCCTCCTCCCGTCTCCTGCCTTCTCGATTCTCGCACTATTTCTCAAGCAGAGTGGGATAATTCCTCTGCCAGGCTTTCCCTCGGTTTGGTCATGCTGATGGGCAACCCTCTGGCCTTCATGTCTGTAGTCGCCTCTTCCACTGTCTGATACAGTTGGATTCCATCTTGATAAAACACTCAAAGTTTAGCAGGGTATGGAGTTTGAAATCTAATCCTTTCTTGCTTTAGTATTCACTTTACTTCAGAGTATTCCTTACATTTCTGCAGGACCGCCGGGGGTGGGGGGGGGGTAATCTTGATCGAAATATATTAATTTACTGTCTTAAAAACACCCTCTTTTTACACCAGGCTCTTCGTAGAATCTCCGCCTTGGTACTTTATCAAAGGAATTTAATTACCATTGAGCGTGGCTTATCTTCTCTGTCTCGGGTAGGCCGCAGGACAATTGCGCGTTGTGCCCTCTCAATTTCCAGCTCCATAGTCAGAGGAATCTCCAGTGCATCCCGCAGCAATTTTTGTACAAACTCCGTCATAGACATACCCTCCACTTCTTCGGGAATGTTGTATATCCTGATATTTTTCCGCCGTGATCTTCCTTCCAGGTCAAGCAGTTTACTTTCTTGTTGATTTAATATTTTTATCATCTTACTTAGCATCTGTTCCATGTTTTGCGCGCAATCTTCCACCTTCTCAATTCGAGTCTTTGCCACCACTCTTTTTTGATTGACGTTGGCGAACTCTTGGCTTAATAACATATAGCTGCTGTTTTATATCTTTCTGGAACTCCCGTATCTCTTTAAAAATTGCGATCATATCTGCCGCTTTGCCTGAATGAGGCTTATTGTCAGCCTCGTTAGCACGCGGTCGGGTAGGAGAGCCGCTCGCTACACCCCTCTTGTCCACAGGCTCCGCAGTGTCGCTTTCTTTATTTCCATTCTTTTTCCCCATTTTTGCTCCTCTTATCAGTTCAAATACTTTCGAAAAATCCTATATTTGATGGGTTAACGGGGCAAAATATGTGTTTTTCCGGAGGAAACTTAAGCTGCCATTCTGGACGATGACATCACCGGAACCCTTCTCAAGTATTTTTCTAAGTAAACAAATCAAATCGTTTGTTTACTTCTATCCTATTGCTCAAAATTAATTTAAAACTTCAAAATAAAGCAAAATAGATCACTTGCCTGCATTTTTTTTTTCAAATTGTGAAACTTTTTTTAAAGCTTATGTTTATGATGATCCTCACTGACTTTCCATTTTACAGTTTGCAGAATGATTTTTGAAATAACCCTGATAATGGAATGTATAATTGGTTCAGTTAATGCCAAGTTGTCTTTTTATCTTGTCAAATATTGTCATGGATAAATAAAATTTTAATCTCAAAATAAAATGTACTCTATTTCTTCATCTTAACTCTTGGTCCCAGGTACAAACCATAAGTTGTTCACAGATTTCAAACCTGCTCCTGAAATAGGTTTCAACATAAATGATACTACCTGCCTTGAATTTTCATACTTGTCATAACTTTCTGAAATTTTTGCACATTTTTTCTGTTTATCTGAGGGTTAGTGTCTTGCTCAAGCTTCATATTAGGATTTGGATAATTGTTGAGTACCTCAGTTCCTTGCTTCCTTCTTTCCCTTCTCCCTCTCTTTTCCGCTCCTCTGTCAAGTTCCAGTTTATAGAAATGAAGAGCTTTTGATGTCTGTGGCTAAAATTTAGCTAGTGTTTCTTAATAGGTTATTAAAACCAAGATGTGTGTTGCTTATGATTCGGCATTTTGGCATCCATTAAATTCTCTCTCTGAATTACGTGTGTACTTAATTTTTGGACCCATTTACATTCGTACAGTTTAATTCTGTTCTTGTGTCTGTTCTAAAGTGAAAATGAGGCTAATTTCACCTTGTTGCCTTGCAGCATTCCAAAATGGCAACAATTGCAGAGTTGGAAGAGGCGGTCCAGCAGCTTCGGCAGCAACTGCAGGAATCAGAAAGTGAGAGGATGAAGGCGGCTCAGTATGGACTAGAACTGCTGAAAAATGAGGCTGAGTTAGACAACAAACTGACAGAAACAACAAATGAATTTGCTGCTGCCAGAGAGGTATGTATAGGGATACCTTAAATCATGAGCTACTAACTAAATGGGAAAGTGGCTTTTCAAATGGTGCAATACAACCATGTAATTTTGTCAAATTGTTTTCTGTTGGTTACACTTGCATAACATGTTCTTGGGTATATGTGCTTGAGTTAATTAAGTATAAAAGCAGCCTGTTCTGATTTATTTATTTATTGCAGCTCTTTGGCCCTCCAAAGTTCTATGGTGTGTTATAATGTTTCACTCGACCCATCACTGAACTGTTCCCACAACCTATGGCATTCCTTTTCAAGGATTCTACAACTTACTTTCTTAGTATTTATTACATATTTATTATTTTTTTCATTTTGTATTTGCACAGTTTGTCTTTTGCACATTGGTTGTTGTCTGTCTTATTGAGGGGCACCACCTAGTATACAGTCGGCCCTCCTTATCCACAAATTGCAAAAACCCGGAAGTGCTCTTCTTGCACTTATTGTTTGAGCATGTACAGACTTTTTTTCTTGTCATTATTCCCGAAACAATGCAGTATAACAACTATTTTACATAGCATTTACATTGTATTAGGTATTGCAAGTATTCTAGAGATGATTTAAAGTATACGGGAGGATGTGTGTGGGTTATAGTGGATCGGAATCAAAAAAAGTCGGAAGTTCTCTTACTAAGTAAGTCGGAACAGGTACATCCGTTATTATTAAGCGTCAGTTAGTCAAATGTTTGTCTTAGTATATAGTATATATTTTACTATGCATACAAAACATAAGAACATATGTTTCAGCTCTGGGCTTGGGAACCATTCCCGAGTGCGAGTCAGTGACAGACTACTTTCGAGTGCGCTGTCAATTCGTGGCAGGTTGATGTGGAGGATCAAAAACTCAAAACCCCAAAACCCAATAACTAAACCATTGCGTTGCTCAGTAATAATTGTAGCTCTTATCAGGGCAGGTCTTTTCTCACTTTATCCTTTAAAAATGTTCTGATCCTAACGCTTAACGCTTTTACAATGACCGATGGCCTTTCACCTCTTTCTGATCGCTTTATTATTTCCACTTTATTTTCAATCGTGATTATTTTCGTGAACAGAAACACTGCGCATTCAGAGCTCTGACGCTGGGTCCTAATGTCCACCGCAGCAAGACAGGTTAAATAAGGGACTTGAGCATCGCAAATTTTGGTATCTGCGAGGGGTCCCAGAACCAATCCCTCGTGGATAAGGAGGGCTGACTGTACATTTCTTATGACAGTGTCAGTAGCTTTATACTATTGTATATGTAACTACATGTTATAAATACATTTTATGTCAACAGGTACATCTACAATATTTTTGTATTATCTATTAATGATATTGTGTAAATTTCTTATGTGCTGTATGTGATACATACACTGTTTAGCACCTTGGTCTCAGAGGAACGTTGTTTCGTTTGGCTCCATACATGTGTAAGGTTGAATGGGCAATACATTTGAACTTGAATAATGCTACATCAGTAAAATCAGTTTTCATTTTTAAGCAATTCCTATAGGACCTTAATTGCGTACAGGTTTTATCCATGGAAAGACATGAATGGTGTGCCTGTATTTCATTGGCCTAAGAGTAGCACATGTTTTTATTTTAATCTTCTTGTGACCATTAAACAGCTTCTGGAGCAAGAGAAGTATTCATTGCAGCGGGAGGTTGAGCTGAAGAACCGTATGTTAGAAAGTCTGACTTCAGATATTGAGAGCATTAAACAGCAGCAGAAAACACAGCTGAGTCAACAATTGGAACAAGTGGAGAGAATTCATGTTCGTGAAATTAATGAGTTGAAGACCAAGGTATGATGTAATTCATGCAAATAATTCATTTTTTGATATTTAATGCAATTTCTTGTTGTTCTTCGGGAGGTCATAAGGGAACAAATCTTCATTATGTCTACCACAGTATATTCATCATGAACCTTAATCTGTTCAAGCCATACAGATCTTTTGCAATATAATATTTCATTGGCACAACAGTGGCGTAGAATAGGTGTTAAGTAGTACAGTGGGTCTTCGTTGAAACTAACTTTTGCAACTGTCCTTGTACATTCATTTCTTGGGTGAGAAGCACAAGATCATATAAAGGATGTGATTAGTCCGCATAACATAAGCAGGTTTTTTCAGTGTGGTTTGATTAACATTTTTTGGATTAGTTTTGAGGTGCACCATAAAATGCTATTAAATATAATATTACAATTTTGTCAGTTGTGTTTGATAGGGGAGGAGTGTGGTGCTTTTTAGCTTTGAGATGTTGCTCTTGTCTGACCAAATGCTGTGTGCATACATCTACTGATGCCTCTGGGCACATCTTCTGTGATGTTCCTGGAATCATCGGGTGTTTCAGGTCTTTCAACATCTTACATCCTCCTCCAGGTGACCCAGCTGGGGCTGATCAGACCCGGGCTTGTGTCCAGATGGCTAGCTACTTATGACTCCACAGCTCTCCTCTTCCTCTCCCCCTCGATGCCCAAATTGCTGAAGACTTTGGCTAAAGAACTGGCTGCGAATCCCCTCCATCCAACCTCTGCTGGGAGACACCTCGCTCTCCATCCAGCCTGCTGACAGTTGCCGACCAGTCCTGCGTACTTGGAGAGCTTCCTTTCAAAGGCCTCTTCCAAGCGATCTTCCCATGGGACTGTCAGCTCCAGCAGCACCACTTACTTGGTATATTCAGACACAAGGACAATGTCTGGTCACAGGGTGGTGACTGTGATATGGTTGGGGAACTTCAGCTGCTGTTCGAGGTCCACCAACAGCTTCCAGTCCCTTGCAGAAGTCAGGATACCTGCATATATTCTTTTGGTGGGTATTGGCTGCTCCCCAGCTCAGACAAAGCCAATGGCCTACTTGGAGGGTTGGGACTGCTTTGCCCACTCAACTCCTGCGCTGATGGCTTCAGCGATGGTCGTCAGGACCTGATCATGCCTCCATCAGTACTGTCCCTCACCAAGCGCCTTTGTGCAGCTGCTGAGGATGTGCTCCAAGGTTTCTCGCTTGGAACACAGTGGGCATGCAGATGACTCTGCTTTGCCTCATGTGTGCAGGTTTGATGGGCTTGGAAGCACATAATACACTGCCTGGATGAGAAATTGGATGCAGTGTGGTTCAGCTTTCCAAAGCTCAGCCTAGGTCACTTTCCTCTCAATCGCATTCTCCCATCTTGTCCGAGCTCCCTGTTGCTTAATTCCCACCGCCTTGCAGGTTCTCCTCTCCTCCACTGCTGCTCTCACCTCCTCCTGAACTCAGCGGCACCTTTCCTTCCCTCTAATGGTGTCCATTTGGGAGTTGGAAAGGATCCTAGCCCAGCTCGGCCTCGTGTGACCGCTCCCACCAGCCTCCTGTGATGCAGCCTTTCCTCTGGTTCCTGAACAGCTTCCTCCTCCCTCCACTTCCTGCTAGTCCTCACTTAGATCCCTGCTCTAGCCACCTTTGGATCACTTGAGTCCCTGTACTGTACCACTTCTCTGGCTCTTGTTACCTTGGATTCCTCCTCCAAGGATTTGAAGGGCAGTTGCAGTTTGTTGTGGTGTCCATAGAGTGCAATGCTGCTCATATGGATAGTCAGAGGCTTTTTCCCAGGGCTGAAATGGTTGCCACAAGAGGATACAGGTTTAAAGTGCTGGGGAATAGGTACAGAGAAGATGTCAGGGGTAAGTTTTTTACGCAGAGAGTGGTGAGTGTGTGGAATGGGCTGCTGGCAACGGTGGTGAAGGCAGATATGATAGGCTCTTTTAAGAGGCTTTTTGATAGGTACATGGAGCTTAGTAAAATAGAGGGCTATAGGTAAGCCTATTAATTTCTGAGGTAGGGACATTGGCACAACTTTGTGGGCTGAAGGGCCTGTATTGTGCTGTAGGTTTTCTGTGTTTCTATCTCCTGAGGTGGTTGCTAACCCTCCTCTCTAAGGTTTCGACTGTCGAGATCGGAACTGCATAGACAAGGAGGGGCCACAGGATTCTGGGAAGATTACCATGCTGATACACCCAGGTTTTGAACTTCCCGGTTAGGCCAGACTTGTCCACAGATTTCAACCAGCCATCCAACTCGCTGCAGGTTGTCTGAATGGATGTCGTGTCCCTTAAAGAGCTGTCAAACACCTTACCTAAGTTCTTGACTGGCTTTTCTGTGATGGTTGGGATGGCTGTGCCTGTGATGCTGAACCAGAACTTGTTCTCGACTTTCCCTTTCCTCAGCACTTGTAGATCTTGATTTGACTGGTTTGAAACTTATCCGGGCCCACTCCACCAGCTTTTCGAGCCCCTGCAGAATCCACCGGCAGCCTGGGACTGATTCTGTGATTCTGATTCCATGAATGCCCTGATGGGTGGTTGCTGTTGAGCGGAATTCATTCTGAGTCCTCTGCACTCTGGTTCAGCTGACTTAGTGAGCATGGTCATGGCTGGGGAGCACAGTGTCACTGAGACAGTGCACCCTGTGATGATGCCAATCTCCACCTTGTGCCAGCTTGATGTAATTGCTCCTGAAGAGACCCTCATCCTGAAGTCGCTGTAATAATCAGCGATAAGTTCTCTGTTTCTGCTGGGGCGTGATACTTGGTCAGTGTGAGCTGCACCAGCTCGTGCAGAATGGAGCCATATGCATTTGCCAGGGCGAGCCAGAACACTGACAGATTGCCCTTGTTCTCCCTGGCCTCCCTGATGAGCTGTGTCACCACACCAGTATCCTCCCTCAGCCCGGCATCCCTGAAATGCCACCCTTCTGGACTGATGTATCGATATAGGTGTTCTTTGCTGGGTAGGTGCACAGCTGATTGGAAACAGCACTGAAGAGGATCTTTGCCTCGGCACACAGCAGGGAGATGATGTGGAGCTGGTCGATCTGGGTGGCGTTTTCCTCCTTCGGGACCCATACCCCTTCAGCCACTCTCCACTGTTCTGGGATCTTCCCCCTCCAGAAGACTCACAGGATCTTCCACAGACACAGCAGGAGTTTGGGACAGTTCTTGTACATTTGTATGAGGTGCTGCTTGGTCCTGGAGCTGAGCTTGCCCTTGCTTTGCGGACGACTTCCCTGACTTCCTTTAGCTGCAGCTCTGACATGTCGTACTACACATCCGGTTCAGGGGGGTCTATCAGGATGTTGCACTCTCTCAGCTCCTGCTCTCTTTCAGGATCATTGTAAATCTTTTTCAAATATTGGTCTATGCCTTCCTGCAAACAGGCCGGTTTCCCACTGTGCTTCTGCCCCAGCAACTCCTTGCTGAACTTGAAGGCGGAGGACCCAATCTTCTTTCGTAGTATACACATCGGCTGGGTCAATCTGATGCACAGGATACTTGGAAGTGTGGAGGAGCAGAGGGATCTGGGGGTACATGTCCACAGATTCCTGAAAGTTGCCTCACAGGTAGATAGGGTAGTTAAGAAAGCTTATGGGGTGTTAACTTTCATAAGTTGAGGGATAGAGTTTAAGAGATGCGATGTAATGATGCAGCTCTATAAAACTCTAGTTAGGCCACACTTGGAGTACTGTGTCCAGTTCTGGTCGCCTCAGTATAGGAAGGATGTGGAAACATTAGAAAGGGTACAGAGGAGATTTACTAGCATTTTGCCTGGTTTAGAGAGTATGGATTATGATCAGAGATTAAGGGAGCTAGGGATTTACTCTCTGGAGAGAAGGAGGATGAGAGGAGACATGATAGAGGCATTAAGAGGATTAGATAGAGTGGACAGCCAGCGCCTCTTCCCCAGGGCACCACTGCTCAGTACAAGAGGACATGGCTTTAAGGTAAGGGGAGGGAAGATCAAGGGGGATATTAGAGGAAGGGTTTTCACTCAGAGTGGTTGGTGCGTGGAATGCACTGCCTGAGTCAGTGGTGGAGGCAGGTACACTAGTGAAATTTAAGAGACTACTAGACAGGTATATGGAGGAATTTAAGGTGGGGGTTGTTTGGGAGGCAGGGTTTAAGGGTTGGCACAACATTGTGGGCCAAAGGGCCTGTACTGTTCTGTATTGTTCTGTGTTCCTCTTCTCCTGCCTCCTTGTATTGGGACTTCAGCACTTTCATCTCCTGCCTGATGATGTGGATCCTCAATGCTCTTTGGTTCTTCGAGTAATGTGTTCTGGAGCCTTTCTTCTCCTCTTCTCCGAACCGTTCAGCTGCGATGTTGACAATGATAGTTGTCGTGGCTTGTAACTTCCTATTCGACCTCTCCCTTCACCGTTGCCTCCTGAATTTGGGTGGCATCCTTGTCAAACTGCTTCCACAGTGAAGACAAAGTTATGTGAGCTACAGGCCATTTGATCCGCCTCCTGTTAGAATTGATGTTAGAGGGATTAGTTTGCAACACTTGGAGGTTCCAGGCACTACGGGGTGACTCGGGCCTGGCACCTCCTTCGTCTCACCAGGTGATGTTCTGCTTTCTTGATATTGGTGTCCCCAGTACAATACTGTGTATTAATTTGAACAACACTAAAAATCTACTGTATGATAATTTGAGTTGTGATGGGTCGAATTCCAATGTTGCCTGCTGTAAATTAAATTAAATTGAACCTTTTTATCTCTGGAGGACTTTGTTAAAGTTTTGTGTGTTTGATATTCTTTCATTGATATGTCTCCCTGTCATTTTCTAATACATTCCCATTTTCAAAAAAGAAAAATTCTGGATAAATGATCTGCAGCTGGTAACCTGCCTTGTTGCACACCTCAATTATCCAAGGATACTGGGCTAACTTATCAAGAGTGGTACTGATTATAAAATGGTTTGAAATTTTTGAGTTTTCTTGCATTAAATTTTTAAATGCATTGGTAGATGAACATTTGAGTCTTGTCACAGAGTTTCAGTAAAGTACTCTTGTAATGCATGAATACAAAACCATAAGAATATAGCAAGAAAAGTAGGTCTCTTGAGCACACTTCATCATTCAGTATGATCACAGGTAGTCTATGCTGCCTTCAATAGCAAAACAATGCAGTCCAAGTATGTTGTTAATTTGCAAAAGTACATTTTGCTGATTCTGCATTTATGTTGAAATGTGCTACACTTTAAAAAAATAAAAAAAATATTTGAGCACTTCTTCTTAATAGTTTTTATTCTACACTGGCCAAGGATGAGCAGTCTAGTCTTTGTCCTTCCGGCTCAGAGTTGTTGAACTAGAATCTGAGTTGCAGACATGTGGGCATTAATTAATAGGACTGACTTGCAAACTTTTTTTTGCTATGTAGTAACTTAGATTAGTGTAGTGGCAAGCAGCAAAAGAACGTGATTGAAATTTGTGCACCCAGGATCTTGTAATTGCAGCAGCTTTATTCTTCAAACATGCATGTTGTTTATGCTCTATAGGTTGTAACAAAGATCGGGGGTGGGGGCGGGGGGAGGCCACATTTGTTCCCAGATCACGGCTTTCCATTCCAGGACATCGGTGATGTTCCCCTTCTTTAATGAGTGGGGTTTCCCTCCCTCTACTTTCCATGCTACCACATTTCCTCTATTTCCCATACATCCACGTCCACTCCCATCTTCCCACCACATTAGTAATGATAGCGTCCCTCTTCCTGATCTACCACTCCATCAGCCTCTGCATCCAACATATTATCCTCCAACTTCTGCCAACCCTATTAGATTCCTTTATCTGCAGCCCTTCATCTTTCCCAACTACCTGGCTTCACCTATCACCTTCCAGTTAGCCACCTTCTCCCCCTCCCACCCCCCCCTTTATTCTGGCATCTTCCCCATTCCTTCTCAATCCTGAAACATCAACAGTTTATTTTTTTGCATGGAAGCTGCCTGTCTTGCTGAGTTCATCCAGTATTTTGTGTGTTGCTTTGGATTTCCAGCATCTGCAGACATTCTTGTCTTTGAAATTGATTATAATATATGAAAATTTGTAAAGGGTGCAGTGAGAATGCTTTTAATAGTAGGACAACACAACAGGGCAAAGATGCTAATGTCTGTGATCATGTGCATGAAAATGAACCAGATGTGCTATTTCATGAGTACCAGCTCCAATTTGAATTGCAATGCTTTAATTGGACCATTAAAAGGCCTTTAATTGCTTTTCAGAATAATGGCACTTCTCTTTACTTTTTTCTCTCATCCATTATTCATAGCAACAGAGGCTAGAAATGTAGTGTTATTCTATCATGTATTTTTAAGCTGTTGGTTAATTTCAGTTTGTCATGTTATTAAACCAGTGCAAAATCGGTTTAAAAACTTATCAACTTAGTTACTCTTGAGATTTGAAAATTCCTCATCTAATTGTTGATGTCCAATTATAAAATTTCTTGTTGGGAGGTATGTAATTGCTGAGAACCTAATTTTCACATGTTTCTCTGGAAGGCGTATGGTTATAGAACAAATAGTCTTAATGACTAGAATGGAGAATAATTGGGGATTTCAGAACAACAAACAATTTTCTCAGAAATGGTCTTTAACATTGAAGGATTGGGAGCCCGTGAGCTTTGGCAGTATTGGGTCTCAATTTTGCTTTTATTTTAAAAAGAGAACCTTATGGCTATGGCTGATGGTTTATTTAAAAAAAAATAAACTGGAGTATTTTGCTGACCATTAATGCATGTCAGTTAATGGAAATCTGCAAGGGTTTTAGCAGCAGCACTTTGGAAAGAATCTTAATGATAAACTAATTTGGACTGTATGTTCTCTTATGGTAAATTTGGAAGCTAAAGAATTTAAAATTGTCATGCGTTTATTATTAAGCAAAATTATACAGTTCCAACTAAAGAAATCAAAAGGTGATGAAATAATTTTCTGAATTCATAATTATAGAGGTAAATTTTTCATGGGTGTAAAAGAAATCTACATAATGGACCAATCTTGACTCCCTTAATCTCTCTCCTTTTAATAGTTGGAGAAGCAGAAGTCTGAGTTGGATGAAGCACAGCTGTGTGAGAAACAACTGAGACACAAAGTGGATCATCAGAGTGAATTACTTAATGCTAAGTCTGAGGAATTGCGGAATCTCTCTGAGCGTGCACAGGAAACAATGTCATCTGAAATGATGAGCCTTCAAGTGGAGAACATGGAACTTGAAGCTGCCAAGGTTAAGAATTGGAATTTTTAAAAAAATCTCAAGTACATTTTCATATAAATTGTTCAAATTCCAAATACACAGAACTGTTCTTTTATTTCTCTGAGTACCCAAATACCTTTTCAGTGGAACAAATTCCTAGCAGCACGAAAATTACACCACTGTATAGTGTAGTGTCCAGAATCAGATCTCCTTTGTAAAAGAGTCTCTACATCGTCCTTGTAGAATGTGTGGGTTTTCTCTGGGTGCTCCGGCTTCCTTCCGCAGTCCAGCAATATGGTTTAATTAGTTATTGAAAATTGTCCCACAATTAGGTTAGGGTTAAATTGGGGTTGTCAAGGTTCCAGGGGAGTGCACCCCAGCATCCCGGAACGGCCTACTCCACGCTGTACAAAATAAATATCGGTACTCAGTATGATTAATGATTTGAATGCTTGTAACATGATGTCCCATCTCCTGCACCCAGTTCCTTGGCCAATAAAAGCAAACATCCACTTTGTCACACTGTCTACCTTTTGTTGCCACCCTCGGGGAAGTATGTACTTTTACCTCAAAGAATCTATGTTCACTAGCACTCCTTGGAGCCCTACAGTTCACTGCGAACGTACCTGGTGATGAATTGTGTTGAATACAGGACGGAGTTTTAATCTTGTATAGTAATCTCTGGTTTATATCAATATTTTGTGAGACAACACTTCCTTGTAATGGAAAAATAAATGATCCCTCTAAAATCTAAAAGGATATCTAATTGAAATATACTATGTTTTTCACATTTTCCACTGTAGAAGTTTGAAATGCAGAGTGTTGGTTAGAATTTCCCGTTTTACAGATTACCAAGTTGGGTATGGCTAGCAAGAAATATTATATTCATGACTTTTCAAGTAAAAATGTAAATACTCAACTGGTAAAGTGGAGTGAGCAACTAATAACATTGTAGGTCAATTTATCTTTCATCAGAAGCGTGAATTTTTTGGTCCTTAAGGATTTTGATATTTTCTTGCTTTCATATTCTGATTTTCTTTAGAATTCAGTCTTTGCCCACAAAGAAAGTAAATAAATACATTTGATGCATTGAAATCAATAACTGCTGTACCTTCCTTGTGAGAAGTATACAGTAAAATCCAAACTTTTACAAGTACAAATCTGCATTACACCTTTTGTGAGGTGTCTTGGTATGTTGATATATCATTGTCAGCTTACCAAGAAACAGAATAAAGAGTAAAATTTAGAATAAAGAGTTCTGCTTTCATTTAAAAAAAAAATTCTCTACTTCAGGCAAAATTGCAGGAGGATTTTAATGAAATGATATACCATCAAGAACAGCTGGAACTAGCTAATAATAATCTTCAGCGCCAGATTGAGCGACTGCAGACGGAAAAAGAGGAACAAGAGAAAGAAATAGTTTCGTACTGCAATGCATTGGAGGTGATCATATTATATTCATTTGTGTTTTCAAAGCCAATTACTTGTTCTAGGTAGTATATACCTTCAATACTGGCTATAGTTCAAATTCTGACACGCACTGTGATTTACCCAAATTAGAATTAAATAAGTTATGGAGCCCAAACTTGAATCTACTACAAGTTAATACCAAATTCGAGTCCAAGGCAAATCCAGTAAGCCAATCCTGATTTAATGTAATTTTGTGGGTTTTTTAGATATTTATGCTTATTGTATAATAGTATTAATTGCTTATAATAGTAGGGCTTCCAAATTGCAAAATACTCTTGTGAATAATTATTTTTGTTTATTATATATATAATTTAGATCTGATGAGTTTAATTAGTTTTATCTTTTTCCCAACTTCTGTTGTCACCAGCTAAAGAGGACTAGTATCATCCCTACCCCATTCCTGAATTGTTCCTTCGTGTGGAGTATCTGATAAGAATGTTGTGGAATGTCAGCTGCAACCAATGTTTTCTCCCATCAGTTTTTTTTCCAGAGTTAATTAATTTTAACCTAGGTTGATGCATGTCATGTGGTAGCACATGTCCTGGTAACCTAAAACAACATCGTAGTTTAATCTCTTTTGAAATTTAAGTGTTAAAGTTTCATTTAAGCCATTAAACTGGTGGACTGTTTCATAACCTAAAAAGACACTTAATGTAGGTTTAAAATAAAAGCTTCTGATAATTAACGTTGAGAGCACTTAGTGAATTTAATATGCATTTGAAAGTTGTGTGTTTTTAAACTAAAGAAATATAAGCTGGGTTTATCTTTAGAGTAGAGGAAACTGAGTGGAATCCTAATAGAAGTACAGTCGACTCTCCTTATCCGCGGATTCTGCATGCGCAAATTCAACCAACTGCCAATCGAGAAAACCCGGAAGTGCTCTTCCAGTACTTGTTGGTCGAGCATGTACAGACTTTTTTTTCTTGTCATTATTCCCTAAACAATGCAGTATAACCACCATTTTACATAGCATTTACATTGTATTAGGTATTATAAGTAATCTAGAGATGATTTGAAGTATACGGATGTGCGTGGGTTATCGTGGATCAGGATCGAAAAAAATCGGAAGTTCTCTTACTAAGTAAGTCGGAACAGGTACATCTGGTATTATTTAGCATCAGTTAGTAAAACGTTTGTCTTGGTATATAGTATATATTTTACCTTTCTATGCACATAAAACACTTAAGAACATTTGTTTCAGCGCTGTGCTCGGGAAGTTCCCGAGCTCGATCTAGTGACAGATCGCTATGGAGTGTACTCTCTACCTTGCCGGGTTGATGTGGAGGATCAAAAACCCAAAACCCAATGATTAAACCACTGCGTTGCTTAGTAATAATTGTAACTTTATCGGGGCAGAGCCTTTCTCACTTTATCATTTAAAATCGTTCCCATCGTTGACTGACTAGCCTAACACTTTTCCAATGACCGATGGCGTTTCACCTCTTTCCGATCGCTTTATTATTTCCACTTTATTTTCAATCGCGATCATGATTATTTTCGTGAACATAAACACTGCGCATTCAGAACTCTGGCGCTGGGTCCTAAGGTCCACTGGATTGAGGCAGGTTGAATAAAGGACTTGAGCATCCGCGAATTTTGGTATCCGCGAGGGGTTCCGGAACCAATCTCCCACGGATAAGGTGGGCCGACTGTATGCAAACTTGAGTGACATTGATAGGGTAGAAAGTAGGAAAGACTTTCTTTGTAGAAAACTGAGTAAAACTAGAGTTCATGGGTTTAGTGTAAGGCATAAGAGGTTTAAAAGGGGATCTGAGGAACAACTTTGTCACTTTGATTGAATCTGAAATGCAGTCTGAATGGGTAGTGGAGGCATTTTTTTCTCATCTTTAGAGGGATCTAAACAAACACTTGAGTTGCCAAGTTAATGAAGGCCTTAGATCTCGTGATGGTAAATGAGCATAGAATAGTGCAGCCCATAATGTCTGTACAGAAAATAATACCAAATTAAATTAAATCTCTTCAGCCTCAGCACATAATCCTTATCCATTGATTCTGTGCATAATTGTGTGCCTAGCTAAAAGCTTATTGAACGTTATTGCACTGGCTTCTTCTATCACTAACGAAGTAGCCCGTCCAGGCACCTAGCTCTTTATACTGTATATTAAAGCTGAACTTGCTCCATATACCACCTTTAATCTTTTTCCCCGTCTCCACTAGTGTTTCATGTTCTATCCTTGGGGGGGGGGGGTAGCGGGGGAGAGGCTATGTCTGTCTAACCTATTTATGTGTTTCATAATTTTAAACTTCTGTCGGGTCTAGAGAAAATAACCCTGATTTGTTCAACTTGTCCTTGTAGCTTGTCGCTGTAATCCAGGCAGCACCCTAGTAAAACTCTTCTGGACACTTTCCAATGCCACCAAGCCCTTCTTGTAATGGGACAAACAGAATTGCAGACAATACTCCTAGTTTAGATATTTTTAATGAGATTAGTACAGATAAGTAGTTGATTTGTTGCATAGACATTATTAATTTAGCAGCTTGTTTCTGTGCTATGGGCTCTGATTCTGTTTAAAAACTATTAAATTGTTTTTAGCTCTGACAGTGCGCTGCTTTTATTTTCTAAAAATACTATCGTGAGATAAAAATGTTTTTAAATATACCACCATGTTTAAATAAAAAATACATTTAATGTAATTTTCATTGTAAATGGACAAGATTATTTATCCCTAATTTGTATGTAAAGAACAAGAAGAGTAATGAAATTTAGTATGCATTTTAAATATCTTTTCACTTTTTTAGTTTAAACAAAAATCCTGCTGCACCATACAATGGTTGCACCTAAGTATCACATAAGCCAAGCCCAAGACGTTCATAATCTGATTGGTATGCTGTAACTGTAATAAGCCAGATTGTTAATGACAAGTATGTGTACAAAGAATATGTATCATTTCTGGGCAGTCAAATCAATGTGTTTTATTATTTGGTTCATGCTGTGATTTGTCTTTTTCTTTCTTTTAATGCAGAAAGCAAGAGAGGCTAACCAGGATCTCCAAATCCAGTTGGACCAAGCTCTACAAGAGGCTCGTGATCCGAGCAGTAAAGGGAACTCGCTGTTTGCTGAGGTATTACAAATATTTTCAGATTTAACAGCAGGGAGTTGCTTTTAACATGTGTTGGTGTCAGTCAGATGGTCTCATTCCAGATAACGTGAATATTTCTGAACAATAAAATTAGTTAGAATGCAGTGATTTTTTTTTAATGATTTGTGTTCATTCTCCAAAGACCTTCATACAAGACAGGCCATTCTGTCACAAATGGATTCAAAATGTAGACTTTTCCAATATATACTTGTGGTTGAAGTGTCTTTCTTCAATCTGACTTTTTAATATTTAAAGCCAGCTCCAGGAAATAACTTCTGGGCATATTATGCAGTACAGGACAGTTGATATACAAAGCAATACAGAAAATGCTGGAAGAACTCAGTAGGTCAGGCAGCATCTATGGAAATAAACAGACTGTCGACCCTTTGTCAGGACTGTAATAGAAGGGGGAAGATGACAGAATAAACAGGTAGGGGAAAGGGAAGGAGGATAGGTAAAGCCAGATGGGTGGGGATGGTAAAGGGCTGGAGTTGGAGTCTGATAGGAGAGGAGAGTGGACCACAGGAGAAAGGGAAGGAGGATGTGCACCAAGGGCAAGTGAGTAGTGTTAAGAAGCTAGAATGCGGAAGGGATTTTTTTTTTTACCCAAAAGGAGAAATCGATATTCATGCCATCAGGCTGGAGGTTACCCAGACGCTGTAAGGGTGGCCTCATTAAGATACAAGAGGAGGCTATGTACTGACATGTTGGAATGGTAATGCGAATCAGAATTAAAATGTTCAGCCACTATGAAATTTTGCTTTTGGTGGATCAAATGGAGTTACTCGATGAAGTAGTTGAAATACAAGATGTTATTTAATTTTAAAAAAACTATTGCGATTACATTTTGCCCTTTGGTTTTCCATTTAGGTGGAAGATCGTAGGGCAATGATGGAGAGACAGCTTATTGGTTTGAGAATCCAGTACCAGTCCCTGCAAAAACAGCATGCATTTTCTCGTCAACAGCTGCACAGAATGAAGGTATTTCTCTAAAAGCAGGCTTCTGAAACCTTTTAGGAATATTATCCTTATTCAAGAGTCAACATTTCTGAAGTGAATTAAGAAAAAAATTTGTTCATTGCTTTCCATTACCACTGAAAGCAGACTTGATACCTATCTAATGATGTTCTTTTGAGTATCTCATCTTCTGTCCAGTCATATTTAAGTCATGAAAAATTAATCCTGAATTCAGAAATTTTAGATAAGCAGTCATTCTGATTCGTAGCTTACATTTCCAGCATTCCCCCCCAGTCTCTCCTTGGAGACTTAAGATTTTTTAAAAATCACTTCTTTTTGCTTCTTCCAGGTGTACCTTTTGTTATTCACATTATGTCCATCCTTCTTTCATTGTCTTCTGGAAGGAGTGTCAATTCTCTTCCATGTCTGTCATCAAGTACTTGTCTAAACCCATCCCTCAATGCTCAGTCCAGTTGAAGGTACAAGAGCCTCAAAAATCACCTTCAGGTTCAAGAACAGTTGCTACTTTTCAACCATCAAGCTCTTACAAAAGGGAATAATTACATGCAGTTGCCCATCCATTGAGATGTTCCCACAACCGATGATCTCACTTTAAGGCCCATTTATCTCATTATCTCAGGTTCTCCTTATTTATTGCTATTTATTTATATTTGCATTTGCACAGTTTGTTGTCTTCTGCATTGTGATTGTTCATTGTTCCTGTAAAAGTTACTCTTCTATAGATTCTGAGTATAGATTCTAGTTTCTGCAGGAAAAAGAATCTCAGGGTATTATATGGTGACATACTGTATGTACTTTGATAATAAAATTTACTTTGTTTCTAGCATTTAAATGCTGTGAGATAGTGTGCCTTTACCATCTGTCAGGCAGTGCATTCCAATTTCCATTCTTTCAGGTGAAAAATTCTTCAAGTCCCATCTAAATCTACTCCTTACTTTAAAACTATTCCCTCTGGAATTGGTCCTCACTAACTCTGTAATTTATTACCGTCGTGAATTTTAAAAGTCAGTCATCTCCTAGTTCAAATACTTTATCCCAGACAATTCCTGGTGAATTTTTGCTGAACACTTTAGTGTAGCACATATCTATTTGGCTAATCCCTGCATATAGAGCACTAATTAAATGAGTCAGACTTATTCATAGTGAGATCAGGACTTGGCCAGAAGATGTCCTTTCAGAACTGCAGGACTGCTTTGAAAGCACAGACTGGAGCAGTTAGCCATCACATCAACATTGATGAAGACACAGGATCAATGACTGACTCCATAGGAAAGTGCATTGGGGGTGTTATTGTGATTAAACACTACACTGCCAAAGCAAACCAGAGCCATGGCTGACTACAGAGGTTTGTGCACTGCTTGGGGATTGGGAAATATGATGACTCTAAGGTAAGCAAAAGCTGTGATAGAAATCTACAGCACATCACAGGCCCCTCGGCCCACAATGTTGTGCTGACCATGTAACCTACACGAGAAACTGCCTAGCATTTCCCTACTTAATGTCCTCTATTTTTTCTAAGCTCCATGAACCTATCTAAGAGTCTTTTAGAAGACCCAGTTGTATCAGCCTCTACCACCATCACTAGCAGTTCATTCCAGGTACCCACCACTCTGTGTAAAAACCTTACCTCTGACATCCTCTGTACCTACTTCCAAGCACCTTGAAACTATGCCCCCTTGTGTTAGCCATTTCAGTGCTGGGAAAAAGCCTTTGGCTAGCCACACGATCAATGCCTCAGGTCACGCTGTCATCCTCTGTCACTTCAAGGAGAAAAGGCCAAGTTCACTCAATCTATTCTCATAAGGCACACTCCAATCCAGGCAATATCCTTGTAAATCTCCTCTGTATTTGCTATAGAATCCACATCCTGAACACAGTACTCCAAGTGGGGTCCGGCCAAGGCCTTTTGTAGCTGTAACATTACCTCATAGCTCTTGAATTCAAACCCATGGTTGAAGAAGGCCAATATACCATACACCTTCTTAATAACTCTCAAACCTGCACAGCAGCTGTGTTTCTGTGGACGTGGACCCCAAGATCACTCTGATTCTCCACACTTCTGGGAGTTTTACCATTAATATTATATTCTGTCTTCAAATTTGACCTACCAAAATAAAGCACTTACCTGGATTGAACTCCAACTGCCACTTCTCAGCCCAGTTCTGCATCTGCTGTAACTTTTGACAACCCTCCAGACTATCCACCACACCCCAACTTCTGTGTCATCAGCAAATTTACTAACCTACCCTTCTAATTCCTCATCCAGGTCATTTATAAAAATGTCCCAAAACAGACCCCTGCAGAACGCTTCTGGTCACCAACCTTCATGAAGAATATGGACCATTTACAATCACTCTTTGCCTCCTGTGGGCAAACCAATTCTGTATCCACAAAGCAAGGCCTCCTTGGATCCCATGCCTCCTTACTTTCTGAATGAGCCTTGAATGGGAAACCTTATCAAATGCCTTAATGAAATCCTGATTCACTATATTCACGGCTCTGCCTTCATCAATGTGGTCTGTTACAGTCTCAAAGAATTCAACCAGTCTCGTAAAACATGACCTGCACTTGAAAAAGCCATGCTGACTATCCCTAACCAGATTGTCTCTCCAAATGCTTATGAGTCCTGCCTTTCAGGATCTTCTCTAACAACTTGCCCACCACTGAAGTAAGACTCACTGGTCTGTAATTTCCTGGGTTCTGTCTTACTTCCTTTCTTGAACAAGGGAACAACATTTTCAACCCTCTAATCCTCTGGTATTTCTCCTGTTCCTATTGATGATGGAAAGACCATCACCAGAGGCTCCACAATCTCTTCAGTCACTTTCCACAGTAGCCTGTGGTATATCTTGTCTGGATCCAGTGACGTATCTAACTTAATGCTTTTCAAAAGCCCCAGCACATCCTCTTTCTTAATGTCTATATGTTCAAGTATTTCAGTCTACTGTAAGTCTTCCTCACAATTGTCGAAGTCCTTTTCCCCGGTGAAGACCAAGCAAAGTATTTATTAAGTACCTACACTATCTCCTTCAACTCCATGCACACATTTCCACTATGGTACCTGATTGGTCCTATTCACACACAGCTCATCCTCTTGTAGGATGCCTTGGGGCTTTCCTTAATCCTACTCACCAAGGCCTTCTCATCCCCCCCTTCTAGCTCTCTTAATTTCATTCCTGAGCACCTTCCTGGCAACCTTGTAATTTTCTAGAGCTCTAACTATCTAATTTCTTGAACCTTTCAACACACACAAAATGTTGGATGAACCTTTTGTAAGTTTTCCTTTTCTTCTTAACTAGATTTTCTACATCCTTTGTACGCCATGGTTCTTTTACCCTACCATACTTTCCCTGCCTTAATGTAACATAACTATGCAGAACACCTTGCAAAAGTTCCCTGAACATTTGCCACATTTCTGCTATCTCTTTCCCTGAGAACATCTGCTCCTAATTTATGCTCCCAAGTTTCTGTCTAATAGATTTATGTTTCCCTTTACCCCAATTACATGTTTTCCCAAATTGTCTTTCCTATCTCTCTCCAGCACTATGGTAAAGGAGACAGAGTTCTGATCACTACCTCTAAAATGCTCTCCCACTGAGATCTGCCGCTTGCCCAGGTTCATTTTCCAATATCCGATCAAGTACAGTCTCTCTTCCTAGTCGACTTATCTATATATTTCATCAGGAAACCTTCCTGAACACAACAAACATACACCACCCCATCCAAACCCCTTGCTCTGAGAAGATGCCAATCAATATTAGGAAATTTAAAATCACCCATTGCAACAACCCTATTATTGCACCGTTCCAGATTCTGCCTCCCTATCTGCTTGATGTCTCTGTTACTATTCGGGAGGGGGTTCTATATAACAAAAAAAAACACCCAGTAGAGTTATTGCCCCCTTCCTGTTTCTGACTTCCACCCACACTGACTCTGTAGATAAATCATCCATGACTTCCTCCTTTTCTGTAGCCGTGATGCTGAGTCATCTTTGCTCTATCATCTGCCTATCCTTCCTCACAAACCCCCTACAAGTTGTCTCTTTTGTGTGCCCATCCTCTGCCTCTTCACTTTGGTTCCCACCCCCTGCAAATCTGGTTTAAACCCTTTCCCAATAGCATTAGCAAACCTCCATCCCAGGATATTTGTTCCTCTCCAGTTCAGGTGCAACCCATCCCACTTGTACAGGTCACCCCTTCCCCAGAAAAGGTTCTAATGATCCAAGAACTTGAACTGCTGCTCCCTGCACCATTTCCTCAGCCACTTAATCGTCTGCATTACCTTCCTGTTCTGACCTTTCTAGGTGTAATCTGGAGATCCTGCTCTTCAGCCTCCTTCCTAACTCAAACTTACTGCACATGACCTCTACCCCTCTCCTGCCTATGCTATTGGTACCAATATGTATCACGACCTCTGGCTGCTCACTATCCTGGTATCTCTTTTGCTGCCGCAGCTCCTTCTATCTGTGCCTGTAATTATTGAGTCCTCTGAGTATCAGGAAGGCAGAGTATGCACAGAATTTCCAGACACCTTTGACACTAGGGACGTGTGGCACATGTGACAAGGTATACAAATCATAACCGATTACTAGTCCACCCTGGCTGTTAATGACAGTGACACCATCCTTTCAAATAGGCTAAATGTTTTCTATGCACAATTTGACCAATGGTGTGATGTGTCATTGAGGAAAGCCCTCTCTCTTCCTCTGAAATGGGCTGTCTGGCCACATGAAGGTCAGGAGGATACGAGCCAGGGTAAACCCCGTTCAGGGTTGGACAACATAACCTGGTCAGTTGCTGAGGGACTGTGTGACCCAGTTAACAGAGGTCTTAATCGACATCTTCAAAATCTCTCTGAAGCGTTCTACTGTCCCTGCAGGTTTCAAGACAGTCGCCATCATTCTGGTGCCCAAGAGAGCAAAGATGATTAACACCCAGTGGCACAGACTTCAACAATCATGAAGTGCTTTAAGCAGCTGGTAATGGATCGTACAAAATTGCACCTTCCAGTTACACTGAACCCTTTCCAGTTCGCATTCCGCTTAAAGAAGTCCACTGATAATGCCATAGCTTTGGCCCTCCGCTCCATCCTGTCCCACCTAGAAAACAATGCCTCGTGCCAGGATGTTGTTCATCGATTTCAGCTTGACATTTAACATCATCATCCCTTGGAGGCTGGTGGGTAAACTGTCCTTGTTGGTTTTCAACACCCTTTCTGTAACTGGATCTTGTTGACAGAAAGAGTCCAGTCAGTCTGAGCGGCAGCAACATCTCAAGCTCCATCACTCTGAGCACAGGTGCCCCCCAGGATTATGTGCTCAGTCCATTGTTGACTTACAACTGAAATGCCAGCCAGATTCAGTTCCAACAACGTCATCAAGTTCACAGATGATACACTGGTTGGCCTCATCAGCAACAATGATGACTCAGCATACAGAGAGGAGGTAGAGAAGTTTATAACCATATAACAATTACAGCATGGAAACAGGCCATCTCGGCCCTTCTAGTCCGTGCCGAACGCTTACTCTCAACTAGTCCCACCGACCTGCACTCAGCCCATAACCCTCCATTCCTTTCCTGTCCATATACCTATCCTTTTTTTTAATTAAATGATAAAATTGAACCTGCCTTTACCACTTTTACTGGAAGCTCGTTCCACACAGCTACCACTCTCTGAGTAAAGAAGTTTCCTCTCGTGTTACCCCTAAACTTTTGCCCCATAACTCTCAACTCATGTCCTCTTGCTTGAAGCTCCCCTACTCTCAATGGAAAAAGCCTATCCACGTCAACTCTATCTATCCCCCTCGTAATTTTAAATACCTCTATCAAGTCCCTCCTCAACCTTCTACGCTCCAAAGAATAAAGACCTAACTTGTTCAACCTTTCTCTGTAACTTAGGTGCTGAAACCCAGGTAACATTCTAGTAAATCTCCTCTGTACTCTATTTTGTTGACATCTTTCCTATAATTTGGTGACCAAAACTGTACACAATACTCCAAATTTGGCCTCACCAATGCCTTGTACAATTTTAACATTACATCCCAACTCCTATACTCAATGCTCTGATTTATAAAGGCCAGCATACCAAAAGCTTTCTTCACCACCCTATCCACATGAGATTCCACCTTCAGGGAACTATGCACCATTATTCCTAGATCACTGTATTCTACTGCATTCCTCAATGCCCTACCATTTACCCTCAATGCCCTACCATTTACTTGTCATATAGTGAGTGAACAACCTGAGTTTCAGCATGAACAAGACAAAAGAGATTATTGTAGACTTCAGGAAGGCACAGGTCAACCACTCACCATTACTTATCAATGGCTCTGCCATGGAGAGAATGAAGAGCACCAGGTTCCTTGGTATACACCTAATGGACAATCTAACCTGATCTACAACAACATCAAGAAGGCACAGCAGCGTCGATACTGAGGAAATTGAGGCATACACATCTCCTTGCCCTCCTGAGAATGTCCTGTCTGGCTGCATCGTTGTGTGATATGGAAGATGCGAGGCATTGGACCACAAGACCCGATAGAGGATAGTAAAATTCACTGAGAGGATCATTGGGGTCTCCTTCTTTCAACCCTTTTCTTGTGTGACATTTACTGGGAGTGTTGCAGACAACGGATTGTTGAAGATCCCTACCACTCATCCCACAGTCTCTGACCCACTACCATCAGGAAGGAGGTATAGAAGCATCAGGACTTGGACTGCTGGACTGGGTAACAGCTTCTTCCTTCAAGCTGTGAGACTAATGAATATCCCGTCACCACTGAGGTCTTGACACAAAGGCAGTGAGCTGCTTACTGTTTACCCATGATGTGCTTTCCTGCATGCATTTTCAATTATACAGTATATTCTTAACTTGTAGATAGGATATTTTGATTTATGTGTGTGACTTGTATGGATGTGCTGTGGTCCAGAGGAACATAGCTTCATTTGGTTTTATACATGTACAATCAGATGACAATGAACTTGAACACTGTACTCCAGCTGTGGCCTCAAGTAACAGTTTCATTGGTAGCATAACCCTCTTTCTCCACCTGCCCCACCAAACTTGTGTATTCTGTGCTCCATCTAATGATTTCAAATTCCCATCTGCAGCTGTCGTGTCTTCCCCAAGGATCCTTAGACATGCAGTGCAAGGTCTCTGATCATCATTCTTCTTAAGTCCCTCAATTTACTGTGTATGTCCTAACCTTATCATTTCTCCCTCTTTTTTTTTAGGATTACATAGCATCTTTGCACTTATACCAGATACCTCTTTATAAAAAGCCCAGAATCTGCAAAAGACTCAAGAATTGGTTGTGCTGATGATAACAAAGTGTAGTCTTCAGCTACTGAATGACATTGACAGGTTGTTTGTTGGTAAGCTGGGCAGTGAATGCAAATGCCATCTGGACTAACTGAAAAATGGCAGACAAGTGTGAGTTGGGAGGTCCAGTGAGGGTTAGTCTTCATAGTGAATGGTAGGGCATCGAGGAGTGCGGTAGAACAGAGTGATCTGGAAACACAGATCCATAATTCCTGGAAAGTGGTGTCACAGGTAGGTAGGATTGCAAGGAAAGTTTTGGTACCTTGGCCTTCATAAATCAATGTGTTGAGTACAGGAATTGAGATGATATGTTGAAGTTGTACTAGATGTTGGTGAGGACAAATTGGTCACCTGTATACAGGGAAGGTGTAAATAAGATTGAAAAAGTGAAGAGGTAATTTACAAAGGTGTTACTGGGACTTGAGTTTAAGGGAAAGGTTCAAGTGGGTGAGTAGTCAATTCTTCAAATTCACAAATTTGTATGTTTTTTGGTGAAGGTCAGTGTGAGGTATATATTTTGTACCTCAGCCGTACTTTCTGTTCCAGGGCAATATTTCCATTCTCATTTCTCTTTGGCCCTGCCTCTCATGTTACATACCTTGTTCACATGCATACAACCAAATGCGGTTTTAGGTTTATTGTCAGTCTTTCTTCAGGCTTTCTTTTCCTCCTGTTTCTTCGTTTTCCCCATCCAAACTTCCTGGGTCTGCTTCTCATTTGTGCTAATTTGACATCTATCATATTCTCGTACTATATTGTTATACTCTATTTTTGTGGCCCTGCATGGAGCTCTGACTTCAATATCATCTTTTATTTTCCCTCATGGGAATGTGTGTATATGGTGGTTTAAACTGTCCACATAAAGAATTAGATATTGTTTAAATATAAACTTTGGACAACTTGTTTAAGCCAGATCTGTTGTTATCCCTTTGAAATAGACTATATTTTCACCATGGAGAGGTTTATATTCTTTTCCAGAGCAATTATGATAACATTTTCAATGTTATCCACAAACAATTATAGTATAATTTTGTTTTATCCCCTTTGCTTTCAAATTTCTGAAAAGACAATGAGCCCATGAATACTACCTCAGTATTTTTCTTTATCCCTTCTTTTTGCACTACTTACTTAATTTGTATAGTAATTTATAGTTTTCATTATGTATTGCAATGTACAGCTGTTGCAAAATGACAAATTTCATGACATATGCCAGTGTTAATAAATCTAATTCTGATTGTCATTGGTTATTAAATTATTAACTGAATTTAAGTTCAGATACAGTAGTGAGAAGTGAGCTCATGTCCGAGAGCAGCCTACACAGACTTCTGGGTTGCTGGAACTTTTGTTGTTTTTTTTGAGAGTATTGTGTTGAGGAGGAAGAATTCCAATAATATTTGGATACAATTTCAATAAAAATGTTAAGAAAATTTTGATACTTGCAATAATACCTAAGGACTTCAAGGTTCTGATTTTATTCTTTTAGGTGCAGATAGCCACCATGTTACAAATAAAGGGCTTACAGTCAGACCCGGGACAGCTGGAACGTTTACAATCAATGCTCGCACAGAAGAATAATGAAATTCAAGCTCTAGTGGTAAAGCTACGACGTCTGGAAAAAATGGAAGTAAGTGAAACTTGTCAGTTTCAATGGAAGTTAGCAATTGAAAATCTTGTAATGTTATTATGAAAGCAATGTTTCTCCATTCTTTATCTTTTTATATTTTAGATGAATTATGATTCTGGGGAAAATCATAATGAAGTTGATGCTGCAGATTTTGGAGATGGGCAGTATTACGTTGAATTGCTGAAACAACAAATTGATAATGCCAAGTATGTTTCAGTTTTGCATTGTGAACAATAATAAGCGTTTGAAAATAGCTTACTCAGGAAGCTAGCTTTAGGTCAGCTGCCTTTGTGAATATTGATGCCTCTGGGAGATGGAATTGACTATCAGAAAATGTTTAGAGTCATAGCCTGTTAGACAGCAACTGCAATTAGAGTAGAGAATTCATTTGATCATCATGTAGTCACTTAATAAATATATGGGCATTGTCTTTGAAACTATATCAAGGACTTTACTGGAGGTGTGTTTAGTTACTAAGTGTTTTAACCTAGAAAATATCCCTAGTATAGTTGTGCTCCATACCAGCATAAAATCTAATTTAAGGAGTTTCTCACTTCTGATTCTGAACAAGGGACCTGGAGCTGAAACTTTCTTATTATTTTCGTCCACAGATTCTGCTTGATGTGCTGAATGTTTCCAGCATGTTCAGGTTTACACTATTTTTTAAGTCTCCATTTTTTAGTTGTCACTTTTTAGTTGCAGTGTACCTTTTACTGGATTTGTTCTCGGGTCTAAAGCAGCACAATGTAGTATGCTGTTACAGCCAGTCAGGTGACAGTAAGTCCTGCTAGCTACCTGACCTAGTGCTCGCATGATCTTGTTGTTTGGAAATTATGCAAGTTTGGTTTTGGTTTTGCCTTATTTCAACAAATCTTGATGGGAATGAACCCTGAACTACAAAGAAATGTCAGTGTTGTAGTTTTCTTTATTTTTGAATAGTTTTAAAGAAGAGGTAATATTAACTCTTTAAATAATTGGATGATGAATTTTAAATATGCAGTTATCCTCTCCATGTGGTTCTTCCTACTTCAACTGTAAACATTTCTTCCTCCATATCTGTTGTATACGAAGTATGTATTATTGCACAAACAAGAGAAAATCTGTATGTAGATGCTGGAAATCTGAGCAACACACACAAAATACTGGCGGAACTCAGCAGGCCAGGCAGCACCTACGGGGAATAAGTACAGTCGACATTTTGGGCTGAAACCCATTAGCAGGACTGGAGATAAAATGCTGAGGAGTAGATTTTAAATATAGGGGGAGGTGAGAAAGAACCACTAGGTGGTGAGTGATACCTACAGGGGAGGGATGAAATAAAGGGGAGGGACGAAATAAAGGGCTGGGAAGTTGATTGGTGAGATGAGGTGAGAGGGAAAAGGGGATAGGAAATGGAGAAGGACAGGGAGTGTTGGGGGGGGGCATTATCAGAAGTTTGAGAAATTGATGTTCATGCCATCAGGTTGGAGACACAAATGGAATATTAGCTGTTGCTCCTCCAGCCTAAGAATGGCCTCATGACAGTGGAGGAGGCCATGGATGGACATATTGGAATGGGAAGTGGAATTAAAATGGGTGGCCACTGGAAGATCCCACTTGTTCTGGCAGACAGAGCGTAGATGCTCAGCAAAGCGGTCTCCTAATCTACGTCAGGTCTCACCAATGTACAGGAGGCCACACCAGGAACACCAAACACAGAAAATGACCCCAACAAATTCACAGGTGAAGTGTCGCCTCAGCTGGCAGGGCTTTTTAGAGCTCTGGGTGGTAGTGAGGGAGCAGGTGTACAACTTGGTACACTAGTGAGGGAGAAAGGAGGGAGATCAGTGGGGAGGGATGAATGAACAAAGCATAGGGAGCGATTCCTGCAGAAAGTGGGGGGCTGGATGGGGAGGGAAAGATGTGCTTTCTGGTGGGATCCTATTGGAGGTGGCAGAAGTTTCAGAGAATTATGTGCTGGATGCAGAGACTGATGGGGTGGTAGATGAGGACAAGAGGAACCCTATCCCTGTTAGGGTGACTGGAGGATGGGGTAAGAACAAACATGTGAAATGGAAGAGATGCGTTTGTAGGTAGCGTTGATGGTGGAGCAAGGGAAGCCCCTTTCTTCGAAAAGGGAGGATTTCTCATTATTGTATAATGAAAAGCCTCCCCCTGAGAGCAGATGTAGTGGAGGCAGAGGGATTGAGAAAAGCGGATGGCGTTTTTACAAATATTGGAGTGGGATGAGGTGCAGTCTAGGTAGCTGTGAGAGTCCAAAAATGGATACGCTGTCTCTGGCGATGGAGACAGTGAGATTGAGAAAGAGAAGGGTGGTGTTGGAAATAAACCAGGTGAATTTGAGGGTAGGGTGGAAGTTGGATGTATTATTGTAACCACTTAACTCTTACTGCAGTTAACTTGAACTTTTGACAGGATCTGGTAGGAATAAGTTTTTTTTTAAAATGAGGAAAAATGGCGATAAAACATGCTCTTTACTAAGTTAAAACTTATTGAATTTCTGTATTAATGTCACTAATATAATGTAACTATTACACTAGGAAAGAAAATCGGACTGTGAATGATGAGCTCTCTTTACAACGCATGAAGGCTCTTGCAGAGAGTCAGCGTGTCTTAGAAGTTGAACGTAAATTTTATGCCAATGAGAGACAGTTGAAACAATATCAGAGTGAAAACATGAAGCTTCGAGTCAAACTGGATGAGATGAGGCTTAAATACGAACCTGAAGGTATCTTTGTGAACTTATAAATTTGAATTTTTAAAAGCCAGCAGTCAAGAACAGGATAGTTATCCCCAGTTCACTGAACAATTACCTCTGAACTGACATCAGTAAAGTAGCTTGCATGTTGATTAGCTCGTTAGTATTTACAGCAACCTTTTGTGCATAAATGGTGTCCTGATCTCTGCTTTTCAACAATAACTACATTTCAAGATCAGCATTTGTTAAGCATCTTAATGGAAGTATGAAGATACTTCTATGAATTCAATTTTTAAAATGTAATTGTTCCAGTTATTTTTATGTTTTGTAGTGTGCCAGTTTCTGACTTGAAATTTATCAGTGCTTTATTCTCTTGCATGGTAGAAGGGAATAAGATTCCCTTGAATTCCCATAAATTTCTTCAAGGTATTTAACTAGTTGGCAATTGGACTCTTATGGCATGTTGTAATTTTTAAAATTTTCAAGAATACAGGCAATAAAGACAATTTGCTTTTAATATTTCTGTAACAATTCAGTGCCAATTTCTTACTGCTTCTGAATGGTATCACATCCTTTATGCATGCCGTTCTTCAGAATTCAGGTGAGTTATTAACTAGAAGACATGGGAGCAGAATTAGGCCTTAAACCCATCAAGTCTATTCTGCCAGTCCGTCGTGGCTGATTCCAGATCCCACTCAACCCTGTACACCTGCCTTCAAGCCATATCCTTTGATGCTATACTATCAATATACACTCGGCCTTGGCCTCCACCACACTCTGTGGCAGAGCATTCCATAGATTCACTACTTTCTAGCTTTAAAAAAACACATTCCTCCTTACCTCTGTTCTAAAAGGTCAATTTCGAGGCTGTGCTCTCTAGGTCCAGATATTCCTACCAAAGGAAAATTCTTAACATATCCACCTTATCTAGTTTTTTCAACATTCGGTAGGTTTCAACGAGATCTTCCTGCGATCTTCTAAATTCCAGTGAGTACAGGCCCAAAGCTGCCAAATGCTCCTCATACAATAACCCTGTCATTCCCAGAATCATCCCTTGTGAACCTCCTCTGGATTCTGTCCAATCGCAGCACACCCTTTCTGAGATATGGGGCCAAAAATGTTGACAATACTCCTAAGTTTGGCCTGACTAGTGTCTCATAAAGGTTCAGCATTGTCTCCTTGCTTTTATATTCTAATACCCTTGAAATAAGGGCCAACATTACAATTGCATTCTTTACCACAGACTTCACATGAAAATTAACCTTCTGGGAGTCTTGCTTGAGTCTTGAACCTTCTCCCCATTCAGATTATAGTCCACACTATTGTTCCTTTTACCAAAATGCATTATCATACATTTCCCAACACTATTCCATCGGCCACTTCTTTGCCTATTCTTCCAATTTGGCGAAGTCCTGCTGCAATCGCATTGCTTCCTCCGTACTATCTACCCCTTCAGCTATCTTTGTATCATCGGGAAACTTTGCCACACAGCCATCAATTCCACTATCTAAATCATTGACAAACAATGTGAAAACTAGCGGTCCAAATAATGACCCCTGAGGAACACCACTAGTCACTGGCAACCAACCAGAAAAGCTCCCTTTATTCCCACTCACTGCCTTCTGCCAGTTGGGCATTCCTCTATCCATGCCTATATCTTTCTTGTAACACTATAGAATGTAGAAATGCATTATTAACATCAAAAGTGTTCAAGTGATAAATAATTCTAGTTATTAACTTAAATTGAAACTATGTTGAATACATTAATTTTTTAAAAAATTGTTAAATGCTATCATTTATGTTTCCAGCTACATGCTTGCTATCACAGAAAACAAAAGCTGGAGAAAATCAATTGGCCCTTTGTGTCAACTTTGCCTTTCACCAAGATCATGAGTGATTTTCGACCTCATCGCCACTTTCTTGCACTAAACCCATGCCTTGTATTTTTTTTAAACATCGGTCTGTCTTATTCCTTAGTTTAGAGAATGCTGAATATTTATTTTCCAGCAGATGAAGAAGTTAATTCTCATCTCTGCTCTAAATAGCTAGCCTCTCAATCTGAGACTTGCTCCTGATTCTTGAAGCTCCATCTAACGAACACATCAACCCCCAGAAGAATTTTTTATGGTATAGTTGTATACTTAAAAACCATACTGAGTTTGTTCAGACTAGTAATATAGTAAATAATTAGAAATCTGTTTTGGTACATTATTGTAATATAAATGCAAGAGCATTCTTACTCTACATGAAGATTCCAATAAATCTAGATTGGTATATGTGCTTGATCTCAAAATTACTTTCAATTGATATTTTCATTGCTCAGTGATGGATCTTTAATTGCATGTTGTGATGTAAAAGCAGAGAGCTATGTGGGTTTAAACTATATACAAGTTAGAATATAATATTGCAATCTGTTTGAAAAGCACCCGGTCCTATTTTCAAGTGGTGCAGTGATTCAAGGTGAATAGTGTCAACATCATGAAACCTTTCTTTAAAAAAACACTACTTGCAATGAAAATTTAATAAAGATGAACAATATTTTTAGAAGAATATGTATGTTTGGATTTTATTTTATATGTTCCATTCTAGTTCCTCTCTCCAACCAGATTTGGATTTTTTTGCTTAAGTTAAGCACATAATTTATTTTTGTATTAACTGTTTACTGCTACCACTTTCAAATTAAGTGAACTTTACAAATGAATCTTGGGAAGATGTTGACAAAGGAGTGACTTCATAAATGTCACGTCCCTTGGATGCTGCAGCAAACTGATGGAGGACCACTGTTCCAATTTTCTTTTGTATATCTGACCTGTTTGGCAGCTAAATGGCTATTTTAAATAATGCACTTCCAATTAATACAATTAAAAATATAAAGCTTCTGCGCTGTTCTATTCTGTAAGATGAGAACTTTTAAAATCCCTTGCTAAATGTTTTTAAGATTAAAACTAAATCAGTTAGCTAGAATTAAGTTGGTAAATTTTGAATTCCAGAAGTTAAGAACAGGACACAAAACTGCAAGAAGGAGAGGCTTCCGGTGGAAGTGCACGAAGAAGCTCGGCTTGTATGCAGTGTTACTGCAGCTAATGAGATGACTTTGTCATCTGATAAAGTGACTGAAACCAGAAAAAGGCAGACTGACGTGCTGCACGATGAGAATTCAATACCTGTATGCAGTATTACTCCAGCTAATGAGATGACTCTGTCATCTGATAAAGTGACTGAAACCAGAAAAAGGCAGACTGACATGCTGCACAATGAGAAATCAACACCACTCTCCAAAACTGAAGTACAATCTACTCCATCTTTGGATCCACTGTCGGCTAATGACACGCAAATAACAGAGCTGGAACTAGACAGTAAACAAACTCCTAAAGAAGGCAAACGGGTACGGATCATGCAAGAAGCAGGTGAAGTTCAAGTTCTTTCTGAACGGTGGAAGACTGAAGTCTCCAGACCAACTCCCTCCCCAAGGTCAGTGCCTCGATTTCAACTATTGCCCAACATTTCTCGCTGGCCTGCTGCACACTTCTTCTACTGCATGAACTATGGTCTCTGCTTTGTTCTTGGTTTCTTTGGCTATGTTTTCACCATTTTTACTGCCTTACCAAAGTTTGGACTCTCCAAATTATGGAAGACGAGATGTATTTTAATGAAGAGGGAGGCCTAGGTTGTGTGCAGTTTTTTAAAATAATTTTGTCCTGCTTGCTGCAGTTTTGGAATGTGTATTGTTCAGCTGGCATAATCTTGTTAATCAGAACCATGCATTTATTTTGATTGTTAATTTTAAGAAGTACCTAATTTAATTTATTTTTCCTTTCCATTTCCCTCTGTGCTCACCTTTGCTTTTGTAACTGCTTTGAAATGCTTGAAACTGTCTATGTAAAGAAGTGGACTGAAACCAGTGTCATAAATAATTGTCAAATTTACCTCATTTATTCACCTGAGCTTCAGCTTAAAAACACTTAGTTTGTTCTGATTTGCTGCCAGAGTTTGATTGTTTTCTTCATTTAATTTTACTTTTCCTTAGACCTAACTGCTTCAATACCCTGCTATTTTTGTATTCTCCAAAACCACATTAATCTGTTCTCAGTCATTTATTAGTGCTGTTCTTGATCTAGCCTATAGGCTTGCTATTGCAATGTCACTCAACAAGCTGTCGCTTTCAGAAACTTGCAGGACAAAAAATTTAGTTTGGAATGATCTGCACTACTCTTAACTGTCTTTCATAACAATTTCTTATCTAGTGATCTTGAACTCCATAATTTGGGATCATATTTTATTCATTTGTGTATTTGAAATTCTCTGATAATTTTGTTGAAGCAGTTTCTTTGCTTAATTGAAATTATTGGGTAATTTATTTTTGTGCAGACTGAATTATCATGGGTAGATTGGCAATGCATGCTGTTGCTCATCAGTGTCTATATCAAGTACACCACTGGCATTCAAACAGAATTGTGTTAAGTGTAGTGTCATTATTTTGATATTGTTCACTTTATTTGTATCACCTGAATATTCTTTCCTTACTGGAAACTTACTTGTGCTTTTGTCTTTTCTCCTACATCTTAAACAACTTTAGATCCATGCTGCCTCCAACGAGTTAAACTGCCACTTCAAAATATAACTCCACTTGTCAAAGACGACTTCCCCTATAAAATTCTTGGTTAATCGCTAGGATGCAATGAAAACTGTTAGAAATGTGTATGTAACCTGATATTTCTGTTCTGACTGTGGGCAGCAATTCCCAGAGACAGGGTTCTGCAGCTGTTCTTCTCTTTCTTTTTGTGTATATTCTCACCATATACCATGTGTATACCATGTGTATATTTTGCCATCCTTCCTCTTCAATATTTTGAATTCTGCTAAACATTTTCACTTTCTATCTTGTGAGCAAATGTAAATCACTATTGATAATGAGTTGAGAATAGAACTAATGCATTTGTTTAACTGTTTTGTATTGCTTCCTTAAAAAGTGAATAGGTTCTTTTCAAACTGAATATCATCTAAATGTGGTTATATACATGATCTAGTGAACATGCGCTTGTAATAGAAAAATTAGGCTTGTATTCCAGCTACTTAAGCACAATCACCCCTCCTGGGGCATAGGCCATCAACAATAGCTTGCCAATCTTTCAAATTGTCACTGATGTAGCCTATCTTCATCCCAGGGATGAAGCTTTTGGAGCTTCTCCTCGTCTTTCTATTGCACTGGCTTTCTATGGGATGGGACTGGTAGTCACATGCCCAGCCCTCGTCCTTTTGCAGCTGGGCTTGGGGCTGTCATGGTAAAGTTTTGTAATTGAATAATATATTCTAATTTATGATGTAGATTTTGCATTACTGCTGGCTTCACTGTAGACCACAGTCAGCAGAAATGGTGTCAGCTGGTTTGTTTTTCTAAGTAATAAGATATGCAGTGCCTTTAAAAAGTATTCACACTGCTTAGAAGTTTTCTTGTTTTATTGTTTTACAACATTGAATCATAATGGATTTAATTTGGCTTTTTCTGACACTGATCAACAGAAAAAGACTTATTCATGTCAAAGTGAAAATACAGCTCTACAAAGTGATCTCAATGAATTACAAATATTAAACACAAAATAGTTAATTCAATGTTTTCACCCCTTTTAATATGATACACCAAATCATCACTGGTGCAACCAATTGGTTTTAGAAGTCACATTATTAGTTAAATGGGAATCACCTGAATGCAGTCAGTGTTTCTATTTTGATTGTAGTGAAAATACACTATCTGGAAGGTCCAACGGCTGGTGAGTCAGTATTTGGCAAAAACTACACCATGAAGACAAAAGAACACTCCAAGCAAGACACTGACTATCCCTTGGAGTACAGTTAAGTTAATCATCTAAATATGGAAAGAATTTGACACAGCTGTAAATCTGCCTAGAGCAAGCAGTCTTCAAAAACTGAGTGACCATTCAAGAAGAGGACTAGTGAGGGCAGCTGCCAGGAGATCTGTGCCAACTCTGGAGGAGTTGCAAGCTTCAGTGGTTGAGATGGCAGAGACTGCACATAAATAACCATTGTCTAGGTGTTTAGTCAGTCACAGCTTTATGGGAGAGTGGCAAAGAGAAAGCCATTTGTTGGGGGAGAAAAAACTCTGAGGAAATCTCAAGCTAGAGTTTGCCAGATGGAAGAAGGTCTGATGGAAACCAAAGCTGAGATTTTTGGCCATCAGCCTAAACTCTGTTTGGCATAAGCCAAACAGTGCACATCATCAAAGCATGTTGATGGCTGCATCTCGCTGTGGGGATATTTCACTGCAGCACACTCGGGAGGGCTTGTAAAGGTAGAGAGTAAAATGAATGCAGCAAAATACAGGAAGATCCTGGAGAGAAACCTGATGCAATCTGCAAGAGAACTAGGACCTGGGAGAAAATCAGTTTTCCATCAAGATAGTGGCCTCAAGCATAAAGCTACTTAGTAATGGCTTAAAAACAACATAGTTGAAGTCCTTGAGTGGCCAAGTCATAGTCAGGACCTCAGTCCAATTGAGAATTTGTGACTGGACTTAAAAGGCTGTTCACTCACAATCCCCATGCAATCTGACAGAGCTTGGGCAGTTTTTTAAAAGAAGAATGGGGAAACATTACAGTGCCCAGATGTGCAAAGTTGATAGGAGACTTATCCACAGAGATTCAAGGCTGTAATTGCTGCTAAAGGTGCATCTACTAAATACTGACTTGAAGGGGGCGAATACTTAAGCAATCAATTATTTTGTGTTTTATATTTGTAATTCATTTAGATCATTCTGTAGAGATCTGTTTTCACTTTGACACCAAAGAGTCTTTTCCTGTTGATCAGAGCTTAAAAAAAATCCACTATGAGTCAATGTTGTAAAACAATAAAACATGAAAACTTCTGGGGGTAAATACTTTTTACAGGCACAGTAATTGTCTCTGAAAAATAGTATGTTTTGCTCTCTAAATACTGTTGCGCTGATATTGAAATAATCAGCATTTTTATACACTAGAATTTCAAATACCATACATAAATTGAAATCAGTTCTGTAGAATATAAAAAGAATCTTGCAGTGTATTACAGCAGATGGAATATGAGCAACAAAGCAAGCTAATAAATCTGGCTCAGCAATTAAGGGTATAGATTTACAACCAGAGTATTTAGTGAAAGAGGTGAGGGGAAATACTGATTCCAAGGTGCTTATTTTTCAGTATTTAATGAATAATTGTAATCTATTCAACAATTCTATGAGAAGCTATTAGATCTTTGCCATTTTGATTATCTCTGCACATTGAGTTGATTTGTGGCAATAAAATTTATTAGAGATTGTGAAATGGACCTAGTATCCTTATACACAAGGCAGATATGCCAGGCAGTTAGGAAAACAAAGGTGGTTTATACTAGCCATCTTGTCTCTTTCAGCCCTAATGCAGGTTTTTGACTCGAAAATCGACAATTTCTTTCCTGCCACAGAAATTGCTCAACCCACTGAGTTCATCCAGCAGATTGTTTGTTGCTCCAGATATCAGCATCTGCAGTCTCTTGTGTCTCCAGGAAGACAAATGTGATGTTGATCTTTGATCAACAATTTGAGTACAAGAATAAAGGTTACTATATTTTTATTAGCCTTTAGTGAGTTCACACCTGAAGTTTTGGTCTCTTTAACTTAATAAGAAAGGGTGACTTAATAGAAATTTTCCAGTTGTTGTTGTTATTGGAGAACTTGACCGGGTAGGGATCGGGGTGAAATTTTCTCCAAGGGTCACAACCACATAATAAGTGGTAGATCACTTATTCATGCACTGGTGATAGACCTTTGGAATTCTTTACCATGGGTGACTGAGGAGGCTCACCATTGATATTAGAGAAATTGAAAGGTATTGGGTATGGGTAGGAGATTGCTGGAGGAAAAGATGTTGCAGTTGTATCATGCTCAAGAGGCCAAATGGCCTAAATGCTTCTATTATGTTACTATGAGAATAAAATGGCTTGCTAAAATCTTCTGCAAATTTGGCAACTTTTACTTTGAATATTGTGCTTATAATTGCTCCCCTATGGGGGAAACCATATTTCGTCTTACCAAGTATTAAACAAAAGTGATCCCTAACTATATCTCAGAACTGTAGATGCTTAGTCATTGAGCATATTGTAGACTGAGATCAAAAGATTTTTAGGTAAAGGTAATTAAAAGATTTGGAAAATTGATCAGAAAATGGACAGGGCAAAGTTAGTGACTGGTTAAATAACCTTAAGGAGTCCTCTGGGTTGACTTTCCAGTTTTCCTGTGCTAAATATATAAAAAAAATGAATCTAATCAAAATTATAGAAAAGTTAAAAATAAAATACCAAATGTTTTAAGGTAAAAAACCCCTCTTATGCTGTCCGGCATGCTCCCTCTCACCTGTAACATGAGCATTTTCTTATTCTGAGGATTTTTGTTTTTTTTAACATTTTTTTTGGGGTACCTATTAATGGCAAGATATTGACATATCTTTTATGGTAAAGAAAATGTAGAACATTTACTTCTAGAGGAAATATTGGAAGTCCAGGGAAGAGATAGATCATTACAGGAAAAACCAAGGAAAACATTTCTGTTTTTGGAGAGAAATCAGAGAAATAAGGTGACCTCTGTATTTCATTTAAGGGAGAGAGTGAATATCGGTGATGGGAAAGTGGTAATCTCCTCTGGAGCACAGGTTGGGTTGCTCAGCCTGCTATTCTACTGTATGTCTTGTGTAAGAGTAAGAAAATCAAATTAAGGTATTCCATTCAGTAGGACTAGGAGAATGATGATGAGGATGTGTTGAAACTATTAATGTGGTCAATTCACTGAATTAAAAATGTGTCAAATAGAAAGCAAGAAGGTAAATGAACAGAAAGGCAGTGGATAGAGAATGTGTCGTTTGTTTGAGGAAGAGAGAACCAAGTTTGGGAATACTTAGCTATATGTTAAGAATGGCAAATGTTGTTGTTCCTGTGTTCAAGAAATGTAATGGGAATTATAGACCAGTGAGTCTTACTTCAGTTGTGGACAAACTAATGGAGAGATTCTTAGGGACAGGATTCATGAGCATTTGGAGAAGCATAGTCAAACCAGGCTAGTCAGCATGTCTGTGTGAGGAACAGAGATCCTGGTTTGAGGTTTTTCTTTTTGAGGAGGTGACAAAATAAATTGATGAAGTGGCTCATCCAGAAAGTTATGAGGCGTGGGATCTATGGAAACTTGGCTGTGTAGATTCAGAACTGGCTTGCAAAGGGTGGTAGCAGATGGAGCATATAATGCCTAGAGATCAGTAACTTCTGGTGCTTTGCAGGGATCTGTTCTCAGACCCCTGCTCTGGGATTTTTGTAAACTTAGATAAGGAAGTAGAATGGTGAGTTAATAAGTTGTTGTGGATATTATAGATTGTTGTCATAGATTACAACAATGCAGAGCTAGGCAGAGTAGTGACAGATGGAGTTCAATTCAGGAGATTGAGCTTGAAAGCAGAATACAGTGGCCGAATTCTTAGCAGTTAGGAGGAAAAAAGGCATTTTGGGGGTGCAGGTCTATAGATCTCTCCTGTTGCCATGTAAGTGTGTATGGAGGTTAAGAAGTTGTATGGTGTGTTAGGCTTCATTAGTCAGAGCATTGAGTTCAGGAGTGGCAAGGTAAGGTTACAGCTCTAAAACTCTGCTGCCGGGACAACATGCCTTATGAGGAAATGTTGAATGTGCTTGCTTTTTCCTCTTTGGAGTGGAGGGGAGGATGAGGTGACTTTTAATAGTGGCATATAAGATTATAAAAGATAATGGCAGAGTGAACAGGCAGTGTCTTTTTCCTAGGGCAGCAAAGACTAATACCAAAAGACATCCTTTTTAAGTTGAGGGGAAATGTCAGAGGTAGGTATTTTTACACAGAGAATGCTAAGTGGCTGGCATGTATTAGTGGTGGTAGTAGTAGCTGATATGTTAAGAGACATTTAAGAGAATCTTGTACAGGCATAAGGATGAAAGAAAAATGGTTGTTTATGGGCTATGTAGCAGAGGGAAGAACTTGATTGATCATGGAGTACTGTAAATTCCGGACTATAAGCCGCTACTTTTTTCCCACGCTTTGAACACTGCGGCAACACTGCGGCCTATACTACGGTGCGGCTAATGCATGTTTTTTTTTCATGCCGCCAAAAACATTTTGCCTCGAAACAGTAGACCAATAAAATTGATGAGTAGTTCACAGAGGTCCAATGAAATTGTACGATAAATCAAGCGCACTTTCACAATTAAATTATTATAAATCAGTCATTTGTACTCACCCTCATCAACATGGAAAACACTCGAAGAAAAGCATATGATGCAGCTTTTAAGTTAAAGGCGATCAATCTGGCGGATGAAGAAGGAAATCGAGCTGCTGCACATAATCTTGGCATAAATGAATCGATGTTGAGACGGTGGAGACGCCAGCGTGAAGAACTGAGTCAATGCAAAAAGACAACAAAAGCTTTCAGAGGTAATCATAGCAGATGGCCCGAACTTGAAAGCTTCCTTGAAGACTGGGTTAACACACAGAGAGCAAGCGGCCACGATGTTTCCACCGTGCAGATCAGACTGAAGGCTAAAGCAATCGCCACCAAAATGAAAATCAAAGATTTTAGAGGTGGGCCATCGTGGTGTTTTAGATTTATGAGACAAAAAGGCCTGTCCGTCAGGGTACGCACGACTCTGTGTCAGCAGCTCCCTCCCGACCACGAGGAAAAACTCGCTAACTTCCGCACATTCACTCAAACAAAGATAGCGGAGAATTCCATCGGGCCAGATGATATCATAAATATGGATGAAGTACCTTTGACGTTTGACCTGCCTCTCACTCGGACTGTTAATAAAAAAGGTGACTAGTCCATCACACTGAAAACAAGTGGCCATGAGAGAACGCATTTTACTTGTGTTCTGAGCTGCACAGCATCCGGACTAAAGCTGCCACTGATGGTGATTTTTTAAGCGGCTGGCAATGAAAGTTCAGTGAAAGCTGCCATCAAGAGTACAAACTCAATTCCAGCTGTGATTCCTGGGGGCACCATGAAGTATTTGCAGCCACTGGACATCAGCGTGAACCGGGCATTTAAAGTGGCGCTGCACATTGAGTGGGAGGCTTGGATGACGAGCGGCGAGAAATCCTTTACCAAAACAGGACGCATGCGAAGAGCATCTTTAACTCAAGTCTGCCAGTGGATCCTAAATGCGTGGAGCGGTGTCACAACTTCCACCATCACCAGCGGGTTTCGAAAGGCTGGACTGCTGCGTGATGCAGAGGACCGCGTGCGCTCAAGTGAGAGCGACAACGAAGAGGCTGAAGTGAGTGACGAGATCCTGAGGTTTTATTCAATTCGGACACTGAAGAAGAGGACTTTGATGGTTTTAGTGCGCAGGAGGAAGATGAAGAAGGCAATCAATAACTTTTCCTGGTAGGCTGCAGTATAGATATTTTTTTTACCAGTCGTTAGGAGATTTTGGAATGTTGTTCGTGCACTGTTCAGTAAAAAAGTATATGCAACGTAATTTGTGTGTTACCGATACGTATGTATATTTAAAAGTAGCTGTGTTACAGGCACTGTTCGAAAAAAAGCATTTGCAATATATATTTGTTTATGTTACCATAAGGATTGAATTAAAAGTTTAAAAAATCCTCACGTGTAATATCTTTCTGTGTAAATATCTCATATTACAACGTGGGACACCTGCGGCTTAAAATCCGGTGCGGCTTATACAAGTACAAAATTGATTTTCTTTCTAAAATTAGATCGTGCGGCTTTTAATCAGGTGAGCTCTGTAGTCTGGAATCTACGGTATATTAAAAGTGTGACACAACATTGTGGGCCGAAGAGCTGTGTAAACCTAATTAATAACTGCATTGTTAGCATTTGAAATGCAGGTTAGCTTGTTTTAGCTCAGATCTATGGTGGCTTGAAATTAAGTTTTACGTTGCAACTTTTATTTTGTGCTTTTGTACTTGGCTATGTGTATTCAGAACTGGCTTGCAAAGGGTAGTAAGTTTGACATGAAGCATGGTGACATTATGGATAGTGTAGAAGGTTGTTGTAGGTGACAACGTGATATTGACAATACAGAGCTAGGCAGAGAGGTGACGGATGGAGTTCAACCCAGAAGACTGAACTTGAAAGTAGAAAACATGTTTATATCTTCATCATGTGACCCATATGAATCTATCTTGTGTGTTCGATTATAAATATCTTGGAGAGTGGGATTAATAAATAAAATCAGTGATAAAGCAGTACTAACATCCACTGGAGAGAGAATGTTCAGATTTCAAATGTGTTCAATTAGTGTGCATTGATGAAATGTACATCTCACTAAGTTGTGACACTGGTACAGTTCAATTCTTGTTCGTATTAACTCTGAGTTTTAACTGGCTTTTTGGCTTTTCAACTGTTACAGGACTAATGTCCTGAATAACAAACTATTTCAGGTTTGTAATTCTATTATTGTGCTTGGAGGATCAGTCAATGTATTTTTTTTTATTATCGGTGTGAAAATACTTTTCTGATGCATCATCTTTATCTCTCTGCCCTTGTAAAACTTGTGAATATATGTGAAAAAATGTGAACTTTTAAAACTATATTGCCTTTGAACATTCTTGAAAGAAATTGGTTTTGTAGACTACTGTGATTTCATGAGAATAGATCTGTTGCACTCAAGTCAAGATCAGCTTGGAAACAGGTGTGCAGCAATAACTCCAGTTAAGTCTTCCAGAATTATAGTAATAAACACCCCACATATTCTTGTGCCTCATTGAAAAGAGTTGAAGAAATCACTTGATGACACATTGCAAAAAAGGTCATGTGAGTATGGGAAATACTGCTTTAAGAATCGCATTCTGACAGATCCAAAACATCCTGTAATGAGTTAAGACTTGTGCAATAAATATGTAAGCATTATTTAAGCTTTTTCCCATTGTATAATTAGCTACGTTATTGTATAAATATTGCTTCAGGACTTGAGGGCACTTTCATTTTTTTGTGCTAAAATTTAATTTACTGGTGTGTTTATTTTGTGAGTGTAGTATTGCATTATAAAATACTATATTACTGTATCTGATGTTATTTATCTATTTTCCTCCAAAAGTTGCTTGCTTTGTCCAGAGGACAAAAGGAATGGCTTCTTTTTCAGTCAGAAGGGCCTTGTGTATGTTTTTTTAAACTCTAGCCGAGTTTTAAATAGTCTCAAGGATACAATAGATAGTATAGTGCAGTTTCTTTACTTGAATAATGAGAAATAAAAAAGCCTGGAAAACCATGCATTAGGGTTAGAAATTTTCATTAAAGCCGAGGATATTACAGAGTAATTTAAAAGTCTTGTTTAAAATAATAGGACATGAATTGAATAGCTAGAAATGCATTGTTCAGATTGTCCTGGATCTGCTCTCCCCCCCCCCCCCCCCCCCAAGCTGGAGTATTTCCATAGCAACACTTGAATTTTGCAGCCTCTTTGGTCTGACCCATGAAGCAAACTGGGCTGCAACTGGCAACTTGGTCATGGGTAATGAGTCATGGGAACCTATCTACCAACTAGTCCTGCTGGCTGTTTGCTAGTTTGATGCTGTCAAAGGACTTAAATTGAATTATTCAGCAACTAATTGGAAATATACTCAAACTTCATTTTAAAAATTAAGATCAATTAAATTTAAGTCAAATAAAGAACAACTTGTCTGCACTTTAGTTTTTATTTGCATTCAGTGACCCTATTCAAATAAATGGACTTGCGTTGGGTAGACCAGCTGTGATTAACATAAAGCTGAAGAGCTGGATGTAGGGTGCATCTGTTGTTAGCACTCAGTCTCCAGCAGCAGAATAGCAGGTCAGATTGCTGCTATCTGACCTCCAGGTTGTTCTTGTCATTTGCATTTCAAAGTTTAGGCATGGAAGAAGGGAATAAACTGATATGTGTCCATTTATCTTGTATGTTTTTAAACGAGCCAGAACCAGTACACTTCTGGGTTTTCTGTCCAGTTAAGGCTGGAGCATGATGTAAACTCAGATGGGTCCATTTCAATTCCATTATATAATGTATTTAAAATCAGTTGACATCCCCCCCCCCACAACATTCAATGGATTTTAAAGTTGTAAAGAAAATCAAATGCAAGAAGGTATAGAGAGCCTCTATATTCCAGGCAAACACGAGGAAATCTGCAGCTGCTGGAAATTCAAGCAACACACACACAAAATGCTGGTGGAACACAGCAGGCCAGGCAGCATCTATAGGGAGAAGCAATGTCGACGCCTCGGCCCAAAATGTCGACAGTGCTTCTCCCTATAGATGCTGCCTGGCCTGCTGCGTTCCACCAGCATTTTGTGTGTGTGTTTTTCTATATACCGGGACTGATTTGTAATTTATAACAGAGTAAGAGTTTAGAACTGCTCCACGGGCAGAGGGTGAACACTAATCTGGTCTTGTTGGAGCAGCTGGATTTTTTTTTAAAAAACCTTTTTATCATTATAGTAATTTTCTTCTATTTGGTGCTTAGATTGAATGGCAGGTAATTCAATTGAATCATGAAATTACAGCAGATCTATGAATTGAAATTGTTTTTCAAAATCATTGACATTTCCTCTTTACCTGTGGCATGATTTAACAATTTCTGTAAAGGTTATCTTTTAATGTTTTTGTAGATTGGTTCAGAGATTTATCCAGAGCTTTCTGGCATTTTTAAATATGCTTTTCTTCCTTTAATCTATAGCCATTCTATTGTATTTCCAATTGTTTTAGATCTTGGTGTTCACAGTTAAAATTATGATAGAGAGTGGAAATGCATTTTAACCAGTTATTTATTTCTGATTGTTGTTGGTTAACTTTTCTGCTGTTACCATGTATATTATGTTTGATCTGTTAAAGTGGAAGATTGTTTGAATATTCTTTCTGTAGGATATCCAAGGGTGATCTGAAAGTAGAAAAGCCAGTTGTGAAGGAATTGGACAAAGAATCAGAGGAGGTAAAAGGAGAGAATAAAATTAAACGACAGAAGATACACCCAGTCATCCATGTGTCATCTCAACCCACAGTTGAATCTCAGTGTGCCCAACAATAAATAAATTATATTTGCCTTCCTGCTACTGAAGATTTAAATTTTCTTTATGATGTTACACTTCATGTAAGTAAATCTGTATGTGTACAATATCATTGCTGGTACATTGAGAAGTATAAGATAATTAACATATCTGACATTCTGATTAAATAATCTATGTTCTCTAGCCAATGAAAATGAGAGTTACTAATATCTTTGTTTGGCGCACATTAAATCTTATATTCAGTAGCTGTGTTTCTAAGAGTTTTATATTTCCTTTCTTATGAATGAGGGGATAGAGTAGAGCAGAGGGGAGAATGAAACTAAGAGGAATATTTGTACACAGAACCTCTTACCAGGCTATAATGGTTTTAGTGTGAATTCCAAAAGGCATTCAGAAAGCCATAAAGTTTAATTCAGGTTTTCTCTAATTCCCCTGGCTTTTCCCCGAAGATTAACAACTTTAAACAAGCTAATATTTAATATGTAAGACTACTGTTTTTATTGTATCATTGGAGAGAATGAGAGCTTTTTTTGTACTGATTTATGATGACATGATTCTCAGTGAAGAGGCTGATAAGAAAGTTCAGTCTATTGAATGAAACACTGAAAAGGTGTGCAGACATATTTATCCTATCCTTTGTATAAATGTCCCTGAGACATCAGCGAGTGCAGCCCAGAGTATATTAACTACAAAGTATCTGTCTGGCAAAGTCATTAAAAGCACAGTATAAAAAAGCATTGTTTTCCTATCATTTCAAATCTCCCTGGAATGTTCAATAAATAATTTCAAAAGATGGTTACTTACAGGGGTGAGCATTTCTGTTCCAAGATACCCACATGCACAAATGGTGAATGCTATCTTTTCATGTTGATAAGTTGATGATTTGTCACACCCCTGAGAATTACTTAAATGCATTTCATTGTAATCAAAGAATTGACACCTGCCTTTCTGCTTCAAAAATGGTAGTGGGGGTTTAGTTGGGGAGATTTGGTATCCTTTGTAGTATCCTTTGCTGTTTCAACCTTTATTAGAAAACTTTACAGGTGCCTAGATTAATTTTGGGGTCAAAAATATTAATGTGGTTGTACTGTTTATAAGTGTAATCTTCAGATTTTATGATCTGATGCTAGTGTAAATAAGTAACATGCTGGGTGTATCTTGTATCTTGTACTTAAGACTAATCTTGTACTTAAGACTAATCTAAATAACAATCAAAACTTAGCTTGAGCTTTACTGCAAACAATTTTGTATCCAGTGGAAAAAAGTAAATTAATATTGCAGTACCTGTAAAGTGTTAGAATTTATGTCTTTTAGAACATTTAATATTTGATCCCCATAAGTTAACTGCCTAAATTCAGGGTTTGCAGATTGTTTACTGAATCATGTATTTTAATAATAAAAATAAATGAAATTTGAATTTTTATCTGTGTCCATTATGTATTATGGAGAGGGGAGAAGTTCACACCTTTTGCATATTTGTATTAAACATTATCAAGGACAATACAGCATTTTTTTGAGGGACATCTAATATTAAATAGAATTGCAACCCATAATTCAGGCAGCAAGTTATATTTGTTCATTTTCTTTCACGTATGGTGAAGATGTACCATTTAAAGAATATTAACAGCCCATACCTGCACAAAATTGTTTTTTTTCCAAAAATAGTTATTTCACATTTCAAAATGTAATCTTGACAGGTTTGGGCTATACCCAGTATGTCCATATGTAGCTATACAGCATGAAAAGAGATTGGTGTACTTTGATAATGATGAAAGAGTTTGACATTGATTACTTGGTACTAGCACTTGCATAGAGCTAAATATTCATTGTGCTGGCTCTAATTCTGGTTTCAAAACCTAAACAAAATTAGTGTCTATAAAAAGTATTCACCCCCCCCCCCCCCAGAAGATTTAATGTTTCCTTGTTTTACAACATTGAGTCACAGTGGATTTAATTTGGCTTTTTTGACACTGATCAACAGAAAGAATCTTGCGTCAATGTGAAAACAGATCTCTTCAAAGTGATCTAAATTAATTACAAATATAAAACACAAAACACCCTGCCCCCTTTAATATGACACACCAAATCATCACTGGTGCAGCCAATTGGTTTTAGAAGTCACATAATTAGTTAAAAGGAGATACAGTGCAGTCAAGGTGTTTCAATTGATTGTAGTAAAAATACACAGGTATCTAGAAGGTCCAACTGCTGGAGAGTCAGTATCTTGACAAAAATTATACCATGAAGACAAAAGAATATTCCAAACAACTCCACAAAAAGTTTATTGAAAGGCACATCAGGAGATGAATACAAGAAAATTTCCAAGTGGCTGAATTTCCCTTGGAGTACAGTTAAGTCAATTATCAAGAAATAGAAAGAATTTGGCACTACTGTAAATCTGTCTAGAGCAGGACATCTTTAAAAACTGAGTGACTGTGCAAGAAGGGGGCTAATGAGGGAGGCCACCAAGAGACTGATGGCAACTCTGGAGGAGTTACAAGCTTTCAGTGGCTGAGATGGGAGAGACCGCGCTTACAACAGCTGTTGCTCAGGTGCTTCACCATTTGCAGCTTTATGGGAGAGTGGAAAAGATATGACCACTGTTGGGGAAAAAAATTTCATATGAAATCTCGGCTGGAGTTTGCCAGAAGGCATGTGGGAGACTGAAGTCAGCCTGAGGAAAGTTCCATTGTATGTTGAAACTAAAATAAGCCATCATACTAAATGCTATATTTGGTGTTTTTTTAAAAAAAAGCAAACACTACACATTGTCAAAAACACCCCATCCCTACCGTGAAGCATAGTGGTGGCTGCATCATGCTGTGGAGATGCTTCACTGCAGCAGGCCCTGGAAGGCTTGTGAAAAAGAGGGTAAAATGAATGCAACAAAATACAGGGAAATCCTGGGGGGAAAAAAACCAGTACAGTCTGCAAGAGAGCTGCGATATGGGACAAGATTTGTTTCCCAGCAAGACAATGACCCCAACCACAAAGCCAAAGCTACACAGAAATGGCTTAAAAACAACAATGTCCTGGAGTGGCCAAGTCAGAGTCTGGACCTCAATCCAATTACGAATTTGTATCTGGACTTGAAAAAGGCCATTCACTCACGATCCTCATGCAATCTGACAGAGCTTGAGCAGTTTTGTCAAGAAGAATGGGGGAAAATTGCTGTGTCCAGATGTGCAAAACTGATGGAGACCTAGACTTGAGGCTGTACTTGCTACCAAAGGTGCATCTACTAAATACTGACTTGAAGAGGGTGAATATTTATGTAATCAATTATGCTGTTCATTGACTATAGCTCAGCATTTAACATCATATCCCCACAATCCTGATTGAGAAATTGCAGAACCTCTGCAATTGGATCTTTGACTTCCTAACTGGAAGACCACAATCTCTGGATTGATGGTAATATCTCCTTGCTGGACTATCAACACCGGTGCACCTCAGGTGTGTGCTTTGCCCACTGCTCTTCTCTCTCTATACCCATGATTGTGTGGCTAGGCATAGCTCAAGTACCATCTATAAATTTGTTGATGCAACCAATGTTGGTAGAATCTCAGATGAAGACAAGAAAGCGTACAGGAACTAGATATGCCAACTACTGGAGTAGGGTTGCAGCAACAACCTTGGACTCAACGTCAGTAAGACGAAAGAGCTGATTATAGACTTCAGGAAGGGTAGGACGATACAGCACATACCAATCCTCATAGGGGAAGTGGAGAGAGTGAGTAGTTTCAAGTTCCTGGGTGTCAAGATCTCTGAGGATCTAACCAGGTCCCAACCTGGTTGTAATGCAGTTATAAAGAAGGCAAAACAGCGGCTATCCTTTAGGAATTTGAAGAGATTTGGTATGTCAACAAATACTTCTATAGATGTACTGTGGAGAGCATTCTGACAAGCTGCATCATAGTCTGGTATGGGGGTGGGGGGTGGGGTTTGCTACTGCCTACGACTGAAAGAAGCTTCAGAAGGCTGTAAATCTAGACAGTTCCATCTTGGGCACTAGCCTACAAAGTACCCAGGACAGCTTTAAGGAGCAGGTCTGAGAAAGGCAGCTTCCATTATTAAGGACCCAGGGCATGCCCTACTCTCACTGTTACCATCAGGTGGGAGGTACCGAAGCCTGAAGGCACACACTCAGCAATTTAGCAACAGCTTCTTCCCCTTTGCCATCCGGTTCCTAAATGGACATTGAACCCGTGAACACCACCTCACTTTAATAGATATTATTTCTGCTTTTTGTACTACTTTCAATATATTCAATATTAATGTACTGTAATTTATTTATTATAATTTTTTCCTTTTATATTATGTATTGCATTGAACTGCTGCTGCTAAGTTAACAAATTTCACAACACATGCCACTGATAATAAACCTGATTCTGATTGTGTTTTATATTTGTTACTAATTTAGTAACAAATCACATCAGTATGTGGATTTTGCAACAAGGGGGGAGAACATGTTGGACCTGGTTTACACAAACATCCCCGACATGTACCGGGCAGAGCCCCGCCCCCACCTCAGATACTCAGACCACATCTCTGTTATGCTAATCCCAGCATACAGACTGCTGGTCAGGTGCTCCTGACCAGTTCAGAAGCAGGTGAAAACCTGGCCAGCAGGAGCCATCTCTGCTCTTCAAGACTGTTTTGAGCACACTGACTGGCACACGTTCAGGGAGGCTGCAACCGATGGTGACTCTACCAACTTAGAGGGGTACACAGCATCAGTGACTAGTTACATCAGCAAGTGCATTGATGATGTTACTCTGTCCAAGGCCATCACTATACGTGCTAACCAGAAGCCGTGGATGAACGCGGAGGTGTGTGCGCTGCTGAGGACCTGTGACTCCGCCTTCAGAGCAGCTGACAAGGCAGCTCTAACAACAGCAAGGGCCAAACTGTCCGGGGCCATCAGAGGGGCAAAGTGTGCACATGTCCAGATAATCCACAGTCACTTCCAGGACAGCAGCGACACGTGGCGCATGTGGAAGGGCATCCATGACATCACCAATTACAAGACAACATCACCTGACTGTGTAGGGGATGCCTCCCTCCCAAATGCACTGAGTAACTTCTACGCCCGGTTTGAGGCAGAAAATGACGTGGTGGCGAGGAAGTCCACCCCTCCTACAAGTGACCGGGTGCTGTGTCTCACTGTGGCCGATGTGAGAAGTACCCTGTGCAGGGTCAACCTACGGAAGGCTGCTGGACCAGACAACATCCCTGTTAAGAGTGCTCAGAGGATGTGCAGACCAGCTACCAGATGTTCACTGACATCTTCAACATCTCCCTGAGCAGCGTCACAGTTCCAACGTGCTTCAAGGCCGCCACCATCGCCCCATGCCAAAGAAGTCTTCAGTGTCCTGCCTAAATGACTACCATCCCGTTGCACTTACATCCATCATCATGAAGTGTTTCGAGAGGCTCGTCATGAGGCATAACAAGACCCTGCTGCCCCCCTCATTGGACCCCCTGCAGTTTGCGTACCGTCCCAACCACTAAACAGATGACGCGATTGCCACCACCCTCCACCTGGACAAAAAAGACACACATGTTCGGACAGGTGTACCACACCAGCCAGCTCACAGGTGAAGTGTTGTCTCACCTGGAAGGACTGTCTGGGGCCCTGAATGGTGGTGAGGGAGGAAGTGTAAGGGCAGGTGTAGCACTTGTTCCGCTTACAAGGATAAGTGCCAGGAGGGAGATCGGTGGCAAGGGATTGGGGGGGGGGGGGGAACGAGTGGACAAGGGAGTTGCATAGGGAGCGATCCCTGCGGAAAGCAGAAAGAGAGGGGGAGGGAAAGATCCTGTTGGAGATGGCGGAAGTTACGGAGAATTATACTTTGGACCTGGAGGCTGCTGGGGTGGTAGGTGAGGACAAGGGGGACCCTATCCCAAGTGGGGTGCTGGGCGGATGGGATGAGGGCAGATGTGTGGGAAATGGGAGAGATGCGTTTGAGAGCAGAGTTGATGGTGGAAGAAGGGGAATCCCCTATGTTTAAAAAAGGAAGACATCTTCGTTCTGGAAAGAAAAGCCTCTCCCTTCCTACCAATTTCCCTCCTGGCACTTATCCTTGTAGGTGGAACAAGTGCTACACCTGCCCTTACACTTCCTCCCTCACCACCATTCAGGGCCCCAGACAGTCCTTTCAGGTGAGGTGACACTTCACCTGTGAGTCGGCTGGTGTGGTATACTGCGTCCGGTGCTCCCGGTGTGGCCTTTTATATATTGGTGAGACCCGATGCAGATTGGGAGACCGTTTTGCTGAATAACTACGCTCGGTCCGCCAGAGAAAGCTGCATCTCCCAGTGGCCATACATTTTAATTCCAAGACCCATTCCCATTCTGATATGTCTATCCATGGCCTCCTCTTCTGTCAAAATGAAGCCACACTCAGGTTGGAGGAACAACAACTTGTATACCGGCTGGGTAGCCTCCAACCTGATGGCATGAACATTGACTTCTCTAACTTCCGTTAATGCCCTTCCTCCCTTTCTTAACTCGTCCCTGACATATTTAGTTGTTTGTCTGTCCTCCATCTCCCTCTGGTGCTTCCCCCCACCCTTTCTTTCTCCTGAGGCCTCCCGTCCCATCATCCTTTCCCTTCTCCAGCTCTGTATCACTTTCGCCAATCACCTTTCCAGCTCTTAGCTTCATCCCACCCCCTCCGGTCTTCTCCTATCATTTTGCATTTTCCCCCTTCCCCCACTACTTTCAAATCTCTTACTATCTTTCCTTTAGTTAGTCCTGATGAAGGGTCTCGGCCTGAAACGTCGACAGTGCTTCTTATAGATGCTGCCTGGCCTGCTGTGTTCCACCAGCATTTGGTGTGTGTTGTTTGTATTTCCAGCATCTGCAGATTTCATCGTGTTTGCACATATGTTCGGAACCTGTTCATAGACTTCAGCATTCAACACAATCATCCCTCAGAAACTGATTGGAAAGCTGAGCCTACTGGGCTTGAACACCTCCCTCTGCAACTGGATCCTAGACTTTCTGACTGGGAGTCAGTCTGGATCAGGACCAGCATCTCCAACGCCATCACACTGAGCACGGGGGCCCCCCAGGGCTGTGTGCTCAGTCCACTGCTGTTCACGACTGTACTGCAACACACAGCTCGAACCATATCATCAAGTTTGCTGATGACACGACCTTGGTGGGTCTCATCAGCAAGAACGATGAGTCAGCTTACAGAGAGGAGGTGCAGCGGCTAACGGACTGGTGCAGAGCCAACAACCTGTCTCTGAATGTGAACTAAACAAAAGAGATGGTTGTTGACTTCAGGAGAGCACGGAGCGACCACTCCCTGCTCAACATCGACGGCTCCTCGATAGAGATCATAAAGAGCTCCAAGTTTCTTGGTGTTCACTTGACAGAGAATCTCACCTGGTCCCTCAACACCAGCTCCATAGCAAAGAAAGCCCAGCAGCGTCTCTACTTTCTGCGAAGGCTGAGGAAAGTCCATCTCCCACCCCCCCATCCTCATCACATTCTACAGGGGTTGTATTGAGAGCATCCTGAGCAGCTGCACCACTGCCTGGTTTGGAAATTGCACCATCTCGGATCGCAAGATCCTGCAGCGGATAGTGAGGTCAGCTGAGAAGATCATCTGGGTCTCTCTTCCCGCCATCACGGACATTTATGTAAGTTTCTACCCCCAAGCCATCAGACTCCTCAATACCCAAAGCCTGGACTGACACCTTGCCCTATTGTCCTGTTTATTATTTATTGTAATGCCTGCACTGTTTTTGTGCACTTTATGCAGTCCTGTGTAGGTCCGTAGTGTAGCTTTCTCTGTGTTGTTTTTTATGTAGTTCAGTCTAGTTTTTGTACTGTCATGTAACACCATGGTCCGGAAAAATGTCTAATTTTTGCAATGTACTGTACCAGCACTTATGGTTGAAATGACAATAAAAGTGACTTGACTTGAATTTAGATCAATGTTGAGCAATGTTTCACTTTGGCACAAATAGTCTTCTTCTGTTGATCAGTGTTAAAAGAAACCAAATCAACTCCACTTTGATTCAATGTTATAAACCATGAAAACTTTGGGGGGTGCGGTGGGAAGAGTGAATACTTTTTTATAGGGACTGTAATTCTGCAACAATCCAAGCAAAATTTTAATCTATTTAAAGAGAATTAGCTCTTTGAAAATTTTCAAGTTTTCAAAATTTTGCATTTTCACGTCTAACTTGTGAATAAACACAAGATTATATCAGAAAGTAATATGTAACTGCTACTAAAATGATAGACTGCCTTGGTACTTGACAATATATCAAAGAATATTCTTCCATTTTAAACCATTGATATAGTGGCAAATTGATTTTGTAAAATGCAGCTGTAAAGATTGGGAGGAGAGCAGTCATTAATATTTGAACTGTCATTTATCCAGAGATTTTGAACAGCCAACCGTTTATTTACAGATATCAGAGAAAAGACTTTTACCTTACAAGGTAAAACCTTCCAAAGTTTTTTGAATTTTAATTAATGACCACTAGATGGTACCAGAATCCTGCAAGGTTCAGAGGCATGCTGACAAAAAAGTATTTTTATCATGAGATTAAGTTGATCATTTTAGTTTATGATCACAATTTGAGTTCAGAACTGTGTCAGGCTAAGAGCAGGTTTGTACCTCAACAACCACTTCAGCTATCGAACACAGCTGCAGTAAATGAAAAGTGAATGAGTACAATTTATTGATTCTAGCCACCAAACAAAACAGGTAAGATAATAGCAATTGTAATATATCAATAACTGAAGATGAATTTGAGACAATGAGTGAAGTGTAAATCTAAAATGTGAGCTAAAATAAACGGCTCAAAGAGCAGTTTATAGTGCTTTTCCTCATATTCTGCCATTACACTTTTGTGCTAGTCATCCAGTTTTATTTTGTAATACAAAAATGAAGAATGTACAAATACTCAGCAGATAAAGTAACATCCATGAGGAAAAAAAGGTAGCATTTCAAGTTTGCGGAAGTGAACCCATGCCACTGATTGCCTGCCACTTTGATTTATTGTCCCACCCTCATTCTATGGCCTCCTGAACTGTTGCAAGTCCCAATTCAAGCTTGTGCCCACTTTCATGTTTGATCTACATTCTGTTGTAATCTTATATAACCTTCACTGTCCACTATGCCTCCATTTTTGGTGTCATCTGCAAAGTTACTGTACTAACTTTGCTGGCTACATTCTCATCCAAATATTACTATAGAGGAGGAACCACAAGGGGCCCGCTATGGGACTCCACAGCATGTCATTGGTCACAAGCCTCCAATTTGAAAAACAGACCATCAGTAAAACCTGAGATCTACCACTAAGGTAGATGATCTTCAAGTTCAAGTTTACTTGTCATTCACTCATGAATACAGTCAAACAAAACTGCATTACTCTTACATGCAGAAATCTGCAGATGCTGGAAATTCAAGCAACACACACAAAATGCTGGTGGAACACAGCAGGCCAGGCAGCATCTATAGAAAGAAGTACAGTTGACGTTTCGGGTCGAGACCCTTTGTCCGTGTTACTCTTGTAATTTTGTAGCCAAGTTAGAGATTGGTAGGTAGTAACACTGGGTATCACTAAATTGTGGCGGAATGAAAATCATAGTTTGGTGCTTAACACAAGAATACACCTTTTGTATCAAAAGGTCAGGAGGGTAGGTGGAGGGGTTGGCATGGAGCCAAGCCATCAGTTAAGAAATGAAATTAAATCCTTAGAAAGAGGAGAACATGGGATTGAAAGCTGCAGAATCCTTGAGCATAGAGTTAAGAAACTGCAAAGGCATAAAGACCCTGATGGGAGCTGTATACAGGCCTCTGAAAAGTAGCCAGGCTGTAGGATATAAATTACAAAGGGGGTAATAGAAAAGAAAGGTAAAAGGGCAATGATGTGATGATCATGAGGGATTTCAATATTAAGGTAGATAGTGAAAATCAGGTTGGTGCTGAGAGGGAGAATTGTAGAACGGCTATTAGATGGCTTTTTAGAGCAACTTGTGGTGGAGCCTACTAGGTGAAAGGCAATTCAGTATTGGATGTTGTGTCATGAGCCAGATTTGATTTGTGAGCTTAAAGTAAAGGAACACATAGGAGGCAATGATCATGGTATGATAGAATTCACCCTGTAGTCTGAGGGGGAGAGTTACACTGCTGAAGAGATTTACAGAAGCATGAGAGAAAAGTTGGCCAAAGTTGATTGGAAGGGAACACTAGCAATGGCTAGTGTTTCTGGGGGATATTTGAAATGCACAGGAAACAATGATGTATTCTAAAGGGAGGATGAGGCCATCATGGGTGACAAGGAAAGTCTTTTTTTGCCGGTGAGTGGGAGTGATTGTTTCTTGCTGCTGCTTGCGTGGAGGGAGGTTTGGGATTCTAGCATTTAACTGTCATTGGGGACACTGCTCTATTTTTCAAGGATAAAAGCATTTCAGGATGTATATTGTATACATTTTTCTGATATTAAATGTACCTTTGAAACCTTTGGGGGGGAGTAAACGAGGGCATTAAATTTAGAAAAAAATTGTGGGAAGTTGGATGATTGGGAAACTTAAAAGCCAACATAAGGCAATTTTTAAAAAAAGTTATAAAGGGAGAAAAGATAAAATATGAAGGTAAGCTAGCAAAAAAATATAAAGATACCAAAGGGGTTTTTTTTCAGGTATATAAAGAGTAAAAGAGGTGAGAGTGGATTTGAGTGCGGGAAAATTACGCTGGAGAGGTAGTAATAGGGGACAAAGAAATGGTGGACAAACTGATTTAATTATTTTATGTCTGCCTTCATTGTGGAAGACACTAGCAGCATGCCAGAAATTCAGGAGTGTCAGTACAGAAGTGAGTGTAGTTGCCATTTCTAAGAAGAAGATACTTGGGAAGCTGAAAGGGCTGAAGTCACACATACCAGATGGACTACACCCCAGGGTTCTGAAAGAGGTAGCTAAAGAGATTGTGGAGGCATTAGTAATGATCTTTCAAGAATCACTAGATTCTGGAATGGTTCCAGAAAACTGGAAAATTGCAAATGCACTCTACGCTTTAAGGGAGGGAGACAGAAGAAAGGAAATTATAGGCCAGTAAGCTTGAATTAAGTGATCAGGGAGATATTAGAGTATATTTTTAAAGATTTGGTTTTGGTAGTTGGAGTCGTGTTGTAAAATAGGCCTCTTGCCTGAGAAATCTGTTGGAATTCTTTGAGGGACTAACAGGCAGGTAGACAAAGTGAGTGAACATTGTTTACTTGGACTTTCAGAAGGTGTTTTACAAGATGCTGCACATGAGGCTGTTTAACAAGATAATAGCCTATAGTATTACAGAAAAGATGCTAGGAAGTGGGAAGCTGTAGGAGGTTTTAGAAAGATTTGGAGAATGGGCAAAGAAGTGCCAGGAGGAATATAGTTTCGGGAAGTGTATGGTCATGCACTTTGTCAGAAGGAATAAAGGTATAGCTTATTTTCTAGATCGGGAAAAATTTAAAAAAAAATCAGAGGTGCAAAAGGATTTGGGAGTCCTTGTGCAGGATTCCCTAAAGGTTAATTTTTAGACTGAGTTGGTAGTAAGTAAGGCAAATGCTATGTTGCCATTCATTTTAAGAGAACTAGAATATAAGGAGAAGAATGTAATGCTGAGGCTTTAAGGCATTGGTCAAACCAGTCTAGGAGTATTGTGCAGCTTTGGACCCCTTTATTTAAGAAAGGATGTGCTGGCATTGGAGAGGGTCCAGAGAAAGTTCAGGAGAATGATTCCGTGAATGGAAGGGTTACTATAAGAGGAGTGTTTGATGGCTCCAGGGCTGGAATTTCGAAGAATGAGGAGGGATCTTATTGAAACCTATTGAACATTGAAAGGCCTGGATAAAATGAGGATGTTTCCTGTAGTGGGTGAATCGAGGACCTGAGGGCACAGCCTCAGAATAGAGGGACATCCAGTTCAAACAGAGATGACCAGGAATTTCTTTAGCCAGAGGGCAGTGGATGTGTGGAATTCATTGCAACAGATGGCTATTAAGGCCAAGCCATTATGCATATTTAAAGCAGAGGTTGGTAGGTTCTTGATTAGTTAGAGCATGAAAGGTTATGGGGAGAAGGCAGCTGAAAGGGAGATAATAAATCAGGCAAGATGAACTGAATGGCCTAATTCTGCTCCTGTGTCTTATGGTCTTAAGTCAATTTTATATCCTAATGACTAGCTCACTAAATCCTATGCGTTTATGATCTTCTGGGAGCAACCTACCATGGCCTGGTAAAAGATCTTGCTAAAGTCTGTGTAGACTGTATTCTCTTGGACCCCTTTTGTTAATTTTTACACCACAGATCTTCAGTGTACTGTTCTAGTGTATCCTTGATAGTCCTTGCGGCCCTTCTTAAGTAAATGTTTGACATTAGCTGCCCTCCACTCTTCCAGTACCTTATACAGATTTAATAGTGACAGCTTGCTGTGTTGAAAAGACTTGTAAAATTCCTGAGAGCAATGCTGCCTGGGGTTTAGGTTCACCATGGTGGTAAGGTCAAAGGGGATGCTGCTGGTGAAGAATAATGCAACTAAAACATCAGTAGTGGAGTAGTGAAGATGATGACACATCACAGTAACAGAGGTCATCTTGTATTCCATGCAACTGCAGCCTGATTCTGATCTGCCAAGGACTGTGTAGTGGCTGCCCATGTATCAACCTCCCCACAGTAAACAAAGACATACACAGAAATAACCCCTCAGGAGAACATCATATTTGACCAACACACACAAATTGCTGGTGGAACACAGCAGGCCAGGCAGCATCTAATTTCCATTAATGCCCCTCCTCCCCTTCTTTCCCCATCCCCGACATTTCAGGGAGAAGCACTGTTGACATTTCAGGCCAAGACCCTTCATCAAGACTAACTGAAGGGAAAGATATTAAGAGATTTGAAAGTAGTGGGGGGAGGGGGAAATGTAAAATGATAGGAGAAGACGAGGGGGTGGGATGAAGCTAAGAGCTGGAAAGGTGATTGGTGAAAGTGATACAGAGCTGGAGAAGGGAAAGGATCATGGGACGGGAGGCCTCAGGAAAAAGAATGGGGTGGGGGGGGGAAAGTACCAGAGGGAAATGGAGAACAGGCAAGCAACTAAATATGTCAGGGATGGGGTAAGAAGGGGAGGATGGGCATTAACAGAAGTTAGAAAAGTAAATGTTCATGCCATCAGGTTGGAGGCTACCCTGCCGGTATATAAGGTGTTGTTCTTCCAACCTGAGTTTGGATTCATCTTGACAGTAGAGAAGGCCATGGATTGACATATCAGAATGGGAATGGGACGTGGAATTAAAATGTGTGGCCACTGGGAGATCCTGCTTTCTCTGGCAGACTGAGCATAGATGTTCAGCAAAACAGTCTCCCAGTCTGCATCTGGTCTTACCAATATATAAAAGACCACACCGGGAGCACTGGATGCAGTATACCACACCAGCCGACTCACAGGTGAAGTGTCGCCTCACCTGGGAGGACTGTCTGGGGCCCTGAATGGTGGTGAGGGAGGAAGTGTAAGGGCAGGTGTAGCACTTGTTCCACTTACAAGGATAAGTGCCAGGAGGGAGATCGGTGGGAACTAGACGGAGTTCTTACTCTCAATAGCGGAATTATTTCTTACTCTCAATCTCCTCCATCTAGCGGAATTAGTTCTTACTCTCAATAATTTCTCCTTTGGCTCCTCCCGTTTCCTCCAAACCAAGGGTGTAGCCATAGGCACCCGTATGGGTCCTAGTTATGCCTGCCTTTTTGTTGGCTTTGTGGAACAGTCCATGTTCCAAGTCTATACGGGTATCCGTCCCCCTCTTTTCCGTCTCTACATCGACGACTGCATTGGTGCTGCCTCCTGCACGCATGCTGAGCTCGTTGACTTCATTAACTTTGCCTCCAGCTTTCACCTGGCCCTCAAATTTACCTGGTCCATTTCCGACACCTCCCTCCCCTTTCTTGATCTTTCTGTCTTCATCTCTGGAGACGGTTTATCTACTGATATCTACTATAAGCCTACAGACTCTCACAGCTACCTGGACCATTCCTCTTCCCACCCTGTCACTTGCAAAAATGCTATCCCCTTCTCACAATTCCTCCGTCTCCGCCGCATCTGCCTTTAGGATGAGGCTTTTCATTCCAGGACGAAAGAGATGTCTTCTTTTTTAAAGCAAAGGGGCTTCCCTTCTTCCAACATCAACTCTGCTCTCAAATGCATCTCTTCCATTTCCCACACTCCATCTGCCTGCCTCCCCACTTGAGACAGGGTTCCCCTTGTCCTCACCTACCACCCCATCAGCCTCCAGGTCCAACATATAATTCTCTGTAACTTCCGCCACCTCCAACAGGATCCCACTGCCAAGCTCATCTTTCCCTCCCCCCCCCCCCTCTTTCTGCCTTCTGCAGGGATCGCTCCCTACGCGACTCCCTTGTCCACTCGTCCCCCCAATCCCTTGCCACCGATCTCCCTCCTGGCACTTATCCTTGTAAGCGGAACAAGTGCTACACCTGCCCTTACACTTCCTCCCCCACCACCAGACAGTCCTTCCAGGTGAGGCGACACTTCACCTGTGAGTCGGCTGGTGTGGTATACTGCATCCAGTGCTCCCGGTGTGGTCTTTTGTATATTGGTGAGACCAGATGCAGACTGGGAGACCATTTCACTGAACACCTACGCTCGATCCACCAGAGAAAGCAGGATCTCCCAGTGGCTGCACATTTTAATTCCACGTCCCATTCCCATTCTGCTATGTCTATCCATGGCCTTCTCTACTGTCAAGATGAAGCCACACTCAGGTTGGAGGAGGAACACCTTATATACCAGCTGGGTAGCCTTCAACCTGATGGCATGAACATTGACTTCTCTAACTTCCGTTAATGCCCCTCCTCCCCTTCTTACCCCATCCCTGACATATTTAGTTGTTTGTTTTTTTTTCTCTCTTTCTGCCCATCACTCTGCCTGTTCTCCATCTCCCTCTGGTACTTCCCCCCCCCCCTTTCTCCCGAGGCCTCCTGTCCCATGATCCTTTCCCTTCTCCAGCTCTGTATCACTTTCGCTGATCACCTTTCCAGCTCTTAGCTTCATCCCACCCCCTCCGGTCTTCTCCTATCATTTCGTATTTCCCCCTCCCCCCAACTATTTTCAAATCTCTTACTATCTTTCCCTTCAGTTAGTCCTGACGAAGGGTCTCGGCCCGAAACTTCGACAGTACTTCTCCTTATAGATGCTGCCTGGCCTGCTGTGTTCCACCAGCATTTTGTGTGTGTTTGAATTTTCAGCATCTGCAGATTTCCTCGTGTTTGATCATACTCAACCCAAGTGATTGCAGTACTTGATACAAATCGCATTTGTATTGAGGTAGTTCAAAGTAGAACAATTGGTGCAGAATAAAGTGTTAAAGAGAAAACAGCACAGGTCATAATGAGGTAGATTGTGAAGCTGAGAGTCCATCTTACTGTACTAGTGAACTATTTCATAGAGCTATGTCATAGTTCTAATGCAGGAAAGAAGCTGTTCTTAAGCCTAGTGTGATGTGCTTTCAGGCTTTGTATCTTCTGCCCGATAGTGGGGAGGGTGTGAGAAGAGAGAATGCCCAAAGGTGGGTTGAGTCATTGACTATGTTGGCTGCAGTGAGAAACATAGCCGGAGTCCATGGTTTCCATGATGTACTAGCCCTAGTGCATAGCCATGGGCAGATTAGTTGCCTCATAACACCATGGTGCATCTATATAGAGTGCTTTCTATAGTATATCCATTTGAAAAAAAATAAGGAGACGTGTTAAATTTCTTTAGCCTCCTGCAGGTGATGTTCACTCCTTGGATTGATGCGTTCAACACACGATTATAGCACCTCTGATGTAAACTGAAGCATCTGCAGCATCCCCACCAGCTTTCCAGTATTCAATGACCAGTATTTTTGTTTTGCTGATACTGAGTGAAAAGGTTGTCATGACACCATGTCATGAGGTTCTCCATCCCTTGTTTGTACTCCAATGTGTTGCTAATTGGATATAGCCTTCTACAGTGGCAATACCTTTTTGCCCACTCAGAAATTTTCATTGCCCACAGAAAGGGGCAAGAACAGCACCAGCTTCTTTGGGCTATTCGTATCACTGAAGTTTCTCATCCCTGGAAACAATCTATGTAGCAAATTTCTCTTTGCATGCTCCTTTCTTTCAGAAACGAAGAGCATAAAATAGTGCAGTATATTACATATTTATTATTTCCAGTAATGAGCTGCAGATGTTTTGTGATGTGTTTGAAGTAAGGTCTTGCCACTTGTTATTCCTCTTAAGGTCGAAATGATGCCAATTCACATCAAGACCATAAAGCAACTACCCCCTTCAGGAAAATGTTTGTGAAGATAATTAGTGCCCAAACACATGCTGATCCATCTGGCAATAAAAGGCTGGTAGGGGCTGGTCATGCAGTGTTTGCCAACCCAGTGTTTCCTGAGCATGACATCCCAGTGAATAAGTGAAGGATGGAACAAGTGAATTAATTCATAAGTGATGAGGATTCTATTGGTGTCCAGCACACAGAGAACACAAAGAATTCAGTTACAGAGCAACACAGCAAGACTGTACTCTTTTTTTTGGCATATTTATGCCGAGCCAATTCTCTGCAATCTGGTTGGTTACATTCAGCATTAGCCCTGCTGTTTCAAGTCATATTCAGTTTAAAGTTGCCCGTTTTGCTGTTGGATATGTTTAAACGTGTGTTTTTGATGGACGCTCAATCCATTGTTGATTACATTATTCATTCCTCACTTGGTTTCTATACAAACAGAATACATTCCTCTTAATTTTTTTTCTATCTAAATACTGTATGCTAAGTATCACCTTGGTTTCAAAGAGATTGCCTGATTTACCTTGAGAATTTTGCTTTCTGTTTCCCGAATTCAGTGTTGTTCCTGATGCCATCTTGAAGATGCTTAATTATTACTCAATATGGGAGAGTGCAGAACTCATTTCTCCATTCAACTATATTGTTTGATGAACTGAACAACAGCGATTTTTTTCCTCAGCGGGGTACAAATTAAAAGTCTGCTCTGTTACAACTCAAGTTAGTTGGTTACAAAGGAGAACTGACGTGAGTATATTATTTATTTTTTAAATTCTGAGAATGTGATCGTGGTTAAGGCCAACATTTAATTATTATCCTTAATTGCCATTATGTAGGTGGTAATAAACTACCACCTTTAGCCAGTGCTGGCAGCGTGCAGGACATAAACTCACAGAGTTAAAAGGTAAGTACCTACTTATTTAAGGCCATCACCTCTACTGGAACAGAGGGTGCTGACAGCAGCTGTCCAGCCCATCCCCCTGGTGTACCCTTCCTCGCCCAGGGAAGAGGCCTTTGCATTTCTGCAGCACTGTTTTTAAAATGCCAGCCCCATGTCCAAACCTCCTCCTCCTGCAGCCAGCAGTGGGACTGGCCATGGTGGGAAATGAGGGGCAAGTAGCTCTATGAATATATACCTAATGAAAATGATAAGCAATACATTTCTAACTAATATGAAAAAAAAGTACTGGACAAACAGCAAATCAGGCAGTATCTGTGGAGGAGAATAAACATTCAATTCTTTGGGCTGAGACTACTCATCTGGACCTGACAAGTACCGAGGCCTGTACTCTTGGAGATGGATGGCTGTCTCCTTTTCATTCAGCCATCACCACGTTTGGTGTTGCTGACACTCCAACCCTACACGAACAACCTGAAGTGGAGAGCCCTTCTCACCACCAGCAAAGCAACATCTTGGCAATTGCTCGAAATGTCTGGAGAGCAGTTGTTAGCCCAGGGAAATGTGAAACAGGAGCTACCATTTCCTGCTGCAGAGCTCTGACGTCAGATTGTACAGAGCACTTCCTGGTTGATGAAAATCATTTGTTAATGAGGGATGTGTGGTGCATTTATGGTCCAATTAAAAAGAATGTCCTGTGGCTATAACCAGATCTATTCTTCACAAGCTTGGTGATAAATAAAAATGAGGATACGATAGTGCTTGATGTTATCTTACCCATGATGTGTGCAGCATTTAATGACACAAGAGGACCATACTTACAATTCTTGCCCATTGTAATTTAGGATCAGGTTTAATATCACTGGTATATGTTGTGAAATTTGTTTTGTGGCAGCAGTACGGTGCAATACGTAATAAAAATATACAAATTACAATATGGAATATATCAATTAAATTAAATCAGTAGTCCAAAAAAAATAGTCAGGTATGTACATGGATTCATTGTCCATTCAGAAATCCAAGGGCAGAGGGAAAACAAGTTTCCTAAAATGTTGAGTATGTATTTTCAGATTCCTGTACCACCACCTTGATGGTAGCAATATGAAGAGGGCATATCCTGGGTGACAGGGATTCTTCATGACGGATGGCTCCTTTTTTGAGGCATTGCCTTTAAAGATGTCCACGATTCTTGGGAGGCTAGTTCCCATGATCTAGCTGGCTCTGATTGCAACCATCTGCAATTTTTTCTGATTCTGAGCAGTGGCCCCTGCATACCAGACAGTGGTGCAACTAGTTAGAATGCTCTCCACTGTACTACAGAGTAAATGTTCTCCCAGAGTGGTAGAAATAGACCATTGAATTACTGAGAAACTGGAAAAGGTCTCTGGTAGCTTCTACAGTGTGTGAGCTATGTATACAGCAAGCTAAACATCTTCCACCAGAGTCTTGTTCTTCCCTGTGATCAAGAAGGAATATGTTATCAGCATACCAGTTTTCTGTTCTCTTAGTTCTGCTCACTTAGTTCTTGGTGCACACCCTGGTTCCCTGCACCATATTCACCTTCACTAATTGCACCAAAGAGTGAGTGGAAGGGACAAAGGATTATTCAGACCATCTGCCAAAGGGCATAGTTTACTCTTACCCCGGAAGGCAATTGGAACTGGTGGTACATGTGAACAATGTGGATCCACACCAAATCTGCATAGAAGACAGTGGTCTTGTGCAGGGAGGCTTTGACCTGACTACCTTCACAGGCTTGTAATCTCCAGTCCTGATGGGCTCAGCAAATCATTCTCATCAGCATCTAAAAGATGAATGAGGAGAAAAGATGGCTTTATCAAAATTCAAATTACATTTATTATCATGATGTGTTCTACATACCCTGTTTGAGGCAGTCACAACAAACAATAGAACCCACTAGAAACCTCATGTAATACCTGAAGTGTAAAAGATCAAGACCAGCAAACAATGAAAAAGTAAACAAATAAGACACAGGACATGAACTGCAGAGTCCCTGAAAGTGAGTCCACAACCATGAAGGCGGTTCAGCACTGCAGCCACTCCTGGTCCTAATGGCTTCAGGCCACAGCTGCAGATTCAGTTCAGTAGTGAGGCAAGTAAACCCAGAGTAGAAAGCTGAATGTTGGTTCATCCTTCACCTTTGGCCTGGGTATTTTGTTCCTTTTTATTCTGGTCCTTTTACAGCATTTAAATCATCCAAATATCTGTTAACTTGGCACTCTCAGGCCAGGTACCCACCTCTTCAATCGTCCCCAATTCCACTTCAGCAATTATATTAGAAAATTTACTGTTTGCTCTATCAAGCAGTAGTAAATGAAGAGAACTAGACTTGCTGTGTTGTCTAGATGTTTCATCACTCATCCAAGAGGCTTCTTCAGTTCTGATCCATGGTGCATAGTTTTCTGGCTTATTAACTCTGAGTTATTTAAAGGTATAGCAATCACATGAGGGTTGTTAAGATCATAAAGGTTATGAGAGGGTCATTACTCTTCACATGGATGGAGGTGAGAACTTTTGTAGAGATGCTGGGGTAGAGATTTTTGGACTGTATTGTAAATAGCTCACCCCTTCCGTACAGGGATGGTTTTTCCAGTTTGACAAAGATGGCTTCTTTAACCCCCCTCTTTCAAACCACCTGTCCTCCCTGTCCCAAAATGTGCACATTATTATCACCAAAGAAGTGCCCCTTGTCCTTTGGGTGTAGATAGACAGCTGAGTCTTGACCTGAGGTGTTAGCCTGCCTATACTTCATTAGTGAAGTGGTGGTTTTGTCTCACTGGTACACAGATCTGTGCAGTTCTCATTGCATTGGATGCAAATACAACATTGCTCCGTTTATGTTCGGCTGTAGGATCCTTGGTGTGGACGAGTTTCTGTCTGAGTGTGTTTGTAGGTTTGAAAAAGCACAGGGACTTGGTGTTTGTTGAAAATCTGTCAGAGTTTCTCTGAAACTCCAGCTACACATGGACTGACTATGTTTTTCCATCTGCTTTGTTCCTTACCTCTGTCTGTTGGGCTGATGTCCCTGCTGGTTTTTGTTGCTGCCTTGATGAGTCAGGATAGCCGCAAGCTTTCAAAGCTTCTCTCAAATACTTGCGCTTCTTGTTTTTAGCTGTAATATTAGTGGGTACATTCTTGGCGCGGTGATAAATGTTCTGATAACCCCCTACTTATGTTGGTATGTTGTCTGTAAACTTCAAAATCTAGGATCAGAACGGGAGTGCGGAGGGAGCCATCTTGAAATTTTCTTATTCTCATTGGAGTCAAGAGAGGTGGGACTGCGCAGGCGTGTGACAGCAGGCAGTGAAGCAGGGAAGATTTTAAAAAGGACCCAGCCTTATACAGCAGGCAGCGTCGTTTGCAGGTGGCGGAGTGAGCCGGGAGCAGAGTGAAGGCTTAAGGGCCTGGGCTCAACGGGCTTAGGTGGAAGCGGGCGAGGCAAGGTACGTTTAGGTTTCAGTTTTTCCTGTTATTTTAGGAAAGGTAAAGTATGAGTGTGAGGGCAGTTTGTTGTTCTCGGTGTCAGATGTGGGAGGTCCTGGAGTCCCCTAGCCTCCCGGATGTCCACATCTGCGCCAGGTGCGTTGAGCTGCAGCTCCTAAGGGACCATGTTAGGGAACTGAAGCTGCAGCTCGATGACCTTCGTCTGGTCAGGGAGAGTGAGGAGTTGATAGAGAGGAGTTACAGGCAGGTGGTCACACTGGGGCCACAGGAGGCAGACAGGTGGGTCACGGTTAGGAGAGGAAAGGGGAAGAGTCAGGTATAGAGAGTACCCCTGTGACTGTACCCCTTGACAATAAGTACTCCTGTTTGAGTACTGTTGGGGGAAGCAATAGTAGCCATGCCTCTGGCACAGAGTCTGGCCCTGTAGCTCTGAAAGGTAGGGAAAGGAAGAGGAAGGCAGTAGTAATAGGGGACTCGAAAGTTAGGAGATCAGATAGGAGATTCTGTGGACGCGATCAGGAGACCCGGATGGTAGTTTGCCTCCCTGGTGCCAGGGTCTGGGATGTTTCTGATCGCGTCCAAGATATCCTGAAGTGGGAAGGTGAGGAGCCAGAGGTTATGGTACATATAAGTACCAATGACATAGGTAGGAAAAGGGAAGAGGTCCTGAAAGGAGAATATAGGGAGTTAGGAAGGCAGTTGAGAAGAAGGACCACAAAGGTAGTAATCTGGGGATTACTGCCTGTGCCACACGACAGTGAGAGTAGGAATAGAATGAGGTGGAGGATAAATGCATGGCTGAGGGATTGGAGCAGGGGGCAGGGATTCAGATTTCTGGATCATTGGGACCTCTTTTGGGGCAGGTGTGACCTGTACAAAAAGGACAGATTGCACTTGAATCCGAGGGGGACCAATATCCTGGTGGGGAGATTTGCTAAGGCTACTGGGGAGACTTTAAACTAGAATAGTTGTGGGGTGGGAATCAAATTGAAGAGACTAGAGGAGAGGAGGTTAGATCACAAATTGAGAAAGCTAGTAGACAGTGTGTGAGGGAGGACAGGCAGGTGATTGAGAAGGGGAGCGCTCAGACTGAAGATGTAGGGGAGAAGGAAGAAAAAGATAATAAAGTTGATCGCATCGTTAGGGATAAACAGAGAGGAAGAGGTGGATTTATTTGCATAAATGCATTTATTTTAATGCTAGGAGCATTGTAAGAAAGATGGATGAGCTTAGAGCATGGATTGATACCTGGAAATATGATGTAGCTATTAGTGAAACATGGTTGCAGGAGGGGTGTGATTGGCAACTAAATATTCCTGGATTTCGTTGCTTCAGGTGTGATAGAATCAGAGGGGCAAGAGGGGGAGGTGTTGCATTGCTTGTCCAAGAAAATGTTACAGCGGTGCTTTGGCAGGATAGATTAGAAGGCTCATCTAGGGAGGCTATTTGGGTGGAATTGAGGAATGGGAAAGGTGTAGAAACACTTATAGGGGTGTATTATAGACCACCTAATGGGGAGTGAGAATTAGAGGAGCAAATTTGTAAGGAGAAAGCAGATATTTGTAGTAAGCACAAGGTTGTGATTGTGGGAGATTTTAATTTTCCACACATAGACTGGGAAGCCCCATTCTGTAAAAGGGCTGGATGATTTGGAGTTTATAAAATGTGTGCAGGATAGTTTTTTGTAGCAATACATAGAGGTACCGACTAGAGAAGAGGCAGTGTTGGATCTCCTGTTAGGGAATGAGATGGGTCAGATGACGGAGGTATGTGTTGGGGAGCACTTTGGGTCCAGTGATCATAATACCATTAGTTTCAATATAATTATGGAGAAGGATAGGACTGGACCCAGTGTTAAGATTTTTGATTGGAGAAAGGCTAACTTTGAGGAGATGCGAAAGGACTTAGATGGAGAGGATTGGGACAATTTGTTTTATGGGAAGGATGTAATAGGGAAATGGAGGTCAATTAAATGTGAAATTTTGAGGGTACAGAATCTTTATGTTCCTGTTAGGTTGAAAGGAAAGGTTAAGAGTTTGAGAGCACCATGGTTTTCAAAGGATATTGGAAACTTGGTTTGGAAAAAGAGGGAGATCTACAATAAATATAGGCAGCATGGAGTTAATGAGTTGCCTGAGGAATATAAAGAATGTAAAAAGAATCTTAAGAAAGAAATTAGAAAAGCTAAAAGAAGATACGAGGTTGCTTTGGCAAGTAAGGTGAAAATAAATCGGAAGGGTTTCTACAGTTATATTAATAGCAAAAGGATAGTGAGGGATAAAATTGGCCCATTAGAGAATCAGAGTGGACTGCTATGTGTGGAGCCGAAAAAGATGGGAGAGATTTTGAACAATTTCTTTTCTTCGGTATTCACTAAGAAGAAGGATATTGAATTGTGTAAGGTAAGGGAAACAAGTAGGGAAGTTATGGAAACTATGATAATTAAAGAGGAGGAAGTACTGGTGCTTTTAAGGAATATAAAAATGGATAAATCTCCGGGTCCTGACAGGATATGACCTAGGACCTTAAGGTAAGTTAGTGCAGAAATAGCAGGGGCTCTGACAGAAATGTCATTAGAAACTGGGATGGTGCCGGAGGATTGGCGTATTGCTCATGTGGTTCCATTGTTTAAAAAGGGTTCTAAGAGTAAACCTAGCAATTATAGGCCTGTCAGTTTGACGTCAGTGGTGGGTAAATTAAGGAAAAGTATTCTTAGGGATGGTATATATAATTATCTGGATAGACAGGGTCTGATTAGGAACAGTCAACATGGACGTGTGTGGAAGGTCTTAATGAATTTTTTGAAGAGGTTACGAGGAACGTTGACGAGGATAAAGCAATGGATGTTGTCTATATGGACTTCAGTAAGGTCTATGACAAGGTTCCACACAGAAGGTTAGTTAGGAAGGTTCAATTGTTAGGTATTAATATTGAAGTAGTAAAATAGATTCAACAGTGGCTGGATGGGAGATGACAGAGAGTAGTGGTGGATAACTGTTTGTCAGGTTGGAGGCCAGTGACTAGTGGTGTGCCTCAGGGATCTGTACTGGGTCCAATGTTGTTTGTCAAATGTATTAATGATCTGGATGATGGGGTGGTAAATTGGATTAGTAAGTATGCAGATGATACTAAGATAGATGGCGTTGTGGATAATGAAATAGGCTTTCAAAGCTTGCAGAGAGATTTAGGCCAGTTAGAAGAGTGGGCTGAACGATGGCAGATGGAGTTTAATGCTGATAAGTGTGAGGTGCTACATTTTGGTTGGAATAATCCAAATAAGACATACATGGTAAATGTTTGAACATTGACTTATCTAACTTCCGTTAATGCCCTTCCTCCCCGTCTTACCCCATCCCTGACATATTTAGTTGTTTGCCTGTTCTCCATCTCCCTCTGGTGCTTCCCCCCACCTTTCTTTCTCCTGAGGCCTCCCGTCCCATGATCCTTTCCCTTCTCCAGCTCGATATCACTTATACAAGTCACCTTTCCAGCTCTTAGCTTCATCCCACCCCCTCCAGTCTTCTCCTATCATTTTGCATTTCCCCCTCCCCCCACTACTTTCAAATCTCTTACTACTTTTCCTTCCAGTTAGTCCTGACGAAGGGTCTCGGCCCGAAACGTCGACAGTGCTTCTCCTTGTAGATGCTGCCTGGCCTGCTGTGTTCCACCAGTATTTTGTGTGTGTTGTTGTTTACTGGAATGTTACCTGGGTTTCAGCACCTAAGTTACAGGGAAAGGTTGAACAAGTTAGGTCTTTATTCTTTGGAGCGTAGAAGGTTGAGGGGGGCTTGATAGAGGTATTTAAAATTATGAGGGGGATAGATTGAGTTGATTTGGATAGGCTTTTTCCATTGAGAGTAGGGGAGATTCAAACAAGAGGACATGATTTGAGAGTTAGGGGACGAAAGTTTAAGGGTAACACGAGGGGGAACGTCTTTACTCAGAGAGTGGTAGCTGTGTGGAATGAGCTTCCAGTAGAAGTGGTAGAGGCAGGTTCGGTATTGTCATTTAAAGTAAAATTGGATAGGTATATGGACAGGAAAGGAATGGAGGGTTATGGGCTGAGTGCGGGTAGGTGGGACTAGGTGAGTGTAAGCGTCGACACGGACTAGAAGGGCCGAGATGGCCTGTTTCCTTGCTGTAATTGTTATATGGTTATAGGTGTCAGTTTTCTTTGGTAAGGACTGCACAGTCTAAAAAGGCCAGTCTATTGTTCTTGATGTCTTCTCCTCTATATTTGCTGTTACTATCCACTGATTTGATGTATTCTATGAAGGATTGCACCTCATGGATTTTGATCTTGACCGAAGTGTCATCCACATACCTGAACCAAAGAGAAGTGCACAGATCTGTAAATCGGAAGACAAAATAACCACTTCACATTCGGATGGCCTAACAAAGGGAGGCTAACACCTCAGGTCATGTTTCGGCTATACAGGTGCCCCCCACTCCACTTTACAAAGGTAATGTGTTCCTATGAAACTTCTTTTGAGCTGAATTGGCGTAAAGCGAAGAACCATTAATTTATATGGGAAAAATTTTCGTAGAAGTGTAAGTCCTCTTTGTAATGCAAAAACAGGTTACTAATGTAGGTCTTTTGTAAAAGCAAAGTGGCGTAAAGCAAACATTCGTAAAGTGGGGGACACCTGTATATCTACACCTAAGGGACACTTGTTGATAATGTGCACATTTTGGACAGGGAGGACAGGTGGTTTGAAAGAAGGGTTAAAGAAGCCATATTTGTCAAACTTGGAAAACCCATCTTTGAACAGAGGGGATAGGGTACGACTCCACCTATCAGCTACTTACAGTGCAGTCCTCTCCCGGTGTCTCCACAACAGTTCACGCTACCATTCAAGCAAAGGTAAGAGTCATGACCCTCTCATTACCTCAATGACTAACAACCCTCATGTGATTGCTATACCTTTAAACAACTCACAGAGTTTCCAAGCTGGAAAACTAGATTAGAACTGAAGAAACCTCTTGGCTGAGTGGTGAAATGTCTCCCAGACATCACAGCAAGTCCATTTGCTTTGACTTACTGCGACTTGATATGCAGTGGCCTGGACGACTGAGAAGCTTCATTGACTTGCCCTTTACTCTCAATTAAATAGGACAATGATTCTGATGTATCCTGTTAAGTAACCCTTACCATTTTGGAGAGCTGATCTATTAAGTGTGTGCAACCAAAGGCCTCTGGTCCAAGCTGGCTAAGGATGTGAACACCCTTCCCACCATGCATTTAGGCATTCATATCCACTAGAAACACAAGGCTATTGGAGACATTTTTGCTGGCTTGATGTGGTTCAGTTACAGGGCTAGAACACTCGTTACTCAATCAGTGATGGCTTTGAGTAAATTTTATAATTCAGTTTAAATGACTGAGTGTGTCATTAGCTTATAAGTTCTCCATCTCTTCCAAGTTCAAAGTAAATTTATTATCAAAGTACATATATGTCACCATATCCCACCCGGAGATTCATTTTCCATTTTCTTGTGGGCATTCACAGTAAATACATGAACTGCAATAGAATCAATGGAAGACTGCACTCAACAGGACGGTCAAATAACCAATCTGTAAAAAACAACCAACCTTGCAAATTCTAAAAGTAATAATATTAAAAAATAAATGAGCTATATATTGAGAACATGAGTTGAAGAGCCCTTGAAAGTGAGTTCATGGGTTGTGGGAACAGTTCAGTGATGGGGCGAGTGAAGTTATCCCCACTGGTTCAAGAGCTTGAAGGCTGAGGGGTAAATACTGTTCATAAACCTTGTGGTGTGGGTCTTGATGGCAGCAGCAAGAAGTGAGCATGACCTGGGTAGTGGGAGTCCATGATGATGGATGCTGCTTTTTTCAACAGTGCTCTGTAGATGTGTTCTGTGGTGATGAACTGAACAAGTGACGGCCATGGGAATCAAGAGGAAAACACTGTCCGAAGGGCGAGAGGAATACCAATCATAAAAGTAGATGCCAATAGTTATTGATTGCTAATTATTGTCAGTCCCACAACCTCATTGTGTCCCAGGTCCAAGTTCTTCATCATTTTCTTTCTTCCCACCATTAAAGTCAGAAACTGGGATGGATGGATTTCTTCTTCCTGATAGCAGCAGCGGGCTGGATGGTAGGTTTCATTCTTGTACATAGAATATGGAACACAAAACAATACAGCACAGTACAGGTCCTTTGGCCCATGATGTTGTGCTGACCTATGCCTCCCTGATCAATCTACACAGGAAACACCATGATTTCATTCCTCGGTTCTGATACGCTATCGGCAAGAAGTATTGAATAGAACACCTGCGCAGGACTGGGCTGAAAGAGTCCCACGGAGTTCAGTTCAATTCTAATGTCAGACCATTGATTCCAGAAGGGTTAACACTGGGTCTAGGCTCTCCTGTTTGTTGTCATCTACAAACCTCTGGGGCAAAGGACAGCAAGTTCCAAGAGGCTGTGCTGCCATTGCAAGTTAAATTGCAGAACTCAGCACAGCAAGAACTTGTATATTCTCAATATCAGCAGAAGGTGTTTGAAATCCTTCCTGGGGTGCTCACTGCCAAGACCCTGTGTGCTACTTAGAAAGTCAAGTCTGCTGAAGATGGAACTGCCAAAAGGTGGCAGTCTTGTGTCAGCAGGAAATTATCTAAACAAGTGCAACCATCAACACAAGAGAATCTGCAGATGCTGGAAATTGAGAGCAACACCCACAAAATGCTGAAGGAACACAGCAGGTCATGCAGCATCAGCTTTTTTGTGTCAAGAGCCTTCTGCAGGATTGGAAAGGAGAAGGAAGATGACAGAATAAAAAGTGGGGAGAGGGGAAGGAGGACAAGCCAGGTGAAGCCAGATGGGTGGGAAAAGGTAATGGGCTGGACAAGAAGGAATCTGGTAGGAGAGGAGAGTGGATCATCGGGGAAAGGGAAGCAGGAGGGGTCCTCCTGGTGTCCCACCAGAGAGTGCTGAAGAATCAGAGCCTGAGACAATGTGAAATCCTGGGACTGACATAAATGGCAATCACAGGCACCTGCATTTCTGCTGGGTATACTTCTAGCCCTTCTGATAGTCTTTCCTCTTGATTCCATGGCCTTCACAGGGTTAGTCCATCACAGATAAAGCCCTCTCCACCATTGAGCAGGTCTACATGGAGCTCTGTTGCAGAAAAACAGCATCCAACATCATAACCCCCCACCATTCAGGCCATTCTTCTTGCTGCTGCCATCAGGAAGAAGATTCAGGAGCTTCAGGACCCACATCACCAAATTCAGGAACAGTTATTACCCCTCAATCATCAGGTTCATGAACCTGATCAGAATCAGGTTTAATATCACTGGCATATGTTGTAAAATTTGTTGTCTTTGTGGCAGCAGTACAATGAAATACATAATACTAGAAAAGAAACTTAACCCTTACATACTATTTGGGTCAAATTTGACCCCGTATCTATCAAAATGGATTTTAGATCTCTGAAACATTAATTAAGGATTAATCACCCATTTATTAATGTCAGATAAGCTATTTATACAGTTTAAATAGATCTGTGGTTCAAAATTTGGTATAGACACTTGTTATGAGGGGATTCTTGGGCCGGACCATACTGTGAAGGTATAGAATATGAACAGTTTGCCTGGGTTAAAGTACAGTAAGTATGTATACTAAATAGTTAAATAAATAGTGCAAAAATGGAAACAAAAAATAGTGAGGTAGTGTTCAGGGTTCAATGACCATTCAGAAATTGGATGGCAGAGGGGAAGAAGCTGTTCCGGAATCATTGTGTGTGTGCCCTCAGGCTTCTGTACCTCCTTCTGATGGTATAAATGAGAAATAGGCGTGATCTGGGTGATGGGTGTCCTTACTGATGGATGCCACTTTTTTAAAGCATTGCACTTTGAAGATGAGCATGTTGACATTAAGGGAGAGCAGGTGTTGGAGTTGTTAAAATGCGTTAGGATGGATAAGTCCCCGGGGCCTGATGGAATATTCCCTAGGCTGCTCCACGAGGCAAAGGAAGAGATTGCTGAACCTCTGGCTAGGATCTTTAATGTCCTCGTTGTCCACGGGAATGGTACCGGAGGATTGGAGGGAGGCAAATGTTGTCTCCTTGTTCAGAAAAGGTAGTAGGGATAGTCTGGGTAATTATAGACCAGTGAGCCTTACGTCTGTGGTGAGAAAGCTGTTGGAAAAAATTCTTAGAGATTGGATCTATGGGCATTTAGAGAATCATGGTCTGATCAGGGACAGATGGCATGGCTTTGTGAAGGACAGATCGTGTCTAGCAAGCCTGATAGAGTTCTTTGAGGAGGTGACCAGGCATATAGATGAGGGTAGTGCAGTGGATGTGATCTACATGGATTTTAATAAGGCATTTGACAAGGTTCCATATGTTAGGCTTACTCAGAAAGTAAGAAGGCATGGGATCCAGGGAAGTTTGGCAAGGTGGATTCAGAATTGGCTTGCCTGCAGAAGGCAGAGGGTCGTGGTAGAGAGAGTACATTCAGATTGGGGTTTGTGACTAGTGAAGTCCCACAAGGATCTGTTCTGGGACCTCTACTTCTCATGATTTTTATTAACGACCTGGATGTGGGGGTAGAAAGTTGAGTTGGCAAGTTTGCAGACGACACAAAGGTTGGTGGTGTTGTGGATAGTGTAGAGGATTGTCGAAGATTGCAGAGAGACATTGATAGGATGCAGAAGTGGGCTGAGAAGTGGCAGATGGAGTTCAACCCAGAGAAGTGTGAGGTGGTTCACTTTGGAAGGACAAACTCCAAGGCAGAGTACAAAGTAAATGGCAGGATACTTGGTACTGTTGAGTAGCAGAGAGATCTGGGGGTACATGTCCACAGATCCCTGAAAGTTGCCTCACAGGTAGATAGGGTAGTTAAGAAAGCTTATGGGGTGTTAGCTCTAGTAAGTCGAGGGACAGAGTTTAAGAGTCACGATGTAATGGTACAGCTCTATAAACCTCTGGTTAGGCCTAACTTGGAGTACTGTGTCCAGTTCTGGTTGCCTTACTATAAGAAGAATGTGGAAGCATTGGAAAGGGTACAGAGGAGATTTACCAGGATGCCGCCTGGTTTAGAGAGTATGCATTATGAACAGAGATTAAGGGAGCTAGGGCTTTACTCTTTGGAGAGAAGGAGGATGAGAGGAGACATGATAGAGGTGTACAAGATATTAAGAGAAATAGATAGAATGGATAGCCAGTACCTCTTCCCCAGGGCACCACTGCTCAATACAAGAGGACATGGCTTTAAGGTAAGGGGAGGGAAGTTCAAGGGGGATATTAGAGAAGGTTTTTCACTCAGAGAGTGGTTAGTGCGTGGAATGCACTGCCTGAGTCAGTGGTGGAGGCAGATACACTAGTGAAGTTTAAGTGGCTACTAGCCAAGTATATGGAGGAATTTAAGGTGGGGGGTTATATGGGAGGCAGGGTTTGAGGGTCGGCACAACACTGTGGACTGAAGGGCCTGTAATGTGCTGTACTATTCTATGTTCTATGTTCTAAGATGTCCTGGACACTATGGAACTGACCAAATACACAACTCCCTAAATGTTATTTTGATTCTATGCAGTAGCACACCCCGCCCCCCACCATACCAGACAATGCTGCAGCCAGTTAGAATGCTGCCCATGGTGCATATGTAGAAATTTACAAGTGTCTTTGGTGACGTACCAACTCTGCTCAATCTCTTAATGAAATATATCCACTGACGTACCTGCTTTGTAGTTGCATCAATATGTTGGGTCCAGGATACATTCTCAGAGATGTTGACACCCAGAATCTTGAAATTGCTCAGTCTACATTTGATCTCTCAATAAGAACAGGTGTGCATTCCCTTTCTTACCTTTTTGGAAGTCCACAATCAGTTTTTTGGTCTTATTGACGTTGAGTGCAAAGTTGTTGCTACGACACCACTCAACTAGCTGGAGTAAGGGAAATTGCAGTGGTATGAGCGAGGAGTTGGCCAAAGTGAATTGGAAGGAGCTGCTGGCAGGGATGTCAGCAGAGCAGCAATGGTGTGCATTTCTGACAAAAATGACGAAGCTGCAGTATTTCTTCATCCAAAAATGAAGAAATACTCAAACAGTAAAACAGTACAAACATAGCAGACAAAGGAGGTCAAAGCTATTGTAAAAGCAAAAGAAAGGGCATACAACAAAGCAAGAATTACTGCAACAATAAGAAGATTGGGAATTTTTAAAAAACCTACAGAAAGCAACTCAACGAATCATTAGAAGGGAAAGGACGAAATATGAAAGCAAGCTAGCAAATAATATCAAAGTGGATAGTAAAAGTTTTTTTCAAGTTAAAAACAAAATGAGAGTGGATATAGGACTGCTAGAAAATGAGGCAGGAGAAATAAATACGAAGATAAGAAGGTGGCTGATGAATTTAATGAACATTTTGCATCAGTCTTCACTGTGAAAGACACTAGCAGTGTGCCAGTGTTATAGTGTGTGAAAGAAGAGAAGTGGGTGCAGTTACTATTACAAGAAAGAAGGTGCTCAAAGAGTTGAAAGACCTAAGGGTACATAAGTCACCCAGACTGGATGAACTGCACCCTAGGGTTCTGAAAGAGGTAGCGTTAGAGATTGTGGTCGCATTAGAAATGATCTTTCAAAAATTATTGGACACTGGTACGTTGCCAGAGGACTGGAAAATTCCAAATATCACTCCACTCTTTAAGAAACAAGGAAGGCAGCAGAAAGTAAATTATAGACCAGTTAGCCTGATCTCAGTGGCTGGGAAGATGTTACAGTCAATTGTTAAGGATGACGTGATGGAATACTTGGTGACACAGGACAAGATAGTACAAAGCCAGCATGGTTTTCTTCAGGGAAAATCATGCCTGACAAACCTGTTGGAATTCTTTGAGGAGTTTACAAGTAGGATCGATAAAGGGGATGTTGGATATTTGGACATGAGGCTGTTTACCAAGTTAACAGCCCATGATATTACAGGAAAGTTACTGTCATGGTTAGAGCATTGGCTGATTGGTAAGAGGCAGCGAGTGGGAATAAAAGGATCCTTTTCTGGTTGGCTTCCAGTGACTAGTGTTGCTTGGTAGGGGTCTTTTTATGCTGTATATAAATGATTTAGATGATTGAATAGATGGCTTTGTTGCTATGTTTGTAGATGGTATGAAGATTGGTGGAGAGGCTGGTAGTGTTCAGGAAACAGGTAGGATGCAGAAGGACTTGGATTAGTAGAATGGGCAAGAAAGTGGCAAATGAAATACAATGTTGGAAAATGCATGGTCATGCACTTTGATAGTAGAAATAAATGTGCGGACTGTTTGTTAAACAGAGATAAAATCCCAAAATCTGAGATGCAAAGGGACTTGGGAGTCCTTGTGCAATTTACCCTAAAGTTTAGCTTGCAGGTTGAGTCGGTGGTGAGGAAGGCAAATGCAATGTTAACATTCATTTCACGAGGTCCAGAATACAAGAGCAGGGATGTGATGCTGAGGTTTTATAAGGCACTGGTGAGGCCTCACCTTGAGCATTGTGAACAGTTTTGGGCCCCTCATCTTAGAAAAGATATGCTGGCATTGGAGAGGGTCCAGAGGAGGTTCACAAGGATGATTCCAGGAATGAAAGGGTTATCATACAAGAAACGTTTAATGACTCTGGGTCTGCACTCGCAGGAATTCAGAAGGTTGAGGGGGACCTCGTTGAAACTTTTTGAATGTTCAAAGGCCCAGACAGAGTAGATGTGAAAAGGATGTTTTCCATGGTGGGAGAGTCTAGGACAAGAGGGCACAGCCTCAGGGTAGAAGGGCGCCCTTTCAAAACAGAGATGCAGAAAATTTTCTTGAGCCAAAAGGTTGTGAATTTGTGGTATTTGTTACCACATGCAGCTGTGGAGGCCAGGTCATTGGGTGTATTTAAGGCTGATGTTGAGAGCTTTTTGATTGGACATGGCATCAAAGGTTACAGGGAGAAGGCTGGGAACTGGGATTGAGGAGGAAAAAAAAGGATCAATCATGATTGAATGGCAGAGCAGACTTGATGGGCCAAATGGCCTAATTCTGCTCCTATGTCTTATGGTTTTATATCTCCCTCCTGTACACCTTTTCTTCACCATCTGAAATTCTACCAACAATAGTTGCATCATCAATAAATTTATAGATGGCATTTGAGCTGTGCCTAGCCACACAGTCATGGGTGTAGAGAGAGTAGAGCAGTGGGCTAAGCACACATCCCAGGGGTACACTGGAACTGATTGTAGGCGAGGTGGAGTTGTTATTTCCAACAACATATTTTGTGATTTTTCAGTTAGGTGGCCAGAGGAGGCAACTTCACTCGCCGCATCACTGATCTGTTCCCACAACCTTTGGACTCACTTTCAAGGACTCTTCATCTCACGTTCTCTATATTTATTGCTTATTTATTATTCTTTTATTTCGTTTTGTATTTGTGCAGTTTCCTTTTTTTGCATATTGGTTGTTTGTCCTGTTGGGTGTGGCCTTTCATTGATTTAATTGTGTTTCTTGTGTTTACTGTGAGCACCTGTAAGAAAATGAATCTCAGGGCTGTACATGGTGACGTAACTGTACGTGGTAATACATTTACTTTGAACTTGGAGTTTTACTATTGCCACATTAATTGCTGAGATTTGAATTTCAGTCACTCTCAATTCTGTTTCCTATATTTACAGGAAGGGTTGTATATACGAGGGGAGGGTTAGATTGATCTCAGAATAGGTTATAAGGTTGGCACAACATTATGGGCTGAATAGCCTGTACTGCGCTGTGCTGATTTATATTCTAGCATGATTTAGAAAAAAACGGTCTTACTAAAACCTAAAACTGAACATTGAAGAGTAAGTACAACTTGATATTAAATTGCCAACGTTGATTGATTGTAGTTGAGATAATTAAGGTCCACACTGGATTTATCCTGCTCTTAATGGATGATATTATTCACACAGAGCAACACCCAATATGCTGGAGCAACTCAGCAGGTCAGGCAACATCTGCAGTCTCTTCAGTGTTGATTCTTCTCAACTGGTTTGGTAAATGCTTTTGTTGTAGTGAGACCACATTAGCTTGTTTGGAGACAGTGCTACTGCCAAGATGTTGTCACAGGGTCATGCAGGATGGATACGGGTTCTTCGGCTCAGTGAGATCACCACTGAGCACCCAGCTCTCATTTATGCTGATCACAGTAACCTCAATTGCTTGCTACAGAAACTGCACTGCAGTGGGCAGTAAGAGTCAACAGCGGGTGATCAAAACTGCCGAACGCATCACCAACACCAGCCTACCCACAATCAAGGACATTTATACTGAAAGATGCCAGTAAGATCACAAAGGATCCCACCCAAACTGCTCATGCACTGGCTGTCCTACTCACATCAGGGAGGAGGCTACGTAGCATCCACACCAGGACCACCAACTCAAAAACAGTTACTTTTCCCAAGCAGTAAGGCTGATCAACACCTCCAGCCACTAACCCACACTTCCACACCCCCTAAAAACAAGTACTTTATCACTTCATGTCAGTCACCTTATGAACAGTCACGCCTGTGCCTAAATTTACGGGCGTACAACCAATATATGTATATAAACTACCTTATTTAATTCCCTTTTACATTTGTGTACTTGAAGTGATATTGTACAACTTTGAATCTTCAACAAACTTGAATTCCCATCCATATGCTCCAGATTTTAATGCTCACCCATCCACGATCAACATGCCAATCTGCATGTCTTTGAAATGTTAGAGGAAACCAGAGCAGACAGACAAAGCCCATGCAGTCACAAAGAGAAAGTGCTGTCTCTAAGAGACAGTACTGAGGAAAGGATTGTTCCTGGGTGTCGGGAGGTCTACTAGTCACAAAGAGAATGTGCAGTCTGGGCAGAGACAGTACTGAGGAAAGGATTGACCCTGGGTGTCTGGAGGTCTATTAGACACAAAGAGGAACTATGGTCTCTACAGAGACAGTACGGAGGAAAGGATTGACCCTGGGTGTCGGGAGGTCTATTAGACACAAAGAGGAACTATGGTCACTACAGAGACAGTATTGAGGAAAGTATTCATCCTGGGTGACGGGAGGTCTACTAGTCACAAAGAGAATGTGCAGTCTGGGCAGAGACAGTACTGAGGAAAGCATTGATCTTGGGTGTCTGGAGGTCTATTAATCACAAAGAGAACGAGCCGTCTCTGCAGAGACAGTACTGAGGAAAGCATTGATCCTGGGTGTCTGGAGGTCTATTAGTCACAAAGAGAACGAGCCGTCTCTGCAGAAACACTACTGAGGAAAGGTTTGATCCTGGGTGTTGGGAGGTCTATTAGTCACAAAGAGAACGAGCCGTCTCTGCAGAGACAGTACTGAGGAAAGGATTGATCCTGGGTGTTAGGAGGTCTACTAGTCACAGCAAGAATATAAAATCGCTGCAGAGACAGTACTGAGAAAAGGATTGACCCTGGGTGTCGGGAGGTCTAGTAGACACAAAGAGAACGAGCCATCTCTGCAGAGACAGTACTGAGGAAAGGATTGATCCTGGGTGTCTGGAGGTCTATTAGATACAAAGAGAACGAGCCGTCTCTGCAGAGACAGTACTGAGGAAAGGTTTGATCCTGGGTGTCGGGAGGTCTATTAGTCACAAAGAGAACGTGCAGACTGTGCAGAGACAGTACTGAGGAAAGGATTGACCCTGGGTGTCTGGAGGTCTATTAGTCACAAAGAGAACGAGCCGTCTCTGCGGAGACAGTACTGAGGAAAGGATTGATCCTGGGTGTCTGGAGGTCTATTAGACACAAAGAGAAACTATGGTCTCTGCAGACACAGTACTGAGGAAAGGATTGACCCTGGGTGTCTGGAGGTCTATTAGTCACAAAGAGAACATGCCGTCTCTGCGGAGACAGTACTCGGGAAAGGATTGATCCTGGGTGTCGGGAGGTCTATTTATCACAAAGAGAAACTATGGTCTCTACAGAGACAGTACTGAGGAAAGCATTGATCCTGGGTGTCGGGAGGTCTACTAGTCACAAAGAGAATGAGCCGTCTCTGCAGAGACAGTACTGAGGAAAGGTTTGATCCTGGGTGTCGGGAGGTCTATTAGTCACAAAGAGAACGAGCCGTCTCTGCAGAGACAGTACTGAGGAAAGGTTTGATTCTGGGTGTCGGGAGGTCTACTAGTCACAAACAGAATGAGCCGTCTCTGCAGAGAGAGTACTGAGGAAAGGATTGACCTGGGTGTCGGGAGGTCTATTAGACACAAAGAGAATGAGCCGTCTCTGCAGAGACAGTACTGAGGAAAGGATTGATCCTGGGTGTCGGGAGGTCTATTAGACACAAAGAGAACATTGCCGTCTCTGCAGAAACAGTACTGAGGAAAGGTTTGATCCTAGGTGTCTGGAGGTCTATTAGTCACAGCAAGAATATAAAATGCCTGCAGAGAGAGTACGGAGGAAAGGATTGACCCTGGGTGTCGGGAGGTCTATCAGACATAAAGAGAAACTATGGTCACTACAGAGACAGTACTGAGGAAAGGATTGATCCTGGGTGTCGGGAAGTCTACTAGTCACAAAGAGAACGAGCCGTCTCTGCAGAGACAGTACTGAGGAAAGGATTGACCCTGGGTGTCAGGAGGTCTATTAGACACAAAGAGAACGAGCCATCTCTGCAGAGACAGTACTGAGGAAAGGATTGATCCTGGGTGTCTGGAGGTCTATTAGACACAAAGAGAACGAGCCATCTCTGCAGAGACAGTACTGAGGAAAGGTTTGATCCTGGGTGTCAGGAGGTCTATTAGTCACAAAGAGAACGTGCAGACTGTGCAGAGACAGTACTGAGGAAAGGATTGACCCTGGGTGTCTGGAGGTCTATTAGTCACAAAGAGAACGAGCCGCCTCTGCGGAGACAGTACTGAGGAAAGGATTGATCCTGGGTGTCGGGAGGTCTATTAATCAGAAAGAGAAACTATGGTCTCTGCAGAGACAGTACAGAGGAAAGGATTGATCCTGGGTGTCGGGAGGTCTATTAATCACAAAGAGAAACTATGGTCTCTACAGAGACAGTACTGAGGAAAGCATTGATCCTGGGTGTCGGGAGGTCTACTAGTCACAAAGAGAATGAGCCGTCTCTGCAGAGACAGTACTGAGGAAAGGATTGACCCTGGGTGTCGGGAGGTCTATTAGTCACAAAGAGAACATGCCGTCTCTGCAGAGACAGTACTGAGGAAAGGATTGACCCTGGGTGTCGGGAGGTCTATTAGACACAAAGAGAACGAGCCGTCTCTGCAGAGACAGTACTGAGGAAAGGATTGATCCTGGGCGTCGGGAGGTCTATTAGACACAAAGAGAACGAGCCGTCTCTGCAGAGACAGTACTGAGGAAAGGATCGATCCTGGGTGTCTGGAGGTCTATTAGACACAAAGTGAACATTGCCGTCTCTGCAGAAACAGTACTGAGGAAAGGTTTGATCCTGGGTGTCGGGAGGTCTATTAGTCACAAAGAGAACGTGCAGTCTGTGCAGAGACAGTACTGAGGAAAGGATTGATCCTGGGTGTCTGGAGGTCTATTAGTCACAGCAAGAATATAAAATGCCTGCAGAGACAGTACGGAGGAAAGGATTGACCCTGGGTGTCGGGAGGTCTATTAGACACAAAGAGAAACTATGGTCACTACAGAGACAGTACTGAGGAAGGGATTGATCCTGGGTGTCGGGAGGTCTACTAGTCACAAAGAGAATGTGCAGTCTGTGCAGAGACAGTACTGAGGAAAGCATTGATCTTGGGTGTCTGGAGGTCTATTAATCACAAAAAGAACGTGCAGTCTGGGCAGAGACAGTACTGAGGAAAGCATTGATCTTGGGTGTCTGGAGGTCTATTAATCACAAAGAGAACGAGCCGTCTCTGCAGAGACAGTACTGAGGTAAGCATTGATCCTGGGTGTCTGGAGGTCTATTAGTCACAAAGAGAACGAGCCGTCTCTGCAGAGACAGTACTGAGGAAAGGATTGATCCTGGGTGTTGGGAGGTCTACTAGTCACAGCAAGAATATAAAATGGCTGCAGAGACAGTACTGAGAAAAGGATTGACCCTGGGTGTTGGGAAGTCTACTAGTCACAAAGAGAATGTGCAGTCTGGGCAGAGACAGTACTGAGGAAAGGATTGACCCTGGGTGTCTGGAGGTCTATTAGACACAAAGAGGAACTATGGTCTCTACAGAGACAGTACGGAGGAAAGGATTGACCCTGGGTGTCGGGAGGTCTATTAGACACAAAGAGGAACTATGGTCACTACAGAGACAGTATTGAGGAAAGTATTCATCCTGGGTGTCGGGAGGTCTACTAGTCACAAAGAGAATGTACAGTCTGGGCAGAGACAGTACTGAGGAAAGCATTGATCTTGGGTGTCTAGAGGTCTATTAATCACAAAGAGAACGAGCCGTCTCTGCAGAGACAGTACTGAGGAAAGCATTGATCCTGGGTGTCTGGAGGTCTATTAGTCACAAAGAGAACGAGCCGTCTCTGCAGAAACACTACTGAGGAAAGGTTTGATCCTGGGTGTTGGGAGGTCTATTAGTCACAAAGAGAACGAGCCGTCTCTGCAGAGACAGTACTGAGGAAAGGATTGATCCTGGGTGTTAGGAGGTCTACTAGTCACAGCAAGAATATAAAATGGCTGCAGAGACAGTACTGAGAAAAGGATTGACCCTGGGTGTCGGGAGTTCTATTAGATACAAAGAGAACGAGCCATCTCTGCAGAGACAGTACTGAGGAAAGGTTTGATCCTGGGTGTCGGGAGGTCTATTAGTCACAAAGAGAACGTGCAGACTGTGCAGAGACAGTACTGAGGAAAGGATTGATCCTGGGTGTCTGGAGGTCTATTAGTCACAAAGAGAACGAGCCGCCTCTGCGGAGACAGTACTGAGGAAAGGATTGATCCTGGGTGTCGGGAGGTCTATTAATCAGAAAGAGAAACTATGGTCTCTGCAGAGACAGTACAGAGGAAAGGATTCATCCTGGGTGTCTGGAGGTCTATTATTCACAAAGAGAAAATGCCGTCTCTGCGGAGACAGTACTCGGGAAAGGATTGATCCTGGGTGTCGGGAGGTCTATTAGACACAAAGAGAATGAGCCGTCTCTGCAGAGACAATACTGAGGAAAGGTTTGATCCTGGGTGTCGGGAGGTCTATTAGTCACAAAGAGAACGTGCAGTCTGTGCAGAGACAGTACTGAGGAAAGGATTGATCCTGGGTGTCTGGAGGTCTATTAGTCACAGCAGGAATATAAAATGCCTGCAGAGACAGTACGGAGGAAAGGATTGACCCTGGGTGTCCGGAGGTCTATTAGACACAAAGAGAAAGTATGGTCACTACAGAGACAGTATTGAGGAAAGTATTCATCCTGGGTGTCTGGAGGTCTATTAGTCACAAAGAGAACAAGCCATCTCTGCAGAGACAGTACTGAGGAAAGGATTGATCCTGGGTGTCGGGAGGTCTACTAGTCACAAAGAGAATGTGCAGTCTGGGCAGAGACAGTACTGAGGAAAGCATTGATCTTGGGTGTCTGGAGGTCTATTAATCACAAAAAGAACGTGCAGTCTGGGCAGAGACAGTACTGAGGAAAGCATTGATCTTGGGTGTCTGGAGGTCTATTAATCACAAAGAGAACGAGCCGTCTCTGCAGAGACAGTACTGAGGAAAGCATTGATCCTGGGTGTCTGGAGGTCTATTAGTCACAAAGAGAACGAGCCGTCTCTGCAGAGACAGTACTGAGGAAAGGATTGACCCTGGGTGTCTGGAGGTCTATTAATCACAAAGAGAACGAGCCATCTCTGCAGAGACAGTACTGAGGAAAGGATTGACGCTGGGTGTCGGGAGGCCAATAAGTCACAAAGAGAACGAGCCATCTCTGCAGAGACAGTACTGAGGAAAGGATTGATCCTGGGTGTCGGGAGGTCTATTAATCAGAAAGAGAAACTATGGTCTCTACAGAGACAGTACAGAGGAAAGGATTGATCCTGGGTGTCGGGAGGTCTATTAATCACAAAGAGAAACTATGGTCTCCACAGAGACAGTACTGAGGAAAGCATTGATTCTGGGAGTCGGGAGGTCTACTAGTCACAAAGAGAATGAGCCGTCTCTGCAGAGACAGTACTGAGGAAAGGATTGACCCTGGGTGTCGGGAGGTCTACTAGTCACAAAGAGAACATGCCGTCTCTGCAGAGACAGTACTGAGGAAAGGATTGACCCTGGGTGTCGGGAGGTCTATTAGACACAAAGAGAACGAGCCGTCTCTGCAGAGACAGTACTGAGGAAAGGATTGATCCTGGGCGTCGGGAGGTCTATTAGACACAAAGAGAACGAGCCGTCTCTGCAGAGACAGTACTGAGGAAAGGATCGATCCTGGGTGTCTGGAGGTCTATTAGACACAAAGTGAACATTGCCGTCTCTGCAGAAACAGTACTGAGGAAAGGTTTGATCCTGGGTGTCGGGAGGTCTATTAGTCACAAAGAGAACGTGCAGTCTGTGCAGAGACAGTACTGAGGAAAGGATTGATCCTGGGTGTCTGGAGGTCTATTAGTCACAGCAAGAATATAAAATGCCTGCAGAGACAGTACGGAGGAAAGGATTGACCCTGGGTGTCGGGAGGTCTATTAGACACAAAGAGAAACTATGGTCACTACAGAGACAGTACTGAGGAAAGGATTGATCCTGGGTGTCGGGAGGTCTATTAATCACAAAGAGAACGAGCCGTCTCTGCAGAGACAGTACTGAGGTAAGCATTGATCCTGGGTGTCTGGAGGTCTATTAGTCACAAAGAGAACGAGCCGTCTCTGCAGAGACAGTACTGAGGAAAGGATTGATCCTGGGTGTTGGGAGGTCTACTAGTCACAGCAAGAATATAAAATGGCTGCAGAGACAGTACTGAGAAAAGGATTGACCCTGGGTGTCGGGAAGTCTACTAGTCACAAAGAGAATGTGCAGTCTGGGCAGAGACAGTACTGAGGAAAGGATTGACCCTGGGTGTCTGGAGGTCTATTAGACACAAAGAGGAACTATGGTCTCTACAGAGACAGTACGGAGGAAAGGATTGACCCTGGGTGTCGGGAGGTCTATTAGACACAAAGAGGAACTATGGTCACTACAGAGACAGGATTGAGGAAAGTATTCATCCTGGGTGTCGGGAGGTCTACTAGTCACAAAGAGAATGTGCAGTCTGGGCAGAGACAGTACTGAGGAAAGCATTGATCTTGGGTGTCTGGAGGTCTATTAATCACAAAGAGAACGAGCCGTCTCTGCAGAGACAGTACTGAGGAAAGCATTGATCCTGGGTGTCTGGAGGTCTATTAGTCACAAAGAGAACGAGCCGTCTCTGCAGAAACACTACTGAGGAAAGGTTTGATCCTGGGTGTTGGGAGGTCTATTAGTCACAAAGAGAACGAGCCGTCTCTGCAGAGACAGTACTGAGGAAAGGATTGATCCTGGGTGTTAGGAGGTCTACTAGTCACAGCAAGAATATAAAATGGCTGCAGAGACAGTACTGAGAAAAGGATTGACCCTGGGTGTCGGGAGGTCTATTAGACACAAAGAGAACGAGCCATCTCTGCAGAGACAGTACTGAGGAAAGGATTGATCCTGGGTGTCTGGAGGTCTATTAGATACAAAGAGAACGAGCCGTCTCTGCAGAGACAGTACTGAGGAAAGGTTTGATCCTGGGTGTCGGGAGGTCTATTAGTCACAAAGAGAACGTGCAGACTGTGCAGAGACAGTACTGAGGAAAGGATTGATCCTGGGTGTCTGGAGGTCTATTAGTCACAAAGAGAACGAGCCGCCTCTGCGGAGACAGTACTGAGGAAAGGATTGATCCTGGGTGTCGGGAGGTCTATTAATCAGAAAGAGAAACTATGGTCTCTGCAGAGACAGTACAGAGGAAAGGATTCATCCTGGGTGTCTGGAGGTTTATTATTCACAAAGAGAAAATGCCGTCTCTGCGGAGACAGTACTCGGGAAAGGATTGATCCTGGGTGTCGGGAGGTCTATTAATCACAAAGAGAAACTATGGTCTCTACAGAGACAGTACTGAGGAAAGCATTGATTCTGGGTGTCGGGAGGTCTACTAGTCACAAACAGAATGAGCCGTCTCTGCAGAGAGAGTACTGAGGAAAGGATTGACCTGGCTGTCGGGAGGTCTATTAGACACAAAGAGAATGAGCCGTCTCTGCAGAGACAATACTGAGGAAAGGTTTGATCCTGGGTGTCGGGAGGTCTATTAGTCACAAAGAGAACTTGCAGTCTGTGCAGAGACAGTACTGAGGAAAGGATTGATCCTGGGTGTCTGGAGGTCTATTAGTCACAGCAGGAATATAAAATGCCTGCAGAGACAGTACGGAGGAAAGGATTGACCCTGGGTGTCCGGAGGTCTATTAGACACAAAGAGAAAGTATGGTCACTACAGAGACAGTATTGAGGAAAGTATTCATCCTGGGTGTCTGGAGGTCTATTAGTCACAAAGAGAACAAGCCATCTCTGCAGAGACAGTACTGAGGAAAGGATTGATCCTGGGTGTCGGGAGGTCTACTAGTCACAAAGAGAATGTGCAGTCTGGGCAGAGACAGTACTGAGGAAAGCATTGATCTTGGGTGTCTGGAGGTCTATTAATCACAAAAAGAACGTGCAGTCTGGGCAGAGACAGTACTGAGGAAAGCATTGATCTTGGGTGTCTGGAGGTCTATTAATCACAAAAAGAACGTGCAGTCTGGGCAGAGACAGTACTGAGGAAAGCATTGATCTTGGGTGTCTGGAGGTCTATTAATCACAAAGAGAACGAGCCGTCTCTGCAGAGACAGTACTGAGGAAAGCATTGATCCTGGGTGTCTGGAGGTCTATTAGTCACAAAGAGAACGAGCCGTCTCTGCAGAGACAGTACTGAGGAAAGGATTGACCCTGGGTGTCTGGAGGTCTATTAATCACAAAGAGAACGAGCCATCTCTGCAGAGACAGTACTGAGGAAAGGATTGACGCTGGGTGTCGGGAGGCCAATTAGTCACAAAGAGAACGAGCCATCTCTGCAGAGACAGTACTGAGGAAAGGATTGATCCTGGGTGTCGGGAGGTCTATTAATCAGAAAGCGAAACTATGGTCTCTGCAGAGACAGTACTGAGGAAAGGATTGATCCTGGGTGTCGGGAGGTCTATTAATCACAAAGAGAAACTATGGTCTCCACAGAGACAGTACTGAGGAAAGCATTGATCCTGGGTGTCGGGAGGTCTACTAGTCACAAAGAGAATGAGCCGTCTCTGCAGAGACAGTACTGAGGAAAGGATTGACCCTGGGTGTCGGGAGGTCTACTAGTCACAAAGAGAACATGCCGTCTCTGCAGAGACAGTACTGAGGAAAGGATTGACCCTGGGTGTCGGGAGGTCTATTAGACACAAAGAGAACGAGCCGTCTCTGCAGAGACAGTACTGAGGAAAGGATTGATCCTGGGCGTCGGGAAGTCTATTAGACACAAAGAGAACGAGCCGTCTCTGCAGAGACAGTACTGAGGAAAGGATCGATCCTGGGTGTCTGGAGGTCTATTAGACACAAAGTGAACATTGCCGTCTCTGCAGAAACAGTACTGAGGAAAGGTTTGATCCTGGGTGTCGGGAGGTCTATTAGTCACAAAGAGAACGTGCAGTCTGTGCAGAGACAGTACTGAGGAAAGGATTGATCCTGGGTGTCTGGAGGTCTATTAGTCACAGCAAGAATATAAAATGCCTGCAGAGACAGTACGGAGGAAAGGATTGACCCTGGGTGTCGGGAGGTCTATTAGACACAAAGAGAAACTATGGTCACTACAGAGACAGTACTGAGGAAAGGATTGATCCTGGGTGTCGGGAGGTCTACTAGTCACAAAGAGAATGTGCAGTCTGTGCAGAGACAGTACTGAGGAAAGCATTGATCCTGGGTGTCTGGAGGTCTATTAATCACAAAGAGAACGAGCCGTCTCTGCAGAGACAGTACTGAGGTAAGCATTGATCCTGGGTGTCTGGAGGTCTATTAGTCACAAAGAGAACGAGCCGTCTCTGCAGAGACAGTACTGAGGAAAGGATTGATCCTGGGTGTCGGGAAGTCTACTAGTCACAAAGAGAATGTGCAGTCTGGGCAGAGACAGTACGGAGGAAAGGATTGACCCTGGGTGTCTGGAGGTCTATTAGACACAAAGAGGAACTATGGTCTCTACAGAGACAGTACGGAGGAAAGGATTGACCCTGGGTGTCGGGAGGTCTATTAGACACAAAGAGGAACTATGGTCACTACAGAGACAGTATTGAGGAAAGTATTCATCCTGGGTGTCGGGAGGTCTACTAGTCACAAAGAGAATGTGCAGTCTGGGCAGAGACAGTACTGAGGAAAGCATTGATCTTGGGTGTCTGGAGGTCTATTAATCACAAAGAGAACGAGCCGTCTCTGCAGAGACAGTACTGAGGAAAGCATTGATCCTGGGTGTCTGGAGGTCTATTAGTCACAAAGAGAACGAGCCGTCTCTGCAGAAACACTACTGAGGAAAGGTTTGATCCTGGGTGTTGGGAGATCTATTAGTCACAAAGAGAACGAGCCGTCTCTGCAGAGACAGTACTGAGGAAAGGATTGATCCTGGGTGTTAGGAGGTCTACTAGTCACAGCAAGAATATAAAATGGCTGCAGAGACAGTACTGAGAAAAGGATTGACCCTGGGTGTCGGGAGGTCTATTAGACACAAAGAGAACGAGCCATCTCTGCAGAGACAGTACTGAGGAAAGGATTGATACTGGGTGTCTGGAGGTCTATTAGATACAAAGAGAACGAGCCGTCTCTGCAGAGACAGTACTGAGGAAAGGTTTGATCCTGGGTGTCGGGAGGTCTATTAGTCACAAAGAGAACGTGCAGACTGTGCAGAGACAGTACTGAGGAAAGGATTGATCCTGGGTGTCTGGAGGTCTATTAGTCACAAAGAGAACGAGCCGCCTCTGCGGAGACAGTACTGAGGAAAGGATTGATCCTGGGTGTCGGGAGGTCTATTAATCAGAAAGAGAAACTATGGTCTCTGCAGAGACAGTACAGAGGAAAGGATTCATCCTGGGTGTCTGGAGGTCTATTATTCACAAAGAGAAAATGCCGTCTCTGCGGAGACAGTACTCGGGAAAGGATTGATCCTGGGTGTCGGGAGGTCTATTAATCACAAAGAGAAACTATGGTCTCTACAGAGACAGTACTGAGGAAAGCATTGATTCTGGGTGTCGGGAGGTCTACTAGTCACAAACAGAATGAGCCGTCTCTGCAGAGAGAGTACTGAGGAAAGGATTGACCTGGGTGTCGGGAGGTCTATTAGACACAAAGAGAATGAGCCGTCTCTGCAGAGACAATACTGAGGAAAGGTTTGATCCTGGGTGTCGGGAGGTCTATTAGTCACAAAGAGAACTTGCAGTCTGTGCAGAGACAGTACTGAGGAAAGGATTGATCCTGGGTGTCTGGAGGTCTATTAGTCAGAGCAGGAATATAAAATGCCTGCAGAGACAGTACGGAGGAAAGGATTGACCCTGGGTGTCCGGAGGTCTATTAGACACAAAGAGAAAGTATGGTCACTACAGAGACAGTATTGAGGAAAGTATTCATCCTGGGTGTCTGGAGGTCTATTAGTCACAAAGAGAACAAGCCATCTCTGCAGAGACAGTACTGAGGAAAGGATTGATCCTGGGTGTCGGGAGGTCTACTAGTCACAAAGAGAATGTGCAGTCTGGGCAGAGACAGTACTGAGGAAAGCATTGATCTTGGGTGTCTGGAGGTCTATTAATCACAAAAAGAACGTGCAGTCTGGGCAGAGACAGTACTGAGGAAAGCATTGATCTTGGGTGTCTGGAGGTCTATTAATCACAAAAAGAACGTGCAGTCTGGGCAGAGACAGTACTGAGGAAAGCATTGATCTTGGGTGTCTGGAGGTCTATTAATCACAAAGAGAACGAGCCGTCTCTGCAGAGACAGTACTGAGGAAAGGATTGACCCTGGGTGTCTGGAGGTCTATTAATCACAAAGAGAACGAGCCATCTCTGCAGAGACAGTACTGAGGAAAGGATTGACGCTGGGTGTCGGGAGGCCAATTAGTCACAAAGAGAACGAGCCATCTCTGCAGAGACAGTACTGAGGAAAGGATTGATCCTGGGTGTCGGGAGGTCTATTAATCAGAAAGAGAAACTATGGTCTCTGCAGAGACAGTACTGAGGAAAGGATTGATCCTGGGTGTCGGGAGGTCTATTAATCACAAAGAGAAACTATGGTCTCCACAGAGACAGTACTGAGGAAAGCATTGATCCTGGGTGTCGGGAGGTCTACTAGTCACAAAGAGAATGAGCCGTCTCTGCAGAGACAGTACTGAGGAAAGGATTGACCCTGGGTGTCGGGAGGTCTACTAGTCACAAAGAGAACATGCCGTCTCTGCAGAGACAGTACTGAGGAAAGGATTGACCCTGGGTGTCGGGAGGTCTATTAGACACAAAGAGAACGAGCCGTCTCTGCAGAGACAGTACTGAGGAAAGGATTGATCCTGGGCGTCGGGAGGTCTATTAGACACAAAGAGAACGAGCCGTCTCTGCAGAGACAGTACTGAGGAAAGGATCGATCCTGGGTGTCTGGAGGTCTATTAGACACAAAGTGAACATTGCCGTCTCTGCAGAAACAGTACTGAGGAAAGGTTTGATCCTGGGTGTCGGGAGGTCTATTAGTCACAAAGAGAACGTGCAGTCTGTGCAGAGACAGTACTGAGGAAAGGATTGATCCTGGGTGTCTGGAGGTCTATTAGTCACAGCAAGAATATAAAATGCCTGCAGAGACAGTACGGAGGAAAGGATTGACCCTGGGTGTCGGGAGGTCTATTAGACACAAAGAGAAACTATGGTCACTACAGAGACAGTACTGAGGAAAGGATTGATCCTGGGTGTCGGGAGGTCTACTAGTCACAAAGAGAATGTGCAGTCTGTGCAGAGACAGTACTGAGGAAAGCATTGATCTTGGGTGTCTGGAGGTCTATTAATCACAAAGAGAACGAGCCGTCTCTGCAGAGACAGTACTGAGGTAAGCATTGATCCTGGGTGTCTGGAGGTCTATTAGTCACAAAGAGAACGAGCCGTCTCTGCAGAGACAGTACTGAGGAAAGGATTGATCCTGGGTGTTGGGAGGTCTACTAGTCACAGCAAGAATATAAAATGGCTGCAGAGACAGTACTGAGAAAAGGATTGACCCTGGGTGTCGGGAAGTCTACTAGTCACAAAGAGAATGTGCAGTCTGGGCAGAGACAGTACTGAGGAAAGGATTGACCCTGGGTGTCTGGAGGTCTATTAGACACAAAGAGGAACTATGGTCACTACAGAGACAGTATTGAGGAAAGTATTCATCCTGGGTGTCGGGAGGTCTACTAGTCACAAAGAGAATGTGCAGTCTGGGCAGAGACAGTACTGAGGAAAGCATTGATCTTGGGTGTCTGGAGGTCTATTAATCACAAAGAGAACGAGCCGTCTCTGCAGAGACAGTACTGAGGAAAGCATTGATCCTGGGTGTCTGGAGGTCTATTAGTCACAAAGAGAACGAGCCGTCTCTGCAGAAACACTACTGAGGAAAGGTTTGATCCTGGGTGTTGGGAGGTCTATTAGTCACAAAGAGAACGAGCCGTCTCTGCAGAGACAGTACTGAGGAAAGGATTGATCCTGGGTGTTAGGAGGTCTACTAGTCACAGCAAGAATATAAAATGGCTGCAGAGACAGTACTGAGAAAAGGATTGACCCTGGGTGTCGGGAGGTCTATTAGACACAAAGAGAACGAGCCATCTCTGCAGAGACAGTACTGAGGAAAGGATTGATCCTGGGTGTCTGGAGGTCTATTAGATACAAAGAGAACGAGCCGTCTCTGCAGAGACAGTACTGAGGAAAGGTTTGATCCTGGGTGTCGGGAGGTCTATTAGTCACAAAGAGAACGTGCAGACTGTGCAGAGACAGTACTGAGGAAAGGATTGATCCTGGGTGTCTGGAGGTCCATTAGTCACAAAGAGAACGAGCCGCCTCTGCGGAGACAGTACTGAGGAAAGGATTGATCCTGGGTGTCGGGAGGTCTATTAATCAGAAAGAGAAACTATGGTCTCTGCAGAGACAGTACAGAGGAAAGGATTCATCCTGGGTGTCTGGAGGTCTATTATTCACAAAGAGAACATGCCGTCTCTGCGGAGACAGTACTCGGGAAAGGATTGATCCTGGGTGTCGGGAGGTCTATTAATCACAAAGAGAAACTATGGTCTCTACAGAGACAGTACTGAGGAAAGCATTGATTCTGGGTGTCGGGAGGTCTACTAGTCACAAACAGAATGAGCCGTCTCTGCAGAGAGAGTACTGAGGAAAGGATTGACCTGGGTGTCGGGAGGTCTATTAGACACAAAGAGAATGAGCCGTCTCTGCAGAGACAATACTGAGGAAAGGTTTGATCCTGGGTGTCGGGAGGTCTATTAGTCACAAAGAGAACTTGCAGTCTGTGCAGAGACAGTACTGAGGAAAGGATTGATCCTGGGTGTCTGGAGGTCTATTAGTCACAGCAGGAATATAAAATGCCTGCAGAGACAGTACGGAGGAAAGGATTGACCCTGGGTGTCCGGAGGTCTATTAGACACAAAGAGAAAGTATGGTCACTACAGAGACAGTATTGAGGAAAGTATTCATCCTGGGTGTCTGGAGGTCTATTAGTCACAAAGAGAACAAGCCATCTCTGCAGAGACAGTACTGAGGAAAGGATTGATCCTGGGTGTCGGGAGGTCTACTAGTCACAAAGAGAATGTGCAGTCTGGGCAGAGACAGTACTGAGGAAAGCATTGATCTTGGGTGTCTGGAGGTCTATTAATCACAAAAAGAACGTGCAGTCTGGGCAGAGACAGTACTGAGGAAAGCATTGATCTTGGGTGTCTGGAGGTCTATTAATCACAAAAAGAACGTGCAGTCTGGGCAGAGACAGTACTGAGGAAAGCATTGATCTTGGGTGTCTGGAGGTCTATTAATCACAAAGAGAACGAGCCGTCTCTGCAGAGACAGTACTGAGGAAAGGATTGACCCTGGGTGTCTGGAGGTCTATTAATCACAAAGAGAACGAGCCATCTCTGCAGAGACAGTACTGAGGAAAGGATTGACGCTGGGTGTCGGGAGGCCAATTAGTCACAAAGAGAACGAGCCATCTCTGCAGAGACAGTACTGAGGAAAGGATTGATCCTGGGTGTCGGGAGGTCTATTAATCAGAAAGAGAAACTATGGTCTCTGCAGAGACAGTACTGAGGAAAGGATTGATCCTGGGTGTCGGGAGGTCTATTAATCACAAAGAGAAACTATGGTCTCCACAGAGACAGTACAGAGGAAAGGATTCATCCTGGGTGTCTGGAGGTCTATTATTCACAAAGAGAACATGCCGTCTCTGCGGAGACAGTACTCGGGAAAGGATTGATCCTGGGTGTCGGGAGGTCTATTAATCACAAAGAGAAACTATGGTCTCTACAGAGACAGTACTGAGGAAAGCATTGATTCTGGGTGTCGGGAGGTCTACTAGTCACAAACAGAATGAGCCGTCTCTGCAGAGAGAGTACTGAGGAAAGGATTGACCTGGGTGTCGGGAGGTCTATTAGACACAAAGAGAATGAGCCGTCTCTGCAGAGACAATACTGAGGAAAGGTTTGATCCTGGGTGTCGGGAGGTCTATTAGTCACAAAGAGAACTTGCAGTCTGTGCAGAGACAGTACTGAGGAAAGGATTGATCCTGGGTGTCTGGAGGTCTATTAGTCACAGCAGGAATATAAAATGCCTGCAGAGACAGTACGGAGGAAAGGATTGACCCTGGGTGTCCGGAGGTCTATTAGACACAAAGAGAAAGTATGGTCACTACAGAGACAGTATTGAGGAAAGTATTCATCCTGGGTGTCTGGAGGTCTATTAGTCACAAAGAGAACAAGCCATCTCTGCAGAGACAGTACTGAGGAAAGGATTGATCCTGGGTGTCGGGAGGTCTACTAGTCACAAAGAGAATGTGCAGTCTGGGCAGAGACAGTACTGAGGAAAGCATTGATCTTGGGTGTCTGGAGGTCTATTAATCACAAAAAGAACGTGCAGTCTGGGCAGAGACAGTACTGAGGAAAGCATTGATCTTGGGTGTCTGGAGGTCTATTAATCACAAAAAGAACGTGCAGTCTGGGCAGAGACAGTACTGAGGAAAGGATTGACGCTGGGTGTCGGGAGGCCAATTAGTCACAAAGAGAACGAGCCATCTCTGCAGAGACAGTACTGAGGAAAGGATTGATCCTGGGTGTCGGGAGGTCTATTAATCAGAAAGAGGAACTATGGTCACTACAGAGACAGTATTGAGGAAAGTATTCATCCTGGGTGTCGGGAGGTCTACTAGTCACAAAGAGAATGTGCAGTCTGGGCAGAGACAGTACTGAGGAAAGCATTGATCCTGGGTGTCTGGAGGTCTATTATTCACAAAGAGAAAATGCCGTCTCTGCGGAGACAGTACTCGGGAAAGGATTGATCCTGGGTGTCGGGAGGTCTATTAATCACAAAGAGAAACTATGGTCTCTACAGAGACAGTACTGAGGAAAGCATTGATTCTGGGTGTCGGGAGGTCTACTAGTCACAAACAGAATGAGCCGTCTCTGCAGAGAGAGTACTGAGGAAAGGATTGACCTGGGTGTCGGGAGGTCTATTAGACACAAAGAGAATGAGCCGTCTCTGCAGAGACAATACTGAGGAAAGGTTTGATCCTGGGTGTCGGGAGGTCTATTAGTCACAAAGAGAACTTGCAGTCTGTGCAGAGACAGTACTGAGGAAAGGATTGATCCTGGGTGTCTGGAGGTCTATTAGTCAGAGCAGGAATATAAAATGCCTGCAGAGACAGTACGGAGGAAAGGATTGACCCTGGGTGTCCGGAGGTCTATTAGACACAAAGAGAAAGTATGGTCACTACAGAGACAGTATTGAGGAAAGTATTCATCCTGGGTGTCTGGAGGTCTATTAGTCACAAAGAGAACAAGCCATCTCTGCAGAGACAGTACTGAGGAAAGGATTGATCCTGGGTGTCGGGAGGTCTACTAGTCACAAAGAGAATGTGCAGTCTGGGCAGAGACAGTACTGAGGAAAGCATTGATCTTGGGTGTCTGGAGGTCTATTAATCACAAAAAGAACGTGCAGTCTGGGCAGAGACAGTACTGAGGAAAGCATTGATCTTGGGTGTCTGGAGGTCTATTAATCACAAAAAGAACGTGCAGTCTGGGCAGAGACAGTACTGAGGAAAGCATTGATCTTGGGTGTCTGGAGGTCTATTAATCACAAAGAGAACGAGCCGTCTCTGCAGAGACAGTACTGAGGAAAGGATTGACCCTGGGTGTCTGGAGGTCTATTAATCACAAAGAGAACGAGCCATCTCTGCAGAGACAGTACTGAGGAAAGGATTGACGCTGGGTGTCGGGAGGCCAATTAGTCACAAAGAGAACGAGCCATCTCTGCAGAGACAGTACTGAGGAAAGGATTGATCCTGGGTGTCGGGAGGTCTATTAATCAGAAAGAGAAACTATGGTCTCTGCAGAGACAGTACTGAGGAAAGGATTGATCCTGGGTGTCGGGAGGTCTATTAATCACAAAGAGAAACTATGGTCTCCACAGAGACAGTACTGAGGAAAGCATTGATCCTGGGTGTCGGGAGGTCTACTAGTCACAAAGAGAATGAGCCGTCTCTGCAGAGACAGTACTGAGGAAAGGATTGACCCTGGGTGTCGGGAGGTCTACTAGTCACAAAGAGAACATGCCGTCTCTGCAGAGACAGTACTGAGGAAAGGATTGACCCTGGGTGTCGGGAGGTCTATTAGACACAAAGAGAACGAGCCGTCTCTGCAGAGACAGTACTGAGGAAAGGATTGATCCTGGGCGTCGGGAGGTCTATTAGACACAAAGAGAACGAGCCGTCTCTGCAGAGACAGTACTGAGGAAAGGATCGATCCTGGGTGTCTGGAGGTCTATTAGACACAAAGTGAACATTGCCGTCTCTGCAGAAACAGTACTGAGGAAAGGTTTGATCCTGGGTGTCGGGAGGTCTATTAGTCACAAAGAGAACGTGCAGTCTGTGCAGAGACAGTACTGAGGAAAGGATTGATCCTGGGTGTCTGGAGGTCTATTAGTCACAGCAAGAATATAAAATGCCTGCAGAGACAGTACGGAGGAAAGGATTGACCCTGGGTGTCGGGAGGTCTATTAGACACAAAGAGAAACTATGGTCACTACAGAGACAGTACTGAGGAAAGGATTGATCCTGGGTGTCGGGAGGTCTACTAGTCACAAAGAGAATGTGCAGTCTGTGCAGAGACAGTACTGAGGAAAGCATTGATCTTGGGTGTCTGGAGGTCTATTAATCACAAAGAGAACGAGCCGTCTCTGCAGAGACAGTACTGAGGTAAGCATTGATCCTGGGTGTCTGGAGGTCTATTAGTCACAAAGAGAACGAGCCGTCTCTGCAGAGACAGTACTGAGGAAAGGATTGATCCTGGGTGTTGGGAGGTCTACTAGTCACAGCAAGAATATAAAATGGCTGCAGAGACAGTACTGAGAAAAGGATTGACCCTGGGTGTCGGGAAGTCTACTAGTCACAAAGAGAATGTGCAGTCTGGGCAGAGACAGTACTGAGGAAAGGATTGACCCTGGGTGTCTGGAGGTCTATTAGACACAAAGAGGAACTATGGTCACTACAGAGACAGTATTGAGGAAAGTATTCATCCTGGGTGTCGGGAGGTCTACTAGTCACAAAGAGAATGTGCAGTCTGGGCAGAGACAGTACTGAGGAAAGCATTGATCTTGGGTGTCTGGAGGTCTATTAATCACAAAGAGAACGAGCCGTCTCTGCAGAGACAGTACTGAGGAAAGCATTGATCCTGGGTGTCTGGAGGTCTATTAGTCACAAAGAGAACGAGCCGTCTCTGCAGAAACACTACTGAGGAAAGGTTTGATCCTGGGTGTTGGGAGGTCTATTAGTCACAAAGAGAACGAGCCGTCTCTGCAGAGACAGTACTGAGGAAAGGATTGATCCTGGGTGTTAGGAGGTCTACTAGTCACAGCAAGAATATAAAATGGCTGCAGAGACAGTACTGAGAAAAGGATTGACCCTGGGTGTCGGGAGGTCTATTAGACACAAAGAGAACGAGCCATCTCTGCAGAGACAGTACTGAGGAAAGGATTGATCCTGGGTGTCTGGAGGTCTATTAGATACAAAGAGAACGAGCCGTCTCTGCAGAGACAGTACTGAGGAAAGGTTTGATCCTGGGTGTCGGGAGGTCTATTAGTCACAAAGAGAACGTGCAGACTGTGCAGAGACAGTACTGAGGAAAGGATTGATCCTGGGTGTCTGGAGGTCTATTAGTCACAAAGAGAACGAGCCGCCTCTGCGGAGACAGTACTGAGGAAAGGATTGATCCTGGGTGTCGGGAGGTCTATTTATCAGAAAGAGAAACTATGGTCTCTGCAGAGACAGTACAGAGGAAAGGATTCATCCTGGGTGTCTGGAGGTCTATTATTCACAAAGAGAACATGCCGTCTCTGCGGAGACAGTACTCGGGAAAGGATTGATCCTGGGTGTCGGGAGGTCTATTAATCACAAAGAGAAACTATGGTCTCTACAGAGACAGTACTGAGGAAAGCATTGATTCTGGGTGTCGGGAGGTCTACTAGTCACAAACAGAATGAGCCGTCTCTGCAGAGAGAGTACTGAGGAAAGGATTGACCTGGGTGTCGGGAGGTCTATTAGACACAAAGAGAATGAGCCGTCTCTGCAGAGACAATACTGAGGAAAGGTTTGATCCTGGGTGTCGGGAGGTCTATTAGTCACAAAGAGAACTTGCAGTCTGTGCAGAGACAGTACTGAGGAAAGGATTGATCCTGGGTGTCTGGAGGTCTATTAGTCACAGCAGGAATATAAAATGCCTGCAGAGACAGTACGGAGGAAAGGATTGACCCTGGGTGTCCGGAGGTCTATTAGACACAAAGAGAAAGTATGGTCACTACAGAGACAGTATTGAGGAAAGTATTCATCCTGGGTGTCTGGAGGTCTATTAGTCACAAAGAGAACAAGCCATCTCTGCAGAGACAGTACTGAGGAAAGGATTGATCCTGGGTGTCGGGAGGTCTACTAGTCACAAAGAGAATGTGCAGTCTGGGCAGAGACAGTACTGAGGAAAGCATTGATCTTGGGTGTCTGGAGGTCTATTAATCACAAAAAGAACGTGCAGTCTGGGCAGAGACAGTACTGAGGAAAGCATTGATCTTGGGTGTCTGGAGGTCTATTAATCACAAAAAGAACGTGCAGTCTGGGCAGAGACAGTACTGAGGAAAGCATTGATCTTGGGTGTCTGGAGGTCTATTAATCACAAAGAGAACGAGCCGTCTCTGCAGAGACAGTACTGAGGAAAGGATTGACCCTGGGTGTCTGGAGGTCTATTAATCACAAAGAGAACGAGCCATCTCTGCAGAGACAGTACTGAGGAAAGGATTGACGCTGGGTGTCGGGAGGCCAATTAGTCACAAAGAGAACGAGCCATCTCTGCAGAGACAGTACTGAGGAAAGGATTGATCCTGGGTGTCGGGAGGTCTATTAATCAGAAAGAGAAACTATGGTCTCTGCAGAGACAGTACTGAGGAAAGGATTGATCCTGGGTGTCGGGAGGTCTATTAATCACAAAGAGAAACTATGGTCTCCACAGAGACAGTACTGAGGAAAGCATTGATCCTGGGTGTCGGGAGGTCTACTAGTCACAAAGAGAATGAGCCGTCTCTGCAGAGACAGTACTGAGGAAAGGATTGACCCTGGGTGTCGGGAGGTCTACTAGTCACAAAGAGAACATGCCGTCTCTGCAGAGACAGTACTGAGGAAAGGATTGACCCTGGGTGTCGGGAGGTCTATTAGACACAAAGAGAACGAGCCGTCTCTGCAGAGACAGTACTGAGGAAAGGATTGATCCTGGGCGTCGGGAGGTCTATTAGACACAAAGAGAACGAGCCGTCTCTGCAGAGACAGTACTGAGGAAAGGATCGATCCTGGGTGTCTGGAGGTCTATTAGACACAAAGTGAACATTGCCGTCTCTGCAGAAACAGTACTGAGGAAAGGTTTGATCCTGGGTGTCGGGAGGTCTATTAGTCACAAAGAGAACGTGCAGTCTGTGCAGAGACAGTACTGAGGAAAGGATTGATCCTGGGTGTCTGGAGGTCTATTAGTCACAGCAACAATATAAAATGCCTGCAGAGACAGTACGGAGGAAAGGATTGACCCTGGGTTTCGGGAGGTCTATTAGACACAAAGAGAAACTATGGTCACTACAGAGACAGTACTGAGGAAAGGATTGATCCTGGGTGTCGGGAGGTCTACTAGTCACAAAGAGAATGTGCAGTCTGGGCAGAGACAGTACTGAGGAAAGCATTGATCTTGGGTGTCTGGAGGTCTATTAATCACAAAAAGAACGTGCAGTCTGGGCAGAGACAGTACTGAGGAAAGCATTGATCTTGGGTGTCTGGAGGTCTATTAATCACAAAGAGAACGAGCCGTCTCTGCAGAGACAGTACTGAGGTAAGCATTGATCCTGGGTGTCTGGAGGTCTATTAGTCACAAAGAGAACGAGCCGTCTCTGCAGAGACAGTACTGAGGAAAGGATTGATCCTGGGTGTTGGGAGGTCTACTAGTCACAGCAAGAATATAAAATGGCTGCAGAGACAGTACTGAGAAAAGGATTGACCCTGGGTGTCGGGAAGTCTACTAGTCACAAAGAGAATGTGCAGTCTGGGCAGAGACAGTACTGAGGAAAGGATTGACCCTGGGTGTCTGGAGGTCTATTAGACACAAAGAGGAACTATGGTCACTACAGAGACAGTATTGAGGAAAGTATTCATCCTGGGTGTCGGGAGGTCTACTAGTCACAAAGAGAATGTGCAGTCTGGGCAGAGACAGTACTGAGGAAAGCATTGATCTTGGGTGTCTGGAGGTCTATTAATCACAAAGAGAACGAGCCGTCTCTGCAGAGACAGTACTGAGGAAAGCATTGATCCTGGGTGTCTGGAGGTCTATTAGTCACAAAGAGAACGAGCCGTCTCTGCAGAAACACTACTGAGGAAAGGTTTGATCCTGGGTGTTGGGAGGTCTATTAGTCACAAAGAGAACGAGCCGTCTCTGCAGAGACAGTACTGAGGAAAGGATTGATCCTGGGTGTTAGGAGGTCTACTAGTCACAGCAAGAATATAAAATGGCTGCAGAGACAGTACTGAGAAAAGGATTGACCCTGGGTGTCGGGAGGTCTATTAGACACAAAGAGAACGAGCCACCTCTGCAGAGACAGTACTGAGGAAAGGATTGATCCTGGGTGTCTGGAGGTCTATTAGATACAAAGAGAACGAGCCGTCTCTGCAGAGACAGTACTGAGGAAAGGTTTGATCCTGGGTGTCGGGAGGTCTATTAGTCACAAAGAGAACGTGCAGACTGTGCAGAGACAGTACTGAGGAAAGGATTGATCCTGGGTGTCTGGAGGTCTATTAGTCACAAAGAGAACGAGCCGCCTCTGCGGAGACAGTACTGAGGAAAGGATTGATCCTGGGTGTCGGGAGGTCTATTAATCAGAAAGAGAAACTATGGTCTCTGCAGAGACAGTACAGAGGAAAGGATTCATCCTGGGTGTCTGGAGGTCTATTATTCACAAAGAGAACATGCCGTCTCTGCGGAGACAGTACTCGGGAAAGGATTGATCCTGGGTGTCGGGAGGTCTATTAATCACAAAGAGAAACTATGGTCTCTACAGAGACAGTACTGAGGAAAGCATTGATTCTGGGTGTCGGGAGGTCTACTAGTCACAAACAGAATGAGCCGTCTCTGCAGAGAGAGTACTGAGGAAAGGATTGACCTGGGTGTCGGGAGGTCTATTAGACACAAAGAGAATGAGCCGTCTCTGCAGAGACAATACTGAGGAAAGGTTTGATCCTGGGTGTCGGGAGGTCTATTAGTCACAAAGAGAACGTGCAGTCTGTGCAGAGACAGTACTGAGGAAAGGATTGATCCTGGGTGTCTGGAGGTCTATTAGTCACAGCAGGAATATAAAATGCCTGCAGAGACAGTACGGAGGAAAGGATTGACCCTGGGTGTCGGGAGGTCTATTAGACACAAAGAGAAAGTATGGTCACTACAGAGACAGTATTGAGGAAAGTATTCATCCTGGGTGTCTGGAGGTCTATTAGTCACAAAGAGAACAAGCCATCTCTGCAGAGACAGTACTGAGGAAAGGATTGATCCTGGGTGTCGGGAGGTCTACTAGTCACAAAGAGAATGTGCAGTCTGGGCAGAGACAGTACTGAGGAAAGCATTGATCTTGGGTGTCTGGAGGTCTATTAATCACAAAAAGAACGTGCAGTCTGGGCAGAGACAGTACTGAGGAAAGCATTGATCCTGGGTGTCTGGAGGTCTATTAGTCACAAAGAGAACGAGCCGTCTCTGCAGAGACAGTACTGAGGAAAGGATTGACCCTGGGTGTCTGGAGGTCTATTAATCACAAAGAGAACGAGCCATCTCTGCAGAGACAGTACTGAGGAAAGGATTGACCCTGGGTGTCGGGAGGCCAATTAGTCACAAAGAGAACGAGCCATCTCTGCAGAGACAGTACTGAGGAAAGGATTGATCCTGGGTGTCGGGAGGTCTATTAATCAGAAAGAGAAACTATGGTCTCTGCAGAGACAGTACTGAGGAAAGCATTGATCCTGGGTGTCGGGAGGTCTACTAGTCACAAAGAGAATGAGCCGTCTCTGCAGAGACAGTACTGAGGAAAGGATTGACCCTGGGTGTCGGGAGGTCTATTAGTCACAAAGAGAACATGCCGTCTCTGCAGAGACAGTACTGAGGAAAGGATTGACCCTGGGTGTCGGGAGGTCTATTAGACACAAAGAGAACGAGCCGTCTCTGCAGAGACAGTACTGAGGAAAGGATTGATCCTGGGCGTCGGGAGGTCTATTAGACACAAAGAGAACGAGCCGTCTCTGCAGAGACAGTACTGAGGAAAGGATCGATCCTGGGTGTCTGGAGGTCTATTAGACACAAAGTGAACATTGCCGTCTCTGCAGAAACAGTACTGAGGAAAGGTTTGATCCTGGGTGTCGGGAGGTCTATTAGTCACAAAGAGAACGTGCAGTCTGTGCAGAGACAGTACTGAGGAAAGGATTGATCCTGGGTGTCTGGAGGTCTATTAGTCACAGCAAGAATATAAAATGCCTGCAGAGACAGTACGGAGGAAAGGATTGACCCTTGGTGTCGGGAGGTCTATTAGACACAAAGAGAAACTATGGTCACTACAGAGACAGTACTGAGGAAAGGATTGATCCTGGGTGTCGGGAGGTCTACTAGTCACAAAGAGAATGTGCAGTCTGTGCAGAGACAGTACTGAGGAAAGCATTGATCTTGGGTATCTGGAGGTCTATTAATCACAAAAAGAACGTGCCGTCTCTGCAGCGACAGTACTGAGGAAAGGATTGATCCTGGGTGTTGGGAGGTCTATTAGTCACAAAGAGAACGAGCCGTCTCTGCAGAGACAGTACTGAGGAAAGGATTGATCCTGGGTGTCTGGAGGTCTATTAGTCACAAAGAGAACGAGCCGTCTCTGCAGAGACAGTACTGAGGTAAGCATTGATCCTGGGTGTCTGGAGGTCTATTAGTCACAAAGAGAACGAGCCGTCTCTGCAGAGACAGTACTGAGGAAAGGATTGATCCTGGGTGTTGGGAGGTCTACTAGTCACAGCAAGAATATAAAATGGCTGCAGAGACAGTACTGAGAAAAGGTTTGACCTGGGTGTCGGGAAGTCTACTAGTCACAAAGAGAATGTGCAGTCTGGGCAGAGACAGTACTGAGGAAAGGATTGACCTGGGTGTCTGGAGGTCTATTAGACACAAAGAGGAACTATGGTCTCTACAGAGACAGTACGGAGGAAAGGATTGACCCTGGGTGTCGGGAGGTCTATTAGACACAAAGAGGAACTATGGTCACTACAGAGACAGTATTGAGGAAAGTATTCATCCTGGGTGTCGGGAGGTCTACTAGTCACAAAGAGAATGTGCAGTCTGGGCAGAGACAGTACTGAGGAAAGCATTGATCTTTGGTGTCTGGAGGTCTATTAGTCACAGCAGGAATATAAAATGCCTGCAGAGACAGTACGGAGGAAAGGATTGACCCTGGGTGTCGGGAGGTCTATTAGACACAAAGAGAAAGTATGGTCACTACAGAGACAGTATTGAGGAAAGTATTCATCCTGGGTGTCTGGAGGTCTATTAGTCACAAAGAGAACAATCCATCTCTGCAGAGACAGTACTGAGGAAAGGATTGATCCTGGGTGTCGGGAGGTCTACTAGTCACAAAGAGAATGTGCAGTCTGGGCAGAGACAGTACTGAGGAAAGCATTGATCTTGGGTGTCTGGAGGTCTATTAATCACAAAAAGAACGTGCAGTCTGGGCAGAGACAGTACTGAGGAAAGCATTGATCCTGGGTGTCTGGAGGTCTATTAGTCACAAAGAGAACGAGCCGTCTCTGCAGAGACAGTACTGAGGAAAGGATTGACCCTGGGTGTCTGGAGGTCTATTAATCACAAAGAGAACGAGCCATCTCTGCAGAGACAGTACTGAGGAAAGGATTGACCCTGGGTGTCGGGAGGCCAATTAGTCACAAAGAGAACGAGCCATCTCTGCAGAGACAGTACTGAGGAAAGGATTGATCCTGGGTGTCGGGAGGTCTATTAATCAGAAAGAGAAACTATGGTCTCTGCAGAGACAGTACAGAGGAAAGGATTGATCCTGGGTGTCGGGAGGTCTATTAGTCACAAAGAGAAACTATGGTCTCTACAGAGACAGTACTGAGGAAAGCATTGATCCTGGGTGTCGGGAGGTCTATTAATCAGAAAGAGAAACTATGGTCTCTGCAGAGACAGTACAGAGGAAAGGATTGATCCTGGGTGTCGGGAGGTCTATTAGTCACAAAGAGAAACTATGGTCTCTACAGAGACAGTACTGAGGAAAGCATTGATCCTGGGTGTCGGGAGGTCTACTAGTCACAAAGAGAATGAGCCGTCTCTGCAGAGACAGTACTGAGGAAAGGATTGACCCTGGGTGTCGGGAGGTCTATTAGTCACAAAGAGAACATGCCGTCTCTGCAGAGACAGTACTGAGGAAAGGATTGACCCTGGGTGTCGGGAGGTCTATTAGACACAAAGAGAACGAGCCGTCTCTGCAGAGACAGTACTGAGGAAAGGATTGATCCTGGGCGTCGGGAGGTCTATTAGACACAAAGAGAACGAGCCGTCTCTGCAGAGACAGTACTGAGGAAAGGATCGATCCTGGGTGTCTGGAGGTCTATTAGACACAAAGTGAACATTGCCGTCTCTGCAGAAACAGTACTGAGGAAAGGTTTGATCCTGGGTGTCGGGAGGTCTATTAGTCACAAAGAGAACGTGCAGTCTGTGCAGAGACAGTACTGAGGAAAGGATTGATCCTGGGTGTCTGGAGGTCTATTAGTCACAGCAAGAATATAAAATGCCTGCAGAGACAGTACGGAGGAAAGGATTGACCCTTGGTGTCGGGAGGTCTATTAGACACAAAGAGAAACTATGGTCACTACAGAGACAGTACTGAGGAAAGGATTGATCCTGGGTGTCGGGAGGTCTACTAGTCACAAAGAGAATGTGCAGTCTGTGCAGAGACAGTACTGAGGAAAGCATTGATCTTGGGTATCTGGAGGTCTATTAATCACAAAAAGAACGTGCCGTCTCTGCAGCGACAGTACTGAGGAAAGGATTGATCCTGGGTGTTGGGAGGTCTATTAGTCACAAAGAGAACGAGCCGTCTCTGCAGAGACAGTACTGAGGAAAGGATTGATCCTGGGTGTCTGGAGGTCTATTAGTCACAAAGAGAACGAGCCGTCTCTGCAGAGACAGTACTGAGGTAAGCATTGATCCTGGGTGTCTGGAGGTCTATTAGTCACAAAGAGAACGAGCCGTCTCTGCAGAGACAGTACTGAGGAAAGGATTGATCCTGGGTGTTGGGAGGTCTACTAGTCACAGCAAGAATATAAAATGGCTGCAGAGACAGTACTGAGAAAAGGTTTGACCTGGGTGTCGGGAAGTCTACTAGTCACAAAGAGAATGTGCAGTCTGGGCAGAGACAGTACTGAGGAAAGGATTGACCTGGGTGTCTGGAGGTCTATTAGACACAAAGAGGAACTATGGTCTCTACAGAGACAGTACGGAGGAAAGGATTGACCCTGGGTGTCGGGAGGTCTATTAGACACAAAGAGGAACTATGGTCACTACAGAGACAGTATTGAGGAAAGTATTCATCCTGGGTGTCGGGAGGTCTACTAGTCACAAAGAGAATGTGCAGTCTGGGCAGAGACAGTACTGAGGAAAGCATTGATCTTTGGTGTCTGGAGGTCTATTAGTCACAGCAGGAATATAAAATGCCTGCAGAGACAGTACGGAGGAAAGGATTGACCCTGGGTGTCGGGAGGTCTATTAGACACAAAGAGAAAGTATGGTCACTACAGAGACAGTATTGAGGAAAGTATTCATCCTGGGTGTCTGGAGGTCTATTAGTCACAAAGAGAACAATCCATCTCTGCAGAGACAGTACTGAGGAAAGGATTGATCCTGGGTGTCGGGAGGTCTACTAGTCACAAAGAGAATGTGCAGTCTGGGCAGAGACAGTACTGAGGAAAGCATTGATCTTGGGTGTCTGGAGGTCTATTAATCACAAAAAGAACGTGCAGTCTGGGCAGAGACAGTACTGAGGAAAGCATTGATCCTGGGTGTCTGGAGGTCTATTAGTCACAAAGAGAACGAGCCGTCTCTGCAGAGACAGTACTGAGGAAAGGATTGACCCTGGGTGTCTGGAGGTCTATTAATCACAAAGAGAACGAGCCATCTCTGCAGAGACAGTACTGAGGAAAGGATTGACCCTGGGTGTCGGGAGGCCAATTAGTCACAAAGAGAACGAGCCATCTCTGCAGAGACAGTACTGAGGAAAGGATTGATCCTGGGTGTCGGGAGGTCTATTAATCAGAAAGAGAAACTATGGTCTCTGCAGAGACAGTACAGAGGAAAGGATTGATCCTGGGTGTCGGGAGGTCTATTAGTCACAAAGAGAAACTATGGTCTCTACAGAGACAGTACTGAGGAAAGCATTGATCCTGGGTGTCGGGAGGTCTACTAGTCACAAAGAGAATGAGCCGTCTCTGCAGAGACAGTACTGAGGAAAGGATTGACCCTGGGTGTCGGGAGGTCTATTAGTCACAAAGAGAACATGCCGTCTCTGCAGAGACAGTACTGAGGAAAGGATTGACCCTGGGTGTCGGGAGGTCTATTAGACACAAAGAGAACGAGCCGTCTCTGCAGAGACAGTACTGAGGAAAGGATTGATCCTGGGCGTCGGGAGGTCTATTAGACACAAAGAGAACGAGCCGTCTCTGCAGAGACAGTACTGAGGAAAGGATCGATCCTGGGTGTCTGGAGGTCTATTAGACACAAAGTGAACATTGCCGTCTCTGCAGAAACAGTACTGAGGAAAGGTTTGATCCTGGGTGTCGGGAGGTCTATTAGTCACAAAGAGAACGTGCAGTCTGTGCAGAGACAGTACTGAGGAAAGGATTGATCCTGGGTGTCTGGAGGTCTATTAGTCACAGCAAGAATATAAAATGCCTGCAGAGACAGTACGGAGGAAAGGATTGACCCTGGGTGTCGGGAGGTCTATTAGACACAAAGAGAAACTATGGTCACTACAGAGACAGTACTGAGGAAAGGATTGATCCTGGGTGTCGGGAGGTCTACTAGTCACAAAGAGAATGTGCAGTCTGTGCAGAGACAGTACTGAGGAAAGCATTGATCTTGGGTGTCTGGAGGTCTATTAATCACAAAGAGAACGACCCGTCTCTGCAGAGACAGTACTGAGGTAAGCATTGATCCTGGGTGTCTGGAGGTCTATTAGTCACAAAGAGAACGAGCCGTCTCTGCAGAGACAGTACTGAGGAAAGGATTGATCCTGGGTGTTGGGAGGTCTACTAGTCACAGCAAGAATATAAAATGGCTGCAGAGACAGTACTGAGAAAAGGATTGACCCTGGGTGTCGGGAAGTCTACTAGTCACAAAGAGAATGTGCAGTCTGGGCAGAGACAGTACTGAGGAAAGGATTGACCCTGGGTGTCTGGAGGTCTATTAGACACAAAGAGGAACTATGGTCTCTACAGAGACAGTACGGAGGAAAGGATTGACCCTGGGTGTCGGGAGGTCTATTAGACACAAAGAGGAACTATGGTCACTACAGAGACAGTATTGAGGAAAGTATTCATCCTGGGTGTCGGGAGGTCTACTAGTCACAAAGAGAATGTGCAGTCTGGGCAGAGACAGTACTGAGGAAAGCATTGATCTTGGGTGTCTGGAGGTCTATTAATCACAAAGAGAACGAGCCGTCTCTGCAGAGACAGTACTGAGGAAAGCATTGATCCTGGGTGTCTGGAGGTCTATTAGTCACAAAGAGAACGAGCCATCTCTGCAGAAACAGTACTGAGGAAAGGTTTGATCCTGGGTGTTGGGAGGTCTATTAGTCACAAAGAGAACGAGCCGTCTCTGCAGAGACAGTACTGAGGAAAGGATTGATCCTGGGTGTTAGGAGGTCTACTAGTCACAGCAAGAATATAAAATGGCTGCAGAGACAGTACTGAGAAAAGGATTGACCCTGGGTGTCGGGAGGTCTATTAGACACAAAGAGAACGAGCCATCTCTGCAGAGACAGTACTGAGGAAAGGATTGATCCTGGGTGTCTGGAGGTCTATTAGATACAAAGAGAACGAGCCGTCTCTGCAGAGACAGTACTGAGGAAAGGATTGACCCTGGGTGTCTGGAGGTCTATTAGTCACAAAGAGAACGAGCCGTCTCTGCGGAGACAGTACTGAGGAAAGGATTGATCCTGGGTGTCTGGAGGTCTATTAGACACAAAGAGAAACTATGGTCTCTGCAGACACAGTACTGAGGAAAGGATTGACCCTGGGTGTCTGGAGGTCTATTAGTCACAAAGAGAACATGCCGTCTCTGCGGAGACAGTACTCGGGAAAGGATTGATCCTGGGTGTCGGGAGGTCTATTTATCACAAAGAGAAACTATGGTCTCTACAGAGACAGTACTGAGGAAAGCATTGATCCTGGGTGTCGGGAGGTCTACTAGTCACAAAGAGAATGAGCCGTCTCTGCAGAGACAGTACTGAGGAAAGGTTTGATCCTGGGTGTCGGGAGGTCTATTAGTCACAAAGAGAACGAGCTGTCTCTGCAGAGACAGTACTGAGGAAAGGTTTGATTCTGGGTGTCGGGAGGTCTACTAGTCACAAACAGAATGAGCCGTCTCTGCAGAGAGAGTACTGAGGAAAGGATTGACCTGGGTGTCGGGAGGTCTATTAGACACAAAGAGAATGAGCCGTCTCTGCAGAAACAGTACTGAGGAAATGTTTGATCCTAGGTGTCTGGAGGTCTATTAGTCACAGCAAGAATATAAAATGCCTGCAGAGAGAGTACGGAGGAAAGGATTGACCCTGGGTGTCGGGAGGTCTATCAGACATAAAGAGAAACTATGGTCACTACAGAGACAGTACTGAGGAAAGGATTGATCCTGGGTGTCGGGAAGTCTACTAGTCACAAAGAGAACGAGCCGTCTCTGCAGAGACAGTACTGAGGAAAGGATTGACCCTGGGTGTCAGGAGGTCTATTAGACACAAAGAGAACGAGCCATCTCTGCAGAGACAGTACTGAGGAAAGGATTGATCCTGGGTGTCTGGAGGTCTATTAGACACAAAGAGAACGAGCCATCTCTGCAGAGACAGTACTGAGGAAAGGTTTGATCCTGGGTGTCAGGAGGTCTATTAGTCACAAAGAGAACGTGCAGACTGTGCAGAGACAGTACTGAGGAAAGGATTGACCCTGGGTGTCTGGAGGTCTATTAGTCACAAAGAGAACGAGCCGCCTCTGCGGAGACAGTACTGAGGAAAGGATTGATCCTGGGTGTCGGGAGTTCTATTAATCAGAAAGAGAAACTATGGTCTCTGCAGAGACAGTACAGAGGAAAGGATTCATCCTGGGTGTCTGGAGGTCTATTATTCACAAAGAGAACATGCCGTCTCTGCGGAGACAGTACTCGGGAAAGGATTGATCCTGGGTGTCGGGAGGTCTATTAATCACAAAGAGAAACTATGGTCTCTACAGAGACAGTACTGAGGAAAGCATTGATTCTGGGTGTCGGGAGGTCTACTAGTCACAAACAGAATGAGCCGTCTCTGCAGAGAGAGTACTGAGGAAAGGATTGACCTGGGTGTCGGGAGGTCTATTAGACACAAAGAGAACATTGCCGTCTCTGCAGAAACAGTACTGAGGAAAGGTTTGATCCTGGGTGTCGGGAGGTCTATTAGTCACAAAGAGAACGTGCAGTCTGTGCAGAGACAGTACTGAGGAAAGGATTGATCCTGGGTGTCTGGAGGTCTATTAGTCACAGCAGGAATATAAAATGCCTGCAGAGACAGTACGGAGGAAAGGATTGACCCTGGGTGTCGGGAGGTCTATTAGACACAAAGAGAAAGTATGGTCACTACAGAGACAGTATTGAGGAAACTATTCATCCTGGGTGTCTGGAGGTCTTTTAGTCACAAAGAGAACAAGCCATCTCTGCAGAGACAGTACTGAGGAAAGGATTGATCCTGGGTGTCGGGAGGTCTACTAGTCACAAAGAGAATGTGCAGTCTGGGCAGAGACAGTACTGAGGAAAGCATTGATCTTGGGTGTCTGGAGGTCTATTAATCACAAAAAGAACGTGCAGTCTGGGCAGAGACAGTACTGAGGAAAGCATTGATCTTGGGTGTCTGGAGGTCTATTAATCACAAAAAGAACGTGCAGTCTGGGCAGAGACAGTACTGAGGAAAGCATTGATCTTGGGTGTCTGGAGGTCTATTAATCACAAAGAGAACGAGCCGTCTCTGCAGAGACAGTACTGAGGAAAGGATTGACCCTGGGTGTCTGGAGGTCTATTAATCACAAAGAGAACGAGCCATCTCTGCAGAGTCAGTACTGCGGAAAGGATTGACCCTGGGTGTCGGGAGGCCAATTAGTCACAAAGAGAACGAGCCATCTCTGCAGAGACAGTACTGAGGAAAGGATTGATCCTGAGTGTCGGGAGGTCTATTAATCAGAAAGAGAAACTATGGTCTCTGCAGAGACAGTACAGAGGAAAGGATTGATCCTGGGTGTCGGGAGGTCTATTAATCACAAAGAGAAACTATGGTCTCTACAGAGACAGTACTGAGGAAAGCATTGATCCTGGGTGTCGGGAGGTCTACTAGTCACAAAGAGAATGAGCCGTCTCTGCAGAGACAGTACTGAGGAAAGGATTGACCCTGGGTGTCTGGAGGTCTATTAGTCACAAAGAGAACGAGCCGTCTCTGCAGAGACAGTACTGAGGAAAGGTTTGATCCTGGGTGTCAGGAGGTCTATTAGTCACAAAGAGAACGTGCAGACTGTGCAGAGACAGTACTGAGGAAAGGATTGACCCTGGGTGTCTGGAGGTCTATTAGTCACAAAGAGAACGAGCCGCCTCTGCGGAGACAGTACTGAGGAAAGGATTGATCCTGGGTGTCGGGAGGTCTACTAGTCACAAACAGAATGAGCCGTCTCTGCAGAGAGAGTACTGAGGAAAGGATTGACCTGGGTGTCGGGAGGTCTATTAGACACAAAGAGAATGAGCCGTCTCTGCAGAAACAGTACTGAGGAAAGGTTTGATCCTAGGTGTCTGGAGTTCTATTAGTCACAGCAAGAATATAAAATGCCTGCAGAGAGAGTACGGAGGAAAGGATTGACCCTGGGTGTCGGGAGGTCTATCAGACATAAAGAGAAACTATGGTCACTACAGAGACAGTACTGAGGAAAGGATTGATCCTGGGTGTCGGGAAGTCTACTAGTCACAAAGAGAACGAGCCGTCTCTGCAGAGACAGTACTGAGGAAAGGATTGACCCTGGGTGTCAGGAGGTCTATTAGACACAAAGAGAACGAGCCATCTCTGCAGAGACAGTACTGAGGAAAGGATTGATCCTGGGTGTCTGGAGGTCTATTAGACACAAAGAGAACGAGCCATCTCTGCAGAGACAGTACTGAGGAAAGGTTTGATCCTGGGTGTCAGGAGGTCTATTAGTCACAAAGAGAACGTGCAGACTGTGCAGAGACAGTACTGAGGAAAGGATTGACCCTGGGTGTCTGGAGGTCTATTAGTCACAAAGAGAACGAGCCGCCTCTGCGGAGACAGTACTGAGGAAAGGATTGATCCTGGGTGTCGGGAGGTCTATTAATCAGAAAGAGAAACTATGCTCTCTGCAGAGACAGTACAGAGGAAAGGATTCATCCTGGGTGTCTGGAGGTCTATTATTCACAAAGAGAACATGCCGTCTCTGCGGAGACAGTACTCGGGAAAGGATTGATCCTGGGTGTCGGGAGGTCTATTAATCACAAAGAGAAACTATGGTCTCTACAGAGACAGTACTGAGGAAAGCATTGATTCTGGGTGTCGGGAGGTCTACTAGTCACAAACCGAATGAGCCGTCTCTGCAGAGAGAGTACTGAGGAAAGGATTGACCTGGGTGTCGGGAGGTCTATTAGACACAAAGAGAATGAGCCGTCTCTGCAGAGACAATACTGAGGAAAGGATTGATCCTGGGTGTCGGGAGCTCTATTAGACACAAAGAGAACATTGCCGTCTCTGCAGAAACAGTACTGAGGAAAGGTTTGATCCTGGGTGTCGGGAGGTCTATTAGTCACAAAGAGAACGTGCAGTCTGTGCAGAGACAGTACTGAGGAAAGGATTGACCCTGGGTGTCTGGAGGTCTATTAGTCACAAAGAGAACGAGCCGCCTCTGCGGAGACAGTACTGAGGAAAGGATTGATCCTGGGTGTCGGGAGGTCTATTAATCAGAAAGAGAAACTATGCTCTCTGCAGAGACAGTACAGAGGAAAGGATTCATCCTGGGTGTCTGGAGGTCTATTATTCACAAAGAGAACATGCCGTCTCTGCGGAGACAGTACTCGGGAAAGGATTGATCCTGGGTGTCGGGAGGTCTATTAATCACAAAGAGAAACTATGGTCTCTACAGAGACAGTACTGAGGAAAGCATTGATTCTGGGTGTCGGGAGGTCTACTAGTCACAAACCGAATGAGCCGTCTCTGCAGAGAGAGTACTGAGGAAAGGATTGACCTGGGTGTCGGGAGGTCTATTAGACACAAAGAGAATGAGCCGTCTCTGCAGAGACAATACTGAGGAAAGGATTGATCCTGGGTGTCGGGAGCTCTATTAGACACAAAGAGAACATTGCCGTCTCTGCAGAAACAGTACTGAGGAAAGGTTTGATCCTGGGTGTCGGGAGGTCTATTAGTCACAAAGAGAACGTGCAGTCTGTGCAGAGACAGTACTGAGGAAAGGATTGATCCTGGGTGTCTGGAGGTCTATTAGTCACAGCAGGAATATAAAATGCCTGCAGAGACAGTACGGAGGAAAGGATTGACCCTGGGTGTCGGGAGGTCTATTAGACACAAAGAGAAAGTATGGTCACTACAGAGACAGTATTGAGGAAAGTATTCATCCTGGGTGTCTGGAGGTCTATTAGTCACAAAGAGAACAAGCCATCTCTGCAGAGACAGTACTGAGGAAAGGATTGATCCTGGGTGTCGGGAGGTCTACTAGTCACAAAGAGAATGTGCAGTCTGGGCAGAGACAGTACTGAGGAAAGCATTGATCTTGGGTGTCTGGAGGTCTATTAATCACAAAAAGAACGTGCAGTCTGGGCAGAGACAGTACTGAGGAAAGCATTGATCCTGGGTGTCTGGAGGTCTATTAATCACAAAGAGAACGAGCCGTCTCTGCAGAGACAGTACTGAGGAAAGCATTGATCCTGGGTGTCTGGAGGTCTATTAGTCACAAAGAGAACGAGCCGTCTCTGCAGAGACAGTACTGAGGAAAGGATTGACCCCGGGTGTCTGGAGGTCTATTAATCACAAAGAGAACGAGCCATCTCTGCAGAGACAGTACTGAGGAAAGGATTGACCCTGGGTGTCGGGAGGCCAATTAGTCACAAAGAGAACGAGCCATCTCTGCAGAGACAGTACTGAGGAAAGGATTGATCCTGAGTGTCAGGAGGTCTATTAATCAGAAAGAGAAACTATGGTCTCTGCAGAGACAGTACAGAGGAAAGGATTGATCCTGGGTGTCGGGAGGTCTATTAATCACAAAGAGAAACTATGGTCTCTACAGAGACAGTACTGAGGAAAGCATTGATCCTGGGTGTCGGGAGGTCTACTAGTCACAAAGAGAATGAGCCGTCTCTGCAGAGACAGTACTGAGGAAAGGATTGACCCTGGGTGTCTGGAGGTCTATTAATCACAAAGAGAACGAGCCGTCTCTGCGGAGACAGTACTGAGGAAAGGATTGATCCTGGGTGTCTGGAGGTCTATTAGACACAAAGAGAAACTATGGTCTCTGCAGACACAGTACTGAGGAAAGGATTGACCCTGGGTGTCTGGAGGTCTATTAGTCACAAAGAGAACATGCCGTCTCTGCGGAGACAGTACTCGGGAAAGGATTGATCCTGGGTGTCGGGAGGTCTATTTATCACAAAGAGAAACTATGGTCTCTACAGAGACAGTACTGAGGAAAGCATTGATCCTGGGTGTGGGGAGGTCTACTAGTCACAAAGAGAATGAGCCGTCTCTGCAGAGACAGTACTGAGGAAAGGTTTGATCCTGGGTGTCGGGAGGTCTATTAGTCACAAAGAGAACGAGCCGTCTCTGCAGAGACAGTACTGAGGAAAGGTTTGATTCTGGGTGTCGGGAGGTCTACTAGTCACAAACAGAATGAGCCGTCTCTGCAGAGAGAGTACTGAGGAAAGGATTGACCTGGGTGTCGGGAGGTCTATTAGACACAAAGAGAACATTGCCGTCTCTGCAGAAACAGTACTGAGGAAAGGATTGATCCTGGGTGTCGGGAGGTCTATTTGACACAAAGAGAACATTGCCGTCTCTGCAGAAACAGTACTGAAGAAAGGTTTGATCCTAGGTGTCTGGAGGTCTATTAGTCACAGCAAGAATATAAAATGCCTGCAGAGAGAGTACGGAGGAAAGGATTGACCCTGGGTGTCGGGAGGTCTATCAGACATAAAGAGAAACTATGGTCACTACAGAGACAGTACTGAGGAAAGGATTGATCCTGGGTGTCGGGAAGTCTACTAGTCACAAAGAGAACGAGCCGTCTCTGCAGAGACAGTACTGAGGAAAGGATTGACCCTGGGTGTCAGGAGGTCTATTAGACACAAAGAGAACGAGCCATCTCTGCAGAGACAGTACTGAGGAAAGGATTGATCCTGGGTGTCTGGAGGTCTATTAGACACAAAGAGAACGAGCCATCTCTGCAGAGACAGTACTGAGGAAAGGTTTGATCCTGGGTGTCAGGAGGTCTATTAGTCACAAAGAGAACGTGCAGACTGTGCAGAGACAGTACTGAGGAAAGGATTGACCCTGGGTGTCTGGAGGTCTATTAGTCACAAAGAGAACGAGCCGCCTCTGCGGAGACAGTACTGAGGAAAGGATTGATCCTGGGTGTCGGGAGGTCTATTAATCAGAAAGAGAAACTATGGTCTCTGCAGAGACAGTACAGAGGAAAGGATTCATCCTGGGTGTCTGGAGGTCTATTATTCACAAAGAGAACATGCCGTCTCTGCGGAGACAGTACTCGGGAAAGGATTGATCCTGGGTGTCGGGAGGTCTATTAATCACAAAGAGAAACTATGGTCTCTACAGAGACAGTACTGAGGAAAGCATTGATTCTGGGTGTCGGGAGGTCTACTAGTCACAAACAGAATGAGCCGTCTCTGCAGAGAGAGTACTGAGGAAAGGATTGACCTGGGTGTCGGGAGGTCTATTAGACACAAAGAGAATGAGCCGTCTCTGCAGAGACAATACTGAGGAAAGGATTGATCCTGAGTGTCGGGAGGTCTATTAGACACAAAGAGAACATTGCCGTCTCTGCAGAAACAGTACTGAGGAAAGGTTTGATCCTGGGTGTCGGGAGGTCTATTAGTCACAAAGAGAACGTGCAGTCTGTGCAGAGACAGTACTGAGGAAAGGTTTGATCCTAGGTGTCTGGAGGTCTATTAGTCACAGCAAGAATATAAAATGCCTGCAGAGAGAGTACGGAGGAAAGGATTGACCCTGGGTGTCGGGAGGTCTATCAGACATAAAGAGAAACTATGGTCACTACAGAGACAGTACTGAGGAAAGGATTGACCTGGGTGTCGGGAGGTCTATTAGACACAAAGAGAACATTGCCGTCTCTGCAGAAACAGTACTGAGGAAAGGATTGATCCTGGGTGTCGGGAGGTCTATTTGACACAAAGAGAACATTGCCGTCTCTGCAGAAACAGTACTGAAGAAAGGTTTGATCCTAGGTGTCTGGAGGTCTATTAGTCACAGCAAGAATATAAAATGCCTGCAGAGAGAGTACGGAGGAAAGGATTGACCCTGGGTGTCGGGAGGTCTATCAGACATAAAGAGAAACTATGGTCACTACAGAGACAGTACTGAGGAAAGGATTGATCCTGGGTGTCGGGAAGTCTACTAGTCACAAAGAGAACGAGCCGTCTCTGCAGAGACAGTACTGAGGAAAGGATTGACCCTGGGTGTCAGGAGGTCTATTAGACACAAAGAGAACGAGCCATCTCTGCAGAGACAGTACTGAGGAAAGGATTGATCCTGGGTGTCTGGAGGTCTATTAGACACAAAGAGAACGAGCCATCTCTGCAGAGACAGTACTGAGGAAAGGTTTGATCCTGGGTGTCAGGAGGTCTATTAGTCACAAAGAGAACGTGCAGACTGTGCAGAGACAGTACTGAGGAAAGGATTGACCCTGGGTGTCTGGAGGTCTATTAGTCACAAAGAGAACGAGCCGCCTCTGCGGAGACAGTACTGAGGAAAGGATTGATCCTGGGTGTCGGGAGGTCTATTAATCAGAAAGAGAAACTATGGTCTCTGCAGAGACAGTACAGAGGAAAGGATTCATCCTGGGTGTCTGGAGGTCTATTATTCACAAAGAGAACATGCCGTCTCTGCGGAGACAGTACTCGGGAAAGGATTGATCCTGGGTGTCGGGAGGTCTATTAATCACAAAGAGAAACTATGGTCTCTACAGAGACAGTACTGAGGAAAGCATTGATTCTGGGTGTCGGGAGGTCTACTAGTCACAAACAGAATGAGCCGTCTCTGCAGAGAGAGTACTGAGGAAAGGATTGACCTGGGTGTCGGGAGGTCTATTAGACACAAAGAGAATGAGCCGTCTCTGCAGAGACAATACTGAGGAAAGGATTGATCCTGAGTGTCGGGAGGTCTATTAGACACAAAGAGAACATTGCCGTCTCTGCAGAAACAGTACTGAGGAAAGGTTTGATCCTGGGTGTCGGGAGGTCTATTAGTCACAAAGAGAACGTGCAGTCTGTGCAGAGACAGTACTGAGGAAAGGTTTGATCCTAGGTGTCTGGAGGTCTATTAGTCACAGCAAGAATATAAAATGCCTGCAGAGAGAGTACGGAGGAAAGGATTGACCCTGGGTGTCGGGAGGTCTATCAGACATAAAGAGAAACTATGGTCACTACAGAGACAGTACTGAGGAAAGGATTGATCCTGGGTGTCGGGAAGTCTACTAGTCACAAAGAGAACGAGCCGTCTCTGCAGAGACAGTACTGAGGAAAGGATTGACCCTGGGTGTCAGGAGGTCTATTAGACACAAAGAGAACGAGCCATCTCTGCAGAGACAGTACTGAGGAAAGGATTGACCCTGGGTGTCTGGAGGTCTATTAGACACAAAGAGAACGAGCCATCTCTGCAGAGACAGTACTGAGGAAAGGTTTGATCCTGGGTGTCAGGAGGTCTATTAGTCACAAAGAGAACGTGCAGACTGTGCAGAGACAGTACTGAGGAAAGGATTGATCCTGGGTGTCGGGAGGTCTATTAATCAGAAAGAGAAACTATGGTCTCTGCAGAGACAGTACAGAGGAAAGGATTCATCCTGGGTGTCTGGAGGTCTATTATTCACAAAGAGAACATGCCGTCTCTGCGGAGACAGTACTCGGGAAAGGATTGATCCTGGGTGTCGGGAGGTCTATTAATCACAAAGAGAAACTATGGTCTCTACAGAGACAGTACTGAGGAAAGCATTGATTCTGGGTGTCGGGAGGTCTACTAGTCACAAACAGAATGAGCCGTCTCTGCAGAGAGAGTACTGAGGAAAGGATTGATCTGGGTGTCGGGAGGTCTATTACACACAAAGAGAATGAGCCGTCTCTGCAGAGACAATACTGAGGAAAGGATTGATCCTGGGTGTCGGGAGGTCTATTAGACACAACGAGAACATTGCCGTCTCTGCAGAAACAGTACTGAGGAAAGGTTTGATCCTGGGTGTCGGGAGGTCTATTAGTCACAAAGAGAACGTGCAGTCTGTGCAGAGACAGTACTGAGGAAAGGATTGATCCTGGGTGTCTGGAGGTCTATTAGTCACAGCAGGAATATAAAATGCCTGCAGAGACAGTACGGAGGAAAGGATTGACCCTGGGTGTCGGGAGGTCTATTAGACACAAAGAGAAAGTATGGTCACTACAGAGACAGTATTGAGGAAAGTATTCATCCTGGGTGTCTGGAGGTCTATTAGTCACAAAGAGAACAAGCCATCTCTGCAGAGACAGTACTGAGGAAAGGATTGATCCTGGGTGTCGGGAGGTCTACTAGTCACAAAGAGAATGTGCAGTCTGGGCAGAGACAGTACTGAGGAAAGCATTGATCTTGGGTGTCTGGAGGTCTATTAATCACAAAAAGAACGTGCAGTCTGGGCAGAGACAGTACTGAGGAAAGCATTGATCTTGGGTGTCTGGAGGTCTATTAATCACAAAGAGAACGAGCCGTCTCTGCAGAGACAGTACTGAGGAAAGCATTGATCCTGGGTGTCTGGAGGTCTATTAGTCACAAAGAGAACGAGCCGTCTCTGCAGAGACAGTACTGAGGAAAGGATTGACCCTGGCTGTCTGGAGGTCTATTAATCACAAAGAGAACGAGCCATCTCTGCAGAGACAGTACTGCGGAAAGGATTGACCCTGGATGTCGGGAGGCCAATTAGTCACAAAGAGAACGAGCCATCTCTGCAGAGACAGTACTGAGGAAAGGATTGATCCTGGGTGTAGGGAGGTCTATTAATCAGAAAGAGAAACTATGGTCTCTGCAGAGACAGTACAGAGGAAAGGATTGATCCTGGGTATCGGGAGGTCTATTAATCACAAAGAGAAACTATGGTCTCTACAGAGACAGTACTGAGGAAAGCATTGATCCTGGGTGTCGGGAGGCCTACTAGTCACAAAGAGAATGAGCCGTCTCTGCAGAAACAGTACTGAGGAAAGGATTGACCCTGGGTGTCGGGAGGTCTATTAGTCACAAAGAGAACATGCCGTCTCTGCAGAGACAGTACTGAGGAAAGGATTGACCCTGGGTGTCGGGAGGTCTATTAGACACAAAGAGAACGAGCCGTCTCTGCAGAGACAGTACTGAGGAAAGGATTGATCCTGGGCGTCGGGAGGTCTATTAGACACAAAGAGAACGAGCCGTCTCTGCAGAGACAGTACTGAGGAAAGGATCGATCCTGGGTGTCTGGAGGTCTATTAGACACAAAGTGAACATTGCCGTCTCTGCAGAAACAGTACTGAGGAAAGGTTTGATCCTGGGTGTCGGGAGGTCTATTAGTCACAAAGAGAACGTGCAGTCTGTGCAGAGACAGTACTGAGGAAAGGATTGACCCTGGCTGTCTGGAGGTCTATTAATCACAAAGAGAACGAGCCGTCTCTGCAGAGTCAATACTGAGGAAAGGATTGACCCTGGGTGTCTGGAGGTCTATTAATCACAAAGAGAACGAGCCATCTCTGCAGAGACAGTACTGAGGAAAGGATTGACCCTGGGTGTCGGGAGGCCAATTAGTCACAAAGAGAACGAGCCATCTCTGCAGAGACAGTACTGAGGAAAGGATTGATCCTGGGTGTCGGGAGGTCTATTAATCACAAAGAGAAACTATGGTCTCTACAGAGACAGTACTGAGGAAAGCATTGATCCTGGGTGTCGGGAGTTCTACTAGTCACAAAGAGAACATGCCGTCTCTGCAGAGACAGTACTGAGGAAAGGATTGACCCTGGGTGTCGGGAGGTCTATTAGACACAAAGAGAACGAGCCGTCTCTGCAGAGACAGTACTGAGGAAAGGATTGATTCTGGGCGTCGGGAGGTCTATTAGACACAAAGAGAACGAGCCGTCTCTGCAGAGACAGTACTGAGGAAAGGATCGATCCTGGGTGTCTGGAGGTCTATTAGACACAAAGTGAACATTGCCGTCTCTGCAGAAACAGTTCTGAGGAAAGGTTTGATCCTGGGTGTCGGGAGGTCTATTAGTCACAAAGAGAACGTGCAGTCTGTGCAGAGACAGTACTGAGGAAAGGATTGATCCTGGGTGTTGGGAGGTCTACTAGTCGCAGCAAGAATATAAAATGGCTGCAGAGACAGTACTGAGAAAAGGATTGACCCTGGGTGTCGGGAAGTCTACTAGTCACAAAGAGAACGAGCCGTCTCTGCAGAGACAGTACTGAGGAAAGGATTGACCCTGTGTGTCTGGAGGTCTATTAGACACAAAGAGAACGAGCCATCTCTGCAGAGACAGTACTGAGGAAAGGTTTGATCCTGGGTGTCAGGAGGTCTATTAGTCACAATGAGAACGTGCAGACTGTGCAGAGACAGTACTGAGGAAAGGATTGACCCTGGGTGTCTGGAGGTCTATTAGTCACAAAGAGAACGAGCCGCCTCTGCGGAGACAGTACTGAGGAAAGGATTGATCCTGGGTGTCGGGAGGTCTATTAATCAGAAAGAGAAACTATGGTCTCTGCAGAGACAGTACAGAGGAAAGGATTCATCCTGGGTGTCTGGAGGTCTATTATTCACAAAGAGAACATGCCGTCTCTGCGGAGACAGTACTCGGGAAAGGATTGATCCTGGGTGTCGGGAGGTCTATTAATCACAAAGAGAAACTATGGTCTCTACAGAGACAGTACTGAGGAAAGCATTGATTCTGGGTGTCGGGAGGTCTACTAGTCACAAACAGAATGAGCCGTCTCTGCAGAGAGAGTACTGAGGAAAGGATTGACCTGGGTGTCGGGAGGTCTATTAGACACAAAGAGAATGAGCCGTCTCTGCAGAGAAAATACTGAGGAAAGGATTGATCCTGGGTGTCGGGAGGTCTATTAGACACAAAGAGAACATTGCTGTCTCTGCAGAAACAGTACTGAGGAAAGGTTTGATCCTGGGTGTCTGGAGGTCTATTAGTCACAAAGAGAACGTGCAGTCTGTGCAGAGACAGTACTGAGGAAAGGATTGATCCTGGGTGTCTGGAGGTCTATTAGTCACAGCAGGAATATAAAATGCCTGCAGAGACAGTACGGAGGAAAGGATTGACCCTGGGTGTCGGGAGGTCTATTAGACACAAAGAGAAAATATGGTCACTACAGAGACAGTATTGAGGAAAGTATTCATCCTGGGTGTCTGGAGGTCTATTAGTCACAAAGAGAACAAGCCATCTCTGCAGAGACAGTACTGAGGAAAGGATTGATCCTGGGTGTCGGGAGCTCTACTAGTCACAAAGAGAATGTGCAGTCTGGGCAGAGACAGTACTGAGGAAAGCATTGATCTTGGGTGTCTGGAGGTCTATTAATCACAGAAAGAACGTGCAGTCTGGGCAGAGACAGTACTGAGGAAAGCATTGATCTTGGGTGTCTGGAGGTCTATTAATCACAAAGAGAACGAGCCGTCTCTGCAGAGACAGTACTGAGGAAAGCATTGATCCTGGGTGTCTGGAGGTCTATTAGTCACAAAGAGAACGAGCCGTCTCTGCAGAGACAGTACAGAGGAAAGGATTGATCCTGGGTGTCGGGAGGTCTATTAATCACAAAGAGAAACTATGGTCTCTACAGAGACAGTACTGAGGTAAGCATTGATCCTGGGTGTCTGGAGGTCTATTAGTCACAAAGAGAACGAGCCGTCTCTGCAGAGACAGTACTGAGGAAAGGATTGACCCTGGGTGTCTGGAGGTCTATTAATCACAAAGAGAACGAGCCATCTCTGCAGAGACAGTACTGAGGAAAGGATTGACCCTGGGTGTCGGGAGGCCAATTAGTCACAAAGAGAACGAGCCATCTCTGCAGAGACAGTACTGAGGAAAGGATTGATCCTGGGTGTCGGGAGGTCTATTAATCAGAAAGAGAAACTATGGTCTCTGCAGAGACAGTACAAAGGAAAGGATTGATCCTGGGTGTCGGGAGGTCTATTAATCACAAAGAGAAACTATGGTCTCTACAGAGACAGTACTGAGGAAAGCATTGATCCTGGGTGTCGGGAGGTCTACTAGTCACAAAGAGAATGAGCCGTCTCTGCAGAGACAGTACTGAGGAAAGGATTGACCCTGGGTGTCGGGAGGTCTATTAGACACAAAGAGAACGAGCCGTCTCTGCAGAGACAGTACTGAGGAAAGGATTGATCCTGGGCGTCGGGAGGTCTATTAGACACAAAGACAACGAGCCGTCTCTGCAGAGACAGTACTGAGGAAAGGATCGATCCTGGGTGTCTGGAGGTCTATTAGACACAAAGTGAACATTGCCGTCTCTGCAGAAACAGTACTGAGGAAAGGTTTGATCCTGGGTGTCGGGAGGTCTATTAGTCACAAAGAGAACGTGCAGTCTGTGCAGAGACAGTACTGAGGAAAGGATTGATCCTGGGTGTCTGGAGGTCTATTAGTCACAGCAAGAATATAAAATGCCTGCAGAGACAGTACGGAGGAAAGGATTGACCCTGGGTGTCGGGAGGTCTATTAGACACAAAGAGAAACTATGGTCACTACAGAGACAGTACTGAGGAAAGCATTGATCTTGGGTGTCTGGAGGTCTATTAATCACAAAAAGAACGTGCAGTCTGGGCAGAGACAGTACTGAGGAAAGCATTGATCTTGGGTGTCTGGAGGTCTATTAATCACAAAGAGAACGAGCCGTCTCTGCTGAGACAGTACTGAGGTAAGCATTGATCCTGGGTGTCTGGAGGTCTATTAGTCACAAAGAGAACGAGCCGTCTCTGCAGAGACAGTACTGAGGAAAGGATTGATCCTGGGTGTTGGGAGGTCTACTAGTCACAGCAAGAATATAAAATGGCTGCAGAGACAGTACTGAGAAAAGGATTGACCCTGGGTGTCGGGAGGTCTACTAGTCACAAAGAGAATGTGCAGTCTGGGCAGAGACAGTACTGAGGAAAGGATTGACCCTGGGTGTCAGGAGGTCTATTAGACACAAAGAGAACGAGCCATCTCTGCAGAGACAGTACTGAGGAAAGGATTGATCCTGGGTGTCTGGAGGTCTATTAGACACAAAGAGAACGAGCCGTCTCTGCAGAGACAGTACTGAGGAAAGGATTGACCCTGGGTGTCAGGAGGTCTATTAGTCACAAAGAGAACGTGCAGATTGTGCAGAGACAGTACTGAGGAAAGGATTGACCCTGGGTGTCTGGAGGTCTATTAGTCACAAAGAGAACGAGCCGCCTCTGCGGAGACAGTACTGAGGAAAGGATTGATCCTGGGTGTCGGGAGGTCTATTAATCAGAAAGAGAAACTATGGTCTCTGCAGAGACAGTACAGAGGAAAGGATTCATCCTGGGTGTCTGGAGGTCTATTATTCACAAAGAGAACATGCCGTCTCTGCGGAGACAGTACTCGGGAAAGGATTCATCCTGGGTGTCGGGAGGTCTATTAATCACAAAGAGAAACTATGGTCTCTACAGAGACAGTACTGAGGAAAGCATTGATTCTGGGTGTCGGGAGGTCTACTAGTCACAAACAGAATGAGCCGTCTCTGCAGAGTGAGTACTGAGGAAAGGATTGACCTGGGTGTCGGGAGGTCTATTAGACACAAAGAGAATGAGCCGTCTCTGCAGAGACAATACTGAGGAAATGATTGATCCTGGGTGTCGGGAGGTCTATTAGACACAAAGAGAACATTGCCGTCTCTGCAGAAACAGTACTGAAGAAAGGTTTGATCCTGGGTGTCGGGAGGTCTATTAGTCACAAAGAGAACGTGCAGTCTGTGCAGAGACTGTACTGAGGAAAGGATTGATCCTGGGTGTCTGGAGGTCTATTAGTCACAGCAGGAATATAAAATGCCTGCAGAGACAGTACGGAGGAAAGGATTGACCCTGGGTGTCGGGAGGTCTATTAGACACAAAGAGAAAGTATGGTCACTACAGAGACAGTATTGAGGAAAGTATTCATCCTGGGTGTCTGGAGGTCTATTAGTCACAAAGAGAACAAGCCATCTCTGCAGAGACAGTACTGAGGAAAGGATTGATCCTGGGTGTCGGGAGGTCTACTAGTCACAAAGAGAATGTGCAGTCTGGGCAGAGACAGTACTGAGGAAAGCATTGATCTTGGGTGTCTGGAGGTCTATTAATCACAAAAAGAACGTGCAGTCTGGGCAGAGACAGTACTGAGGAAAGCATTGATCCTGGGTGTCTGGAGGTCTATTAGTCACAAAGAGAACGAGCCGTCTCTGCAGAGACAGTACTGAGGAAAGGATTGTTCCTGGGTGTCTGGACGTCTATTAGACACAAAGAGAAACTGTGGTCAATACAGAGACAGTACTGAGGAAAGGTTTGATCCTGGGTGTCGGGAGGTCTATTAGTCACAAAGAGAACGTGTTGTCTCTGCAGAGACAGTACTGAGGAAAGGATTGACCCTGGGTGTCTGGAGCTCTATTAGATACAAAGAGAACGAGCCGTCTCTGCAGAGACAGTACTGAGGAAAGGATTGATCCTGGGTGTCTGGAGGTGTATTACTCACAGCAAGAATATAAAATGCCTGCAGAGACAGTACGGAGGAAAGGATTGACCCTGGGTGTCGGGAGGTCTATTAGACACAAAGAGAACGAGCTGTCTCTGCAGAAATAGTACTGAGGAAAGCATTGATCCTGGGTGTCTGGAGGTCTATTAGTCACAAAGAGAACGAGCCATCTCTGCAGAGACAGTACTGAGGAAAGGATTGATCCTGGGTGTCGGGAGGTCTATTAATCACAAAGAGAAACTATGGTCTCTACAGAGACAGTACTGAGGAAAGCATTGATCCTGGGTGTCGGGAGGTCTACTAGTCACAAAGAGAATGAGCCGTCTCTGCTTAGACAGTACTGAGGAAAGGATTGACCCTGGGTGTCAGGAGGTCTATTAGTCACAAAGAGAACATGCCGTCTCTGCAGAGACAGTACTGAGGAAAGGATTGACCCTGGCTGTCGGGAGGTCTATTAGACACAAAGAGAACGAGCCGTCTCTGCAGAGACAGTACTGAGGAAAGGATTGATCCTGGGCGTCGGGAGGTCTATTAGACACAAAGAGAACGAGCCGTCTCTGCAGAGACAGTACTGAGGAAAGGATCGATCCTGGGTGTCTGGAGGTCTATTAGACACAAAGTGAACATTGCCGTCTCTGCAGAAACAGTACTGAGGAAAGGTTTGATCCTGGGTGTCGGGAGGTCTATTAGTCACAAAGAGAACGTGCAGTCTGTGCAGAGACAGTACTGAGGAAAGGATCGATCCTGGGTGTCTGGAGGTCTATTAGTCACAAAGAGAACGTGCAGTCTGTGCAGAGACAGTACTGAGGAAAGGATTGATCCTGGGTGTCTGGAGGTCTATTAGTCACAGCAAGAATATAAAATGCCTGCAGAGACAGTACGGAGGAAAGGATTGACCCTGGGTGTCGGGAGGTCTATTAGACACAAAGAGAAACTATGGTCACTACAGAGACAGTACTGAGGAAAGGATTGATCCTGGGTGTCGGGAGGTCTACTAGTCACAAAGAGAATGTGCAGTCTGTGCAGAGACAGTACTGAGGAAAGCATTGATCTTGGGTGTCTGGAAGTCTATTAATCACAAAAAGAACGTGCAGTCTGGGCAGAGACAGTACTGAGGAAAGCATTGATCTTGGGTGTCTGGAGGTCTATTAATCACAAAGAGAACGAGCCGTCTCTGCAGAGACAGTACTGAGGAAAGGATTGAACCTGGGTGTCAGGAGGTCTATTAGACACAAAGTGAACATTGCCGTCTGCAGAAACAGTACTGAGGAAAGGTTTGATCCTGGGTGTCGGGAGGTCTATTAGTCACAAAGAGAACGTGCAGTCTGTGCAGAGACAGTACTGAGGAAAGGATTGATCCTGGGTGTCTGGAGGTCTATTAGTCACAGCAAGAATATAAAATGCCTGCAGAGACAGTACGGAGGAAAGGATTGACCCTGGGTGTCGGGAGGTCTATTAGACACAAAGAGAAACTATGGTCACTACAGAGACAATACTGAGGAAAGGATTGATCCTGGGTGTCTGGAGGTCTATTAGACACAAAGAGAACGAGCCGTCTCTGCAGACACAGTACTGAGGAAAGGATTGATTCTGGGTGTCGGGAGGTCTATTAGTCACAAAGAGAACGAGCCATCTCGGCAGTGACAGTACTGAGGAAAGGATTGATCCTGGGTGTCTGGACGTCTATTAGACACAAAGAGTAACTGTGGTCACTACAGAGACAGTACTGAGGAAAGGTTTGATCCTGGGTGTCGGGAGGTCTATTAGTCACAAAGAGAACGTGTTGTCTCTGCAGAGACAGTACTGAGGAAAGGATTGACCCTGGGTGTCTGGAGCTCTATTAGATACAAAGAGAATGAGCCGTCTCTGCAGAGACAGTACTGAGGAATGGATTGATCCTGGGTGTCTGGAGGTCTATTAGTCACAGCAAGAATATAAAATGCCTGCAGAGACAGTACGGAGGAAAGGATTGACCCTGGGTGTCGGGAGGTCTATTAGACACAAAGAGAACGAGCCGTCTCTGCAGAGACAGTACTGAGGAAAGGATTGACCCTGGGTGTCTGGAGGTCTATTAATCACAAAGAGAACGTGCAGTCTGTGCAGAGACAGTACTGAGGAAAGGATTGACCCTGGGTGTCTGGAGGTCTGTTAGTCACAAAGAGAACGTGCCGTCTCTGCGGAGACAGTACTGAGGAAAGGATTGATCCTGGTTGTCTGGAGGTCTATTAGACACAAAGAGAAACTATGGTCACTACAGAGACATTACTGAGGAAAGGTTTGATCCTGGGTGTCGGGAGGAATATTAGTCACAAAGAGAACGTGCAGTCTGTGCAGAGACAGTACTGAGGAAAGGATTGACACTGGGTGTCTGGAGGTCTATTAGTCACAAAGAGAACGAGCCGTCTCTGCGGAGACAGTACTGAGGAAAGGATTGATCCTGGGTGTCTGGAGGTCTATTACTCACTAAGAGAACGAGCCATCTCTGCAGAGACAGTACTGAGGAAAGGATTGATCCTGGGTGTCGGGAGGTCTATTAATCTGAAAGCGAAACTATGGTCTCTGCAGAGACAGTACAGAGGAAAGGATTCATCCTGGGTGTCTGGAGGTCTGTTAGTCACAAAGAGAACATGCCGTCTCTGTGGAGCCAGTACTGAGGAAAGGATTGATCCTGGGTGTCGGGAGGGCTATTAATCACAAAGAGAAACTATGGTCTCTACAGAGACAGTACTGAGGAAAGCATTGACCCTGGGTGTCGGGAGGTCTATTCGTCACAGCAAGAATATAAAATGCCTGCAGAGACAGTACGGAGGAAAGGATTGACCCTTGGTGTCGGGAGGTCTACTAGTCACAAAGAGAATGAGCCGTCTCTGCAGAGACAGTACTGAGGAAAGGATTGACCCTGGGTGTCTGGAGGTCTATTAGACACAAAGAGAAACTATGGTCACTACAGAGACAGTACTGAGGAAAGTATTCATACTGGGTGTCTGGAGACCTATTAGTCACAAAGAGAACATGCAGTCTCGGCAGAGACAGTACTGAGGAAAGGATTGACCCTGGGTATCTGGAGGTCTATTAGTCACAAAGAGAATGTGCCGTCTCTGCAGAGACAGTACTGAGGAAAGGATTGACCCTGGGTGTCAGGAGGTCTATTAGACACAAAGAGAATGAGCCGTCTCTGCAGAGGCAGTACTGAGGAAAGGATTGATCCTGGGTGTCTGGAGGTCTATTGGACACAAAGAGAAACTACGGTCACTACAGAGACAGTACTGAGGAAAGGATTGATCCTGGGTGTCGGGAGGTCTACTAGTCACAAAGAGAATGAGCTGTCTCTGCAGAGACAGTACTGAGGAAAGGATTGACCCTGGGTGTCTGGAGGTCTATTAGACACAGCAAGAATATAAAATGCCTGCAGAGACAGTACGGAGGAAAGGATTGACCCAGGGTGTCGGGAGGTCTACTAGTCACAAAGAGAACGAGCCGTCTCTGCAGAGACAGTACGGAGGAAAGGATTAAACCTGGGTGTCTGGAGGTCTATTAGACACAAAGAGAAACTATGGTCACTACAGAGACAGTACTGAGGAAAGGATTGACCCTGGGTGTCTGGAGGTCTATTAGTCACAAAGAGAACGAGCCGTCTCTGCGGAGACAGTACAGAGGAAAGGATTGATCCTGGTTGTCTGGAGGTCTATTAGACACAAAGAGAAACTATGGTCACTACAGAGACAGTACTGAGGAAAGGTTTGATCCTGGGTGTCGGGAGGAATATTAGATACAAAGAGAACGTGCAGTCTGTGCAGAGACAGTACTGAGGAAAGGATTGACCCTGGGTGTCTGGAGGTCTATTAGTCACAAAGAGAACGAGCCGTCTCTGCGGAGACAGTACAGAGGAAAGGATTGATCCTGGTTGTCTGGAGGTCTATTAGACACAAAGAGAAACTATGGTCACTACAGAGACAGTACTGAGGAAAGGTTTGATCCTGGGTGTCGGGAGGAATATTAGTCACAAAGAGAACGTGCAGTCTGTGCAGAGACAGTACTGAGGAAAGGATTGACACTGGGTGTCTGGAGGTCTATTAGTCACAAAGAGAACGAGCCGTCTCTGCGGAGACAGTACTGAGGAAAGGATTGATCCTGGGTGTCTGGAGGTCTATTACTCACTAAGAGAACGAGCCATCTCTGCAGAGACAGTACTGAGGAAAGGATTGATCCTGGGTGTCGGGAGGTCTATTAATCAGAAAGCGAAACTATGGTCTCTGCAGAGACAGTACAGAGGAAAGGATTCATCCTGGGTGTCTGGAGGTCTGTTAGTCACAAAGAGAACATGCCGTCTCTGTGGAGCCAGTACTGAGGAAAGGATTGATCCTGGGTGTCGGGAGGGCTATTAATCACAAAGAGAAACTATGGTCTCTACAGAGACAGTACTGAGGAAAGCATTGACCCTGGGTGTCGGGAGGTCTATTCGTCACAGCAAGAATATAAAATGCCTGCAGAGACAGTACGGAGGAAAGGATTGACCCTTGGTGTTGGGAGGTCTACTAGTCACAAAGAGAATGAGCCGTCTCTGCAGAGACAGTACTGAGGAAAGGATTGACCCTGGGTGTCAGGAGGTCTATTAGACACAAAGAGAATGAGCCGTCTCTGCAGAGACAGTACTGAGGAAAGGATTGATCCTGGGTGTCTGGAGGTCTATTGGACACAAAGAGAAACTACGGTCACTACAGAGACAGTACTGAGGAAAGGATTGATCCTGGGTGTCGGGAGTTCTACTAGTCACAAAGAGAATGAGCTGTCTCTGCAGAGACAGTACTGAGGAAAGGATTGACCCTGGGTGTCTGGAGGTCTATTAGACACAGCAAGAATATATAATGCCTGCAGAGACAGTACGGAGGAAAGGATTGACCCTGGGTGTCGGGAGGTCTACTAGTCACAAAGAGAACGAGCCGTCTCTGCAGAGAGAGTACGGAGGAAAGGATTGACCCTGGGTGTCTGGAGGTCTATTAGACACAAAGAGAAACTATGGTCACTACAGAGACAGTACTGAGGAAAGTATTCATCCTGGGTGTCTGGAGACCTATTAATCACAAAGAGAAACTATGGTCACTACAGAGACAGTACTGAGGAAAGTATTCATCCTGGGTGTCTGGAGACCTATTAGTCACAAAGAGAATGAGCCGTCTCTGCAGAGACAGTACTGAGGAAAGCATTGATCTTGGGTGTCAGGAGGTCTATTAATCACAAAGAGAACGAGCCGTCTCTGCAGAGACAGTACTGAGGTAAGCATTGATCCTGGGTGTCTGGAGGTCTATTAGTCACAAAGAGAACGAGCCGTCTCTGCAGAGACAGTACTGAGGAAAGGATTGACCCTGGGTGTCGGGAAGTCTACTAGTTACAAAGAGAACGAGCCGTCTCTGCAGAGACAGTACTGAGGAAAGGATTGAACCTGGGTGTCAGGAGGTCTATTAGACACAAAGAGAACGAGCCATCTCTGCAGAGACAGTACTGAAGAAATGATTGATCCTGGGTGTCTGGAGGTCTATTAGTAACAGCAAGAATATAAAATGCCTGCAGAGACAGTACGGAGGAAAGGATTGACCCTGGGTGTCGGGAGGTCTATTAGACACAAAGAGAAACTATGGTCACTACAGAGACAGTACTGAGGAAAGGATTGATCCTGGGTGTCTGGAGGTCTATTAGTCACAAAGAGAACGTGCAGTCTGTGCAGAGACAGTACTGAGGAAAGGATTGATCCTGGGTGTCTGGAGGTCTATTAGTCACAGCAAGAATATAAAATGCCTGCAGAGACAGTACGGAGGAAAGGATTGACCCTGGGTGTCGGGAGGTCTATTAGACACAAAGAGAAACAATGGTCACTACAGAGACAGTACTGAGGAAAGGATTGATCCTGGGTGTCTGGAGGTCTATTAGACACAAAGAGAACGAGCCGTCTCTGCAGACACAGGACTGAGGAAAGGATTGATTCTGGGTGTCGGGAGGTCTATTAGTCACAAAGAGAACGAGCCATCTCGGCAGTGACAGTACTGAGGAAAGGATTGATCCTGGGTGTCTGGACGTCTATTAGACACAAAGAGTAACTGTGGTCACTACAGAGACAGTACTGAGTAAAGGTTTGATCCTGGGTGTCGGGAGGTCTATTAGTCACAAAGAGAACGTGTTGTCTCTGCAGAGACAGTACTGAGGAAAGGATTGACCCTGGGTGTCTGGAGCTCTATTAGATACAAAGAGAATGAGCCGTCTCTGCAGAGACAGTACTGAGGAAAAGATTGATCCTGGGTGTCTGGAGGTCTATTAGTCACAGCAAGAATATAAAATGCCTGCAGAGACAGTACGGAGGAAAGGATTGACCCTGGGTGTCGGGAGGTCTATTAGACACAAAGAGAACGTGCAGTCTGTGCAGAGACAGTACTGAGGAAAGGATTGACCCTGGGTGTCTGGAGGTCTATTAGTCACAAAGAGAACGAGCCGTCTCTGCGGAGACAGTACAGAGGAAAGGATTGATCCTGGTTGTCTGGAGGTCTATTAGACACAAAGAGAAACTATGGTCACTACAGAGACAGTACTGAGGAAAGGTTTGATCCTGGGTGTCGGGAGGAATATTAGTCACAAAGAGAACGTGCAGTCTGTGCAGAGACAGTACTGAGGAAAGGATTGACACTGGGTGTCTGGAGGTCTATTAGTCACAAAGAGAACGAGCCGTCTCTGCGGAGACAGTACTGAGGAAAGGATTGATCCTGGGTGTCTGGAGGTCTATTACTCACTAAGAGAACGAGCCATCTCTGCAGAGACAGTACTGAGGAAAGGATTGATCCTGGGTGTCGGGAGGTCTATTAATCAGAAAGCGAAACTATGGTCTCTGCAGAGACAGTACAGAGGAAAGGATTCATCCTGGGTGTCTGGAGGGCTATTAATCACAAAGAGAAACTATGGTCTCTACAGAGACAGTACTGAGGAAAGCATTGACCCTGGGTGTCGGGAGGTCTATTAATCACAAAGAGAAACTATGGTCTCTGCAGAGACAGTACTGAGGAAAGGATTGACCCTGGGTGTCGGGAGGTCTATTCGTCACAGCAAGAATATAAAATGCCTGCAGACAGTACGGAGGAAAGGATTGACCCTTGGTGTCGGGAGGTCTACTAGTCACAAAGAGAATGAGCCGTCTCTGCAGAGACAGTACTGAGGAAAGGATTGACCCTGGGTGTCTGGAGGTCTATTAGACACAAAGAGAAACTATGGTCACTACAGAGACAGTACTGAGGAAAGTATTCATACTGGGTGTCTGGAGACCTATTAGTCACAAAGAGAACATGCAGTCTCGGCAGAGACAGTACAGAGGAAAGGATTGACCCTGGGTATCTGGAGGTCTATTAGTCACAAAGAGAATGTGCCGTCTCTGCAGAGACAGTACTGAGGAAAGGATTGTCCCTGGGTGTCAGGAGGTCTATTAGACACAAAGAGAATGAGCCGTCTCTGCAGAGGCAGTACTGAGGAAAGGATTGATCCTGGGTGTCTGGAGGTCTATTGGACACAAAGAGAAACTACGGTCACTACAGAGACAGTACTGAGGAAAGGATTGATCCTGGGTGTCGGGAGGTCTACTAGTCACAAAGAGAATGAGCTGTCTCTGCAGAGACAGTTCTGAGGAAAGGATTGACCCTGGGTGTCTGGAGCTCTATTAGATACAAAGAGAATGAGCCGTCCCTGCAGAGACAGTACTGAGGAAAGGATTGATCCTGGGTGTCTGGAGGTCTATTAGTCACAGCAAGAATATAAAATGCCTGCAGAGACAGTACGGAGGAAAGGATTGACCCTGGGTGTCGGGAGGTCTATTAGACACAAAGAGAACGAGCCGTCTCTGCAGAGACAGTACTGAGGAAAGGATTGACCCTGGGTGTCTGGAGGTCTATTAATCACAAAGAGAACGTGCAGTCTGTGCAGAGACAGTACTGAGGAAAGGATTGACCCTGGGTGTCTGGAGGTCTATTAGTCACAAAGAGAACGAGCCGTCTCTGCGGAGACAGTACAGAGGAAAGGATTGATCCTGGTTGTCTGGAGGTCTATTAGACACAAAGAGAAACTATGGTCACTACAGAGACAGTACTGAGGAAAGGTTTGATCCTGGGTGTCGGGAGGAATATTAGTCACAAAGAGAACGTGCAGTCTGTGCAGAGACAGTACTGAGGAAAGGATTGACACTGGGTGTCTGGAGGTCTATTAGTCACAAAGAGAACGAGCCGTCTCTGCGGAGACAGTACTGAGGAAAGGATTGATCCTGGGTGTCTGGAGGTCTATTACTCACTAAGAGAACGAGCCATCTCTGCAGAGACAGTACTGAGGAAAGGATTGATCCTGGGTGTCGGGAGGTCTATTAATCAGAAAGCGAAACTATGGTCTCTGCAGAGACAGTACAGAGGAAAGGATTCATCCTGGGTGTCTGGAGGTCTGTTAGTCACAAAGAGAACATGCCGTCTCTGTGGAGCCAGTACTGAGGAAAGGATTGATCCTGGGTGTCGGGAGGGCTATTAATCACAAAGAGAAACTATGGTCTCTACAGAGACAGTACTGAGGAAAGCATTGACCCTGGGTGTCGGGAGGTCTATTCGTCACAGCAAGAATATAAAATGCCTGCAGAGACAGTACGGAGGAAAGGATTGACCCTTGGTGTCGGGAGGTCTACTAGTCACAAAGAGAATGAGCCGTCTCTGCAGAGACAGTACTGAGGAAAGGATTGACCCTGGGTGTCTGGAGGTCTATTAGACACAAAGAGAAACTATGGTCACTACAGAGACAGTACTGAGGAAAGTATTCATACTGGGTGTCTGGAGACCTATTAGTCACAAAGAGAACATGCAGTCTCGGCAGAGACAGTACTGAGGAAAGGATTGACCCTGGGTATCTGGAGGTCTATTAGACACAAAGAGAATGAGCCGTCTCTGCAAAGACAGTACTGAGGAAAGGATTGATCCTGGGTGTCTGGAGGTCTGTTGGACACAAAGAGAAACTACGGTCACTACAGAGACAGTACTGAGGAAAGGATTGATCCTGGGTGTCGGGAGGTCTACTAGTCACAAAGAGAATGAGCTGTCTCTGCAGAGACAGTACTGAGGAAAGGATTGACCCTGGGTGTCTGGAGGTCTATTAGACACAGCAAGAATATAAAATGCCTGCAGAGACAGTACGGAGGAAAGGATTGACCCTGGGTGTCGGGAGGTCTACTAGTCACAAAGAGAACGAGCCGTCTCTGCAGAGACAGTACGGAGGAAAGGATTGATCCTGGTTGTCTGGAGGTCTATTAGACACAAAGAGAAACTATGGTCACTACAGAGACAGTACTGAGGAAAGGTTTGATCCTGGGTGTCGGGAGGAATATTAGTCACAAAGAGAACGTGCAGTCTGTGCAGAGACAGTACTGAGGAAAGGATTGATCCTGGGTGTCTGGAGGTCTATTACTCACTAAGAGAACGAGCCATCTCTGCAGAGACAGTACTGAGGAAAGGATTGATCCTGGGTGTCGGGAGGTCTATTAATCAGAAAGCGAAACTATGGTCTCTGCAGAGACAGTACAGAGGAAAGGATTCATCCTGGGTGTCTGGAGGTCTGTTAGTCACAAAGAGAACATGCCGTCTCTGTGGAGCCAGTACTGAGGAAAGGATTGATCCTGGGTGTCGGGAGGGCTATTAATCACAAAGAGAAACTATGGTCTCTACAGAGACAGTACTGAGGAAAGCATTGACCCTGGGTGTCGGGAGGTCTATTCGTCACAGCAAGAATATAAAATGCCTGCAGAGACAGTACGGAGGAAAGGATTGACCCTTGGTGTCGGGAGGTCTACTAGTCACAAAGAGAATGAGCCGTCTCTGCAGAGACAGTACTGAGGAAAGGATTGACCCTGGGTGTCTGGAGGTCTATTAGACACAAAGAGAAACTATGGTCACTACAGAGACAGTACTGAGGAAAGTATTCATACTGGGTGTCTGGAGACCTATTAGTCACAAAGAGAACATGCAGTCTCGGCAGAGACAGTACTGAGGAAAGGATTGACCCTGGGTATCTGGAGGTCTATTAGACACAAAGAGAATGAGCCGTCTCTGCAAAGACAGTACTGAGGAAAGGATTGATCCTGGGTGTCTGGAGGTCTGTTGGACACAAAGAGAAACTACGGTCACTACAGAGACAGTACTGAGGAAAGGATTGATCCTGGGTGTCGGGAGGTCTACTAGTCACAAAGAGAATGAGCTGTCTCTGCAGAGACAGTACTGAGGAAAGGATTGACCCTGGGTGTCTGGAGGTCTATTAGACACAGCAAGAATATAAAATGCCTGCAGAGACAGTACGGAGGAAAGGATTGACCCTGGGTGTCGGGAGGTCTACTAGTCACAAAGAGAACGAGCCGTCTCTGCAGAGACAGTACGGAGGAAAGGATTGATCCTGGTTGTCTGGAGGTCTATTAGACACAAAGAGAAACTATGGTCACTACAGAGACAGTACTGAGGAAAGGTTTGATCCTGGGTGTCGGGAGGAATATTAGTCACAAAGAGAACGTGCAGTCTGTGCAGAGACAGTACTGAGGAAAGGATTGACACTGGGTGTCTGGAGGTCTATTAGTCACAAAGAGAACGAGCCGTCTCTGCGGAGACAGTACTGAGGAAAGGATTGATCCTGGGTGTCTGGAGGTCTATTACTCACTAAGAGAACGAGCCATCTCTGCAGAGACAGTACTGAGGAAAGGATTGATCCTGGGTGTCGGGAGGTCTATTAATCAGAAAGCGAAACTATGGTCTCTGCAGAGACAGTACAGAGGAAAGGATTCATCCTGGGTGTCTGGAGGTTTGTTAGTCACAAAGAGAACATGCCGTCTCTGTGGAGACAGTACTGAGGAAAGGATTGATCCTGGGTGTCGGGAGGGCTATTAATCACAAAGAGAAACTATGGTCTCTACAGAGACAGTACTGAGGAAAGCATTGACCCTGGGTGTCGGGAGGTCTATTAATCACAAAGAGAAACTATGGTCTCTGCAGAGACAGTACTGAGGAAAGCATTGACCCTGGGTGTCGGGAGGTCTATTCGTCACAGCAAGAATATAAAATGCCTGCAGAGACAGTACGGAGGAAAGGATTGACCCTTGGTGTCGGGAGGTCTACTAGTCACAAAGAGAATGAGCCGTCTCTGCAGAGACAGTACTGAGGAAAGGATTGACCCTGGGTGTCTGGAGGTCTATTAGACACAAAGAGAAACTATGGTCACTACAGAGACAGTACTGAGGAAAGTATTCATACTGGGTGTCTGGAGACCTATTAGTCACAAAGAGAACATGCAGTCTCGGCAGAGACAGTACTGAGGAAAGGATTGACCCTGGGTATCTGGAGGTCTATTAGTCACAAAGAGAATGTGCCGTCTCTGCAGAGACAGTACTGAGGAAAGGATTGACCCTGGGTGTCAGGAGGTCTATTAGACACAAAGAGAATGAGCCGTCTCTGCAGAGACAGTACTGAGGAAAGGATTGATCCTGGGTGTCTGGAGGTCTGTTGGACACAAAGAGAAACTACGGTCACTACAGAGACAGTACTGAGGAAAGGATTGATCCTGGGTGTCGGGAGGTCTACTAGTCACAAAGAGAATGAGCTGTCTCTGCAGAGACAGTACTGAGGAAAGGATTGACCCTGGGTGTCTGGAGGTCTATTAGTCACAGCAAGAATATAAAATGCCTGCAGAGACAGTACGGAGGAAAGGATTGACCCTGGGTGTCGGGAGGTCTACTAGTCACAAAGAGAACGAGCCGTCTCTGCAGAGACAGTACGGAGGAAAGGATTGACCCTGGGTGTCTGGAGGTCTATTAGACACAAAGAGAAACTATGGTCACTACAGAGACAGTACTGAGGAAAGGATTGACCCTGGGTGTCTGGAGGTCTATTAGTCACAAACAGAACGAGCCGTCTCTGCGGAGACAGTACTGAGGAAGGGATTGATCCTGGTTGTCTGGAGGTCTATTAGACACAAAGAGAAACTATGGTCACTACAGAGACAGTACTGAGGAAAGGTTTGATCCTGGGTGTCGGGAGGAATATTAGTCACAAAGAGAACGTGCAGTCTGTGCAGAGACAGTACTGAGGAAAGGATTGACACTGGGTGTCTGGAGGTCTTTTAGTCACAAAGAGAGCGAGCCGTCTCTGCGGAGACAGTACTGAGGAAAGGATTGATCCTGGGTGTCTGGAGGTCTATTACTCACTAAGAGAACGAGCCATCTCTGCAGAGACAGTACTGAGGAAAGGATTGATCCTGGGTGTCGGGAGGTCTATTAATCAGAAAGCGAAACTATGGTCTCTGCAGAGACAGTACAGAGGAAAGGATTCATCCTGGGTGTCTGGAGGTCTGTTAGTCACAAAGAGAACATGCCGTCTCTGTGGAGACAGTACTGAGGAAAGGATTGATACTGGGTGTCGGGAGGGCTATTAATCACAAAGAGAAACTATGGTCTCTGCAGAGACAGTACTGAGGAAAGCATTGACCCTGGGTGTCGGGAGGTCTATTCGTCACAGCAAGAATATAAAATGCCTGCAGAGACAGTACGGAGGAAAGGATTGACCCTTGGTGTCGGGAGGTCTACTAGTCACAAAGAGAATGAGCCGTCTCTGCAGAGACAGTACTGAGGAAAGGATTGACCCTGGGTGTCTGGAGGTCTATTAGACACAAAGAGAAACTATGGTCACTACAGAGACAGTACTGAGGAAAGTATTCATACTGGGTGTCTGGAGACCTATTAGTCACAAAGAGAACATGCAGTCTCGGCAGAGACAGTACTGAGGAAAGGATTGACCCTGGGTATCTGGAGGTCTATTAGTCACAAAGAGAATGTGCCGTCTCTGCAGAGACCGTACTGAGGAAAGGATTGACCCTGGGTGTCAGGAGGTCTATTAGACACAAAGAGAATGAGCCGTCTCTGCAGAGACAGTACTGAGGAAAGGATTGATCCTGGGTGTCTGGAGGTCTATTGGACACAAAGAGAAACTACGGTCACTACAGAGACAGTACTGAGGAAAGGATTGATCCTGGGTGTCGGGAGGTCTACTAGTCACAAAGAGAATGAGCTGTCTCTGCAGAGACAGTACTGAGGAAAGGATTGACCCTGGGTGTCTGGAGGTCTATTAGACACAGCAAGAATATAAAATGCCTGCAGAGACAGTACGGAGGAAAGGATTGACCCTGGGTGTCGGGAGGTCTACTAGTCACAAAGAGAACGAGCCGTCTCTGCAGAGACCGTACGGAGGAAAGGATTGACCCTGGGTGTCTGGAGGTCTATTAGACACAAAGAGAAACTATGGTCACTACAGAGACAGTACTGAGGAAAGTATTCATACTGGGTGTCTGGAGACCTATTAGTCACAAAGAGAACATGCCGTCTCGGCAGAGACAGTACTGAGGAAAGGATTGATCTTGGGTGTCGGGAGGTCTATTAGTCACAAAGAGAACGAGCCGTCTCTGCAGAGACAGTACTGAGGTAAGCATTGATCCTGGGTGTCTGGAGGTCTATTAGTCACAAAGAGAACGAGCCGTCTCTGCAGAGACAGTACTGAGGAAAGGATTGACCCTGGGTGTCAGGAGGTCTATTAGACACAAAGAGAACGAGCCATCTCTGCAGAGACAGTACTGAAGAAATGATTGATCCTGGGTGTCTGGAGGTCTATTAGTCACAGCAAGAATATAAAATGCCTGCAGAGACAGTACGGAGGAAAGGATTGACCCTGGGTGTCGGGAGGTCTATTAGACACAAAGAGAAACTATGGTCACTACAGAGACAGTACTGAGGAAAGGATTGATCCTGGGTGTCTGGAGGTCTATTAGACACAAAGAGAACGAGCCGTCTCTGCAGACACAGTACTGAGGAAAGGATTGATTCTGGGTGTCGGGAGGTCTATTAGTCACAAAGAGAACGAGCCATCTCGGCAGTGACAGTACTGAGGAAAGGATTGATCCTGGGTGTCTGGACGTCTATTAGACACAAAGAGAAACTGTGGTCACTACAGAGACAGTACTGAGGAAAGGTTTGATCCTGGGTGTCGGGAGGTCTATTAGTCACAAAGAGAACGTGTTGTCTCTGCAGAGACAGTACTGAGGAAAGGATTGACCCTGGGTGTCTGGAGCTCTGTTAGATACAAAGAGAATGAGCCGTCTCTGCAGAGACAGTACTGAGGAAAGGATTGATCCTGGGTGTCTGGAGGTCTATTAGTCACAAAGAGAAACTATGGTCACTACAGAGACAGTACTGAGGAAAGTATTCATACTGGGTGTCTGGAGACCTATTAGTCACAAAGACAACATGCAGTCTCGGCAGAGACAGTACTGAGGAAAGGATTGACCCTGGGTGTCTGGAGGTCTATTAATCACAAAGAGAACGTGCAGTCTGTGCAGAGACAGTACTGAGGAAAGGATTGACCCTGGGTGTCTGGAGGTCTATTAGTCACAAAGAGAACGAGCCGTCTCTGCGGAGACAGTACTGAGGAAAGGATTGATCCTGCTTGTCTGGAGGTCTATTAGACACAAAGAGAAACTATGGTCACTACAGAGACAGTACTGAGGAAAGGTTTGATCCTGGGTGTCGGGAGGAATATTAGTCACAAAGAGAACGTGCAGTCTGTGCAGAGACAGTACTGAGGAAAGGATTGACACTGGGTGTCTGGAGGTCTATTAGTCACAAAGAGAACGAGCCGTCTCTGCGGAGACAGTACTGAGGAAAGGATTGATCCTGGGTGTCTGGAGGTCTATTACTCACTAAGAGAACGAGCCATCTCTGCAGAGACAGTACTGAGGAAAGGATTGATCCTGGGTGTCGGGAGGTCTATTAATCAGAAAGCGAAACTATGGTCTCTGCAGAGACAGTACAGAGGAAAGGATTCATCCTGGGTGTCTGGAGGTCTGTTAGTCACAAAGAGAACATGCCGTCTCTGTGGAGACAGTACTGAGGAAAGGATTGATCCTGGGTGTCGGGAGGGCTATTAATCACAAAGAGAAACTATGGTCTCTACAGAGACAGTACTGAGGAAAGCATTGACCCTGGGTGTCGGGAGGTCTATTAATCACAAAGAGAAACTATGGTCTCTGCAGAGACAGTACGGAGGAAAGCATTGACCCTGGGTGTCGGGAGGTCTATTCGTCACAGCAAGAATATAAAATGCCTGCAGAGACAGTACGGAGGAAAGGATTGACCCTTGGTGTCGGGAGGTCTACTAGTCACAAAGAGAATGAGCCGTCTCTGCAGAGACAGTACTGAGGAAAGGATTGACCCTGGGTGTCTGGAGGTCTATTAGACACAAAGAGAAACTATGGTCACTACAGAGACAGTACTGAGGAAAGTATTCATACTGGGTGTCTGGAGACCTATTAGTCACAAAGAGAACATGCAGTCTCGGCAGAGACAGTACTGAGGAAAGGATTGACCCTGGGCATCTGGAGGTCTATTAGTCACAAAGAGAATGTGCCGTCTCTGCAGAGACAGTACTGAGGAAAGGATTGACCCTGGGTGTCAGGAGGTCTATTAGACACAAAGAGAAACTATGGTCACTACAGAGACAGTACTGAGGAAAGGTTTGATCCTGGGTGTCGGGAGGTCTATTAGTCACAAAGAGAACGTGCAGTCTGTGCAGAGACAGTACTGAGGAAAGGATTGACACTGGGTGTCTGGAGGTCTATTAGTCACAAAGAGAACGAGCCGTCTCTGCGGAGACAGCACTGAGGAAAGGATTGATCCTGGGTGTCTGGAGGTCTATTACTCACTAAGAGAACGAGCCATCTCTGCAGAGACAGTACTGAGGAAAGGATTGATCCTGGGTGTCTGGAGGTCTGTTAGTCACAACAAGAACATGCCGTCTCTGCAGAGACAGTACTGAGGAAAGGTTGACCCTGGGTGTCGGGAGGTCAATTAGTCACAAAGAGAACGAGCCGTCTCTGCAGAGACAGTACTGAGGAAAGGATTGATCCTGGGTGTCGGGAGGTCTATTAATCAGAAAGAGAAACTATGGTCTCTGCAGAGACATTACAGAGGAAAGGATTGATCCTGGTTGTCTGGAGGTCTGTTAGTCACAAAGAGAACATGCCGTCTCTGCGGAGACAGTACTCGAGAAAGGATTGATCCTGGGTGTCTGGAGGGCTATTAATCACAAAGAGAAACTATGGTCTCTACAGAGACAGTACTGAGGAAAGCACTGACCCTGGGTGTCTGGAGGTCGATTAATCACAAAGAGAACGAGCCGTCTCTGCAGAGACAGTACTGAGGAAAGGATTGATTCTGGGTGTCGGGAGGTCTATTAGTCACAGCAAGAATATAAAATGCCTGCAGAGACAGTACGGAGGAAAGGATTGATTCTGGGTGTCGGGAGGTCTATTAGACACAAAGAGAAATTGTGGTCACTACAGAGACAGTACTGATGAAAGGTTTGATCCTGGGTGTCGGGAGGTCTATTAGTCACAAAGAGAACGTGTTGTCTCTGCAGAGACAGTACTGAGGAAAGGATTGACCCTGGGTGTCTGGAGCTCTATTAGATACAAAGAGAACTAGCCGTCTCTGCAAAGACAGTACTGAGGAAAGGATTGATCCTGGGTGTCTGGAGGTCTGTTAGTCACAACAAGAATATAAAATGCCTGCAGAGACAGTACGGAGGAAAGGATTGACCCTGGGTGTCGGGAGGTCTATTAGACACAAAGAGGAACTATGGTCACTACAGAGACAGTATTGAGGAAAGTATTCATCCTGGGTGTCGGGAGGTCTGTTAATCACAAAAAGAATGTGCAGTCTGGGCAGAGACAGTACTGAGGAAAGCATTGATCCTGGGTGTCTGGAGGTCTATTAGTCACAGCAAGAATATAAAATGCCTGCAGAGACAGTACTGAGGAAAGGATTGATCCTGGTTGTCTGGAGGTCTGTTAGACACAAAGAGAAACTATGGTCACTACAGAGACAGTACTGAGGAAAGGTTTGATCCTGGGTGTCGGGAGGTCTATTAGTCACAAAGAGAACGTGCAGTCTGTGCAGAGACAGTACTGAGGAAAGGATTGACACTGGGTGTCTGGAGGTCTATTACTCACTAAGAGAACGAGCCATCTCTGCAGAGACAGTACTGAGGAAAGGATTGATCCTGGGTGTCGGGAGGTCTATTAATCAGAAAGAGAAACTATGGTCTCTGCAGAGACAGTACAGAGGAAAGGATTCATCCTGGGTGTCTGGAGGTCTGTTAGTCACAAAGAGAACATGCCGTCTCTGCAGAGACAGTACTGAGGAAAGGATTGACCCTGGGTGTCGGGAGGACTATTAGACACAAAGAGAACTAGCCGTCTCTGCAGAGACAGTACTGAGGAAAGGATTGATTCTGGGTGTCGGGAGGTCTATTAGACACAAAGAGAACAAGCTGTCTCTGCAGAAACAGTACTGAGGAAAGGTTTGATTCTGGGTGTCGGGAGGTCTATTAGTCACAAAGAGAACCTGCCGTCTCTGCAGAGACAGTACTGAGGAAAGGATTCACCCTGGGTGTCTGGAGGTCTATTAGACACAAAGAGAAACTATGGTCACTACAGAGACAGTACTGAGGAAGGTATTCATACTGGGTGTCTGGAGACCTATTAGTCACAAAGAGAACATGCCGTCTCGGCAGAGACAGTACTGAGGAAAGGATTGACCCTGGGTATCTGGAGGTCTATTAGTCACAAAGAGACTGTGCCGTCTCTGTAGAGACAGTACTGAGGAAAGGATTGATCCTGGGTGTCGGGAGGTCTATTAATCAGAAAGAGAAACTATGGTCTCTGCAGAGACAGTACTGAGGAAAGCATTGATCCTGGGTGTCGGGAGGTCTACTAGTCACAAAGAGAATGAGCCGTCTCTGCAGAGACAGTACTGAGGAAAGGTTGACCCTGGGTGTCGGGAGGTCAATTAGTCACAAAGAGAACGAGCCGTCTCTGCAGAGACAGTACTGAGGAAAGGATTGATCCTGGGTGTCGGGAGGTCTATTAATCAGAAAGAGAAACTATGGTCTCTGCAGAGACATTACAGAGGAAAGGATTGATCCTGGGTGTCTGGAGGTCTGTTAGTCACAAAGAGAACATGCCGTCTCTGCGGAGACAGTACTCGAGAAAGGATTGATCCTGGGTGTCTGGAGGGCTATTAATCACAAAGAGAAACTATGGTCTCTACAGAGACAGTACTGAGGAAAGCATTGACCCTGGGTGTCTGGAGGTCGATTAATCACAAAGAGAACGAGCCGTCTCTGCAGAGACAGTACTGAGGAAAGGATTGATTCTGGGTGTCGGGAGGTCTATTAGTCACACCAAGAATATAAAATGCCTGCAGAGACAGTACGGAGGAAAGGATTGATTCTGGGTGTCGGGAGGTCTATTAGACACAAAGAGAAATTGTGGTCACTACAGAGACAGTACTGATGAAAGGTTTGATCCTGGGTGTCGGGAGGTCTATTAGTCACAAAGAGAACGTGTTGTCTCTGCAGAAACAGTACTGAGGAAAGGATTGACCCTGGGTGTCTGGAGCTCTATTAGATACAAAGAGAACTAGCCGTCTCTGCAAAGACAGTACTGAGGAAAGGATTGATCCTGGGTGTCTGGAGGTCTGTTAGTCACAACAAGAATATAAAATGCCTGCAGAGACAGTACGGAGGAAAGGATTGACCCTGGGTGTCGGGAGGTCTATTAGACACAAAGAGGAACTATGGTCACTACAGAGACAGTACTGAGGAAAGTATTCATCCTGGGTGTCGGGAGGTCTGTTAATCACAAAAAGAATGTGCAGTCTGGGCAGAGACAGTACTGAGGAAAGCATTGATCTTGGGTGTATGGAGGTCTATTAACCACAAAGAGAACGAGCTCTCTCTGCAGAGACAGTACTGAGGAAAGCATTGATCCTGGGTGTCTGGAGGTCTATTAGTCACAAAGAGAACGAGCCGTCTCTGCAGAGACAGTACTGAGGAAAGGATTGTTCCTGGGTGTCTGGAGGTCTATTAGTCACAGCAAGAATATAAAATGCCTGCAGAGACAGTACTGAGGAAAGGATTGATCCTGGTTGTCTGGAGGTCTGTTAGACACAAAGAGAAACTATGGTCACTACAGAGACAGTACTGAGGAAAGGTTTGATCCTGGCTGTCGGGAGGTCTATTAGTCACAAAGAGAACGTGCAGTCTGTGCAGAGACAGTACTGAGGAAAGGATTGACACTGGGTGTCTGGAGGTCTATTAGTCACAAAGAGAACGAGCCGTCTCTGCGGAGACAGCACTGAGGAAAGGATTGATCCTGGGTGTCTGGAGGTCTATTACTCACTAAGAGAACGAGCCATCTCTGCAGAGACAGTACTGAGGAAAGGATTGATCCTGGGTGTCGGGAGGTCTATTAATCAGAAAGAGAAACTATGGTCTCTGCAGAGACAGTACAGAGGAAAGGATTCATCCTGGGTGTCTGGAGGTCTGTTAGTCACAAAGAGAACATGCCGTCTCTGCAGAGACAGTACTGAGGAAAGGATTGACCCTGGGTGTCGGGAGGACTATTAGACACAAAGAGAACTAGCCGTCTCTGCAGAGACAGTACTGAGGAAAGGATTGATTCTGGGTGTCGGGAGGTCTATTAGACACAAAGAGAACAAGCTGTCTCTGCAGAAACAGTACTGAGGAAAGGTTTGATTCTGGGTGTCGGGAGGTCTATTAGTCACAAAGAGAACGTGCCGTCTCTGCAGAGACAGTACTGAGGAAAGGATTGACCCTGGGTGTCTGGAGGTCTATTAGACACAAAGAGAAACTATGGTCACTACAGAGACAGTACTGAGGAAAGTATTCATACTGGGTGTCTGGAGGTCTATTAGTCACAAAGAGAACGAGCCGTCTCTGCGGAGACAGCACTGAGGAAAGGATTGACCCTGGGTATCTGGAGGTCTATTAGTCACAAAGAGAATGTGCCGTCTCTGCGGAGACAGTACTGAGGAAAGGATTGATCCTGGGTGTCGGGAGGTCTATTAATCAGAAAGAGAAACTATGGTCTCTGCAGAGACAGTACAGAGGAAACGATTCATCCTGGGTGTCTGGAGGTCTGTTAGTCACAAAGAGAACATGCCGTCTCTGCAGAGACAGTACTGAGGAAAGGATTGACCCTGGGTGTCGGGAGGACTATTAGACACAAAGAGAACTAGCCGTCTCTGCAGAGACAGTACTGAGGAAAGGATTGATTCTGGGTGTCGGGAGGTCTATTAGACACAAAGAGAACAAGCTGTCTCTGCAGAAACAGTACTGAGGAAAGGTTTGATTCTGGGTGTCGGGAGGTCTATTAGTCACAAAGAGAACCTGCCGTCTCTGCAGAGACAGTTGTGAGGAAAGGATTCACCCTGGGTGTCTGGAGGTCTATTAGACACAAAGAGAAACTATGGTCACTACAGAGACAGTACTGAGGAAAGTATTCATACTGGGTGTCTGGAGACCTATTAGTCACAAAGAGAACATGCCGTCTCGGCAGAGACAGTACTGAGGAAAGGATTGACCCTGGGTATCTGGAGGTCTATTAGTCACAAAGAGAATGTGCCGTCTCTGTAGAGACAGTACTGAGGAAAGGATTGATCCTGGGTGTCGGGAGGTCTATTAATCAGAAAGAGAAACTATGGTCTCTGCAGAGACAGTACTGAGGAAAGCATTGATCCTGGGTGTCGGGAGGTCTACTAGTCACAAAGAGAATGAGCCGTCTCTGCAGAGACAGTACTGAGGAAAGGTTGACCCTGGGTGTCGGGAGGTCAATTAGTCACAAAGAGAACGAGCCGTCTCTGCAGAGACAGTACTGAGGAAAGGATTGATCCTGGGTGTCGGGTGGTCTATTAATCAGAAAGAGAAACTATGGTCTCTGCAGAGACATTACAGAGGAAAGGATTGATCCTGGGTGTCTGGAGGTCTGTTAGTCACAAAGAGAACATGCCGTCTCTGCGGAGACAGTACTCGAGAAAGGATTGATCCTGGGTGTCTGGAGGGCTATTAATCACAAAGAGAAACTATGGTCTCTACAGAGACAGTACTGAGGAAAGCATTGACCCTGGGTGTCTGGAGGTCGATTAATCACAAAGAGAACGAGCCGTCTCTGCAGAGACAGTACTGAGGAAAGGATTGATTCTGGGTGTCGGGAGGTCTATTAGTCACACCAAGAATATAAAATGCCTGCAGAGACAGTACGGAGGAAAGGATTGATTCTGGGTGTCGGGAGGTCTATTAGACACAAAGAGAAATTGTGGTCACTACAGAGACAGTACTGATGAAAGGTTTGATCCTGGGTGTCGGGAGGTCTATTAGTCACAAAGAGAATGTGTTGTCTCTGCAGAAACAGTACTGAGGAAAGGATTGACCCTGGGTGTCTGGAGCTCTATTAGATACAAAGAGAACTAGCCGTCTCTGCAAAGACAGTACTGAGGAAAGGATTGATCCTGGGTGTCTGGAGGTCTGTTAGTCACAACAAGAATATAAAATGCCTGCAGAGACAGTACGGAGGAAAGGATTGACCCTGGGTGTCGGGAGGTCTATTAGACACAAAGAGGAACTATGGTCACTACAGAGACAGTATTGAGGAATGTATTCATCCTGGGTGTCGGGAGGTCTGTTAATCACAAAAAGAATGTGCAGTCTGGGCAGAGACAGTACTGAGGAAAGCATTGATCCTGGGTGTATGGAGGTCTATTAGTCACAAAGAGAACGAGCCGTCTCTGCAGAGACAGTACTGAGGAAAGGATTGATCCTGGGTGTCGGGAGGTCTATTAACCACAAAGAGAACGAGCTGTCTCTGCAGAGACAGTACTGAGGAAAGCATTGATCCTGGGTGTCTGGAGGTCTATTAGTCACAAAGAGAACGAGCCGTCTCTGCAGAGACAGTACTGAGGAAAGGATTGATCCTGGGTGTCTGGAGGTCTATTAGTCACAGCAAGAATATAAAATGCCTGCAGAGACAGTACTGAGGAAAGGATTGATCCTGGTTGTCTGGAGGTCTGTTAGACACAAAGAGAAACTATGGTCACTACAGAGACAGTACTGAGGAAAGGTTTGATCCTGGGTGTCGGGAGGTCTATTAGTCACAAAGAGAACGTGCAGTCTGTGCAGAGACAGTACTGAGGAAAGGATTGACACTGGGTGTCTGGAGGTCTATTAGTCACAAAGAGAACGAGCCGTCTCTGCGGAGACAGCACTGAGGAAAGGATTGATCCTGGGTGTCTGGAGGTCTATTACTCACTAAGAGAACGAGCCATCTCTGCAGAGACAGTACTGAGGAAAGGATTGATCCTGGGTGTCGGGAGGTCTATTAATCAGAAAGAGAAACTATGGTCTCTGCAGAGACAGTACAGAGGAAAGGATTCATCCTGGGTGTCTGGAGGTCTGTTAGTCACAAAGAGAACATGCCGTCTCTGCAGAGACAGTACTGAGGAAAGGATTGACCCTGGGTGTCGGGAGGACTATTAGACACAAAGAGAACTAGCCGTCTCTGCAGAGACAGTACTGAGGAAAGGATTGATTCTGGGTGTCGGGAGGTCTATTAGACACAAAGAGAACAAGCTGTCTCTGCAGAAACAGTACTGAGGAAAGGTTTGATTCTGGGTGTCGGGAGGTCTATTGGTCACAAAGAGAACGTGCCGTCTCTGCAGAGACAGTACTGAGGAAAGGATTGACCCTGGGTGTCTGGAGGTCTATTAGACACAAAGAGAAACTATGGTCACTACAGAGACAGTACTGAGGAAAGTATTCATACTGGGTGTCTGGAGACCTATTAGTCACAAAGAGAACATGCCGTCTCGGCAGAGACAGTACTGAGGAAAGGATTGACCCTGGGTATCTGGAGGTCTATTAGTCACAAAGAGAATGTGCCGTCTCTGTAGAGACAGTACTGAGGAAAGGATTGATCCTGGGTGTCGGGAGGTCTATTAATCAGAAAGAGAAACTATGGTCTCTGCAGAGACAGTACTGAGGAAAGCATTGATCCTGGGTGTCGGGAGGTCTACTAGTCACAAAGAGAATGAGCCGTCTCTGCAGAGACAGTACTGAGGAAAGGTTGACCTTGGGTGTCGGGAGGTCAATTAGTCACAAAGAGAACGAGCCGTCTCTACAGAGACAGTACTGAGGAAAGGATTGATCCTGGGTGTCGGGAGGTCTATTAATCAGAAAGAGAAACTATGGTCTCTGCAGAGACATTACAGAGGAAAGGATTGATCCTGGGTGTCTGGAGGTCTGTTAGTCACAAAGAGAACATGCCGTCTCTGCGGAGACAGTACTCGAGAAAGGATTGATCCTGGGTGTCTGGAGGGCTATTAATCACAAAGAGAAACTATGGTCTCTACAGAGACAGTACTGAGGAAAGCATTGACCCTGGGTGTCTGGAGGTCGATTAATCACAATGAGAACGAGCCGTCTCTGCAGAGACAGTACTGAGGAAAGGATTGATTCTGGGTGTCGGGAGGTCTATTAGTCACAGCAAGAATATAAAATGCCTGCAGAGACAGTACGGAGGAAAGGATTGATTCTGGGTGTCGGGAGGTCTATTAGACACAAAGAGAAATTGTGGTCACTACAGAGACAGTACTGATGAAAGGTTTGATCCTGGGTGTCGGGAGGTCTATTAGTCACAAAGAGAACATGTTGTCTCTGCAGAAACAGTACTGAGGAAAGGATTGACCCTGGGTGTCTGGAGCTCTATTAGATACAAAGAGAACTAGCCGTCTCTGCAAAGACAGTACTGAGGAAAGGATTGATCCTGGGTGTCTGGAGGTCTGTTAGTCACAACAAGAATATAAAATGCCTGCAGAGACAGTACGGAGGAAAGGATTGACCCTGGGTGTCGGGAGGTCTATTAGACACAAAGAGGAACTATGGTCACTATAGAGACAGTATTGAGGAAAGTATTCATCCTGGGTGTCGGGAGGTCTGTTAATCACAAAAAGAATGTGCAGTCTGGGCAGAGACAGTACTGAGGAAAGCATTGATCTTGGGTGTATGGAGGTCTATTAATCACAAAGAGAACGAGCTGTCTCTGCAGAGACAGTACTGAGGAAAGCATTGATCCTGGGTGTCTGGAGGTCTATTAGTCACAAAGAGAACGAGCCGTCTCTGCAGAGACAGTACTGAGGAAAGGATTGATCCTGGGTGTCTGGAGGTCTATTAGTCACAGCAAGAATATAAAATGCCTGCAGAGACAGTACTGAGGAAAGGATTGATCCTGGTTGTCTGGAGGTCTGTTAGACACAAAGAGAAACTATGGTCACTACAGAGACAGTACTGAGGAAAGGTTTGATCCTGGGTGTCGGGAGGTCTATTAGTCACAAAGAGAACGTGCAGTCTGTGCAGAGACAGTACTGTGGAAAGGATTGACACTGGGTGTCTGGAGGTCTATTAGTCACAAAGAGAACGAGCCGTCTCTGCGGAGACAGCACTGAGGAAAGGATTGATCCTGGGTGTCTGGAGGTCTATTACTCACTAAGAGAACGAGCCATCTCTGCAGAGACAGTACTGAGGAAAGGATTGATCCTGGGTGTCGGGAGGTCTATTAATCAGAAAGAGAAACTATGGTCTCTGCAGAGACAGTACTGAGGAAAGCATTGATCCTGGGTGTCGGGAGGTCTACTAGTCACAAAGAGAATGAGCCGTCTCTGCAGAGACAGTACTGAGGAAAGGTTGACCCTGGGTGTCGGGAGGTCAATTAGTCACAAAGAGAACGAGCCGTCTCTGCAGAGACAGTACTGAGGAAAGGATTGATCCTGGGTGTCGGGAGGTCTATTAATCAGAAAGAGAAACTATGGTCTCTGCAGAGACATTACAGAGGAAAGGATTGATCCTGGGTGTCTGGAGGTCTGTTAGTCACAAAGAGAACATGCCGTCTCTGCGGAGACAGTACTCGAGAAAGGATTGATCCTGGGTGTCTGGAGGGCTATTAATCACAAAGAGAAACTATGGTCTCTACAGAGACAGTACTGAGGAAAGCATTGACCCTGGGTGTCTGGAGGTCGATTAATCACAAAGAGAACGAGCCGTCTCTGCAGAGACAGTACTGAGGAAAGGATTGATTCTGGGTGTCGGGAGGTCTATTAGTCACACCAAGAATATAAAATGCCTGCAGAGACAGTACGGAGGAAAGGATTGATTCTGGGTGTCGGGAGGTCTATTAGACACAAAGAGAAATTGTGGTCACTACAGAGACAGTACTGATGAAAGGTTTGATCCTGGGTGTCGGGAGGTCTATTAGTCACAAAGAGAATGTGTTGTCTCTGCAGAAACAGTACTGAGGAAAGGATTGACCCTGGGTGTCTGGAGCTCTATTAGATACAAAGAGAACTAGCCGTCTCTGCAAAGACAGTACTGAGGAAAGGATTGATCCTGGGTGTCTGGAGGTCTGTTAGTCACAACAAGAATATAAAATGCCTGCAGAGACAGTACGGAGGAAAGGATTGACCCTGGGTGTCGGGAGGTCTATTAGACACAAAGAGGAACTATGGTCACTACAGAGACAGTATTGAGGAAAGTATTCATCCTGGGTGTCGGGAGGTCTGTTAATCACAAAAAGAATGTGCAGTCTGGGCAGAGACAGTACTGAGGAAAGCATTGATCCTGGGTGTATGGAGGTCTATTAGTCACAAAGAGAACGAGCCGTCTCTGCAGAGACAGTACTGAGGAAAGGATTGATCCTGGGTGTCGGGAGGTCTATTAACCACAAAGAGAACGAGCTGTCTCTGCAGAGACAGTACTGAGGAAAGCATTGATCCTGGGTGTCTGGAGGTCTATTAGTCACAAAGAGAACGAGCCGTCTCTGCAGAGACAGTACTGAGGAAAGGATTGATCCTGGGTGTCTGGAGGTCTATTAGTCACAGCAGGAATATAAAATGCCTGCAGAGACAGTACTGAGGAAAGGATTGATCCTGGTTGTCTGGAGGTCTGTTAGACACAAAGAGAAACTATGGTCACTACAGAGACAGTACTGAGGAAAGGTTTGATCCTGGGTGTCGGGAGGTCTATTAGTCACAAAGAGAACGTGCAGTCTGTGCAGAGACAGTACTGAGGAAAGGATTGACACTGGGTGTCTGGAGGTCTATTAGTCACAAAGAGAACGAGCCGTCTCTGCGGAGACAGCACTGAGGAAAGGATTGATCCTGGGTGTCTGGAGGTCTATTACTCACTAAGAGAACGAGCCATCTCTGCAGAGACAGTACTGAGGAAAGGATTGATCCTGGGTGTCGGGAGGTCTATTAATCAGAAAGAGAAACTATGGTCTCTGCAGAGACAGTACAGAGGAAAGGATTCATCCTGGGTGTCTGGAGGTCTGTTAGTCACAAAGAGAACATGCCGTCTCTGCAGAGACAGTACTGAGGAAAGGATTGACCCTGGGTGTCGGGAGGACTATTAGACACAAAGAGAACTAGCCGTCTCTGCAGAGACAGTACTGAGGAAAGGATTGATTCTGGGTGTCGGGAGGTCTATTAGACACAAAGAGAACAAGCTGTCTCTGCAGAAACAGTACTGAGGAAAGGTTTGATTCTGGGTGTCGGGAGGTCTATTGGTCACAAAGAGAACGTGCCGTCTCTGCAGAGACAGTACTGAGGAAAGGATTGACCCTGGGTGTCTGGAGGTCTATTAGACACAAAGAGAAACTATGGTCACTACAGAGACTGTACTGAGGAAAGTATTCATACTGGGTGTCTGGAGACCTATTAGTCACAAAGAGAACATGCCGTCTCGGCAGAGACAGTACTGAGGAAAGGATTGACCCTGGGTATCTGGAGGTCTATTAGTCACAAAGAGAATGTGCCGTCTCTGTAGAGACAGTACTGAGGAAAGGATTGATCCTGGGTGTCGGGAGGTCTATTAATCAGAAAGAGAAACTATGGTCTCTGCAGAGACAGTACTGAGGAAAGCATTGATCCTGGGTGTCGGGAGGTCTACTAGTCACAAAGAGAATGAGCCGTCTCTGCAGAGACAGTACTGAGGAAAGGTTGACCTTGGGTGTCGGGAGGTCAATTAGTCACAAAGAGAACGAGCCGTCTCTACAGAGACAGTACTGAGGAAAGGATTGATCCTGGGTGTCGGGAGGTCTATTAATCAGAAAGAGAAACTATGGTCTCTGCAGAGACATTACAGAGGAAAGGATTGATCCTGGGTGTCTGGAGGTCTGTTAGTCACAAAGAGAACATGCCGTCTCTGCGGAGACAGTACTCGAGAAAGGATTGATCCTGGGTGTCTGGAGGGCTATTAATCACAAAGAGAAACTATGGTCTCTACAGAGACAGTACTGAGGAAAGCATTGACCCTGGGTGTCTGGAGGTCGATTAATCACAATGAGAACGAGCCGTCTCTGCAGAGACAGTACTGAGGAAAGGATTGATTCTGGGTGTCGGGAGGTCTATTAGTCACAGCAAGAATATAAAATGCCTGCAGAGACAGTACGGAGGAAAGGATTGATTCTGGGTGTCGGGAGGTCTATTAGACACAAAGAGAAATTGTGGTCACTACAGAGACAGTACTGATGAAAGGTTTGATCCTGGGTGTCGGGAGGTCTATTAGTCACAAAGAGAACATGTTGTCTCTGCAGAAACAGTACTGAGGAAAGGATTGACCCTGGGTGTCTGGAGCTCTATTAGATACAAAGAGAACTAGCCGTCTCTGCAAAGACAGTACTGAGGAAAGGATTGATCCTGGGTGTCTGGAGGTCTGTTAGTCACAACAAGAATATAAAATGCCTGCAGAGACAGTACGGAGGAAAGGATTGACCCTGGGTGTCGGGAGGTCTATTAGACACAAAGAGGAACTATGGTCACTATAGAGACAGTATTGAGGAAAGTATTCATCCTGGGTGTCGGGAGGTCTGTTAATCACAAAAAGAATGTGCAGTCTGGGCAGAGACAGTACTGAGGAAAGCATTGATCTTGGGTGTATGGAGGTCTATTAATCACAAAGAGAACGAGCTGTCTCTGCAGAGACAGTACTGAGGAAAGCATTGATCCTGGGTGTCTGGAGGTCTATTAGTCACAAAGAGAACGAGCCGTCTCTGCAGAGACAGTACTGAGGAAAGGATTGATCCTGGGTGTCTGGAGGTCTATTAGTCACAGCAAGAATATAAAATGCCTGCAGAGACAGTACTGAGGAAAGGATTGATCCTGGTTGTCTGGAGGTCTGTTAGACACAAAGAGAAACTATGGTCACTACAGAGACAGTACTGAGGAAAGGTTTGATCCTGGGTGTCGGGAGGTCTATTAGTCACAAAGAGAACGTGCAGTCTGTGCAGAGACAGTACTGTGGAAAGGATTGACACTGGGTGTCTGGAGGTCTATTAGTCACAAAGAGAACGAGCCGTCTCTGCGGAGACAGCACTGAGGAAAGGATTGATCCTGGGTGTCTGGAGGTCTATTACTCACTAAGAGAACGAGCCATCTCTGCAGAGACAGTACTGAGGAAAAGATTGATCCTGGGTGTCGGGAGGTCTATTAATCAGAAAGAGAAACTATGGTCTCTGCAGAGACAGTACAGAGGAAAGGATTCATCCTGGGTGTCTGGAGGTCTGTTAGTCACAAAGAGAACATGCCGTCTCTGCAGAGACGGTACTGAGGAAAGGATTGACCCTGGGTGTCGGGAGGACTATTAGACACAAAGAGAACTAGCCGTCTCTGCAGAGACAGTACTGAGGAAAGGATTGATTCTGGGTGTCGGGAGGACTATTAGACACAAAGAGAACAAGCTGTCTCTGCAGAAACAGTACTGAGGAAAGGTTTGATTCTGGGTGTCGGGAGGTCTATTAGTCACAAAGAGAACGTGCCGTCTCTGCAGAGACAGTACTGAGGAAAGGATTGACCCTGGGTGTCTGGAGGTCTATTAGACACAAAGAGAAACTATGGTCACTACAGAGACAGTACTGAGGAAAGGATTGATCCTGGGTGTCGGGAGGTCTATTAATCAGAAAGAGAAACTATGGTCTCTGCAGAGACAGTACTGAGGAAAGCATTGATCCTGGGTGTCTGGAGGTCGATTAATCACAAAGAGAACGAGCCGTCTCTGCAGAGACAGTACTGAGGAAAGGATTGATTCTGGGTGTCGGGAGGTCTATTAGTCACAGCAAGAATATAAAATGCCTGCAGAGACAGTACGGAGGAAAGGATTGATTCTGGGTGTCTGGAGCTCTATTAGATACAAAGAGAACGAGCCGTCTCTGCAGAGACAGTACCGAGGAAAGGATTGATCCTGGGTGTCTGGAGGTCTGTTAGTCACAACAAGAATATAAAATGCCTGCAGAGACAGTACGGAGGAAAGGATTGACCCTGGGTGTCGGGAGGTCTATTAGACACAAAGAGGAACTATGGTCACTACAGAGACAGTATTGAGGAAAGTATTCATCCTGGGTGTCGGGAGGTCTGTTAATCACAAAAAGAATGTGCAGTCTGGGCAGAGACAGTACTGAGGAAAGCATTGATCTTGGGTGTATGGAGGTCTATTAATCACAAAGAGAACGAGCTGTCTCTGCAGAGACAGTACTGAGGAAAGCATTGATCCTGGGTGTCTGGAGGTCTATTAGTCACAAAGAGAACGAGCCGTCTCTGCAGAGACAGTACTGAGGAAAGGATTGATCCTGGGTGTCTGGAGGTCTATTAGTCACAGCAAGAATATAAAATGCCTGCAGAGACAGTACTGAGGAAAGGATTGATCCTGGTTGTCTGGAGGTCTGTTAGACACAAAGAGAAACTATGGTCACTACAGAGACAGTACTGAGGAAAGGTTTGATCCTGGGTGTCGGGAGGTCTATTAGTCACAAAGAGAACGTGCAGTCTGTGCAGAGACAGTACTGTGGAAAGGATTGACACTGGGTGTCTGGAGGTCTATTAGTCACAAAGAGAACGAGCCGTCTCTGCGGAGACAGCACTGAGGAAAGGATTGATCCTGGGTGTCTGGAGGTCTATTACTCACTAAGAGAACGAGCCATCTCTGCAGAGACAGTACTGAGGAAAAGATTGATCCTGGGTGTCGGGAGGTCTATTAATCAGAAAGAGAAACTATGGTCTCTGCAGAGACAGTACAGAGGAAAGGATTCATCCTGGGTGTCTGGAGGTCTGTTAGTCACAAAGAGAACATGCCGTCTCTGCAGAGACGGTACTGAGGAAAGGATTGACCCTGGGTGTCGGGAGGACTATTAGACACAAAGAGAACTAGCCGTCTCTGCAGAGACAGTACTGAGGAAAGGATTGATTCTGGGTGTCGGGAGGACTATTAGACACAAAGAGAACAAGCTGTCTCTGCAGAAACAGTACTGAGGAAAGGTTTGATTCTGGGTGTCGGGAGGTCTATTAGTCACAAAGAGAACGTGCCGTCTCTGCAGAGACAGTACTGAGGAAAGGATTGACCCTGGGTGTCTGGAGGTCTATTAGACACAAAGAGAAACTATGGTCACTACAGAGACAGTACTGAGGAAAGTATTCATACTGGGTGTCTGGAGACCTATTAGTCACAAAGAGAACATGCCGTCTCGGCAGAGACAGTACTGAGGAAAGGATTGACCCTGGGTATCTGGAGGTCTATTAGTCACAAAGAGAATGTGCCGTCTCTGTAGAGACAGTACTGAGGAAAGGATTGATCCTGGGTGTCGGGAGGTCTATTAATCAGAAAGAGAAACTATGGTCTCTGCAGAGACAGTACTGAGGAAAGCATTGATCCTGGGTGTCTGGAGGTCGATTAATCACAAAGAGAACGAGCCGTCTCTGCAGAGACAGTACTGAGGAAAGGATTGATTCTGGGTGTCGGGAGGTCTATTAGTCACAGCAAGAATATAAAATGCCTGCAGAGACAGTACGGAGGAAAGGATTGATTCTGGGTGTCGGGAGGTCTATTAGACACAAAGAGAAATTGTGGTCACTACAGAGACAGTACTGATGAAAGGTTTGATCCTGGGTGTCGGGAGGTCTATTAGTCACAAAGAGAACGTGTTGTCTCTGCAGAAACAGTACTGAGGAAAGGATTGACCCTGGGTGTCTGGAGCTCTATTAGATACAAAGAGAACGAGCCGTCTCTGCAGAGACAGTACCGAGGAAAGGATTGATCCTGGGTGTCTGGAGGTCTGTTAGTCACAACAAGAATATAAAATGCCTGCAGAGACAGTACGGAGGAAAGGATTGACCCTGGGTGTCGGGAGGTCTATTAGACACAAAGAGGAACTATGGTCACTACAGAGACAGTATTGAGGAAAGTATTCATCCTGGGTGTCGGGAGGTCTGTTAATCACAAAAAGAATGTGCAGTCTGGGCAGAGACAGTACTGAGGAAAGCATTGAGCTTGGGTGTCTGGAGGTCTATTAGTCACAAAGAGAACGAGCCGTCTCTGCAGAGACAGTACTGAGGAAAGGATTGATCCTGGGTGTCTGGAGGTCTATTAGTCACAGCAAGAATATAAAATGCCTGCAGAGACAGTACTGAGGAAAGGATTGATCCTGGTTGTCTGGAGGTCTGTTAGACACAAAGAGAAACTATGGTCACTACAGAGACAGTACTGAGGAAAGGTTTGATCCTGGGTGTCGGGAGGTCTATTAGTCACAAAGAGAACGTGCAGTCTGTGCAGAGACAGTACTGTGGAAAGGATTGACACTGGGTGTCTGGAGGTCTATTAGTCACAAAGAGAACGAGCCGTCTCTGCGGAGACAGCACTGAGGAAAGGATTGATCCTGGGTGTCTGGAGGTCTATTACTCACTAAGAGAACGAGCCATCTCTGCAGAGACAGTACTGAGGAAAGGATTGATCCTGGGTGTCGGGAGGTCTATTAATCAGAAAGAGAAACTATGGTCTCTGCAGAGACAGTACAGAGGAAAGGATTCATCCTGGGTGTCTGGAGACCTATTAGTCACAAAGAGAACATGCCGTCTCGGCAGAGACAGTACTGAGGAAAGGATTGACCCTGGGTGTCGGGAGGTCTATTAGACACAAAGAGAACGAGCCGTCTCTGCAGAGACAGTACCGAGGAAAGGATTGATCCTGGGAGTCTGGAGGTCTATTAGTCACAGCAAGAATATAAAATGCCTGCAGAGACAGTACGGAGGAAATTATTGACCCTGGGTGTCGGGAGGTCTATTAGACACAAAGAGGAACTATGGTCACTACAGAGACAGTATTGAGGAAAGTATTCATCCTGGGTGTCGGGAGGTCTACTAGTCACAAAGAGAATGTGCAGTCTGGGCAGAGACAGTACTGAGGAAAGCATTGATCTTGGGTGTATGGAGGTCTATTAATCACAAAGAGAACGAGCCGTCTCTGCAGAGACAGTACTGAGGAAAGCATTGATCCTGGGTGTCTGGAGGTCTATTAGTCACAAAGAGAACGAGCCGTCTCTGCAGAGACAGTACTGAGGAAAGGATTGACCCTGGGTGTCGGGAAGTCTTCTAGTTACAAAGAGAACGAGCCGTCTCTGCAGAGACAGTACTGAGGAAAGGATTGAACCTGGGTGTCAGGAGGTCTATTAGACACAAAGAGAACATTGCCGTCTCTGCAGAAACAGTACTGAGGAAAGGTTTGATCCTGGGTGTCGGGAGGTCTATTAGTCACAAAGAGAACGTGCAGTCTGTGCAGAGACAGTACTGAGGAAAGGATTGATCCTGGGTGTCTGGAGGTCTATTAGTCACAGCAAGAATATAAAATGCCTGCAGAGACAGTCCGGAGGAAAGGATTGACCCTGGGTGTCGGGAGGTCTATTAGACACAAAGAGAACGAGCCGTCTCTGCAGACACAGTACTGAGGAAAGGATTGATCCTGGGTGTCGGGAGGTCTATTAATCAGAAAGAGAAACTATGGTCTCTGCAGAGACAGTACTGAGGAAAGCATTGATCCTGGGTGTCTGGAGGTCGATTAATCACAGCAAGAATATAAAATGCCTGCAGAGACAGTACGGAGGAAAGGATTGACCCTTGGTGTCGGGAGGTCTACTAGTCACAAAGAGAATGAGCCGTCTCTGCAGAGACAGTACTGAGGAAAGGATTGACGCTGGGTGTCTGGAGGTCTATTAGACACAAAGAGAAACTATGGTCACTACAGAGACAGTACTGAGGAAAGTATTCATACTGGGTGTCTGGAGATCTATTAGTCACAAAGAGAACATGCAGTCTCGGCAGAGACAGTACTGAGGAAAGGATTGACCCTGGGCATCTGGAGGTCTATTAGTCACAAAGAGAATGTGCCGTCTCTGCAGAGACAGTACTGAGGAAAGGATTGACCCTGGGTGTCAGGAGGTCTATTAGACACAAAGAGAATGAGCCGTCTCTGCAGAGACAGTACTGAGGAAAGGATTGATCCTGGGTGCCTGGAGGTCTATTGGACACAAAGAGAAACTACGGTCACTACAGAGACAGTACTGAGGAAAGGATTGATCCTGGGTGTCGGGAGGTCTACTAGTCACAAAGAGAACATGCCGTCTCTGCAGAGACAGTACTGAGGAAAGGATTGATCCTGGGTGTCGGGAGGTCTATTAATCAGAAAGAGAAACTATGGTCTCTGCAGAGACATTACAGAGGAAAGGATTGATCCTGGGTGTCTGGAGGTCTGTTAGTCACAAAGAGAACATGCCGTCTCTGCGGAGACAGTACTCGAGAAAGGATTGATCCTGGGTGTCTGGAGGGCTATTAATCACAAAGAGAAACTATGGTCTCTACAGAGACAGTACTGAGGAAAGCATTGACCCTGGGTGTCTGGAGGTCGATTAATCACAAAGAGAACGAGCCATCTCTGCAGAAACAGTACTGAGGAAAGGATTGACCCTGGGTGTCTGGAGCTCTGTTAGATACAAAGAGAACGAGCCGTCTCTGCAGAGACAGTACTGAGGAAAGGATTGACCCTGGGTGTCGGGAAGTCTTCTAGTTACAAAGAGAACGAGCCGTCTCTGCAGAGACAGTACTGAGGAAAGGATTGAACCTGGGTGTCAGGAGGTCTATTAGACACAAAGAGAACATTGCCGTCTCTGCAGAAACAGTACTGAGGAAAGGTTTGATCCTGGGTGTCGGGAGGTCTATTAGTCACAAAGAGAACGTGCAGTCTGTGCAGAGACAGTACTGAGGAAAGGATTGATCCTGGGTGTCTGGAGGTCTATTAGTCACAGCAAGAATATAAAATGCCTGCAGAGACAGTCCGGAGGAAAGGATTGACCCTGGGTGTCGGGAGGTCTATTAGACACAAAGAGAAACTATGGTCACTACAGAGACAGTACTGAGGAAAGGATTGATCCTGGGTGTCTGGAGGTCTATTAGACACAAAGAGAACGAGCCGTCTCTGCAGACACAGTACTGAGGAAAGGATTGATCCTGGGTGTCGGGAGGTCTATTAATCAGAAAGAGAAACTATGGTCTCTGCAGAGACAGTACTGAGGAAAGCATTGATCCTGGGTGTCTGGAGGTCGATTAATCACAGCAAGAATATAAAATGCCTGCAGAGACAGTACGGAGGAAAGGATTGACCCTTGGTGTCGGGAGGTCTACTAGTCACAAAGAGAATGAGCCGTCTCTGCAGAGACAGTACTGAGGAAAGGATTGACCCTGGGTGTCTGGAGGTCTATTAGACACAAAGAGAAACTATGGTCACTACAGAGACAGTACTGAGGAAAGTATTCATACTGGGTGTCTGGAGACCTATTAGTCACAAAGAGAACATGCAGTCTCGGCAGAGACAGTACTGAGGAAGGGATTGACCCTGGGCATCTGGAGGTCTATTAGTCACAAAGAGAATGTGCCGTCTCTGCAGAGACAGTACTGAGGAAAGGATTGACCCTGGGTGTCAGGAGGTCTATTAGACACAAAGAGAATGAGCCGTTTCTGCAGAGACAGTACTGAGGAAAGGATTGATCCTGGGTGCCTGGAGGTCTATTGGACACAAAGAGAAACTACGGTCACTACAGAGACAGTACTGAGGAAAGGATTGATCCTGGGTGTCGGGAGGTCTACTAGTCACAAAGAGAACATGCCGTCTCTGCAGAGACAGTACTGAGGAAAGGATTGACCCTGGGTGTTCGGAGGTCTATTAGAGACAAAGAGAACGAGCCGTCTCTGCAGAGACAGTACTGAGGAAAGGATTGACCCTGGGTGTCGGGAGGTCTATTAATCAGAAAGAGAAACTATGGTCTCTGCAGAGACATTACAGAGGAAAGGATTGAACCTGGGTGTCTGGAGGTCTGTTAGTCACAACAAGAACATGCCGTCTCTGCAGAGACAGTACTGAGGAAAGGTTGACCCTGGGTGTCGGGAGGTCAATTAGTCACAAAGAGAACGAGCCGTCTCTGCAGAGACAGTACTGAGGAAAGGATTGATCCTGGGTGTCGGGAGGTCTATTAATCAGAAAGAGAAACTATGGTCTCTGCAGAGACATTACAGAGGAAAGGATTGATCCTGGGTGTCTGGAGGTCTGTTAGTCACAAAGAGAACATGCCGTCTCTGCGGAGACAGTACTCGAGAAAGGATTGATCCTGGGTGTCTGGAGGGCTATTAATCACAAAGAGAAACTATGGTCTCTACAGAGACAGTACTGAGGAAAGCATTGACCCTGGGTGTCTGGAGGTCGATTAATCACAAAGAGAACGAGCCGTCTCTGCAGAGACAGTACTGAGGAAAGGATTGATTCTGGGTGTCGGGAGGTCTATTAGTCACAGCAAGAATATAAAATGCCTGCAGAGACAGTACGGAGGAAAGGATTGATTCTGGGTGTCGGGAGGTCTATTAGACACAAAGAGAAATTGTGGTCACTACAGAGACAGTACTGATGAAAGGTTTGATCCTGGGTGTCGGGAGGTCTATTAGTCACAAAGAGAACGTGTTGTCTCTGCAGAAACAGTACTGAGGAAAGGATTGACCCTGGGTGTCTGGAGCTCTATTAGATACAAAGAGAACTAGCCGTCTCTGCAAAGACAGTACTGAGGAAAGGATTGATCCTGGGTGTCTGGAGGTCTGTTAGTCACAACAAGAATATAAAATGCCTGCAGAGACAGTACGGAGGAAAGGATTGACCCTGGGTGTCGGGAGGTCTATTAGACACAAAGAGGAACTATGGTCACTACAGAGACAGTATTGAGGAAAGTATTCATCCTGGGTGTCGGGAGGTCTGTTAATCACAAAAAGAATGTGCAGTCTGGGCAGAGACAGTACTGAGGAAAGCATTGATCCTGGGTGTCTGGAGGTCTATTAGTCACAAAGAGAACGAGCCGTCTCTGCAGAGACAGTACTGAGGAAAGGATTGATCCTGGGTGTCTGGAGGTCTATTAGTCACAGCAAGAATATAAAATGCCTGCAGAGACAGTACTGAGGAAAGGATTGATCCTGGTTGTCTGGAGGTCTGTTAGACACAAAGAGAAACTATGGTCACTACAGAGACAGTACTGAGGAAAGGTTTGATCCTGGGTGTCGGGAGGTCTATTAGTCACAAAGAGAACGTGCAGTCTGTGCAGAGACAGTACTGAGGAAAGGATTGACACTGGGTGTCTGGAGGTCTATTAGTCACAAAGAGAACGAGCCGTCTCTGCGGAGACAGCACTGAGGAAAGGATTGATCCTGGGTGTCTGGAGGTCTATTACTCACTAAGAGAACGAGCCATCTCTGCAGAGACAGTACTGAGGAAAGGATTGATCCTGGGTGTCTGGAGGTCTGTTAGTCACAACAAGAACATGCCGTCTCTGCAGAGACAGTACTGAGGAAAGGTTGACCCTGGGTGTCGGGAGGTCAATTAGTCACAAAGAGAACGAGCCGTCTCTGCAGAGACAGTACTGAGGAAAGGATTGATCCTGGGTGTCGGGAGGTCTATTAATCAGAAAGAGAAACTATGGTCTCTGCAGAGACATTACAGAGGAAAGGATTGATCCTGGTTGTCTGGAGGTCTGTTAGTCACAAAGAGAACATGCCGTCTCTGCGGAGACAGTACTCGAGAAAGGATTGATCCTGGGTGTCTGGAGGGCTATTAATCACAAAGAGAAACTATGGTCTCTACAGAGACAGTACTGAGGAAAGCATTGACCCTGGGTGTCTGGAGGTCGATTAATCACAAAGAGAACGAGCCGTCTCTGCAGAGACAGTACTGAGGAAAGGATTGATTCTGGGTGTCGGGAGGTCTATTAGTCACAGCAAGAATATAAAATGCCTGCAGAGACAGTACGGAGGAAAGGATTGATTCTGGGTGTCGGGAGGTCTATTAGACACAAAGAGAAATTGTGGTCACTACAGAGACAGTACTGATGAAAGGTTTGATCCTGGGTGTCGGGAGGTCTATTAGTCACAAAGAGAACGTGTTGTCTCTGCAGAGACAGTACTGAGGAAAGGATTGACCCTGGGTGTCTGGAGCTCTATTAGATACAAAGAGAACTAGCCGTCTCTGCAAAGACAGTACGGAGGAAAGGATTGACCCTGGGTGTCGGGAGGTCTATTAGACACAAAGAGGAACTATGGTCACTCCAGAGACAGTATTGAGGAAAGTATTCATCCTGGGTGTCGGGAGGTCTGTTAATCACAAAAAGAATGTGCAGTCTGGGCAGAGACAGTACTGAGGAAAGCATTGATCCTGGGTGTCTGGAGGTCTATTAGTCACAAAGAGAACGAGCCGTCTCTGCAGAGACAGTACTGAGGAAAGGATTGATCCTGGGTGTCTGGAGGTCTATTAGTCACAGCAAGAATATAAAATGCCTGCAGAGACAGTACTGAGGAAAGGATTGATCCTGGTTGTCTGGAGGTCTGTTAGACACAAAGAGAAACTATGGTCACTACAGAGACAGTACTGAGGAAAGGTTTGATCCTGGGTGTCGGGAGGTCTATTAGTCACAAAGAGAACGTGCAGTCTGTGCAGAGACAGTACTGAGGAAAGGATTGACACTGGGTGTCTGGAGGTCTATTAGTCACAAAGAGAACGAGCCGTCTCTGCGGAGACAGCACTGAGGAAAGGATTGATCCTGGGTGTCTGGAGGTCTATTACTCACTAAGAGAACGAGCCATCTCTGCAGAGACAGTACTGAGGAAAGGATTGATCCTGGGTGTCGGGAGGTCTATTAATCAGAAAGAGAAACTATGGTCTCTGCAGAGACAGTACAGAGGAAAGGATTCATCCTGGGTGTCTGGAGGTCTGTTAGTCACAAAGAGAACATGCCGTCTCTGCAGAGACAGTACTGAGGAAAGGATTGACCCTGGGTGTCGGGAGGACTATTAGACACAAAGAGAACTAGCCGTCTCTGCAGAGACAGTACTGAGGAAAGGATTGATTCTGGGTGTCGGGAGGTCTATTAGACACAAAGAGAACAAGCTGTCTCTGCAGAAACAGTACTGAGGAAAGGTTTGATTCTGGGTGTCGGGAGGTCTATTAGTCACAAAGAGAACCTGCCGTCTCTGCAGAAACAGTACTGAGGAAAGGATTCACCCTGGGTGTCTGGAGGTCTATTAGACACAAAGAGAAACTATGGTCACTACAGAGACAGTACTGAGGAAAGTATTCATACTGGGTGTCTGGAGACCTATTAGTCACAAAGAGAACATGCCGTCTCGGCAGAGACAGTACTGAGGAAAGGATTGACCCTGGGTATCTGGAGGTCTATTAGTCACAAAGAGAATGTGCCGTCTCTGTAGAGACAGTACTGAGGAAAGGATTGATCCTGGGTGTCGGGAGGTCTATTAATCAGAAAGAGAAACTATGGTCTCTGCAGAGACAGTACTGAGGAAAGCATTGATCCTGGGTGTCGGGAGGTCTACTAGTCACAAAGAGAATGAGCCGTCTCTGCAGAGACAGTACTGAGGAAAGGTTGACCCTGGGTGTCGGGAGGTCAATTAGTCACAAAGAGAACGAGCCGTCTCTGCAGAGACAGTACTGAGGAAAGGATTGATCCTGGGTGTCGGGAGGTCTATTAATCAGAAAGAGAAACTATGGTCTCTGCAGAGACATTACAGAGGAAAGGATTGATCCTGGGTGTCTGGAGATCTGTTAGTCACAAAGAGAACATGCCGTCTCTGCGGAGACAGTACTCGAGAAAGGATTGATCCTGGGTGTCTGGAGGGCTATTAATCACAAAGAGAAACTATGGTCTCTACAGAGACAGTACTGAGGAAAGCATTGACCCTGGGTGTCTGGAGGTCGATTAATCACAAAGAGAACGAGCCGTCTCTGCAGAGACAGTACTGAGGAAAGGATTGATTCTGGGTGTCGGGAGGTCTATTAGTCACAGCAAGAATATAAAATGCCTGCAGAGACAGTACGGAGGAAAGGATTGATTCTGGGTGTCGGGAGGTCTATTAGACACAAAGAGAAATTGTGGTCACTACAGAGACAGTACTGATGAAAGGTTTGATCCTGGGTGTCGGGAGGTCTATTAGTCACAAAGAGAACGTGTTGTCTCTGCAGAAACAGTACTGAGGAAAGGATTGACCCTGGGTGTCTGGAGCTCTATTAGATACAAAGAGAACTAGCCGTCTCTGCAAAGACAGTACTGAGGAAAGGATTGATCCTGGGTGTCTGGAGGTCTGTTAGTCACAACAAGAATATAAAATGCCTGCAGATACAGTACGGAGGAAAGGATTGACCCTGGGTGTCGGGAGGTCTATTAGACACAAAGAGGAACTATGGTCACTACAGAGACAGTACTGAGGAAAGGATTGACCCTGGGTATCTGGAGGTCTATTAATCACAAAGAGAACGAGCCGTCTCTGCAGAGACAGTACTGAGGAAAGGATTGATCCTGGGTGTCTGGAGGTCTATTAGTCACAGCAAGAATATAAAATGCCTGCAGAGACAGTACTGAGGAAAGGATTGATCCTGGTTGTCTGGAGGTCTGTTAGAGACAAAGAGAAACTATGGTCACTACAGAGACAGTACTGAGGAAAGGTTTGATCCTGGGTGTCGGGAGGTCTATTAGTCACAAAGAGAACGTGCAGTCTGTGCAGAGACAGTACTGAGGAAAGGATTGACACTGGGTGTCTGGAGGTCTATTAGTCACAAAGAGAACGAGCCGTCTCTGCGGAGACAGCACTGAGGAAAGGATTGATCCTGGGTGTCTGGAGGTCTATTACTCACTAAGAGAACGAGCCATCTCTGCAGAGACAGTACTGAGGAAAGGATTGATCCTGGGTGTCGGGAGGTCTATTAATCAGAAAGAGAAACTATGGTCTCTGCAGAGACAGTACAGAGGAAAGGATTCATCCTGGGTGTCTGGAGGTCTGTTAGTCACAAAGAGAACATGCCGTCTCTGCGGAGACAGTACTGAGGAAAGGATTGACCCTGGGTGTCGGGAGGACTATTAGACACAAAGAGAACTAGCCGTCTCTGCAGAGACAGTACTGAGGAAAGGATTGATCCTGGGTGTCTGGAGGTCTATTAGTCACAGCAAGAATATAAAATGCCTGCAGAGACAGTACTGAGGAAAGGATTGATCCTGGTTGTCTGGAGGTCTGTTAGACACAAAGAGAAACTATGGTCACTACAGAGACAGTACTGAGGAAAGGTTTGATCCTGGGTGTCGGGAGGTCTATTAGTCACAAAGAGAACGTGCAGTCTGTGCAGAGACAGTACTGAGGAAAGGATTGACACTGGGTGTCTGGAGGTCTATTAGTCACAAAGAGAACGAGCCGTCTCTGCGGAGACAGCACTGAGGAAAGGATTGACCCTGGGTATCTGGAGGTCTATTAGTCACAAAGAGAATGTGCCGTCTCTGCGGAGACAGTACTGAGGAAAGGATTGATCCTGGGTGTCGGGAGGTCTATTAATCAGAAAGAGAAACTATGGTCTCTGCAGAGACAGTACAGAGGAAAGGATTCATCCTGGGTGTCTGGAGGTCTGTTAGTCACAAAGAGAACATGCCGTCTCTGCAGAGACAGTACTGAGGAAAGGATTGACCCTGGGTGTCGGGAGGACTATTAGACACAAAGAGAACTAGCCGTCTCTGCAGAGACAGTACTGAGGAAAGGATTGATTCTGGGTGTCGGGAGGTCTATTAGACACAAAGAGAACAAGCTGTCTCTGCAGAAACAGTACTGAGGAAAGGTTTGATTCTGGGTGTCGGGAGGTCTATTAGTCACAAAGAGAACCTGCCGTCTCTGCAGAGACAGTAGTGAGGAAAGGATTCACCCTGGGTGTCTGGAGGTCTATTAGACACAAAGAGAAACTATGGTCACTACAGAGACAGTACTGAGGAAAGTATTCATACTGGGTGTCTGGAGACCTATTAGTCACAAAGAGAACATGCCGTCTCGGCAGAGACAGTACTGAGGAAAGGATTGACCCTGTGTATCTGGAGGTCTATTAGTCAGAAAGAGAAACTATGGTCTCTGCAGAGACAGTACTGAGGAAAGCATTGATCCTGGGTGTCGGGAGGTCTACTAGTCACAAAGAGAATGAGCCGTCTCTGTAGAGACAGTACTGAGGAAAGGATTGATCCTGGGTGTCGGGAGGTCTATTAATCAGAAAGAGAAACTATGGTCTCTGCAGAGACAGTACTGAGGAAAGCATTGATCCTGGGTGTCGGGAGGTCTACTAGTCACAAAGAGAATGAGCCGTCTCTGCAGAGACAGTACTGAGGAAAGGTTGACCCTGGGTGTCGGGAGGTCAATTAGTCACAAAGAGAACGAGCCGTCTCTGCAGAGACAGTACTGAGGAAAGGATTGATCCTGGGTGTCGGGAGGTCTATTAATCAGAAAGAGAAACTATGGTCTCTGCAGAGACATTACAGAGGAAAGGATTGATCCTGGGTGTCTGGAGGTCTGTTAGTCACAAAGAGAACATGCCGTCTCTGCGGAGACAGTACTCGAGAAAGGATTGATCCTGGGTGTCTGGAGGGCTATTAATCACAAAGAGAAACTATGGTCTCTACAGAGACAGTACTGAGGAAAGCATTGACCCTGGGTGTCTGGAGGTCGATTAATCACAAAGAGAACGAGCCGTCTCTGCAGAGACAGTACTGAGGAAAGGATTGATTCTGGGTGTCGGGAGGTCTATTAGTCACAGCAAGAATATAAAATGCCTGCAGAGACAGTACGGAGGAAAGGATTGATTCTGGGTGTCGGGAGGTCTATTAGACACAAAGAGAAATTGTGGTCACTACAGAGACAGTACTGATGAAAGGTTTGATCCTGGGTGTCGGGAGGTCTATTAGTCACAAAGAGAACGTGTTGTCTCTGCAGAAACAGTACTGAGGAAAGGATTGACCCTGGGTGTCTGGAGCTCTATTAGATACAAAGAGAACTAGCCGTCTCTGCAAAGACAGTACTGAGGAAAGGATTGATCCTGGGTGTCTGGAGGTCTGTTAGTCACAACAAGAATATAAAATGCCTGCAGAGACAGTACGGAGGAAATTATTGACCCTGGGTGTCGGGAGGTCTATTAGACACAAAGAGGAACTATGGTCACTACAGAGACAGTATTGAGGAAAGTATTCATCCTGGGTGTCGGGAGGTCTACTAGTCACAAAGAGAATGTGCAGTCTGGGCAGAGACAGTACTGAGGAAAGCATTGATCTTGGGTGTATGGAGGTCTATTAATCACAAAGAGAACGAGCCGTCTCTGCAGAGACAGTACTGAGGAAAGCATTGATCCTGGGTGTCTGGAGGTCTATTAGTCACAAAGAGAACGAGCCGTCTCTGCAGAGACAGTACTGAGGAAAGGATTGACCCTGGGTGTCGGGAAGTCTTCTAGTTACAAAGAGAACGAGCCGTCTCTGCAGAGACAGTACTGAGGAAAGGATTGAACCTGGGTGTCAGGAGGTCTATTAGACACAAAGAGAACATTGCCGTCTCTGCAGAAACAGTACTGAGGAAAGGTTTGATCCTGGGTGTCGGGAGGTCTATTAGTCACAAAGAGAACGTGCAGTCTGTGCAGAGACAGTACTGAGGAAAGGATTGATCCTGGGTGTCTGGAGGTCTATTAGTCACAGCAAGAATATAAAATGCCTGCAGAGACAGTCCGGAGGAAAGGATTGACCCTGGGTGTCGGGAGGTCTATTAGACACAAAGAGAACGAGCCGTCTCTGCAGACACAGTACTGAGGAAAGGATTGATCCTGGGTGTCGGGAGGTCTATTAATCAGAAAGAGAAACTATGGTCTCTGCAGAGACAGTACTGAGGAAAGCATTGATCCTGGGTGTCTGGAGGTCGATTAATCACAGCAAGAATATAAAATGCCTGCAGAGACAGTACGGAGGAAAGGATTGACCCTTGGTGTCGGGAGGTCTACTAGTCACAAAGAGAATGAGCCGTCTCTGCAGAGACAGTACTGAGGAAAGGATTGACGCTGGGTGTCTGGAGGTCTATTAGACACAAAGAGAAACTATGGTCACTACAGAGACAGTACTGAGGAAAGTATTCATACTGGGTGTCTGGAGACCTATTAGTCACAAAGAGAACATGCAGTCTCGGCAGAGACAGTACTGAGGAAAGGATTGACCCTGGGCATCTGGAGGTCTATTAGTCACAAAGAGAATGTGCCGTCTCTGCAGAGACAGTACTGAGGAAAGGATTGACCCTGGGTGTCAGGAGGTCTATTAGACACAAAGAGAATGAGCCGTCTCTGCAGAGACAGTACTGAGGAAAGGATTGATCCTGGGTGCCTGGAGGTCTATTGGACACAAAGAGAAACTACGGTCACTACAGAGACAGTACTGAGGAAAGGATTGATCCTGGTTGTCGGGAGGTCTACTAGTCACAAAGAGAACATGCCGTCTCTGCAGAGACAGTACTGAGGAAAGGATTGATCCTGGGTGTCGGGAGGTCTATTAATCAGAAAGAGAAACTATGGTCTCTGCAGAGACATTACAGAGGAAAGGATTGATCCTGGGTGTCTGGAGGTCTGTTAGTCACAAAGAGAACATGCCGTCTCTGCGGAGACAGTACTCGAGAAAGGATTGATCCTGGGTGTCTGGAGGGCTATTAATCACAAAGAGAAACTATGGTCTCTACAGAGACAGTACTGAGGAAAGCATTGACCCTGGGTGTCTGGAGGTCGATTAATCACAAAGAGAACGAGCCATCTCTGCAGAAACAGTACTGAGGAAAGGATTGACCCTGGGTGTCTGGAGCTCTGTTAGATACAAAGAGAACGAGCCGTCTCTGCAGAGACAGTACTGAGGAAAGGATTGACCCTGGGTGTCGGGAAGTCTTCTAGTTACAAAGAGAACGAGCCGTCTCTGCAGAGACAGTACTGAGGAAAGGATTGAACCTGGGTGTCAGGAGGTCTATTAGACACAAAGAGAACATTGCCGTCTCTGCAGAAACAGTACTGAGGAAAGGTTTGATCCTGGGTGTCGGGAGGTCTATTAGTCACAAAGAGAACGTGCAGTCTGTGCAGAGACAGTACTGAGGAAAGGATTGATCCTGGGTGTCTGGAGGTCTATTAGTCACAGCAAGAATATAAAATGCCTGCAGAGACAGTCCGGAGGAAAGGATTGACCCTGGGTGTCGGGAGGTCTATTAGACACAAAGAGAAACTATGGTCACTACAGAGACAGTACTGAGGAAAGGATTGATCCTGGGTGTCTGGAGGTCTATTAGACACAAAGAGAACGAGCCGTCTCTGCAGACACAGTACTGAGGAAAGGATTGATCCTGGGTGTCGGGAGGTCTATTAATCAGAAAGAGAAACTATGGTCTCTGCAGAGACAGTACTGAGGAAAGCATTGATCCTGGGTGTCTGGAGGTCGATTAATCACAGCAAGAATATAAAATGCCTGCAGAGACAGTACGGAGGAAAGGATTGACCCTTGGTGTCGGGAGGTCTACTAGTCACAAAGAGAATGAGCCGTCTCTGCAGAGACAGTACTGAGGAAAGGATTGACCTTGGGTGTCTGGAGGTCTATTAGACACAAAGAGAAACTATGGTCACTACAGAGACAGTACTGAGGAAAGTATTCATACTGGGTGTCTGGAGACCTATTAGTCACAAAGAGAACATGCAGTCTCGGCAGAGACAGTACAGAGGAAAGGATTGACCCTGGGTATCTGGAGGTCTATTAGTCACAAAGAGAACATGCCGTCTCTGCGGAGACAGTACTCGAGAAAGGATTGATCCTGGGTGTCTGGAGGGCTATTAATCACAAAGAGAAACTATGGTCTCTACAGAGACAGTACTGAGGAAAGCATTGACCCTGGGTGTCTGGAGGTCGATTAATCACAAAGAGAACGAGCCATCTCTGCAGAAACAGTACTGAGGAAAGGATTGACCCTGGGTGTCTGGAGCTCTGTTAGATACAAAGAGAACGAGCCGTCTCTGCAGAGACAGTACTGAGGAAAGGATTGACCCTGGGTGTCGGGAAGTCTTCTAGTTACAAAGAGAACGAGCCGTCTCTGCAGAGACAGTACTGAGGAAAGGATTGAACCTGGGTGTCAGGAGGTCTATTAGACACAAAGAGAACATTGCCGTCTCTGCAGAAACAGTACTGAGGAAAGGTTTGATCCTGGGTGTCGGGAGGTCTATTAGTCACAAAGAGAACGTGCAGTCTGTGCAGAGACAGTACTGAGGAAAGGATTGATCCTGGGTGTCTGGAGGTCTATTAGTCACAGCAAGAATATAAAATGCCTGCAGAGACAGTCCGGAGGAAAGGATTGACCCTGGGTGTCGGGAGGTCTATTAGACACAAAGAGAAACTATGGTCACTACAGAGACAGTACTGAGGAAAGGATTGATCCTGGGTGTCTGGAGGTCTATTAGACACAAAGAGAACGAGCCGTCTCTGCAGACACAGTACTGAGGAAAGGATTGATCCTGGGTGTCGGGAGGTCTATTAATCAGAAAGAGAAACTATGGTCTCTGCAGAGACAGTACTGAGGAAAGCATTGATCCTGGGTGTCTGGAGGTCGATTAATCACAGCAAGAATATAAAATGCCTGCAGAGACAGTACGGAGGAAAGGATTGACCCTTGGTGTCGGGAGGTCTACTAGTCACAAAGAGAATGAGCCGTCTCTGCAGAGACAGTACTGAGGAAAGGATTGACCTTGGGTGTCTGGAGGTCTATTAGACACAAAGAGAAACTATGGTCACTACAGAGACAGTACTGAGGAAAGTATTCATACTGGGTGTCTGGAGACCTATTAGTCACAAAGAGAACATGCAGTCTCGGCAGAGACAGTACAGAGGAAAGGATTGACCCTGGGTATCTGGAGGTCTATTAGTCACAAAGAGAACGTGTTGTCTCTGCAGAAACAGTACTGAGGAAAGGATTGACCCTGGGTGTCTGGAGCTCTATTAGATACAAAGAGAACTAGCCGTCTCTGCAAAGACAGTACTGAGGAAAGGATTGATCCTGGGTGTCTGGAGGTCTGTTAGTCACAACAAGAATATAAAATGCCTGCAGAGACAGTACGGAGGAAATTATTGACCCTGGGTGTCGGGAGGTCTATTAGACACAAAGAGGAACTATGGTCACTACAGAGACAGTATTGAGGAAAGTATTCATCCTGGGTGTCGGGAGGTCTACTAGTCACAAAGAGAATGTGCAGTCTGGGCAGAGACAGTACTGAGGAAAGCATTGATCTTGGGTGTATGGAGGTCTATTAATCACAAAGAGAACGAGCCGTCTCTGCAGAGACAGTACTGAGGAAAGCATTGATCCTGGGTGTCTGGAGGTCTATTAGTCACAAAGAGAACGAGCCGTCTCTGCAGAGACAGTACTGAGGAAAGGATTGACCCTGGGTGTCGGGAAGTCTTCTAGTTACAAAGAGAACGAGCCGTCTCTGCAGAGACAGTACTGAGGAAAGGATTGAACCTGGGTGTCAGGAGGTCTATTAGACACAAAGAGAACATTGCCGTCTCTGCAGAAACAGTACTGAGGAAAGGTTTGATCCTGGGTGTCGGGAGGTCTATTAGTCACAAAGAGAACGTGCAGTCTGTGCAGAGACAGTACTGAGGAAAGGATTGATCCTGGGTGTCTGGAGGTCTATTAGTCACAGCAAGAATATAAAATGCCTGCAGAGACAGTCCGGAGGAAAGGATTGACCCTGGGTGTCGGGAGGTCTATTAGACACAAAGAGAACGAGCCGTCTCTGCAGACACAGTACTGAGGAAAGGATTGATCCTGGGTGTCGGGAGGTCTATTAATCAGAAAGAGAAACTATGGTCTCTGCAGAGACAGTACTGAGGAAAGCATTGATCCTGGGTGTCTGGAGGTCGATTAATCACAGCAAGAATATAAAATGCCTGCAGAGACAGTACGGAGGAAAGGATTGACCCTTGGTGTCGGGAGGTCTACTAGTCACAAAGAGAATGAGCCGTCTCTGCAGAGACAGTACTGAGGAAAGGATTGACGCTGGGTGTCTGGAGGTCTATTAGACACAAAGAGAAACTATGGTCACTACAGAGACAGTACTGAGGAAAGTATTCATACTGGGTGTCTGGAGACCTATTAGTCACAAAGAGAACATGCAGTCTCGGCAGAGACAGTACTGAGGAAAGGATTGACCCTGGGCATCTGGAGGTCTATTAGTCACAAAGAGAATGTGCCGTCTCTGCAGAGACAGTACTGAGGAAAGGATTGACCCTGGGTGTCAGGAGGTCTATTAGACACAAAGAGAATGAGCCGTCTCTGCAGAGACAGTACTGAGGAAAGGATTGATCCTGGGTGCCTGGAGGTCTATTGGACACAAAGAGAAACTACGGTCACTACAGAGACAGTACTGAGGAAAGGATTGATCCTGGGTGTCGGGAGGTCTACTAGTCACAAAGAGAACATGCCGTCTCTGCAGAGACAGTACTGAGGAAAGGATTGATCCTGGGTGTCGGGAGGTCTATTAATCAGAAAGAGAAACTATGGTCTCTGCAGAGACATTACAGAGGAAAGGATTGATCCTGGGTGTCTGGAGGTCTGTTAGTCACAAAGAGAACATGCCGTCTCTGCGGAGACAGTACTCGAGAAAGGATTGATCCTGGGTGTCTGGAGGGCTATTAATCACAAAGAGAAACTATGGTCTCTACAGAGACAGTACTGAGGAAAGCATTGACCCTGGGTGTCTGGAGGTCGATTAATCACAAAGAGAACGAGCCATCTCTGCAGAAACAGTACTGAGGAAAGGATTGACCCTGGGTGTCTGGAGCTCTGTTAGATACAAAGAGAACGAGCCGTCTCTGCAGAGACAGTACTGAGGAAAGGATTGACCCTGGGTGTCGGGAAGTCTTCTAGTTACAAAGAGAACGAGCCGTCTCTGCAGAGACAGTACTGAGGAAAGGATTGAACCTGGGTGTCAGGAGGTCTATTAGACACAAAGAGAACATTGCCGTGTCTGCAGAAACAGTACTGAGGAAAGGTTTGATCCTGGGTGTCGGGAGGTCTATTAGTCACAAAGAGAACGTGCAGTCTGTGCAGAGACAGTACTGAGGAAAGGATTGATCCTGGGTGTCTGGAGGTCTATTAGTCACAGCAAGAATATAAAATGCCTGCAGAGACAGTCCGGAGGAAAGGATTGACCCTGGGTGTCGGGAGGTCTATTAGACACAAAGAGAAACTATGGACACTACAGAGACAGTACTGAGGAAAGGATTGATCCTGGGTGTCTGGAGGTCTATTAGACACAAAGAGAACGAGCCGTCTCTGCAGACACAGTACTGAGGAAAGGATTGATCCTGGGTGTCGGGAGGTCTATTAATCAGAAAGAGAAACTATGGTCTCTGCAGAGACAGTACTGAGGAAAGCATTGATCCTGGGTGTCTGGAGGTCGACTAATCACAGCAAGAATATAAAATGCCTGCAGAGACAGTACGGAGGAAAGGATTGACCCTTGGTGTCGGGAGGTCTACTAGTCACAAAGAGAATGAGCCGTCTCTGCAGAGACAGTACTGAGGAAAGGATTGACCCTGGGTGTCTGGAGGTCTATTAGACACAAAGAGAAACTATGGTCACTACAGAGACAGTACTGAGGAAAGTATTCATACTGGGTGTCTGGAGACCTATTAGTCACAAAGAGAACATGCAGTCTCGGCAGAGACAGTACTGAGGAAAGGATTGACCCTGGGTGTTCGGAGGTCTATTAGAGACAAAGAGAACGAGCCGTCTCTGCAGAGACAGTACTGAGGAAAGGATTGACCCTGGGTGTCGGGAGGTCTATTAATCAGAAAGAGAAACTATGGTCTCTGCAGAGACATTACAGAGGAAAGGATTGATCCTGGGTGTCTGGAGGTCTGTTAGTCACAACAAGAACATGCCGTCTCTGCAGAGACAGTACTGAGGAAAGGTTGACCCTGGGTGTCGGGAGGTCAATTAGTCACAAAGAGAACGAGCCGTCTCTGCAGAGACAGTACTGAGGAAAGGATTGATCCTGGGTGTCGGGAGGTCTATTAATCAGAAAGAGAAACTATGGTCTCTGCAGAGACATTACAGAGGAAAGGATTGATCCTGGGTGTCTGGAGGTCTGTTAGTCACAAAGAGAACATGCCGTCTCTGCGGAGACAGTACTCGAGAAAGGATTGATCCTGGGTGTCTGGAGGGCTATTAATCACAAAGAGAAACTATGGTCTCTACAGAGACAGTACTGAGGAAAGCATTGACCCTGGGTGTCTGGAGGTCGATTAATCACAAAGAGAACGAGCCGTCTCTGCAGAGACAGTACTGAGGAAAGGATTGATTCTGGGTGTCGGGAGGTCTATTAGTCACAGCAAGAATATAAAATGCCTGCAGAGACAGTACGGAGGAAAGGATTGATTCTGGGTGTCGGGAGGTCTATTAGACACAAAGAGAAATTGTGGTCACTACAGAGACAGTACTGATGAAAGGTTTGATCCTGGGTGTCGGGAGGTCTATTAGTCACAAAGAGAACGTGTTGTCTCTGCAGAAACAGTACTGAGGAAAGGATTGACCCTGGGTGTCTGGAGCTCTATTAGATACAAAGAGAACTAGCCGTCTCTGCAAAGACAGTACTGAGGAAAGGATTGATCCTGGGTGTCTGGAGGTCTGTTAGTCACAACAAGAATATAAAATGCCTGCAGAGACAGTACGGAGGAAAGGATTGACCCTGGGTGTCGGGAGGTCTATTAGACACAAAGAGGAACTATGGTCACTACAGAGACAGTATTGAGGAAAGTATTCATCCTGGGTGTCGGGAGGTCTGTTAATCACAAAAAGAATGTGCAGTCTGGGCAGAGACAGTACTGAGGAAAGCATTGATCCTTGGTGTCTGGAGGTCTATTAGTCACAAAGAGAACGAGCCGTCTCTGCAGAGACAGTACTGAGGAAAGGATTGATCCTGGGTGTCTGGAGGTCTATTAGTCACAGCAAGAATATAAAATGCCTGCAGAGACAGTACTGAGGAAAGGATTGATCCTGGTTGTCTGGAGGTCTGTTAGACACAAAGAGAAACTATGGTCACTACAGAGACAGTACTGAGGAAAGGTTTGATCCTGGGTGTCGGGAGGTCTATTAGTCACAAAGAGAACGTGCAGTCTGTGCAGAGACAGTACTGAGGAAAGGATTGACACTGGGTGTCTGGAGGTCTATTAGTCACAAAGAGAACGAGCCGTCTCTGCGGAGACAGCACTGAGGAAAGGATTGATCCTGGGTGTCTGGAGGTCTATTACTCACTAAGAGAACGAGCCATCTCTGCAGAGACAGTACTGAGGAAAGGATTGATCCTGGGTGTCTGGAGGTCTGTTAGTCACAACAAGAACATGCCGTCTCTGCAGAGACAGTACTGAGGAAAGGTTGACCCTGGGTGTCGGGAGGTCAATTAGTCACAAAGAGAACGAGCCGTCTCTGCAGAGACAGTACTGAGGAAAGGATTGATCCTGGGTGTCGGGAGGTCTATTAATCAGAAAGAGAAACTATGGTCTCTGCAGAGACATTACAGAGGAAAGGATTGATCCTGGTTGTCTGGAGGTCTGTTAGTCACAAAGAGAACATGCCGTCTCTGCGGAGACAGTACTCGAGAAAGGATTGATCCTGGGTGTCTGGAGGGCTATTAATCACAAAGAGAAACTATGGTCTCTACAGAGACAGTACTGAGGAAAGCATTGAGCCTGGGTGTCTGGAGGTCGATTAATCACAAAGAGAACGAGCCGTCTCTGCAGAGACAGTACTGAGGAAAGGATTGATTCTGGGTGTCGGGAGGTCTATTAGTCACAGCAAGAATATAAAATGCCTGCAGAGACAGTACGGAGGAAAGGATTGATTCTGGGTGTCGGGAGGTCTATTAGACACAAAGAGAAATTGTGGTCACTACAGAGACAGTACTGATGAAAGGTTTGATCCTGGGTGTCGGGAGGTCTATTAGTCACAAAGAGAACGTGTTGTCTCTGCAGAGACAGTACTGAGGAAAGGATTGACCCTGGGTGTCTGGAGCTCTATTAGATACAAAGAGAACTAGCCGTCTCTGCAAAGACAGTACGGAGGAAAGGATTGACCCTGGGTGTCGGGAGGTCTATTAGACACAAAGAGGAACTATGGTCACTACAGAGACAGTATTGAGGAAAGTATTCATCCTGGGTGTCGGGAGGTCTGTTAATCACAAAAAGAATGTGCAGTCTGGGCAGAGACAGTACTGAGGAAAGCATTGATCCTGGGTGTCTGGAGGTCTATTAGTCACAAAGAGAACGAGCCGTCTCTGCAGAGACAGTACTGAGGAAAGGATTGATCCTGGGTGTCTGGAGGTCTATTAGTCACAGCAAGAATATAAAATGCCTGCAGAGACAGTACTGAGGAAAGGATTGATCCTGGTTGTCTGGAGGTCTGTTAGACACAAAGAGAAACTATGGTCACTACAGAGACAGTACTGAGGAAAGGTTTGATCCTGGGTGTCGGGAGGTCTATTAGTCACAAAGAGAACGTGCAGTCTGTGCAGAGACAGTACTGAGGAAAGGATTGACACTGGGTGTCTGGAGGTCTATTAGTCACAAAGAGAACGAGCCGTCTCTGCGGAGACAGCACTGACGAAAGGATTGATCCTGGGTGTCTGGAGGTCTATTACTCACTAAGAGAACGAGCCATCTCTGCAGAGACAGTACTGAGGAAAGGATTGATCCTGGGTGTCGGGAGGTCTATTAATCAGAAAGAGAAACTATGGTCTCTGCAGAGACAGTACAGAGGAAAGGATTCATCCTGGGTGTCTGGAGGTCTGTTAGTCACAAAGAGAACATGCCGTCTCTGCAGAGACAGTACTGAGGAAAGGATTGACCCTGGGTGTCGGGAGGACTATTAGACACAAAGAGAACTAGCCGTCTCTGCAGAGACAGTACTGAGGAAAGGATTGATTCTGGGTGTCGGGAGGTCTATTAGACACAAAGAGAACAAGCTGTCTCTGCAGAAACAGTACTGAGGAAAGGTTTGATTCTGGGTGTCGGGAGGTCTATTAGTCACAAAGAGAACCTGCCGTCTCTGCAGAAACAGTACTGAGGAAAGGATTCACCCTGGGTGTCTGGAGGTCTATTAGACACAAAGAGAAACTATGGTCACTACAGAGACAGTACTGAGGAAAGTATTCATACTGGGTGTCTGGAGACCTATTAGTCACAAAGAGAACATGCCGTCTCGGCAGAGACAGTACTGAGGAAAGGATTGACCCTGGGTATCTGGAGGTCTATTAGTCACAAAGAGAATGTGCCGTCTCTGTAGAGACAGTACTGAGGAAAGGATTGATCCTGGGTGTCGGGAGGTCTATTAATCAGAAAGAGAAACTATGGTCTCTGCAGAGACAGTACTGAGGAAAGCATTGATCCTGGGTGTCGGGAGGTCTACTAGTCACAAAGAGAATGAGCCGTCTCTGCAGAGACAGTACTGAGGAAAGGTTGACCCTGGGTGTCGGGAGGTCAATTAGTCACAAAGAGAACGAGCCGTCTCTGCAGAGACAGTACTGAGGAAAGGATTGATCCTGGGTGTCGGGAGGTCTATTAATCAGAAAGAGAAACTATGGTCTCTGCAGAGACATTACAGAGGAAAGGATTGATCCTGGGTGTCTGGAGGTCTGTTAGTCACAAAGAGAACATGCCGTCTCTGCGGAGACAGTACTCGAGAAAGGATTGATCCTGGGTGTCTGGAGGGCTATTAATCACAAAGAGAAACTATGGTCTCTACAGAGACAGTACTGAGGAAAGCATTGACCCTGGGTGTCTGGAGGTCGATTAATCACAAAGAGAACGAGCCGTCTCTGCAGAGACAGTACTGAGGAAAGGATTGATTCTGGGTGTCGGGAGGTCTATTATTCACAGCAAGAATATAAAATGCCTGCAGAGACAGTACGGAGGAAAGGATTGATTCTGGGTGTCGGGAGGTCTATTAGACACAAAGAGAAATTGTGGTCACTACAGAGACAGTACTGATGAAAGGTTTGATCCTGGGTGTCGGGAGGTCTATTAGTCACAAAGAGAACGTGTTGTCTCTGCAGAAACAGTACTGAGGAAAGGATTGACCCTGGGTGTCTGGAGCTCTATTAGATACAAAGAGAACTAGCCGTCTCTGCAAAGACAGTACTGAGGAAAGGATTGATCCTGGGTGTCTGGAGGTCTGTTAGTCACAACAAGAATATAAAATGCCTGCAGATACAGTACGGAGGAAAGGATTGACCCTGGGTGTCGGGAGGTCTATTAGACACAAAGAGGAACTATGGTCACTACAGAGACAGTACTGAGGAAAGGATTGACCCTGGGTATCTGGAGGTCTATTAATCACAAAGAGAACGAGCCGTCTCTGCAGAGACAGTACTGAGGAAAGGATTGATCCTGGGTGTCTGGAGGTCTATTAGTCACAGCAAGAATATAAAATGCCTGCAGAGACAGTACTGAGGAAAGGATTGATCCTGGTTGTCTGGAGGTCTGTTAGACACAAAGAGAAACTATGGTCACTACAGAGACAGTACTGAGGAAAGGTTTGATCCTGGGTGTCGGGAGGTCTATTAGTCACAAAGAGAACGTGCAGTCTGTGCAGAGACAGTACTGAGGAAAGGATTGACACTGGGTGTCTGGAGGTCTATTAGTCACAAAGAGAACGAGCCGTCTCTGCGGAGACAGCACTGAGGAAAGGATTGATCCTGGGTGTCTGGAGGTCTATTACTCACTAAGAGAACGAGCCATCTCTGCAGAGACAGTACTGAGGAAAGGATTGATCCTGGGTGTCGGGAGGTCTATTAATCAGAAAGAGAAACTATGGTCTCTGCAGAGACAGTACAGAGGAAAGGATTCATCCTGGGTGTCTGGAGGTCTGTTAGTCACAAAGAGAACATGCCGTCTCTGCGGAGACAGTACTGAGGAAAGGATTGACCCTGGGTGTCGGGAGGACTATTAGACACAAAGAGAACTAGCCGTCTCTGCAGAGACAGTACTGAGGAAAGGATTGATCCTGGGTGTCTGGAGGTCTATTAGTCACAGCAAGAATATAAAATGCCTGCAGAGACAGTACTGAGGAAAGGATTGATCCTGGTTGTCTGGAGGTCTGTTAGACACAAAGAGAAACTATGGTCACTACAGAGACAGTACTGAGGAAAGGTTTGATCCTGGGTGTCGGGAGGTCTATTAGTCACAAAGAGAACGTGCAGTCTGTGCAGAGACAGTACTGAGGAAAGGATTGACACTGGGTGTCTGGAGGTCTATTAGTCACAAAGAGAACGAGCCGTCTCTGCGGAGACAGCACTGAGGAAAGGATTGACCCTGGGTATCTGGAGGTCTATTAGTCACAAAGAGAATGTGCCGTCTCTGCGGAGACAGTACTGAGGAAAGGATTGATCCTGGGTGTCGGGAGGTCTATTAATCAGAAAGAGAAACTATGGTCTCTGCAGAGACAGTACAGAGGAAAGGATTCATCCTGGGTGTCTGGAGGTCTGTTAGTCACAAAGAGAACATGCCGTCTCTGCAGAGACAGTACTGAGGAAAGGATTGACCCTGGGTGTCGGGAGGACTATTAGACACAAAGAGAACTAGCCGTCTCTGCAGAGACAGTACTGAGGAAATGATTGATTCTGGGTGTCGGGAGGTCTATTAGACACAAAGAGAACAAGCTGTCTCTGCAGAAACAGTACTGAGGAAAGGTTTGATTCTGGGTGTCGGGAGGTCTATTAGTCACAAAGAGAACCTGCCGTCTCTGCAGAGACAGTAGTGAGGAAAGGATTCACCCTGGGTGTCTGGAGGTCTATTAGACACAAAGAGAAACTATGGTCACTACAGAGACAGTACTGAGGAAAGTATTCATACTGGGTGTCTGGAGACCTATTAGTCACAAAGAGAACATGCCGTCTCGGCAGAGACAGTACTGAGGAAAGGATTGACCCTGGGTATCTGGAGGTCTATTAGTCACAAAGAGAATGTGCCGTCTCTGTAGAGACGGTACTGAGGAAAGGATTGATCCTGGGTGTCGGGAGGTCTATTAATCAGAAAGAGAAACTATGGTCTCTGCAGAGACAGTACTGAGGAAAGCATTGATCCTGGGTGTCGGGAGGTCTACTAGTCACAAAGAGAATGAGCCGTCTCTGCAGAGACAGTACTGAGGAAAGGTTGACCCTGGGTGTCGGGAGGTCAATTAGTCACAAAGAGAACGAGCCGTCTCTGCAGAGACAGTACTGAGGAAAGGATTGATCCTGGGTGTCGGGAGGTCTATTAATCAGAAAGAGAAACTATGGTCTCTGCAGAGACATTACAGAGGAAAGGATTGATCCTGGGTGTCTGGAGGTCTGTTAGTCACAAAGAGAACATGCCGTCTCTGCGGAGACAGTACTCGAGAAAGGATTGATCCTGGGTGTCTGGAGGGCTATTAATCACAAAGAGAAACTATGGTCTCTACAGAGACAGTACTGAGGAAAGCATTGACCCTGGGTGTCTGGAGGTCGATTAATCACAAAGAGAACGAGCCGTCTCTGCAGAGACAGTACTGAGGAAAGGATTGATTCTGGGTGTCGGGAGGTCTATTAGTCACAGCAAGAATATAAAATGCCTGCAGAGACAGTACGGAGGAAAGGATTGATTCTGGGTGTCGGGAGGTCTATTAGACACAAAGAGAAATTGTGGTCACTACAGAGACAGTACTGATGAAAGGTTTGATCCTGGGTGTCGGGAGGTCTATTAGTCACAAAGAGAACGTGTTGTCTCTGCAGAAACAGTACTGAGGAAAGGATTGACCCTGGGTGTCTGGAGCTCTATTAGATACAAAGAGAACTAGCCGTCTCTGCAAAGACAGTACTGAGGAAAGGATTGATCCTGGGTGTCTGGAGGTCTGTTAGTCACAACAAGAATATAAAATGCCTGCAGAGACAGTACGGAGGAAAGGATTGACCCTGGGTGTCGGGAGGTCTATTAGACACAAAGAGGAACTATGGTCACTACAGAGACAGTATTGAGGAAAGTATTCATCCTGGGTGTCGGGAGGTCTGTTAATCACAAAAAGAATGTGCAGTCTGGGCAGAGACAGTACTGAGGAAAGCATTGATCCTGGGTGTCTGGAGGTCTATTAGTCACAAAGAGAACGAGCCGTCTCTGCAGAGACAGTACTGAGGAAAGGATTGATCCTGGGTGTCTGGAGGTCTATTAGTCACAGCAAGAATATAAAATGCCTGCAGAGACAGTACTGAGGAAAGGATTGATCCTGGTTGTCTGGAGGTCTGTTAGACACAAAGAGAAACTATGGTCACTACAGAGACAGTACTGAGGAAAGGTTTGATCCTGGGTGTCGGGAGGTCTATTAGTCACAAAGAGAACGTGCAGTCTGTGCAGAGACAGTACTGAGGAAAGGATTGACACTGGGTGTCTGGAGGTCTATTAGTCACAAAGAGAACGAGCCGTCTCTGCGGAGACAGCACTGAGGAAAGGATTGATCCTGGGTGTCTGGAGGTCTATTACTCACTAAGAGAACGAGCCATCTCTGCAGAGACAGTACTGAGGAAAGGATTGATCCTGGGTGTCGGGAGGTCTATTAATCAGAAAGAGAAACTATGGTCTCTGCAGAGACAGTACAGAGGAAAGGATTCATCCTGGGTGTCTGGAGGTCTGTTAGTCACAAAGAGAACATGCCGTCTCTGCAGAGACAGTACTGAGGAAAGGATTGACCCTGGGTGTCGGGAGGACTATTAGACACAAAGAGAACTACCCGTCTCTGCAGAGACAGTACTGAGGAAAGGATTGATTCTGGGTGTCGGGAGGTCTATTAGACACAAAGAGAACAAGCTGTCTCTGCAGAAACAGTACTGAGGAAAGGTTTGATTCTGGGTGTCGGGAGGTCTATTAGTCACAAAGAGAACGTGCCGTCTCTGCAGAGACAGTACTGAGGAAAGGATTGACCCTGGGTGTCTGGAGGTCTATTAGACACAAAGAGAAACTATGGTCACTACAGAGACAGTACTGAGGAAAGTATTCATACTGGGTGTCTGGAGACCTATTAGTCACAAAGAGAACATGCCGTCTCGGCAGAGACAGTACTGAGGAAAGGATTGACCCTGGGTATCTGGAGGTCTATTAGTCACAAAGAGAATGTGCCGTCTCTGTAGAGACAGTACTGAGGAAAGGATTGATCCTGGGTGTCGGGAGGTCTATTAATCAGAAAGAGAAACTATGGTCTCTGCAGAGACAGTACTGAGGAAAGCATTGATCCTGGGTGTCGGGAGGTCTACTAGTCACAAAGAGAATGAGCCGTCTCTGCAGAGACAGTACTGAGGAAAGGTTGACCTTGGGTGTCGGGAGGTCAATTAGTCACAAAGAGAACGAGCCGTCTCTGCAGAGACAGTACTGAGGAAAGGATTGATCCTGGGTGTCGGGAGGTCTATTAATCAGAAAGAGAAACTATGGTCTCTGCAGAGACATTACAGAGGAAAGGATTGATCCTGGGTGTCTGGAGGTCTGTTAGTCACAAAGAGAACATGCCGTCTCTGCGGAGACAGTACTCGAGAAAGGATTGATCCTGGGTGTCTGGAGGGCTATTAATCACAAAGAGAAACTATGGTCTCTACAGAGACAGTACTGAGGAAAGCATTGACCCTGGGTGTCTGGAGGTCGATTAATCACAATGTGAACGAGCTGTCTCTGCAGAGACAGTACTGAGGAAAGGATTGATTCTGGGTGTCGGGAGGTCTATTAGTCACAGCAAGAATATAAAATGCCTGCAGAGACAGTACGGAGGAAAGGATTGATTCTGGGTGTCGGGAGGTCTATTAGACACAAAGAGAAATTGTGGTCACTACAGAGACAGTACTGATGAAAGGTTTGATCCTGGGTGTCGGGAGGTCTATTAGTCACAAAGAGAACGTGTTGTCTCTGCAGAAACAGTACTGAGGAAAGGATTGACCCTGGGTGTCTGGAGCTCTATTAGATACAAAGAGAACTAGACGTCTCTGCAAAGACAGTACTGAGGAAAGGATTGATCCTGGGTGTCTGGAGGTCTGTTAGTCACAACAAGAATATAAAATGCCTGCAGAGACAGTACGGAGGAAAGGATTGACCCTGGGTGTCGGGAGGTCTATTAGACACAAAGAGGAACTATGGTCACTACAGAGACAGTATTGAGGAAAGTATTCATCCTGGGGGTCGGGAGGTCTGTTAATCACAAAAAGAATGTGCAGTCTGGGCAGAGACAGTACTGAGGAAAGCATTGATCTTGGGTGTATGGAGGTCTATTAACCACAAAGAGAATGAGCCGTATCTGCAGAGACAGTACTGAGGAAAGCATTGACCCTGGGTGTCTGGAGGTCTATTAGTCACAAAGAGAACGAGCCGTCTCTGCAGAGACAGTACTGAGGAAAGGATTGATCCTGGGTGTCTGGAGGTCTATTAGTCACAGCAAGAATATAAAATGCCTGCAGAGACAGTACTGAGGAAAGGATTGATCCTGGTTGTCTGGAGGTCTGTTAGACACAAAGAGAAACTATGGTCACTACAGAGACAGTACTGAGGAAAGGTTTGATCCTGGGTGTCGGGAGGTCTATTAGTCACAAAGAGAACGTGCAGTCTGTGCAGAGACAGTACTGAGGAAAGGATTGACACTGGGTGTCTGGAGGTCTATTAGTCACAAAGAGAACGAGCCGTCTCTGCGGAGACAGCACTGAGGAAAGGATTGACCCTGGGTATCTGGAGGTCTATTAGTCACAAAGAGAATGTGCCGTCTCTGCGGAGACAGTACTGAGGAAAGGATTGATCCTGGGTGTCGGGAGGTCTATTAATCAGAAAGAGAAACTATGGTCTCTGCAGAGACAGTACAGAGGAAAGGATTCATCCTGGGTGTCTGGAGGTCTGTTAGTCACAAAGAGAACATGCCGTCTCTGCAGAGACAGTACTGAGGAAAGGATTGACCCTGGGTGTCGGGAGGACTATTAGACACAAAGAGAACTAGCCGTCTCTGCAGAGACAGTACTGAGGAAAGGATTGATTCTGGGTGTCGGGAGGTCTATTAGACACAAAGAGAACAAGCTGTCTCTGCAGAAACAGTACTGAGGAAAGGTTTGATTCTGGGTGTCGGGAGGTCTATTAGTCACAAAGAGAACCTGCCGTCTCTGCAGAGACAGTAGTGAGGAAAGGATTCACCCTGGGTGTCTGGAGGTCTATTAGACACAAAGAGAAACTATGGTCACTACAGAGACAGTACTGAGGAAAGTATTCATACTGGGTGTCTGGAGACCTATTAGTCACAAAGAGAACATGCCGTCTCGGCAGAGACAGTACTGAGGAAAGGATTGACCCTGGGTATCTGGAGGTCTATTAGTCACAAAGAGAATGTGCCGTCTCTGTAGAGACGGTACTGAGGAAAGGATTGATCCTGGGTGTCGGGAGGTCTATTAATCAGAAAGAGAAACTATGGTCTCTGCAGAGACAGTACTGAGGAAAGCATTGATCCTGGGTGTCGGGAGGTCTACTAGTCACAAAGAGAATGAGCCGTCTCTGCAGAGACAGTACTGAGGAAAGGTTGACCCTGGGTGTCGGGAGGTCAATTAGTCACAAAGAGAACGAGCCGTCTCTGCAGAGACAGTACTGAGGAAAGGATTGATCCTGGGTGTCGGGAGGTCTATTAATCAGAAAGAGAAACTATGGTCTCTGCAGAGACATTACAGAGGAAAGGATTGATCCTGGGTGTCTGGAGGTCTGTTAGTCACAAAGAGAACATGCCGTCTCTGCGGAGACAGTACTCGAGAAAGGATTGATCCTGGGTGTCTGGAGGGCTATTAATCACAAAGAGAAACTATGGTCTCTACAGAGACAGTACTGAGGAAAGCATTGACCCTGGGTGTCTGGAGGTCGATTAATCACAAAGAGAACGAGCCGTCTCTGCAGAGACAGTACTGAGGAAAGGATTGATTCTGGGTGTCGGGAGGTCTATTAGTCACAGCAAGAATATAAAATGCCTGCAGAGACAGTACGGAGGAAAGGATTGATTCTGGGTGTCGGGAGGTCTATTAGACACAAAGAGAAATTGTGGTCACTACAGAGACAGTACTGATGAAAGGTTTGATCCTGGGTGTCGGGAGGTCTATTAGTCACAAAGAGAACGTGTTGTCTCTGCAGAAACAGTACTGAGGAAAGGATTGACCCTGGGTGTCTGGAGCTCTATTAGATACAAAGAGAACTAGCCGTCTCTGCAAAGACAGTACTGAGGAAAGGATTGATCCTGGGTGTCTGGAGGTCTGTTAGTCACAACAAGAATATAAAATGCCTGCAGAGACAGTACGGAGGAAAGGATTGACCCTGGGTGTCGGGAGGTCTATTAGACACAAAGAGGAACTATGGTCACTACAGAGACAGTATTGAGGAAAGTATTCATCCTGGGTGTCGGGAGGTCTGTTAATCACAAAAAGAATGTGCAGTCTGGGCAGAGACAGTACTGAGGAAAGCATTGATCCTGGGTGTCTGGAGGTCTATTAGTCACAAAGAGAACGAGCCGTCTCTGCAGAGACAGTACTGAGGAAAGGATTGATCCTGGGTGTCTGGAGGTCTATTAGTCACAGCAAGAATATAAAATGCCTGCAGAGACAGTACTGAGGAAAGGATTGATCCTGGTTGTCTGGAGGTCTGTTAGACACAAAGAGAAACTATGGTCACTACAGAGACAGTACTGAGGAAAGGTTTGATCCTGGGTGTCGGGAGGTCTATTAGTCACAAAGAGAACGTGCAGTCTGTGCAGAGACAGTACTGAGGAAAGGATTGACACTGGGTGTCTGGAGGTCTATTAGTCACAAAGAGAACGAGCCGTCTCTGCGGAGACAGCACTGAGGAAAGGATTGATCCTGGGTGTCTGGAGGTCTATTACTCACTAAGAGAACGAGCCATCTCTGCAGAGACAGTACTGAGGAAAGGATTGATCCTGGGTGTCGGGAGGTCTATTAATCAGAAAGAGAAACTATGGTCTCTGCAGAGACAGTACAGAGGAAAGGATTCATCCTGGGTGTCTGGAGGTCTGTTAGTCACAAAGAGAACATGCCGTCTCTGCAGAGACAGTACTGAGGAAAGGATTGACCCTGGGTGTCGGGAGGACTATTAGACACAAAGAGAACTACCCGTCTCTGCAGAGACAGTACTGAGGAAAGGATTGATTCTGGGTGTCGGGAGGTCTATTAGACACAAAGAGAACAAGCTGTCTCTGCAGAAACAGTACTGAGGAAAGGTTTGATTCTGGGTGTCGGGAGGTCTATTAGTCACAAAGAGAACGTGCCGTCTCTGCAGAGACAGTACTGAGGAAAGGATTGACCCTGGGTGTCTGGAGGTCTATTAGACACAAAGAGAAACTATGGTCACTACAGAGACAGTACTGAGGAAAGTATTCATACTGGGTGTCTGGAGACCTATTAGTCACAAAGAGAACATGCCGTCTCGGCAGAGACAGTACTGAGGAAAGGATTGACCCTGGGTATCTGGAGGTCTATTAGTCACAAAGAGAATGTGCCGTCTCTGTAGAGACAGTACTGAGGAAAGGATTGATCCTGGGTGTCGGGAGGTCTATTAATCAGAAAGAGAAACTATGGTCTCTGCAGAGACAGTACTGAGGAAAGCATTGATCCTGGGTGTCGGGAGGTCTACTAGTCACAAAGAGAATGAGCCGTCTCTGCAGAGACAGTACTGAGGAAAGGTTGACCTTGGGTGTCGGGAGGTCAATTAGTCACAAAGAGAACGAGCCGTCTCTGCAGAGACAGTACTGAGGAAAGGATTGATCCTGGGTGTCGGGAGGTCTATTAATCAGAAAGAGAAACTATGGTCTCTGCAGAGACATTACAGAGGAAAGGATTGATCCTGGGTGTCTGGAGGTCTGTTAGTCACAAAGAGAACATGCCGTCTCTGCGGAGACAGTACTCGAGAAAGGATTGATCCTGGGTGTCTGGAGGGCTATTAATCACAAAGAGAAACTATGGTCTCTACAGAGACAGTACTGAGGAAAGCATTGACCCTGGGTGTCTGGAGGTCGATTAATCACAATGTGAACGAGCTGTCTCTGCAGAGACAGTACTGAGGAAAGGATTGATTCTGGGTGTCGGGAGGTCTATTAGTCACAGCAAGAATATAAAATGCCTGCAGAGACAGTACGGAGGAAAGGATTGATTCTGGGTGTCGGGAGGTCTATTAGACACAAAGAGAAATTGTGGTCACTACAGAGACAGTACTGATGAAAGGTTTGATCCTGGGTGTCGGGAGGTCTATTAGTCACAAAGAGAACGTGTTGTCTCTGCAGAAACAGTACTGAGGAAAGGATTGACCCTGGGTGTCTGGAGCTCTATTAGATACAAAGAGAACTAGACGTCTCTGCAAAGACAGTACTGAGGAAAGGATTGATCCTGGGTGTCTGGAGGTCTGTTAGTCACAACAAGAATATAAAATGCCTGCAGAGACAGTACGGAGGAAAGGATTGACCCTGGGTGTCGGGAGGTCTATTAGACACAAAGAGGAACTATGGTCACTACAGAGACAGTATTGAGGAAAGTATTCATCCTGGGTGTCGGGAGGTCTGTTAATCACAAAAAGAATGTGCAGTCTGGGCAGAGACAGTACTGAGGAAAGCATTGATCTTGGGTGTATGGAGGTCTATTAACCACAAAGAGAATGAGCCGTATCTGCAGAGACAGTACTGAGGAAAGCATTGACCCTGGGTGTCTGGAGGTCTATTAGTCACAAAGAGAACGAGCCGTCTCTGCAGAGACAGTACTGAGGAAAGGATTGATCCTGGGTGTCTGGAGGTCTATTAGTCACAGCAAGAATATAAAATGCCTGCAGAGACAGTACTGAGGAAAGGATTGATCCTGGTTGTCTGGAGGTCTGTTAGACACAAAGAGAAACTATGGTCACTACAGAGACAGTACTGAGGAAAGGTTTGATCCTGGGTGTCGGGAGGTCTATTAGTCACAAAGAGAACGTGCAGTCTGTGCAGAGACAGTACTGTGGAAAGGATTGACACTGGGTGTCTGGAGGTCTATTAGTCACAAAGAGAACGAGCCGTCTCTGCGGAGACAGCACTGAGGAAAGGATTGATCCTGGGTGTCTGGAGGTCTATTACTCACTAAGAGAACGAGCCATCTCTGCAGAGACAGTACTGAGGAAAGGATTGATCCTGGGTGTCGGGAGGTCTATTAATCAGAAAGAGAAACTATGGTCTCTGCAGAGACAGTACAGAGGAAAGGATTCATCCTGGGTGTCTGGAGGTCTGTTAGTCACAAAGAGAACATGCCGTCTCTGCAGAGACAGTACTGAGGAAAGGATTGACCCTGGGTGTCGGGAGGACTATTAGACACAAAGAGAACTAGCCGTCTCTGCAGAGACAGTACTGAGGAAAGGATTGATTCTGGGTGTCGGGAGGTCTATTAGACACAAAGAGAACAAGCTGTCTCTGCAGAAACAGTACTGAGGAAAGGTTTGATTCTGGGTGTCGGGAGGTCTATTAGTCACAAAGAGAACGTGCCGTCTCTGCAGAGACAGTACTGAGGAAAGGATTGACCCTGGGTGTCTGGAGGTCTATTAGACACAAAGAGAAACTATGGTCACTACAGAGACAGTACTGAGGAAAGTATTCATACTGGGTGTCTGGAGACCTATTAGTCACAAAGAGAACATGCCGTCTCGGCAGAGACAGTACTGAGGAAAGGATTGACCCTGGGTATCTGGAGGTCTATTAGTCACAAAGAGAATGTGCCGTCTCTGTAGAGACAGTACTGAGGAAAGGATTGATCCTGGGTGTCGGGAGGTCTATTAATCAGAAAGAGAAACTATGGTCTCTGCAGAGACAGTACTGAGGAAAGCATTGATCCTGGGTGTCGGGAGGTCTACTAGTCACAAAGAGAATGAGCCGTCTCTGTAGAGACAGTACTGAGGAAAGCATTGACCCTGGGTGTCTGGAGGTCGATTAATCACAAAGAGAACGAGCCGTCTCTGCAGAGACAGTACTGAGGAAAGGATTGATTCTGGGTGTCGGGAGGTCTATTAGTCACAGCAAGAATATAAAATGCCTGCAGAGACAGTACGGAGGAAAGGATTGATTCTGGGTGTCGGGAGGTCTATTAGACACAAAGAGAAATTGTGGTCACTACAGAGACAGTACTGATGAAAGGTTTGATCCTGGGTGTCGGGAGGTCTATTAGTCACAAAGAGAACGTGTTGTCTCTGCAGAAACAGTACTGAGGAAAGGATTGACCCTGGGTGTCTGGAGCTCTATTAGATACAAAGAGAACTAGCCGTCTCTGCAAAGACAGTACTGAGGAAAGGATTGATCCTGGGTGTCTGGAGGTCTGTTAGTCACAACAAGAATATAAAATGCCTGCAGAGACAGTACGGAGGAAAGGATTGACCCTGGGTGTCGGGAGGTCTATTAGACACAAAGAGGAACTATGGTCACTACAGAGACAGTATTGAGGAAAGTATTCATCCTGGGTGTCGGGAGGTCTGTTAATCACAAAAAGAATGTGCAGTCTGGGCAGAGACAGTACTGAGGAAAGCATTGATCCTGGGTGTCGGGAGGTCTATTAACCACAAAGAGAACGAGCCGTCTCTGCAGAGACAGTACTGAGGAAAGCATTGATCCTGGGTGTCTGGAGGTCTATTAGTCACAAAGAGAACGAGCCGTCTCTGCAGAGACAGTACTGAGGAAAGGATTGATCCTGGGTGTCTGGAGGTCTATTAGTCACAGCAAGAATATAAAATGCCTGCAGAGACAGTACTGAGGAAAGGATTGATCCTGGTTGTCTGGAGGTCTGTTAGACACAAAGAGAAACTATGGTCACTACAGAGACAGTACTGAGGAAAGGTTTGATCCTGGGTGTCGGGAGGTCTATTAGTCACAAAGAGAACGTGCAGTCTGTGCAGAGACAGTACTGAGGAAAGGATTGACACTGGGTGTCTGGAGGTCTATTAGTCACAAAGAGAACGAGCCGTCTCTGCGGAGACAGCACTGAGGAAAGGATTGATCCTGGGTGTCTGGAGGTCTATTACTCACTAAGAGAACGAGCCATCTCTGCAGAGACAGTACTGAGGAAAGGATTGATCCTGGGTGTCGGGAGGTCTATTAATCAGAAAGAGAAACTATGGTCTCTGCAGAGACAGTACAGAGGAAAGGATTCATCCTGGGTGTCTGGAGGTCTGTTAGTCACAAAGAGAACATGCCGTCTCTGCAGAGACAGTACTGAGGAAAGGATTGACCCTGGGTGTCGGGAGGACTATTAGACACAAAGAGAACTAGCCGTCTCTGCAGAGACAGTACTGAGGAAAGGATTGATTCTGGGTGTCGGGAGGTCTATTAGACACAAAGAGAACAAGCTGTCTCTGCAGAAACAGTACTGAGGAAAGGTTTGATTCTGGGTGTCGGGAGGTCTATTAGTCACAAAGAGAACGTGCCGTCTCTGCAGAGACAGTACTGAGGAAAGGATTGACCCTGGGTGTCTGGAGGTCTATTAGACACAAAGAGAAACTATGGTCACTACAGAGACAGTACTGAGGAAAGTATTCATACTGGGTGTCTGGAGACCTATTAGTCACAAAGAGAACATGCCGTCTGGGCAGAGACAGTACTGAGGAAAGCATTGATCTTGGGTGTATGGAGGTCTATTAACCACAAAGAGAACGAGCCGTCTCTGCAGAGACAGTACTGAGGAAAGCATTGATCCTGGGTGTCTGGAGGTCTATTAGTCACAAAGAGAACGAGCCATCTCTGCAGAAACAGTACTGAGGAAAGGATTGACCCTGGGTGTCTGGAGCTCTGTTAGATACAAAGAGAACGAGCCGTCTCTGCAGAGACAGTACTGAGGAAAGGATTGACCCTGGGTGTCGGGAAGTCTTCTAGTTACAAAGAGAACGAGCCGTCTCTGCAGAGACAGTACTGAGGAAAGGATTGAACCTGGGTGTCAGGAGGTCTATTAGACACAAAGAGAACATTGCCGTCTCTGCAGAAACAGTACTGAGGAAAGGTTTGATCCTGGGTGTCGGGAGGTCTATTAGTCACAAAGAGAACGTGCAGTCTGTGCAGAGACAGTACTGAGGAAAGGATTGATCCTGGGTGTCTGGAGGTCTATTAGTCACAGCAAGAATATAAAATGCCTGCAGAGACAGTCCGGAGGAAAGGATTGACCCTGGGTGTCGGGAGGTCTATTAGACACAAAGAGAAACTATGGTCACTACAGAGACAGTACTGAGGAAAGGATTGATCCTGGGTGTCTGGAGGTCTATTAGACACAAAGAGAACGAGCCGTCTCTGCAGACACAGTACTGAGGAAAGGATTGATTCTCGGTGTCGGGAGGTCTATTAGTCACAAAGAGAACGAGCCATCTCGGCAGTGACAGTACTGAGGAAAGGATTGATCCTGGGTGTCTGGACGTCTATTAGACACAAAGAGTAACTGTGGTCACTACAGAGACAGTACTGAGGAAAGGTTTGATCCTGGGTGTCGGGAGGTCTATTAGTCACAAAGAGAACGTGTTGTCTCTTCAGAGACAGTACTGAGGAAAGGATTGACCCTGGGTGTCTGGAGCTCTATTAGATGCAAAGAGAATGAGCCGTCTCTGCAGAGACAGTACTGAGGAAAGGATTGATCCTGGGTGTCTGGAGGTCTATTAGTCACAGCAAGAATATAAAATGCCTGCAGAGACACTACGGAGGAAAGGATTGACCCTGGGTGTCGGGAGGTCTATTAGACACAAAGAGAACGAGCCGTCTCTGCAGAGACAGTACTGAGGAAAGGATTGACCCTGGGTGTCTGGAGGTCTATTAATCACAAAGAGAACGTGCAGTCTGTGCAGAGACAGTACTGAGGAAAGGATTGACCCTGGGTGTCTGGAGGTCTATTAGTCACAAAGAGAACGAGCCATCTCTGCGGAGACAGTACAGAGGAAAGGATTGATCCTGGTTGTCTGGAGGTCTATTAGACACAAAGAGAAACTATGGTCACTACAGAGACAGTACTGAGGAAAGTTTTGATCCTGGGTGTCGGGAGGAATATTAGTCACAAAGAGAACGTGCAGTCTGTGCAGAGACAGTACTGAGGAAAGGATTGACACTGGGTGTCTGGAGGTCTATTAGTCACAAAGAGAACGAGCCGTCTCTGCGGAGACAGTACTGAGGAAACCATTGATCCTGGGTGTCTGGAGGTCTATTACTCACTAAGAGAACGAGCCATCTCTGCAGAGACAGTACTGAGGAAAGGATTGATCCTGGGTGTCGGGAGGTCTATTAATCAGAAAGCGAAACTATGGTCTCTGCAGAGACAGTACAGAGGAAAGGATTCATCCTGGGTGTCTGGAGGTCTGTTAGTCACAAAGAGAACATGCCGTCTCTGTGGAGACAGTACTGAGGAAAGGATTGATCCTGGGTGTCGGGAGGGCTATTAATCACAAAGAGAAACTATGGTCTCTACAGAGACAGTACTGAGGAAAGCATTGACCCTGGGTGTCGGGAGGTCTATTAATCACAAATAGAAACTATGGTCTCTGCAGAGATAGTACTGAGGAAAGGATTGATCCTGGGTGTCTGGAGGTCTATTCGTCACAGCAAGAATATAAAATGCCTGCAGAGACAGTACGGAGGAAAGGATTGACCCTTGGTGTCGGGAGGTCTACTAGTCACAAAGAGAATGAGCCGTCTCTGCAGAGACAGTACTGAGGAAAGGATTGACCCTGGGTGTCTGGAGGTCTATTAGACACAAAGAGAAACTATGGTCACTACAGAGACAGTACTGAGGAAAGTATTCATACTGGGTGTCTGGAGACCTATTAGTCACAAAGAGAACATGCAGTCTCGGCAGAGACAGTACTGAGGAAAGGATTGACCCTGGGTATCTGGAGGTCTATTAGTCACAAAGAGAATGTGCCGTCTCTGCAGAGACAGTACTGAGGAAAGGATTGACCCTGGGTGTCAGGAGGTCTATTAGACACAAAGAGAATGAGCCGTCTCTGCAGAGACAGTACTGAGGAAAGGATTGATCCTGGGTGTCTGGAGGTCTATTGGACACAAAGAGAAACTACGGTCACTACAGAGACAGTACTGAGGAAAGGATTGATCCTGGGTGTCGGGAGGTCTACTAGTCACAAAGAGAACATGCCGTCTCTGCAGAGACAGTACTGAGGAAAGGATTGACCCTGGGTGTTCGGAGGTCTATTAGACACAAAGAGAACGAGCCGTCTCTGTAGAGACAGTACTGAGGAAAGGATTGACCCTGGGTGTCGGGAGGTCTATTAGACACAAAGAGAATGAGCCGTCTCTGCAGAGACAGTACCGAGGAAAGGATTGATCCTGGGTGTCTGGAGGTCTATTAGTCACAGCAAGAATATAAAATGCCTGCAGAGACAGTACGGAGGAAAGTATTGACCCTGGGTGTCGGGAGGTCTATTAGACACAAAGAGGAACTATGGTCACTACAGAGACAGTATTGAGGAAAGTATTCATCCTGGGTGTCGGGAGGTCTACTAGTCACAAAGAGAATGTGCAGTCTGGGCAGAGACAGTACTGAGGAAAGCATTGATCTTGGGTGTATGGAGGTCTATTAACCACAAAGAGAATGAGCCGTCTGTGCAGAGACAGTACTGAGGAAAGCATTGATCCTGGGTGTCTGGAGCTCTATTAGATACAAAGAGAACGAGCCGTCTCTGCAGAGACAGTACTGAGGAAAGGATTGACCCTGGGTGTCGGGAAGTCTACTAGTTACAAAGAGAACGAGCCGTCTCTGCAGAGACAGTACTGAGGAAAGGATTGAACCTGGGTGTCGGGAGGTTTATTAGTCACAAAGAGAACGTGCAGTCTGTGCAGAGACAGTACTGAGGAAAGGATTGATCCTGGGTGTCTGGAGGTCTATTAGTCACAGCAAGAATATAAAATGCCTGCAGAGACAGTACGGAGGAAAGGATTGACCCTGGGTGTCGGGAGGTCTATTAGACACAAAGAGAACGAGCCGTCTCTGCAGAGACAGTACTGAGGAAAGGATTGACCCTGGGTGTCTGGAGGTCTATTAGTCACAAAGAGAACGAGCCGTCTCTGCGGAGACAGTACAGAGGAAAGGATTGATCCTGGTTGTCTGGAGGTCTATTAGACACAAAGAGAAACTATGGTCACTACAGAGACAGTACTGAGGAAAGGTTTGATCCTGGGTGTCGGGAGGAATATTAGTCACAAAGAGAACGTGCAGTCTGTGCAGAGACAGTACTGAGGAAAGGATTGACACTGGGTGTCTGGAGGTCTATTAGTCACAAAGAGAACGAGCCGTCTCTGCGGAGACAGTACTGAGGAAAGGATTGATCCTGGGTGTCTGGAGGTCTATTACTCACTAAGAGAACGAGCCATCTCTGCAGAGACAGTACTGAGGAAAGGATTGATCCTGGGTGTCGGGAGGTCTATTAATCAGAAAGCGAAACTATGGTCTCTGCAGAGACAGTACAGAGGAAAGGATTCATCCTGGGTGTCTGGAGGTCTGTTAGTCACAAAGAGAACATGCCGTCTCTGTGGAGACAGTACTGAGGAAAGGATTGATCCTGGGTGTCGGGAGGGCTATTAATCACAAAGAGAAACTATGGTCTCTACAGAGACAGTACTGAGGAAAGCATTGACCCTGGGTGTCGGGAGGTCTATTAATCACAAAGAGAAACTATGGTCTCTGCAGAGACAGTACTGAGGAAAGCATTGACCCTGGGTGTCGGGAGGTCTATTCGTCACAGCAAGAATATAAAATGCCTGCAGAGACAGTACGGAGGAAAGGATTGACCCTTGGTGTCGGGAGGTCTACTAGTCACAAAGAGAATGAGCCGTCTCTGCAGAGACAGTACTGAGGAAAGGATTGACCCTGGGTGTCTGGAGGTCTATTAGACACAAAGAGAAACTATGGTCACTACAGAGACAGTACTGAGGAAAGTATTCATACTGGGTGTCTGGAGACCTATTAGTCACAAAGAGAACATGCAGTCTCGGCAGAGACAGTACTGAGGAAAGGATTGACCCTGGGTATCTGGAGGTCTATTAGTCACAAAGAGAATGTGCCGTCTCTGCAGAGACAGTACTGAGGAAAGGATTGAACCTGGGTGTCAGGAGGTCTATTAGACACAAAGAGAATGAGCCGTCTCTGCAGAGACAGTACTGAGGAAAGGATTGATCCTGGGTGTCTGGAGGTCTATTGGACACAAAGAGAAACTACGGTCATACAGAGACAGTACTGAGGTAAGGATTGATCCTGGGTGTCGGGAGGTCTACTAGTCACAAAGAGAACATGCCGTCTCTGCAGAGACAGTACTGAGGAAAGGTTGACCCTGGGTGTCGGGAGGTCAATTAGTCACAAAGAGAACGAGCCGTCTCTGCAGAGACAGTACTGAGGAAAGGATTGATCCTGGGTGTCGGGAGGTCTATTAATCAGAAAGAGAAACTATGGTCTCTGCAGAGACATTACAGAGGAAAGGATTGATCCTGGGTGTCTGGAGGTCTGTTAGTCACAAAGAGAACATGCCGTCTCTGCGGAGACAGTACTCGAGAAAGGATTGATCCTGGGTGTCTGGAGGGCTATTAATCACAAAGAGAAACTATGGTCTCTACAGAGACAGTACTGAGGAAAGCATTGACCCTGGGTGTCTGGAGGTCGATTAATCACAAAGAGAACGAGCCGTCTCTGCAGAGACAGTACTGAGGAAAGGATTGATTCTGGGTGTCGGGAGGTCTATTAGTCACAGCAAGAATATAAAATGCCTGCAGAGACAGTACGGAGGAAAGGATTGACCCTGGGTGTCGGGAGGTCTATTAGACACAGTGAAACTATGGTCACTACAGAGACAGTACTGAGGAAAGGATTGATCCTGGGTGTCTGGAGGTCTATTAGACACAAAGAGAACGAGCCGTCTCTGCAGACACAGTACTGAGGAAAGGATTGATTCTGGGTGTCGGGAGGTCTATTAGTCACAAAGAGAACGAGCCATCTCGGCAGTGACAGTACTGAGGAAAGGATTGATCCTGGGTGTCTGGACGTCTATTAGACACAAAGAGTAACTGTGGTCACTACAGAGACAGTACTGAGGAAAGGTTTGATCCTGGGTGTCGGGAGGTCTATTAGTCACAAAGAGAACGTGTTGTCTCTGCAGAGACAGTACTGAGGAAAGGATTGACCCTGGGTGTCTGGAGCTCTATTAGATACAAAGAGAATGAGCCGTCTCTGCAGAGACAGTACTGAGGAAAGGATTGATCCTGGGTGTCTGGAGGTCTATTAGTCACAGCAAGAATATAAAATGCCTGCAGAGACAGTACGGAGGAAAGGATTGACCCTGGGTGTCGGGAGGTCTATTAGACACAAAGAGAACGAGCCGTCTCTGCAGAGACAGTACTGAGGAAAGGATTGACCCTGGGTGTCTGGAGGTCTATTAATCACAAAGAGAACGTGCAGTCTGTGCAGAGACAGAACTGAGGAAAGGATTGACCCTGGGTGTCTGGAGGTCTATTAGTCACAAAGAGAACGATCCGTCTATGCGGAGACAGTACAGAGGAAAGGATTGATCCTGGTTGTCTGGAGGTCTATTAGACACAAAGAGAAACTATGGTCACTACAGAGACAGTACTGAGGAAAGGTTTGATCCTGGGTGTCGGGAGGAATATTAGTCACAAAGAGAACGTGCAGTCTGTGCAGAGACAGTACTGAGGAAAGGATTGACACTGGGTGTCTGGAGGTCTATTAGTCACAAAGAGAACGAGCCGTCTCTGCGGAGACAGTACTGAGGAAAGGATTGATCCTGGGTGTCTGGAGGTCTATTACTCACTAAGAGAACGAGCCATCTCTGCAGAGACAGTACTGAGGAAAGGATTGATCCTGGGTGTCGGGAGGTCTATTAATCAGAAAGCGAAACTATGGTCTCTGCAGAGACAGTACAGAGGAAAGGATTCATCCTGGGTGTCTGGAGGTCTGTTAGTCACAAAGAGAACATGCCGTCTCTGTGGAGACAGTACTGAGGAAAGGATTGATCCTGGGTGTCGGGAGGGCTATTAATCACAAAGAGAAACTATGGTCTCTACAGAGACAGTACTGAGGAAAGCATTGACCCTGGGTGTCGGGAGGTCTATTAATCACAAAGAGAAACTATGGTCTCTGCAGAGACAGTACTGAGGAAAGCATTGATCCTGGGTGTCGGGAGGTCTATTCGTCACAGCAAGAATATAAAATGCCTGCAGAGACAGTACGGAGGAAAGGATTGACCCTTGGTGTCGGGAGGTCTACTAGTCACAAAGAGAATGAGCCGTCTCTGCAGAGACAGTACTGAGGAAAGGATTGACCCTGGGTGTCTGGAGGTCTATTAGACACAAAGAGAAACTATGGTCACTACAGAGACAGTACTGAGGAAAGTATTCATACTGGGTGTCTGGAGACCTATTAGTCACAAAGAGAACATGCAGTCTCGGCAGAGACAGTACTGAGGAAAGGATTGACACTGGGTATCTGGAGGTCTATTAGTCACAAAGAGAATGTGCCGTCTCTGCAGAGACAGTACTGAGGAAAGGATTGAACCTGGGTGTCAGGAGGTCTATTAGACACAAAGAGAATGAGCCGTCTCTGCAGAGACAGTACTGAGGAAAGGATTGATCCTGGGTGTCTGGAGGTCTATTGGACACAAAGAGAAACTACGGTCATACAGAGACAGTACTGAGGTAAGGATTGATCCTGGGTGTCGGGAGGTCTACTAGTCACAAAGAGAACATGCCGTCTCTGCAGAGACAGTACTGAGGAAAGGTTGACCCTGGGTGTCGGGAGGTCTGTTAATCACAAAAAGAATGTGCAGTCTGGGCAGAGACAGTACTGAGGAAAGCATTGATCTTGGGTGTATGGAGGTCTATTAACCACAAAGAGAACGAGCTGTCTCTGCAGAGACAGTACTGAGGAAAGCATTGATCCTGGGTGTCTGGAGGTCTATTAGTCACAAAGAGAACGAGCCGTCTCTGCAGAGACAGTACTGAGGAAAGGATTGATCCTGGGTGTCTGGAGGTCTATTAGTCACAGCAAGAATATAAAATGCCTGCAGAGACAGTACTGAGGAAAGGATTGACCCTGGTGTCTGGAGGTCTATTAGTCACAAAGAGAACGAGCCGTCTCTGCGGAGACAGTACTGAGGAAAGGATTGATCCTGGTTGTCTGGAGGTCTGTTAGACACAAAGAGAAACTATGGTCACTACAGAGACAGTACTGAGGAAAGGTTTGATCCTGGGTGTCGGGAGGTCTATTAGTCACAAAGAGAACGTGCAGTCTGTGCAGAGACAGTACTGAGGAAAGGATTGACACTGGGTGTCTGGAGGTCTATTAGTCACAAAGAGAACGAGCCGTCTCTGCGGAGACAGCACTGAGGAAAGGATTGATCCTGGGTGTCTGGAGGTCTATTACTCACTAAGAGAACGAGCCATCTCTGCAGAGACAGTACTGAGGTAAGGATTGATCCTGGGTGTCTGGAGGTCTATTACTCACTAAGAGAACGAGCCGTCTCTGCAGAGACAGTACTGAGGAAAGGATTGATCCTGGGTGTCGGGAGGTCTATTAATCAGAAAGAGAAACTATGGTCTCTGCAGAGACATTACAGAGGAAAGGATTGATCCTGGGTGTCTGGAGGTCTGTTAGTCACAAAGAGAACATGCCGTCTCTGCGGAGACAGTACTCGAGAAAGGATTGATCCTGGGTGTCTGGAGGGCTATTAATTACAAAGAGAAACTATGGTCTCTACAGAGACAGTACTGAGGAAAGCATTGACCCTGGGTGTCTGGAGGTCGATTAATCACAAAGAGAACGAGCCGTCTCTGCAGAGACAGTACTGAGGAAAGGATTGATTCTGGGTGTCGGGAGGTCTATTAGTCACAGCAAGAATATAAAATGCCTGCAGAGACAGTACGGAGGAAAGTATTGACCCTGTGTGTCTGGAGGTCTATTAGACACAAAGAGAAACTATGGTCACTACAGAGACAGTACTGAGGAAAGTATTCATACTGAGTGTCTGGAGACCTATTAGTCACAAAGAGAACATGCAGTCTCGGCAGAGACAGTACTGAGGAAAGGATTGACCCTGGGTATCTGGAGGTCTATTAGTCACAAAGAGAATGTGCCGTCTCTGCAGAGACAGTACTGAGGAAAGGATTGAACCTGGGTGTCAGGAGGTCTATTAGACACAAAGAGAATGAGCCGTCTCTGCAGAGACAGTACTGAGGAAAGGATTGACCCTGTGTGTCTGGAGGTCTATTAGACACAAAGAGAAACTATGGTCACTACAGAGACAGTACTGAGGAAAGTATTCATACTGAGTGTCTGGAGACCTATTAGTCACAAAGAGAACATGCAGTCTCGGCAGAGACATTACAGAGGAAAGGATTGATCCTGGGTGTCTGGAGGTCTGTTAGTCACAAAGAGAACATGCCGTCTCTGCGGAGACAGTACTCGAGAAAGGATTGATCCTGGGTGTCTGGAGGGCTATTAATCACAAAGAGAAACTATGGTCTCTACAGAGACAGTACTGAGGAAAGTATTCATCCTGGGTGTCGGGAGGTCTGTTAATCACAAAAAGAATGTGCAGTCTGGGCAGAGACAGTACTGAGGAAAGCATTGATCTTGGGTGTATGGAGGTCTATTAACCACAAAGAGAACGAGCTGTCTCTGCAGAGACAGTACTGAGGAAAGCATTGATCCTGGGTGTCTGGAGGTCTATTAGTCACAAAGAGAACGAGCCGTCTCTGCAGAGACAGTACTGAGGAAAGGATTGATCCTGGGTGTCTGGAGGTCTATTAGTCACAGCAAGAATATAAAATGCCTGCAGAGACAGTACTGAGGAAAGGATTGACCCTGGTGTCTGGAGGTCTATTAGTCACAAAGAGAACGAGCCGTCTCTGCGGAGACAGTACTGAGGAAAGGATTGATCCTGGTTGTCTGGAGGTCTGTTAGACACAAAGAGAAACTATGGTCACTACAGAGACAGTACTGAGGAAAGGTTTGATCCTGGGTGTCGGGAGGTCTATTAGTCACAAAGAGAACGTGCAGTCTGTGCAGAGACAGTACTGAGGAAAGGATTGACACTGGGTGTCTGGAGGTCTATTAGTCACAAAGAGAACGAGCCGTCTCTGCGGAGACAGTACTGAGGAAAGGATTGATCCTGGGTGTCTGGAGGTCTATTACTCACTAAGAGAACGAGCCATCTCTGCAGAGACAGTACTGAGGAAAGGATTGATCCTGGGTGTCGGGAGGTCTATTAATCAGAAAGCGAAACTATGGTCTCTGCAGAGACAGTACAGAGGAAAGGATTCATCCTGGGTGTCTGGAGGTCTGTTAGTCACAAAGAGAACATGCCGTCTCTGTGGAGACAGTACTGAGGAAAGCATTGATCTTGGGTGTATGGAGGTCTATTAACCACAAAGAGAACGAGCTGTCTCTGCAGAGACAGTACTGAGGAAAGCATTGATCCTGGGTGTCTGGAGGTCTATTAGTCACAAAGAGAACGAGCCGTCTCTGCAGAGACAGTACTGAGGAAAGGATTGATCCTGGGTGTCTGGAGGTCTATTAGTCACAGCAAGAATATAAAATGCCTGCAGAGACAGTACTGAGGAAAGGATTGACCCTGGTGTCTGGAGGTCTATTAGTCACAAAGAGAACGAGCCGTCTCTGCGGAGACAGTACTGAGGAAAGGATTGATCCTGGTTGTCTGGAGGTCTGTTAGACACAAAGAGAAACTATGGTCACTACAGAGACAGTACTGAGGAAAGGTTTGATCCTGGGTGTCGGGAGGTCTATTAGTCACAAAGGGAACGTGCAGTCTGTGCAGAGACAGTACTGAGGAAAGGATTGACACTGGGTGTCTGGAGGTCTATTAGTCACAAAGAGAACGAGCCGTCTCTGCGGAGACAGCACTGAGAAAAGGATTGATCCTGGGTGTCTGGAGGTCTATTACTCACTAAGAGAACGAGCCATCTCTGCAGAGACAGTACTGAGGTAAGGATTGATCCTGGGTGTCTGGAGGTCTATTACTCACTAAGAGAACGAGCCGTCTCTGCAGAGACAGTACTGAGGAAAGGATTGATCCTGGGTGTCGGGAGGTCTATTAATCAGAAAGAGAAACTATGGTCTCTGCAGAGACATTACAGAGGAAAGGATTGATCCTGGGTGTCTGGAGGTCTGTTAGTCACAAAGAGAACATGCCGTCTCTGCGGAGACAGTACTCGAGAAAGGATTGATCCTGGGTGTCTGGAGGGCTATTAATTACAAAGAGAAACTATGGTCTCTACAGAGACAGTACTGAGGAAAGCATTGACCCTGGGTGTCTGGAGGTCGATTAATCACAAAGAGAACGAGCCGTCTCTGCAGAGACAGTACTGAGGAAAGGATTGATTCTGGGTGTCGGGAGGTCTATTAGTCACAGCAAGAATATAAAATGCCTGCAGAGACAGTACGGAGGAAAGGATTGACCCTGTGTGTCTGGAGGTCTATTAGACACAAAGAGAAACTATGGTCACTACAGAGACAGTACTGAGGAAAGTATTCATACTGAGTATCTGGAGACCTATTAGTCACAAAGAGAACATGCAGTCTCGGCAGAGACAGTACTGAGGAAAGGATTGATCCTGGGTGTCTGGAGGTCTATTACTCACTAAGAGAACGAGCCATCTCTGCAGAGACAGTACTGAGGAAAGGATTGATCCTGGGTGTCGGGAGGTCTATTAATCAGAAAGCGAAACTATGGTCTCTGCAGAGACAGTACAGAGGAAAGGATTCATCCTGGGTGTCTGGAGGTCTGTTAGTCACAAAGAGAACATGCCGTCTCTGTGGAGACAGTACTGAGGAAAGCATTGATCTTGGGTGTATGGAGGTCTATTAACCACAAAGAGAACGAGCTGTCTCTGCAGAGACAGTACTGAGGAAAGCATTGATCCTGGGTGTCTGGAGGTCTATTAGTCACAAAGAGAACGAGCCGTCTCTGCAGAGACAGTACTGAGGAAAGGATTGATCCTGGGTGTCTGGAGGTCTATTAGTCACAGCAAGAATATAAAATGCCTGCAGAGACAGTACTGAGGAAAGGATTGACCCTGGTGTCTGGAGGTCTATTAGTCACAAAGAGAACGAGCCGTCTCTGCGGAGACAGTACTGAGGAAAGGATTGATCCTGGTTGTCTGGAGGTCTGTTAGACACAAAGAGAAACTATGGTCACTACAGAGACAGTACTGAGGAAAGGTTTGATCCTGGGTGTCGGGAGGTCTATTAGTCACAAAGAGAACGTGCAGTCTGTGCAGAGACAGTACTGAGGAAAGGATTGACACTGGGTGTCTGGAGGTCTATTAGTCACAAAGAGAACGAGCCGTCTCTGCGGAGACAGCACTGAGGAAAGGATTGATCCTGGGTGTCTGGAGGTCTATTACTCACTAAGAGAACGAGCCATCTCTGCAGAGACAGTACTGAGGTAAGGATTGATCCTGGGTGTCTGGAGGTCTATTACTCACTAAGAGAACGAGCCGTCTCTGCAGAGACAGTACTGAGGAAAGGATTGATCCTGGGTGTCGGGAGGTCTATTAATCAGAAAGAGAAACTATGGTCTCTGCAGAGACATTACAGAGGAAAGGATTGATCCTGGGTGTCTGGAGGTCTGTTAGTCACAAAGAGAACATGCCGTCTCTGCGGAGACAGTACTCGAGAAAGGATTGATCCTGGGTGTCTGGAGGGCTATTAATTACAAAGAGAAACTATGGTCTCTACAGAGACAGTACTGAGGAAAGCATTGACCCTGGGTGTCTGGAGGTCGATTAATCACAAAGAGAACGAGCCGTCTCTGCAGAGACAGTACTGAGGAAAGGATTGATTCTGGGTGTCGGGAGGTCTATTAGTCACAGCAAGAATATAAAATGCCTGCAGAGACAGTACGGAGGAAAGGATTGACCCTGTGTGTCTGGAGGTCTATTAGACACAAAGAGAAACTATGGTCACTACAGAGACAGTACTGAGGAAAGTATTCATACTGAGTATCTGGAGACCTATTAGTCACAAAGAGAACATGCAGTCTCGGCAGAGACAGTACTGAGGAAAGGATTGACCCTGGGTATCTGGAGGTCTATTAGTCACAAAGAGAATGTGCCGTCTCTGCAGAGACAGTACTGAGGAAAGGATTGAACCTGGGTGTCAGGAGGTCTATTAGACACAAAGAGAATGAGCCGTCTCTGCAGAGACAGTACTGAGGAAAGGATTGACCCTGTGTGTCTGGAGGTCTATTAGACACAAAGAGAAACTATGGTCACTACAGAGACAGTACTGAGGAAAGTATTCATACTGAGTGTCTGGAGACCTATTAGTCACAAAGAGAACATGCAGTCTCGGCAGAGACAGTACTGAGGAAAGGATTGACCCTGGGTATCTGGAGGTCTATTAGTCACAAAGAGAATGTGCCGTCTCTGCAGAGACAGTACTGAGGAAAGGATTGAACCTGGGTGTCAGGAGGTCTATTAGACACAAAGAGAATGAGCCGTCTCTGCAGAGACAGTACTGAGGAAAGGATTGATCCTGGGTATCTGGAGGTCTATTGGACACAAAGAGAAACTACGGTCATACAGAGACAGTACTGAGGTAAGGATTGATCCTGGGTGTCGGGAGGTCTACTAGTCACAAAGAGAACATGCCGTCTCTGCAGAGACAGTACTGAGGAAAGGTTGACCCTGGGTGTCGGGAGGTCAATTAGTCACAAAGAGAACGAGCCGTCTCTGCAGAGACAGTACTGAGGAAAGGATTGATCCTGGGTGTCGGGAGGTCTATTAATCAGAAAGAGAAACTATGGTCTCTGCAGAGACATTACAGAGGAAAGGATTGATCCTGGGTGTCTGGAGGTCTGTTAGTCACAAAGAGAACATGCCGTCTCTGCGGAGACAGTACTCGAGAAAGGATTGATCCTGGGTGTCTGGAGGGCTATTAATCACAAAGAGAAACTATGGTCTCTACAGAGACAGTACTGAGGAAAGTATTCATCCTGGGTGTCGGGAGGTCTGTTAATCACAAAAAGAATGTGCAGTCTGGGCAGAGACAGTACTGAGGAAAGCATTGATCTTGGGTGTATGGAGGTCTATTAACCACAAAGAGAACGAGCTGTCTCTGCAGAGACAGTACAGAGGAAAGCATTGATCCTGGGTGTCTGGAGGTCTATTAGTCACAAAGAGAACGAGCCGTCTCTGCAGAGACAGTACTGAGGAAAGGATTGATCCTGGGTGTCTGGAGGTCTATTAGTCACAGCAAGAATATAAAATGCCTGCAGAGACAGTACTGAGGAAAGGATTGACCCTGGTGTCTGGAGGTCTATTAGTCACAAAGAGAACGAGCCGTCTCTGCGGAGACAGTACTGAGGAAAGGATTGATCCTGGTTGTCTGGAGGTCTGTTAGACACAAAGAGAAACTATGGTCACTACAGAGACAGTACTGAGGAAAGGTTTGATCCTGGGTGTCGGGAGGACTATTAGTCACAAAGAGAACGTGCAGTCTGTGCAGAGACAGTACTGAGGAAAGGATTGACACTGGGTGTCTGGAGGTCTATTAGTCACAAAGAGAACGAGCCGTCTCTGCGGAGACAGCACTGAGGAAAGGATTGATCCTGGGTGTCTGGAGGTCTATTACTCACTAAGAGAACGAGCCATCTCTGCAGAGACAGTACTGAGGAAAGGATTGATCCTGGGTGTCGGGAGGTCTATTAATCAGAAAGAGAAACTATGGTCTCTGCAGAGACAGTACAGAGGAAAGGATTCATCCTGGGTGTCTGGAGGTCTGTTAGTCACAAAGAGAACATGCCGTCTCTGCAGAGACAGTACTGAGGAAAGGATTGACCCTGGGTGTCGGGAGGACTATTAGACACAAAGAGAACTAGCCGTCTCTGCAGAGACAGTACTGAGGAAAGGATTGATTCTGGGTGTCGGGAGGTCTATTAGACACAAAGAGAACAAGCTGTCTCTGCAGAAACAGTACTGAGGAAAGGTTGGATTCTGGGTGTCGGGAGGTCTATTAGTCACAAAGAGAACGTGCCGTCTCTGCAGAGACAGTACTGAGGAAAGGATTGACCCTGGGTGTCTGGAGGTCTATTAGACACAAAGAGAAACTATGGTCACTCCAGAGACAGTACTGAGGAAAGTATTCATACTGGCTGTCTGGAGACCTATTAGTCACAAAGACAACATGCCGTCTAGGCAGAGACAGTACTGAGGAAAGGATTGACCCTGGGTATCTGGAGCTCTATTAGTCACAAAGAGAATGTGCCGTCTCTGTAGAGACAGTACTGAGGAAAGGATTGATCCTGGGTGTCGGGAGGTCTATTAATCAGAAAGAGAAACTATGGTCTCTGCAGAGACAGTACAGAGGAAAGCATTGATCCTGGGTGTCGGGAGCTCTACTAGTCACAAAGAGAATGAGCCGTCTCTGCAGAGACAGTACTGAGGAAAGGATTGACCCTGGGTGTCGGGAGGTCTATTAGACACAAAGAGAACGAGCCGTCTCTGCAGAGACAGTACCGAGGAAAGGATTGATCCTGGGTGTCTGGAGGTCTATTAGTCACAGCAAGAATATAAAATGCCTGCAGAGACAGTACGGAGGAAAGTATTGACCCTGGGTGTCGGGAGGTCTATTAGACACAAAGAGGAACTATGGTCACTACAGAGACAGTATTGAGGAAAGTATTCATCCTGGGTGTCGGGAGGTCTACTAGTCACAAAGAGAATGTGCAGTCTGGGCAGAGACAGTACTGAGGAAAGCATTGATCTTGGGTGTCTAGAGGTCTATTAACCACAAAGAGAACGAGCCGTCTCTACAGAGACAGTACTGAGGAAAGCATTGATCCTGGGTGTCTGGAGGTCTATTAGTCACAAAAAGAACGAGCCATCTCTGCAGAAACAGTACTGAGGAAAGGATTGACCCTGGGTGTCTGGAGCTCTATTAGATACAAAGAGAACTAGCCGTCTCTGCAGAGACAGTACTGAGGAAAGGATTGATCCTGGGTGTCTGGAGGTCTATTAGTCACAGCAAGAATATAAAATGCCTGCAGAGACAGTACGGAGGAAAGGATTGACCCTGGGTGTCGGGAGGTCTATTAGACACAAAGAGGAACTATGGTCACTACAGAGACAGTATTGAGGAAAGTATTCATCCTGGGTGTCGGGAGGTCTACTAGTCACAAAGAGAATGTGCAGTCTGGGCAGAGACAGTACTGAGGAAAGCATTGATCTTGGGTGTCTGGAGGTCTATTAATCACAAAAAGAATGTGCAGTCTGGGCAGAGACAGTACTGAGGAAAGCATTGATCTTGGGTGTATGGAGGTCTATTAACCACAAAGAGAACGAGCCGTCTCTACAGAGACAGTACTGAGGAAAGGATTGACCCTGGGTGTCGGGAGGTCTACTAGTCACAAAGAGAACGAGCCGTCTCTGCAGAGACAGTACTGAGGAAAGGATTGATCCTGGGTGTCTGGAGGTCTATTGGACACAAAGAGAAACTACGGTCATACAGAGACAGTACTGAGGTAAGGATTGATCCTGGGTGTCGGGAGGTCTACTAGTCACAAAGAGAACATGCCGTCTCTGCAGAGACAGTACTGAGGAAAGGTTGACCCTGGGTGTCGGGAGGTCAATTAGTCACAAAGAGAACGAGCCGTCTCTGCAGAGACAGTACTGAGGAAAGGATTGATCCTGGGTGTCGGGAGGTCTATTAATCAGAAAGAGAAACTATGGTCTCTGCAGAGACATTACAGAGGAAAGGATTGATCCTGGGTGTCTGGAGGTCTGTTAGTCACAAAGAGAACATGCCGTCTCTGCGGAGACAGTACTCGAGAAAGGATTGATCCTGGGTGTCTGGAGGGCTATTAATCACAAAGAGAAACTATGGTCTCTACAGAGACAGTACTGAGGAAAGTATTCATCCTGGGTGTCGGGAGGTCTGTTAATCACAAAAAGAATGTGCAGTCTGGGCAGAGACAGTACTGAGGAAAGCATTGATCTTGGGTGTCTGGAGGTCTATTAGTCACAAAGAGAACGAGCCGTCTCTGCAGAGACAGTACTGAGGAAAGGATTGATCCTGGGTGTCTGGAGGTCTATTTGTCACAGCAAGAATATAAAATGCCTGCAGAGACAGTACTGAGGAAAGGATTGACCCTGGTGTCTGGAGGTCTATTAGTCACAAAGAGAACGAGCCGTCTCTGCGGAGACAGTACTGAGGAAAGGATTGATCCTGGTTGTCTGGAGGTCTGTTAGACACAAAGAGAAACTATGGTCACTACAGAGACAGTACTGAGGAAAGGTTTGATCCTGGGTGTCGGGAGGTCTATTAGTCACAAAGAGAACGTGCAGTCTGTGCAGAGACAGTACTGAGGAAAGGATTGATCCTGGGTGTCTGGAGGTCTATTACTCACTAAGAGAACGAGCCATCTCTGCAGAGACAGTACTGAGGAAAGGATTGATCCTGGGTGTCGGGAGGTCTATTAATCAGAAAGAGAAACTATGGTCTCTGCAGAGACAGTACAGAGGAAAGGATTCATCCTGGGTGTCTGGAGGTCTGTTAGTCACAAAGAGAACATGCCGTCTCTGCAGAGACAGTACTGAGGAAAGGATTGACCCTGGGTGTCGGGAGGACTATTAGACACAAAGAGAACTAGCCGTCTCTGCAGAGACAGTACTGAGGAAAGGATTGATTCTGGGTGTCGGGAGGTCTATTAGACACAAAGAGAACAAGCTGTCTCTGCAGAAACAGTACTGAGGAAAGGTTTGATTCTGGGTGTCGGGAGGTCTATTAGTCACAAAGAGAACGTGCCGTCTCTGCAGAGACAGTACTGAGTTAAGGATTGACCCTGGGTGTCTGGAGGTCTATTAGACACAAAGAGAAACTATGGTCACTCCAGAGACAGTACTGAGGAAAGTATTCATACTGGGTGTCTGGAGACCTATTAGTCACAAAGACAACATGCCGTCTAGGCAGAGACAGTACTGAGGAAAGGATTGACCCTGGGTATCTGGAGCTCTATTAGTCACAAAGAGAATGTGCGGTCTCTGTAGAGACAGTACTGAGGAAAGGATTGATCCTGGGTGTCGGGAGGTCTATTAATCAGAAAGAGAAACTATGGTCTCTGCAGAGACAGTACTGAGGAAAGCATTGATCCTGGGTGTCGGGAGCTCTACTAGTCACAAAGAGAATGAGCCGTCTCTGCAGAGACAGTACTGAGGAAAGGATTGACCCTGGGTGTCGGGAGGTCTATTAGACACAAAGAGAACGAGCCGTCTCTGCAGAGACAGTACCGAGGAAAGGATTGATCCTGGGTGTCTGGAGGTCTATTAGTCACAGCAAGAATATAAAATGCCTGCAGAGACAGTACGGAGGAAAGTATTGACCCTGGGTGTCGGGAGGTCTATTAGACACAAAGAGGAACTATGGTCACTACAGAGACAGTATTGAGGAAAGTATTCATCCTGGGTGTCGGGAGGTCTATTAACCACAAAGAGAACGAGCCGTCTCTACAGAGACAGTACTGAGGAAAGCATTGATCCTGGGTGTCTGGAGGTCTATTAGTCACAAAGAGAACGAGCCGTCTCTGCAGAGACAGTACTGAGGAAAGCATTGATCCTGGGTGTCTGGAGGTCTATTAGTCACAAAGAGAACGAGCCGTCTCTGCAGAGACAGTACTGAGGAAAGGATTGATCCTGGGTGTCTGGAGGTCTATTAGTCACAGCAAGAATATAAAATGCCTGCAGAGACAGTACTGAGGAAAGGATTGACCCTGGTGTCTGGAGGTCTATTAGTCACAAAGAGAACGAGCCGTCTCTGCGGAGACAGTACTGAGGAAAGGATTGATCCTGGTTGTCTGGAGGTCTATTAGACACAAAGAGAAACTATGTTCACTACAGAGACAGTACTGAGGAAAGGTTTGATCCTGGGTGTCGGGAGGTCTATTAGTCACAAAGAGAACGTGCAGTCTGTGCAGAGACAGTACCGAGGAAAGGATTGACACTGGGTGTCTGGAGGTCTAATTAGTCACAAAGAGAACGAGCCGTCTCTGCGGAGACAGTACTGAGGAAAGGATTGATCCTGGGTGTCGGGAGGTCTATTAATCAGAAAGAGAAACTATGGTCTCTGCAGAGACAGTACAGAGGAAAGGATTCATCCTGGGTGTCTGGAGGTCTGTTAGTCACAAAGAGAACATGCCGTCTCTGCAGAGACAGTACTGAGGAAAGGATTGACCCTGGGTGTCGGGAGGTCTATTAGACACAAAGAGAACGAGCCGTCTCTGCAGAGACAGTACCGAGGAAAGGATTGATCCTGGGTGTCTGGAGGTCTATTAGTCACAGCAAGAATATAACATGCCTGCAGAGACAGTACGGAGGAAAGTATTGACCCTGGGTGTCGGGAGGTCTATTAGACACAAAGAGGAACTATGGTCACTACAGAGACAGTATTGAGGAAAGTATTCATCCTGGGTGTCGGGAGGTCTACTAGTCACAAAGAGAATGTGCAGTCTGGGCAGAGACAGTACTGAGGAAAGCATTGATCTTGGGTGTATGGAGGTCTATTAACCACAAAGAGAACGAGCCATCTCTGCAGAGACAGTACTGAGGTAAGGATTGACCCTGGGTGTCTGGAGCTCTATTAGATACAAAGAGAACTAGCCGTCTCTGCAGAGACAGTACTGAGGAAAGGATTGATCCTGGGTGTCTGGAGGTCTATTAGTCACAGCAAGAATATAAAATGCCTGCAGAGAGAGTACGGAGGAAAGGATTGACCCTGGGTGTCTGGAGGTCTATTAGACACAAAGAGAAACTATGGTCACTACAGAGACAGTACTGAGGAAAGTATTCATCCTGGGTGTCTGGAGACCTATTAGTCACAAAGAGAACATGCCGTCTCGGCAGAGACAGTACTGAGGAAAGGATTGACCCTGGGTATCTGGAGGTCTATTAGTCACAAAGAGAATGTGCCGTCTCTGCAGAGACAGTACTGAGGAAAGGATTGACCCTGGGTGTCGGGAGGTCTATTCGACACAAAGAGAATGAGCCGTCTCTGCAGAGACAGTACTGAGGAAAGGATTGATCCTGGGTGTCTGGAGGTCTATTGGACACAAAGAGAAACTATGTTCACTACAGAGACAGTACTGAGGAAAGTATTCATCCTGGGTGTCTGGAGGTCTATTAGTCACAAAGAGAACATGCCGTCTCTGCAGAGACAGTACTGAGGAAAGGATTGACCCTGGGTGTCGGGAGGTCTATTAGACACAAAGAGAACGAGCCGTCTCTGCAGAGACAGTACTGAGGAAAGGATTGACCCTGGGTGTCTGGAGGTCTATTAATCACAAAGAGAACGAGCCATCTCTGCATAGACAGTACTGAGGAAAGGTTGACCCTGGGTGTCGGGAGGTCAATTAGTCACAAAGAGAACGAGCCGTCTCTGCAGAGACAGTACTGAGGAAAGGATTGATCCTGGGTGTCGGGAGGTCTATTAATCAGAAAGAGAAACTATGGTCTCTGCAGAGACATTACAGAGGAAAGGATTCATCCTGGGTGTCTGGAGGTCTGCTAGTCACAAAGAGAACATGCCGTCTCTGCGGAGACAGTGCTCGGGAAAGGATTGATCCTGGGTGTCTGGAGGGCTATTAATCACAAAGAGAAACTATGGTCTCTACAGAGACAGTACTGAGGAAAGCATTGACCCTGGGTGTCGGGAGGTCCACTAGTCACAAAGAGAATGAGCCGTCTCTGCAGAGACAGTACTGAGGAAAGGATTGATCCTGGGTGTCGGGAGGTCTATTAGTCACAAAGAGAACGTGCAGTCTGTGCAGAGACAGTACTGAGGAAAGGATTGACACTGGGTGTCGGGAGATCTATTAGACACAAAGAGAACGAGCCGTCTCTGCAGAGACAGTACTGAGGAAAGCATTGACCCTGGGTGTCGGGAGGTCTATTCGTCACAGCAAGAATATAAAATGCCTGCAGAGACAGTACGGAGGAAAGGATTGACCCTGGGTGTCGGGAGGTCTATTAGACACAAAGAGAAACTATGGTCACTACAGAGACAGTACTGAGGAAAGTATTCATACTGGGTGTCTGGAGACCTATTAGTCACAAAGAGAACATGCCGTCTCGGCAGAGACAATACTGAGGAAAGGATTGACCCTGGGTATCTGGAGGTCTATTAGTCACAAAGAGAATGTGCCGTCTCTGCAGAGACAGTACTGAGGAAAGGATTGACCCTGGGTGTCGGGAGGTCTATTAGACACAAAGAGAATGAGCCGTCTCTGCAGAGACAGTACTGAGGAAAGGATTGATCCTGGGTGTCTGGAGGTCTATTGGACTCAAAGAGAAACTATGGTCACTACCGAGACAGCACTGAGGAAAGTATTCATCCTGGGTGTCTGGAGGTCTATTAGTCACAAAGAGAACATGCCGTCTCTGCAGAGACAGTACTGAGGAAAGGATTGACCCTGGGTGTCGGGAGGTCTATTAGACACAAAGAGAACGAGCCGTCTCTGCAGAGACAATACTGAGGAAAGGATTGACCCTGGGTGTCGGGAGGTCTATTAGACACAAAGAGAACGAGCCGTCTCTGCAGACACAGTACTGAGGAAAGGATTGACCCTGGGTGTCTGGAGGTCTATTAGTCACAAAGAGAACAAGCCATCTCGGCAGTGACAGTACTGAGGAAAGGATTGATCCTGGGTGTCTGGAGGTCTATTAGACACAAAGAGAAATTGTGGTCACTACAGAGACAGTACTGAGGAAAGGTTTGATCCTGGGTGTCGGGAGGTCAATTAGTCACAAAGAGAACGTGTTGTCTCTGCAGAGACAGTACTGAGGAAAGGATTGACCCTGGGTGTCTGGAGCTCTATTAGTCACAAAGAGAACAAGCCATCTCTGCAGAGACAGTACTGAGGAAAGGATTGATCCTGGGTGTCGGGAGGTCTACTAGTCTCAAAGAGAATTTGCAGTCTGGGCAGAGACAGTACTGAGGAAAGCATTGATCTTGGGTGTCTGGAGGTCTATTAATCACAAAAAGAACGTGCAGTCTGGGCAGAGACAGTACTGAGGAAAGCATTGATCTTGGGTGTCTGGAGGTCTATTAATCACAAAAAGAATGTGCAGTCTGGGCAGAGACAGTACTGAGGAAAGGATTGATCCTGGGTGTCGGGAGGTCTACTAGTCACAAAGAGAATGTGCAGTCTGGGCAGAGACAGTACTGAGGAAAGCATTGATCTTGGGTGTCTGGAGGTCTATTAAACACAAAGAGAATGAGCCGTCTCTGCAGAGACAGTACTGAGTACTGAGGATCCTGGGTGTCTGGAGGTCTATTGGACACAAAGAGAAACTATGGTCACTACAGAGACAGTACTGAGGAAAGTATTCATCCTGGGTGTCTGGAGGTCTATTAGTCACAAAGAGAACATGCCGTCTCTGCAGAGACAGTACTGAGGAAAGGATTGACCCTGGGTGTCGGGAGGTCTATTAGACACAAAGATAACGAGCCGTCTCTGCAGAGACAGTACTGAGGAAAGGATTGACCCTGGGTGTAGGGAGGACAATTAGTCACAAAGAGAACGATCCGTCTCTGCAGAGACAGTACTGAGGAAAGGATTGATCCTGGGTGTCGGGAGGTCTATTAATCAGAAAGAGAAACTATGGTCTCTGCAGATACAGTACAGAGGAAAGGATTCATCCTGGGTGTCTGGAGGTCTATTAGTCACAAAGAGAACATGCCGTCTCTGCGGAGACAGTACTGAGGAAAGGATTGATCCTGGGTGTCGGGAGGTCTATTAGACACAAAGAGAACGAGCCGTCTCTGCAGAGACAGTACTGAGGAAAGGATTGATCCTGGGTGTCTGGAGGTCTATTAGACACAAAGAGAAACTATGGTCACTACAGAGACAGTATTGAGGAAAGTATTCATCCTGGGTGTCTGGAGGTCTATTAGTCACAAAGAGAACAAGCCATCTCTGCAGAGACAGTACTGAGGAAAGGATTGACCCAGGGTGTCGGGAGGTCTATTAGACACAAAGAGAACGAGCCGTCTCTGCAGAGACAGTACTGAGGAGAGGATCGATCCTGGGTGTCTGGAGGTCTATTAGACACAAAGAGAACATTGCCGTCTCTGCAGAGACAGTACTGAGGAAAGGATCGATCCTGGGTGTCTGGAGGTCTATTAGACACAAAGAGAACATTGCCGTCTCTGCAGAAACAGTACTGAGGAAAGGATTGACCCTGGGTGTCTGGAGGTCTATTAGTCACAGCAAGAATATAAAATGCCTGCAGAGACAGTACGGAGGAAAGGATTGACCCTGGGTGTCGGGAGGTCTATCAGACACAAAGAGGAACTATGGTCACTACAGAGACAGTATTGAGGAAAGTATTCATCCTGGGTGTCGGGAGGTCTACTAGTCACAAAGAGAATGTGCAGTCTGGGCAGAGACAGTACTGAGGAAAGCATTGATCTTGGGTGTCTGGAGGTCTATTAATCACAAAAAGAATGTGCAGTCTGGGCAGAGACAGTACTGAGGAAAGCATTGATCTTGGGTGTATGGAGGTCTATTAACCACAAAGAGAACGAGCCGTCTCTACAGAGACAGTACTGAGGAAAGGATTGACCCTGGGTGTCGGGAGGTCTACTAGTCACATAGAGAATGAGCCGTCTCTGCAGAGACAGTAGTGAGGAAAGGATTGACCCTGGGTGTCGGGAGGTCTATTAGTCACAAAGAGAACGTGCAGTCTGTGCAGAGACAGTACTGAGGAAAGGATTGATCCTAGGTGTCGGGAGGTCTATTAGTCACAGCAAGAATATAAAATGCCTGCAGAGACAGTACGGAGGAAAGGATTGACCCTGGGTGTCGGGAGGTCTACTAGTCACAAAGAGAATGAGCTGTCTCTGCAGAGACAGTACGGAGGAAAGGATTGACCCTGGGTGTCTGGAGGTCTATTAGACACAAAGAGAAACTATGGTCACTACAGAGACAGTACTGAGGAAAGTATTCATCCTGGGTGTCTGGAGACCTATTAGTCACAAAGAGAACATGCCGTCTCGGCAGAGACAGTACTGAGGAAAGGATTGATCCTGGGTGTCGGGAGGTCTATTAATCAGAAAGAGAAACTATGGTCTCTGCAGAAACAGTACTGAGGAAAGGATTGATCCTGGGTGTCTGGTCGTCTATTGGACACAAAGAGAATCTATGTTCAGTACAGAGACAGTACTGAGGAAAGTATTCATCCTGGGTGTCTGGAGGTCTATTAGTCACAAAGAGAACATGCCGTCTCTGCAGAGACAGTACTGAGGAAAGGATTGACCCTGGGTGTCGGGATGTCTATTAGACACAAAGAGAACGAGCCGTCTCTGCAGAGACAGTACTGAGGAAAGGATTGACCCTGGGTGTCTGGAGGTCTATTAATCACAAAGAGAACGAGCCATCTCTGCATAGACAGTACTGAGGAAAGGTTGACCCTGGGTGTCGGGAGGTCAATTAGTCACAAAGAGAACGAGCCGTCTCTGCAGAGACAGTACTGAGGAAAGGATTGATCCTGGGTGTCGGGAGTTCTATTAATCAGAAAGAGAAACTATGGTCTCTGCAGAGACATTACAGAGGAAAGGATTCATCCTGGGTGTCTGGAGGTCTGTTAGTCACAAAGAGAACATGCCGTCTCTGCGGAGACAGTGCTCGGGAAAGGATTGATCCTGGGTGTCTGGAGGGCTATTAATCACAAAGAGAAATTATGGTTTCTACAGAGACAGTACTGAGGAAAGCATTGACCCTGGGTGTCGGGAGGTCTACTAGTCACAAAGAGAATGAGCCGTCTCTGCAGAGACAGTACTGAGGAAAGGATTGATCCTGGGTGTCGGGAGGTCTATTAGTCACAAAGAGAACGTGCAGTCTGTGCAGAGACAGTACTGAGGAAAGGATTGACCCTGGGTGTCGGGAGGTCTATTAGACACAAAGAGAACGAGCCGTCTCTGCAGAGACAGTACTGAGGAAAGCATTGACCCTGGGTGTCGGGAGGTCTACTAGTCACAAAGAGAATGAGCCGTCTCTTCAGAGACAGTACTGAGGAAAGGATTGATCCTGCGTGTCTGGAGGTCTATTCGTCACAGCAAGAATATAAAATGCCTGCAGAGACAGTACGGAGGAAAGGATTGACCCTGGGTGTCGGGAGGTCTACTAGTCACAAAGAGACCGAGCCGTCTCTGCAGAGACAGTACGGAGGAAAGGATTGACCCTGGGTGTCGGGAGGTCTATTAGACACAAAGAGAAACTATGGTCACTACAGAGACAGTACTGAGGAAAGTATTCATACTGGTTGTCTGGAGACCTATTAGTCACAAAGAGAACGAGCCGTCTCTGCGGAGACAGTACTGAGGAATGGATTGATCCTGGGTGTCTGGAGGTCTATTAGTCACAAAGAGAACGAGCCGTCTCTGCGGAGACAGTACTGAGGAAAGGATTGATCCTGGGTGTCTGGAGGTCTATTACTCACTAAGAGAACGAGCCATCTCTGCAGAGACAGTACTGAGGAAAGGATTGATCCTGGGTGTCGGGAGGTCTATTAATCAGAAAGAGAAACTATGGTCTCTGCAGAGACAGTACAGAGGAAAGGATTCATCCTGGGTGTCTGGAGGTCTGTTAGTCACAAAGAGAACATGCCGTCTCTGCAGAGACAGTACTGAGGAAAGGATTGACCCTGGGTGTCGGGAGGTCTATTAGACACAAAGAGAACGAGCCGTCTCTGCAGAGACAGTACTGAGGAAAGGATTGATTCTGGGTGTCGGGAGGTCTATTAGACACAAAGAGAAATTGTGGTCACTACAGAGACAGTACTGATGAAAGGTTTGATCCTGGGTGTCGGGAGGTCTATTAGTCACAAAGAGAACGTGTTGTCTCTGCAGAAACAGTACTGAGGAAAGGATTGACCCTGGGTGTCTGGAGCTCTATTAGATACAAAGAGAACTAGCCGTCTCTGCAAAGACAGTACTGAGGAAAGGATTGATCCTGGGTGTCTGGAGGTCTATTAGTCACAACAAGAATATAAAATGCCTGCAGAGACAGTACGCAGGAAAGGATTGACCCTGGGTGTCGGGAGGTCTATTAGACACAAAGAGGAACTATGGTCACTACAGAGACAGTATTGAGGAAAGTATTCATCCTGGGTGTCGGGAGGTCTATTAATCACAAAAAGAATGTGCAGTCTGGGCAGAGACAGTACTGAGGAAAGCATTGATCCTGGGTGTCTGGAGGTCTATTAGTCACAGCAAGAATATAAAATGCCTGCAGAGACAGTACTGAGGAAAGGATTGACCCTGGTGTCTGGAGGTCTATTAGTCACAAAGAGAACGAGCCGTCTCTGCAGAGACAGTACTGAGGAAAGGATTGATCCTGGGTGTCTGGAGGTCTATTAGTCACAGCAAGAATATAAAATGCCTGCAGAGACAGTACTGAGGAAAGGATTGACCCTGGTGTCTGGAGGTCTATTAGACACAAAGAGAAACTATGGTCACTACAGAGACAGTACTGAGGAAAGGTTTGATCCTGGGTGTCGGGAGGTCTATTAGTCACAAAGAGAACGTGCAGTCTGTGCAGAGACAGTACTGAGGAAAGGATTGACACTGGGTGTCTGGAGGTCTATTAGTCACAAAGAGAACGAGCCGTCTCTGCGGAGACAGTACTGAGGAAAGGATTGATCCTGGGTGTCGGGAGGTCTATTAATCAGAAAGAGAAACTATGGTCTCTGCAGAGACAGTACAGAGGAAAGGATTCATCCTGGGTGTCTGGAGGTCTGTTAGTCACAAAGAGAACATGCCGTCTCTGCAGAGACAGTACTGAGGAAAGGATTGACCCTGGGTGTCGGGAGGTCTATTAGACACAAAGAGAACGAGCCGTCTCTGCAGAGACAGTACCGAGGAAAGGATTGATCCTGGGTGTCTGGAGGTCTATTAGTCACAGCAAGAATATAACATGCCTGCAGAGACAGTACGGAGGAAAGTATTGACCCTGGGTGTCGGGAGGTCTATTAGACACAAAGAGGAACTATGGTCACTACAGAGACAGTATTGAGGAAAGTATTCATCCTGGGTGTCGGGAGGTCTACTAGTCACAAAGAGAATGTGCAGCCTGGGCAGAGACAGTACTGAGGAAAGCATTGATCTTGGGTGTATGGAGGTCTATTAACCACAAAGAGAACGAGCCGTCTCTGCAGAAACAGTACTGAAGAAAGGATTGACCCTGGGTGTCTGGAGCTCTATTAGATACAAAGAGAACTAGCCGTCTCTGCAGAGACAGTACTGAGGAAAGGATTGATCCTGGGTGTCTGGAGGTCTATTAGTCACAGCAAGAATATAAAATGCCTGCAGAGAGAGTACGGAGGAAAGGATTGACCATGGGTGTCTGGAGGTCTATTAGACACAAAGAGAAACTATGGTCACTACAGAGACAGTACTGAGGAAAGTATTCATCCTGGGTGTCTGGAGACCTATTAGTCACAAAGAGAACATGCCGTCTCGGCAGAGACAGTACTGAGGAAAGGATTGACCCTGGGTATCTGGAGGTCTATTAGTCACAAAGAGAATGTGCCGTTTCTGCAGAGACAGTACTGAGGAAAGGATTGACCCTGGGTGTCGGGAGGTCTATTCGACACAAAGAGAATGAGCCGTCTCTGCAGAGACAGTACTGAGGAAAGGATTGATCCTGGGTGTCTGGAGGTCTTTTGGACACAAAGAGAAACTATGTTCACTACAGAGACAGTACTGAGGAAAGTATTCATCCTGGGTGTCTGGAGGTCTATTAGTCACAAAGAGAACATGCCGTCTCTGCAGAGACAGTACTGAGGAAAGGATTGACCCTGGGTGTCGGGAGGTCTATTAGACACAAAGAGAACGAGCCGTCTCTGCAGAGACAGTACTGAGGAAAGGATTGACCCTGGGTGTCTGGAGGTCTATTAATCACAAAGAGAACGAGCCATCTCTGCATAGACAGTACTGAGGAAAGGTTGACCCTGGGTGTCGGGAGGTCAATTAGTCACAAAGAGAACGAGCCGTCTCTGCAGAGACAGTACTGAGGAATGGATTGATCCTGGGTGTCGGGAGGTCTATTAATCAGAAAGAGAAACTATGGTCTCTGCAGAGACATTACAGAGGAAAGGATTCATCCTGGGTGTCTGGAGGTCTGTTAGTCACAAAGAGAACATGCCGTCTCTGCGGAGACAGTGCTCGGGAAAGGATTGATCCTGGGTGTCTGGAGGGCTATTAATCACAAAGAGAAACTATGGTCTCTACAGAGACAGTACTGAGGAAAGCATTGACCCTGGGTGTCGGGAGGTCCACTAGTCACAAAGAGAATGAGCCGTCTCTGCAGAGACAGTACTGAGGAAAGGATTGATCCTGGGTGTCGGGAGGTCTATTAGTCACAAAGAGAACGTGCAGTCTGTGCAGAGACAGTACTGAGGAAAGGATTGACCCTGGGTGTCGGGAGGTCTATTAGACACAAAGAGAACGAGCCGTCTCTGCAGAGACAGTACTGAGGAAAGCATTGACCCTGGGTGTCGGGAGGTCTACTAGTCACAAAGAGAATGAGCCGTCTCTGCAGCGACAGTACTGAGGAAAGGATTGATCCTGCGTGTCTGGAGGTCTATTCGTCACAGCAAGAATATAAAATGCCTGCAGAGACAGTACGGAGGAAAGGATTGACCCTGGGTGTCGGGAGGTCTACTAGTCACAAAGAGACCGAGCCGTCTCTGCAGAGACAGTACGGAGGAAAGGATTGACCCTGGGTGTCGGGAGGTCTATTAGACACAAAGAGAAACTATGGTCACTACAGAGACAGTACTGAGGAAAGTATTCATATTGGGTGTCTGGAGACCTATTAGTCACAAAGAGAACATGCCGTCTCGGCAGAGACAATACTGAGGAAAGGATTGACCCTGGGTATCTGGAGGTCTATTAGTCACAAAGAGAATGTGCCGTCTCTGCAGAGACAGTACTGAGGAAAGGATTGACCCTGGGTGTCGGGAGGTCTATTAGACACAAAGAGAATGAGCCGTCTCTGCAGAGACAGTACTGAGGAAAGGATTGATCCTGGGTGTCTGGAGGTCTATTGGACTCAAAGAGAAACTATGGTCACTACCGAGACAGCACTGAGGAAAGTATTCATCCTGGGTGTCTGGAGGTCTATTAGTCACAAAGAGAACATGCCGTCTCTGCAGAGACAGTACTGAGGAAAGGATTGACCCTGGGTGTCGGGAGGTCTATTAGACACAAAGAGAACGAGCCGTCTCTGCAGAGACAATACTGAGGAAAGGATTGACCCTGGGTGTCTGGAGGTCTATTAATCACAAAGAGAACGAGCCATCTCTGCAGAGACAGTACTGAGGAAAGGTTGACCCTGGGTGTTGGGAGGTCAATTAGTCACAAAGAGAACGAGCCGTCTCTGCGGAGACAGTACTGAGGAAAGGATTGACCCTGGGTGTCGGGAGGTCTATTAGACACAAAGAGAACGAGCCGTCTCTGCAGACACAGTACTGAGGAAAGGATTGACCCTGGGTGTCTGGAGGTCTATTAGTCACAAAGAGAACTAGCCATCTCGGCAGTGACAGTACTGAGGAAAGGATTGATCCTGGGTGTCTGGAGGTCTATTAGACACAAAGAGAAATTGTGGTCACTACAGAGACAGTACTGAGGAAAGGTTTGATCCTGGGTGTCGGGAGGTCAATTAGTCACAAAGAGAACGTGTTGTCTCTGCAGAGAAAGTACTGAGGAAAGGATTGACCCTGGGTGTCTGGAGCTCTATTAGTCACAAAGAGAACAAGCCATCTCTGCAGAGACAGTACTGAGGAAAGGATTGATCCTGGGTGTCGGGAGGTCTACTAGTCTCAAAGAGAATTTGCAGTCTGGGCAGAGACAGTACTGAGGAAAGCATTGATCTTGGGTGTCTGGAGGTCTATTAATCACAAAAAGAACGTGCAGTCTGGGCAGAGACAGTACTGAGGAAAGCATTGATCTTGGGTGTCTGGAGGTCTATTAATCACAAAAAGAATGTGCAGTCTGGGCAGAGACAGTACTGAGGAAAGGATTGATCCTGGGTGTCGGGAGGTCTACTAGTCACAAAGAGAATGTGCAGTCTGGGCAGAGACAGTACTGAGGAAAGCATTGATCTTGGGTGTCTGGAGGTCTATTAAACACAAAGAGAATGAGCCGTCTCTGCAGAGACAGTACTGAGTACTGAGGATCCTGGGTGTCTGGAGGTCTATTGGACACAAAGAGAAACTATGGTCACTACAGAGACAGTACTGAGGAAAGTATTCATCCTGGGTGTCTGGAGGTCTATTAGTCACAAAGAGAACATGCCGTCTCTGCAGAGACAGTACTGAGGAAAGGATTGACCCTGGGTGTCGGGAGGTCTATTAGACACAAAGATAACGAGCCGTCTCTGCAGAGACAGTACTGAGGAAAGGATTGACCCTGGGTGTCGGGAGGACAATTAGTCACAAAGAGAACGATCCGTCTCTTCAGAGACAGTACTGAGGAAAGGATTGATCCTGGGTGTCGGGAGGTCTATTAATCAGAAAGAGAAACTATGGTCTCTGCAGATACAGTACAGAGGAAAGGATTCATCCTGGGTGTCTGGAGGTCTATTAGTCACAAAGAGAACATGCCGTCTCTGCGGAGACAGTACTGAGGAAAGGATTGATCCTGGGTGTCGGGAGGTCTATTAGACACAAAGAGAACGAGCCGTCTCTGCAGAGACAGTACTGAGGAAAGGATTGATCCTGGGTGACTGGAGGTCTATTAGACACAAAGAGAACGAGCCGTCTCTGCAGAGACCGTACTGAGGAAAGGATTGATCCTGGGTGTCTGGAGGTCTATTAGACACAAAGAGAAACTATGGTCACTACAGAGACAGTATTGAGGAAAGTATTCATCCTGGGTGTCTGGAGGTCTATTAGTCACAAAGAGAACAAGCCATCTCTGCAGAGACAGTACTGAGGAAAGGATTGACCCAGGGTGTCGGGAGGTCTATTAGACACAAAGAGAACGAGCCGTCTCTGCAGAGACAGTACTGAGGAGAGGATCGATCCTGGGTGTCTGGAGGTCTATTAGACACAAAGAGAACATTGCCGTCTCTGCAGAGACAGTACTGAGGAAAGGATCGATCCTGGGTGTCTGGAGGTCTATTAGACACAAAGAGAACATTGCCGTCTCTGCAGAAACAGTACTGAGGAAAGGTTTGATCCTGGGTGTCGGGAGGTCTATTAGACACAAAGAGAACGAGCCGTCTCTGCAGAGACAGTACTGAGGAAAGGATTGATCCTAGGTGTCGGGAGGTCTTTTAGGAACATGACTGCACAATTATCAAGCTTCATTTCCCAAATCATTTCCGTGCATAAGTAGGCTCACTTAACCTATTCTTGTGTTATGTTCCACTTGTCACAGAATATTGTTCAGTGCCTTGAGTGAAGTCAAATGCAAAATATGTGTTAAGTTCTTCACCATAACCTTGTTCCCAAATATTATATCTCCTAGCTTACTCACATAGATCCCTACATTAATTATAGGTAATATTTTCCTTTTTAATTTTGATAGAGGATCTTAATTCTGCAGTGGAGTAAACAGTCAATGTTTGGGGCTGAGCCCTTCTATCAGTTCTTGGCTTGAACCTTTGACAGTTTTTTCCCTCCCATAGATGCTGCCTGAATTACTGAGTTCCTCCACTTTTCGTGTGTTTCTCAAGATATCCAATATCTGCAGACCTTCATGTGTCTTTTACCAGCAATTTTTGTATTGTACTTTTCCTTTTCTTATCAAAGTTTTGTTTTCCTTTTCCCATCCCTGTGACTTGCTGCTTTCAAACCTTTCCCACTGACCACTTTTCTAGCTTATTTTTAACTTGGGAGAGATGAACACTGCTGTTTGAAAGTTATTGACACACCTCTTAATGTAGCTTCCCAAACCACTGCAGCAAGGTGATCTTATTTTGGCTTCTGCCCCCTTTCTGCCCAATCCTGATGAAGGGTTTCAATTTGAATCCCAGAGTAACATCATCCCATGTGGTCCTTAATGTCCATCCAAAATGAAAACGTTTTGGATTTATTCCAGAACCCGATGGCACCAAAGAAGCATGGCGGTTAGCATGACACTATTACAGCTTGGGCCATTGGAGTTCAGAGTTCAGTTCCTGCATTCTCTGTAAGGAGTCTGTGTCCTTCCCGTGGAATGTTTCTGTTTCCACTCTCAGTCCAAAGAAGTACTAGCTAAAGGGTAAATCGGTTGTTGTAAATTGTCCCATGATTAGGTTAGGGTTAAATCAGGGGTTGTCGGGGGTTGCTGAGCAGCACGGCATGAAGGGCCAGAAGTACCTGAGGCAGGATTTTAATATCAGAATATGCGCTTAAATCCTTTAGCCATAAATCTTCCAGTACTGATGAAGGAAAACTGATTTAATCTGTCATTGACTGCAGGCCACTCTGTTCTGGGGTAATAGCTGAAAGAGAATTTTAGTTAGCTTAAGGAAATTTGAATCATTCCTCATACAGACCTGTGCAAATATCTCACTTAGCTAAGGAAGTACATCTATCCATTCAACAATGACTCAGAGATGAGCTGTTCCCTTCCACTTGAATATATATGAGTCCCTTAATATCTCTTTCCTGATGAGACCAGAATTGTAATCTGGATTTAGAAGTTAAATCCTCAAAGGTTTATTAGTAGAACTGACCCATTTACATTTGTTACAATTTTGCAATACTATTTCTAAATTAAATGATACACACATTTTCCGCATAAACCAGATTTCACGCAAATGCATATGCAGAGTTTTAAAAAACAGAATTATTGGATGCTTTACATTAGCAACCTGAATTGACTAGAAATCATCTAAATTGACAGCAGTATTAGACCTCCCTGGCTACAGTCTGGATTTAAGAAAGCTTGCCTTGTTGATCTATTACTTTTATTAGATTGAACACGGCAGCTTTTTAATAAGGCCTTAGGAGTAATCATGTGGAAAATACGAACGGGCATGTTGCACAAGAACCTGAGGTCAATGACGAACGACAGTGAGCCAGTGTTTCATAAATGTTTGCTTTCTTGTGCAGTATTAGGACAGATTAAATATACATGGTATTTAGTTTTCAATTTAAAAAAAAACAATCAGAGTCTGGCTGGGAGGAGGTTCCATTATCAGCTGCACTGTAGTAGATAGTGGATTACTGGGCCTCACACCATTAGGTTAGGGACCTAATTACTCACTCTCAGATTTTAACATTGTGAAACGAGTCTGGCATACTGCTATGCCTTTTCTCCATCATGACTGAGCATTTTAAACAGGAAGTACTTTGTCAATCTGATGCTATTTTCAGAAAAAATGGAAAAGTTGTTAAATATAATTTGTATATATATTCAGATTTTTCCCTTCTGACTTAAAGTCATTCACCCACCAAACAAGTTTGAGATTGAAATTCTATTTCAGATTATGGGCTTTCCAAATAAAATTGAAAAATTTTAATTTATTATTTTCTACAATGAAGCAATAAGTTCTTGTAAAATATAGCATAAACCATCAGAATCATCCCAAGATGGTGCCACCATGGAGACTGGAGCCTGGTGTCTGCAGGCCTGAGTCCGTGTCCACTGGAGGCTAGAAGCTGGTTGCTTGTCTTAGGGTTAAAGGACTGTGAACGTGTGTGGGTAGGAGGGAGGAATGGGGCTTGTTTTTGCTGCTTCTTGCATTCTGTGTTGTTCCGTTGAGCCTTGGGTGTGTTAGTGGTTAACACAAATGATGCATTTCACCATATGTTTCAATATACACATGACTAATAAACTTGAATCTTGAATTAATTTAGACAATTTAAATCAAACTAGCAATAGTGCAGCCTTTAGGGAATTCCAGGCCCTTTAATGCAGGATTCTGATCCCAGCAGAACAATCTTAAATGTTATATAATTCGATTTTGCTAAACAAGATGGCTGCCACTAAATGCCAAGAATTGAGGAAAATCATGGCACAGTGCAGAATATTCAGCTACAGTCATCATGTGCTGAATTAATGATTTCTAGTTCTGTTGTAAATTATCAGAGTCCAGACACTGGTGAGACTAAATCTGGAGTATGGTGTGCAGATCTATTCTCCTATTTGCGGGAAAGGTAGAAGTAAGATTGAAAGAGTCCGGAGAATATTTACAAAGATGTTGCTGGGACTTGAGGTTCGGACTTAATTCCCTGGAGTGTAGGTGAGTTTTGATAAAAGTCTTCAAAATGATGAGAGATATAGGTAGGTAAATGCAAGCTGGCTTTTCCCCTCAGGATAGGCGAGACTCCAACTAGAAGTCATAGGTTAAGGATGAAAGGTGAAATATTTAAGGGAATCTGGAGAGCAACCTCTTCACTCAGAGGGTGGTGAGAGTGTGGAATGAGCTGCCAGTGGAACTGGTGGATGCGAGTTTGATTTCAACTTTTCTGATGCTTTGATAAGCAAATGGCTGGGAGGGGAATGGAGGCCTATGGTGCAGGTGCAGCTGATGGGACAAGGCAGTAGAACAGTTCAGCACCGACTGGATGGGCTGAAAAGTCTGCTTCTCTGCTCTAGCATTATATGTCTCTATTATGACTTCTTTGATTAAAACATCTTTGGGTTTGGTGCCTTGGAGCCTGTCTGCATGCAGGCCACATTGGCATAGAGTAGGGTATGGTTCTGAATTTTAATATGCAATTCAGAAGAGTTAAACAGAAAATAGGTAAACAGTTCTCTTTATTATCTTCCAGCAGGCTGAGTCACATTCCTATACCACTTTTTAGTGAAGGGGAGTTTTTTTAATTTAAAGATACACGTGTTAGTCCTCTGTGGTACCCCTTCTGTGGATTCAAGTGTAGAAGCACTGTCGAAAGAACACCAGCATATTGAGTAATGAGTGATTCACATTTTCATAGGAATGCAGCATATGATATTGAAAGTAAGTTGGAATCAAGGCTGTAGCAAGTAGTTAATATTTAGTTAAAGGTCAATGGCTTTATTATTACAGATGAAAGGTGAATGCTTCCCTTCAAATAATCCATTACCATTGGTGTCTAACTCCTGCTTCTCTTGAACAATAATTCACTATAAACATTTATTTGAAGAACTATCTCTGATCACAGATTACATGAAGCAGGCAGAGCTGATAGGTAGGTGGGTGATTCCTGAAGGGTCCCTAATTCTTTTGACCATTTTTGTGAATTGCACATGTTCTGAATACGTGAGTGTAATATGTGGGTGTGTAGTGGTGTGCTACACGCAGCACTAAAATAATGACATGGAGTCAGTAAACCGCAGTTAAAGAAGATTTTATTCGAACTTCACAGCCTTGCTTTAAAGCCTCCCTGATCCCGCCCTCCCTGGATGCGGATGCTGTAGGGACACGTACTCACAATCCCCTGCAGGCTTTTCCCTTTGTTGGTGAAGCAGACCTGGCACCCTTTTGGGACTGGCCTTTGTGCCGGCGTGCTGGCTATTTGTGAGCCAGTTCAAGTGCGCTAGGAAGTGGGTCACCACAGGTACATGAATATCGACTTTTGCAACACAGTCATTCAGGATGGTATTCCAAAGTGCTTTGCAACCAGTGAAGTAATTTCGAAGTGTAGTCGCTTGTAACACAGAAGAGTGGCGGCCAATTTTGTGAAAAGGATGCTTCCACTACAATCAATGTTATGCCAGTTGTTTTGTTTTGATTGAGTGAGGGAATCTGGAAGGAAATGTGCTGCTCTTCTTCACAATTGTGTGCCTTTGGAACTTTTACATGCTTTTGAGAGAACAGATAGTGTTCTAATTCAACATTTTCCCCATGGATCAACACACCCCTGGAGTAGAGCAGAATCTCAGCCTACAATCTGCTTCTAATGTTGGAGCAGGGTTGAGCCCGCAGAGAGCAACTGGTGCCATCTGACCCAAAAATCACTCTCAATATGTTTGTGATTTATTTCAAAGCTATTGTGCTCTTGAATTTATAGAATACCCATATCTGTTTAAAAACAATTAAGATACTCACGTGCAGTTCTTACTGGCTGAACTTTAACTGAGGTACTAATATGTTTACAATTTTGAGGATTCACTAAAGCTGTCTTACTAATACACACATCTCATTGCTGCCATAGATGCTGCCTAACGAGTTCCTCCAGCATTTAGTATGTGGGTTGCTCAAGATTTCCACCATCTGCAGAATCTCTTGTGTTTATAATTGTTTCTATGGCAGCCTTTTTAATTATTGAAGAAAATGTCCTGACTACTGGTATGTGTCTTATATCCCACTGAAAAGACTATTACCTTTTCAATCATTTGCTAATTTACCCACTGATCATCCAATGTCCTTTGAAATTGATAGAATAATTATTCAGTAACTCTAAATTCTAAAATTATCCCTAATTTATTGATTTTCTGTTTGTGCTCATTAAAGGAATACAAAAATAAATTACCGGTCTTTCATAGCAATAGTGCAACTCCTGAAATAAGACCACAAGACATAGGAGTAGAGTTCGGCCATTTGGCCCATCAAGTCTGCTCTACCATTCAATCATGAATGATCCTTTTTCTCCTCCTCAGCCCCACCCCCGGCTTTCTCCTAATGTTTGATGCCATGTCTAATCAGGAATCTATCAAGCTCTGCCTTAAATGCACCCAGTGACCAGGCCTCCACAGTTTCCACAAATTTACCACCATCTGGCTAAAGAAATGTCTTCACATCTCTGTTTTAAATGGACGTTCCTCTATCCTGAGATTGTGTCCTCTTATCCTACACTTTCCCACCAGGAGAAACATCCTTTTCATATCTATCTTGTCTAGGCCTTTTAACACATGAAAGATTTCAATAAGATCCCTCCTCATCTTTATAAATTCCAGCGAGTACAGACCCAGAGCTATCAAGTATGATAACCCTTTCATTCCTGGAATCATTCTTGTGACCCTCCTCAAAACCCTCTCAAATGCCAGCACATCTTTTCTTAGGTGAGGAGCCCAAAACTGTTCACAATCATCATATATTACTGTGGCAGCACAATAGTGTAGTGGTTAGCACGCCACTTTACAATACCAGCAACCAGGATTTAATTCCCTCCACTGTCTATCTGGAGTTCATACATTCTCTCTGTGACCAGATGCTCCGTTTACCTCCCACATTCCAAAGTCATACTAGTTAGTAGGTGAATTGGTCACGTGGGAGTAATTGGGCTGTTACTGTGCTGTATCTCCAATTTAAAAACAGAACAGTAAGTACAGTCCTGACTTGAGCAAACATAGAGAGGAATTTTAATGGAGCATGTTGAACAGCTGAAGTGCTGAAGGCAAAGCCATCCTTCCATTTCACAGTTGTAGCATTCAAAGCAAAATGATGCAGATGTTCAGTGAATATTTAGCATTGCTGTTTTATAAAGAGGGAAGAAAATCTGATTCATATTTTGTTGATTTCTTATCCACAGATTTTCCATGATAGCATGCGATTTATACATACAGCCGAGGGGTACCAAAAAGATGAGAAAACAAATCAGTCAAGGTTGGTGTAGAGTGTGTACTGCCTAAATCCCAATGAGGTTGGCATTGAACTTAGCACTGAGGCTCCACAGCAGTTGAAGCGGCTGATGTCAAGTACTAGAACATGCTTTTATAAGTATTGCCCATAGTGCAATTCAAGACCTCCCAAAATGCAGAGAAAATGCTTCCTTTTCCAAAAGAAATTCTGTTTTGCGCACCATGATTAGTGAGGATTTACTGTTTGACAAAAACCTATTTGAAACAGTTTCACAGGGGATTTCAACTCTGGAGATTATCATTTATGGGTTTTGTCATTTAAACAGCCAAGCTGGTCTACACTCAGCTACTAAAGCTGGGACAGAGTTAAAGACAGCTTCAGGGAATTTAATTTAAATTATTCTGAGAATAAGCAACAGCAATGTACAGTACCATATATTGATTGTTTGTAATTAACAGGTTTATGTCTCTAGAGATTAGTTGTATCTTTCTAGGTCTCTTCCTTACAGTTTGATTTTGCCTATCTCTATTGCTTTTAATATATCAATAACCAAGCTAACTAAAATAACTAATAAAAGCAGTGTTATAGATGTTAAAGACAAGGTATATGACAAGGCTGCCTATAGTAGGCTGGTCCAGAACATTTAAGTACTTGGGATCTAACTGTATAAACTGTTCTGCATTTATTCTGGGTTTCTCTTTTCCCAAACATGTGTTTGATGTGAACCAGCTTGATGTTAAAATTCTATCTACTTTTGTTAAATGTTCTCAATAAAGACAATTAATCTCAAAATGGAAATAGTTGTTATTGTAGGTGAGGGTAGGTTCAGGTAATTACCTGAGTCACTTGGAATCACTGTATATAATGAGATTAAAAATATACTGTATCAAACATAAGTTCAAAGTAAATATCAAAGTACATATATATCACCAAATACTACTATGAGATTCATTTGCTTGTGAGCATTCATAGTAGAACCAAGAAATACAATAAAACCAACAAAAATCTGCACATAAACACAGCCCGTCAAACAAACAATGCACAAGTGAAGAAGGCAAGGTGTGCAAATACAAAAATATATGTTTATTATCATAACAAATACTAAATAAATACTTCTGAGAACATGAGTTGTAGACTTCTTAAAAGTGAATCCGTAGGTTGTGCTGAGTGTGGTCGTGAGTGAAATTGTCCACGCCAGAAATAGTTATTTTGACATAAATTCATAAATATAAACATTGCTGCTTCTCCCTCCACAGATACTGATTTCCAGTGTCTGCAGTAATTTGCTTTTATTTTATTCTTTGCTTTACGATATTTCTTAGCTTGAAGAATCACCAGTTGGACTTTAGTACTCTTTTTTTAAGCTTGCACTACATCTTCATTGCTTTCTTGTTTCCTGTCTGGGGGCCAGGTGCAGACAGAAATTATTTTCTTTTTTTATTTAGAAATATAGCATGGTAGCATGTCCTACTGACCCAATATGGCCAATCAATCTATAACCTGGAGGAAAATGTGCTTTGGAATCATGGCTGTCTTTGAAGACCTGAATCAGAAGTGTTTCCCTTCTTCTGGATAGGACAGCAAGCATTCACACTTATGTGTCAGGGAAATGGATACAATATACATCCTGAAATGCTTTTTCTTCACAAGCATCCACGAAAACAGAGAAGTGCCCCAAAGAATGAATGACAGTTAAATGTTAGAACCCCAAAGGCCCCCAGCTCCTTGCTTCCACACGTAAGCAGCATCAAAGCAACGATCGCCCCCCCCACCTGCAAAAAATGCATTGGTGCCCCCCACCAAGCACTCAAACATGCAGCAAAGCATCAATAAAGACACAGACTTGTAGTGCCCCAAAGACTACTCGTTCACCCGGTATTCGACATAACAGAGGCTCGCTCTCTCCCTAATAAGGGATAAAGAGGTATTTCCATCTCACAGTGAGAGGGGAGACATAACAAATAATGTTAAAAATCTGTTGCATTGCTTTTCCGAACTCTGTGGCCAAAGAACTCGGGTCTTTGGGCAAACAGCCAGAGATCTTCCGTCTCCAACAACACACTGATTCCCTGTAGAGGGACTGACCTCCAGAGCTGCAAACTCCGAAACTCAGAAGGTGAGCTAGTCTTCTAGGCCGCGTCCTTGTTATATTGAATAATGACCGGTTATGAGGCCCAGAGAGTGGGTCCTATTCCTGCAAAGATCCAAAGTCAGCATGTAACTGCAGGTCAGGGTCTTCAAAAGAACTCTAAAAGGGAAAAATAGAGATATTAAAGAAGTGGGGTGCATTCTAATCGTTTACAACACTGACTGGTGTGGAGGGGCCACTGTACTGGATTAGAAAAAGCTGCAGGAAGTTGTTAACTCAGCGAGACCCGTTCTATCGTGGTTGCTAGGCTCCCCAGACCTTCAAAACACAATGCCTCAAAAAGGTGGTATTCAGGACCCCCATTACCCCTCTCCTCATTGCTACCATCAAGGAGGACTTACAGGAGCCTAAAGACACACACAACATTTCAGGAACAGCCTTTTCCCCTCTGCCATCAGATTTCTGAATGTGCAAAAAATCCATGAGCACTACCTCAGTATTTAATTTTTATGTGTTATATTTCTGATTATAGTTTTTATATTATGTATTGCAATGTATTGCTGCTGCAAAACAACAAATTTCATGACCTATGTCAGTGATATTAAATCTGATTCTGATTCCTTAACTACAGGTGTGTTTCAGACTGTGGCTGAAAGGCACACTTTGGAATTTCTGTTACTATTGCTTTATTAACTAACTTTACACAGAGAGAGCTCAATGCAGTGGAAAAATGTGCAATTTGTTTTTTCCCACATTGCTTAGAAATTAATTGTTGGTTTTCTTTCCATTATTTTTCAAATAGTTAATGCCCATATATAAAGGTTTATTGTTTTAGAAAATGGAGTTCCTGCATTGTTGCTCAGTGCCATATTCACAGAGTTGCCATGTTCCCGATGTGTTGTCAAGCACTGACCGATCAGCTATTCAGGTGGAGGTTACATTACCATAGTTCAATTTAAATATATCCCTTTTCTCCTCCTATCCCCAATCAAAAATAAGCTCACTGGCCATTGCACTACAACCTATTTAATGGGATTATCTTGAGCTGTTCTCTTCACTTGGGCAACAAAAGTGGATGCATGTCAGAAAGGGTTCCTGGAAAGTGAAGAATATGGAAGAGTCATAGAGTCATGGAGTCATTGAAAACTGCAGCACAGCGCAGGTCTTATCAAATATGGAGTACCAATAATATTGTGCTGTTTATTTTTTAACTTGTATCGTATATGCATTTTATTATTTGTCCATTTATTTCTGGTAATATAACTTTATGTATTGTGTGCATGAGTTGTATGTACTGTCTCATACATCTTGGTCGAGAGGAATGTTATTTCCTTTGGCAGTAAGCATCTGTGCAATTGAATGACAGTAAACTGAACTTGAATGTAAATTCTCATTTGAAGGAGTTGTGGTATTAATTGAAAGCACTGCTTAATACAGCTTATTTTTAGTGAAAACAAATAAGTGCACCATAAATCTACCAGACTAGGTAGTTTAAATGATTCGACTTGGACTGGATGGGTCTGCAGAAGTTGTAGATGCAAGCTCAGTTGTTTGGAAAAGAACACTGGCAGGGATGATGGCAGAACTACAAGGCTGGAATTTCATCAATTGGAAGTTGGAAGTTGTAGGATATATACATCTCAAAGAGGAAGAAGTATTTTAAAGGCAAGGTGACACAATTGTGGCTAACAAGAGAAGTTAAAGCCAACATAAAAGTCCAAGAGAGGGAACAAATAGAGCAAAATTAGTGGGAAGTTAAGGATTGGGAAGCTTTTGGAAACCAACAGAAGGCAACTTAAAAAAAGTCATTAAGAAGGAAGAGATGGAATACAAAAGTAACCTCGCCAATAATATTAAAGAGGATACCAAAGAGTCTTCAGACACATTAAGCTCAAAAGAGAGCTGAGAGCGGATATTGGACCACTGGAAAATGATGCTGGAGAGGTAGCAAAAGAGGATGAGATAATGGCTGATGAACTGAGTAAGAATTTTGCATCAGTCTTCACCATAGAGGACACTAGCAGTATGCTGAAAATTTGGGAGTGTCGGGGGTCATGAAGTGTGCAAAGTTGCCATTATTAGGGAGAAGGTTCTTGGGAAACTGAAAAGTCTGAAGGCAGAGAGGTCACTGGGACCAGAGAGTTCTGAAAGAGGTAATGATCTTTAAAAATTTACTAGATTCTGCAATGGTTTTGGAAGACTGGAAAATTGCAAATGTCACTTCACTGTTCAATTTGGGAGAGAGGCAGAAGAAAGGAAATTAAGGCCTGATATTCTGACCTCAGTGCTTGGGAAGATGTTGGAGTCAATTGTTAATATGTAACTTTGGGGTACTAGGAGGCATATCATAAAATAGGCTGGAGTCAACATGGTTTCCTCAAGGGAAAACCTTGCCTGACACATCTGTTGGAATCCTTTGAAGAAATAACAAGTAGGATAGACAAAAGAAAGTTGGTGGATTTTGTGTACTTGGATTTTCAGAAGGCCTTTGAGAAGGTGCCACATATGAGGCCGCTTAACAAATGAAGAGCCCATGTTATTACAGGAAAGATACTAGCATGGATAAAGCAGTGGCTGATTGGCAGGAGTCAAAGAGTGGGAATAAAGTGAGCCTTTTCTGGTTGTCTGCCAGTGACACATGGTTCTGTGTTGGGACTGCTTCTTTATGTTGTATGCCAATGACTTGGATGATGGAATTCATAGCTTTGTTGTAAAGTTTGTGGATGATACAAAGATAGGTGAAGGGGCAGGTAGTTTTGAGGAAGTAGAGAAGTTAGAGAAGGACTTAAACAGATTAGGAGAATGGGCAAAGATGTGGCAGATGGAATACAGTGTCAGGAAATGTATGGTCATGCACTTTGGTAGAAGAAAACACAAAGGAGTAGACTATTATCTTTCGTCTCCAGGGTTCTCAACATATGCTAAACCTCTCAACAGGGTTTCCTCTGGGATGACATAGTGTAGTTCCGACTTTTTGAATTCCATTTATCTCACACAATTCTTTAATCAAGTGGGATTCGAAGTAAGGCCTCTAGTCGCTGTATAGGCACTTGTGATAACCATAATGCAAGACAAAATGCTACCATTTGCAATTGTCTTGCCTTTTTGGCTGGGTGTAGGAATAGCCAAAGCATATGTAGTGAAATGATCAGTTATTACCAACACATCTCTTGTGTTACTTTGATGGAGTTCTGATGTAAGAAAATCCATGCAGACTAGCTGCAAGGGTTGGGTAGTCACAATATTCACTAATGGAGTACCTTTCTCAGGCAAGGTCTTTCTTTTTACACATCAACTGCATATTTTAATCTTGTTTTCTACATCAGCAGCCATCTTACCGCCCTCTGACTAAGGTAATTTCTCTGCATCTCAGTTCTAAAAGGAGGTCCTTCAATCCTGAAGTTGTGCCCTCTTGTCCTAGAATCCCCTACCATGGGAAATAACTTTGCCATATCTGATCTGTTCAGGCCTTTTAACATTTGGAATGTTTCTATGAGATCCCCCCTCATTCTCCTGAACTCCAGGGAATACAGCCTAAGAGCTGCCAGACATACCTCATAAGGTAACACTTTCATTCCTGGAATCATTCTTGTGAATCTTCTCTGAACCCCTCTCCAATGTCAGTATATCCTTTCTAAAATAAGGAGCTCAAAACTGCACACAATACTCCGTGTGGTCTCACGAGTGCCTTATAGAGCCTCAACATCACATCCCTGCTGTTATATTCTATACCTCTAGAAATGAATGCCAACATTGCATTCACCTTCTTCACCACCGACTCAACCTGGAGGTTAAGAAGAAAAAGAAGAATAGCCTTTAACTCGGCAGTGGAGTTATCGTGGCACTGTCATGACGGTGTTTCCGTAGCAAGCTATTCCTGTTTTTACGAAGCCGAGTTGCTAGCTCGACGCTCAACTGGACTTGGATTTGAACTCCCGAACCTTCGCTCTGGATCTGGCACTGATATTAATGCGCCACCAAGCGGGACAAAACCTGGTGGTTAACCTTAGGTTATCTTGCACAATAACTCCCAAGTCCCTTTGCATCTCTGCACTTTGAATTCTCTCCCCATCTAAATAATAGTCTGCCCATTTATTTCTTCCATCAAAGTGCATGGCCATACACTTTCCAACATTGTATTTCATTTCTCACTTTTTTGCCTGTTCCCCTAAACTATCTAAGTCTCTCTGCTGGCTCTCTGTTTCCTCAACACCACTCATTCCTCCACTTAGCTTTGTATCATCGGCAAATGTAACCGCAAATCCATTGATCCCATCGTCCAAGTCATTGACATACATCGTAAAAAGCAGCAGTCCCAACACTGACCCCTGTGGAACTCCACTGGTAACCGGCAGCCAGCCAGAATAGGATCTCTTTATTCCCGCTCTCTGTTTTCTGCCAACCAGCCAATGCTCCACCCATGCTAATAACTTCCATGGGCTCTTACCTTGCCAAGCAGCCTCATGTGTGACACCTTGTCAAAAGCCTTTTAATAATCCAAGTATCACCATGTCTACTGTATCTCCTTTGTCTACCCTGCTTGTAATTCCCTCAAAGAATTGCAGTAGGTTTGTCAGGCAGGACTTTCCTTTCAGGAAACCATGCTGGCTTTGGCCTATCTTGTCATGTGTCACTGGGTACTCCATAATCTCATCCCTAACAATCAATTCCAACAACTTCCCAATCACTGATGTCAGGCTAACAGGGTCCTTCCTGCTGTGTCCCACCCTTCTTAAATAGCAGAGTAACATTCTCCTGCCTTCTCCCTGTAACCTTTGATACCCTAAAAATCAGAAACACATCAATCTCTGCTTTAAATATACTTAATGACTTGGCTGCCACAGCTGTCCATGGCAATGAATTGCACAGATTCGCCACCCTTTGGCTAAAGAAATTCCTCCTCATCTCTATTCTCAAAGGACATCCCTCTTCTCTGAGGTCTGTTGTTCTAGACTTACCTGCTATAGGAAACATCCTCTCCATATCCACGCTATATTTGGTAGGTTTCAATGATATTCCCCTGAATATTCTAAACTCCAGCAAGTACAGGCCCAAAACGATCAAGCTCTTCTCATATGTTAACTATTTCATTTCAGGATTCGCTCCTGTGAACTTCCTCTGGAACCACAGCATATTGTTAGATATGGGGCCCAATGATAATCCCAGTGTGATCTGACCAACGCCTTATAAAGCCTCAGCATTACATCCTTGCTCTTATATTCTAGTTCTCTTGAAATGACTACCAATATTGCACTTCCCCTTCTTCCCATTGACTCAGTAGCTTGGTACAGTTATTTCTAGAGTGCAGGTCTTCAGTTCTACAGCCAGGATGCTGTCTTATGCTATAACTTTGCTGAGTCCAATGTTCTCAGCATGTCTTTATATTGAATGGGGTGAATCAAATTGGCTATTGGCTAATTTCTGTAATGGTGGCATTTCAGGAGGAAGTCAAGATAGGTCTCTTATTCAATGTGCCTGGTTAAACCTATTTGCAAAACCTTTTCCTTTTAGCACTCACACACAGACCCCCCCTAACATTGAAGCTGGAGATATGCGTGGTGCTTCCTTCTGCTGGCATCTTTTTAACTGCTTATCACCATTTGTGATCAGATGTCTTGGAACTGCAGAGCTTCAATGTGATCGTTGGTGGTGGGATGCTTATCTCTGTCAATCCTCAAAGTTCAAATTACTCACACAGACACACACACCCCACACACACACACCCCCCAAACACACAAATACACACACACAGACACACTCACACACACCACACACGCACCCCCCACACACACAAATACACACACACAGACACACACACACACCCCACACACACACAAATACACACACACACAGACACACACACACACACACCCCACACACACACAAATACACACACACACAGACACACACACACACACACCCCACACACACACAAATACACACACACACAGACACACACACACACACCCCACACACACACAAATACACACACACACACACACACAAATACACACACACAGACACACACACACACCCCACACACACACAAATACACACACACACAGACACACACACACACCCCACACACGCACCCCCCACACACACAAATACACACACACACACACTCACACAAACACACACTCACATGCACACACACTCACACAGACCCACACACACACACTCCCCTCATACACACACCCCTCACACACACCCCTCACACACAGACACACACTCACATACACACACACACAAACTCACACACAGACAGACAGACACACACACACACACACACACACACATACACACACACACACAATGAAGGCCATCAAAACACCCAATGTGCTAAAGAAAGAAGAATTCGTGCAAACAATAATGAACATGAACTGCAGTGCGCCCGCAGCCGGTCGAGCAGTGCAGCTGGTCCAGGAACATGATGGCTGCAGGTCACAGCCACAGAGACAGATCCAGTGCTGAGGCAAGTAAAACCTCTCTGAGCAGTGAGTCAACACTGGTTCATTCTTCATTCTTGGCCTCCACACCTTGATCAGTTTAATCTTATGCTGTTTAACACAAGTTAAATTCCAGACTGCATTTCAGCAAGGAGGCCCCTCAACATTTCTGGCTCAATCTTAAGCTGCTTCCAGCACACCTTTCTGATCTCTGGACCAGTGAGTAATGGCAAGTGAGGTTATGACATTACAGAGTCATAGGGCGCTACAGCACAGAAACAGGCCCTTTGTCCATCTAATCCATTCTGAACTGTTACTTTACCTCATCCCATTGACCCGAACCTGCTCTACCCCTCCCATCCATGTACTTATTCAAATGTTGCGATCAAGTCTGCATTCCCCACTTCTGTTGGCAGCTGGTTCCATACCCACCCCACCAGCCTCCAGATCCTCCACAACTTCCGCCACCTTCAACAGGACCCCACCACTAAGCACATCTTTCCCTCTCTACCCCTCTCTGCTTTTCGCAGGGATCGTTCCCTCCGCGACTGCCTGGTCCACACGTCCCTCCCCAGAGATCTCCCACCCGGCAATTATCCCTGCAAGCGTAAGTGCTACACCTGTCCCTACACTTCCTTTTTTACCACCATTCAGGGCCCCAAACAGTCCTTCCAGGTGAGGCAACACTTCACTTGTGAGTCTGTTGGGGTAAATCTATTGCATCTGGTGCTCCTGGTGCAGCCTCCTCTACATCAGCGAGACCCGACGCAGATTGAGCACCTCTTCGTCGAGCACCTCTGCTCAGTCCGCCACAACAGACAGGATCTCCCGGTTGCCACCCACTTCAACACTGCTTCACATTCCCTTTCGGATATGTCCATACATGGCCTCCTCTACTGCCATGATGAGGCCAAACTCAGGTTGGAGGAGCAACACCTCATACACCGTCTGGGTAGCCTCCAGCCCCTTGGTATGAACATTGAATTCTCCAACTTCTGGTAATTCCCTCCCTCTCCCTTCCCCCATCCCACTTTCACTCTGCCTCCCCCTCCAGCTGCCTATCACCTCTCTCATGATTCTGCCTTCTTCTACTACCCATAGTGCTTTCCCCTTACATTCCTTCTTCACCTCTCCTGCCTTTCCCCTCCCCCAGCCCTTGATCTTTCCTCTGATTGGTTTTTCACCTGGCACCTTCCACCCTCCCCCCACCTTCTTTAAAGGGTCCCAGCCCCCTCCTTCTTCAGTCCTGACCAAGGGTCTTGGCTCGAAACGTTGACTGCTCCTTTCAATGGATGCTGCCCGACCTGTTGAGTTCCTCCAGCTTGTTTTTTGTGTTGCTCCATACTCACACCACCCCCTGATTCAAGTTCTCTTAAATATTTCACCTTTCACCATTAGTCTCTGGTTCACTCAACCTCATTGCATTATGTCTATCCCCTATCTATGCCCCTCATAATTTTGTATACCTTTTATTCTCCCCTTATTCTTAATCTCCCCTTATCCTCCTATGCTCTGAAGAGTAAAACCCTAACCTGTTCAACCTTTCTCTGTATTCAGGTCTTCAAGTCCCAGCAATATCCTTGTAAATTTTCTCATAACCAATAGGGGGTGGTGGACATTTTTTCTGCTACTGGTAGTTTAGTTTGAGCTGCCAGATCGGCTCTAAGTCAATCCAATTCAGTATGTTTGTATTGCCACTCAATTCCATGGAAGGTATCCTTGGTATGAAGTTAGGACTCTGTCACCATAAGGACTATGCAGCAGTCAAACCTTCCAATGCCATCATGGAGAGACACATCTGTGATGTGTAGATGGACAGGAGGAGGCCGCAGGTTTATCCTTATATCCCTCATATTGGCTTGCTCTCTTGCAGTCTGGCAGCAATGTCTTTCAATACACAACCAGCTTGTTCATTACTATGCCTCGTGAAGAACATCAATGCCCTTGCTAACTTAAGTGCTTCTTCCATGTTCTGTTCAACTTGGAGGAACACTGATTCATCAGTAAAAGAAAGATGGTAGGTGGCAATCAGGTAAAGGTCCCCTTGTCCACATTTGACCCCATCACTGAACTGATTCCAGAATCTATGGACTCACTTTCAAGGGCACTTCAGCTCATGCTCTTGATATTTATTGTTTATTTATTTATTATTTCTTTTGTACTTACACGGTTTGTTGTCTTTTGCACATGAATTGTTTGTCCATTTTGTTGGGTGTGGTCTTGCATTGATTCTAAAATGTTTTTTGGCTTTACTGTGTATGCCTGCAAGAAAATGAATCTCAGGGTTATATATGGTGATATATATGCACTTTGATAACTAATTTACTTTGAACCATGAACCTGTTGCTGTGAGACTGCTTAAAGTTTGGGGTCAACATAGAAAACTTCAAGGGCTGCTCCCTTCTGGTGAGTTGCTCTTCTCTGTGTGAAAAGACCTGCCACAGGATTTTGTTGAGGATTTTGACTCATTATCAGCAAGATATAGCCATCCTGTCTGAATGACTACGTCAAGATTCTGCTTTACTAGCCTGCGGAACAATTCTCCTGATTTATCATCTAATGTTCATGAGAAGGACTTTGCAAGTTGGCTGACCTGGGAGAGACTTTGCTATGTCTGATGCCTAGAGATGCCTTTGGTCCATTTGGCATTATGACTTTCAACGATGAACAGTTCCTTCTGCTATCCTGTCTAACATTTGTCATCTCTCAAGCAACAATTTAACGCATCACTTATATTAAAAGTTGCTCATTATCGGATGCCTATTTTGGGGTGTTGCTGCCATGTTTCCTGAAGTACCTACTACCCTGAAGAGCACTTAAAATAAAAGATGCTTGAGATGTCAAAAGGTCATTAAAATGATGTGTAAATGCTTAGCAACACACGCAAAATGCTGGATGAACTCAGGTCAGGTAACATCTATGGAAATTAATAAACAGTCATCGTTTTGGACTGAGACCCTGTCAGGAATGGAAAGGGAAGGGAGAAGATGCCAGAATAAAAAGGGGAGGTGAGAGGAGGGAGTACAGGCTAGAAGGTGAAAAGTGAAGCCAGGTGTGTGGGAAATGTAAAGTGCTGGAGAAGAAGGAATCAGATAGGAGAGCAGAGTTGATTGTGGGAGAAAGGGAAGAAGGAGGGACACCAGGAGGAGGTGATAGGCTGGGGAGATGGAAAGGTAAGTGGCTAGAATGGTGAATAGAAGGAGAGCAAAGGAGGAGAGAAGAAAATTACGGGAAGGAGAAATCGATGTTCGTGCCATTGTGTTGGAGGTTTCCTCTGAAACGCTTGCCTTTTGTTTCTAAGCAGCATTTGGTTACTAAAAATGTGAAGTTATAACCACTCCTGAATTTGGCATTCAGGAATGTCACACATCATCTTAATCTGCAGTGAATTTGCAGATAAATCAACTCCTGCATTTTAATGTGACATTTAGACCTATGTGCATGTTCATGTAAGTAAAATTTAAGTGATCTTAGAAACACTGGTCCAAAGACATTCAGATTCGATTAATGCTTAAACATCTGCTCAATTAAGTGTTTTGTCATGCTTTTATTTGTCCATCAGAACATTGCAAATATTTATAGTCTATTGCTGCAGAAGGAAAAGTTATGCAATGGATTGTTATGTTCTGAAAGAGATAGATCAGAATGGCATCTTATTCAAGATTGTTTATTGTCATTCTTCAGTGCACAAGTGTAGAGGAGAACAAAGTATTTGTACTCCAGATCCAATGCAGCATAAAAAACATAATAAACATAAAGAATACAATATTTTAAAATCACACAATAAGTATAAATATAAAAATAGAGATAAAGCAATCCGACTCTGATTCTGGAATTGAAATTATTTTGTTATTCATTATTACAGATACTGTTGAGTCAGTAAATCTGCTTCATTTAACGTTTTAAAATCTTGTTTGATAGTATTGACATTCTTTGTATGGTTTGCCTGTTAAATACTACCAATTAAGCTGTGAGCAAAGTTATTTTACTGATACGGGTTCAATGTGCTATTCTAAAATCTCTCTAGACAAAGGCAGCTAGCCTACATCACACCCCTTTTCATCCTCTTTAGCTATCTGTCAGCAGTGAACTTGAAACAGCACTGTAAAGTAAGATAGGAATGTTCATGAAAGTGAAGCAGAGGTTGATCAGAGGATCCAGGACCTGTTTGTGGTTATTCAGTTCAATGAGATTTATTACGGGGCTCCCAGGATGACCCCAAGCCTGGCTGCAAAAGGAGAAAGACCGGGCATAACACTGGCAACCCCATCCTGTAAAAACTCAGTGCTATAGAAATGCCAGCAGAAGCTCCAAAGACGTCATCCCTGAAGGAGGAAGGGTACACCAAGAACACAAGCTACACTGGAGACAAATTAAAAGACTGGCCGAGGACAGTGGATTCTGGCGAGCTGCTGTCAGTGGCCAATGCACCAGTAGGGGTGATGGGGTCTTAAAATAAAAACACAATGCTGCAAGAAGAATGGAAAGTTGGGAGAGTAGTGCTTACAGGGAACTTGGAAAGACATTCAACAGTAATAGACAATAAAAACAAATGTCAATTCTTTCCTGATGATAAGTATAGAGAGCAAAAAAGTCAGTTTTCCCATAAAGAGTCAGGACAAGTAGATGACTACAATTCCTCCAGCACCTCAGAGTATCTCTCCTGAGTCCAACACATTGATGCTGTCATGAAGAAGGCACACCAGTTGCAGGATATTTGGTATGTCACCAAAGAATTTCTACAGATGTATGGTGGAGAGCGTTTGACTGGTTGCATCAGAGTCTGGTATGGACGCTCCAGTGCATAGGACAGAGGGTTGGAGACTGAGCCACCTCCAGCCTACACACCATCGAGGACATCTTCAAAAGCTGCTGGCTCAACAAGGTGCCATCCATCAATAAGGACTCTTAATGTTGTGTATTTAATATTTCAGTAATCTTGTAGGTAATCTTCTTTGTTGTTTATTTAATTCATTATGGTTATATCTAAAAATACGTGAATTACAGATGTCACGTGATATACATGCACCTCGTTTGGATTAAACACTAAGTTAGACTCACATTTTGGACTCAGATTTTTCCTTTAAATTCATTTTTTTATGTTTAGGAATTACAAAACATAACACTTAATACCCGGGTTATGCCTATTTTTATTATTACCGTTGGAGAGGAGGTACAGGAGCCTGAAGACACTCAATGCTTTGGGAACAGCTTTTTCCCTCTGACAGCAGATTTCTGAACAGTTCATGAGCACTACCTCACTATACCCCTTTTCCTCTATCATCTGTTATTGAGACCGACAGTATTTTTTATGTCTTGCTCTGTACTGCTACCATAAAAAAACTAATTTCATGATGTGCCAATGATAATGAAGTTGATTCTGATTTGGATTCATCTGCTAGACGAGGCACTGCAAAGATCTGCTGTTGCTTCTTCAAATAATAGATCAATGTCGGGCAACAGTCAGAAAGAACAAGACACTAAAAGAAGAAATGGAAGATGAAGAATAGGAGAAAGAGAAAAAAGGGAAGAATGAAAGAGTGGCACATGAAATTATGTTAGAGAACTTAGATGAAAGTCTCTTGAAAGGAGATCATTGCTAAGTGCACCAACATGTGGTTAAGACTGATTAATAGACAATAGACAATCGGTGCAGAAGTAGACCATTCGGCCCTTCAAGCCTGCACCACCATTCTGAGATCATGGCTGATCAATTCCTATCAATACCCGGTTGCTGCCTTGTCCCCATATCCCTTGATTCCCCTGTCCATAAGATACCTATCTAGCTCCTTCTTGAAAGCATCCAGAGAATTGGCCTCCAGTACCTTCCGAGGCAGTGCATTCCAGACCCCCACAACTCTCTGGGAGAAGAAGTTTTTCCTTAACTCTGTCCTAAATGACCAACCCCTTATTCTCAAACCATGCCCTCTGGTACTGGACTCTCCGAGCATCTGGAACATATTTCCTGCCTCTATCTTGTCCAATTCCTTAATAATCTTATATGTTTCAATCAGATCCCCTCTCAATCTCCTTAATTCCAGCGTGTACAAGCCCAGTCTCTCTAACCTCTCTGCGTAAGACAGTCCGGACATTCCAGGAATTAACCTCATGAATCTACGCTGCACTTCCTCTACAGCCAGGATGTCCTTCCTTAACCCTGGAGACCAAAACTGTACACAATACTCCAGGTGTGGTCTCACCAGGGCTCTCTACAAATGCAAGAGGATTTCCTTGCTCTTGTACTCAATTCCCTTTGTAATAAAGGCCAACATTCCATTAGCCTTCTTCACTGCCTGCTGCACTTGCTCATCCACCTTCAGTGACTGATGAACAAGGACTCCTAGATCTCTTTGTATTTCTCCCTTACCTAACTCTACACTGTTCAGATAATCTGCCTTCCTGTACTTACTCCCAAAGTGGATAACCTCACACTTATTCACATTAAACGCCATCTGCCAAGTATCTGCCCACTCACCCAGCCTATCCAAGTCACCCTGAATTCTCCTAACATCCTCATCACATGTCACACTGCCATCCAGCTTAGTATCATCAGCAAATTTGCTGATGTTATTTTCTATGCCTTCATCCAAATCGTTAACGTAAATGGTAAATAGCTGTGGTCCCAATACCGAGCCCTGTGGCACCCACTAGTCACCACCTGCCATTCCGAGAAACACCCATTCACCGCTACCCTTTGCTTTCTATCTGCCGACCAGTTTCCTATCCATGTCAATGCCTTCCCCCCGATGCCCTGAGCTTTGATTTTACCCACCAATCTTCTATGTGGGACACTGGAAAAATGTTGAATTTCCCCTTGGGGATGAATAAAGTATCTATCTATCTATTTATCTTATCAAATGCCTTCTGAAAATCGAGGTACACCACATCCACTGGATCTCCCCCATCTAACTTCCTGGTTACAACCTCGAAAAACTCCAACAGATTAGTCAAGCATGATCTACCCTTGGTAAATCCATGCTGGCTCGGCCCAATCCTATCACTGCCATCTAGATATGCCACTATTTCATCCTTAATAATGGACTCTAGCATCTTCCCCACCATCAGTGTCAGGCTGACAGGTCGATAGTTTTCTGTTTTCTCCCTCCCTCCTTTCTTAAAAAGTGGGATAACATTAGCCATTCTCCAATTCTCTGGAACTGATCCTGAATCTAAGGAACATTGGAAAATGATTACCAATGCATCCGCAATTTTCAGGGCCACCTCCTTTAGTACCCTAGGATGCAGACCATCTGGACCTGGGGATTTGTCAGCCTTCAGTCCCATCAGTCTTCTCATCACCATTTCCTTCCAAATGTCAATCTGTTTCATTTCCTCAGTTACCCTATTCCTTGGCCCATCCATACATCTGGGAGATTGCTTGTGTCTTCCTTAGTGAAAACAGATCTAAAGTACTCATTAAATTCTTCTGCCATTTCTCTGTTTCCCATAACAATTTCACCCAATTCATTCTTCAAGGGCCCAACATTGTTCTTAACTATCTTCTTTCTCTTCACATACCTAAAAAAGCTTTTGCTATCTTCCTTTATATTCCTGGCTAGCTTGCGTTCATACCTCATTTTTTCTCCCCGTATTGTCTTTTTAGTTAAGTTCTGTTGTTCCTTAAAAACTTCCCAATCATCTGTCCTCCCACTCACCTTAGCTCTGTCATATTTCCTTTTTTTTAATGCTATGCAGTCTCTGACTTCCTTTGTCAACCACTGTGGCCCCTTTCCCCCCTTTGAATCCTTCCTTCTCTGGGGGATGAACTGATTTTGCACCTTGTGCATTATGGTTGGGGATTATGGTTCAGCATTGTGTGTCTACACACACCTCAAGGCCTGCGGTAATTCAAGAAGGCAGCTCAACACCACTTTGTCAAGGACAAATGTGATGAGCAATTACATACTGGTTCAGTCTGTGAAAAAAAAAAGAATTGCTTATTACCATGTACAATGGCTTCAGCCTTGTTGATAATCAGTTTTAGGGTCATTGAACACTCCAGAACAGAACCTGGTACTTAGGCCCATCTAGTCTATGCCAACCTGATCTTCTACCTTGTCCCATTTTCCTCCTCATGGACCATTTACCACTAAATCTTTCTCATCCGTGTACCTATCCAAAATTCTCTTAAATGTTGCAATTAAACCTGCACCCAGCACTTCTGCTGGGAGCTTCTTCCACTGACTCACCAGACTCTGAGTGAAGTTGTTCTCTTCACCTTAAACGTATGACCTCTAGTTCTAATCTCACCCAACCTGAGGGGCCAAAGTGCTGCGTGCATTCAGGCATTTTAGGAAAGTTCTGATCTCATTCACTCATGACTTTTAACATTCATACAATGCTACGGCCATTTTAAGACAGAAGATTCCGGTAGAGAGTGTGATCTCAGTCTCACCTAAATGATGACTCTGGTGATGGAAGATGAGAAGATGGAAGAGTCATCATGGTGCCATTACGCAATGCTATTACAGCTCGACATGTCAGAGTTTGGAGTTCAAACCTGGTGTCCTCTGTAAGCAAGTTTGTATGTCCTCCCGTGGAATGTGTGAGTTTTCTCCGGGTGCTCTCGTTTCCTCCTACAGTTCAAAGGCGTACTGGTCAGTAGGTTAAGTGGTCATTGTAAATTGGTTAAAACAGTAGGTGCTGGGCTCCATGACTTGAAGGGCTGGAAGGATCTATTCTGTGCTGAATCTCCAAATAAATAAAATGATATTGTTATGCAAGGTGAGGACTACAAATAACTGAGGAGCAGAAAAAGTGTGGAAGGGAAACCATTCCAAGAGATGGATTGAGAAATGACGTTCTTTTTCCCAGCATGGGTTTGTTTGGATGCTGTATTGTTAAAAAATAGGCAATTCGTTCCTAATTGGGATAATGGTGCATACTTTTATATTACAGTAAAATTCTCTTAAAATAAGTTACCTTTTTTTTTCCAAAACAACATGCTTACTACCATTGTCAATATTGTCCAAGTATGCATGCATCATGTGCTGGCGGGTCGATATTCTGAGGAAACAGTGATGAAAATACAAATAAACACGCAGCTATCTTTCCAAGCAGGAAAACAAGGTAACAAAGGTTAGAAAGTTCCAGTAAAGTATACTTAACTTGATGCAACATAATAGGGCTAACCTAAATGGAAGATTTATATAAAGTAATGTATCTGGAACCAACAAAATTAAAACTAATTAATTCTATTTATTAGTAAAGATGAAGGACCATTGGGAACATGAATGGGGAGCATCAAGAATACTTATCTTGCAAAAGGGGAATAAGAGGCAAAAAAGATTATACAGATGTTGGAAGTCTTCAGTAACATACATAAAGTGCTGGAGGAGCTCAGAAGGTCAGGCAGCATCTATAGACTGGAATAAATGATTGTTTATTTCCCACCATTGAAGCTGCCTGACTTGCTGAGTTTCTCTAGTATTATGTTGCTCAATCATAGCTGATCCTCTTTTTTCTCCTCTCCAACCTCACTCCACGGCCTTCTCCCCGTATCCTTTGATGCTGTGGCCAAACAAGAATCTATCAATCTCTGCCTTAAATACACCCAATGACCTGGCCTCCACAGCTGCCTGTGGTAACAGATTCCACAAATTCACCACCCTCTGGCTAAAGAAATTTCTCTGCACCTCTGTTTTAGAGATGTTCTCTGCATCCCTCTGTCCTGAGGCTGTACCCTCTTGTCCTAGACTTCCCCACCATGGGAAATATCCTTTCCACGTCTACTCTGTTTAGGCCTTTCAACATTTGAAAGGTTTCGATGAGATCCCCCTCATCCTACTAAATACCAGCGCGTATAGGCCCAGAGACTTCAAATTTTCCTCATGTGATAATCCTTTCATTCCCAGAATCATCCTTGTGAACTTCCTCTGAACACTCTCCAATGCCAGCACATCTTTTCTTAGATAAGGAGCCCAAAACTATTTTCAATACTTAGGTGAGGCCTCACCAGTGCCTTATAAAGTCTCAGCATCACATCCCCGCTTTTATATTCTAGACCTCTTGAAATGAATGCTAACATGGCATTTGCCTTCACACCACCAACTCGACCTGCAAGTTAACCTTCAGGGTGTTCAGCACAAGGACTCCCAAGTCCCTTTACATCTCAGATGTTTGGATTTTCTCCCCATTTAGAAAATAGACTTAACATTTATTTCTTCAACCGAAGTGCATAACCATGCATTTTCCAACACTGTATTTCATTTGCTACTTTCTTGCCCATTCTCCTAATCTGTCTAAGTCCTTCTGCAGCCTATCTGTTTCCTCAACGCTATCAGTCCCTCCCCAATCTTTGTATTACCTGCAACCTTGGCAACAAAGCCATTTCTTCCATCATCTAAATCATTGATATACAGCATAAAAAGCGGTCCCAACACCGACCCCTGCGGAATGCCAACCAGACAAGGATCCTTTCATTCCCACTGGCTGCCTCCTACCAATCAGCCAATGCTTTAACATTAGTCAGTAACTTTCCTGTAATATCATGGGTTCTTAACTTGGTAAGCAGCCTCATGTGCAGCACCTTGTCAAAGGCCTTCTGAAAGTCCAAATATACAACATCCACTACATCCCCTTTATCTATCCCACGTGTAATCTCCTCAAAGAATTCCAACAGGTTCGTCAGGCAAGATTTTCCCTCAAGGAAACCATGCTGACTTTGTCCTACTGTATCCTGTGTCATGAAGTACTCCATAACCTCATCTTTAACAATCGACTCCAACATCTTCCTAACTACTGAGGTCAGGCGAACTGTCTATAATTTCCTTTCTGCTGCCTTCCTCCTTTCTTAAAGAGTGGAGTGACATCTGCAGTTTTCCAGGCCTATAGAACAATGCCAAATTCCAATGATTTTTCAAAGATCTAATGCCTCCACAATCTCTACCACCTCCTCTTTCAGAACACTAGGGTGCAGTTCATCTGGTCTGGGTGACTTAGGTCTTTCAGCTTTTTGAGCACCTTCTCCCTTGGAATAGTAACTGCACTCACTTCTCTTCCCTCACACCCTTCAACACTTGGCACACTGCTAGTGTCTTCCACAATGAAGACTGATGTAAAATACTCATTTAGTACATCTGCCATCACTTTGTCTCTCATTCTTATTTCTCCTGCCTCATTTTCTAGCAGTCCAATATCCTTTCTCATCTCTTTTATTTTTTATATACTTGAAAAAGCTTTTTCTATTCGCCTTGATATTGTTTACTAATTCGCTTTCATATTTCATCTTTTCCCTCATAATGATTCTTTTAGTTGCTTTTGTAGGTTTTTAAAAGCTTCCCAATCCTCCAACTTCCCACTATTTTTTCCTCTGTTCTATGCCATCTCTTTTGCTTTTACATTAACTTTGACTTCCCTTGTCAGCTATGGTTGTATTATTTTGCCATTTGAGTGTTTCTTTGTTTTTGGAATACATCTATCCTGTAGTTCCAAGGACGAGCTCCCACTGCTAACAAATGCTCTTCATGGCGTGTATCTCAAACAGCCTCTGACAACCAAGTCCAGCTCCTGGCCTTCACGTGTGGCATGTTCTCACTGACAGGAGAAGGGGCAAAGGCGGACCACTGGCGCCTTAAAACCAGTTGCTTCGGGCAGATGGGGCTCGTTAACCATGGATGGTAGCTCATCTAGGAGAGGGAAAACTCAGATTTCAAACCTCCACTGCCTTGCGGAGAGGCTTCGGGAGTAAACCCCGAGGAAAAATCCGGAGTCGGAGTCCCAAAGGTGGCTGACTGCTGTACCCAGCACCGGCACGGCAACTCCTGTGATGTTGCTGGCACCAAACTGGATCGACTCTCGTCGTTCCTTTGGACCCGTCATCAGCATGGGGGGGGGGGGGGGGTCCCACTGCATGGGCAACAGACGGATGTCCATATCAATTCTGCCCTGGCTTGCCTCCTGGAGAAGCCACTCCGGGTGACTACCAGAGGCGCAGAACCCATGGTCGACCATGTCCAACAGAGACCACTGCACTCCACTGCTGTATCCTGCAGCTTCCTAATTTTTCCCAGAAGCTCAAGCCATTGCTGCTCTGCTGACATCCCTGTCAGCAGCTCCTTCCAATTTAATTTGGTCAACTCCTCTCTATTATATCACTGTAATTTCCTTTAGTCCACTGAAATACTGCTACGTCAAACTTTACTTTCTCCTTATCAAATTTCAAGTTGAACAGAATTATTTTGTGATCACTGTCTCCTAAGGGTCCCTTTACCCTAAGCTCCCTCACCACCTCCATGACATTCCATTACAACCAGTCCAGTATAGCTTATCCCTTAATAGGTTCAACAACAAACTGCTGTAAAAAGCCATCTCATAGACATTCAATAAATCCACTCTCTTGGGATTCATTACCAACCTGATTTTCCCAATCGACCTCTACGTTAAAATCTCCCTTAACTATCATAACATTGCCCATTTGCTACAACTTTTCTATTTCCCATTGTAATCCGTAGTCCACATCCCAGCTATGTTTAGAGGCCTGTATATAACTGGCATTGGGGTCCTTTTATGCTTGCAGTTTCTTAACTCCACCCACAAGGATTCAACATCTTCTGATCCTATGTCACATCTCTCTAATCATTTAATGCCTTTCTTTACCAGCAGAGCCACACCACCCCCTGTAACTACCTTCCTATCCCTCTGATACTTGGACATTCAGCTCTCAACCATCCTTCAGCCACAATTTAGTGATGGTCACAACATCACGCCTGACAATCTGTAAAAACCTGCATCAGGACTTGGAGTGAAGAGGTGAGATGCTCAGTATGAAGAGGAGAATAAGAGTGGTGAGGTGATTTACAGAGTGAGGAGGGGTGCAAAGTGAATGGCAGGTAGTGACAGGTAGGTGGCATTTGGAGACTATGACAAGAGAATGATAGATGAAGGCAGAGCAAGTGAGAGAGGGGGAAATCAGCAGGTGGAGAGGGGAGAGTGGAGATGAGAGACACTAGCTGAAGGGAGATTTGCAGGAACACAAAGCACTGCCAGTGCTGAACCATAAGTAATGGTGCTGAGAATGGGAGCCATTGAAGAAGCAGGGAGATACAATACACATTTGGAAACAAATAGCAAATAAGGGTGAGATGTCAGGGGCAGGGGCAGGGTACGGGGGAACCTGTGTGTGAAGTGGATTAATAGAACCAGTTCGTGGAAGAGGGTGGACAGTTAAGAGACTGGGGAGAGATCCAAAGGAGAGATGGAGAAGGAGCTGGAGAATGGGAAGGTGGGGGAGGAGAGAGAAAATAAGTAAAGGATAGGGCTTTACCTAAAATTATTTCCCCTTAACTATCAGGCAGGGATAACACAATTTCACACTCCAAAACTGAACTGTTCCCACGACCAATGAACTCATTTTCAAGGATTCTTCATCTCATCTTCTCAATACTTACTGATACTTATTTATTCTTATTATGTTTGTTTTTTGTTGTTTCTTTGTATTTACTAGGCATTCTGCAAGAAAATGAATTTCTTTAACAAAATCAAGTTGTTCCCCAAGCTTTCTAGCAGAGGATCTATGAGAGTTAGACCAGCTATTGGAGATGGAGACAGCCAAAGCCCAAGGTTATTTACATGGCTAGTCTTACCTCAACACTGCATGAGGAATCTTGGAGAAACTCCCCTTTAGTCGGTAGGAAAAGTGGATATCAGAGGAAAAGGGAGTCACCTTCCCACCCTTCTGCTTTTCTAGTGTCATCTAGAATGTACAAAACTGAGTCCAGCTTTAACGTGACCACTTCTAACTCAGCACCACTTAATCAGAGGCTCCGTCATAGTGCACAAAACTGACATGGACAACACTGTTGAAAAGGGTGACTCTAAAACATCAGAAGATTCTAACAACCTGTGTTCCCTACATCAGAAACCACACCCTCTCTGGAAGTGAGAAACCTCTAGAGGGACAAAGGGCCTCCTGAAAGAACACTCCATATGTTTCTTCTGCTGTATTTCAACCAGCCACCACACAAGGGTCTGTCATCCAGTGCTCTGAATGTGACAGCAACAAAGACATTGCAGCTCTTCACATTGGCCCACCTCTTTGTCTATGAAGGACATGATTTCTCCAGTAAGTCATGTTCAAGGATCTTCAGTGTTTACTCAGAGGCCACTGTGAGAAGAGGATGAGGATGCATGTTGTCTTGAATGATCAGAGCAACAAATCTCTAGGTAAATCATCTTTTCTCAATTCCCTCAACATAATTGGCAGAGTCTCACCTTACGGACTTAAGCAAGGTGTCTCAGGGATGGTTGGGTGAAGAGCAAGAGGCTCTATTGTCGAATCTGTTGATGAAAAGACTTGCTTAGCCTTCTAGAAGTGTGACTAACCTCTAGACAACAGGAAGGAATCACCACTCCAGAAGCAGTGACTCACCACCGTCACCTCAAGTCCCTAGCCAGCAAGATACAGTCACTCCATCAGTGAGATGATACAGGTACACAGGATACTCAAACAATGTAATTGACCTCCAAATGCTCCACTTGCACTGGGGTGGGTCATAGTAGGAGATGTCTGCCTAGGGAGTGCACACAAACCTTCACCTGTGAACATCTTCAGAAGTAACATGGTAAAAAACGGGCGCCCCAGTCTCATGGCCGCCTGCCTCAGCAACATCCACATCAAGGAGAGCTTTGGAAAGTCCTGCCAACCTCCCATCTTTCCTGCCTTGACCTTACAATGAAAAGGTTTGACAAGCAAGACAGCAAGCATTGGGAATCTATCTTCGTCCATACAAAGGATGACTACAAACCAGCTTCTTCAATGGATGGTCTTCCTTTCCTGAGGATGATGGATAAGGGGTTCCATCAAAACAGCTCATACAGCTGGGTGGTACTGCTCCCCTTCTGTAGCCCCTGACAATGCCACCCAAATAACCGCGAGCAATCAAGCAGCTGCTTTCCTTCACTTACAGGCAAGCTCAAGAAACGGCCTGGAATCAGTTAGGAGGAAAATGCACAGTGTCTATGGAAAAATAGACTGCTGGAAAATGATTGAAGTGTCAACTCTGGTTACAAATCTGTAAAAACAAAGATAATATTTTAAGATTGTACAGAATCTAGATTTGTTTTGGATTCTCCGTTGAATATTTGATACAATCTAGTTGGATTATTTCAAAGTTTGGGTAGTGATCCCTCTTGCAGGGCAGAATTTTACTTTGGATTTCGAATCCAAATGATGGTCTTATCATCCTTTAGTACTTGACTGTGCTTATCAATAGATCAGGAGCATTGATGTTTTTGTGAAAGCTGTGAGTTCAGTTACTGGCATCTTTTACAGATACCAGCTGGGTAATGTTATGTCTTTCCTGATTTGGATTGATATTTTAATTCTAATTACGAGATCTCACTGCTTCTGGGTTCACAGGTGTTGATGATTGCTTATAATCGTGTTGCTAAGCAATCAGCTTTCATCATTAGGTTAGCCATTTTTATAATTTGAACTTAGAAGCCCTTGTTAGAAGTTGAAGGAATTTCAATCAATATATAAATTAACCTTTTGTAGGAACGCTAAGAAGTATTGTTGTTCTATTCTGACTCCTCGTGTGTTGTAACGCGTTGGTGAGTAATAAACAGCTTTCAACTACAACTACACCAGAACTGGAGATATGCAACACACATAAAATGCTGGAGGAACTCAGCAGGCCCGGCACCATCTGTCGGAAAAAGTGTAATCGACACTGCAAACTGAAATCCTTCGGCAGGACTGGGTCTGGAATTATCGGCAGGACTGAGACTGGAATTATCAGCAGGACTCGGTCTGGAATTATCAGCAGGACTCGGTCTGGAATTATCAGCAGGACTGAGACTGGAATTATCGGCAGGACTCGGTCTGGAATTATCGGCAGGACTCGGACTGGAATTATCGGCAGGACTCGGACTGGAATTATCGGCAGGACTCGGTCTGGAATTATCAGCAGGACTGAGACTGGAATTATCGGCAGGACTCGGTCTGGAATTATCAGCAGGACACGGTCTGGAATTATCGGCAGGACTGGGTCTGGAATTATCGGCAGGACTCAGTCTAGAATTATCAGCAGGACATGGTCTGGAATTATCGGCAGGACTGGGTCTGGAATTATAGGCAGGACTCGGCCTGGAATAATCGGCAGCACTGGGACTAGAGTTATCGGCAGGACTGGGACTGGAATTAACAGCAGGACTGGCACTGGATTTATCTTTGGCAGGACTGGGGCTGGAATAATCGGAGGGACTGGGACTGGAATTATCATCAGGACTGGGACTGGAATTATCTTTGGCAGGACTGGGACTGGAGGTAGTGGAAGGACTGGGACTGGAATTATCAGAAGGACCAGGTCTGGAATTATCGGATGGACTGGGACTAGAGTTATCGGCAAGACTGGGGCTGGAATTATCGGAAGGACTGGGACTGGAGTTAGCAGAAGGACAGGGACTGGAATTATCTTTGGCTGGAATGTGACTGGAGTTATCGGCAGGACTGGAACTGGTATTATCGGAAGGAATGTGACTGGTGTTGTTGGCAGGACTGGGACTGGAGTTAACGGAACGACAGGGACTGGATTTATCGAGGGACTGGGACTGGAATTATCTTTGGCAGGAATGCGGCTGGAGTTAGTGGAAGAACAGGGACTGGAATTATCAGCAGGACTGGGGCTGGAATTATTGGAAGGACAGGAACTGGAATTATCGGCAGTAGTAGGACTGGAATTATCGTCAGGACTGGGCCTGTAATTATCGGCAAGCTTGTGACAGGAATTATCGGAAGGACTATGACTGGGATTATATTTGGCAGGATGGCGGCTGGAGTTAGTGGAAGGATAGGGACTGGAATTATCAGCAGGACTAGGACTGGAATTATCTTTGGCAGAACTGGGACAGGAGGTAGTGGAAGGACAGGGAATGGAATGATTGGCCTGGCTGGGACTGGAATTATCGGCAGGACTGAGACTGGAATTATCTTTGGCAGGAATGGGACAGGAGGTAGCGGAAGGACTGGGACTGGAATTATCGGCAGGACTGCGGCTGGAGGTAGCGGAAGGACTGGGACTGGAATTATCGGCAGGACTGCGGCTGGAGGTAGCGGAAGGACAGGGACTGGAATTATAGGAAGGACTGGGACTGGAATTATCGGCAGGACAGAGACTGGAAATATCAGCAGGACTGGGACAGGAAATATCAGCAGGACTGGGACTAGAATTATCCGATGGACTGCGACTGGATTTATCAGAAGGTCTGTGACTGGAATTATCGGCAGGAGTGGGACTGGAATTATAGGAAGGACTGGGACTGGAATTATAGGAAGGACTGGGACTGGAATTATAGGAAGGAATGGGACTGGAATTATAGGAAGGAATGGGACTGGAATTATCTTTGGCCGGTCCGGGACTGGAGGTAGTGGAAGGACAGGGACTGGAATTATCTTTGGCAGGAATGCGACTGGTGTTATCGGAAGGACGAGGTCTGGAATTATCGGATGGACTGGGACTGGAATCATCAGGAAGACTGGGACTGGATTTATCGGAACAACTGGGACTGGTATTATCAGAAGGACTAGGACTGGAATTATCTTTGGCAGGACTGGGACTGCAGTTATCGGCGGGTCTGGGTCTGGAATTATCGGAAGGACTGGGACTAGAATTATCGATTGTCTGGGACTGGAGTTATCTTTGACAGGACTGGGACTGGAGTTACCGGCGGGTCTGGGTCTGGAATTCTCATCAGGACTGGGACTGGAGTTATCAACAGGAATGGGACTAGAATTATCCGATGGACTGCGACTGGATTTATCAGAAGGACTGTGACCGGAATTATCAGCAGGAGTGGAACTAGAGCTATCGGCAGCACTGGAACTAGAATTATCGGATGTACTGGGACTGGAATTATCGGAGGGACTGGGCCTGGTTATCAGCAGGTCTGGGTCTGGAATTCTCATCAGGACTGGGACTGGAATTATCGGCAGGTCTGGGACTGGAATTATCAACAGGAATGGGACTGGAATTATCGGAAGGACTGGGACTGGAATTATCAGCAGCAGTGTGACTGGAATTATCTGCAGGACCGGGACTGGAATTATCTTTGACAGGACTAGGACATGAGTTATCGGTGGGTCTGGGTCTGGAATTCTCATCAGGACTGGGACTGGAGTTATCAACAGGAATGTGACTGGAATTATCGGATGGACTGCGACTGGATTTATCAGAAGGACTGTGACTAGAATTATCGGCAGGAGTGGGAGTGGTATTATAGTCAGGTCTGGGACTGGAGTTATCGGCAGGACTGGGACTGGAATTATCTTTGCTGGACTGGGATTGGAGTTAACAGAACGACTGGGGATGGAGTTATCATAGGATTGTGAGTGGAATTATCATCAGGACTGGGTCTGGAAGTATCGTTGGCAGGACAGAGTCTGGAGTTATTGGAAGGATTGGGGCTGGAATTATTGAAAGGGCGGGGACTGGAGTTATCGGCAGGAATGTGGATGGAGTTATCGGCAGGACTGGGACTGGAGTTATCGGCAGGACTGTGACTGGAATTATCGGCAAGACTGGGACTGGAGTTATCGGCAGGTCTGGGACTGGAGTTATCGGCAAGACTGGGACTGGAATTATCGGCAAGACTGGGACTGGAGTTATCGGCAGCACTGGGACTGGAGTTATCGGCAGGAATGTGGATGGAGTTCTTGGCAGGACTGGGACTGGAGTTATCGGCAGGACTGTGACTGGAATTATCGGCAAGACTGGGACTGGAGTTATCGGCAGGAATGTGGATGGAGTTATCGGCAGGACTGGGACTGGAGTTATCGGCAGGACTGTGACTGGAATTATCGGCAAGACTGGGACTGGAGTTATCGGCAGGTCTGGGACTGGAGTTATCGGCAAGACTGGGACTGGAATTATCGGCAAGACTGGGACTGGAGTTATCGGCAGCACTGGGACTGGAGTTATCGGCAGGAATGTGGATGGAGTTCTTGGCAGGACTGGGACTGGAGTTATCGGCAGGACTGTGACTGGAATTATCGGCAAGACTGGGACTGGAGTTATCGGCAGGACTGTGACTGGAATTATCGGCAGGTCTGGGACTGGAGTTATCAACTGGAATGGGACTGGAGTTATCGGCAGGACTGGGACTGGAATTATCGTCAGGACTGGGACTGGAATTATCGGCAGGTCTGGGACTGGAGTTATCGGCAGGTCTGGGACTGGAGTTATCGGCAGGTCTGGGACTGGAGTTATCGGCAGGTCTGGGACTGGAATTATCAACTGGAATGGGACTGGAGTTATCGGAAGGACTGGAACTGGATTTATCAGAACGACTAGGACTGGGATTATCTTTGGCAGGACTCTGACTGGACTTATCAGCAGGAGTGGGATTAGAATTATCGGCAGGACTGTGTCTGGAATCATCGGGAAGACTGGGACTGGAAGTATCGGCAGCAGTGTGCCTGGAATGATCGGCAGGACTGGACTGGTATTATCGGAAGGACTGGGACTGCAGTTATCCTTGGCCGGACTAGGACTGGAATTATCTTTGGCAGGGCTAGTACTGGAATTATTGGCAGGTCTGGAAGTGGAATTACCTTTGGCAGGACTGGGACTGGAATCATCATCAGGACTGGGACTGGAGTTATCAGCAGGACTGTGAATGGAATTATCATCAGGACTGGGACTGGAATTATCGGCAAGACTGGGACTGGAATTATCGTCAGGACTGGGACTGGAATTATCGGCAAGACTGGGACTGGAATTATCTTTGGCCAGACTGGGGCTGGAGTTAACGGAACGACTAGGGCTGGAGTTATCGAAGGACTGGGACTGGAATTATTGGAAGCTCTGGGAATGGAATTATCTTTGGCCGGAATGCGACTGGAGTTATCGGCAGGACTGCGACTGGAGTTATCGGCAGGACTGCGACTGGAATCATCATCAGGACTGGGTCTGGAGTTATCAGCAAGACTGGGACTGGAATTATCGGCAGGACTGGGACTGGAGTTATCAGCAAGACTGGGACTGGAATTATCTTCAGGATTGGGACTGGATTTATCAACAGGACTTTGGCTGGAGTTAGCGGAAGGACAGGGACCGGAATTATCAGCAGGAGTGGGTCTGGAAGTATTGTTGGCAGGACTGGGACTGGATTTATCGGAAGGATTGGGGCTTTAATTATCGGAAGGACTGGGACTGGATTTATTGGCAGGACTGGGACTGGAATTATCGTCAGGACTGGACTGGAATTATCGTCAGGACTGGACTGGAATTATCGGCAGGACTGGGACTGCAGCTATCTTTGGCAGGACAAGGAGTGGAATTACCTTTGGCAGGACTGGGTCTGGAATTATCGGCAGGACTGGGACTGGAGTTATCAGCAAGACTGTGACTGGAATTATCGTCAGGACTGGGACTGGAATTATCATCAGGACTGGGACTGGAATTATCAGCAAGACTGGGACTGGAATTATCAGCAAGACTGGGACTGGAATTATCGGCAAGACTGGGACTGGAATTATCGTCAGGACTGGGACTGGAATTATCAGCAAGACTGGGACTGGAATTATCTTTGGCCAGACTGGGGCTGGAGTTAACGGAACGACTAGGGCTGGAGTTATCGGACTGGGACTGGAATTATTGGAAGCTCTGGGAATGGAATTATCTTTGGCCGGAATGCGACTGGAGTTAGCGAAAGTACAGGGACTGGAATTATCTTTGGCAGGACTGGGACTGGAATTATAGGAAGGACTGCGACTGGAATTATCGGCAGTACTGGGACTGGAATTATCGGCAGGACTGGGACTGGAATTATAGGAAGGACTGGGACTGGAGTTATCGGCAGTACTGGGACTGGAATTATCGGCAGGACTGGGACTGGAATTATAGGAAGGACTGGGACTACAATTATCGGAAGGTCTGGGACTGGAGTTATCTTTAACAGGACAAGGACTGGAATTATCTTTGGCTGGACTGCGACTGGTGTTATTGGCAGAACTGGGCCTGGAGTTACCGGCGGGTCTGGGTCTGGAATTCTCATCAGGACTGGGACTGGAGTTATCAACAGGAATGGGACTGGAATTATCGGATGGACTGTGACTGGAATTATCAGCAGGAGTGGGAATGAAATTATAGTCAGGACTGGGTCCGAAGTTAGCAGGACTGGGACTGGAGTTATCTTTGGCAGGACTGAGACTGGAATTATCGGCAGGACTGGGACTGGAATTACTAGCAGGACTGGGACCCGAATTATGGGTAGGACTGGGACTGGAATTATCGGCAGGATTGGGTCTGGGATTATTGCCAGGACTGGGACTGGAATTATCGATAAGACTGGGATTGGAATTATCAGCAGGACTGGGACTGGTGTTATCGGCAGGACTGGGACTGGTGTTATCAGAAGGACTGCGACTCGAATTACCTTTGGAAGGAGTGGGACTGGAATTATCGGAACGACTGGGACTGGAATTAAGTTTGGTAGGAATGGGACTGGAATGATTGGAAGGAGTGGTACTGGAGTTGTCGGCAAGCTTGTGACAGGAATTATCGGAAGGACTGGGACTGGAATTATCTTTGGCAGGACTGCGGCTGGAGTTAGCGGAAGGACAGGGACTGGAATTATCGGCAGGTCTAGGACTGGAATTATCATCAGGTCTAGGACTGGAATTATCAGCAGGACTGGGTCTGGATTTATCAGCATGTCTGGGACTGGAGTTATCATCAGGACTGGGACTGGAGTTATCAGCAGGACTGGGACTGAAGTTATCATCAGGACTGGGTCTGGAGTTATCATCAGGACTGGGTCTGGAGTATCATCAGGACTGGGACTGGAGTATCATCAGGACTGGGACTGAAGTTATCATCAGGACTGGGTCTGGAGTTATCATCGGGACTGGGTCTGGATTTATCAGCATGTCTGGGACTTGAGTTATCAGCAGGACTGGGACTGGAGTATCATCAGGACTGGGACTGAAGTTATCATCAGGACTGGGTCTGGAGTTATCATCAGGACTGGGACTGGAGTTATCATCAGGACCGGGACTGGAGGTATCAGCAGGACTGGGCATGGAGTTATCATCAGGACTGGGAATGGAGGTATCGGCAGGACTGTGTCTGGAATCATTGGGAAGACTGGGACTGGAATTATCGGCAGCAGTGTGCCTGGAAATATCGGCAAGCTTGTGACAGGAATTATCGGAAGGACTGGGACTGGAATTATCTTTGGCAGGACTGAGGCTGGAGTTAGCGGAAGGACAGGGACTGGAATTATCGGCAGGTCTAGGACTGGAATTATCATCAGGTCTAGGACTGGAATTATCATCAGGACTGGGTCTGGATTTATCAGCATGTCTGGGACTGGAGTTATCATCAGGACTGGGACTGGAGTTATCAGCAGGACTGGGACTGAAGTTATCATCAGGACTGGGTCTGGAGTTATCATCAGGACTGGGTCTGGAGTATCATCAGGACTGGGACTGGAGTATCATCAGGACTGGGACTGAAGTTATCATCAGGACTGGGTCTGGAGTTATCATCAGGACTGGGTCTGGAGTTATCATCAGGACTGGGTCTGGAGTTATTATCAGGACTGGGACTGGAGTATCATCAGGACTGGGACTGAAGTTATCATCAGGACTGGGACTGGAGTTATCAGCAGGACTGGGTCTGGAGTTATCATCAGGACTGGGTCTGGATTTATCAGCATGTCTGGGACTTGAGTTATCAGCAGGACTGGGACTGAAGTTATCATTAGGACTGGGACTGGAGGTATCAGCAGGACTGGGACTGGAGGTATCAGCAGGACTGGGCATGGAGTTGTCCGCAGGACTGGGCCTGGAGTTGTCGGCAAGCTTGTGACAGGAATTATCGGAAGGACTGGGACTGGAGTTGTCGGCAGGACTGGGACTGGATTTATCAGAAGGTCTGGGACTGGAATTACCAGCAGTACTGTGAATGGAATTATCGGAAGGAATGTGACTGATGTTGTCGGCAGGAGTTTGACTGTAATTATCGTCAGGACTGGGACTGGAATTATTGGTAGGACTGGACTGGAATTATCGGCAGGACTGTGACTGCAATTATCTTTGGCAGGACAAGGACTGGAATTATCTTTGGCTAAACTGGGAATGGAGGTATCGGCAGGACTGTGTCTGGAATCATTGGGAAGACTGGGACTGGAATTATCGGCAGCAGTGTGCCTGGAAATATCGGCAAGCTTGTGACAGGAATTATCGGAAGGACTGGGACTGGAATTATCTTTGGCAGGACTGCGGCTGGAGTTAGCGGAAGGACAGGGACTGGAATTATCGGCAGGTCTAGGACTGGAATTATCATCAGGTCTAGGACTGGAATTATCAGCAGGACTGGATCTGGATTTATCAGCATGTCTGGGACTGAAGTTATCATCAGGACTGGGACTGGGGTTATCATCAGGACTGGGACTGGAGTTATCAGCAGGACTGGGACTGAAGTTATCATCAGGACTGGGTCTGGAGTTATCATCAGGACTGGGTCTGGAGTATCATCAGGACTGGGACTGGAGTATCATCAGGACTGGGACTGAAGTTATCATCAGGACTGGGTCTGGAGTTATCATCAGGACTGGGTCTGGAGTTATTATCAGGACTGGGACTGGAGTATCATCAGGACTGGGACTGAAGTTATCATCAGGACTGGGTCTGGAGTTATCATCAGGACTGGGTCTGGAGTTATCATCAGGACTGGGTCTGGAGTTATCATCAGGACTGGGACTGAAGTTATCATCAGGACTGGGACTGGAGTTATCAGCAGGACTGGGTCTGGAGTTATCATCGGGACTGGGTCTGGATTTATCAGCATGTCTGGGACTTGAGTTATCAGCAGGACTGGGACTGAAGTTATCATCAGGACTGGGACTGGAGGTATCAGCAGGACTGGGACTGGAGGTATCAGCAGGACTGGGCATGGAGTTGTCCGCAGGACTGGGCCTGGAGTTGTCGGCAAGCTTGTGACAGGAATTATCGGAAGGACTGGGACTGGAGTTGTCGGCAGGACTGGGACTGGATTTATCAGAAGGTCTGGGACTGGAATTACCAGCAGTACTGTGAATGGAATTGTCGGAAGGAATGTGACTGATGTTGTCGGCAGGAGTTTGACTGTAATTATCATCAGGACTGGGACTGGAATTATTGGTAGGACTGGACTGGAATTATCGGCAGGACTGTGACTGCAATTATCTTTGGCAGGACAAGGAGTGGAATTATCTTTGGCAGGGCTTGGACTGGAGTTATCGGCAGGACTGGGACTGGAATTTTCATCTGGACAAGGACTGGAATTATCTTTGGCTAAACTGGGAATGGAGGTATCGGCAGGACTGTGTCTGGAATCATTGGGAAGACTGGGACTGGAATTATCGGCAGCAGTGTGCCTGGAAATATCGGCAAGCTTGTGACAGGAATTATCGGAAGGACTGGGACTGGAATTATCTTTGGCAGGACTGCGGCTGGAGTTAGCGGAAGGACAGGGACTGGAATTATCGGCAGGTCTAGGACTGGAATTATCATCAGGTCTAGGACTGGAATTATCAGCAGGACTGGGTCTGGATTTATCAGCATGTCTGGGACTGAAGTTATCATCAGGACTGGGACTGGGGTTATCATCAGGACTGGGACTGGAGTTATCAGCAGGACTGGGACTGAAGTTATCATCAGGACTGGGTCTGGAGTTATCATCAGGACTGGGTCTGGAGTATCATCAGGACTGGGACTGGAGTATCATCGGGACTGGGACTGAAGTTATCATCAGGACTGGGTCTGGAGTTATCATCAGGACTGGGTCTGGAGTTATTATCAGGACTGGGACTGGAGTATCATCAGGACTGGGACTGAAGTTATCATCAGGACTGGGACTGGAACTATCGGAAGGACTGGGACTGGAATTATCAGCAGCAGTGTGACTGGAATTATCTGCAGGACCGGGACTGGAATTATCTTTGGAAGGACTGGGACTGCAGTTATCGGCAGGACCGGGACTGGAGTTATCTTTGACAGGACTAGGACATGAGTTATCGGTGGGTCTGGGTCTGGAATTCTCATCAGGACTGGGACTGGAGTTATCAACAGGAATGTGACTGGAATTATCGGATGGACTGCGACTGGATTTATCAGAAGGACTGTGACTAGAATTATCGGCAGGAGTGGGAGTGGTATTATAGTCAGGACTGGGACTGGAGTTATCGGCAGGACTGGGACTGGAATTATCTTTGCTGGACTGGGATTGGAGTTAACAGAACGACTGGGGATGGAGTTATCATAGGATTGTGAGTGGAATTATCATCAGGACTGGGTCTGGAAGTATCGTTGGCAGGACAGAGTCTGGAGTTATTGGAAGGATTGGGGCTGGAATTATTGAAAGGGCGGGGACTGGAGTTATCGGCAGGAATGTGGATGGAGTTATCGGCAGGACTGGGACTGGAGTTATCGGCAGGACTGGGACTGGAATTATCGGCAAGACTGGGACTGGAGTTATCGGCAGCACTGGGACTGGAGTTATCGGCAGGAATGTGGATGGAGTTATCGGCAGCACTGGGACTGGAGTTATCGGCAGGTCTGGGACTGGAGTTATCGGCAGGAATGTGGATGGAGTTCTCGGCAGGACTGGGACTGGAGTTATCGGCAGGTCTGGGACTGGAGTTATCGGCAGGTCTGGGACTGGAGTTATCGGCAGGTCTGGGACTGGAGTTATCGGCAGGACTGAGACTGGAGTTATCGGCAGGTCTGGGACTGGAGTTATCGGCAGGTCTGGGACTGGAGTTATCGGCAGGTCTGGGACTGGAGTTATCGGCAGGTCTGGGACTGGAGTTATCGGCAGGTCTGGGACTGGAATTATCAACTGGAATGGGACTGGAGTTATCGGAAGGACTGGGACTGGATTTATCAGAACGACTAGGACTGGAATTATCTTTGGCAGGACTCTGACTGGACTTATCAGCAGGAGTGGGATTAGAATTATCGGAAGGACTGTGTCTGGAATCATCGGGAAGACTGGGACTGGAAGTATCGGCAGCAGTGTGCCTGGAATGATCGGCAGGACTGGACTGGTATTATCGGAAGGACTGGGACTGCAGTTATCTTTGGCCGGACTAGGACTGGAATTATCTTTGGCAGGGCTAGTACTGGAATTATTGGCAGGTCTGGAAGTGGAATTACCTTTGGCAGGACTGGGACTGGAATCATCATCAGGACTGGGACTGGAGTTATCAGCAGGACTGTGAATGGAATTATCGGAAGGTCTGGGACTGGAATTATCGTCAGGACTGGGTCTGGTGTTATGGGCAAGACTGGGACTGGAATTATCATCAGGACTGGGACTGGAATTATCGGCAAGACTGGGACTGGAATTATCGTCAGGACTGGGACTGGAATTATCGGCAAGACTGGGACTGGAATTATCTTTGGCCAGACTGGGGCTGGAGTTAACGGAACGACTAGGGCTGGAGTTATCGAAGGACTGGGACTGGAATTATTGGAAGCTCTGGGAATGGAATTATCTTTGGCCGGAATGCGACTGGAGTTATTGGCAGGACTGCGACTGGAGTTATCGGCAGGACTGCGACTGGAATCATCATCAGGACTGGGTCTGGAGTTATCAGCAAGACTGGGACTGGAATTATCGGCAGGACTGGGACTGGAGTTATCAGCAAGACTGGGACTGGAATTATCTTCAGGATTGGGGCTGGATTTATCAACAGGACTTTGGCTGGAGTTAGCGGAAGGACAGGGACCGGAATTATCAGCAGGAGTGGGTCTGGAAGTATTGTTGGCAGGACTGGGACTGGATTTATCGGAAGGATTGGGGCTTTAATTATCGGAAGGACTGGGACTGGATTTATTGGCAGGACTGGGACTGGAATTATCGTCAGGACTGGACTGGAATTATCGTCAGGACTGGACTGGAATTATCGGCAGGACTGGGACTGCAGCTATCTTTGGCAGGACAAGGAGTGGAATTACCTTTGGCAGGACTGGGTCTGGAATTATCGGCAGGACTGGGACTGGAGTTATCAGCAAGATTGTGACTGGAATTATCGTCAGGACTGGGTCTGGTGTTATCGGCAAGACTGGGACTGGAATTATCATCAGGACTGGGACTGGAATTATCAGCAAGACTGGGACTGGAATTATCGGCAAGACTGGGACTGGAATTATCGTCAGGACTGGGACTGGAATTATCAGCAAGACTGGGACTGGAATTATCTTTGGCCAGACTGGGGCTGGAGTTAACGGAACGACTAGGGCTGGAGTTATCGGACTGGGACTGGAATTATTGGAAGCTCTGGGAATGGAATTATCTTTGGCCGGAATGCGACTGGAGTTAGCGAAAGTACAGGGACTGGAATTATCTTTGGCAGGACTGGGACTGGAATTATAGGAAGGACTGCGACTGGAATTATCGGCAGTACTGGGACTGGAATTATCGGCAGGACTGGGACTGGAATTATAGGAAGGACTGGGACTGGAGTTATCGGCAGTACTGGGACTGGAATTATCGGCAGGACTGGGACTGGAATTATAGGAAGGACTGGGACTACAATTATCGGAAGGTCTGGGACTGGAGTTATCTTTAACAGGACAAGGACTGGAATTATCTTTGGCTGGACTGCGACTGGTGTTATTGGCAGAACTGGGCCTGGAGTTACCGGCGGGTCTGGGTCTGGAATTCTCATCAGGACTGGGACTGGAGTTATCAACAGGAATGGGACTGGAATTATCGGATGGACTGTGACTGGAATTATCAGCAGGAGTGGGAATGAAATTATAGTCAGGACTGGGTCCGAAGTTAGCAGGACTGGGACTGGAGTTATCTTTGGCAGGACTGAGACTGGAATTATCGGCAGGACTGGGACTGGAATTACTAGCAGGACTGGGACCCGAATTATGGGTAGGACTGGGACTGGAATTATCGGCAGGATTGGGTCTGGGATTATTGCCAGGACTGGGACTGGAATTATCGATAAGACTGGGATTGGAATTATCAGCAGGACTGGGACTGGTGTTATCGGCAGGACTGGGACTGGTGTTATCAGAAAGACTGCGACTCGAATTATCTTTGGAAGGAGTGGGACTGGAATTATCGGAACGACTGGGACTGGAATTAAGTTTGGTAGGAATGGGACTGGAATGATTGGAAGGAGTGGTACTGGAGTTGTCGGCAAGCTTGTGACAGGAATTATCGGAAGGACTGGGACTGGAATTATCTTTGGCAGGACTGCGGCTGGAGTTAGCGGAAGGACAGGGACTGGAATTATCGGCAGGTCTAGGACTGGAATTATCATCAGGTCTAGGACTGGAATTATCAGCAGGACTGGGTCTGGATTTATCAGCATGTCTGGGACTTGAGTTATCAGCAGGACTGGGACTGGAGTATCATCAGGACTGGGACTGAAGTTATCATCAGGACTGGGTCTGGAGTTATCATCAGGACTGGGACTGGAGTTATCATCAGGACTGGGACTGGAGGTATCAGCAGGACTGGGCATGGAGTTATCATCAGGACTGGGAATGGAGGTATCGGCAGGACTGTGTCTGGAATCATTGGGAAGACTGGGACTGGAATTATCGGCAGCAGTGTGCCTGGAAATATCGGCAAGCTTGTGACAGGAATTATCGGAAGGACTGGGACTGGAATTATCTTTGGCAGGACTGCGGCTGGAGTTAGCGGAAGGACAGGGACTGGAATTATCGGCAGGTCTAGGACTGGAATTATCATCAGGTCTAGGACTGGAATTATCAGCAGGACTGGGTCTGGATTTATCAGCATGTCTGGGACTGGAGTTATCATCAGGACTGGGACTGGAGTTATCAGCAGGACTGGGACTGAAGTTATCATCAGGACTGGGTCTGGAGTTATCATCAGGACTGGGTCTGGAGTATCATCAGGACTGGGACTGGAGTATCATCAGGACTGGGACTGAAGTTATCATCAGGACTGGGTCTGGAGTTATCATCAGGACTGGGACTGAAGTTATCATCAGGACTGGGACTGGAGTTATCAGCAGGACTGGGTCTGGAGTTATCATCAGGACTGGGTCTGGATTTATCAGCATGTCTGGGACTTGAGTTATCAGCAGGACTGGGACTGGAGTTATCATCAGGACTGGGACTGGAGGTATCAGCAGGACTGGGACTGGAGGTATCAGCAGGACTGGGCATGGAGTTGTCCGCAGGACTGGGCCTGGAGTTGTCGGCAAGCTTGTGACAGGAATTATCGGAAGGACTGGGACTGGAGTTGTCGGCAGGACTGGGACTGGATTTATCAGAAGGTCTGGGACTGGATTTACCAGCAGTACTGTGAATGGAATTATCGGAAGGAATGTGACTGATGTTGTCGGCAGGAGTTTGACTGTAATTATCGTCAGGACTGGGACTGGAATTATTGGTAGGACTGGACTGGAATTATCGGCAGGACTGTGACTGCAATTATCTTTGGCAGGACAAGGAGTGGAATTATCTTTGGCAGGGCTTGGACTGGAGGTTTCGGCAGGACTGGGACTGGAATTTTCATCCGGACAAGGACTGGAATTATCTTTGGCTAAACTGGGAATGGAGGTATCGGCAGGACTGTGTCTGGAATCATTGGGAAGACTGGGACTGGAATTATCGGCAGCAGTGTGCCTGGAAATATCGGCAAGCTTGTGACAGGAATTATCGGAAGGACTGGGACTGGAATTATCTTTGGCAGGACTGCGGCTGGAGTTAGCGGAAGGACAGGGACTGGAATTATCGGCAGGTCTAGGACTGGAATTATCATCAGGTCTAGGACTGGAATTATCAACAGGACTGGGTCTGGATTTATCAGCATGTCTGGGACTGAAGTTATCATCGGGACTGGGACTGGGGTTATCATCAGGACTGGGACTGGAGTTATCATCAGGACTGGGACTGAAGTTATCATCAGGACTGGGTCTGGAGTTATCATCAGGACTGGGTCTGGAGTTATCATCAGGACTGGGTCTGGAGTTATTATCAGGACTGGGACTGGAGTATCATCAGGACTGGGACTGAAGTTATCATCAGGACTGGGACTGGAGTTATCAGCAGGACTGGGTCTGGAGTTATCATCAGGACTGGGTCTGGAGTTATCATCAGGACTGGGTCTGGAGTTATCATCAGGACTGTGACTGGAGTTATCAGCTGGACTGGGACTGAAGTTATCATCAGGACTGGGTCTGGAGTTATCATCAGGACTGGGACTGAAGTTATCATCAGGACTGGGTCTGGAGTTATCATCAGGACTGGGTCTGGATTTATCAGCAGGTCTGGGACTGGAGTTATCATCAGGACTGGGACTGGAGTTATCAGCAGGACTGGGACTGGAGTATTATCAGGACTGGGACTGGAATTATCTTTGGCAGGACAAGGAGTGGAATTATCTTTGGCAGGGCTTGGACTGGAATTATCGGCAGGACTGGGACTGGAATTTTCATCCGGTCAAGGACTGGAATTATCTTTGGCTAAACTGGGAATGGAGGTATCGGCAGGACTGTGTCTGGAATCATTGGGAAGACTGGGACTGGAATTATCGGCAGCAGTGTGACTGGAATTATCTTTGGCAGGATTGGAACTGGAGTTATTGGCAGGTCTGGGATTGGAATTTTCATCAGGACTGGGACTGGAGTTATCAGCAGGACTTCGGCAGGAGTTAGCGGAAGGACAGGGACCGAAATTATCAGCAGGAGTGGGTCTGGAAGTATCTTTGGCAGGACTGTGACTGGAGTATCAGCAGGACTGTGACTGGAGTATCAGCAGGACTGGGACTGGAATTATCAGCAGGACTGGGTCTGGATTTATCAGGATGTCTGGGACTGGAGTTATCATCAGGACTGGGACTGGAGTTATCATCAGGACTGGGACTGAAGTTATCATCAGGACTGGGTCTGGAGTTATCATCAGGACTGGGACTGGAGTATCATCAGGACTGGGTCTGGAGTTATCATCAGGACTGGGACTGAAGTTATCATCAGGACTTGGTCTGGAGTTATCATCAGGACTGGGACTGGAGGTATCAGCAGGACTGGGCCTGGAGTTATCATCAGGACTGGGACTGAAGTTATCATCAGGACTGGGACTGAAGTTATCATCAGGACTGGGACTGGATTTACCAGCAGTACTGTGAATGGAATTATCGGAAGGAATGTGACTGATGTTGTCGGCAGGAGTTTGACTGTAATTATCGTCAGGACTGGGACTGGAATTATTGGTAGGACTGGACTGGAATTATCGGCAGGACTGTGACTGCAATTATCTTTGGCAGGACAAGGAGTGGAATTATCTTTGGCAGGGCTTGGACTGGAATTATCGGCAGGACTGGGACTGGAATTTTCATCCGGACAAGGACTGGGATTATCTTTGGCTAAACTGGGAATGGAGGTATCGGCAGGACTGTGTCTGGAATCATTGGGAAGACTGGGACTGGAATTATCGGCAGCAGTGTGCCTGGAAATATCGGCAAGCTTGTGACAGGAATTATCGGAAGGACTGGGACTGGAATTATCTTTGGCAGGACTGCGGCTGGAGTTAGCGGAAGGACAGGGACTGGAATTATCGGCAGGTCTAGGACTGGAATTATCATCAGGTCTAGGACTGGAATTATCAGCAGGACTGGGTCTGGATTTATCAGCATGTCTGGGACTGGAGTTATCATCAGGACTGGGACTGGAGTTATCAGCAGGACTGGGACTGAAGTTATCATCAGGACTGGGTCTGGAGTTATCATCAGGACTGGGTCTGGAGTATCATCAGGACTGGGACTGGAGTATCATCAGGACTGGGACTGAAGTTATCATCAGGACTGGGTCTGGAGTTATCATCAGGACTGGGTCTGGAGTTATCATCAGGACTGGGTCTGGAGTTATTATCAGGACTGGGACTGGAGTATCATCAGGACTGGGACTGAAGTTATCACCAGGACTGGGACTGGAGTTATCAGCAGGACTGGGTCTGGAGTTATCATCAGGACTGGGTCTGGATTTATCAGCATGTCTGGGACTTGAGTTATCAGCAGGACTGGGACTGAAGTTATCATCAGGACTGGGACTGGAGGTATCAGCAGGACTGGGACTGGAGGTATCAGCAGGACTGGGCATGGAGTTGTCCGCAGGACTGGGCCTGGAGTTGTCGGCAAGCTTGTGACAGGAATTATCGGAAGGACTGGGACTGGAGTTGTCGGCAGTACTGGGACTGGATTTATCAGAAGGTCTGGGACTGGAATTACCAGCAGTACTGTGAATGGAATTGTCGGAAGGAATGTGACTGATGTTGTCGGCAGGAGTTTGACTGTAATTATCGTCAGGACTGGGACTGGAATTATTGGTAGGACTGGACTGGAATTATCGGCAGGACTGTGACTGCAATTATCTTTGACAGGACAAGGAGTGGAATTATCTTTGGCAGGGCTTGGACTGGAATTATCGGCAGGACTGGGACTGGAATTTTCATCCGGTCAAGGACTGGAATTATCTTTGGCTAAACTGGGAATGGAGGTATCGGCAGGACTGTGTCTGGAATCATTGGGAAGACTGGGACTGGAATTATCGGCAGCAGTGTGACTGGAATTATCTTTGGCAGGATTGGAACTGGAGTTATTGGCAGGTCTGGGATTGGAATTTTCATCAGGACTGGGACTGGAGTTATCAGCAGGACTTCGGCAGGAGTTAGCGGAAGGACAGGGACCGAAATTATCAGCAGGAGTGGGTCTGGAAGTATCTTTGGCAGGACTGTGACTGGAGTATCAGCAGGACTGTGACTGGAGTATCAGCAGGACTGGGACTGGAATTATCAGCAGGACTGTGTCTGGATTTATCAGGATGTCTGGGACTGGAGTTATCATCAGGACTGGGACTGGAGTTATCATCAGGACTGGGACTGAAGTTATCATCAGGACTGGGTCTGGAGTTATCATCAGGACTGGGACTGGAGTATCATCAGGACTGGGTCTGGAGTTATCATCAGGACTGGGACTGAAGTTATCATCAGGACTTGGTCTGGAGTTATCATCAGGACTGGGACTGGAGGTATCAGCAGGACTGGGTCTGGAGTTATCATCAGGACTGGGACTGAAGTTATCATCAGGACTGGGACTGAAGTTATCATCAGGACTGGGACTGGATTTACCAGCAGTACTGTGAATGGAATTATCGGAAGGAATGTGACTGATGTTGTCGGCAGGAGTTTGACTGTAATTATCGTCAGGACTGGGACTGGAATTATTGGTAGGACTGGACTGGAATTATCGGCAGGACTGTGACTGCAATTATCTTTGGCAGGACAAGGAGTGGAATTATCTTTGGCAGGGCTTGGACTGGAATTATCGGCAGGACTGGGACTGGAATTTTCATCCGGACAAGGACTGGGATTATCTTTGGCTAAACTGGGAATGGAGGTATCGGCAGGACTGTGTCTGGAATCATTGGGAAGACTGGGACTGGAATTATCGGCAGCAGTGTGCCTGGAAATATCGGCAAGCTTGTGACAGGAATTATCGGAAGGACTGGGACTGGAATTATCTTTGGCAGGACTGCGGCTGGAGTTAGCGGAAGGACAGGGACTGGAATTATCGGCAGGTCTAGGACTGGAATTATCATCAGGTCTAGGACTGGAATTATCAGCAGGACTGGGTCTGGATTTATCAGCATGTCTGGGACTGGAGTTATCATCAGGACTGGGACTGGAGTTATCAGCAGGACTGGGACTGAAGTTATCATCAGGACTGGGTCTGGAGTTATCATCAGGACTGGGTCTGGAGTATCATCAGGACTGGGACTGGAGTATCATCAGGACTGGGACTGAAGTTATCATCAGGACTGGGTCTGGAGTTATCATCAGGACTGGGTCTGGAGTTATCATCAGGACTGGGTCTGGAGTTATTATCAGGACTGGGACTGGAGTATCATCAGGACTGGGACTGAAGTTATCACCAGGACTGGGACTGGAGTTATCAGCAGGACTGGGTCTGGAGTTATCATCAGGACTGGGTCTGGATTTATCAGCATGTCTGGGACTTGAGTTATCAGCAGGACTGGGACTGAAGTTATCATCAGGACTGGGACTGGAGGTATCAGCAGGACTGGGACTGGAGGTATCAGCAGGACTGGGCATGGAGTTGTCCGCAGGACTGGGCCTGGAGTTGTCGGCAAGCTTGTGACAGGAATTATCAGAAGGACTGGGACTGGAGTTGTCGGCAGTACTGGGACTGGATTTATCAGAAGGTCTGGGACTGGAATTACCAGCAGTACTGTGAATGGAATTGTCGGAAGGAATGTGACTGATGTTGTCGGCAGGAGTTTGACTGTAATTATCGTCAGGACTGGGACTGGAATTATTGGTAGGACTGGACTGGAATTATCGGCAGGACTGTGACTGCAATTATCTTTGACAGGACAAGGAGTGGAATTATCTTTGGCAGGGCTTGGACTGGAATTATCGGCAGGACTGGGACTGGAATTTTCATCCGGTCAAGGACTGGAATTATCTTTGGCTAAACTGGGAATGGAGGTATCGGCAGGACTGTGTCTGGAATCATTGGGAAGACTGGGACTGGAATTATCGGCAGCAGTGTGCCTGGAAATATCGGCAAGCTTGTGACAGGAATTATCGGAAGGACTGGGACTGGAATTATCTTTGGCAGGACTGCGGCTGGAGTTAGCGGAAGGACAGGGACTGGAATTATCGGCAGGTCTAGGACTGGAATTATCATCAGGTCTAGGACTGGAATTATCAGCAGGACTGGGTCTGGATTTATCAGCATGTCTGGGACTGGAGTTATCATCAGGACTGGGACTGGAGTTATCAGCAGGACTGGGACTGAAGTTATCATCAGGACTGGGTCTGGAGTTATCATCAGGACTGGGTCTGGAGTATCATCAGGACTGGGACTGGAGTATCATCAGGACTGGGACTGAAGTTATCATCAGGACTGGGTCTGGAGTTATCATCAGGACTGGGTCTGGAGTTATCATCAGGACTGGGTCTGGAGTTATTATCAGGACTGGGACTGGAGTATCATCAGGACTGGGACTGAAGTTATCACCAGGACTGGGACTGGAGTTATCAGCAGGACTGGGTCTGGAGTTATCATCAGGACTGGGTCTGGATTTATCAGCATGTCTGGGACTTGAGTTATCAGCAGGACTGGGACTGAAGTTATCATCAGGACTGGGACTGGAGGTATCAGCAGGACTGGGACTGGAGGTATCAGCAGGACTGGGCATGGAGTTGTCCGCAGGACTGGGCCTGGAGTTGTCGGCAAGCTTGTGACAGGAATTATCGGAAGGACTGGGACTGGAGTTGTCGGCAGTACTGGGACTGGATTTATCAGAAGGTCTGGGACTGGAATTACCAGCAGTACTGTGAATGGAATTGTCGGAAGGAATGTGACTGATGTTGTCGGCAGGAGTTTGACTGTAATTATCGTCAGGACTGGGACTGGAATTATTGGTAGGACTGGACTGGAATTATCGGCAGGACTGTGACTGCAATTATCTTTGACAGGACAAGGAGTGGAATTATCTTTGGCAGGGCTTGGACTGGAATTATCGGCAGGACTGGGACTGGAATTTTCATCCGGTCAAGGACTGGAATTATCTTTGGCTAAACTGGGAATGGAGGTATCGGCAGGACTGTGTCTGGAATCATTGGGAAGACTGGGACTGGAATTATCGGCAGCAGTGTGACTGGAATTATCTTTGGCAGGATTGGAACTGGAGTTATTGGCAGGTCTGGGATTGGAATTTTCATCAGGACTGGGACTGGAGTTATCAGCAGGACTTCGGCAGGAGTTAGCGGAAGGACAGGGACCGAAATTATCAGCAGGAGTGGGTCTGGAAGTATCTTTGGCAGGACTGTGACTGGAGTATCAGCAGGACTGTGACTGGAGTATCAGCAGGACTGGGACTGGAATTATCAGCAGGACTGGGTCTGGATTTATCAGGATGTCTGGGACTGGAGTTATCATCAGGACTGGGACTGGAGTTATCATCAGGACTGGGACTGAAGTTATCATCAGGACTGGGTCTGGAGTTATCATCAGGACTGGGACTGGAGTATCATCAGGACTGGGTCTGGAGTTATCATCAGGACTGGGACTGAAGTTATCATCAGGACTTGGTCTGGAGTTATCATCAGGACTGGGACTGGAGGTATCAGCAGGACTGGGTCTGGAGTTATCATCAGGACTGGGACTGAAGTTATCATCAGGACTGGGACTGAAGTTATCATCAGGACTGGGACTGGATTTACCAGCAGTACTGTGAATGGAATTATCGGAAGGAATGTGACTGATGTTGTCGGCAGGAGTTTGACTGTAATTATCGTCAGGACTGGGACTGGAATTATTGGTAGGACTGGACTGGAATTATCGGCAGGACTGTGACTGCAATTATCTTTGGCAGGACAAGGAGTGGAATTATCTTTGGCAGGGCTTGGACTGGAATTATCGGCAGGACTGGGACTGGAATTTTCATCCGGACAAGGACTGGGATTATCTTTGGCTAAACTGGGAATGGAGGTATCGGCAGGACTGTGTCTGGAATCATTGGGAAGACTGGGACTGGAATTATCGGCAGCAGTGTGCCTGGAAATATCGGCAAGCTTGTGACAGGAATTATCGGAAGGACTGGGACTGGAATTATCTTTGGCAGGACTGCGGCTGGAGTTAGCGGAAGGACAGGGACTGGAATTATCGGCAGGTCTAGGACTGGAATTATCATCAGGTCTAGGACTGGAATTATCAGCAGGACTGGGTCTGGATTTATCAGCATGTCTGGGACTGGAGTTATCATCAGGACTGGGACTGGAGTTATCAGCAGGACTGGGACTGAAGTTATCATCAGGACTGGGTCTGGAGTTATCATCAGGACTGGGTCTGGAGTATCATCAGGACTGGGACTGGAGTATCATCAGGACTGGGACTGAAGTTATCATCAGGACTGGGTCTGGAGTTATCATCAGGACTGGGTCTGGAGTTATCATCAGGACTGGGTCTGGAGTTATTATCAGGACTGGGACTGGAGTATCATCAGGACTGGGACTGAAGTTATCACCAGGACTGGGACTGGAGTTATCAGCAGGACTGGGTCTGGAGTTATCATCAGGACTGGGTCTGGATTTATCAGCATGTCTGGGACTTGAGTTATCAGCAGGACTGGGACTGAAGTTATCATCAGGACTGGGACTGGAGGTATCAGCAGGACTGGGACTGGAGGTATCAGCAGGACTGGGCATGGAGTTGTCCGCAGGACTGGGCCTGGAGTTGTCGGCAAGCTTGTGACAGGAATTATCAGAAGGACTGGGACTGGAGTTGTCGGCAGTACTGGGACTGGATTTATCAGAAGGTCTGGGACTGGAATTACCAGCAGTACTGTGAATGGAATTGTCGGAAGGAATGTGACTGATGTTGTCGGCAGGAGTTTGACTGTAATTATCGTCAGGACTGGGACTGGAATTATTGGTAGGACTGGACTGGAATTATCGGCAGGACTGTGACTGCAATTATCTTTGACAGGACAAGGAGTGGAATTATCTTTGGCAGGGCTTGGACTGGAATTATCGGCAGGACTGGGACTGGAATTTTCATCCGGTCAAGGACTGGAATTATCTTTGGCTAAACTGGGAATGGAGGTATCGGCAGGACTGTGTCTGGAATCATTGGGAAGACTGGGACTGGAATTATCGGCAGCAGTGTGACTGGAATTATCTTTGGCAGGATTGGAACTGGAGTTATTGGCAGGTCTGGGATTGGAATTTTCATCAGGACTGGGACTGGAGTTATCAGCAGGACTTCGGCAGGAGTTAGCGGAAGGACAGGGACCGAAATTATCAGCAGGAGTGGGTCTGGAAGTATCTTTGGCAGGACTGTGACTGGAGTATCAGCAGGACTGTGACTGGAGTATCAGCAGGACTGGGACTGGAATTATCAGCAGGACTGGGTCTGGATTTATCAGGATGTCTGGGACTGGAGTTATCATCAGGACTGGGACTGGAGTTATCATCAGGACTGGGACTGAAGTTATCATCAGGACTGGGTCTGGAGTTATCATCAGGACTGGGACTGGAGTATCATCAGGACTGGGTCTGGAGTTATCATCAGGACTGGGACTGAAGTTATCATCAGGACTTGGTCTGGAGTTATCATCAGGACTGGGACTGGAGGTATCAGCAGGACTGGGTCTGGAGTTATCATCAGGACTGGGACTGAAGTTATCATCAGGACTGGGACTGAAGTTATCATCAGGACTGGGACTGGATTTACCAGCAGTACTGTGAATGGAATTATCGGAAGGAATGTGACTGATGTTGTCGGCAGGAGTTTGACTGTAATTATCGTCAGGACTGGGACTGGAATTATTGGTAGGACTGGACTGGAATTATCGGCAGGACTGTGACTGCAATTATCTTTGGCAGGACAAGGAGTGGAATTATCTTTGGCAGGGCTTGGACTGGAATTATCGGCAGGACTGGGACTGGAATTTTCATCCGGACAAGGACTGGGATTATCTTTGGCTAAACTGGGAATGGAGGTATCGGCAGGACTGTGTCTGGAATCATTGGGAAGACTGGGACTGGAATTATCGGCAGCAGTGTGCCTGGAAATATCGGCAAGCTTGTGACAGGAATTATCGGAAGGACTGGGACTGGAATTATCTTTGGCAGGACTGCGGCTGGAGTTAGCGGAAGGACAGGGACTGGAATTATCGGCAGGTCTAGGACTGGAATTATCATCAGGTCTAGGACTGGAATTATCAGCAGGACTGGGTCTGGATTTATCAGCATGTCTGGGACTGGAGTTATCATCAGGACTGGGACTGGAGTTATCAGCAGGACTGGGACTGAAGTTATCATCAGGACTGGGTCTGGAGTTATCATCAGGACTGGGTCTGGAGTATCATCAGGACTGGGACTGGAGTATCATCAGGACTGGGACTGAAGTTATCATCAGGACTGGGTCTGGAGTTATCATCAGGACTGGGTCTGGAGTTATCATCAGGACTGGGTCTGGAGTTATTATCAGGACTGGGACTGGAGTATCATCAGGACTGGGACTGAAGTTATCACCAGGACTGGGACTGGAGTTATCAGCAGGACTGGGTCTGGAGTTATCATCAGGACTGGGTCTGGATTTATCAGCATGTCTGGGACTTGAGTTATCAGCAGGACTGGGACTGAAGTTATCATCAGGACTGGGACTGGAGGTATCAGCAGGACTGGGACTGGAGGTATCAGCAGGACTGGGCATGGAGTTGTCCGCAGGACTGGGCCTGGAGTTGTCGGCAAGCTTGTGACAGGAATTATCAGAAGGACTGGGACTGGAGTTGTCGGCAGTACTGGGACTGGATTTATCAGAAGGTCTGGGACTGGAATTACCAGCAGTACTGTGAATGGAATTGTCGGAAGGAATGTGACTGATGTTGTCGGCAGGAGTTTGACTGTAATTATCGTCAGGACTGGGACTGGAATTATTGGTAGGACTGGACTGGAATTATCGGCAGGACTGTGACTGCAATTATCTTTGACAGGACAAGGAGTGGAATTATCTTTGGCAGGGCTTGGACTGGAATTATCGGCAGGACTGGGACTGGAATTTTCATCCGGTCAAGGACTGGAATTATCTTTGGCTAAACTGGGAATGGAGGTATCGGCAGGACTGTGTCTGGAATCATTGGGAAGACTGGGACTGGAATTATCGGCAGCAGTGTGACTGGAATTATCTTTGGCAGGATTGGAACTGGAGTTATTGGCAGGTCTGGGATTGGAATTTTCATCAGGACTGGGACTGGAGTTATCAGCAGGACTTCGGCAGGAGTTAGCGGAAGGACAGGGACCGAAATTATCAGCAGGAGTGGGTCTGGAAGTATCTTTGGCAGGACTGTGACTGGAGTATCAGCAGGACTGTGACTGGAGTATCAGCAGGACTGGGACTGGAATTATCAGCAGGACTGGGTCTGGATTTATCAGGATGTCTGGGACTGGAGTTATCATCAGGACTGGGACTGGAGTTATCATCAGGACTGGGACTGAAGTTATCATCAGGACTGGGTCTGGAGTTATTATCAGGACTGGGACTGGAGTATCATCAGGACTGGGTCTGGAGTTATCATCAGGACTGGGACTGAAGTTATCATCAGGACTTGGTCTGGAGTTATCATCAGGACTGGGACTGGAGGTATCAGCAGGACTGGGTCTGGAGTTATCATCAGGACTGGGACTGAAGTTATCATCAGGACTGGGACTGAAGTTATCATCAGGACTGGGACTGGATTTACCAGCAGTACTGTGAATGGAATTATCGGAAGGAATGTGACTGATGTTGTCGGCAGGAGTTTGACTGTAATTATCGTCAGGACTGGGACTGGAATTATTGGTAGGACTGGACTGGAATTATCGGCAGGACTGTGACTGCAATTATCTTTGGCAGGACAAGGAGTGGAATTATCTTTGGCAGGGCTTGGACTGGAATTATCGGCAGGACTGGGACTGGAATTTTCATCCGGACAAGGACTGGGATTATCTTTGGCTAAACTGGGAATGGAGGTATCGGCAGGACTGTGTCTGGAATCATTGGGAAGACTGGGACTGGAATTATCGGCAGCAGTGTGCCTGGAAATATCGGCAAGCTTGTGACAGGAATTATCGGAAGGACTGGGACTGGAATTATCTTTGGCAGGACTGCGGCTGGAGTTAGCGGAAGGACAGGGACTGGAATTATCGGCAGGTCTAGGACTGGAATTATCATCAGGTCTAGGACTGGAATTATCAGCAGGACTGGGTCTGGATTTATCAGCATGTCTGGGACTGGAGTTATCATCAGGACTGGGACTGGAGTTATCATCAGGACTGGGACTGAAGTTATCATCAGGACTGGGTCTGGAGTTATCATCAGGACTGGGACTGGAGTATCATCAGGACTGGGTCTGGAGTTATCATCAGGACTGGGACTGAAGTTATCATCAGGACTTGGTCTGGAGTTATCATCAGGACTGGGACTGGAGGTATCAGCAGGACTGGGTCTGGAGTTATCATCAGGACTGGGACTGAAGTTATCATCAGGACTGGGACTGAAGTTATCATCAGGACTGGGACTGGATTTACCAGCAGTACTGTGAATGGAATTATCGGAAGGAATGTGACTGATGTTGTCGGCAGGAGTTTGACTGTAATTATCGTCAGGACTGGGACTGGAATTATTGGTAGGACTGGACTGGAATTATCGGCAGGACTGTGACTGCAATTATCTTTGGCAGGACAAGGAGTGGAATTATCTTTGGCAGGGCTTGGACTGGAATTATCGGCAGGACTGTGACTGCAATTATCTTTGGCAGGACAAGGAGTGGAATTATCTTTGGCAGGGCTTGGACTGGAATTATCGGCAGGACTGGGACTGGAATTTTCATCCGGACAAGGACTGGGATTATCTTTGGCTAAACTGGGAATGGAGGTATCGGCAGGACTGTGTCTGGAATCATTGGGAAGACTGGGACTGGAATTATCGGCAGCAGTGTGCCTGGAAATATCGGCAAGCTTGTGACAGGAATTATCGGAAGGACTGGGACTGGAATTATCTTTGGCAGGACTGCGGCTGGAGTTAGCGGAAGGACAGGGACTGGAATTATCGGCAGGTCTAGGACTGGAATTATCATCAGGTCTAGGACTGGAATTATCAGCAGGACTGGGTCTGGATTTATCAGCATGTCTGGGACTGGAGTTATCATCAGGACTGGGACTGGAGTTATCAGCAGGACTGGGACTGAAGTTATCATCAGGACTGGGTCTGGAGTTATCATCAGGACTGGGTCTGGAGTATCATCAGGACTGGGACTGGAGTATCATCAGGACTGGGACTGAAGTTATCATCAGGACTGGGTCTGGAGTTATCATCAGGACTGGGTCTGGAGTTATCATCAGGACTGGGTCTGGAGTTATTATCAGGACTGGGACTGGAGTATCATCAGGACTGGGACTGAAGTTATCACCAGGACTGGGACTGGAGTTATCAGCAGGACTGGGTCTGGAGTTATCATCAGGACTGTGTCTGGATTTATCAGCATGTCTGGGACTTGAGTTATCAGCAGGACTGGGACTGAAGTTATCATCAGGACTGGGACTGGAGGTATCAGCAGGACTGGGACTGGAGGTATCAGCAGGACTGGGCATGGAGTTGTCCGCAGGACTGGGCCTGGAGTTGTCGGCAAGCTTGTGACAGGAATTATCGGAAGGACTGGGACTGGAGTTGTCGGCAGGACTGGGACTGGATTTATCAGAAGGTCTGGGACTGGAATTACCAGCAGTACTGTGAATGGAATTGTCGGAAGGAATGTGACTGATGTTGTCGGCAGGAGTTTGACTGTAATTATCGTCAGGACTGGGACTGGAATTATTGGTAGGACTGGACTGGAATTATCGGCAGGACTGTGACTGCAATTATCTTTGACAGGACAAGGAGTGGAATTATCTTTGGCAGGGCTTGGACTGGAATTATCGGCAGGACTGGGACTGGAATTTTCATCCGGTCAAGGACTGGAATTATCTTTGGCTAAACTGGGAATGGAGGTATCGGCAGGACTGTGTCTGGAATCATTGGGAAGACTGGGACTGGAATTATCGGCAGCAGTGTGACTGGAATTATCTTTGGCAGGATTGGAACTGGAGTTATTGGCAGGTCTGGGATTGGAATTTTCATCAGGACTGGGACTGGAGTTATCAGCAGGACTTCGGCAGGAGTTAGCGGAAGGACAGGGACCGAAATTATCAGCAGGAGTGGGTCTGGAAGTATCTTTGGCAGGACTGTGACTGGAGTATCAGCAGGACTGTGACTGGAGTATCAGCAGGACTGGGACTGGAATTATCAGCAGGACTGGGTCTGGATTTATCAGGATGTCTGGGACTGGAGTTATCATCAGGACTGGGACTGGAGTTATCATCAGGACTGGGACTGAAGTTATCATCAGGACTGGGTCTGGAGTTATCATCAGGACTGGGACTGGAGTATCATCAGGACTGGGTCTGGAGTTATCATCAGGACTGGGACTGAAGTTATCATCAGGACTGGGTCTGGAGTTATCATCAGGACTGGGACTGGAGGTATCAGCAGGACTGGGTCTGGAGTTATCATCAGGACTGGGACTGAAGTTATCATCAGGACTGGGACTGAAGTTATCATCAGGACTGGGACTGGATTTACCAGCAGTACTGTGAATGGAATTATCGGAAGGAATGTGACTGATGTTGTCGGCAGGAGTTTGACTGTAATTATCAGCAGGACTGGGACTGGAATTATTGGTAGGACTGGACTGGAATTATCGGCAGGACTGTGACTGCAATTATCTTTGGCAGGACAAGGAGTGGAATTATCTTTGGCAGGGCTTGGACTGGAATTATCGGCAGGACTGGGACTGGAATTTTCATCCGGACAAGGACTGGGATTATCTTTGGCTAAACTGGGAATGGAGGTATAGGCAGGACTGTGTCTGGAATCATTGGGAAGACTGGGACTGGAATTATCGGCAGCAGTGTGCCTGGAAATATCGGCAAGCTTGTGACAGGAATTATCGGAAGGACTGGGACTGGAATTATCTTTGGCAGGACTGCGGCTGGAGTTAGCGGAAGGACAGGGACTGGAATTATCGGCAGGTCTAGGACTGGAATTATCATCAGGTCTAGGACTGGAATTATCAGCAGGACTGGGTCTGGATTTATCAGCATGTCTGGGACTGGAGTTATCATCAGGACTGGGACTGGAGTTATCAGCAGGACTGGGACTGAAGTTATCATCAGGACTGGGTCTGGAGTTATCATCAGGACTGGGTCTGGAGTATCATCAGGACTGGGACTGGAGTATCATCAGGACTGGGACTGAAGTTATCATCAGGACTGGGTCTGGAGTTATCATCAGGACTGGGTCTGGAGTTATCATCAGGACTGGGTCTGGAGTTATTATCAGGACTGGGACTGGAGTATCATCAGGACTGGGACTGAAGTTATCACCAGGACTGGGACTGGAGTTATCTGCAGGACTGGGTCTGGAGTTATCAGCAGGACTGGGACTGGAGTTATCATCAGGACTGGGTCTGGATTTATCAGCATGTCTGGGACTTGAGTTATCAGCAGGACTGGGACTGAAGTTATCATCAGGACTGGGACTGGAGGTATCAGCAAGACTGGGACTGGAGGTATCAGCAGGACTGGGCATGGAGTTGTCCGCAGGACTGGGCCTGGAGTTGTCGGCAAGCTTGTGACAGGAATTATCGGAAGGACTGGGACTGGAGTTGTCGGCAGGACTGGGACTGGATTTATCAGAAGGTCTGGGACTGGAATTACCAGCAGTACTGTGAATGGAATTGTCGGAAGGAATGTGACTGATGTTGTCGGCAGGAGTTTGACTGTAATTATCGTCAGGACTGGGACTGGAATTATTGGTAGGACTGGACTGGAATTATCGGCAGGACTGTGACTGCAATTATCTTTGGCAGGACAAGGAGTGGAATTATCTTTGGCAGGGCTTGGACTGGAGTTATCGGCAGGACTGGGACTGGAATTTTCATCTGGACAAGGACTGGAATTATCTTTGGCTAAACTGGGAATGGAGGTATCGGCAGGACTGTGTCTGGAATCATTGGGAAGACACGGACTGGAATTATCGGCAGCAGTGTGCCTGGAAATATCGGCAAGCTTGTGACAGGAATTATCGGAAGGACTGGGACTGGAATTATCTTTGGCAGGACTGCGGCTGGAGTTAGCGGAAGGACAGGGACTGGAATTATCGGCAGGTCTAGGACTGGAATTATCATCAGGTCTAGGACTGGAATTATCAGCAGGACTGGGTCTGGATTTATCAGCATGTCTGGGACTGAAGTTATCATTAGGACTGGGACTGGGGTTATCATCAGGACTGGGACTGAAGTTATCAGCAGGACTGGGACTGAAGTTATCATCAGGACTGGGTCTGGAGTTATCATCAGGACTGGGTCTGGAGTATCATCAGGACTGGGACTGGAGTATCATCAGGACTGGGACTGAAGTTATCATCAGGACTGGGTCTGGAGTTATCATCAGGACTGGGTCTGGAGTTATTATCAGGACTGGGACTGGAGTATCATCAGGACTGGGACTGAAGTTATCATCAGGACTGGGACTGGAGTTATCAGCAGGACTGGGTCTGGAGTTATCATCAGGACTGGGTCTGGAGTTATCATCAGGACTGGGACTGGAGTTATCATCAGGACTGGGACTGGAGTTATCAGCAGGACTGGGACTGAAGTTATCATCAGGACTGGGACTGAAGTTATCATCAGGACTGGGACTGGAGTTATCATCAGGACTGGGTCTGGATTTATCAGCATGTCTGGGACTGGAGTTATCATCAGGACTGGGACTGAAGTTATCATCAGGACTGGGACTGGAGTATTATCAGGACTGGGACTGGAATTATCTTTGGCAGGACAAGGAGTGGAATTATATTTGGCAGGGCTTGGACTGGAATTATCGGCAGGACTGGGACTGGAATTTTCATCCGGTCAAGGACTGGAATTATCTTTGGCTAAACTGGGAATGGAGGTATCGGCAGGACTGTGTCTGGAATCATTGGGAAGACTGGGACTGGAATTATCGGCAGCAGTGTGACTGGAATTATCTTTGGCAGGATTGGAACTGGAGTTATTGGCAGGTCTGGGATTGGAATTTTCATCAGGACTGGGACTGGAGTTATCAGCAGGACTTCGGCAGGAGTTAGCGGAAGGACAGGGACCGAAATTATCAGCAGGAGTGGGTCTGGAAGTATCTTTGGCAGGACTGTGACTGGAGTATCAGCAGGACTGTGACTGGAGTATCAGCAGGACTGGGACTGGAATTATCAGCAGGACTGGGTCTGGATTTATCAGGATGTCTGGGACTGGAGTTATCATCAGGACTGGGACTGGAGTTATCATCAGGACTGGGACTGAAGTTATCATCAGGACTGGGTCTGGAGTTATTATCAGGACTGGGACTGGAGTATCATCAGGACTGGGTCTGGAGTTATCATCAGGACTGGGACTGAAGTTATCATCAGGACTTGGTCTGGAGTTATCATCAGGACTGGGACTGGAGGTATCAGCAGGACTGGGTCTGGAGTTATCATCAGGACTGGGACTGAAGTTATCATCAGGACTGGGACTGAAGTTATCATCAGGACTGGGACTGGATTTACCAGCAGTACTGTGAATGGAATTATCGGAAGGAATGTGACTGATGTTGTCGGCAGGAGTTTGACTGTAATTATCGTCAGGACTGGGACTGGAATTATTGGTAGGACTGGACTGGAATTATCGGCAGGACTGTGACTGCAATTATCTTTGGCAGGACAAGGAGTGGAATTATCTTTGGCAGGGCTTGGACTGGAATTATCGGCAGGACTGGGACTGGAATTTTCATCCGGACAAGGACTGGGATTATCTTTGGCTAAACTGGGAATGGAGGTATCGGCAGGACTGTGTCTGGAATCATTGGGAAGACTGGGACTGGAATTATCGGCAGCAGTGTGCCTGGAAATATCGGCAAGCTTGTGACAGGAATTATCGGAAGGACTGGGACTGGAATTATCTTTGGCAGGACTGCGGCTGGAGTTAGCGGAAGGACAGGGACTGGAATTATCGGCAGGTCTAGGACTGGAATTATCATCAGGTCTAGGACTGGAATTATCAGCAGGACTGGGTCTGGATTTATCAGCATGTCTGGGACTGGAGTTATCATCAGGACTGGGACTGGAGTTATCAGCAGGACTGGGACTGAAGTTATCATCAGGACTGGGTCTGGAGTTATCATCAGGACTGGGTCTGGAGTATCATCAGGACTGGGACTGGAGTATCATCAGGACTGGGACTGAAGTTATCATCAGGACTGGGTCTGGAGTTATCATCAGGACTGGGTCTGGAGTTATCATCAGGACTGGGTCTGGAGTTATTATCAGGACTGGGACTGGAGTATCATCAGGAATGGGACTGAAGTTATCACCAGGACTGGGACTGGAGTTATCAGCAGGACTGGGTCTGGAGTTATCATCAGGACTGGGTCTGGAGTTATCATCAGGACTGGGTCTGGATTTATCAGCATGTCTGGGACTTGAGTTATCAGCAGGACTGGGACTGAAGTTATCATCAGGACTGGGACTGGAGGTATCAGCAGGACTGGGTCTGGAGTTATCATCAGGACTGGGACTGAAGTTATCATCAGGACTGGGACTGAAGTTATCATCAGGACTGGGACTGGATTTACCAGCAGTACTGTGAATGGAATTGTCGGAAGGAATGTGACTGATGTTGTCGGCAGGAGTTTGACTGTAATTATCGTCAGGACTGGGACTGGAATTATTGGTAGGACTGGACTGGTATTATCGGCAGGACTGTGACTGCAATTATCTTTGGCAGGACAAGGAGTGGAATTATCTTTGGCAGGGCTTGGACTGGAGTTATCGGCAGGACTGGGACTGGAATTTTCATCTGGACAAGGACTGGAATTATCTTTGGCTAAACTGGGAATGGAGGTATCGGCAGGACTGTGTCTGGAATCATTGGGAAGACTGGGACTGGAATTATCGGCAGCAGTGTGCCTGGAAATATCGGCAAGCTTGTGACAGGAATTATCGGAAGGACTGGGACTGGAATTATCTTTGGCAGGACTGCGGCTGGAGTTAGCGGAAGGACAGGGACTGGAATTATCGGCAGGTCTAGGACTGGAATTATCATCAGGTCTAGGACTGGAATTATCAGCAGGACTGGGTCTGGATTTATCTGCATGTCTGGGACTGGAGTTATCATCAGGACTGGGACTGAAGTTATCATCAGGACTGGGTCTGGAGTTATCATCAGGACTGGGACTGAAGTTATCATCAGGACTGGGACTGAAGTTATCATCAGGTCTGGGACTGGATTTACCAGCAGTACTGTGAATGGAATTATCGGAAGGAATGTGACTGATGTTGTCGGCAGGAATTTGACTGTAATTATCGTCAGGACTGGGACTGGAATTATTGGTAGGACTGGACTGGAATTATCGGCAGGACTGTGACTGCAATTATCTTTGGCAGGACAAGGAGTGGAATTATCTTTGGCAGGGCTTGGACTGGAATTATCGGCAGGACTGGGACTGGAATTTTCATCCGGACAAGGACTGGGATTATCTTTGGCTAAACTGGGAATGGAGGTATCGGCAGGACTGTGTCTGGAATCATTGGGAAGACTGGGACTGGAATTATCGGCAGCAGTGTGCCTGGAAATATCGGCAAGCTTGTGACAGGAATTATCGGAAGGACTGGGACTGGAATTATCTTTGGCAGGACTGCGGCTGGAGTTAGCGGAAGGACAGGGACTGGAATTATCGGCAGGTCTAGGACTGGAATTATCATCAGGACTGGGTCTGGATTTATCAGCATGTCTGGGACTGGAGTTATCATCAGGACTGGGACTGAAGTTATCAGCAGGACTGGGACTGAAGTTATCATCAGGACTGGGTCTGGAGTATCATCAGGACTGGGACTGGAGTATCATCAGGACTGGGACTGAAGTTATCACCAGGACTGGGACTGGAGTTATCAGCAGGACTGGGTCTGGAGTTATCATCAGGACTGGGTCTGGATTTATCAGCATGTCTGGGACTTGAGTTATCAGCAGGACTGGGACTGAAGTTATCATCAGGACTGGGACTGGAGGTATCAGCAGGACTGGGACTGGAGGTATCAGCAGGACTGGGCATGGAGTTGTCCGCAGGACTGGGCCTGGAGTTGTCGGCAAGCTTGTGACAGGAATTATCGGAAGGACTGGGACTGGAGTTGTCGGCAGGTCTGGGACTGGATTTATCAGAAGGTCTGGGACTGGAATTACCAGCAGTACTGTGAATGGAATTGTCGGAAGGAATGTGACTGATGTTGTCGGCAGGAGTTTGACTGTAATTATCGTCAGGACTGGGACTGGAATTATTGGTAGGACTGGACTGGAATTATCGGCAGGACTGTGACTGCAATTATCTTTGGCAGGACAAGGAGTGGAATTATCTTTGGCAGGGCTTGGACTGGAGTTATCGGCAGGACTGGGACTGAAGTTATCATCAGGACTGGGTCTGGAGTTATCATCAGGACTGGGTCTGGAGTATCATCAGGACTGGGACTGGAGTATCATCAGGACTGGGACTGAAGTTATCATCAGGACTGGGTCTGGAGTTATCATCAGGACTGGGTCTGGAGTTATCATCAGGACTGGGTCTGGAGTTATTATCAGGACTGGGACTGGAGTATCATCAGGACTGGGACTGAAGTTATCATCAGGACTGGGACTGGAGTTATCAGCAGGACTGGGTCTGGAATTATTGGTAGGACTGGACTGGAATTATCGGCAGGACTGTGACTGCAATTATCTTTGGCAGGACAAGGAGTGGAAGTATCTTTGGCAGGGCTTGGAATGGAATTATCGGCAGGACTGGGACTGGAATTTTCATCCGGACAAGGACTGGGATTATCTTTGGCTAAACTGGGAATGGAGGTATCGGCAGGACTGTGTCTGGAATCATTGGGAAGACTGGGACTGGAATTATCGGCAGCAGTGTGCCTGGAAATATCGGCAAGCTTGTGACAGGAATTATCGGAAGGACTGGGACTGGAATTATCTTTGGCAGGACTGCGGCTGGAGTTAGCGGAAGGACAGGGACTGGAATTATCGGCAGGTCTAGGACTGGAATTATCATCAGGTCTAGGACTGGAATTATCAGCAGGACTGGGTCTGGATTTATCAGCATGTCTGGGACTGGAGTTATCATCAGGACTGGGACTGGAGTTATCAGCAGGACTGGGACTGAAGTTATCATCAGGACTGGGTCTGGAGTTATCATCAGGACTGGGACTGAAGTTATCATCAGGACTGGGTCTGGAGTTATCATCAGGACTGGGACTGGAGGTATCATCAGGACTGGGTCTGGAGTTATTATCAGGACTGGGACTGGAGTATCATCAGGACTGGGACTGAAGTTATCACCAGGACTGGGACTGGAGTTATCAGCAGGACTGGGTCTGGAGTTATCATCAGGACTGGGTCTGGATTTATCAGCATGTCTGGGACTTGAGTTATCAGCAGGACTGGGACTGAAGTTATCATCAGGACTGGGACTGGAGGTATCAGCAGGACTGGGCATGGAGTTGTCCGCAGGACTGGGCCTGGAGTTGTCGGCAAGCTTGTGACAGGAATTATCGGAAGGACTGGGACTGGAGTTGTCGGCAGGACTGGGACTGGATTTATCAGAAGGTCTGGGACTGGAATTACCAGCAGTACTGTGAATGGAATTGTCGGAAGGAATGTGACTGATGTTGTCGGCAGGAGTTTGACTGTAATTATCGTCAGGACTGGGACTGCAATTATCTTTGGCAGGACAAGGAGTGGAATTATCTTTGGCAGGGCTTGGACTGGAGTTATCGGCAGCACTGGGACTGGAATTTTCATCTGGACAAGGACTGGAATTATCTTTGGCTAAACTGGGAATGGAGGTATCGGCAGGACTGTGTCTGGAATCATTGGGAAGACTGGGACTGGAATTATCGGCAGCAGTGTGCCTGGAAATATCGGCAAGCTTGTGACAGGAATTATCGGAAGGACTGGGACTGGAATTATCTTTGGCAGGACTGCGGCTGGAGTTAGCGGAAGGACAGGGACTGGAATTATCGGCAGGTCTAGGACTGGAATTATCATCAGGTCTAGGACTGGAATTATCAGCAGGACTGGGTCTGGATTTATCAGCATGTCTGGGACTGGAGTTATCATCAGGACTGGGACTGGAGTTATCAGCAGGACTGGGACTGAAGTTATCATCAGGACTGGGTCTGGAGTTATCATCAGGACTGGGTCTGGAGTATCATCAGGACTGGGTCTGGAGTATCATCAGGACTGGGACTGAAGTTATCATCAGGACTCGGTCTGGAATTATTGGTAGGACTGGACTGGAATTATCGGCAGGACTGTGACTGCAATTATCTTTGGCAGGACAAGGAGTGGAATTATCTTTGGCAGGGCTTGGACTGGAATTATCGGCAGGACTGGGACTGGAATTTTCATCCGGACAAGGACTGGGATTATCTTTGGCTAAACTGGGAATGGAGGTATCGGCAGGACTGTGTCTGGAATCATTGGGAAGACTGGGACTGGAATTATCGGCAGCAGTGTGCCTGGAAATATCGGCAAGCTTGTGACAGGAATTATCGGAAGGACTGGGACTGGAATTATCTTTGGCAGGACTGCGGCTGGAGTTAGCGGAAGGACAGGGACTGGAATTATCGGCAGGTCTAGGACTGGAATTATCATCAGGTCTAGGACTGGAATTATCGGCAGGACTGGGTCTGGATTTATCAGCATGTCTGGGACTGGAGTTATCATCAGGACTGGGACTGGAGTTATCAGCAGGACTGGGACTGAAGTTATCATCAGGACTGGGTCTGGAGTTATCATCAGGACTGGGTCTGGAGTTATCATCAGGACTGGGTCTGGAGTTATTATCAGGACTGGGACTGGAGTATCATCAGGACTGGGACTGAAGTTATCATCAGGACTGGGACTGGAGTTATCAGCAGGACTGGGTCTGGAGTTATCATCAGGACTGGGTCTGGAGTTATCATCAGGACTGGGTCTGGAGTTATCATCAGGACTGTGACTGGAGTTATCAGCTGGACTGGGACTGAAGTTATCATCAGGACTGGGTCTGGAGTTATCATCAGGACTGGGACTGGAGTATTATCAGGACTGGGTCTGGAGTTATCATCAGGACTGGGACTGGAGTTATCAGCAGGACTGGGACTGGAGTTATCATCAGCACTGGGACTGGAGTTATCAGCAGGACTTGGACTGAAGTTATCATCAGGACTGGGACTGAAGTTATCATCAGGACTGGGACTGGAGTTATCATCAGGACTGGGTCTGGATTTATCAGCATGTCTGGGACTGGAGTTATCATCAGGACTGGGACTGAAGTTATCATCAGGACTGGGACTGGAGTATTATCAGGACTGGGACTGGAATTATCTTTGGCAGGACAAGGAGTGGAATTATCTTTGGCAGGGCTTGGACTGGAATTATCGGCAGGACTGGGACTGGAATTTTCATCCGGTCAAGGACTGGAATTATCTTTGGCTAAACTGGGAATGGAGGTATCGGCAGGACTGTGTTTGGAATCATTGGGAAGACTGGGACTGGAATTATCGGCAGCAGTGTGCCTGGAAATATCGGCAAGCTTGTGACAGGAATTATCGGAAGGACTGGGCCTGGAATTATCTTTGGCAGGACTGCGGCTGGAGTTAGCGGAAGGACAGGGACTGGAATTATCGGCAGGTCTAGGACTGGAATTATCATCAGGTCTAGGACTGGAATTATCAGCAGGACTGGGTCTGGATTTATCAGCATGTCTGGGACTGAAGTTATCATCAGGACTGGGACTGGGGTTATCATCAGGACTGGGACTGGAGTTATCAGCAGGACTGGGACTGAAGTTATCATCAGGACTGGGTCTGGAGTTATCATCAGGACTGGGTCTGGAGTATCATCAGGACTGGGACTGGAGTATCATCAGGACTGGGACTGAAGTTATCATCAGAACTTGGTCTGGAGTTATCATCAGGACTGGGTCTGGAGTTATTATCAGGACTGGGACTGGAGTATCATCAGGACTGGGACTGAAGTTATCATCAGGACTGGGACTGGAGTTATCAGCAGGACTGGGTCTGGAGTTATCATCAGGATTGGGTCTGGAGTTATCATCAGGACTGGGTCTGGAGTTATCATCAGGACTGTGACTGGAGTCATCAGCTGGACTGGGACTGAAGTTATCATCAGGACTGGGTCTGGAGTTATCATCAGGACTGAGACTGGAGTATTATCAGGACTGGGTCTGGAGTTATCATCAGGACTGGGACTGGAGTTATCAGCAGGACTGGGACTGGAGTTATCATCAGGACTGGGACTGGAGTTATCAGCAGGACTGGGACTGAAGTTATCATCAGGACTGGGACTGAAGTTATCATCAGGACTGGGACTGGAGTTATCATCAGGACTGGGTCTGGATTTATCAGCATGTCTGGGACTGGAGTTATCATCAGGACTGGGACTGAAGTTATCATCAGGACTGGGACTGGAGTATTATCAGGACTGGGACTGGAATTATCTTTGGCAGGACAAGGAGTGGAATTATCTTTGGCAGGGCTTGGACTGGAATTATCGGCAGGACTGGGACTGGAATTTTCATCCGGTCAAGGACTGGAATTATCTTTGGCTAAACTGGGAATGGAGGTATCGGCAGGACTGTGTTTGGAATCATTGGGAAGACTGGGACTGGAATTATCGGCAGCAGTGTGACTGGAATTATCTTTGGCAGGATTGGAACTGGAGTTATTGGCAGGTCTGGGATTGGAATTTTCATCAGGACTGGGACTGGAGTTATCAGCAGGACTTCGGCAGGAGTTAGCGGAAGGACAGGGACCGAAATTATCAGCAGGAGTGGGTCTGGAAGTATCTTTGGCAGGACTGTGACTGGAGTATCAGCAGGACTGTGACTGGAGTATCAGCAGGACTGGGACTGGAATTATCAGCAGGACTGGGTCTGGATTTATCAGGATGTCTGGGACTGGAGTTATCATCAGGACTGGGACTGGAGTTATCATCAGGACTGGGACTGAAGTTATCATCAGGACTGGGTCTGGAGTTATCATCAGGACTGGGACTGAAGTTATCATCAGGACTGGGTCTGGAGTTATCATCAGGACTGGGACTGGAGGTATCAGCAGGACTGGGTCTGGAGTTATCATCAGGACTGGGACTGAAGTTATCATCAGGACTGGGACTGAAGTTATCATCAGGACTGGGACTGGATTTACCAGCAGTACTGTGAATGGAATTGTCGGAAGGAATGTGACTGATGTTGTCGGCAGGAGTTTGACTGTAATTATCGTCAGGACTGGGACTGGAATTATTGGTAGGACTGGACTGGAATTATCGGCAGGACTGTGACTGCAATTATCTTTGGCAGTACAAGGAGTGGAATTATCTTTGGCAGGGCTTGGACTGGAGTTATCGGCAGGACTGGGACTGGAATTTTCATCCGGACAAGGACTGGGATTATCTTTGGCTAAACTGGGAATGGAGGTATCGGCAGGACTGTGTCTGGAATCATTGGGAAGACTGGGACTGGAATTATCGGCAGCAGTGTGACTGGAATTATCTTTGGCAGGATTGGAACTGGAGTTATCGGCAGGTCTGGGACTGGAATTTTCATCAGGACTGGGACTGGAGTTATCAGGAGGACTTCGGCAGGAGTTAGCGGAAGGACAGGGACCGAAATTATCAGCAGGAGTGGGTCTGGAAGTATCTTTGGCAGGACTGTGACTGGAGTATCAGCAGGACTGGGACTGGAATTATCGGAAGGACTGGGACCGGATTTATCGGATGGTCTGGGACTGGTATTATCAGAAGGACTAGGACTGGAATTATCTTTGGCAGGACTGGTACTGGAGTGTTCGGCTGGACTGGGACTGGAGTTATCGGCAGGTCTGGAACTGGAATTATCGGCAGGACTGTGCCTGGAATTATCGGCAAGCTTGTGACAGGAATTATCGGAAGGACTGGGACTGGAATTATCGGCAGGACTGGGCCTAGAGTTGTCGGCAAGCTTGTGACAGGAATTATCAGAAGGACTGGGACTGGAATTATCTTTGGCAGGACTGCGGCTGGAGTTATCGGCAGGTCTGGAACTGGAGTTATCAGAACGACTAGTACTGGAATTATCTTTGGCAGGACTGGGACTGGACTTATCAGCAGGAGTGGGATTAGAATTATCGGAAGGAATGTGTCTGGAATCATTGGGAAGACTGGGACTGGAATTATCAGCAGTACTGTGAATGGAATTATCGGAAGGAATGTGATTGATGTTGTCGGCAGGAGTTTGACTGTAATTATCGGCAGGACTGGGACTGGAATTATTGGTAGGACTGGACTGGAATTATCGGCTGGACTGTGACTGCAATTATCTTTGGCAGGACAAGGAGTGGAATTATCTTTGGCAGGACTTGGACTGGAGTTATCGGCAGGGCTGGGACTGCAATTATCTTTGGCAGGACAAGGAGTGGAATTATCTTTGGTAGGACTTGGACTGGAGTTATCGGCAGGACTGGGACTGGAATTTTCATCCGGACAAGGACTGGAATTATCTTTGGCTGGACTGGGACTGGATGTATCGGCAGGACTGTGTCTGGAATCATTGGGAAGACTAGGACTGGAAATATCGGCAGCAGTTTGACTGGAATTATTGGCAGGACTGGGACTGGTGTTATCCGAAGCAGTTTGACTGGAATTATTGGCAGGACTGGGACTGGTGTTATCCGAAGCAGTTTGACTGGAATTATTGGCAGGACTGGGACTGGAATTATGTTTGTCAGGACTGCGGCTGGAGTTTGCAGAAGGAGAGGGACTGGAGTTATCAGTAAGACTGGGACTGGAATCGTCAGAAGGACTCGGACTGGATTTATCAGAACGACTGGGACTGGTATCAGAAGGACTAGGACTGGAATTCTCTTTGGCAGGACTGGGTCTGGAATTATCAGATGGACTGTATCTGGATTAATCGGGAAGACTGGGACTGGACTTATCAGCCTGACTTTGTGTGTCATTATCAACAGGACTGGGGCCGCAATTATCTGCAGGACTGGGTCTGTAAGTATCTTAGGCAGGACTGGGGCTGGAATTATCAGAAGGACTAGGACTGGAATTATCTTTGGCAGGACTGGTACTGCAGTTATCTTTGGCAGTAGTAGGACTAGAATTATTTTTGGCAGGACTGGGTCTGTATTTATCCGCAGGACAGGGACTGGAGTTATCGGAAGGACTGGGACTGGATTTATCAGCAGCAGTGTGAATGGAATTATCAGAAGGAATGGGACTGGCGTTGTCGGCAGGAGTTTGACTGAAGTTATCACCAGGACTGGGACTGGAGTTATCAGCAGGACTGGGTCTGGAGTTATCATCAGGACTGGGTCTGGAGTTATCATCAGGACTGGGTCTGGATTTATCAGCATGTCTGGGACTGAAGTTATCGGCAGGACTGGGACTGGAGTTATCATCAGGACTGGGACTGGAGTTATCAGCAGGACTGGGTCTGGAGTTATCATCAGGACTGGGTCTGGATTTATCAGCATGTCTGGGACTGGAGTTATCATCAGGACTGGGACTGAAGTTATCGGCAGGACTGGGACTGAAGTTATCATCAGGACTGGGACTGAAGTTATCATCAGGACTGGGACTGGAGGTATCAGCAGGACTGGGACTGGAGGTATCAGCAGGACTGGGTCTGGAGTTATCATCAGGACTGGGACTGGAGGTATCAGCAGGACTGGGACTGGAGGTATCAGCAGGACTGGGACTGAAGTTATCATCAGGACTGGGACTGGAGGTATCATCAGGACTGGGACTGGAGGTATCAGCAGGACTGGGCATGGAGTTGTCCGCAGGACTGGGTCTGGAGTTGTCGGCAAGCTTGTGACAGGAATTATCGGAAGGACTGGGACTAGAATTATCGGAAGGACAGGGACTGGAATTATCTTTGGCATGAATGGGACTGTCGTTAGCGGAAGGACAGGGAGTGGAATTATCTTTGGCATGAATGGGACTGTCGTTAGCGGAAGGACAGGGACTGGAGATATCGGATGTACTGGGACTGGTGTTATCAGCAGGACTGGGACTGGAATTATCAGCAGGACTGGGACTGGAGTTGTCGGTAGGAATGGGACTGGGGTTATCGGATGTACTGGGACTGGTGTTATCAGCAGGACTGGGCCTGGAATTATCGGTAGGACTGGGACTGGGGTTATCGGCAAGACTGTGACTAGAGTTACCTTTGGCACGACTGGGGCTGGAAGTAGCGGAAGGACAGGGACTGGAATTTTCTGCAGGACTAGGTCTGGAAGTATCTTTGTCTGGACTGGTGCTGGATTTATTGGAAGGCCTGGGACTCGAATTATTGGCAGGTCTGGGACTGGAGTTATTGGCTGGACTGGCATGGGAATTATCTTTGGAAGGACTGGGACTGGAGTACCTGCTTACTTAAAAAAATGAAGAAAACTCTTGTGTGAGGGCAGAACAGGGTTGTATAAGGTGAACATATATGCACATTGATAATAAATTTACTTTCAACTTTCAATTGGGAAACTCTACGTCCATGCCACTGAGTTGTAGTCCACCCAGGTGTTGCTTCTGCATTCGGCATTGGGCTTTATTCTGTCAGTTAAAATGGCCATGTCAGTGTGCCAATTGGGAGGGCAGATGAAATGGCCTGCAACTTACCACTGAGGATGGCTCTTGTGAGCAAAACAGAGTATTATGACAGAAAGGCATCCTATCCTACAGCAGTGGTCTATGCTATAAAGAGCAAGTATAGCATGTCTTACAGGGATGATATTGAACGTCAAAGATGCTATGAATTTGATTCTCCCATTTGGTTGATTCAGCAAATTAGAAGCACATTTCAAATAGCTTATACACTCAGTGGCCACTTTATAAGGTACACGGTACACCTGCTCATTAATATAAATATCTAATTAGCCTATCATGTGGCAGAAACTCAGTGCATGCAGACATGGTCAAGAGGTTCAGATGTTGTTCAGACCAAACATCAGAATGGGGAAGAAATGTGATCTAAGAGACTTCTAGCATTGAATGTTAGTCAGTGCGGAGAATAGAGTGAGAAACAAATATTGTAGGCATTCAATGAGCAACAGTTCGGGTGATAAAGCCTTGTTAATGACAGAGGTCAAAGGAGAATGGCCAGACTGACAGGAGGGTAAAATCACTCAAATAACCACGTGTTACAACAGCCCTGTGCAGAGCAACTCTGAATGCAGAGCACATCAAAACTTGAAGAAGGTAGGCTATAGAAGCAGAAGACCACGAGCATATACGCAGTGGCCACTTTATTATGTTCAGAAGGTGCTTAATAAAGTGGCCACTAAGTGTAGATGTTTAAGCTTTCAGTAATTATTCAATCTGTCAATATTTTCCTGCATCAATGCTGCTTTTCTGCAATAAAACTTACTTTGTAAAACTTAGTTGTAAAACCTCTTTTGTAAAATTACCTCAACAAACCATTTACAAATCAAATAATAGTAAATATTTCCATAATGTTTATGCAGTACTATACAAAAGTCTTATAGGCACACATATATACACTAGGGGGCCTAAGATTTTTGCACAGTACTGTAGTAATTTCATGTATTGCACTGTGCTTGCTGTTGCTGTAAAAAAAGACAAATTTCATGACATGCATACATGATGATAAATCTGATTCGGATATGGGTCTGTGTGGCCCACCGTTAACCTGTTGAACTGGCACCCTCTCCTTCCCAATGGCTGAGTGCAAATGCAAGGTTTGCTGGTTTCAGTATTAAGGCAACGTGGAACCAAGGATCTTTGGCTCAATGGTGCTAAACAAAAAGGCAAGGGGGCACCTAGAGCCAAAGTTTGCATGTTTTTACATGGGAGGAAGGCATGCTCAGCGATGCAATTGAAAACTAAAATGCAATAACAAGTGTGGAACTAGAAAACTAATTTTAAATTTGATAGGCATGGTAAGAAAATGGGAAAGGCTTACTTCTTGTATTATGTTTGTGTGTGAAGATCATACACAGCTCACAAAAATTAATATCACAAGCCAAGCACTGGATTTTATTTCTGTGAGGACATGTCTTATATCCTATTCTCATAGAATTGTTAAAAATATAGAATGGAGACTCAAGGGACTGCAGATTCTGGAATCTGGAGCAAAAAACAAACTACAGGAGGAACTCAGGCAGAATCTGTAGAAGGAAATGGGCAGTTGCTGCTTCAGGTCCAGACCCTTCTTTATGAAAGGGTATACAGTTGTGGTGAACACGTGTGGCTGTCTGGACACGCCCCCCCTGCTGACTGCTCCTGTGGCTCCTCCCACAGACCCCTGTGGACACGCCCCCTGCTGACTGCTCCTATGGCTCCTCCCACAGGCCCCTGTGGACACGCCCCCTGCTGACTGCTCCTGTGGCTCCTCCCACAGACCCCGGTATAAAGGCAATCGAGGCCCGGGGCCGGCCTCTCAGTCTCCAGGATGTAGTATGGTGGTCACTCACTGCTGGTTCCTTCTTCCAGTCAATAAAAGCCGATAGCTCGCCTTTACGTCTCAGAGTGAGTTATTGATGGTGCATCAACAGTACAGTAAAGAAACTGAATAAAGAGAGGAAGCAAAAGAATTTCAGTAAAGTCATCAGAACTGTGTGCTATCAGTAGGTAGTGAACAAAATAAGACTCTTTGGAAAAGAGAAGCTTAAAAATTTTTTAAGACACGCTGAATGTAAAGATTTTGGAAACGTTAAATATTCTCTATCAAAATGGTATTGGATAGGCCAATGAGAGAGACTGATATGCAAAGCTGTGGGTGGGGTGAAATGAGGCAGAAAGAGATCATTCTGCTGAAGTCATAGACTCAATAGGTCCAACAGTCTCCTGTACAAAAATTATTCTATTAAAGTGCGAAATTAACTTGATAAGATTGTGCTTGATCTTGCTGAATTTAGAAAGTCCAGAGATAGAATTCACAAATAGAAGATAATTAGTAAAAATCCACAAAGAAATTGAAAAGATATATTTACCTATCTCTTGTTGACTAAGATATAGATCTGGGTCTTCTGGAAAGGGTTAGGGTGGATAAATCCCCAGAGTCTAACGGTATATATAGCTGCAGAATGCAGAGGAGGTTTACAAATATGTTTTCATGACTTAAGGAACAGAGTTATAGAGAGAAATGAGCAAGCTAGGACTATGAGCAGGCAATGAAGTGTTGGAAAATGAGGGGTGATCTTACAGAGACGTATAAAATCACGAGTGGCGCAGGGTTATATAGACAGAGTGAATGCACACAGTCTTTCCCCCAGGACTGGAGAATCAAGAACTAGAAGGCATAGGTTTAGGGTGAGTGGGGAAAGATTTAATAGGAAATGGATGGGTGGGGGGGGGGGGGGGCAGTCTACGGAATGGGCTGCCAGAGGAAGTGGTTGAGGCAGGCGCATTAACAATATTTAAAAGACACTTGGACGGGGTAGAAGGGTTTACAGGAATATGAGTCAGGAAGGATGTGCACAAGCTTTAGGACCCACTCCATCAGGTTGTTACACTACTGACATCAGGCTCCTGAACAGTTGTCGATAACTTCATGCACCACTACCCTGAATTGATTCTATGACCTACAGATGCACTTTCAAGGACTGTTTACAACTCATGTTTTCAGTATTATTTTTTTACCTATCTACTTCGGTGAGATTTGGAACGGAGTGCATGGCCTTGAGGCAGGGCTCCACTCCATGACTGACTCCATTGGTTCTCCCTGAGTGAGGCATTAGGCCAAGGTTGAGGGTGCTCATCCCCATCTGTCTGTCTTCCTCTTGCCAGAAGCTGTCAGAGCAAAGAGCAGGAGTTTTGGTATCCACATTGCCAGGATTGATTGGAGAGGCTGTGGACTTGTTTTGGGGGGACGATGGGGTTCAGACTGCATGTTTTCCTGGATTCTGTTTGTTCTTTTTTTTTGCTGCTTTTGAGCAGTTTGAATGGGGTGGTCAACGTGGACTGGAGTGGTTCAATGAAGAATGCTTTGCCTGCAGCTTGCAGTGGGGTCACCACAAAACACTGAAGGGAACTAAACTGAATACCACTGTACTCCTGCCTTGATATTTACTATTCTATGCGCTGTCTGCTTGCTATTTGCTGTTTGTGCAATTTATCCTTAGAACATAGAACAGTACAACACATTACAGGCCCTTCAGCCTACAATGTTGTGACAAGCCTCAATCCCTGCCTCCCATATAACCCCCCACCTTAAATTCCTCCATATACTTGTCTAATAGTCTCTTAAACTTTTCTAGTGTACCTGCCTCCACCACTGACTCAGGCAGTGCATTCCACACACCAACCACTCTCTGAGTGAAAAACCTTCCTCTAATATCCCCCTTGAACTTCCCTCCCCTTACCTTAAAGTCATGTCCTCTTGTATTGAGCAGTGGTGCCCTGGGGAAGAGGCGCTGGCTGTCCACTCTGTCTATTCCTCTTAATATCTATTCACCTCTATCATGTGACCTCTCATCCTCCTTCTCTCCAAAGAGTAAAGCCCTAGTTCCCTTAATCTCTGACCATAATCCATACTCTCTAAACCAGGCAGCATCCTGGTAAATCTCCTCTGTACCCTTTCCAATGCTTCCATATTCTTCCTATAGTGAGGTGACCAGAACTGGACACAGTACTCCAAGTGTGGCCTAACCAGAGTTTTATAGAGCTGCATCATTACATCGCGTCTCTTAAACTCTATCCCTCGAATTATGAAAGCTAACACCCCATAAGCTTTCTTAACTACCCTATCTACCTGTGAGGCAACTTTCAGGGATCTGTTGACATGTACCCCCAGATCCCTCTGCTCCTCCACACTACCAAGTATCCTGCCATTTACATTATACTCTGCCTTGGAGTTTGTCCTTCCAAAGTGTACCACCTCACACTTCTCCAGGTTGAACTCCATCTGCCACTTCTCAGCCCACTTCTGCATCCTATCAATGTCTCTCTGTAATCTTCGACAATCCTCTACACTATCCACAACACCACCAACCTTTGTGTCATCTGCAAACTTGCCAACCCACCCTTCTACCCCCACATCCAGGTCATTAATAAAAATCACAAAAAGTAGAGGTCCCAGAACAGATCCTTGTGGGACACCACTAGTCACAACCCTCCAATCTGAATGTACTCCCTCCACCACAACCCTCTGCCTTCTGCAGGCAAGCCAATTCTGAATCCACCTGGCCAAACTTCCCCGGATCCCATGCCTTCTGACTTTCTGAATAAGCCTACCGTGTGGAACCTTGTCAAATGCCTTACTAAAATCTATGTAGATCACATCCACTGCACTACCCTCATCTATAAGTCTGGTCACCTCCTCAAAGAACTCTATCAGGCTTGTTAGGCATGATCTGCCCTTCACAAAGCCATGCTGACTGTCCCTGATCAGACCATGATTCTCTAAATGCCCATAGATCCTATCTCTAGGAATCTTTTCCAACAGCTTTCCCACCACAGACATAAGACTCACTGGTCTATAATTACCTGGACTATCCCTACTACCTTTTTTGAACAAGGGGACAACATTCACCTCCCTCCAATCCTCTGGTACCATTCCTGTGGACAAAGAGGACATAAAGATCCTCGCCAGAGGCTCAGCAATCTCTTCCCTCGCCTTGTGGAGCAGCCCGGGGAATATTCCTTCAGGCCCCGGGGACTTATCCATCCTAATGTATTTTAACAACTCCAACACCTCCTCTCCCTTAATATCAACATGCTCCAGAACATCAACCTCACTCATATTGTCCTCACCATCATCAAGTTCCCTCTCAGTGGTGAATACCAAAGAGAAGTATTCATTGAGGACCTTGCTCACTTCCACAGCCTCCAGGCACATCTTCCCACTTTTATCTCTAATCGGTCCTACCTTCACTCCTGTCATCCTTTTGTTCTTCTCATAATTGAAGAATGCCTTGGGGTTTTCTTTTACCCTACTCACCAAGGCCTTCTCATGCCCCCTTCTTGCTCTTCTCAGCCCCTTCTTAAGCTCCTTTCTTGCTACCCTATATTCCTCAATAGACCCAACTGATCCTTGCTTCCTAAACCTCATGTATGCTGCCTTCTTCCACCTGACTAGATTTTCCACCTCACTTGTCACCCATGGTTCCTTCACCCTACGACTCTTTATCTTCCTCACCGGGACAAATTTATCCCTAACACCCTGAAAGAGATCCTTAAACATCAACCACATGTCCATAGTACATTTCCCTGCAAAAACATCATCCCAATTCACACCCGCAAGTTCTAGCCTTATAGCCTCATAATTTGCCCTTCCCCAATTAAAAATTTTCCTGTCCTCTCTGATTCTATCCTTTTCCATGATAATGCTAAAGGCCAGGGAGCTGTGATCACTGTCCCCCAGATGCTCACCCACTGACAGATCTGTGACCTGACCTGTTTTGTTACCTAATACTGGATCTAGTATGGCATTCCCCCTAGTCGGCCTGTCAACATACTGTGACAGGAATCCATTCTGGACACACTTAACAAACTCTGCCCCATCTAAACCTTGGAACTAATCAAGTGCCAATCAATATTAGTGAAGTTAAAGTCACCCATGATAACAACCTTGTTATTTTTGCACCTTTCCAAAATCTGCCTCCCAATCTGCTCCTCGGTATCTCTGCTTCTACCAGGGGGCCTATAGAATACCCCCAGTAGAGTAACTGCTCCCTTCCATTCCTGACTTCTAACCATACTGACTTGAAAGAGGTTCCTGCTACATTACCCACCCGTTCTGTAGCTGTAATAGTATCCCTGACCAGTAATGCCACCCCACCTCCCCTTTCCACGCCTCTCTATCCCTTTTAAAGCACTGAAATCCAGGAATATTGAGAATCCATTCCTTCCCTGGTGCCAGCCAAGTCTCTGTAATGGCCGCAACATCATAATTCCATGTATGTATCCAAGCTCTCAGTTCATCACCTTTGTTCCTGATGCTTCTTGCATTGAAGTACACACACTTTAGCCCTTCTACCTTACTACCTTTCCACCCTTTATTCTGCTTCTCTTTCCTCAAAGACTCTCTATATGTTAGATCTGGCTTCACTCCATGCACTTCTTTCACTGCTCTATCGCTCCGGGTCCCATCCCCATTGCAAATTAGTTTAAACCCTCCTGAACCATGCTAGCAAACCTACCAGCAAGGATATTGCTCCCCCTTGAGTTCAGGTGCAACCCATCCAATCTGTACAGGTCCCACCTTCCTCAGAAGAGATCCCAATGATCCAAAAATCTAAAACCCTGCCCCCTGCACCAACTCCTCAGCCACGCATTCAACTGCCATCTCCTCCAATTCTTACCATCACTATCACGTAGCACTGGCAGCAATCCTGAGAACACCACCCTTGAGGTCCTGTTTTTCAGCCTTCTGCCTAGTTCCCGAAACTCACACTTCAGGACCTCATCCCTCTTCCTGCCGACGTCGTTGGTACCAACATGTATCACGACTTCTGGTTGCTTTCCCTCTCGTACCAGGATGTCATGCACCCGGTCAGAAACATCCCGGACCCTGGCACCCGGGAGGCAACAAACCATGCGGGTTTTCTTCTCACATCCACAAAATCTCCTGTCTCTGCCCCTGACTATTGAGTCACCAATGACAACAGCTCTCCTCGTTTCCGTCCCACCCTTCTACACCACAGGGTCAGACTCAGTGCCAGAGGCCCTGCCACCGTGGCTCACATCTCGTCGGTCGTCCTCGCCAACAGCATCCAGGGCGGTAAACTTATTATTCAGGGGAATGTCTACAGGGGTGCTCTGCACTACCAGTCTACTCTCCTTCATTTTTCCCCCTCGGACTGTCACCCAACAATCTGCTTTTGGCAGCCTAGGTGTGACTGCCTCCCTGTAGCTCTCATCTATGACTACCTCATTTTCCCTTATGAGTCGAAAGTCATCCAGCTGCTGCTCCAGATTCCTCACACGGTCTTCCAGATCTCCCAGCTGCAAGCACTTCTGGCAGATGTGACTCTGCGGGAGAGGGGTGTTCCCCCAAGACTGCCACATCTCACAGGAGAGGCACATCACCGTCTCAGGAGGCATTGTAAAGACTAACTGGGAACAAGCTCATCCTCTGCCTCTTCTCGTCGAAGCCTCTCGAGTCAAAGCCTCAAAGCTCCACTTCTTCACTGGCCCACTCACTCACTGGCCACTTTCCACAGGCTGCTCCGCTTGAGCTACCCCTCTATTTATTTGTTTGAGCTTTTCAAACTGCTTGGTCACCTGACCTCGATTGCCCAATCAGCTGCTTTCTGCTGAGTCTGAGCTATTCAAATCTTGATTGTTTAATCAACGGCTTTCTGCTGAGCTATTCAAATCCTGATTGACTTGATTGCACAGTTCAACTGGCAAAACTGCCAGAACCTCTCGAGTCAAAGCCTCAAATCTCTGGCCCACTCACTCACTGGCTGCTTTCCAAAATAAAAAAAGTCCTGTTTTGCACATTAGGTGTTTGATGGTTTCTTGAACAGATTCCATGCTGTTTCTTTGTTATGTGGCTGACTGAGGAAGAACAAATCTCAGAGATGTATTCTGTATACAAACTTTGATAATAAAGTAATTTGAATCTTTGAAGCTCCTATTTCATGTTCATAAGGGCCCCACGGTAGCGTCAGCGGTTAGTGCAACACTGGTACAGCTTGAAGTGTTAGAGTGTTTGGAGTTTAATCCCAGTGAGGTTGTGCATTCTCCCCATGAACTGCATGGGTTTTCACTGGGTGCACTGGTTTCTCCCGCAGTCTAGAGATGGACTGGTTAGTAGGTTAATTGGTCTTTGTGAATTGTCCTATGATTAGACTAGTGTTAAATGGGTGGGCAGTGCAATTTGTTGAGCCAGAAGGACCTGTTCTACACTGTATCTCTAATTAAAATAAAAATATATGTGTTCTTTGGGGCAATGGTCTGTTTCTCTGTAGGAAACTCTGTACAGACCCATAGAATTACAGCCATTGGATTCAAACATTGGCATCCCAGGAACTTTCTGAGGAAAGTAACTATGGCCCAATTGACTTTGGCTCTTCTATTCATCTTCTCGTGGTACTTCTGTATGTTTTACATTACTTATCATCCAATGATGGAGTAATTGATTCACTTTCACAATTAACCTGGATAATATCCCAACAGTCATTATTCACCAAAGGCTTAAATGGAGCCAGCCGCAAAGACAAAATTCAAAATAATTTTATTATCAATTGTCATATATGTTACCATAACAACCCTGACATTCATTTTCTTGTGGATGTACTCAATAAATCCTTAATAAAATAATAACCATAAATAAATCAATGAAAGGACGCACCAACTTGAGCTTTAAACCAGTGTGCAAAAGTCAGCAAACAGTGCTAATACAAAAAGAAAGAAACAATAGTAATAAATAAATAAGGAATAAATTAGCCACTGCTGGCAACAGCACCAGACTGGGACAAAAGGTCCCGAGTTCGAATCCAGCGGCTCCTTGCACACTTTCCATTTGTGCTGAGGTAAGCATCGAGTTAGCAATTTGTAAAACAAAACAGTCAGATGCTAAGGAAATGGCAAAAATGCCGCCCAATGGCCAACAGGTGCAAAATGGAACAACAAGCAATAAATATTGAGAACATGAAATGAAGAGTGAAGTTGAATTAAGTTATCCCCTCTAGTTCAAGAGCCTGATGGTTGATGAAAAAGACAGAATGTTGCTGCTCAGCAACATATTGTCCTCTTCACCAGACCTCAAAGTCTTGCAATGAGGTTATGTTTGAATACTCTCTGCTTGTAGAAATGGCTGCAGTCACATCAATGCTTATTTCAGGTGAAAGGACTTAACCTAAAATGCAAATTTCCCTCCACAGATGCTGTCTGAATTCTTCCAGCATTTTATCTATTGCTCTAGATTCCAACATTTGCAGTCTCTGTTGTCTCTTCTCAGGATTTTAGGTCATTTCATCTCTAGACTCATTTTAAACGTCCTCAAGAAGACATATTGTGTGCAGTATACACTCAGTAGCCTGTTTATTAGATACCAAGTGTATGTCCGTGGTCTGCTGTTATAGCCCATCCATTTCAAGGTTCAACATGCTGTGCATTCAGGGATGCTCTTCTGCACACCATTGTTGTAATGTGTGGTTATTTGAGTTACTGTTACCTTCCTGTTAGCATGAAACAGTCTGGCCATTCTCCTCTGTGCTCTCTCATTAACAAGATGTTTTTACCAACAGAACTGCCACTTATTGGACGTTTATTGCTTTTCACACCATTCTCTGTAAATTCTAGAAACTGTTGCCCGTGAAATTTCCTTGAGATGAGCAGATTTCTAAGGTACTTCAGCCATCCCATCGACACCAACAATCATTCCACAGTCAAAGTCACTTAGGTCATATTTCTTCCCCAGTTTGATGTTTGGCTGAGCAACAACTGAACCTCTTGATCATGCCTGCATGCTTTTAGGCGTTGAGTTGCTGCCACATGATTGGGGAGATTAGATATTGGCATTAATGAGCAGACATATAGGTGTACCTAATTCAGTGGCACTAATAAAGTACAGTATCTTGCCAAGCATACTTCAGTCCTTCCTTACAGCTACATCAACCACTATCTGTCAGGAGTCTGTACATTCTTCCCGTGGATTTCCTCCAGGGGCTCAGGGTCCTTTCATATCCCAAAGACGTACGGTTAATTGGTCACATATGTAATCAAGTGGTATGGGTCAAATCTTTAAGGCTATGAAACTCTAAACCATATACTTAACCTCGTCTCCAAGGAATAGAATAATAGAGAAATCACTTTAAAATTATGTAGAATAATAGCTGAACCACAGTAGGCGAACTACAAAGCATTATTTATTTATTTATCTGTTTATGTATTTAGAGATAGAGTGCGGAATAGAGGCTTCCTGCCCTTCGAGCAACTCCCATTTTAAACCCGGCCTGATCACAGGACCATTTATAATGACCAATTAACCTACTAATCAGTGCACCTTTGGACTGTGGGAGGAAACCAGAGCACACGGAAAAAACTAATGCACTCCTTACAGAAGATACAGGGATTGAACTCTAAATTCTGACAGCCCAAGCTGGAATAATGTCCTGCTATCTGCTATGGTACTGTGGTGCCCACAGTAGGGGACTTTGAATTATAAGACAGATATATAAGCACTGGAGAAGATGCAAAACAAACCTATAATAACAGAATTGAGAGGCTGTACCTATCAGATTGATTGATAAGGTCAAGGTTCCTTTCTCTAGAAAAGAAGAATGACCTGAATTAGATCTTTAATATTTTGATTCATTTGAGTAGACATACATACATAGATGCCTCAAGGAGATCATAACTAGTATAGTGTATATTAGTGCTGGAGTAATGCAATAAAACCAATGAAAAACTACGCACTGTCGTACCTCTGGTGAACTCTGTCTTTTTGTGTGCCTTCCGTTAGCAGTCAGTCTGTAGTTTTGTATTGCCATGTGCTTCTGCCCCGCTCCTGCTCTATTCCGGCGCCTGTATCACTGAGTACTCCGCCTCTCTCCTGTTTCTCATTATTACCTGTATTGCTGCCACCCGCGTCTCATTGTGCTCCACCTATCATCTGCCTCTCTGTTTATTGCTCAGTGTATTTCAGTCCTGTGTTTTCACCCTGCTGTGCCAGAGAGTTTCCCTGAGCATTTACAGCATTTGTACCTGTACACTGTCAGTCTGAATATCGACTCTGCCTGTATCCTGATTCTGGTTTTTGGATTTCTCTGTATGTTTTGATCTCTGCCTAAACTTTGATGCTGACCTTGTTTGCACCTCAGGATTTGTTACTCAATTAATATCACTGTGTGTACAGTACTGGGTCTGCTCCAGCGCTCTGACACACACAAAGATTGACAAACAACCAATGGGCAAAGGAAGACCAATAGTGTAAATTAAAGATTAATAAATATAAACCCGTACTAGCTGCACCCATTTTACTCATATTGTCTTCTCACTGCTGCCATTAGGAAGCAGTTACAGGAGCCTTAGGTCCTAATAACAGTTACTTCCCTTCAACCAACAGGCTCTGGAACCAGTGTGGATACCTTCCCTCACATCAACGCTGAACTGATTTCTCAAACTATGGACAAGAGAAAATCAGCAGATGCTGGAAATCTGAGCAACACACGCAAATACTGGAGGAACTCAGCAGGCCAGGCAGCATCTGTGGGAAAAAAGTACAGTCAATGTTTTAGTCCTGCTGAAGGGTTTCAGCCTGAAACGTTGACTGTACTTTTTTTCCATAGATGCTGCCCGGCCTGCTGAGTTCCTCCAGCATTTTGTGTGTGTTACTCAACTTATGGACTCATTTTCAGGGACTCTGAAACTCATGTTTTCAGTATTATTTATTTATTTACTGGGTGTATTATTTATTTATTATTTGCACATTGTTAGTTTGTCAATCTTTTCATTGATTTTATTGTTTTTCTATAGTCCACTGTGAATGCTTGCAAGAAACAGAATCTCAAGGTAGCATCTGATGACTTCTTTCCTACTTTAATAATAAGTTTGCTTTGAGCTTTAAACTAATAAAAAATCAAAAAATATACTTTTCTCAGGAAGATAATGAAATACATTTCCTACTATTGCTGGGTTAGTAAAGGACAAGAAATAAGATATATTGATGCACTCAAATGAAGAGAAATTGGAGGAGGCTTTTTAGATACTGTAAATGATATTACACTTCAAATACCACACTGTTTTGGCTTGGTAGTTAGTAGTTAAGGATAATTGACCCAAAATAGAAAGCCACTCCATGAAATAACCATCAAGATTTTTACTAAAGCACCATTTTTTATTTTGTTTCTGTTTCCAATTGTTTGAAGAACAAAGTAACCTGTAACCTGGAGCCGTTCAGCCACAGCCTTGGCCCAGACAGGAATAGTCCACATGACCGTAAGACATAGCAGCAGAATTAGGCCATTCACCCTGCCATTTTATCATGGCTGATTTATTTTTCTGCCTTTGCCTCATAACCTTTGATGCCCTGACTAATCAAGAGCCTGTCAACTTCCACTTTAAGTATAACCACTCTGGTCTGCCAATTGACTTGTGACAATCTGGCAGTGTACTGAGTGAGACTGTGATTTTCTATCTCTTTCACGTTATTTTACCAGAAAGCAAATGCTTGTGATTCAGATTCAGATTCAGATTCAGTTTATTGTCATTTAGAAACCACAAATGCAATGCAGTTAAAAAATGAGACAGCGTTCTCCAGGATGATATCACAAAAGCACATGACAAAACAGACTACACCAGAAAATCCACATAACGTTTGGCAATCCCCAATCCAGAGTCCGGAGAGGCTGCTGCGTATTAATACCGCACTACCATCTTAGCGCGTTGCCCAGAAAGGAGCTCCAAATCCACCAGACAAAAACAAGACCAAAAACTAAAGCTACAAGACCTGCACAAAACCACATAGTTACAACATATAGCTACAACAGTGCAAACAATAGCATAATTGATAAAAAAAAAACAGACTATGGGCACAGCAAAAATAGTCCAAGATGTTAAAGGACTATAAGTTCAAAAGAAATCACCACAGTTTCCACAAGTCCCCAGGGTCCCAACATACTCGCCATCCCACGCCGGCGGCAGAAGGGAATACCCCCGCTATGGACTTCCACGGCGCCACCTGACTCAGCCTCGCAGACACAGCACACACCGAAAGCGACCTGAGTCCGTCGAACCTCTGAGCCGACGACCATCCCCTCTGGCACAGCTTCTCCGAGCACCATCCTCTGCTGAGCGTATTAAGACGGCCCCACCAACGGCCATCAGCAATGCTACCCCGAGGACTGGGGGCCTGTTCTTCCCAGCAGAGTCCCGGACCTCACAGCAGCAGCAGCAACGAAGAAGGTCTTCCTGGAATTTCCCAATGTTTCTCCGTGCTTCCACATCCGTTTTCAATCGATTATGATTGCGCACGGCACCCCACTTCACAAATAACAGATAATCAGTTCCGGAGTGGCCGCTGCAAGCTGTGTTGCGCCGCCATCTTGGATTCAGTCGATCAATTCTTGATCAATCTGAATATGGTTATTTTTGATAAATGTATCGCATCATTAATGGTACCTAGGAAATTACTGGAGTGTCTATAGATCTCATCGGATTCACTAATGTCCTTCAGGGATAAAACCCACTATTCTTTACCTGGTCTGATCCCATTGTGACTCCAGTCTTCCAACTATTCCTGAGATAGTCTAGCTACAGTCAACACCTGAGGCCCTCCATGGGTCGGGGCCAACCGTGGATGTTGTGCCTAGTTGTCTACATGATACGCAAGCCAGGCAGTACACTATGGAGAGCAAGCTGTTGCCCATGCAACCAGCTCCCTATCTCCATGCCGCTGATGAATCCAAAGGAATGGCAGAGAGTGATACAGTTTGTCACCAGCAGGATTTGCCAGTCAATGTTAAACTCAACGAAAGACTGCCTTAGGGACTCCAGCTCTGAATTTTTCTGTGGGGTTTACTCCTGTATATACAGCCGCAAGGCAGTGGGGGTTTGATATCAGAGTTTTTCTTCTCTTAGATGAGCTCCAACCACGGCTAACAAGCTCCATCTGCCCAAAGTGCCAGGTGCCAGTAACCTGCCTTTGTCCATTCTCCGGTCCGTACAAACAGCTCTACTGGGCTTAGTAAGTAAGCCATGTGTAAAGGCTGGACTTGGTTGTCCATAAGACTTGGGAGCAGAATTCTGCCACTCAGCTCTCCAGGCTGCTCTGCCATTCTATTGTGGCTGATTTATTCTCCCTTTCAACCGCCTTCTTCCTGTAACCTTTGACATCCTGACTATCCAAGAACCTATGCTCAAAAGTCTAGAGGCTATTTGAGACACTCATTATTGTGAGCATTAAATATGTAGTGAGATCTTATCCCCACAAACCCCGCCCCACCCCAGCTATGACACCCTTAAAGGCCATGTTAGTGACATCCTCCAGCCTAGAATTTAAAACATAGAACCATGATGTTCATTCTCTTGGTGCTGGATTCCGTCAGCCGGGCTACAAGTTGGAACGTCTCCCCTCTGTCTCCACCCCTGTTTCATTAGAAAACAACTCGCTGAAAATGCAGAATCAACTCACTTTCTAATGAACTAGGATACTGGGCAATACTCTTATTGAGCTGACTGGCGTATCAAAAGTTATGAGAATCCTACTGTAGATAGGGTAGATAGTGAGAATCCTTTCCTCTTAGCAGAGGTGCCTTTAACCATTGAGCCAAGGTTTAAGGTAAGGGCTAGCAATTTAAGTGGAACTGAACAAGTAATTTTTCACCCAGAATGGAGGTTAGGGGTGAAATCTGGAGCACACTGAGGACATGGAGAATTCAGGTACTCTCATAAGTTCGGAAAAATATTTCAGAATTAGAATCAGAATCAGGTTGATTGTTACTGACCTAGGTTGTGAAATTTGTCATTTTGTGCCAGTAGTAGAGTGCAAAACATTAAAAATTAATATAAGTTGCAATAAAAGTAAAGAGAGCAGATGAGGAATAATGAGATGGTGTTCATAGCTTCTTGGGCCATTAGAAATCTGATGTTAGAGGGGAGCAAAATGTTCCTAAATGTTGTGTGCAGGTCTTCAGGCTCCTGTATCTCTTCACTGATGATACCAACGAGAAAAGGGCATGACTCCGAAGACGATAGTCCTTAATGATGGATGCTGCCTTTTTAAGCCATCATCCTTTCAAGATGTCCTCGATTGTGGGGAGGGTTTTGCTCGTGATGGAGCTGACTGCGCCTGCAACCCTCCGCAGCCTCTTTAGATTCTGTGCATTGGAGCCTCTACACTGGGGTCTGATGCACTCCTGAATACTTGAAATATCAGAGTGTCATCAGCTGTGGTGTGCTGAGTACAGGAAATCAGTATAGATAGGTTCTTGATATTGGCAAGGACATAGAAGCCCAAAAAGTCTAATTTGACCCTCTGATTCTAAAAGAATTTGCATTATCTCAATGAGTGGTCCTTCATTTTAAAATTGTAACTTCTCTCTCACAAAAGGAAGTTTCATTCTGTCAAAACCTCTCAATCTTGTATCCTTTACTTGGAAGGGACACATTACGTATGGTTTTATGATCTTAATTTAAGACAGAATTATTAATAACATGGTACTTTATTATTTCAAAAAATTGCATTAATTTCTTTTAATGAGATTACTGAACTCTGGAATGAAGCTAGTGTTATTACATTGAAATATATGGGAAACACCGTTTTTATTTACAAATTATTGCTGAAAGAGATGTTAAAAGTTAAACAGAAATACAGAACAAAAATATGCCCTTTGGCCCATCATGTCCATGTCAACACCTGTATTCTTCTATACTTAATTGACACCCACTTTTACCCTTAGCCATGGTAGCATAAGGTTAACACCCTGCTATTACAGCTTGGGATGTCGGAGTTTGGAATTCAATCCTGGCGTCCTCTGTAAAGGGGCTCTGTACATAGCATGTGTGGATTTTCCCCAGATGGGCTGTCCAAAGACCCTACCAGGTAGGTTAATTGGTTATTGTAAATTGAACAATGGTATGGTTAGGGTTAAATTGGGATTTTGGGGGATTTCTGGGTAGTGTGGCCCAGAGGACCAGAAGGAACCTATCTTTGCTGTATCCTGACAGAATTAGAATAAATAAAAATAGCTTTCTCTGCCTCAAATTTTCTTCTGGAACACAACCTATACCTAAATTCAGGAGTGTCTATGGAGACACAAGACAGACTGCAGATGCTGGAAATATGGAGCAACACATGGGGTTGGGGGTATTCCAGTTTGATAAATATCTTTGATCACATTCAAACCTCATCAGAATAGATTTTCAGCTTAACATCTTAGTACCAAATGTAGAACCTGCAAATGGCTGTTGTGAAGCCCATCACACATTGGCTGCCAAAAGCTGCTCAGCGGAGTCCACTGTCCTGGGACAGCCTTTTAAATTGTCCATAGATATAACTCATCTTCTTGGTGTATCCTCCCTCGCCCAAGGTTGATATCTTTGGAGCTTCTGTTGGCATCTCTGTAGCATTGGGCTTTTACAGGATGTGTTTGCTAAGCCCTATGCCCAGCACTCCTCTTTTCACAGTTGGGCTTCAGACTATCCATGACTGAATTTGAAATTGCAAGAACGAGATTTAACTTATTACTCAATTGCCTGCTGCAGAATCAACTCACTTTCTAATGAACTAGGTTATTGGGCAATACTCTTATTCTAAAGCAACACCCACAATATGATGGAGGAACTCAGCAAGTCAGGCAGCATCTATGGAAATTCAGGCCGAAACCCTTCATCAGGTCTGGAAAAGAAGGGGGAAGGTGCTTGAATAAAAAAGTGGGGAAGGGCAAGGAGAAGCTAGAATGTGATAGCTAAAGCCAGCTGGATGAGAGAGATAAGGGCCCCAATCAGTCCTTCCAGGTGAGGCAACACTTCTCCTATGAATCTGCAGGGGTTGTCTGGTGCTTCTGATTGGTGAGAGCCATCATAAATTGGGGAACCGGTTTGTTGAACATTTCCACTCCATCCTCCAGAATCTGAGCTTCCCAGTGACCGAAAGTTTTAGTTCCGATTCCCATTTTCATTCTTGCATGTCAGTCTATCATCTCCTCTTGTGTCAAGATGAGGCCACCTCAAGACAGTGGAGTAACACCTTATATTCTATCTGGGTAGCCTCCAACCAGATAGCATGAATATTGATTTCTCCTTCTGAAAAAAAACCTCCCCCATTCCTCTAATCCCCACTCTGACCTCTCCTCACCTGCCTATCACTTCTCCCTTGGTCCTCTCCTCCTTCCCTTCCTCCCATTGTCCATTCTCCTCTCCTATCTGAAATACTCTTCTCCAGCCCTTGGCCTTTCATCAATCACCTTCCAGCTAGTGTCCTTCCCCAACCCCCAACATTTTTTCTGACATCTCCTCCCTTCCTTCTCAGTCCTTAAGGGGGTTGGCCCAAAACATTGACTGTTTATTCATTTCCATGGATGCTGCCTGACCTGCTGATTTCCTCCAGTGGTTTTGTTTATTTCCAGCATCTGGAGACTTTCTCATGTTTATGATATCCTTCCATTTCTTTCTCTTTACTTGTACACACATAGATCGGGTGTATGTCCATAAAGTGACACTAGGCACAAGAGTATACAGAAGGTGTGTGTATATCTGTGCTCAAATCTTTTGCACTGTACTGTACGTCACTACATTAAATAGCAGTGAAGCACCTATTCTTCCTCCTATCTGAGTAATTCCACCAGTAGATTCATTGGTGACTATTTTCAATCTGGGGCTCTGGCTTTGAATTCCTACCTCAGTTAACCTGCTTCTCTGAGGATTGTCACTTAGTTGTGGTGAAGAATTTTGTGAGTTCCTGAGGTCCCAAGAGTGATATTGTCTGGACTTTAACCACCTGCTGCTTAGCTCCTGGTAGGGTCAACCATGGTGCTAAGGTCAAAGGGTAGGATCAAAATAGAAAGCGGTCCAACTGAGACCTCAACAGTGGAGCTGGCAGAAGAAGATGGTACATCACACTGGTAGTCATCTTACATTCCGTGACACTGGACCCTGACTCCGATCTGTCAGTGAATGGTTGAAGGCTGCCTCTCCATCTTAAATGAAATCACGCACAGGCATTAAGGAAATCCACCCCAACATGCTGGAGGCATGGATCCTGGATTGGCCTCTACAGCAGCCTGATAACCCATCAATAGACAACCCCTCTGACAACATAAAACTCCACTGCTACGGTCCTGATTAAATATGCACTGTCTGATCTGCAAATTGCCAGAAAAATACAAGAAATATTAGTGAGCATAAACTATGATTCATATACAGCCAAAAAATCCTAATAAATTTAAACAGTCAAGTTGATCTTTCCTCACCTATTGTCCATACAACGGCTCTTCCATCAGAGGTCACTTTTACCCTCTTAAGAAGATTCCTTCGCCTTTAGTCCGAGATGTATAAAATCAGTGTGAAGCTCCAGATAATACTGTATGTCTAACTGTATGTCTACTGTATGCTGGACAGTCGGTACTCTTCATTTGGGAAGGTCAGGAGCCACATGTTCAAAATTCAAGTTGATGTAACATCATTTCCAGGACGCAAGTGCAAAGAAGACAAAGTAATTGTTACTCCAAATCCAATGCAGCACAAAAAAACACAAAAGTTAAAGAACACAATAATAACAGTAAAAATTAAATAATACATGCAAATACATAAGACAGCTGATATACATAGATTGATTATATGTCCATAAAGTGATGCCAGGCTCTACATAAGATGACTGATGGGAAATAATGTAGTAGTGATGGAGTTGGGTGTTGATCAGCCTCACTGATTGGTGAAAGTAACTGCTTTTCAGTCTGGTAGTCCTGACATAGATGAGACGTGACCTCCTCTCTGATGGGAGTGGGACAAACAGTTCACGAGCAGGGTGCTGGTCACTGGTCCTTTTCCAACACTTTTCTGTATATATTGCCTTGGTGGTAGGTAGGCTGGGCAGTTACGAATGTGGAGCCCTCCTGCTTGCTGCGGTGCAGATTCCGTACCAAGCAGCGAAGCTTCTGTAGACTGACCTGAATCTGGACGTGCAAAGTCCAGCTCTCTTCAAGCTCCTCCTTGGTAAAAACATAGCCGATTTGTTTATAACCTAGATCACTTGTGATAAATATTTCTATTAATATTAAGTTCCAAATAAAACAGTGGACTGCATTGAAAATTGCTGCCTTTTTACCTGTTTTTGTCCATAGCGCTTTCACCTTTCTGGTGCCTCTAAACCTCTATTAATGTTTATAATCATCTTACCATTTAGATGTTACTGAATTCTGTGAGCAATGGGAACAACTTACTATTGACTGACAGTTAAAATGAAAATACGCTATTATTTTACAGTCCAAGTATTCCAGTATTTGATGTGTGGTTGTGACAGATATATTTACCAGATATTTAATTTGGTTCTATAAAAGAACATAGCTCTTTTTTGCTTCTCATTTTCCCAGGGCCTCCCATGATGGATACGTCAATGCACTTTAGATCCATAGATTCAGTGAATGGTTGTCAATTGTCTTTGGATATGTCACTCATCCAGCTTCCTGTGTACAATATACCCTGATATCAGAATCAGGTTCAATATCACTGGCATTTGTCGTGAAATTTGTTGATTTGCAGCAGCAGTACAATGAAATGTGTAATAATAAAAACTATAAATTACAATTAGGAGTATTCATACAGAACATACAGTATATAAAATTAAATAAGTAGTGCACAAAGAGAGGAAAAATAGAGAGGTAGAGTTCGTGGTTCTTTGTCCATTCAAAAATCTGATGGCAATGGGGAAGAAGCTGTTCCTGGAACATTGAGTGTGTGTCTTCAGGCTCCTGTACTTCCTCCTTTATGGTAGTAATGAGAAGAGGGGATGTCCTGTGTGATGGGGTTCCTTAATGATGGATGCGCCCTTTTGAGGCTTCTCCTTTTGAAGATGTGCTGGATTTTGGGGAAACTCGTGCCCATAATGGAGTTGGCTGAGTTTACGAATTTCTGCAGGTTTTCCCAATGCAGTGGCCCCTCCATACCAGACAGTGATGCAGTCAGTTAGAATGCTGTCCAGAGTACATCTGCAGTAATTTGTGAGTGTCTTTCCAATTCTTCTTAAACTACAGATGAAATATAGCCACAGTCATGTAATTGTATCGATATTTTGGGCCCAGGATAGATCCTTAGAGATGTTGACACCCAGGAACGTGAAACTGTGCCAAGACACAGAGGAAATTAAAAGAACACGCCAAGTCATATTGCTTTCGCTCTGCCAATGAGTGAAGACAGGAACAGGAAGATAATACAGTTTAACGTGTGGTTAAGGAGTTGGTGTAGGATGAAAGGCATCAGATTTTTGGATCACTGGGCTCTTTTCCAGGGAAGATGGGGTGTGAACAGAAGACATGGTTTCCACCTGAACTGGAAGGGGACTAATACCCTAGCAGGGAAGTTTGCTAGTGCTGCACAAGGGTGTTTAAACTAGAGTGGCAGTGAAATGGGAATCAGACTGCCAGAGCAGTCAGTGGAGAGGTTGTGGAGGCAGATGTTGTTAAGACCTCAGACAAAGTCAGGAATCGAAAGGTTGAGCATGGTGCGATAGTTTTCTGAGCTGTGTGTCTTTCAACGGAAGATTTATCGTAGGAAAGGCAGATGAGCTCAGGTCATGGATCAACACCTGGAATTATTGGGAAATTGTTGACAGTTCTCTGAGTGAAGCCTGACTAGTGTCTTATAAAGCTTCAGCATTATCTCATTGCTTTTATATTCTATTCCCCTTGAAATAAATGCCAACATTGCATTTGTCTTCTTTATTACAAACTCAACCTGTGAATTAACCTCCTGGGGCTCTTGCACAAGGACTCCTAAGCCACTTTGCACCTCTGATGTTTGAATTTTCTCACCGTTTAAATAATAGTCCTCACTATTGTTCCTTTTACTAAATGCATTATCATACATTTCCTAACACTGTATTCCATCTCCCACTTTTTTGTCCATTCTTTCATTTTTTTCTAGGTCCTGTTGCAATCCCATTGCTTCCTCAGCACTACCTACCCCTCCACCTTTCTCTGTTTCATATGCAGACTTTTCCACAGAACCATCAAGTCCACTATTTAAAACATTGACAAACTATGTGAAAAGTAGCATTCCCAGTACTGACCACTGAGGAACACCACTAGTCACTGTCAGCCAACCAGAAAAGGCCCCCTTTATTCCCACTCACTGTCTCCTGTCTGTCAGCCATTCCTCTATCCATGCCAGTATCTTTCCTGTAACACCACAGGATTTTATCTTGTTAAGCAGCTTTATGTGTGGCACCTTATCAAATGCCATCTGAAAATCCAAGTAAGTGACATCCACTGCCTCTCCTTTGTCCACCCTGCTCATTACTTCCTCAAAGAATTCTAACAGATTTGACAGGCAAGATTTCCTTTCACAGAAACTTCAACTTATTTTACCATTAGTCTCCAAGCACCCTGAAACTTCATCCTTAATAATGGATTCCAACACTTTCCCAACCACTGACGTTAGACTAACTGGTCTGTAATTTCCTCTCTACTGTCTTCCTCCCTTCTTAAAGAGTGGAGTGATATTTGCAATTTTCCAGTCCTCCAGGACTATGCCAGAATCACACTCACTTTTGCTACCTTATGTGCCCTTTTCTTGGGTTTTATGCAGTACTTAACTTCACTTGTCAGTGTGGTAAACTATGTATACCTGTCTGGACATGCCCCTCTGCTACTGACTGCTCCTGTGGCTCCTCCAACAGACCCCTGTATAAAGGCGCTTGGGGCACTGCTCCTCCCTCAGTCTTCGACATGGTCGTGCTCCCTTTACGTTGTTAATAAAAGCCTATCGTTCACTTCCAGTCTCCGAGAGTTATTGATGGTGCATCAATTTTATTAACAGCAATTTTAAAACATGGAGAGCATTTTATGACCCGACAGATTGGATTTCAACCCTCAATCCCAGGAAGCCGGCAACGCTTTCGAACTCTGGCTAGCATGCTTCGAATCATACCTGGCGGAGATTCATGTGACCGATCCTGCCACGATGTGCAGAGTTCTCCTCTCCAGGGTCAGTCCAAGGGTATACTCCATGATCAGGGACCAACCAAATTACCAGGGTGCGCTGGATGCCCTCAAATGACAATACCGGTGGCTGGTGAACACCGTCTACGCAAGACATCGCCTAGCGACATGGCAGCAGCAGGCCGGAGAGTTGAGCGCTGAGTTTGTCCGGGCCCTACAGACACTCGTGTGGGTCTGTGATTGCAGGGACTGACGGCGGAACAGCATGCGGAGCTCCTAGTAAGAGTTGTGTTTGTCACGGGGATAAGGTCAGTGTACGTGTGCCAGCGGCTGCTGGAACACGCTGATCTTACCTTACATTCGGCGATCGAGCTGGCCAATATGCTGGAAGCCGCTCTGCACAACGCTGACGCTGTCCAGGTGCGCGATCTCCTGCTGGCCCCGTGGACGCCACAGACCCCGCAACCTGACGGCGAATTGACCTCGGCTGCTGCCAGTCACGTGTCCGTGAAGTCCCCGCAACCTGCCGGCGAATTGACCACGGCTGCTGCCAGTCGCAAGTCCACGAAGTGTTACTTCTGCAGACTCTAGAAACGCTGAAACCCCCAAAAACGCTGCCCGGCCCGAGAAGCGACCTGCTCCAGCTGCGGAAAGAAGGGCCACTTTGCCAAGGCCTGTAAATCCAAACCGCAGGGTCGAGCAGTGCCGAGGCTTGGGGGTGGCCATCTTGGTTGCCGCCATCTTGCCTGCCTGCCTCATGCGAGGCATGGGGGCGGTCATTTTGGTTGGCGTCACCTCACCCCGCCCCCGACCCACCGGTGCTTACCGGGCACCAAGACGGCGATTCAACTCTGGCCACCTTAACCCTCGACCAAAGCGCCCCACACCAGCTTGCAAGGTCAATGATGGACATCCTGGTGGAGGGGCACAGGACTAGCTGCCTGCTTGACACGGGCAGCACTGAGAGTTTTATTCACCCGGACACACTGCAACGCTGCGGACTCGTGACACGGCCAGTAAGCCAGAGGGTCACCATGGCTTCTGGGTCGCATACAACAGACATCCGGGTGGGTTGTGTAGCGACATTGGTGGTGCAGGGCACAGAATATCGGGACTTTGTCTTACTGGTCATTCCTCAACTGTGTGCACCTGTGCTATTGGGGTTCGATTTCCAGAGCCTCCTGAAAAGTGTGACAATGGAGTATGACGGGCCCTCCCACCTATCACTGTCAGAAATCCTCAGTTCTGTGGGACTTCGTCATATACCCCGCTACTGACCACACACACCCACCAACCCGCACATCCCACCCAACACCTTGCCAACGACCGCGCTACTGACACCACTTGCAGCCTCTCCACCCTCAAGATCCCTCCCCCACCGCTGTTCACCAACTTGACCCCCGACTGTAAACCTGTGGCAACTAAAAGCAGGAGGTACAGCGCGGGGGACAGGGCCTTCATTCAGTCGGAGGTGCAGCGGCTGCTCAGGGAGGGGATCATTGAGCCAAGCACAAGTCCTTGGAGGGCCCAGGTGGTTGTTGTTCGGAAGGGGCAGATAAATAGGATGGTCGTGGACTATAGCCAGACCATCAATAGGTTCACGCAGCTTGACGCGTACCCCCTACCCCGCATCACGGATATGGTTAATCAGATAGCTCAGTACAAGGTGTACTCGACCATAGACCTAAAATCCATTTACCACCAGCTCCCCATCCGCCTGGAGGACTGTCCCTATACCGTCTTCGAGGCGGGCGGCAGGCTCAATCACTTCCTGCGCATCCCATTCGGTGTCACGAATGGTGTCTCTGTCTTCCAGAGGGAAATGGACCGGATGGTGGACCAGTGCCAAATGAAGGCCACGTTCCCATATCTGGACAACATCACCATCTGTGGTCACAACTGGCAGGATCACGACACTAACCTCCAACAATTTTTCCAAGCGGCCAAAGCTCTTAACCTCACCTATAACAGGGACAAGTGTGTGTTCGGAACCACCCGACTTGCTCTTCTTGGGTATGTTGTGGAGAACGGGGTCATTGGCCCTGACCCCGACCGTATGCACCCCCTGTTGGAGCTCCATCTTCCCACCACCCTCAGAGCCCTCAAACGGTGCCTGGGCTTCTTTTCCTATTACACCCAATGGGTCCCTCATTACGCAGACAAGGCCCCCCCCCCCCCCCCGGTCAAGTCCACCACATTTCCCCTCTCAGCTGAGGCCTGCGCGGCCTTCAGCTGCATTAAAGGGGACATTGCCAAAGCAATGATGCATGCGGTGGACAAGACCATTCCCTTCCAAGTAGAGAGTGACGCCTCTGACTTCTCGCTGGCTGCTACCCTCAATCAGGCAGGCAGGCCAGTAGCATTCTTCTCTCGTACCCTTCAAGGCCCTGAAATTCGGCACTCCACGGTGGAGAAAGAAGCCCAGGCCATAGTGGAAGCTATTAGACACTGGAGGCACTATCTCGCCGGCAAAAGGTTCACCTTGCTGACCGACCAGTGCTCAGTTGTGTTCATGTTCAGCAACTAACAGCAGGGCAAAATCAAAAATGATAAAATTTTGCAGTGGAGAATGGAACTCTCCACCTACAACTATGATATCCTGTACCAGCCTGGAAGGCTCAATGAGCCCCCTGATGCCCTATCCCGGGGAGCATGTGCCAGCGCACAGCTCGACCAGCTATATGCCCTTCATGCACAACTTTGCCATCCAGGGGTCACCCGGCTTTTCCATTTCGTGAAAGCCCGGAACCTGCCTTACTCCCTTGAGGACATCAGGACGATGACCAAGGACTGCCAAGTCTACGGTGAGTGCAAACCACACTTCTACTGTCCTGAAAAGGCACAACTTATCAAGGCCCCTTTGAGCGACTGAGTGTTGACTTTAAGGGCCCCCTTCCCTCCACCTCCACTTTCTTAACATAATCGATGAGTACTCATGGTTCCCCTTTGCCATCCCCTGCCCCGATACCACTGCCATGTCCGTCATAAAAGCCCTGCGCCAGCTCTTCACTTTGTCCGGATATCGCTGCTATATCCACAGTGATAGAGGGTCCTCCTTTATGAGTGACGAGCTGTACCAGTACCTGCTGGCTAGGGGCATTGCTACTAGTAGGACCACGAGCTATAGGCCCCGGGGAAATGGACAGGTGGAGAGGGAGAATGCCACAGTGTGGAAGGCCACACTTTTAGCCCTTATGTCAAAGGGATTGCTGGCCTCTCACTGGCAGGAGGTCCTCCCAGAGGCACTCCACTCTATCCGCTCTCTGTTATGTACATCCACCAATGCCACCCCTCATGAGCGACTCTTTTCTTTTCCCAGGAAGTCTGTCACCGGGAGGGACCACCCTACCAGCTTGGCTGACATCCCCAGGGCCAGTGCTGCTCCGGAAACATGCGAGGAGCAATAAATACTCTCCGCTGTTCGAGAGGGTTCACCTTCTACATGCGAACCCCCAGTATGCCTACGTGGTCTTACCTGATGGGCGGGAGGACACGGTCCGCGACCTGGCACCCGCAGGAGCACCAGACCCCTACCCCGAACACTCCATGGTGACTATGAACCCCGTCCCCACCGATGTATATACCCATGAGACACCGCGCACACCAAGCCCTACACAGACTCCTCACGACACTCCCAAACCGGGCACCACGCACACACATGAGGGATTACTGATGCCTAACGGGCTGGCACCTCCAGTCAGGCTGGAGCCAGCCCAACCACCGGCACCAGTGCTACGTAGATCGCAGCGACAGATTCAACCACCTGATAGACTTGACCTGTAAATATACTTTTAAGAAACTTTGCCCTGTGGGGACTCTCTTTTAAAACAAAGGGGGGGGGGTGAATGTGGTAAACTATGTATACCTATCTGGACATGCCCCTCTGTTGACTGCCCCTGTGGCTCCTCCCACAGACCCCTGTATAAAGGCGATTGGGGCACTGCTCCTCCCTCAGTCTTCGCGATGTCATGCTCCCTTTTGCTGTTAATAAAAGCCTATCGTTCACTTCTGGTCTCCGAGAGTTATTGATGGTGCATCAGTCAGCCACAGTTCCGTACCCCTGTCATTTGAGATCTTCTTTCTCTGTGGGACACATCTATCCTGCCTCTTGTGAACTACTTCCAGAAATTCCATCCATCTCTGCTCTCCCGTCATCCCTGCCAGTATCCTCCTCCAATCCACCTGGGCAAGTTCCTCTCTCACACCTCTGTAATTCCCTTTATTCCACTGTGATACTGATAAATGTAACTTCCTCTCAAATAACAGTACGAATTCAGTCATATCATGATCACTGCCTCCTAAGGGTTCCTTTACATTAAGCAAACTAATAGAATCTGGGTTATTACACAACACTCATCAAAGATAGCCTTTTCCTGAGTAGGCTTGAGCACAAGCTGCTCTAAAAAGATATTTTGTAGTCATTCAACAAATTCCCTCTCTTGCAACCCGACACTATCATGATTTTCCCAATCCCCTTGTATATTGAACTCCTCCAGTGCGAATGTGACATTGCCCTTGTTATATGCCTTTTCCATTTCCCTTTGCAATCCCAACCCCACATCTCAGTCACTATTTGGAGGCCTATATATAATTCCCGCAAAGGTGTTTATACCCTTGCAGTTTCCTAACTCAATCCACAATAATTCAACATTCTCTGACTCTATGTCACCTCTTTGAAAAAGATGTAATTCCATCTCTTAGCAGCAGAGCTACACCACCTCTGCCTTCCCGCCTGTCCTTTCTAAACAAAGTCTATCCTTTGATGTTAAACTCCCAGCTACGACCTTCTTTCAGCCACAACTCAGTGATGCCCAAACATCATACCGACCAATCTCTAACTGTGCCATGAGACCGTCCACCTTATTCCGAACGCTATGTGCATTTCAATACAGCATGTGCTTTTAACTATAGTTGTCATGCATTCGGTATTGAGTTGGAGTTTATAGCTCAGCAGGGAGGAGAGTTGTGTATTTAATATTTCAGTAAAATTTCAGTGATCTTGTGTATATATTGATCAATTAAGCATTCCTGTTTATTTAAATAATTCCTTGTAAGTTGTATAATGTATGTAAGTACATGAACTGCACATATCATCATATTACCGCGTGATAAGTGCACACCTCGCTTTAAGTAAGCTCGAAGATAAACTCACATTTCTGGCTTCCTTTGAATTAGTTTAATGATTTGAACTTACAAAGCATTGAACTAATGTCATCTACCTCTGGAGGGAGGGGAGGAAAAAGGAAATGCTACTTCAGGGTTGCTTTGTGAACTTCTGTCCGTTACTCAGCTGTGGGGTTTTAAAGCAGTCATTGTGTCATTGTTTCACTAGGAAAATCACAGAATTCTGCAGAAGAAACAATGTTGGGAGAGCAGAAAGGTTATTGAAAAAATAAGTAGTGTTCCTCAGATTAAAATAAAGATGCAGGATGATTGGATGTGGGAATCAATCTTGATCTTGAAGAGGGAGACCTTTGGCTGAGGTTCAACATTTCCGCAGCTTTTGTACTATCTAATCCCCACTCCTGTCCAATTGAACTATGTGGTGCTTCGGACAGGTCAGATTGTTACAATAGTCTGAGTAACCCTAGGGCTGCATGAACACCATTTTGGTGACAGGGGTGTGGGGTGGGGGTTTGGGATGGAATCTACAACCTACAGCCGATAATTGACTAACGGAGAAGGAGCCCGAGGTCCTCATCGGAGGATCAGAGTTGGAGAGGGTCAGCAACTTTAAATTCCTCGATGTTATCATTTCAGAGGACTTGGTCGAGGCCCAGCGCGTAAGTGCAATTGTGAAGAAAGCCTGAGGAGCTTGCAAAGATTCAGCATGACATCTAAAACTTCAGCAAACTTCTATAAATGTGTGGTGGTATATCCGCTGGCTGCATCACAGCCTGGCTTGGAAGCACCAATGCCCTAGAACAGAAAATTGTACAAGAAGTCATAGACATGGCGCAGTCCATCACAGATAAATCCCTCCACACCACTGGGCATGGAGTGCTGTTGCAGCAAAGCAGCTTCAATCATCAGGGTCCCCCACAACCCGGTCATGCTCTCTTCTCACTGCTGCCATCAGGAGGGCACAGGAGCCTTTGGACTCATACTACCAGCTTCAGGAACAGTTATGACCCCTAAACCATCAGGCTCTTGAACCATTCAACTTCACTCACCCCATCACTGAACATTTCCCATAACCTATGGATTCACTTTCAAGATCTCTTCAGGTTCTTGATATTTATTTCTTATTTATTATTATTAATATTTTTTTCTTTCTTTTTGTACATACACAGTATGTTGTCTTTTGCACATTGGTTGCCTGCCCTGTTGGTATAGTCTTTCATTGGTTCTATTAAGGTTATTGGATTTATTGAGCATGCCTGCAGGAAAGTGATGGAATACATGCACTTTGAACCTTGAACTTTGAAAAGCAAATCAGAGACACAAGAGGTTCTATAGACATAGAATTCTACAGCAACACACATAACCAGAGGAACTCAGCAAGGCAGGCAGAATCGATGGAGAGAAATAAACAGATGTCATTTTGAGCCAAACCCCTGCATCAGAACTGATGAAGAGCCTCACCCAGGAATGCCGTCTGCTTATCTCTCTCTGTAGAGTCTGTATAACTTGAGTATTTTGTGTCTTTTGCTACAGGAGGAACAAGACAACTGCTCAAAAATGTGTGGAAGTCTGGAAATCCCCTCTTTTAGACTTGTTCTGTGTTCTATTTGAGACGGGCTTCTGTGTACTGTAAGTCTGCATTAACATAGGAGATGAAGCAAAGATCTATAGTATACACTCATTGAAAAACCAGTGAAGAGTGATGTTGTGCAAAGAGTGCAGTCATTGAAATACCTAATGACCTGAAGGCAGAAGTGCTCCTGAATAACGTGTCAAGAAAGTCCGACATACTTCAGATTTTGAAAGCAAAGTAGTTATTAATTTGCACAACACATTGAGGTCTAAGTCGAATTTATTGTCATATATACAAGTACATACATGAGTGCAATGAAAATCTTACTTGTAGCAGCATCACAGGCACATAACCTGTACCTGAGGCAAGGCCTCAAAAAGGCAGCAGTCATCATTAACAACCCTATCACTCTTCTCATTACCACCATCAAAGAGCAGGTACAGGAGATTTAAGACCCACACTCAACATTTCAGGAACAGCTTCTTCTCTTCTGCCATCAGATATCTGAATGTACAATGAACACATGTATACTCCCTCATTATCTTTCCCTCTCATTTCACATTATATATTTATTTTTTTGTTATTTTTTTTATTGAAGTTCATCATCAAACAACATTTCCATAAGATGTATTTCAGACATCGTACATATATATCATATAATCATATATACCACAAATCTCCACAAAGTATTTATCTGAGGTGTACACTTATAGAAAAGAGTGGAAAGAAAGAACAAGCAAAAGGAAAGAACTACGTACAAGTAGGGAGCGATTTTTTTTACAACAGATTCATTGATTTGAGAGAATAAAATCAGGTCTATGAGGCATTATGTAGTTAAACCATTTTTCCCAGTATGATTCAAATTGTTCCAAATTGGATAAAATTCTCTTACATTTGATTGGATTTAATAGCCCATTGACATTAAAAGAAATGAATTTTACCTTGTCTTTAGCCATCTGTATTCATCTGTCAATGTATCATTGAAATTAGAATAAAACTTAATCAATCTACTCCCTGAACAAATAAGAACCAAGAAATGCAAATAACAACAAAAATGGCAACGAAGGTGTGATTCCAAGGCTGAGGTCACTAGTAGATGACCCTGCGTTAAGCTAGAGGAAATGTCTAGCTGTGGGGATAACCCCTCCTACTTGTGAGTTGAGGGCTCCCATTGCAGTATTCATAAAAGTCAGTGAACAAATCCATTACACAGAAAAGATTTCCCTGTGTACTCCTCCTATATATATATACACACATAAACATATATTACATACATATATACATATTCTCATTTGGTGGGGAGAAAGGAGTAAGTGAGAGAATAAGTAATATAAAATCCACATTATAATAAGTATTTCTCTAGATAGGTATATCACCGTGTACTTTTGCTTCCGTTTAGCTTCTCAATATTTTTAAAGTTAGCCAAACCTTATGGCTCTTCTGGAGGGGGTGAGGACTGTCTTTGGGAAACCCCCGGCCTCTTCCTGATATATTTCACTCGGCCTCCTCCCATCTCCTGCCTTCTCGATTCTTGCACAATTTCCCAAGCGGAGTGGGATAATTCCTCTGCCAGGCTTTCCCTCGTTTTGATCATGCTGATGGGCAACCCTCTGGCCTTCATGTCTGTAGTCGCCTCTTCCACCATCTGGTACAGCCATGTCCCATCTTCATAAAACACTTGAAGTTTAGCAGGGTACGGAGTTTGAAATCTAATCTTTCTTTGCTTCAGTACTCGCTTTACTTCAGAGTATCCTTTGTGTTTCTCCAGCACCGCTGGTGGGGGGTAATCTTGGCCAAAATATATTAATTTATCATCGAAAAACACTCTCTTCTTACCCCAGGCCCTTCATAGAATCTCCACCTTGGTGCTGTACCGAAGGAATTTTATTATTATTGAGCGTGGCTTTCTATCCTGGGTAGGTTTCAGGACAAGCGCGTGATGGGCTCTTTCAATTTCCAGCTCCATATCCGAGGGAAAATCCAATGCGTCCCGCAGTAACTTCCCGACAAACTCCGTCATAGACGAGCCCTCCGCTCCTTCGGGAATGTTGTAGATTCTGATATTTTTCCGCCGTGATCTTCCCTCCAGATCAAGCAGTTTAACTTCTTGGTGTTGTAGTATTGTTATTGTCTTACTCAGTATCCATTCCATATTTTGAACGCGATCTTCCACCTTCTCAATTCGAGTCTCTGCCACCGCTATTTTTTGATTGACGCTGGTGAGCTCTGACTTAATATCACGGAGCTGCTGTCTTATATCTTTCTGGACCTCCATTATTTCTTTCAGAATTTCGAAGACATTTGCTGCTTTGACTGAACGAGGCCCAGTGCCTGCCTTGCTAGCATGTGATCGGGTAGGAGAGCTGCTCACTGCACTCCTCTCGGCCGCAGGCTCTGCAGTGTCGCTTTTTTTATTTCCATTCCTTTTCTCCATTCTTGCCCCTCTTTCAGTTCAAATATTTTTCGAAAAATATTATATCTGATGGGTTAACGGGGCTTAATGTGCGTTTTTCCGGAGGAGTTAGTGACTTAAGCTGCCATTCTCGACGATGATGTCACTGGAACTTCTATTTAATTTATTTTTTTATATATATTCTCCTAATTGTAATTTACAGTTATTAATATTCATTGCAGTGTACAAATTTCACTGATATATCAGTGATATTAAAGCTGATTCTAATTTTGATTCTGACATAGCATCACACAGTATAAGCAGCATTCGCAAGGTACACAGAAACATAAATTATACACAATTTTTACATGAAAGAACATGACTAGATTTTGGTCACATTTGCAGTATATCATTCTTTTTGGCTCTCTTGGCAAAATATTAAACAGTTGTACATGGACAGAGTGGTGACCTGGATGACAATCTAAGGAAGGATTTGGAGTATGGAATCACATTCTACAGGGTTTATGATGGCTGACAGCAGATTTGATCGTTCTCCAATCAAAATGTTGTCCAAGTGGTATTCCTTAAAATGGAATGTAAAGATAATAAGCTGAAACTTCAGTTGTAGATTATACTGTCTCTTATTGAAGTGTCACGGGGAAAAATGTTGACTGCTTATTCCTCTCCAAAGATGTTGCTGTCTTGACTTCCTCTCACAGTTTGTGTGGATGGCTCAAGATTTCCAGCATTTGCAGAATCTGTTGTGTATCTGTCTGCTGAATTCTGTATTGCAAAATGTCAATTCATGCAAAATGATGTACTTCTTTGCATATGTTGGCCTTCATTTGAAAGAAATCAATGAAATAAAATCAAATCATTGACAAGCGCTCACGTGTACTGCACAAAGCCAATCTTTCCCAATTCCCTAAAGCACCAGTACTTTACCCTTCTCTGTCTCAGTCCCCTCTATCTTGGTGGCCAGTGCAGCCCCTCATTTTCTCTCACTCTTGCAAGCGCTACCCAAGTAAATAGAAACATAGAAAACCTACAGCACAATACAGGTCCTTCGGCCCGCAAAGCTGTGCCAAACATGTCCCTACCTTAGAAATTACCTATGGTTACCCATAGCCCTCTATTTCACTAAACTCCATGTACCTATCCAGGAGTCTCTTAGAAGACCCTATCGCATCCGCCTCCACCACCATTGCCGGCAGCTCATTCCACACACTAACCACTCTGTGTAAAAAACTTACCACTGACTTCTCCTCTGTACCTTCTTTCAAGCATCTTAAAGTTGTGCCCTCCCGTGCTAGCCATTTCAGCCCAGGGAAAAAGCCTCTGACTGTCCACATGATCAATGCCTCTCATTATCTTGTGCACCTCTATCAGGTCACCTCTCATCCTCTGTCACTCCAAGGAGAAAAAGCCGAGTTCACTCAACCTATTCTCATAAGGCATGAAGCAAAGTACTCATTAAGCACTTTTGCTATCTTCTCTGGTTCCATACACACTTTTCCACTGTCACACTTGATTGGTCCAATTCTCTCAAGTCTTACTTATCCTCTTGCTCTTCACATACTTGTTTTTCCTTGGGGTTTTCCTTAATTTTGCCTGCCAAGGCCTTCTCATGGCTCCTTCTGACTCTCCTAATTTCCTTCCTAAGCTCCTTCCTGCCAGGCTTATAATCTCCTGGATCCCTATCATTACCTAGTCTTTAAACCTTTCATAAGTTTTTCGTTTCTTCTTGACTAGACTTACAACAGCCTTTCTACACCATGGTTCCTGTACCCTACCATCCTTTCCTGTCTTATTGGAACATACCTATGCATGAACTCCATGCAAATATCCCCTGAACATTTGCCACAATTCTTCCATGTATTTCCTTGAGAACATTTATGCTTCCAAGTTCCTGCCTGATTGTCGCATATTTCCCCTTACTCCAAGTAAACATTTTCCTAACTTGCCTGTTTCTGTCCCTCTCCAATGTAGTGGTAATGGAGATAGAATTGTGATCACAATAGTTTGTGCTTTAATAGAAATAGAGAATGGACAAAACTCAGAGGAAGAGTTAATGTAATGTAAGATATTATCCCTGTACAATGAGATCAAATACTCCATATCCTTCCTCATTTTGCCATGCTCTTCGGTGACAATGAGGTCACTCTCAGGGTGAAGGAGCAACACCTCATATTCTGTCTAGGTAGCCCCCAACCTGATGAAATGAAGGTTGATTTCTTCTGGTAATTTATGTGTCCTCTCCATTCCCTCTCCTCCTAATCCCCACTCTTCTTCTATTCCTTTACCTCTTCTCCTGAGTTGCTTATCACCTCCCCCAGTGACCTTCCTCCTTCCCTCCCCCCCCCCCCCCCATGGTCTACTCTCCAGCCTTTGCCTTTATATCCCTGCTTCTTATTTCATCACCCCTCCTCCACCACCCACCTAGCTTCTGTCCTCCTTTGCTTCCCTCTAACTTTTTATTCTGGCATATTCCCCCTTCTCTTCCAGTCCTGAAGAACGGTGTTGGCCCAATATATCAACTGTTTACTCTTTTCCATAGATGCTGCCTGACCTGCTGAGTCCCTCCAGCACTTTGTGTGTGTTCCAGCATCTGCAGAATCTCTTGTGTTTAGAATGTAAGCGGAACCTGCTTTCCTGAACAACGTGGTGGGAGTCCATCAAGCCATCCATACAGGATTCACGCTGCTTTCTGGCTCAGGTCTGCTTAAAGCATAAAACACCAAGGAAGTGGTAGAACTCATAATGAACAACAGTGGAACAAAACATCTACGCTGGATATTACCTCAGTCCTTTAACCTCCAAATTAACAATCCACTCACAGAATTTCCAGATAAATTTGAACACACTCCAGAAGAGCTAATAGTGCCTTTTCCCCCCTTCACATGCAGATATTCTCTTCAACTCGCAGGCACAGTGATTTTTCTTTTCACACATTAAGAAACAAATTGATCATCTTCAAATGATTCTGCAGGGCTACAAAGGCAGCAGGTAATTTTGATGTTAATGTGCTGAAGATAATGTAAGGTATTTTATGTTCTATGACAGAATGCCACTTGTTCATTTTAAAATAGTGAAGACTCCATCAAAAATTCAAAACCAATTTACATGTCCAAAGTACAAAGAATAATGTAGATAGTAGACACTGAGCACAGAATATAATCTATGATATCAATTTGAAATCTTCAGTGTTCACAGAACCTATTATTCTAAACTGGCAGTTTGTTAAACTTACTATCATAATGCAAGACAATTTGATTATGAATATTGGAAATATAGACATGTTCATATTTATCAGCAAAGTCTGATCTGCAAAAAATTGAAAAATAAGCCCTCTAAATTTAAGACTTTTTGAACTAAAGAGTATGATTGAGGAAACTTTGTTTTCTGTGAATAATTCTGCCAACTATATATGACAATTTTCTATAGAGGTCATGTTTGACTTACCTTATTGAATTTTTTGAAGAGGTTACGAGGAAAGTTGACGAGGGTAAAGCAGTGGATGTTGTCTATATGGACTTCAGTAAGGCCTTTGACAAAGTTCCACATGGAAGGTTAGTTAGGAAGGTTCAATCGTTGGGTATTAATATGGAAGTAGTGAAATGGATTCAACAGTGGCTGGATGGGAGATGCCAGAGAGTAGTGGTGAATAACTGTTTGTCAGGTTGGTGGCCGGTGACTAGTGGTGTGCCTCAGGGATCTGTACTGGGTCCAATGTTGTTTGTCATATACATTAATGACCTGGATGATGGGGTAAATTGGATTAGTAAATATGCTGATGATACTAAGATAGGTGGTGTTGTGGATAATGAAGTAGGTTTTCAAAGTTTGCAGAGAGATTTAGGCCAGTTAGAAGAGTGGGCTGAAAGATGGCAGATGGAGATTAATGCTGATAAGTGTGAGGTGCTACATTTTGGTAGGATAAATCAAAATAGGACATACATGGTAAATGGTAGGGCATTGAAGAATGCAGTAGAACAGAGTGATCTAGGATAATGGTGAATAGTTCCCTGAAGGTGGAATCTCATGTGGATAGGGTGGTGAAGAAAGATTTTGGTATGATGGCCTTTATAAATCAGAGCATTGAGTATAGGAGTTGGGATGTAATGTTAAAATTATACAAGGCATTGGTGAGGCCAAATTTGCAGTATTGTGTACCGTTCTGGCCACTGAATTATAGGAAAGATGTCAACAAAATATAGAGAGTACAGAGGAGATTTACCAGAATGTTACCTGGGTTTCAGCATCCAAGTTACAGAGAAAGGTTGAACAAGTTAGACCTTTATTCTTTGGAACGTAGAAGGTTGAGGGGCGACTTGATAGAGGTATTTAAAATTATGAAGGGGATAGATAGAGTTGACGTGGATAGGCTTTTTCCATTGAGAGTAGGAGAGGTTCAAACAAGAGGACATGAGTTGAGAGTTAAGGGGCAAAAGTTTAGGGGTAACACGAGGGGGAACTTCTTTACTCAGAGAGTGGTAACTGTGTGGAACGAGCTTCCAGTAAAAGTGGCAGCGGCAGGTTCGATATTATCATTAAAAAAAAAATTGGATAGGTATATGGACAGGAAAGGAATGGAGGGTTATGGGCTGAGTGTGGGTAGGTGGGACTATGTGATAGTAAGCCTTCAGCATGGACTAGAAGGGCCGAGATGGCCCGGTTCCGTGCTGTAATTGTTATATGGTAATAATGAGGTAGTGTCCATGCAGTTATGGATGATATTTATTATTTATGGTATATTAACTAAATGTATCTTTATATTAAGTTGCAAGAAAAAGTTTGTGAACCCTTTGCAATTACCTGATGTTCGTGAAATGTGGTCTGATCTTCATCTGTCACAATTATAGACAAACACAATTTGCCTAAACCATTAAGACACAAACATTTGAAATTCTTCTTGTCAATACTGAGTACACCATTCAGACAATCACATTCTAGGTTCCAAAGAGTATGTGAACCTCTGGGATAACACCTTCTACAAATGCTTTCTGGAGATAGGTGCTCCGATCAATGAGATGTGATTGGAGGTGAGGGTCATCGAGGTGCCCCCTCCTATAAAAAAGGCACACAAACCCAGAAATCTCTGGAACCTGCGAAAGACTCTGTTCATGTGTCCAATATGTGAAAACCACTGGACGATAATTTTGTATATGGAAGGACACCACAGAAGAAACCACTGCATTCCAAAAAAAACCCATTGCTGTTCGTCTCAAGTTTGCAAAAGACCACCTGGATGCACCACAACACTTCTAAGACAATGTTCTGTGGACAGACGAGACAAAAGTTGAACTTTTTGGCAGAAATGCACATTGCTAAGTTTGGAGGAAAAGGGACACAGCACACCAACACCAAGACCTCACCCCAACTGTGGAGCACGGTGGAAGGAGCATCATGGTTTGGGGCTGCTTTGCTGCCTCAAGGCCTGGACAGCTTGTAATCATTGTATCAGTACATTTTACAGGAGAATGTGAAGGTAGCTGTCCATCTCTCTAACAGAAGTTGGATGATGCAACAAAACAATGATCCAAAACACAAGAAGAGAAGGTTTAAAGAGAAGCAAATTCATGTATTGGAATGGCCTTGACAGAGTTCAGATCTTAATCTGATTGGGATAGAACATATAAATCTACAGCATATTACAGGCCCTTCAGCCCACAATGTTGTGCCAGTCATGTAACCTACTCTAGAAACTGCCTAGAATTTCCCTACTGTATAGCCCCCTATTCTTCTAAGCTCCATGTACCTATCTAAGAGGCTCTTAAAAGACCCTATCGTATCCACCTCCACCACCATTGCTGGCAGTGCATTCCACGCACCCACCAATGTCCGTATGAAAAACTTGCCTCTGGCATCACTCCTGTATGTACTTCCAAGCACCTTAAAATTATGGCCCCTTGTGTTAGTCATGGGAAAAGCCTCTGGCTATCCACATGATTAATGCTGCTCATCATCTTAAGCATCTCTAACAGGTCTCTACTTCCTGAGGAGACTGAGGTCCTTTAACATCTGCCAGACGATGCTGAGGATGTTCTACGAGGCTGTGGTGGCCAGTGCTATCATGTTTGCTGTTGTGTGCTGGGGCAGCAGGCTGAGGGTAGCAGACACCAACAGAATCAACAAACTCATTTGTAAGGCCAGTGATGTTGTAGGGGTGGAACTGGACTCTCTGATGGTGGTGTCTGAAAAGAGGATGCTGTCCAAGTTGCATGCCATCTTGGACAATGTCTCCCATCCACTTCATAATGTACTGGTTAAGCACAGGAGTACATTCAGCCAGAGACTCATTCCACCGAGATACAACACTGAGCATCATAGGAAGTCATTCCTGCCTGTGGCCATCAAACTTTACAACTCCTCCCTCGGAGTGTCAGACACCCTGAGCCAATAGGCTGGTCCTGGACTTATTTCCACTTGGCATGATTAACTTATTATTATTTAACTATTTATGGTTTTATATTGCTATATTTCTTCACTATTCTTAGTTGGTGCGACTGTAATGAAACCCAATTTCCCTCAGGATCAATAAAGTATGTCTGTCTGTCTGTCTGTTTGTCTGTCTGTCAGGTGACCTCTCATCCTCTATCACTCCAAGGAGAAAAGGCCAAGTTCTCTCAACCTGTTCTCATAAAGCATGCTCTCCAATCCAGGTAACATCCCTATAAGTCTCCTCTGCACTCTCTCTATAGTATCCATATACTTCCTGTAGTGAGGTGATCAGAATTGAACACAGTACTCCAATTGGGGTCTAACTAATTTCCTATCAAAATGAACCACTTCACATTTATTTGGGTTGAACTCTGTCTGCCACTTCTCAGCCCAGTTCTACATCCTATTGGATGTAGCCTCACTGTAACCTCTGACAACCCTCCAGACTATCCACAACACCCCCAACTGTCGTGACATCAGCAAACTTACTAACCCATATACACTACATTCTCTTCTCTACCTTCCTCAATGTGTTTTGTTACATCCTCAAAGAATTCAATCAGACTTGTAAGCCATGCTGACTATCCCTAATCAGATTATGTCTCTCCAAATGCTCATAAATCCTGCCTCTCAGGATCTTTTCCAACAACTTGCCCACTCCTGAGGTCTAAAATTTCCTGGGATATCTCTACTCCCTGTCTTGAACAAGGGAACAAGATTTGCAACCCTCCAATCCTCTGGTACTTCTCCCATCCCTCTTGATGATGTAAAAACCATTGCCAGAGGCTCAGCAGTCTCCTCCCTCACTTCCCAGACTCGCCTCGGTATACCTCATCTGGGCCCGATGACTTTTCTAATTTAATTACTTTTCCAAAGTTCAAGCACATTCTCTTTCTTAATGTCTATATGTGTTTCAGTCCACTGTAAGTCATCCCCACAATTACCAAGGTCCTTTTCCCTGGTGAATACTGAAAGAAGGCATCCATCTAGTACATCCACTACCTCCTCCGACTCCATGCACACATTTCCACTATCGCACCTGATTGACCCTATTCTCACATGGCTTGAGTCTATGGTAAAGAAGGCAAATGCAATGTTGGCATTTACTTCAAGGGAATAGAAAATAAAAGTAAGGAGATAATGCTGAGGCTTTACAAGACACTAGTCAGGCTGAATTTGGAGTTTCGGCAACAGTTTTGGGCCCCTTATCTTAGAAAGGATGTGTTATTGGAGAGAGTCCAAAGGAGGTTCATGAGGATGACTCTGGGAGTGAAGGGGTTAACACATAAGGAGCATTTGGCAGTTTTTGGCCTGTACTCACAGGAATTGAGAAGAATGTATTGCGATCTCATTGAAACCTATGGAATGTTGAAAGGACTAGATGGGGTGGATGTGGAGAGGATGTTTCCTATAGTGGGGGTATCCAGAACTAGAGGGCACAGCCTCAAAATTGAGGGTGACCTATTAGAATAAAGAGGAATTTTTTTAGTCAAAGAGGTGAATCTGTGGAATCCTCTGCCACAGTCTGTGGTAGAAGCCAATTCAGTGGGTATATTTAAGGTGGAAGTTGATCGTTTCCTGATTGGTCAGGGCATCAAAGGAAATGGCAAGAAGGCAGGTGTATGGGGATGAGTGGGATACTGAATCAGCCAAGGTGGACTGGCAGGGTAGACTCGATGGGCTGAATGGTCAAATTCTGCTCCTTCTGATCTTATGATCACATAAATGTTATTAACGGGTAGAATAGCATCAAAGGGTGGTGTGTTCTACTACTGTTCCATATTTTTTCCTGTTTGCGTGCACTGTAAGTTTATATACGTGCATTATATAAACATATATCTAATCATAATAATGTGAAAACACGTATGGAATCAATGCACACGGTATATACCCAGTGTAGTGTCTGGTTCTGGCGAGCTGCGATCAGGTTTGCGTGGTTGATAAATGATTTACTGTCCTGTTCGCTGGCTGGTGTACACGTGGTAAGAGGGACGGGGGCGGATCCAGCCCCAGAACATAGCGGACCGCGGCTCGCTGGCCACACTCGTGCAGAAATTGCCGGCTCCCGCTCTCGTGCTGTTTCCAAACACTTCCCGGCTCCGAGACAGAGGCATCTGGGGCAACAGCAGCGGCAACACAGGAGACAGACAGAGAGAGCGGCTGGACAGACAGAGCGGGTAAGCAGTGAGACTAACAACAGACACAAAGATCTGGCAAGCTTATTATAGCGGACGATTCGTCCTCTCCCGATGGAGAGGCGTGTGTTTGCAAACGCCCGCTGTAGTTAAACATCTTCAGAGGGTGCGGATAGTGAGGGTCTGCTTTCCTCCCGACTTTCCGAACGTGAGGCAACCCGGTCAGTTTGGGATCACTCGGACTGACAGTTTCACTGTGAGATTTTTACCCACCGTCATCGGAAAGAGTTGGTAACCATGTCGAAATGGTGAGGGATTTACTCACCCCATGGCCACGGACACGAATTCGGTGTGTGAACGTCTCGGTGGATGAGTAGCTGAAACTATATCAAAATTGGGTGGTCCGTTAGCCTGGGAGCAGAAATCCTAATCTCCAACTTCGCTGTGATATGTATGTGTTTATATACATGTGTGTTCATTACTGGTGAGTGCATGGATGTCTCTGTGTTTATATGCACATAGACTACATACAGTACCGGGTCAGGGTTTTCAGCCCATAATGTTGTGTAGGTCGTTAAGCTATTAATTAAAAGCATGTAAGTGTGTGTGTGTGTGTGTGAACACTTTGATATCACTTGATGTCATATGATGTGACTGTGTATGTGCGTGTGTACTTCCCAAATGTTAGTCTTTGCTTCCATGTGAGTGTGAATCCACTAGTGAGCATGTGTGTGCACATGTGTGAATGCTTGTACCTATGCGTATGTCTTTGTGTGTGCATGTCTCTCTCTCCCTCCCCACTGTCCATGCACTGCTTTATATGCCCACACATGACAAGTGCTTTCGGTGAAGTTCAGGGGCAGTTGTAGGATTTGCTGCCCCCATGTGCAGCTGCATTCCTGGTTCACAGCTTTGGCACCAGTGGCAGGTCTGCTGAAACGCCTGAGCCTCACAAGCTGTATTTTTAGTGCCACGGCCATATTAAGATTTTTTTGCTGTGTGTACCAGTGCCTAACATGAACTGTAAACGTGAGAGGTTCCCAGAGCCTGTGTAATCTGGGCCCGTCTGGAGCTGATGAAATCTTCTTCAAGTGATTGCTTCTGCGCTTTTTTAGTGTAACACTGAATTGACATTACGTCAGGTTGTCAGTGTGAGATGTGTTGTTCTCAAGGGGGTTGTGTGATATTTCTAAATAAGCAAAATATGTAATATACTGTAGATATCTACTTTACTAGGGGCCTCTTTTGCCTAATAAAGTGGCCAGTGAGTTAACGTTTGTGGTATTTTGTTGCAGTAGGCCATCCACTTAAGGTTCAATGTGTTCTGTGTCCAGAGATGCTCTTTTGTATATCACTGTTGTTATCTGTGGTTATTTGAGTTACTGTCACCTTCCTGTCAGTTTGAACCGTTCTGGCCACTCTTCTCTGACCTCTCTCATTAACAAGCATCTTTGCCCACATTTTTTGCACGTTCTCTGTGAACTAGAGACTTGTGTGTGAACATCCCAGGAGATCAGCAGTTTCTGAGAAATGCAAACCAACCTGTCCCGCACCAACAATCATTCCATAATCAAAGTCACTTGCATCACATTTCTTCCCTATTCTAATGTTTGGTTAGAACAACAGCTGAACCTCTTGACCATGTTTGTATGCTTCCGTGCAATGAGTTCCTGCCACATGATTGGCTGATTGTATATTTGCATTTACAACCAGATGTACCTAATAAAGTGGCCACTGAGTGTATGTGCAGTTATAAGGAGCCATTAAAATTGTGCTTGGAATTTTTAACTATGAGTTAAAAATTTCAAGAGGTGTGCCACAGACCTACGGCACAAGTAGACATTCTAATTGAGTGCTCCGTTCTCAGTGCTGGATCCTTCCTAATAACATAAAGTAACCATATGCAGCTGATCAATATATTTGCCAGCATGTTTAGCAGCCTTCAGGCCTCTCTCTGCTCCCTTTCCCCCCTTCTACTCAGCACTGAGCAGACAGGGGGCAATATGACCTGTTCCTGCTCCTTTCTTCTCCATATTCCATTTCCCTTGAATCTCATAGTCTGTCACTTAGTCCGAGTGCCACATAGAACACTACTGCACAGCACAGAGCTTTCAGCCCACTATGGTAAAATCAGTCTCACCCTTCGCTGCTATCCACCCTCCATTTTCTTTCATCTATGTGCCTATATAAAAGTTTCTTTAATCCCCTAATTTATGTGCCTCTACTACCACCCCGGCAGGGTATCTATGCACCTAACACTCTCAGTTCAAAAAATATGCCCCTGTACTTTTCCTCCAATCGTCTGAAAATGGTAGATGTATTGGTAAGTGAGACACTTGATACATCAGAGTTCAGAGTTCAATCCCAGTGGACATCCTCCCCAGGGAATGTGTGGGTTTCCTCCCCCAGTCCGAAGATGTACTGGGTAGATTAATTAGTCATTGTGAATTGTCCTGTGATTAGGTTAGAGTTAAAGTGGAGTTGTCTGGGGTTGCTGGCAGGTGAGGCTCAGAGGGCCGGAAGGGCTTATTCTGCACCGTATCTCTAAATAAAATAACAATTAAGTCCCCTGGTATTAGCCATTTCTGTCCCATTATCCTCTTCTCTTCCCTCCACATAATTTCCCAAAACATCTCATCATAATTACCTTCCCAGCGTGCCTTCTCTGCTCCTTTGACAAATTCTTTCGTTATCTTTGTGATTTAATTTTCTCTTGATTAGCAGGATTATCAATGACAACCACTATCCAATACCCATCTGCTGGTTTCACACTTCCCTGTGTCTTTTTGCTGTTTAAGGATCCTAGTTGACTGTATAGTCTGGACCATTCCTGTCCGTCCCATGTTACTGAGCCATATTCTCTTTTTTTAAGAAAATTGGAATTAGATCTTGTGAAAGTTCCTTTCACTAACAGAAGGTTACATCCCCATTAAATAACTCACGCATCTTTTTGTTATTAATGTAGATTGGTAAAAGATCAGCTCGAGCAAGTAATAGATGATTACACTTAGTGGCCACTTTATTGGGTACCTCCTGTGTCATTGGGTCGTTGAGTGTATGTCTGTGGTCTTTCGCTGCTGTAGCCATCTGCTTCAAGGTTCAGTGTGTTGCAAAGATGCTGTTCTGCACACCACTGTTATAATGCGTGGTTATTTGAGTTACTGTTGCCTTCCAGTCAACTTGAACCAGTCTATCCATTCTCTTCTGAGCTCTCTCATGAGCAAAGTGTTTTTGCCCACAGAACTGCCACTCACTGATTTTGTTTTTTGTTCTTGGTTAGGTATTTGCATTAATAAATAAATTAATTAGTACATGTGTAACTAATAAATTGGCCACTGAGTGTATGCTGGCCCTCATTTAGCTTTAAAACTCATTTCATTTTCAAATCTCTTCAAGGATTTAGCTCTTTGTACCCATGCAATTCACAGACTCATTGCCCCTGAGGCATCTTTATGTTTCCATTTCTGGACTCTTGTGTGTGCTTGATTTTAACCTCTCTACCAATAGAGGTCATGCCTTCATTTGCCAAGGCTCTAAGCTCCCTTCTTCCCTTTTTGTCTCCTCTCTCCCACTGTCCTTCCTTCCCCATTTGAAACCACTAAAAATTTGTTAGCCAAACCCAATGCCTGATTTCATGGGGTGCTTTGGGATGTTTTGCTGTGTGCGTGGTATATAAATACAAGCTGTTGTCTGAAAAAAGGACATTACAGGGAACTTAGTAATGGTTTTCACAGTTATGAAGTGTTTAGGTAGAGAAGACAGATAGTAATTGTTTTTATTGGCAAGGAGATCAGTAACCGGAGATCAGAAATTGAACATAGTTGGTAGAAAAGCCAAAGTGGGGTTGAGAATAATATTGTTTTACACAACAAGTTGTTGTATTGTGGAATTTACCATCTGAAAACAAGTACAAAATGCCTTGCGATGGATCTGCCATTCATAGGAAAGGAAAGCAGGGTGAGGATGATGGGGAGTGTGTTCATTGGGTAAGTTTTTTTAAATTGTCAAACAAGTACATTTTTCATTTCACCTATGTATACATGTTCTTGCACATGTGACAATAAATTTGACTCAACGGTCTCCTTCAGTGCTTGGTGTCTCTGGTTTCAGTCTGGGCTGAGATTTCAGTCTGGGCTGAGGTGCCCCCTCTTTTCTCTGTAGCTCACTGCCTGCTAGTGGAATCTTGACTTTTGAAGAGTGGAAGGAGAGAAATTCACAACTGGCTGATAAACCCACACATGGTCATGTGTACACATCGTGCTTTGCTTTGAAACCTCAGTTCATTTTCACTTCAGCTAGAGACAAGGGAGACTGTAGATGCTGGAAATCTGGAGCAATGCACCAAGGCACACAGAGACCTGAAAGATTGATTGCCTATTTCCCTCCATAGATTCCAACAGACACTTTGTGTTGCTACAGCTCCTTGCTGTGTTTCTCCTTTCACTTCAGTCTGTGGATAATTTTCCACCTGATAGATTCAGTAGCTGTGTCATTAGTTATGAAGGTCAGGTATTCTCACCTCACATCATAGTCTTTCCCCTCTTAGCCTTTTGCCACTTTGTGCCATTCTGAGCGTAGTCATTGTCTTTTGGTTGCGTCCAAGTATCTACCTCGTATGACTTTGGTCTCTCTCTGCTTGTCCGCTTTGGCATTTGCCACCACTGGGGGTTGGTGGTGTTGAATGTTCACAGTGTGTTTATTGGCTTGTTGTAACCTTAGTTAAAGTGTAACGCAACCTACAGGGAGGTTGTGTGTTCATTTTCCTGTGGCCTCTTTGAATAGATAAGGGGGATCAAGCCAAGTCATGTTTTTGCCATGTGCTCAATTAGCATGAGGTACAGGGACTATGAAAACAAATGGAAATCTCCTGACATAAATTTCACCCCCCACCCAAATGCCTAGTTTTACCCTTTTCACTTCCATTAGTCTAACACAGTTTCAACAATATTGTCCACCCTTGAGCCTTTGCTCTTCTAATCTTGTTCATTCACGCTACATTCATTTCCACCCCAGAAGAGCAGGCAAGTTCCCCTTGTAATTAAGACCAGTCTTTCAATTTAAGTTCAAGTTTTCTGCCATGCACCAGTATTCATGTTTACTGACAAATGAAATTTTCCTCCTGACCAAAGTGCACAACACAGTGCATATAACTCACACACATAACAGATAAAGTAATATTAGCACAAGTACGTTATTAAATAATAAGGTGCATCTACGAAAAGTAAACAATATCATGCTACTGGTGCTTCATGTGTGATGAGGCCTGGGTGATGGCAGGGAGTTCAGTTGTCTCATGGAGCTTTCTCCCATCCTAAAAATTCCCGTCCAAGTGCTACGGAACCTCCTTCCTAGTGGTAAAAGATTATTGGGCAGGTAAACAACATTACTGAAAATGCTCTGGTCAAAGTTAAGTCATCATTTGTGCATAATATGGCTATTGCAATTTACCTATTATAATAATGGTACATCAAGTATATCATTGATGTGAAACACTTTGTGAAATCCTGATATAATTAGTATTGTCAAGCAAACTTAATTGTTTTCCCTTAAGTTGTCTCCAGTAAGAAAAAGTTAAGCTTTCAAATCTGAGGCTCCTTCTCTAAACCCTTTTATCTGTTTCTGTTCTTCCCGATTTTCTTCATGGAGCTTCACACCACGTACTCTAATTTCACTCCACTTCATGCTTTAATCATCATGAGGCATCTTGATACACCAAACTACAAATGTATGGCCATAAAACATAGGAGCAGAATGAGGCTATTTGGCCCAATGAACCATCATGGCTGATTTATTACCCCTCTCAAACCCATTCTCCTGCTTTCTCTTTTGACTAAGGGCATTGATTAAATTTTCATGGGCTCTGGATATTCATTTCAGTAAATCCATAACTATGAATTGCAACCTAAGATGTAGATTAAAGAATTCAAAGTCTGAAGCACTTTGAGAAGCACTTCGAAATCCACTGATACTTTCTTCTTAGGCTTTGCTATTTGAACGAGTTAAACTTATGTATGGAGGCTTTTGATCTACGCAATGACAGGAGGCCATGTGGCGATGCTATCACACTTCTGAAAAATCATTTTGATGCAGGAGTTCACGTTATACATTTCAGTGATGAATGCTTCTTATTTAAGTTTTAATTACAGTATGGGAATTGCAAGACTTCTGACTGTAAGTCCCAACAAAGGATTACGAGGACTTCTGAGAGATCATTGAGATCTCCCTTCCACTTGTTAGAGACTTTTATCAGGAACAGGGCCCTTAGCATTGTCAATGATTCCTCCCATCCATCCAATAATCTCTTTGATCCCTTACCATCAGACAGGACAAACTGTAGCATTAGGACAAGAACTGTTAGAAAACAGCTTCTTCCCCCAGGCTGTAAGTTAACTTAACTCCCCACCACCACCCAGATTTCATTATGTATGAAGTGCCAGCAGTATTATACTGGTTACTTTTTAACTTGTATCAAGCATGCACCTTATTATTTGTTAATTTGCTTGTGATAATATTACCTTATCTGTTATTTGGGTGAGTTATATGTACTGTGTTGTGCACATTGGTCCAGAGGAACGGTGTTTTGTTTGGTGGTATAAATGGGTATGGTTGCATGACAATAAACTTGAAATTAATTAAAGCACCAAAGTTAAAAGGTAGTGATCATAATACACTTCCCTCTCTGACAAGCATGGAATATATAGAAATATTGCACTTACCTTCTGCTTACTCATAAACAGTACATTACAACGTAACGTCAATCAATAATGGTTCAGTTTCTTTAATTGGTTCTTAAATTTATTAGACAAAATACAAAGGAAAGGAAAGGACTGCTGAGATTGGATAGGTTATATAACATATATACAGAAAAGTACTGGACAAGACCAGCAATATTATGAAGTGTCCCACCCTCTCTGCTCATGGATTGTTTACCCCACTCCAATGAGGAAGGAGGGTTTGTAGCATCAATGCCACGATCACTAGACTCAAAAACTTTCCCCAATATCTCCACCCACTAGCCCACCCCACCACAACTCCAATCACCCTATACATCCTGTGCTTAATGTCACTGTATGGATATATAATCAACCTATGTATATAAGCTATCTTATGTATTTATTGTGTTTTTTATTATTATGGTTTTTACCTTGTTCAGCTTTTTGTGTTGCATTGGATCCGGAGTAACAATTAATTTGTTCTCCTGTACACTTGTGTACAGGAAATGATGTTAAACTATCTTGTTGATTTGTGTAGAGAGTAATGTGGTCCGGGTGTATCTGTGTTGCAGAGTGGGTTGTTGTGATTGTGGCACCAAAGTTTGTCATTTTTTATGTACAGTGCTTATAAAAAGTATTCATCTCATCTCCCCTTGGAAATTTTCATGTTTTATTGTTTTACAACAGCGCATTGCAATGAATGTAAGTTGGCCTTTTTTTGACACTGATCAACAGTAAAAGACTGTTGTGTCAAAGTGAAAACAAATTTACAAAGTGATCTAAATTAATTACAGATGTAAACCACAAAATAATTGATTGCTTAAGTATTCACCCACTTCAAGTCAGTATTTAGTAGAGTGACCTTTGGTAGCAATTACAGCCTTGGGTCTGTGGATAGGTTTGATAGGTTTGCACGTCTGGACACTTCAATATCCCCCCCCCCCCCAGTTTTTCTGTACAAAACTGCTCAAGCTCTGTCAGATTGCATGGGGATCATGAGTGAACAGCCCTTTTCAAGACCAGCCACAAATTCTCAATTGGATTGAGGTCTAGACTATGACTCCAGGACATTAACTGTATTGTTTTTAAGCCATTCCTGTGCAGCTTTGGCTTTATCCTTGGGGTCATTGTCTTGCTGGAAAACAAATCTTCTTTCAAGTCACAGTTCTCTTGAAGACAGCATCAGGTTTTCCTCCAGAATTTCTCTGTATTTTGCTGCATTCATTTTACCCTCTACCCTCACAAGCCTTCCAGGACCTGCCGCAGTGAAGCGTCCCCACAGCATGATGCAGCCATCACCATGCTTCACAGTAGGGATGTGTGTTTTTGATGATGTGCAGTGTTTGGCTTACGCCAAATATAGTGTTTAGTCTGATGGCCAAAAAGCTTTATTTTGGTTTCATCAGTCATAGAACTTTCTTCCAGCTGCCTTCATAATCTCTCACATGCCTTCGGGCAAACTCTAGCTGAGATTTTGTGTGCGCTTTTTTTCAACAATGACTTTCTCTTTGTCAGTCTCCCATAAATCTGTGACTGGTGTAACCTGGGACAACAGTTGTTGTATGCACAGTCTCTCCCATCTCAGCCACTGAAGCTGAAATTCCTTCAGAGTTGTCGTAGGCCTCTTGGTGGCCTCCCTCACCAGTCCCCATCTTGTATGGTCACTCAGTTCTTGAGGGTGGTCTGCTTTGGGCGGATTTACAGCTCTGCCATATTTTTGATGATTGACGAAACTGTACTCCAAGGGATATTCAGTGACTTGGAAATTTTCTTGTATCCATCTCCTGACTTGTGCTTTTCAATAACCTTTTTGATGGAGTTGTTTGGAGTGTTCTTTTGTCTTCATGGTGTAGTTTTTGCCAGGATACCGACTCTCAGCAGTCGGACCTTCCAGACCCAGGGGCATTTTTATTACCATCAATTGAAGTGGGATTTTCAGGGGGACTTCCAGCCTCGTCTGCACCAGGTGCATTGTGATGCAGCTCCATAGAGACCATGTTAGGGAACTGGAGCTGCAGCTCGATGACCTTCAGCTTGTTAGGGAAGATGAAGCAGTAATAGACAGGAGCTACAGCGAGGTAGTCACCCCAAGATTACAGGAGACAGATAAATAGGTGACTGTCATGAGAGGGAAGGGAGTATGTCAGATAGTGGAGAGCACCACTGTGGCCAACCCCCTCAACAATAAGTACTCCATTTTGAGCACTGTTGGTGGGGGTTGGAACGACCAACCTGGGGGAAGTAACAGTGGCTGTGCCTTTTGCACTGGCTGAAGCCCTGTGGCTCTGAGGGGTAGGAACTGAAGGTGATGGCAGCAGTAATAGGGGACTCTATAGTCAGGGGGACAAATAGGTGATTCTGTAGAAACTCGGATGGTATTTGCTTCCAAGATGCCAAGGTCCAGGATGTTTCTGAGCGCATCCACAATATCCTGAACAGGGAGGGTGAACAGCCAGAAATCATGGTACATGTTGTAGAAAACAACGTAGGTAGGAAAAGGGAGGAGGTCCTGAAAACAGAATACAGGGAGTTAGGAAGGAAGCTGAGAAGCAGGACCTCAAGGGTAGTAATCTCAGGATTATTGCCTGTGCCACGCAACAGTGAGGATAGGAATGGAATGAGGTGGAGGATAAATGCACGGCTGACGAATTGGAGCGGGAGCAGTGATTCAGATTCTTGGATAATTGGGACCTCTTCTGGGGCAGGTGGGATCAGTGCAAAAGTGACGGGTTGTGCTTAAATTGGATGGGGATCAATGTTGTTGTGGGCAGGTTTACTAGAGAAGTTGGGAGTGGTTTAAGCTAATATGGCAGGAGGATGAGCCAACAGGTTTACGAGCAGTTGATAGATGTAACATGAATGTAAGGAAGGACAAGCCAATGACTGGGTACAAATGCAGACGGAGCAAAGAGTTATATTGTACCACAGAGGCAAAATTCAAAAGGGCAAAGAATGCAGGGCTGATGGTGCTGTATTTAAATGTGCGCAGCATTTGGAATAAGGACAAATTTGTGGCGCAGTTACAGATTGATGGTGGAAGGCCATAGTTGGAAGCTTAACATCAAAGGATATGCGTTGTTTTGAAAGGACTGGCAGGAAGGCAGAGGCGATGGTGTGGCACTGTTGGTAAGAGATGAAAGAGGAGACATTAGGTCAGAGAATGTTGAATCTTTGTGGGTGGAGTTAAGAAACTGCAAGTGTAAAAACACCATTATGGGGTCATATATAGGCCTCCAAAGAGTGCCAAGATGTGGTGTTGAGATTGCAAAGAGAGCTGGAAAAGGTATGTAATAAGGGTAATGACACAATTGTAATGGGGAACTTCAATTTGCAAGGGGATTGGGAAAATCAAGTTGGTATCGGAATGCAAGAGAGGGAATATGTTGAATGCCTATGAGATGACTTTTGAGAGTAGCTTGTGCTTGAGCCTACTCAGGGAAAACCTATCTTGGATTGGGTGATGTGTCATAATCCAGATGTTATTAGTCAGCTTTAGTCAGTGGTATATTTAGGCCAAGTCTATTGGTATATTTAATGCAGAAGTTGGTAGTTTCCAGATCAGTCAGGGCATCAAAGGATATTGTGAGAAGGTAGGTGTATGGGGCTGAGTGAGATCCGGGATCAGCCATGATGGAATGGAGGAGCAGACTCAATGGGCTGAATGGCCTAATTCTGCTCCTATGTTTTATGGTCTTACAGAAGCACCTTGACTGCGCATAGATCTCCAAAATCAGATTTCCATTTAACTAATTATGTGACTTCCAAAACCAGTTTTCTGCACCACTGATGATTTGGTGTGTCATGTTAAACGGGGCGAATGTTTATGCAATCAATTATTTTGTGCTTTTTATTTGTAATTAATTTAGATCACTTTGTTGAGAACTATTTTCACTTTGACACAAAAGAGTCTTTTTCTGTTGATCAGTGTCAAAAAACCAAAATTAAGTCCACTATGATTTAATGCTGTAAAATAGTAAAACATGAAAACTTCCAAGGGGGTGAATACTTTCTTTTGGCACTGTAACTTCATACTGAATCTTTAGAGAACCACATGTACAAGACCATAACAATTGAGGTTTCCCAATCTTTGTGAATTAATATCTTTAAAAGTGCCAGCCTGTCTTCAAATATATTCTGGAGCTTGGAAAAGAGAGACCATTTTGGTAGGTTTCAGTCCTTTTTTTTAAATGTGTTTATGGGATGGGCCAATACATGCTGTTGATCACAAATTAACACAGACTTCAGGTGTTTACAAGTGTTATGATCCCAGCCCCCTCCTTTGTGAGAATCGCAAGAGCACCTGTTGAGGGGGGGGTTCAGTAGACCCAGGAAGTGAGAGAGAGAGAGAGAAACGTGCCAAATTGCACGTTCCACCCGGGATGCAGAATAAGACAACAGCGACTATTGTCTCATGGAGACCACGTGAAAAGCCCTCGGGCAAGGTGGGCTGGTTGAGAGAGAGATTGCATCATCCCAACCTGATTGACACCTGCGACCCCGTGAGGAAGTATAAAGGAGAGTCTCAGGGGGACAGCCCCCTCAGACGCACCAAGAAGACACGAGAGAGTGTTCCCGCAGCAGCGGGAAGCCATTCTGAAGGAAGCCACGTGCATTAGATTCCGGGATTGGAATTTGTGGCTGGAATCACAGAAAACCGCTTTTAACTAATATCAGGGACAGGAAACCAACGCTCCCCCGATTTCATGGAAGATTCATCAAGACTCGGCAAGTTCTTTCTCTTCTCCCCCAATCTCTCTCTCTCTCGGTCGCCCCACGTGAAACCCAGCGATTTTCAAAGGGCTGAGGCCTGCAGCCTTCTGAGTGACTTTTATATTTCCAATGGACAATCTATTAACCCCTAGACAACCGTAGAGCTCACTTCTTAATGATGATTATTACTTGAGTGTTGATGATGTGCACTGTCTGAATGTATGTATTAACCTTACTTTTGTGTCCCTTTATAAATAAAAACGTTTGAAAATAGTGACATCAGAGTTCAACGGACCTCTCTGTCTTTGCTGGTAAGTTATCCAGTTACGGGATTCGTAACACAAGGATATTTTAGTGTAGTGGTTGCCAACCCATCGATCGTGATCGGCTGGTTGATCTTTGAGACTTTCTCAGTAGATCCTGAAAAAAAAAAGAAAAATAAATACACAAATACTGTTGAGAGATTGTTTCCGGGTTGCGGGGTTTTAGTTCCGTTCTTTCTGCCCAGTGCACATGCGTGTAGCTCCCCCATACTACACAGTGTAATTCAGTGGTCCCCAACCACCGGGCCGTGAGGAAACGATATGAGTCAGTTACACCTTTTCTCATTCACTGTCACACCCACTGTTGAACTTGAACCCACGCGAGGTCATCAGTCGCCTATACGCAGTGATACCCTCGCGCCAGGGATCACGGGTTGGTCTCGGGTAACCGGCCGGCGGGAAGTGCCGTTGCTACCGGCCTGGAGCGCGGACAGATGGACGCCACCTCTAAACCTGTTCACCACACCGAATGTTCGTGGGGAACCTGACGCTAAAATATTCACAGACAACCTAATTCGGGCTCAGGGTTTCGTAAGTAGCAGAGCAGCTACCTCGCTGCGATCTACTGAAACAAACTTTTGTTAGCTGATAGATCCTGCGGGGGGGTGGGGTGGGTGGGTGTGGGCCTGTCACACTCCTCGCTCGGTCGGTCACTCTCTCCGGACTGCGGCCTCTGCGGCCCCGGTACGGGGACCTCCGGCCCTGACCTTGTCCTCTCACCCCACCCACGACCAGCCGCACCTGGCCAGGGCATCTGTCGGCAGGCGGGCGGGAGGCTGGAGTTCGGGCCCGGAGGCTGTCTAATGAGGCAATGAAGCCCTCAAAACTGCTTCGGTACCCTGAGTCCAAGCACCCTGCACTCAAAGAAGAAACCGCTGAGTTTTCCGAGCAGAAAAAACGTGAGCAGCGCGGGACAGCAGCTAAGTGCTGAGAGCCACGAAAACTAAATTGCAGAATAGACTGGACATAAGGAAGCTGCTTCGAGTATCACTGTTTTCCTGTCGTGTATAACACCTCCTCCCCCCCGTCAGCCAGTCTGTAAGAATATTGTCAATATTAAGCAGGTTTGTGGTGCGAGAAAGGCTGGGTACCCCTGGTGTTTATACATTATTTCTACTTCCGGATTGTGGGTTTTACTTCCAGTCTTTTCTGCCCCAATATGCATGCATGTGATTAATCGATCTGGGATCGATCTGGCCTTTCACTAAGGCTGAGGCAGGGGACCTTGGGCTTAAAAAGGTTGGTGACCACTACATTAGAGTGTAGTCAAACACACTGATGGATCTTGAATTGTACACACAGTGGCCACTTTATTAGCTACCTCCCGTACCTGATAAAGTCACCACTGAGAGTATGTTCATGGTCTTCTGCTGCTGTAGCTCACTCGCGTCAAGGTTCGACATGTTCTATCTTCAGAGATGCTCTTCTGCAACACTTTCAATTGTTGTTACATGTGTTTATTTGCATTACCATCACCTTTCTGTCAGCTTGAAGCAGTTTGGCCATTCTCCTCTGACCTCTCCCATTAGCAAGACATTTTCTCCCACAGAACCTCTGCTCATGGGATGATTTTTGTTTCTCACATTGTTTTCTGTAGAGAATTGTGTATGAAGATCTCAGAAGATCAGCAGTTTCTGAGATACTCAAACCACTCCGTCTGGCATCAAGAATCGCTTCAAGGTCAAAGTCACTTAGATCATTCTGAACAACAACTGAACCGTTATGATTAACTGAGCATTTTGACCGTGTCTGCATGCTTTTATGCATTGAGTTACTGCCACATGATGGATTGATTGGATAATTTGCATTAACGAGAATGCGTACAAGTGTACCTAATAAAGTGGCACTGACTGTATATTGATAACAGAAAAACAGATTTCCTTCACAGATGTTGCAGTCAGTTCAGTCACCATTTTCAACTCTAGCTCTTTAATGAATTTAAATTCTCTAGTGGTGGGATTTGAAATCGTGCCTTTGGATTGGTTACTGGTTAATACCTACTGGTATTAATAATCCAATAATTTTAACCACTTATTGCAAGTGATTCTCTTCATGGAGTTCTTAATCCTCCACAAATCTCCTTTACTTACTGAAGCAGCTAGGCCGTTGCCATCTTTCCAGCAATTTCCTCTATATTATAAACTCCAAAGATCTCCTACTTGGACAACTCCAAGAAGATCATGGGAAGGGAAGCAAACAGGAAGTTAATTGAGAAGCTCAGGAGCAAGAGGCAAGCAGTTGTCATCTTCATTAAATGTGAAAGTAAGCTAAAGATAAAAGATTAGACCAAAACATACTGTAAAATGTGTTGTTTTGCATTTATGACAGCACAATCTGAGAATGGGTCCACAAGTGTTGCCGCGCTTCTGACACCAGCATAGCCTGCTCACAGTTTACTGGTACGTTCTGGGATGTGGGAGAAACCGGAGTTCCTGGGGGAAACTCACACAGTTGTGGGGGGGGGGGGGATCGTGCAGTCTCCGCACAAACAGTGGCAGGAAATTGTTGCTGTAATAGCACTATGCTAACCATTAAAGTGTTATAGTCATCATTAAATATGATGTATTGGTCCACCATTTTAAAGAGTTGTAAGCTCTGCAAACTGAGGTTGTCTTTACAAGCTACGAATGAAGGGTTTGCAAGACAAAGGACAGGAAGAAGAAAAGAAAAGTTGGAAAGCAGAGAAATCAAGGACAAAAAATAACCAGTGCACTATGATGTGACGGGCGCTAAGAATGTAAAAGAAAGGCAAGCTTATGAGCTGTGTGTTTTAGTGTGAGGAACATGCTCAATAATGTAGATGCATTAACTGTGCAAGTTAATGTAAGTAGGTGTGATAAAAGGGGCTTTATGGAAAGAAAGAAAGAAGAAAAGAAGGAAATAAAGGAGACAGAAGGAAAGAATGAAATAAATAAAGGAAGGAACAAAGGAAGATAGGTGTGTGCATTAAGGGTACAACTATAATCACAGGTGACATCAATCAGTGTCTAGATTGAGCCATCCAAATTAATAAGAAAAGTGTGGTGGAGGAATTCCGGTTGGTCTTCTTGCCTAGTATGCTGAAGAAGCAATGAGCCAGAAGGGCATCCCAGACTGGGTATTGTGTAATGCGAAAGTCTTGGGGAAGAGCCAATAGAGAGTGATGCAATGGATTCTGAGACCAGGGTTCTAAAAGGAACTGCGATAGTACAATATAATGGATTGGGCAAAGTTACTTACGATGTTAAAGTCGATCAGCAATGACAAATATTTGAAGACAAACACACAAAATGGCAGGTGAAACCAGGTAAGAAGGAAGGTGGCAGGTGTGTGGGGGGGGGGGGTACGAAGTAAGAAGCTGGGAGATGATTGGTGGAAAAGATAAAGGGCTGAAGAAGATGGAATCTTATAGGAGAGAAGAGTGTACCATGGGAGAAAGGGAAAGAGGAGAAGAATCAGAGGGGGATGTTAGGCAGGTGAAGAGAAGGAGTAAGAGGGGGGCCAGAATGGGGAATGGAAATAGAGAGGATGGAGTGTCGGAAGAATTTAGTGGATGTTAGAGAAGTATGTTCATGCTGTCAAATTAGTGGCTATCCCGACAGAATATGAGGTTGGTCCTACAACCTGAGAGTGGCACTGTGGCAGCAGAGGAGACCATGGACTGACGTTGGAATGGGAATTGGCAGTGGAATTAAAATAGGTAGCTATTGGGAAATACTGCTTGTTGCAGGTGGAACAGAAAGTGGTCCCCTGGTCTCATCAGCTCTCACTGATGCAGAGGATGTAGTAGCTGACACCAGCAGACTCCCAGATTAAGTGTTTGTCTCACTTAGAAGGACTGTTTGGGCCCTGAGTGATGGTGATAGTTTTAAAGAATGCATTCATTGACTACAACAATTAATTGTTCTTGACTGGAACAAAACCAAACAGGAAGGCTGGCACATCCATAGCTAACAAGGAAAATTCGGAATAGTAGAATGGCCAAGGGGAAGTGAAGTGTTGGCAGAGATGAGCTAAAAGATAAGAGATAAGCTTTAGTTGTACATTACAATATATCACAAGTGTTGCCATGCTTCTGGCGCCAAAGTAACATGCCTACAACTAACCATAGCATCTTTGGAATGCGGGAGGGAACTGGAGCACCTGGAGGAAATATACATGGGTGACAGAGAGAACATAAACACGCCTTACCGACAATGGCAGGAATCACGCTCCCAGCAGTGATCATTGGTGCTGGAAAGCGATTGTGCTAACTTCTGTGCTGCTATGCTGCCCGTAAAGTGCTGCTGATACCCAGAACTGAAGCAAGGACCATTAGATCTTGAGTCTAAATATCTCCCAACTGAACTGAGGGCTGGGAGTGGTTTAGAAGAGGATCAAAAAATTAAGTGGTGGAAAATGGAATATAAAAGTTAACTTGTAGGGAACATAAAAAACAGACTGGAAAAGATTCTTTGGGTACGTGAAGAGAAAACGATTGTTGAAGTTGAGGTCCTGGGCAACACTATGCTCAAATTGTCCCTGTGAGCTTCTTTACCGCAGCTGTATCTTGAACCGGAGGGAGAAAGAGACAGCGAGTATGTTGGGTTTTGGGAAAAGCCCTAACATTAATCTGTGGAAAGTCATGGCTTGACGTTGGTAGATCTCCACTCTTCTAACTGGGAAGTATTTAATAGAGTCGTAAAGTCAAAGAACACAACAGCACAGAAACAGGTCCTTCAGCCCATTTAGTCCATGCCAAACTATTATTTTGCTTAGTCCCATCAACCTGCCCCCAGACATAGACTTCCATACCCTTCCCATCCATGCACCTCTCAAATATTGAAATCAAACCCTCACCCTTCACTTCTGCTGGCAGCTCATTCCACACTCTCACCACCCTCTAACTGAAGAAGCTCCCCCCCCATGCACCCCTTTCACCCTTAACCCATGACCTCTAGTTCTAGTCACACCCAACCTCAGTGTAAAAAGTCTGTCTTTACCCTTTCTGTGCCCCTCATAATTCTGTATGAGTGAAAGGAAAAGATAAAGCCTCTCCACCTTTTACTTTGTCAAAATCTGCTTATGCATAAGAATATTTTTAAACTCAACTGGCTGCTGGAGTAACGAATATTCTAATGTTGACGGTATAGCTATGATGTTAAGCGCATTAATCTGAGGGATTAATTGGAGTATTTCTTCCGCCTCGAAGCTCTGGGATGGCCTTTACTTCAGTAGAACAACAAGAGAGCAGATTATGGCTGCAGTGCATCTGCTGAGAGGCTGACCTAGTTTCCCAGGCACATGAATGGGAAAATTCAGTTCACTGGCAAACCTGGTGCTGTGTACTTGAAGAGGAAGTGGGGGGTTTCTCTTGTGATTGTAAGACTCTATTGGGCATTGGTAATGTAGAATACTGCGAGTCCAGTTCACTGGTTTATGACGAGACCCATGGTGGGGGAGCTGTGTGGCTGTGGTTGTGACATGGAGTAGACCTCATTCCACAGGCTCCAGAGGTGGCGTGGCCTGGTTGAAGAGGACTGCCCTCCCATCTGTGCCGTCTTCCAGTGTTCAGTAGGTGAAGGACAGGCTGGATTGTGTGTGCCTATGGACTGTTGTCGGTGTGTTCTTTTTGCCCACAACCATGCACCATCAATCTGCAGGGCACATCACTCAGGGACTTGATCTAGATCATATTTTTAGTGTGACTGAATGTTGACTACTATCTTATATGTGCCTTGTACTACTGTTGGTACTGTGTTTTTCACTTTGACCCTGGAGTAACGTTGTTTCATGTTGAATGATACAGGTGGTCTCCGTTTTTTGAACGTTTGCTTTACAACAACTCGCTGTTATGAAAGACCTACATTAGTACCTGCTTTTGCTAACCAAAGAGGATTTTCACTTTTACAAAAAAAGATGCCCACTTTATACGTGTGTTTACCCCAAGAAAGATTACCATGACCGTGAAGCCTTGTGCGTGTATGTGTGTACGTGCATAGGTGTGTATGTGCACATGTGTGTACATGCCAATTTTTTTTCTCCAGATTGACTTTGGCTCACTGTCTTCCCAATTTTGATAAGTGTAACTACACCGTACATACAATATTTCTACTTTATATAGGCTTTATATATATAGGCTTTATATATACATTTATCATATTTCTACTTTATATAGGCTTTATATATACATTTATCATATCTTTCCTGCTTTTACTATATGTGAGTGTTATTTTAGGTTTTATGTGTTATTTGGTTTGTTTTGGTAGGTTATCTTTTGGGTCTGGGAATGCTCAAAAATTTTTCCCATATAAATTAATGGTAATTGCTTCTTCGGTTTACGACACTTCGGCTTACAAACGGTTTCATAGAAACGCTCTGCCTTCTGAGAGCAAGGGAAACCTGTAATTAAACTTGAACTTAAACTTGCATCTTTAAGTGAACCTCAACCAGATTTGGCATAAACAGATCAACTTACAGTGCCAGCAATAAGATTGGGGTTCAGTTCCTGCCACTGTCTGTAAGGAGTTTATACCACACACAAAATGCTGGAGGAACTCTGCAGGTCAGGCAGCATCTATAGAGAGGAGTAAAGAGCCGATACTTCGTGATGAGACTCTTCATCAGGACTGTAAAGGAAAGGGGGAGAAGCCAGAATAAGAAGGTCTGTTTGTCCTCTCCATGACCATGTGGATTTCTTCGGGGTGACCCACGTGCGCTTAAGCTTAGTGAGTTGTGGGCATGCTATATTGGTGCCAGAAGCAGAACCCTCACTCACTTTGATTTGACTTGAATAATGCATTTCACTGTTTGTTTTGATGTATAAATGACAAATAAAATTAATCTTTATAAATCTTACTTTCACGGGATGTAATGGACATTGGATTGTAATATATAGTGTGCTGTGTTTCATTTTATTTATTTCACATTGCTTGGTAATGTGAACTTCAGTGCATTTAGCATAAGTCCTCCAGGGGAATCGCATGTGGGTGGCAGAGTGTTACAACTTATAGGGCTGCTGCCTCACAGTTCCAACGTCCCCAGTTCAATCCTGGCATCCTTTCCTGTCTTTGTTGAGTTTTCACATTCTCTCTGCGAGTGTACGGGCTTCCTGTATGTGCTCCAGCTGACTCCCACATCCTTAAGCACGGTTGAGGCTGGTAGGGTAATTGGCCACTGTAAATTGCAAATTTGATAGAAACTCCTTCTACAGGTCTGTGAGTATCAGGTTCCTCCCCAACTTTCCCCATCCCAACCATTCACAAGCTGAAAATTGTCACTGAACCAACCCTCTCTGTAAAGTTCAAAGTAAATATATTAAGTACGTATACAGTATGTTATCATGTACTATCTACCATGAGATTAATTTTATTGTAGGCATTTATAGAAGAATGTAAGAAATACAATAGAATCTCTAAAAATCCATACATTAAAAAGACCAACAATCAACAAATATGCAAAAGAAGACAAACTGCAAATAAAGAAAATACTGAGAACATGAACTGTAAATGCGCTCTCAAAAGTGATTCTGTAGTTCATAGGATCAGTGTGGTGATTGAGGTTTGTTTGTTTATTTATTTATATCTTGAGGTACAGCACAGAATAGGCCCTCCCGGCCCTTCACGCTGTGCTGCCCAGCAACCGGGAATTTAATCCTAGCCCCATTTGGAGTGTAGTTCTGGAAACAGCTTAACTTTCTCCTTCACTTTAGTGTGGGGATCAGGATTGCTCCAGCCTTACTCATTAATTTATATAAAATGGATATGCTTACTTAAGGCACGTTTAGAGGCAAAGTATCAAGACATTTGAGAAGATTGGATTTTCATCAAATATTTATTAGACAAAAGCCCTGAACCAAATCTTCTACCAGTTACACAAATTTCAGAAAAACAACTAAGTCATGGAAAACTTGATTCACTCTCTACAACCTGGGATCTTCCCCTCCATGAAGGCAGACGACACTGATGAAATTCACCTTCCCTGCTCAAGCACAGCCAATGATCAATTGAAAAAATGAGTACTGGGAGATCTGAAACTTGGCACTTGTCCACCCTGATCCCTTCTTACTTGTTTCAGGCCTGCACAGGCGGTGCCTCCCAGTCTCCACCCCACACCCAGCTAACGAGTCACCTACCAGTTCATCACCTGCAGCCTATTTAAACCCAGCTCCCATCTCTGACCCTCAGTTATCCACTGAACCAACAAGCTGCTCCTGGCCTTCAGTCATCCTGTTGCCTTGTTGTGTTGAGTATCTGTTCTGTCTTGTTATGTGGCCCCTTGTAGCTTATTATTTTGCAGTTTATTAATATGATTTATTTTACTGCTAAATCATCTCTGTTGATCTGTTTTTGGGTTAAGCCCCATTTATATCTCCTGAAAACTTGTGAGCTTTGGGTGCATAAATGTTTTTCAGTGAATACCTCAAAACATTTGGTACAGCACTGACAATATGACTTTATGTCAGTGTTCCTTCCAACTCTCATCAGTACCGAGGCTCTGATTAGAATCAATCCACTCAGGTGGCCAGACCACAATGCTGACACCAAGTCTGGAAGTTTTCAGCTCCTTCACAACATATTTCCAGGAGAGCAAAGAAACCGCCTCAAGACCTATCAAATTTTCCTCATCAGTCCCTAGCTGTGACCACTCAGATGGCGAAGCTGCCTTTGGGAAAGGAGCCTTTAAGAGGGGAGTGTGTGGCCAAGCACAAATAGAAAAAGCAGTGCTCTGCATCCTATATACACACAAGCCCCATCTGCCCCAGCTTAGATGCAGTCTAGGACTCAAAGAGCATCTGCCTCGCCTGTGACACAGTCTAGGACACTTCAGTCACCTCAGAAACCACGAATCTGGAGGGTAAGTAATGCATTCATGACCCCGAGGAGAGTTTTGTTTAAATAGCTTGCAATAATTCTCGATGCTGCGAAAAAAACCCAATCAGAATTAGCACGGGCTTCAGGTGAGGACTGTTGGATTTAATGTGGATTTGGTGTGGAAAGTCTGGTTGATTACTTTGATTTCTGAACTGCTTCTGAATAGTGTGTTCAATGTCTATTGACTGGCATGTCTGCCGTTTGCTTGCTTGTCACTTCAGAAGGCGATTGTAAGTACACACTGCAGGATTTAGAGAAGTAGCTTTGTAAAGTCAGCAGTTGTGTCTTTACAGCAGGCTGACAACTTCATGGTTGCTACAGCTTTTCAGATCTTTTAAAACAGCAAGACTGATTCCTTTGAAATGTTCTGCTGGGATTTAAATTTGTTAATATTATTAGTTAAGGTCTATGGATTTGTAAACATTGACTCAAATGATTACAATATCACAGCAGTACAATATTATTCAATATTCCAGGACTTAATACCTACTATTTACAGTTTCAGTTTATAATATGGTTGTCACTGTCAAAATGCATTTGAACTCCTGAGGTGGCCACTGGAATCCACCATTGTACACTTGGGTATTGCATGCCCCTTCTCCGGGGCACTCACTACAGACATAACCTTGAAATAGGGGTAAGCAATTGGCTCAGGTAGAACCTCCCCCCCCCCCCCCACCCCCAGGCCTGTGAATAGCCAGTTAGAGCAGGCCCAGGACCAAACTGGTGAGGAGATCCCCTGAGTGACCCTAACCCCTCCGCACTATGTGAGGAAATTATTCTTTTCCCCATTTAGACGTTACAGTATCAGCTTCCCCAAGGAACTGAACCTGCCTCTGGTGCTGCAGTTTTAAATTATTCTCACTTATTCTTTACAGAGTTGAGGTTATGCTTTCCTATATTTGCAGCTCTGTATGTCGCTCAGAAAGGGAAAAGAACACACATTTTGAAAGACAAACACAGATCTTTAGCCCTTGCTACAGGGCATTGAAGTTTATGAATAGTGCCTACTATTCCAGGGTTACCAGACTAAATGCAGTTCTTTCATACTCGTACCCCATTTTAAATACTTTCATTGTTTTAACTGGAGCTGTAAAATCATTAGTAATCACTCCAGCCTCCCAACCTGTTCCGTTCAACCCTGAGAAGAGCAGATTTGAAGAGAGACTAAGAATTTATTTTAGAAAAAAAGCACATTTCTGTGCACGGGCCAACTGTAGTCCTTACTGCGTAGGAAGATTTCATCCACACAGTCAGTGCACAGATTCATGAGAATCGGCTAGCCCTTTTGCTGATGTGTGGAGTTTTACATGTCTCGTCACCCACCCCCTCTGAGCCCCCATCAGGTCAGCTTCAGCAGCTTAGCAGGTAAGCGGTTTCTTACCTCTATCAATGGCATTCATGAGACTGTGGACGAGAGGTATTCAGGGTAGAGTGCTGAGTTTGAATTATTTAAAAATTTACCCCTTTGTGAGTTAGTTATTCACCGTTTCTGGAATCCCAAAATATTTTCCCTGTATCTTCTTGCCTTCAGTCTTTCTTCAGAAGTCTCCTTACAGCTGACCCTTGTGTCTCATCACTGTCCCAAACATGTCACCTACTTTCCTCCTCAGTGCCCATCGTTATGCCTGTGAAGTGTTTCAAGATGTCTTGCTGTGTGTTAAAGGTGCTGTATAATTGACAAGTCGCCTTTGTTGACCAGCTAAACCTTAATGACCAGTCTTGTGGGAAAACGAATGAGAAGTAAACAAAATGAAATTTGCTATTGTGAGTGTGCATCCGCCGTGAGTCCGCTCTGTAAGACAAGGGTTATAGAGACAGAAACAATAAGAAACTTATATAATGGCCATTTAAACCACCCACAGTGTACAAACAACAATAACCTCAGATTCAATAGAATGTTTCTCTACCTCCCTCCCCCCCCACCACCTCAATAAAGAACGCTAGCAAATTTACAAGTTGCAAGCAAGTGCTTGGTGTGAAGACATGAGAAAAGGAGCTGAAATCAAGCTTGTAAATGTTGGGAGCTCTCTTCATAAAATAGCACTGTATCTCACTTGATAACTTTACTGTTCTAACAGTATGTAGTGAACTATGTCGTGGAATGTGTTGTTTTGTGTTAGCAATACAATGCGAGGCAGAAAAATACTATAAATTACAATAAGAAATATATACATGTGTGTGTATATATTACACACACTAGTGTATGTGTGTGTGTGAGTGTGGGGTGTGTGTATATGTGTGTGAGAGTGGGGTGTGCGTATATGTGTGTGAGTGTGGGGTGTGTGTATATGTGTGTGAGAGTGGGGTGTGCGTATATGTGTGTGAGAGTGGGGTGTGTGTATATGTGTGTGAGAGTGGGGTGTGCGTATATGTGTGTGAGAGTGGGGTGTGCGTATATGTGTGTGAGTGTGGGGTGTGTGTATATGTGTGTGAGAGTGGGGTGTGCGTATATGTGTGTGAGAGTGGGGTGTGTGTATATGTGTGTGAGAGTGGGGTGTGTGTATATGTGTGTGAGTGTGGGGTGTGTGTATATGTGTGTGAGTGTGGGGTGTGCGTATATGTGTGTGAGTGTGGGGTGTGTGTATATGTGTGTGAGAGTGGGGTGTGCGTATATGTGTGTGAGTGTGGGGTGTGTGTATATGTGTGTGAGTGTGGGGTGTGTGTATATGTGTGTGAGAGTGGGGTGTGCGTATATGTGTGTGAGTGTGGGGTGTGTGTCGGAGTGTCTAATCAGTTCAGGATGACAGGAAAGAACTTTTCTTCATACATGTGGATGACATCGAGATTGAAGCTGTAGCAGACAGAGATGATGGGTATCAAGGCTTGCACTGAGACCTGGACCGGTTGGAAAAATAGGCTGAAAATAAAAGGAGATCTTACAGAGGTATGCACAGAAAAGGTTCTTTCCCCTGAGGTTGGGTGAGACTAGAACTAGGGGTTATGTATTTCGAGTGAAAAATTAAATGTTTAAGAGGAACCTGAGGGGGAATTTCTTCACTCAGGAGTGTGGAATTAGCTGCCAGCTGAGGTGGTGAATGTGGATTCAATTGCAACACTTAAGAGAGGTTTAGATAGGTGGATGGGAGAGATATGGAGAGCTATGGTCCTGTTGCAGGTAGATGGGACTAGGCAGGAAAAAGTTTGGCATGGACTCAATGGGCCAAAGGGCCTGTTTCTGTGCTGTTAGGATATTATGAGTCCATGATAAGTGACAGTGGATTCTCTCACTCTCAGATAGTTACTAATGGAAGCCACAGTTGCTCAGCAGTTAGCACATTATTACAGCTCAGAGTGCTGGAGTTCAGAATCCACCTGGACATCATCTGTAAGGAGTATGTATATCCTCCCTATGGGGTTTCTCTGAGTCCTCTGGTTTTCTCCCACTGTCCAAAGACATACCAGTTAATAGGTTAATTGGTCATTGTAAATTGTTCTGTGATTGGCTAGGATTAAATCTGAAGTTGTTAGTGGTGCATGTAGCACGTGGAGAAAGCCACACACTCACAGAGTGATTGTACACACGCCTTATGGACAGTAGCAGGAATTGAACCCCAATCACTGGCGCTGTAACAGTGTTATGTTAACCACGCTACTACCATGCCATCCAGTTTTGTACATGGAATGCACAGTGTCTGGGAAATCTGGAGACGCTGTCCTGTTCAGATCGGGAAGGTCAATTTTTATTTTATTTTGTTTTGACCTACAATATTGAAAGGCTCTTTCAGCCCTTCGAGATGCACGGTCCAGCAGCCGCTGATTTAACCCTAGCCTAATCACAGGGCATTTTACAATGACTAATCAACCTACAGACTGTTACGTGTTTGGATGGTGGGAGGAAATTGGCGCACCCAAAGAAAATCCACGCCTTCAATGGGGAGGATGTACAAATTCCTTTCAGAGGACCCTGGAATTGAACAATGGACTCCTAGGCCCCGAGCTGCAGTTGTGTTGAGTTAACAGTCACACCACCGTGGTGCCCAGATTTAAAAAAAAGGGCTCTGTAGCATGAATGGAAAATAGCTACATCATGATAGGATGTTTGAGGTTGCGTTCAGGGTTAAGGCCCATGGAAGGGAAAAGCCTTTTGATGTTTGATGTATTTTGAAGAGGAAAAGAAAGTAAACAAACTGGTTCAGGCAAAGGTCCGTAACTGAGCGTCACTTCTGCTTAAAGTTGGCGGCTGTTAAAATTCCAGAGGAAAGTAAAGTGATGATGGCACCAGCTCTTTGCTGTTCAAATATTGCGATGCACACAGTGCTCTCTGTTGCCAAAGCTTAAATCTGCAGAAAGCATTATAGTTGCACAGGAGTGGGAATCACAGGCTGAGATTCAATTGAAGGGTTCACTGGGCAAATGGAGCAATATTGTTCTCCCAGCAGGAATGTTGAAATCAAAGTGAACCATGGGTTAGAGATGGAACTGCTGATTTGCTATCTGATGATTTGGCCACATGTTCAAATCCGCCATGGATGGCCCACACCTGGCTGCGAAGGAGGAGGGTTGGGCCAGGGGCTAGCAAAATCACGCAGCTACAGAAATACCAACAGAAGCTCCAAAGACCTCATTCCATTGAGAGGAAGGTTACAGCTAGAAGATTGGCTACACCTGGGGTCAACTTGGAAGACTGGCCCAAGACAGGGGACTCTGACAAGCTGCTGTTGGCGGCCAATGTCTCGGCAGACATTGGGCTTACGAAGAAGAATCTCCTAAATCACTAAGCCTGATTACTGAATCAGAAAGTATAGCACAGAAACTGTCTGTACCATCTTATCTATGCTGATATCCAAGTTCCACGCAAGACAGACAGACAGACATACTTTATTGATCCCGAGGAAAATTGGGTTTCATTACAGTCGCACCAACCAAGAATAGTGCAGAAATACAGCAATATAAAACCATAAATAATTAAATAATAATAAGTTAATCATGCCAAGTGGAAATAAGTCCAGGACCAGCCTATTGGCTCAGAGTGTCTGACACCCTGAGGGAGGAGTTGTAAAGTTTGATGGCCACAGGCAGGAATGACTTCCTATGACGCTCAGTGTTGCATCTCGGTGGAATGAGTCTCTGGCTGAGTGTATTCCTGTGCCTAACCAGTACATTATGGAGTGGATGGGAGACATTGTCCAAGATGGCATGCAACTTGGAGCATTCTCTTTTCAGACACCACCGTCAGAGAGTCCACTTCTACCCCCACAACATCACTGGCCTTACGAATGAGTTTGTTGATTTTGTTGGTGTCCGCTACCCTCAGCCTGCTGCCCCAGCACACAACAGCAAACATGATAGCACTGACCACACAGACTCGTAGAACATCCTCAGCATCATCCGGCAGATGTTAAAGGACCTCAGTCTCCTCAGGAAATATAGACGGCTCTGACCCTTCTTGTAGACAGCCTCAGTGTTCTTTGACCAGTCCAGTTTATTGTCAATTCGTATCCCCAGGTATTTGTAATCCTCCACTATGTCCACACTGACCCCTTGGATGGAAACAGGGGTCACCGGTGCCTTAGCCCTCCTCAGGTCCACCACCGACTCCTTAGTCTTTTTCACATTAAGCTGCAGATGATTCTGCTCGCACCATGTGACAAAGTTTCCCACCATAGCCCTGTACTCGGCCTCATCTCCCTTGCTGATGCATTCAACTATGGCAGAGTCATCAGAAAACTTCTGAAGATGGCAAGACTCTGTACAGTAGTTGAAGTCTGAGGTGTAGATGGTAGACACATCCTAATCTACTTCTTAGACCATATTACACAAGAGAAGAATTAGGGCATTGGGTCCATTGACTCCACTCCACTATTCCATTATGGCTGATTTATTTCCCCCCTGAACCCCATTCACCCGCTTTCTCCCTGTAACCCTTGACACCCTGACTAATCAAGAACCTATCAACCTCCCCTTTAAATATACTCACTGGCTTGGACTCCACAGCCGTCTGTTGCAAAGAAATCCAAATATTCATCATGATCTGGCTAAAGAAATTCCTCCTCATATCTATTCTAACTGGATGCCTTCTATTCTGAGGCTGTCCTCTGGTCTAGACTCCCCCTCTATAGGAACCATTCTCTCCATGTCCATTCTACCTTTCAATATTCGATAGGTTTCAATGAGATCCCCCTCGTTCGTTGAAAACTTTAGCGACTACAGGCGCATATACTTACTTACATCTTTTTTGCCAATGTTCTGATCGAGGTAAATTGTATCATTGGATTTATGTGACAATGTGTAGGCAGAAGGGATTAGTTCAGTTGGACATTTGATAATTAATTTTGTTTGGCAGAACATTGTAGTCCAAAGTGCCTGTTCTTGTGCTATACTGTTCTCTGTTTTATGTGTGATCTGGAATGCCTTGTCCGAAAATGTTGTGGACGCAGATTCAACTGAGACTTACAGACTGCATAAAAACATGAACATTGAAACAAAAAATGCAAGTCTGGAGAATGAGCGGGTGGATGAGATTGACTGGATTTCTTTGCAAACACTCGGAGGGCTGAATGGTCTCTTTCAATGTTGCAGTAGTACTATGATTCACCATGTGATCTGAGACAATATATCAAGCATTTAGGGTCATGACTCTTGATGGCTCACTGTTAATGCTTTTTGGATCAGGAGCTCATTGTCTCTGGAACTGAAGTTCTTCCTTTCTTACTCCCACAACATTCTCATTACTTTAATAATCGCATTCCCATAAACGCATTCCCATAAATTAAGCAAGAGAATGAACTAACGTCACCTTTGAATGAAAATAACTTCAACCTAAGCTAACTTTTCATTGTTAATTATTTTGTTCTGGAATGAACTCGTGCTTGGTTTTAGATATCTCCACAAGGGTGCCACAGGAGCGTAGTGGTTCGTATGAAGCTACTACAGCCCATCGTCATTGTGAATTATCTCGTGATTAGGTTAGGATTAAATTGGGGTTTGTTGGGTGGTGGTGGTACCGCTTGAAGGGCTGGAAGGGCCTGTTCACACTTGCGGGCAGGATATGTTTCAGGAAAATAGCCATGAAGTTATTCTCTGTTGCTTGTAGGACATCTGAAGTGACCGAAAAAAACCGGAAGACATAGGTGCAGAATTAGGCCACTTAGCTTTGCTATTCACTCCACTCCACCTCATTGTCCTACTTTCTCCCCTTAACCTTTGACACTCTGACTAATCAAGATTATATCAAAATCTGCTTTAAATGTACTTAATATAGGCCGACAAAAAATTGACTATATTTTTCAAAAATGGTATCAGTGGATTCAACTCAACTGGAAATGAATTGGAAAGTAGTCGACAGGCAGTGCCCATGAATAGTTACAACAGTAATATCTGGCATTTGCTATCTAGATTATGCTGCCAAAAATCAGTGCATTAAATTAAGTAGAATGGTCTGAAGTTGTTGAATTACATGTAAGGTGCCCATGGAATTGTTAAAAAGTAATGTTTTAAAAACCAGAATTCTTAATCACTATCTAATTTCCTTTCTGGTGCCTAATCTTTAGATTCTATTCCTTCAGATTTCAATTGTTACTGCGTGCGTTACAAAGATGCAATTACAAAGAAAGCATGGCAGTGGCTAGATTTTATTAGGAGATTGAGGAGAAGTGGTACAAAAGACACTCACAGATCTCTCCAGACATACCATGGACAGCATTCTAACTGGTTGCATCACTGTCTGATATGGAGGGAGTCACTACACAGGATTGGAAAAGGCTGCAGAAAGGTGTAAACGCAGCCAGGTCTCTCATGGGCATCAAGGACACGTTCAAAAGGTGATGCCTTAAGAAGGTTAAGAACCACCATCACTTATTTCATGCTGTCTTCTGAGCACAGCTTCTGAGGTACATGAATCGCCCTGTTGTGATTACATGGTCAAAGTCACTTAGATCACATTTCTTCCTCATTCAGATGCTTGCTCTGAACAACAATTAAACCTCTTGACCATGTCTGCATGCTTTTATGTATTGAGTTCCTGTCACATGATCGGCTGATTGGATTTTTGCATTTACTTGCAGGTGTATAAGTGTACCTAATAAAATGGGCACTGGGTATAAATTTGTTATTGTTTCTTTGCTTACAGTCATCACCACACTCTTTTGAACAAGACGTGCAGCAACATGGAGTGTGTACAAGTAGGTAAAGAGGCAGAGATGGTGGAGATTATTCCAAATGGCAATCATGTAGAAGATCTGATGGTGCCGATCAAAACGTCCACAGAAGAGGAAAGGTGGGTGAATTATAATTCGACTACTTGAGGTGCTCTTTCCATCAAAATTGTTCAACGATGAATAATGATGGGACAGGAGCATGTTTTTCATCATTGTTCAATACAGAACAAATGCAAACTGGGACATCATTATTTTCTTCAACTTCCATTTTCTTTAACTCTTTTCAATGCTAAGCATCAGTGACCGAGGGTAAGAATGGATCACAGATGTCTACCAGGTCATGGAAAGGTTGTGCTGAAAGAGTTGAGAGGCACCAAGACCTCCCTCTCCTTCCATCTCTCCTCCTGTGCAAGAGAGCAGAGCAATGCCAGGCACTTGAGTCAAGTTACAACATGCTAATAATAGTAACAATAGTTTTATTCATATAGCACCTCTCATACATTAAGTTGTTGGCTCAACACGCTTTATATAGATTTTGAAGATAAGTCATTATAGTCGTAAAATACGAGCCAAAATTAAACATCACAAATAAAGACAAACGTATAGAATAAAATGTAATCGAATATACCAAATTATATAAATATCATCAAAATCAACAGGTATGAAGTAATCTTATAAGTAGGCCAAATTTAAAAATTAGTACTAGCCTGGTGTATCTCCAGGTTTATGGGGCAGTGACTGCTTGGCTCCTGGTGTATCTCAGTGGAGTATTCCGGGTTTATGGGGCAGTGACTGCTTGGCCCCTGGTGTATCTCAGTGGAGTATTCCGGGTTTATGGGGCAGTGACTGCTTGGCCCCTGGTGTATCTCAGTGGAGTATTCCGGGTTTATGGGGCAGTGACTGCTTGGCCCCTGGTGTATCTCAGTGGAGTATTCCGGGTTTATGGGGCAGTAACTGCTTGGCCCCTGGTGTATCACAGTGGAGTATTCCGGGTTTATGGGGCAGTGACTGCTTGGCCCCTGGTGTATCTCAGTGGAGTATTCCGGGTTTATGGGGCAGTGACTGCTTGGCCCCTGGTGTATCTCAGTGGAGTATTCCGGGTTTATGGGGCAGTGACTGCTTGGCCCCTGGTGTATCTCAGTGGAGTATTCTGGGTTTATGGGGCAGTAACTGCTTGGCTCCTGGTGTATCTCAGTGGAGTATTCCGGGTTTATGGGGCAGTGACTGCTTGGCTCCTGGTGCAGTAAGCAAACCGGTATTCGTGGATCTAAGATTACGACTAGAGATGTAGGGGATAGACACTCCAGGATATACAGAGGATCTAGATTTTTCAGAGCTTTATGTGCAATGAAGAGTATTTTAAAGTTGATCCTGAAGGACACAGGTAGCCACTGTATGATGCCAAAACTGTTGAAATGTGCTGGTATTGAAGATAGACGTTTCTATAATTTATAAAATAATGCCCTTATTCAAATGTCCCCAAAGATTCTGTAAATAATTTGAGAGTCATAGAGTTCTACACCACAAAACAGGCCCTTCAGCCCATCACATCCATTCTGACCTTTATGCCCTTATACCTTCATCTCATTTGCCCACATTGAAACTGGTTCCTTCCATGCTTTGTTTGTTTACGGTGTCTGTGTCAACACAAATATTTACATAGGCAGTGCATAGAAGAATACACAGAGCAGGGATCATGGATCCGAGAAAAGTTACAGTGCCGATAACCATCCATGCCAGTGAGAAAGAACGACTTAGCCTAATCCTACATTTTAGCACTTGGTCCATAGCTCTGTGAGTCTCTGCTCTTAAAAGTCAAAGTAAACTTATTTTCAAAGTCTGTATATCTTACCATATACCACATTGAGCTTCATTTTTTTGTGCAGGAAAACAAGGAATTTATGAAAAGCTATACATAAACAAAGACCAACAAACATCATATCCAAAATACTTCTTAAAAGCGATGCCTCCTGCCAGATGGCAAATTTCTGACTGCCCAGGACCCTCTAAGTGAAAGCAAGTTTTCCACACCTCCTTTCTAACCTTTTTAGCAATTAATTCACATTTCTCTCAACGACTTAGATGTCTTGTCTGGTTTTTGACACCTTAGCCAAGGAAAATAGCCTTCAGTTATTCCCACCCCCCCCCCCCCCCGGTTCTATGGAATATCTCAGCTCACTGGTCCATCCTCATTTAAATTCTGAAAATATCCTAGTACATATCCCTTACATCCTCTCAAATGCAGGTCATTCTCTTCCAAAGTCAACACGTGTGATTGCTGATCTACAGTCTCCTGCTTGCTTTCTTGGGATGTCAGGGGCCATCTTGTGAAGCTCCACACTGCCTCATGTTCTGCTGCTCACAAGCAGATCAGTTGCAAACATAGCATCCATTCAGAGCTTGAGGGTGGTCTGGTGTTGAAAAAGCAGAATGTGGTATTACCTCACGACTCTTAAACTCAATCCCTTGATTTATGAAAACTAACATACTGTGAGGCAACTTTCAGGGATCTGTGGATATGTACCCCCAGATCTCTCTGTTCCTTCACACTACCAAGTATCCTGCCATTTACTTTGTACTCCGCCTTGGAGTTTGTCCTTCCAAAATGTACCACCTCACACTTCACCAGGTTGAACTCCATCTGCCACTTCTCAGCCCACTTCTGCATCCTATCAATGTCTCTCTGTAATCTTTGACAATCCTCTACACTATCCACAACACCACCAACCTTTATGTCATCTGCAAACTTGCCAACCCACCCTTCTACTCCCACATCCAGGTCAATAATAAAAATCATTAAAAGTAGGGGTTCCAGAACCAATCCTTGTGAGACACCACTCATCACAACCCTCCAATCCAAATGTACTCCCTCCACCACAACCCTCCGCTTTCTGCAGGCAAGCCAATTCTGAATCCACCTGTCCAAACTCCCCTGGATCCCATGCCTTCTGACTTTCTGAATAAGCCTACCATGTGGAACCTTGTCAAATGCCTTACTAAAATCCATGTAGATCACATCCACTGCACTACCCTCATCGATATGCCTGGTCACCTCCTCAAAGAACTCTATCAGGCTTGTTAGGCACAATCTGCCCTTCACAAAGCCATGCTGACTGTCCCTGATCAGACCATGATTCTCTAAATGCCCATAGATCCTATCTCTAAGAATCTTTTCCAACAGCTTTCCCACCACAGACATAAGGCTCACTGGTCTATAATTACCCAGACGATCCTTACTACCTTTTTTGAACAAGGGGAGAAAATTTGCCCCCTTCCAATCCTCCAGTACCATTCCCGTGGACAATGAGGACATAAAGATCCTAGCCAGAGGTTCAGCAATCTCTTCCCTCACCTCGTGGAGCAGCCTGGGGAATATTCCATCAGGCCCCAGGGACTTATCCGTCCTAATGTATTTTAACAACTCCAACGCCTCCTCTCCCTTAATATTAACATGCTCTAGAACTTCAACCTCACTCATATTGTCCTCACTGTCATCAAGATCTCTCTCATTGGTGAATACCAAAGAGAAGTATTCATCGAGGACCTCACTCACTTCCACAGTCTCCAGGCACATCTTCCCACCTTTATCTCTAATCAGTCCTACCTTCACTCCTGTCATCCTTTTGTTCACATAATTGAAGAATGCCTTGGGGTTTTCCTTTACCCTACTTACCAAGGCCTTCTCATGCCCCCTTCTTGCTCTTCTCAGCCCCTTCTTAAGCTCCTTTCTTGCTACCCTATATTCCTCAATAGACCCATCTGATCCTTGCTTCCTAAACCTCATGTATGCTGTCTTCTTCCACCTGACTAGATTTTCCACCTCACTTGTCACCCATGGTTCCTTCACCCTACCACTCTTTATCTTCCTCACCAGGACAAATTTATCCCTAACATCCTGCAAGAGATCCTTAAACATCGACCACATGTCCATAGTACATTTCCCTGTAAAAACATCATCCCAATTCACACCTGCAAGTTCTAGCCTTGTAGCCTCATAATTTGCCTTTCCCCAATTCAAAATATTTCTGTCCTCTCTGATTCTATCCTTTTACATAATAATGCTGAAGGCCAGGGAGTGGTGGTCAGGGTCCCCCAGATGCTCACCCACTGAGAGATCTATGACCTGACCCAGTTCGTTACCTAATACTGGATCTAGTATGGCATTCCCCCTGTCGGCCTGTCAGCATACTGTGACAGGACACTTAACAAACTCAGATCCATCTAAACCATTGGAACTAATCAGGTGCCAATCAATATTACTGAAGTTAAATTCACCCATGATAACAACCCTTTTGTTTTTGCACCTTTCCAAAATCTGCCTTCCAATTTGCTCCTCGGTATCTCTACTGCTACCAGTGGGCCTATAAAATACTCCCAGTAGAGTAACTGCTCCTTTCCTGTTCCTGACTTCCACCCATACTGACTCAAAACAAGATCCTGCTACATTACCCACCCTTTCTGCAGCTGTAATAGCATCCCTGGCCAGTAATGCCACCCCTCCTCCCCTTTCCCCCTCTCTAACTCTTTTAAAACACTGAAATCCAGGAATATTGAGAATCCATTCCTGCCCTGGTGCCAGCCAAGTCTCTGTAATGGCCGTTACTTCATAATTCCATGTATGTATCCAAGCTCTCAGTTCATCACCTTTGTTCCTGATGCTTCTAGCATTGAAGTACACACACTTTAGCCCTTCTACCTTACTACCTTTCCACCCTTTATTCTGTTTCTGTTTCCTCAAAGCCTCTTTATATGTTAGATCTGGCTTTACTCCATGCACTATACTTGCAGTTCTCGCATGACCTTTATCCTCCTCCACCTCACTATCTGCTCTGACACTCTGGTTTCCCTCTCCCTGCAAATCTAGTTTAAACCCCCCCCCCCCCCAACGGAGCAGCACTAGCAAACCTTCCCACAAGGATGTTAGTCCCCCTCCAGTTCAGGTGCAACCCATCCTGTCGGAACAAGTCCCATCTTCCCTGGAACAAGGCTCAATTGTCCAGAAACATGAAGCCCTCCCTCCTTAGCCACGCATTTAGCTGCATTATCTTCCTATTTCTTGCCTCACTAGCACATGGCACGGGTAGCAATCCTGAGATTGCAACCCTGGAGGTCCTGTCCTTCAACTTTGCACCTAACTCCCTAAACTCTCTTTGCAGGACCTCCTACAAGATAGCGCAGACCCTGGCACCAGGGAGGCAACAGACCATCTGGGATTCTCAATCTCCCACAGAACCTCTTATCTGTCCCCCTAACTATCGAAACCCCTATCACTACTGCTCTCCTCTTTTCCCTCCTTCCCTTCTGAGCTGAGAGTCCAGTCTCGGTGCCAGAGACGCAACCACTGCAACTTGTCCCTGGTAGGTCGTCCCCACCAACAGTATCTAAAACAGTATACTTATTATTGATGGGAATGGCCACAGGGGTGCTCTGCTCATTCTGTCTATTCCCCTTCCCTCCCCTGACAGTCACCCAGCTACCTGTCTCCTGACTTTTAGGGGTGATTATCTCCCTGAAACTCCTGCTTATTTCTGCCTCTGCCTCACGAATGATCCGAAGTTCATCCAGCTCCAGCTCCAGTTCCCTAACTCTGTTTGTCAGGAGCTGCAGCTGGATGCACCTTTTACAGGTGTGGTCATCAGGGACAATTGTGCTCGCCCTAACTCCCCACGTACTGCAAACAGAGCACCCAATTGCCCTAACTGCTGTGTCCATTACCTACTCCTAAATTAATTAGATTAATTAAAGGAGCTTACCCGGCCTTACCTGACTGGGAGCAAGCTCGTCCTCAGCCTCTGCTCGCTGAAGCCTCTCGAGCCAAAGCCTTCCTTCTCTGTCTCCCACCACTCCATCGCCCACTCCATTAATCTGCTCGCCTTTTAAACTCTCCCACTGTCTCACAGTACTGATAAAAAACAGACATTGACTGTTTTTAAGACTGTACGTTCTAGATAATAAAAGAGTGAAAGGTTATTGGGCGTAGTTGGGACTTTAGAGTTAAACTTGCAGTCACATCTTTTATTGAATGGTGCAGTAGGTGTGAGAAGCTGAGTAGTAATCTTGTCCTGTCTCACATGCCTGTAGGTGTGTTTTAGGACCAGAAATGAGATTTCTTATGTCCAATGGACATTACGGAATTTTTTTTAGCTCTGAATCCTTGCCAGAAGCGTTTAGTAGCCATTATTTATAATATGATCATGAAAATACAGCCAGAATTATCAGAAAAAATTAAGAAGGAATGGGAAAAAGAACTTCATTGTCTTATACCCACTGAGCAGTGGGAGAAAATTTTACAATTAGTCAATTCTTCTTCTATTTGTGCTAAACATGCCTTAATACAATTTAAGGTTGTACATAGGGCTCATATGTCTAAGGATAAACTTGTTTGATTTTATTCTTATGTTAATCCAACCTATGACAAATGTCATTCTGAAGTTGCTTCATTGACCCACATGTCTTGCCCTTGCTTGCAAAATTATTGGAAAGATGTTTTTGGTGCTATTTCAACAGTTCTGAATATCAAATTGCAACCGCATCCTATTACTGCAATTTTCGGTTTACCAATGGTGGATAATAGTTGTTTATCCCCCTCAGCCCGGCAGATGATTGCATTTGTTATGTTAATGGCTAGAAGATCTATCCTATTGAACTGGAAAGAAATTAATCCTCCAACTATATTTCAGTGGTTTTCTCAAACTATTTCTTGTTTGAGTTTAGAAAAAATTAGAAGTGTTGTCTTTGACCCTTCAGTTAAATTTGAAGAAACTTGGAGGCAATTTGTTCAACATTTTCATATGAGCTAAACTGACTTTTCCTAAACCTCACTTTTACTATCCTTAATTATTTGGATGGAGGTGCGGAGTTATTGACGCTGCTGTGTATATTTAACATAATGCAATGGCCCGTGTTGGTTAGGTTTCTTCTTTTCTCTCTTTTTTTGGTGTTTTTTTTTCTTATTTACTCCATTTTTTCGTAACTACAATGAGTTTGGGAGGTTATTATATATGGATTATCATCTATTTGTATTTATACTTTAAACTATTAATTATGTACTCTCAAATTCTCTGTATTCATGTTTCATTTACGTTTGTTTAAAAAGATTTAAAAAGAAAAAAGAGATTTCTTTACTCGAGGATTGTGAACCCTTGGCCCATTCATTCCCACTGCTGTGGGTTCTGGATGAATCAATTATTGGGTATAAATGCACTGGATCTTCAGAGAGGAAGGGAGTCAAAGGATAGGAAGGTGGGTGGGTGAGGGAGGGGGACGAAGTTAGAAGCTGTGGGGTGATAGGGGGAAGAGGTAAAGGGCTGAAGAAGAAGGAATCTAATAGGAGAGGACTATGGACCATGAAATAAAGGGGAAGGAAAAGGGGAACCAGCATAGGGAATGGAAAAAGAGACAATGTAGAAAGGAGAAGTAGAATTAGGCCTTTTGGCCTGTCAACTACTCTCCACCATTCAATCATGACAGATTTTTTTCAGCTTCACGCTGTTGTCATATCTCTGTAACTCTTTGCCCATTTCCCAGCAAGTAACTAATGACTTGCCCTCTCTGGCAATGACTTACACAGATTCACCACCCTCTGGTTAAAGAAATTCCTCCTGTTCAGAGTACTGAGGGATGTCCTTTTGTCCAGAGGATGTGCATGCTAAAGGAAGCATCCTCTCCATGTCCATTCTATCCAGGCCTTTCACTGTGTAGGCTTTAATGAGATCTGAGTACAAGCCCAGAGCAATCAAACACACCATGGATTTATTGCTCAGTTAACTACCAATTGGATCAGGCTATTTTGGAAGCATTGAACTATTATCATAAGTAAGTCTGCAGATGCTGGAAATCCAGAGCAGGAGGAACTCAGCAAGCCAGGCTATGAAAATGAATAAGCTGCTGACGTTTTAGGCTGAGACCCTTCATCGGGACAGGAAAGGAAGGGGGAAGACACCAGAATAAAAAGGTGTAATGAAGGGAAGGAGGGTGAGCCAGAAGGTGATAGGTGAAGCCAGGTGGGTGAGAACGATCAAGGACTGGAGGCAAAGGAATCTGATAGGGGAGGACAGTGGATCATGAGAGAAAGGGAAGAAGGAGGGGACCTAGGGGGAGGTGATAGGCAGGTGAGGGGAAAGGGTAAGAGGCCAGAATGGGGAATAGAAGAAGAAGGAGGTGAAAAGAAATAGAGAAAAAAATGACCAGGAGAAATCAATGTCTATGTTATCAGGTCATAGGGTATGAAGTGCTGCTCCCCCACCATGAGAGTGGTCTCGTCGTGGCAAAAGAGGAAGTCATGAACCGACATAGTTCTTGTCCGAATGCTAACGCCTGCCTGATGGTAGGTAGGGAGTCAAAAAAAAAATTGGACAGATGGAGGGGTCATTGATAATGCCATGCAGTGTAGTGCTCCCGATAAATACCTCTGCTGGGTGGAAGAGAGACCCCGATGATCCTCTCAGCAGTCCTCACAATCCTTTGCAGGGGCTTTTGGTCAGATTCCTTGCAATTCCCATACCAGCCGAAGAATACGTTACTCATTTCTGTATTCTTTCTAATTTTGAAACCCATCAGGTATGAAGAAAATGAAGGAAACTCAGCCGAGTGTGATGAGTTCCTGCCTCACTCAGACACAGAGAAGAAGCCAACTCGATTTACAGATGTAAGTTAATTTGAGACATGTTCCTTCTCAGTCAGGGGAAGTGCTGAATATGGTTAGTTGGATCAAGATAGACTTTTGTTCCTTAAGTACAAGGATGCGTCTGGAATTATTAGTCAGCAGATTCTTTTACCTTTTGATTCTCCATGCTCAAGGCACTTCTTCCATTGCAGTTTGAAGGGAAAACCTCCTTTGGGATGTCTGTGTTCAACTTGAGCAATGCTATCATGGGCAGTGGAATCCTGGGACTGGCGTATGCGATGGCCAACACAGGTATTGTCCTGTTCCTGTAAGTACACCTTTCATCTTTTTAAATCTTCCATACTCGGGTCACACTGCTTTCATGTTAGCAGAACAGGCTGTAACTCTACTCCGTAGCTTGGTAACATTCTTATACTCTATTGTAAAGTGTGCAACATGCCCAATAGTAACTTTCATGAACACAAGCTATTTTATTTTTTATTTGAAGATACAGTGTGGAATCGGCCCTTCGAGCTCTTGTAGCCAGGTTGCTGGGGAGCTCAGGTTTGACCCTAGCCTAATCCCAGTACAACTTCCAATAACCAGTCAAACCTACTAACTTTGACTGTGGGAGGAAACTACAGCACCCGGGGAAAACCCATGCATTCAACGGGGAGAATGTTCAGAGGACACAGGGATTGAACTCTGAACTCTGATGTCCTGAGCTGGAATAGCATCACGCTAACCACTACTGTGACACCCCAGTCTCTGGAGACTTGAGCTTAAATCACAACATGGCAGGTATGGAATCTAAATTCTGGTAATCTGGAATCGAATCACAAGGATGTCAGAGAAAATTTCTCCTTTGAAGGAGCTATAGAGTTTAAGAGTCACAGAGTCATAGGGCAGAGAAGAAGGCCTTTTGGCCCAAATGGTGTAAGCTGATCAAAATGCCCATTTAGTAAAATTAATAAGCTTCCTTGTACTTTCCAAACAGCATAATTTGCTTCGATTTTGTAAACCTCCCCCAACAGATTATCAGTTGCTGTTCATTTCAGGATTTTTTTTAAATTTACAGTACATTAATAACCAAGATTTCTTCTAATATGTTTCAGGTTATTTTCTTGTTAACCCTTATCAAAAATATTATAGTGAATAATTATATTAAAATTATTCCCCTTTTTAAAAAATGTAAAGCAGTTGAATAGTTTATCTCTTTCTTGCCCATTAACACTTAAACTAGAACAGAAACGCCCATGAAAGTCCAAGGACAAAGCATTACATAATAACACCGCCCTCTGTGGCTAGACTGTGAATTGCAGTTTCCTCAGATACATGAACAACAGTGCACTGGGTGGCTGAGCAACACAGCGATGCTATTACTGCTTAGGGTGTCCGAGTTCGACGTTCACTTCCGGTGTCATCTGTACAGCCTCCCCTTGCGATGCTTGGGCTTTCTTTGGGTTCTCCAGATTTCCCCCACATGTATCAGTTAGTAGATTAATTAGTCATTATAAACTGACCTATGATTAGGCTGGGGTTAAGTTGGGGGTTGCTGGGCAGTGTAGCTCAAAGGCTGGAAGGGCCTATTCTGCGTTCTATCCAAACTTCAAGTTCAAGTCACGTTTTATTGTCACGTTTTATTACGTCTCCCAGTCAGGAAGTCTAGGATCCAGTTGCAGAGGGAGGTGTTCAGGCCCAAATGGGCTTAACTTTCCAATCGGTTTCTGAGGGATGATTGTGTTGAATGCTGAACTGAAGTTTATGAACAGCATTCGAACGTGCGTGTCTTTTTTATCTCGAACTAAATAAATAATAAATTCTAATCTGACAGCAAAGCACATGCACTGTACTCTTGGCTTATTTAAGCACTGCCATTTTATCAAAATAGTTGCTACACCCGAATCCTGACAACTCGCTAGCTAACTGCGATCTGGGATACCTTCACATACGGACTGCAGCAGGTTACGATCGTATTTTGGGACCAGTTTAATGCTCTTGCCATCACACTCTCAAAGGTCTATTTATTCAGATTGAATTGGCTGCACTTTTTGGTTTGAGAGCCTGCAGTACTTGCAAAGGTTTCTTGGCCTTTGAGGGTGTGATGTTGAAAATCTAGTTCTGTCACTTTACACATGCTGTAAACTCTTTCATTTCACAAGTTGCCATATTCTAAAAGTGGGCCAGTCATTGGAAAGGATCCCATTTCAGATCCTGAGCTTTTCATTCCTGAACTGAGAATCCCTGGCCTAAGTGGTGGAGCTGGATTTGGGCAGGTTTCTTGGGAGGAGAGTGAGAACTTAATGAAGAACAGATGATTTCCTCGCCCAACTGCAAGCCTCTTGATGTACTTAATAGATCAGGGATTGATGTGTTTCATTAGGACGTTTCAAGGACTGTTCCTCCAACTACAGCAACGTGAATCTGCTGAGGGAGGAACAGGGGCATGTTTCACCGAGAGCTAATGTAGCTGCTGTGCAGTGTATTTATCAGCCTGGTTAGTTTACATCTGGCTTACCTAAAAGCCAGTGATCTCAAAATTTGGATTGATAGACAAACAGAAAAATATCTATTTACAAACATCACTGTATGTGCATTTTCTGATTTAGTATTGGAAAGTTAGATCCTGGAAGACCGCAACACTTTGCACCACCAATTCAGATTCTAGAATACTTGATCTGTAAGGATAGAGAGAACGTCTGAAAGATTAGTTCTAATAAACTGCTACCGCTGAGAAATATCAGGCAATGTACAGTCAGTGGCCAATTTATTTGGTACATGGAGTGTATCTTTGTGTTTTTTTCCTGCTGTAGCTCATATATTTCAAGGTTTAACATGTGCATTCAGAGATGCTCTTCTGCACATAACTGTTGTGTCCTGTCAGCTTGAACCAGTCTGGCCAAGCTCCTCTGACCTCTCTCATTAACAAGGCGTTTTTGCCCACAGAACTCCCGCTCACTGGATTTTTTTTTGTTTTTCTCACTATCCTCTGTAAACTCTAGAGACTGCTGTGTGTGAAAATCCCTGTAGATCAGCAGTTTCTGAGATACTCAAACCACCCCGTCTGGCACCAACAATCATTCTGCAGTCAAAGTCACTTAGGTCACATTTCTTCCCCGATGTGATGTTTCAACAACATTTGGTCTGAATAACAACTGAACCTTTGACCATGTGAGCATGCTTTTATGCTTTGAATTGCTGCCTCATGATTGGCTGTTTAGATTGGAGCAGGTGCACAGGTATACCCAATGAGTGACCACTGAGTTTATAATTTTCGGCTAAATGATACAAGGTGGTTGGTTTTATTTACACACGAAACCCTGGGAGTCATGTGAGAACGGATGATATTATGTCCTTCCCAGTCTATGAATACCTAACTTATGCACAGCTCATGCTTATGAACAAATATTTGGCAGACAGCTGGTATGGACGTGCTGGCTGTAATGGCCTGCGGGGATCTTCGGCAGTGTGGGAATTTGGTTTGCAGCCAGAATTTGTGATATTCAACCTGTCCGGGTTATGAAAGATTCACAGGAATGGAACCCTGCTGAGACCAGGGGGGAACATTTACAGCAAGAATGGATGTGGGGAGATGAGATCAGTCTAGATGGACAAAAGGTTTGGCTGAATAACGGAAGGTGGAATTTTATTTCAGACAAGTGTGATGTGCTGCACTTTGGAAGAACAAGCTGGGGTTTGTTGATTAGGTATTTACATCGACTTATACAGTACCTGGCAGGGCACTGCGGTGTACAATGTACGGATCTGGGAATAAAGATCCAAAGTGGCATCACAGGGAGATGGGTTGTAAAGAGAGGTTTTAGACCATGAGATATAGAAGCTATTCAGCCCATCGAGTCTGCTCCGCCACTCAATCATGGGCTGACCCAATTCTTCCAGTCATCCCCACTCCCCTGCCTTCTCCCCAGACCCTGTGATGCTCTGGCTAATCAAGAACCTATCTAGCTCTGCCTTAAATGCACCAATGACTTGGCCTCCACAGCCACTTGTGGCAACAAATTCCACAGATTTACCACCTTCTGACTAAAGTAATTTCTCTGCATCTCTGTTCTAAAAGGAGGTCCTTCAATCCTGAAATTGTGCCCTCTTGTCCTAGAACCCCTTACCATGGAAAATAACTTTGCCATATCTAACCTGTTCAGGCCCTTTAACATTCGGAATGTTATCCCCTCTCATTCTCCTAAACTCCAGTGAATACAGCCCAAGAGCTGCCAGATATTCCTCATACAGTAACCCTTTCATTCCTGGAATCATTTTTGTGAATCTTCTCTGAACCCTCTCCGATGTCAGTATATCCTTTCTAAGATAAGGAGCCCAAAACTGCACGCAATACTCCGTGTGGTCTCATGGGTGCCTTATAGAGCCTCAACATCACATCCCTACTCTTATATTCTATACCTCTAGAAATAAATATCACATTGCATTCGCTTTCTTCAGAATTGACTCAACCTGGAGGTTAACCTTTAGGGTATCATGCACAAGTCCTTTCTCATCTCTGCATTTTGAATTCTCTCCCCATCTGAATAATAGTCTGCCCATTTATTTCTTCCACTAAAGTGCATGACCATACACTTTCCAACATTGTATTTCATTTTCCACTTCTTTGCCCATTCCCCTAAACCAGGGGTCAGCAACCTTTACCACTGAAAGAGCCACTTGGACCCGTTTCCCACAGAAAAGAAAACACTGGGAGCCGCAAAACCCGTTTGACATTTAAAATGAAATAACACTGCATACAACATTTTGTTTTGCCTTTATGCTGTGTATAAACAAACTATAATGTGTTGCATTTATGAAATTGATGAACTCCTGCAGAGAAAACGAAATTACATTTCTGCATGCAACAAAAACATTTTGAACTCCGAAAAAAAGACGTTGGGTTGAAGGTTACTTTTAAGTAAAATACTCAACGTCTATTTGAGTCCTTCTTGTATTTATGAAAAACGCCAAACTTAAATTTGCCGCCAGCAGCAAACCAAAAATAACATCAGCCAGCTGTCAACCTGAAAAATAAAAGGACTATTTCACTGAACAATGAAAACATATGAATATACGTAAAATAATAGGCAATTAAAATATTTATCATACTTGTTCAGGTTGACTCGCACCTGACAATGCAGTCGTATTCAGTAGGGATGGATCGATGCTTAGGGGAGTGACCGGGAAGGATAATGTGTTTTTTTCCTCTCTGAACTCACAGAAGCGTTTCCCAAACAATGTTTGCATTGCGATGATTGCAGAATGTAAATACTCCGAATTTATCATGTCGTGACCTTGTTTGAACTCTCTCAAATTGGGGAAGTGAGACAATGTGCCTTTCTGTAAATCTCTGGCAAGCAACGTCAACTTGCGCTCGAATGCCAAAACATCCTCCAACATGTGCAGGGCTGTACGTCCTTACCCCTGAAGAGCTGTGTTCAGCGTGTTCAGGTGCGCTGTAATGTCTACCATGAAGTGTAGCTTTTCCAGCCACTCTGGCTGTTCCAGCTCAGGAAAGGTGAGCCCTTTGCTGCCCAGGAAAGTTTTCACTTCTTCCAGACACGCGACAAAGCGTTTCAGCACCTCCCCTCTGGACAGCCAGCGATAAAAACACGTTGTAGTGGTGTGCTACACGCAGTCAGTAAACTGCAGTCAAAGATAGCTTTATTTGAACTAAACAGCCTTGCTTTTAAGCCTCCCTCAACCCGCCCCCCCCATGGGCGCGGATGCTGCAAAAGACACGTACTCACAAACCCCCGTAGGCTATCTCCCTTAGCCTGAACGCTGGCTAATTGTGAGCCGGTTCGGATGTGTCAGGAAATGGGTCGCCACAACGTCTTATTTAGATTGTACAAGATCACCATAATCTTCAAATTTAGATTTACATTTCAAAAACTAACAAACTAACATAAAATACATTTTAATTAAATACTGACCATGTAGCGGTGTGCTACACGCAGCGCTAAAATTACGACACGGAGTCGGTAACTGCAGTCGAAGGAAAAAACTTTATTCGAAATCTTCAGCCTCACTTTTAAGCCTCTGTCAACCTGCCCCCCATGGCGCAGAGGCTCCAAAGCTCTGTGCTCGCAAACCCCCGTAGGCTATCTAATTGTGAGTCGGTTCGGATGTGCCAGGAAAAGGGTCGCCACAACCAATTATTTCCCAAAGCAACAGGGAGCCGCAGCACAGATGTAAAAGAGCCACATGTGGCTCCGGAGCCGCGGGTTGCCGACCCCCGCCCTAAACTATCTAAGTCTCTCTGCAGGCTCTCTGTTTCCTCAACACTACCGGCTCCACCACCTATATTTGTATCATTGGCAAGTTTATCCACAAATCCATTAAGACCATAGTCCAAATCATTGACATACTTCATAAAAAGCAGCGGTTCCAACACCGACCCCTGTGGAATTCCACTAGTAACCGGCAGCCAGCCAGAATAGGATCCCGTTATTCCTATTATTTTCTGCTGATCAGCCAATACTCCACCCATGCTACTAACTTCCATGTAATATCATGGGCTCTTGTTAAGCAGCCTCATGTGCGGCACCTTGTCAAAGGCCTTTTGAAAGTCGAAGTACACCACATTCACTGCATCTCCCTTGTCTACCCTGCTTGTAATTTCCTCAAAGAATTGCAGTGGGTTTGTCAAGAAGGATTTTCCTTTCAGGAAACCATGCTGGCTTTGGCCTATCTTGTCATGAGCCTCCAGGTATTCCGTAATCTCATCCCTAACAATAGATTCCAACAACTTCCCAACCACTGATGTCAGGCTAACAGGTCTATAGTTTCCTTTCTGTTCCCTCCCACCCTTATGTAACGGAGTAGCATTTACAATTTTCCAATCATCCAGTACAATGCCAGAATCCATCAATTTTTAAAAGATCATTGTTAGTTCCTCCACAATTTCTCCAGCTACTTCCTTCAGAACCTGAGGGTGCATTCCATCAGGTCCAGGGGATTTATCCACCCTCAGACCATTAAGCTTCCTGAGCACCTTCTCAGTTGTAATTTTCGCTGCACAAACTCCACTTCCCTGACACTCTTGAATTTCCGATATACTCCAGATGTCTTCCACTGTGAAGACTGATGCAAAATATGCATTCAGTTCCTCTGCGTCTCTTATTACACTATCTCCTGCATCGTTTTCTATTTGTCCTATATCTACCCTTGACTTTCTTTTACCCTTTATATACTTAAAAAAAAGCTTTTAGTATCTTCTTTGATAGTACTTGCCAGCCTCTTTTCATAATTCATCTTTTGTTTCCTAATGACCTTCTTAGTTTCTTTCTGTAAGTTTTTAAAAGCTTCCCAATCCTCTATCTTCCCACTAGCTCTGGCTTCCTTGTATGCTGTCTCTTTTGCTTCTACTTTGGCTCTGACTTCACACAGTGTCCTCCTTTCCTTTGAAAATTTCTTCTTATTTGAAATATATCTGTTTTGCACTTTCCTCATTTTTTGCAGAAACTCCAGCCATTGCTGCTCTGCTGTCCTTCCTGCAAATGTCTCTTTCCAGTCAACTTTGGCTATTTCCTCTCTCATGCCATTGTAATTTCCTTTATTCCACTGAAATACTGACACATTGGACTTTATTTTTCCCTTTCAAATTTCAATGTGAACTCTATCATATTGTGATCACTGTTCCCTAAGGTTTCCTTAACCTTAAGCTCTCTTATCATCTCCGGATCGTTGCATAACACCCAGTCCAGCACAGCCAATTCCCTAATGGGCTCAACAACAAGCTGTTCTGAAAAGGCCATTCCTTAGACATTCTACAGATACTGTCTCTTGAGATCCAGTACAGGCCTGGTTTTCCCAAACCACTTTCATGTTAAAATCCCCAACGATTATCATGGCATTGCCTTTCTGACACACCTTTTCTATCTCCTGCTGTAATTTGTAATCCACATCCCAGCTGCTGTTTGGAGGCCTGTATACAGCTGTCATAAGGGTCCTTTTACACTTGCCATTTCTTAACTCAACCCACAGAAACTCTACACCTTCTGATCCTATGTCATCTCTTTCTAATGATTTAATATTATTTCTTATACACAGGGTCACACCACCCCCTCTGCCTACTAACCCATCTTTCTGATACACTGTATATCCTTGGACATTCAGCTCCCAATGGCAGCCATCCTTTAGCCAAGTTTTAGTGATGGCCACAACGTCATTTGCCAATCTGTAGCTGAATTTCAAGATTGTCCATTTTATTCCTTATGCTGCGTGCATTTTGGCACATTGGCTTTGAAAAATCAGTCAACTGAGTACAGGCTGATAGTGCTGTTATGAGGGCAGAGTTAGTGTACTGTGTGCAACCCTTGCCAGCTACCTACAATAATCTACCTGATGTCAATAATCTTAAAAGAGTAAAAATACATGGATGTTGTTGGCACTTGAAGGCTAAATTATCAGGAAAAGTTAAATAGGTTAGGATTTTATTCCATGGAGTGCAAGAGACTGAGGGGAGGTCTTATACAAGTATACAGAATTATGAATGGTGTCAACAGAGTGAAAGTGTGCAGGCTTTCTCCACTCAGCTCGGATGAGACATGAACCAGAGGTTTAGGGTGAAATGCAAAATATTTCAGGGGAATCTGACAGGAAACCTCCTCACTCTTGAGTGTGGTGCGAGTGTGAAATGAACTGTCAGGGCAAGTGGTAACAATGGGTTTAATTGTAATAGATGAGGAGTTTAGATAGGAACATGAAAGGGAGGCGTCGTGAAGTCTATGATCCAGGTTCAGGTAGCTGGTCCAGGCTAGCATGGACTAGATGGGACAAAGGGCCTGTTTCTGCGCTGTAGAGTTCTATGACTGTGTGACTCAATGGATATGTTGGCTAAAGGGTGTGTTTTTTGTTTTGTACAACTGTCCAATGGCTCTAGAATTGTGAAGTTCTTTTGAGTTCAAAGCTTGTATAAAGTCCGCTAAGCCATTTACATTTTCTAATGTCCTCATTAGGGAATTTTACATCTTTTTGATAGATTGTGGCTTAACCTATCGAATATTGAAAGGTGCAAATAGAAAGGACATGTAAGGGATGAGGGGGTGAGTCTACCTCAGAATAGAAATACATCCATTTATAACAGAGATGAGGAGGAATTTCTTTAGTCAAAGGGTAGTGAATCTGTGGAATTCATTGCCAGAGATTCTGTGGAGGCCAAGTCATTGGGCATTTAAAGCAGAGGTTGATAGGTACTTGATTAATAAGGGTGCCAAAGGTTATGGGGAGAAGGCATGAGAATGGGGTGGAGAGGGATAATAAGTTAGCCATGATTGAATGGTGGAGCATACTTGATTAGCTGAATGGCCTACTTCTGTTCCTATGTCTTATGGTATGTAGGTGGTTAAAATACAGATATGGAATCCCAGTCCAATTAACTCCACTTCTACTGATTTGTGGTGCTTAACCCTGTGATCACGTAACATGGGGAAAAAATAGTCCTGTATGTAATTGCTCATCAGAAAAGTCACACCACATGAAGCCCCTAAGGACATGGATTAGTTTTGCCAGTGAAACTATGCTACCATTCACCATATTTGCACTCATAAGTTTTCACTTGTAGCTGAAGTTAAGTCATTATGACTGAGATTTGTATGATAAGCAGATCAAAAGGATGACATTCCTGTGAAGTTCCAAGCCTAATAACTAGATTAGAGAAAATCTGCAGCGTTCTCGCGCGTGCGTGTGTGTGTGTGTGTGTGTGTGTGTGTGTGTGCGTGCGCCTGTGTGTGTGCGTGCGCATGCGAATGTGTGTCTGTGTGTGTGTGCATGCGTGCGCGCATGTGTGTGTCTGTGCGTGCATGTGTGTGCGTGCGCATGCGTATGTGTCTGTGTGCGTGTGTGTGTCTGTGTGCATGCGCGTGCGTGTCTGTGTGTGCACGCGCGTGTGAGTGTGCGTGTGTGTCTGTGTCTGCGCATGCGTGTCTGCGTGTGTGTGCATGTGCGTGTGTGTGTGTCTGTGTCTGTGTGTGTGTGCGTGTCTGTGTGTGCATGCGTGTGCATGTGTGTGTGTGTCTGTGTGCATGCACATGCGTGTCTGTGCCTGTGTCTGTGCGTGCATGCATGTGTGTGTGTGCATGCGCATGCGTGTCTGTGCCTGTGTCTGTGCATGCATGCATGTGTGTGTCTGTGTGCGTGCGCATGCGTGTCTGTGCCTGTGTCTGTGCGTGCATGCATGTGTGTGTCTGTGTGCGTGCGTGTGCGTGTGTGTGCGCGTGCGCGTGCATGTGTGTGTGTGTCTGTGTGTGTGTTTGCGCGCGCGTGTGTGTGTGCATGTGTGTCTGTGTGTGTGTGTGTGGGTGTGTCTGTGTGTGCGTGTGTGTGTGTGCGTTTGTGTCTGTGTCTGTGTGTGTGCGGGTGTGTGCCTGTGTGTGTGTGTCTGTATGTGTGTGTGCGCGTGAGTGTGTCTGTGTGAGTGCGTGCGTGTGTGTCTGTGTGTGTGTGGGTGTGTCAGTGTGTGCGTGTGTGTGCGTGCGCGTGCATGTGTGAGTGTCTGTGTGTTTGTGCGCGCGTGTGTGTGCATGTGTGTCTGTGTGTGTGTGTGGGTGTGTCTGTGTTTGTGTGTGTGTGTGCGTGTGTGTCTGTCTGTGTGTGTGTGTGCATGTGTGTGTGTGTGTGTCTGTATGTGTGCATGCGCGCGTGTGTGTGTCTGTGTGTGTGTTTGCGCGCATGTGTGTGTGTGCATGTGTGTCTGTGTCTGTGTGTGCGTGTGTGTGTGTCTGTGTGTGTGCATGTGTGCGTGCATGCGCGTGTGTCTGTGTCTGTATGTGTGTGTGCGTGTGTCTGTGTCTGTATGTGTGTGCGTGTGAGTGTGTCTGTGTCTGTGTGTGCGTGCGCGTGCGTTTATGTGTGTGTGTGTCTGTGTGTGAGCGTGTGTGTGTGCGTCTGTGTGTGTGCGTCTGTGTGTGCGTGCGCGTGCATGTGTGTGTGTGCATGTGTCTGTGTGTATGTGGGTGTGTGCGTGTGTGCGTGCATGCGCGTGTGTGTGTGTATGTGTGTGCGCGCGTGAGTGTGTCTGTGTGTGTGTGTGCGTGCATGTGTGTCTGTGCGTGTGTGTCTGTGTGTGTGTGCGTGTGTCTGTGTCTGTGTGTGTGCGTGTGTCTGTGAGTGCGCGTGCATGTGTGTGTGTGCATGTGTCTGTGTGTATGTGGGTGTGTGCGTGTGTGTGTGTGCGTGCGTACGTGTGTGTGCGTGTATGTGTGTCTGTGTGCATGCGTGAGTGTGTGCATGTGTCTGTGTGTGCGTGTGCGTGCATGTGTGTGTGTCTGTGTGTTTGCGTGCATGTGTGTGTGTGCCTGTGTCTGTGTGTGTGTGTGTGTGTGCGTGCGCGTGTGTGTCTGTGTGTGTGCGCGTGAATGTGTCTGTGTCTGTGTGTGCGTGCGCGTGCGTTTATGTGTGTGCGTGTGTCTGTGTGTGTCTGTGTGTGAGCGTGTATGTGTGTGCGTGTCTGTGTGTGCGTGCGCTTGCATGTGTGTGTGTGCATGTGTGTCTGTGTGTGTGTCTGTGCGTGCGTGTGTGTGAGTCTGTGTGCGCGCGCATGCGTGTCTGTGTCTGTGTATGCGTGTGTGCACGTGCGTGTGTGTGCTTGCGTACGTGTGTGTGCGTGTGTGTGTGTGTGTGTGTGTGTCTGTGTGTGCGTGCGTGTGCATGTGCGTGTCTGAGTGTGCGCATGTGTCTGTGTGTGTGGGTGTGTCTGTGTCTGTGTGTGCGTGTGTGTGTCTGTGTGTGCGTGCGTGTGCATGTGTGTGTCTGAGTGTGTGTTTGTGCGCATGTGTGTGTGTGCATGTGTGTCTGTGTGTGTGGGTGTGTCTGTGTTTGTGTGTGCGTGTGTGTGTCTGTGTGTGTGTGTGTGTGTGTGTGTGCGTGCGTGTGCATGTGTGTGTCTGAGTGTGTGTTTGTGCGCATGTGTGTGTGCATGTGTGTCTGTGTGTGTGGGTGTGTCTGTGTCTGTGTGTGTGTGCGCGTCTGTGTGTGTGCGTGTGTGTGTGTGTCTGTGTGTGCATGTGTGTGTGTGTGTCTGTGTCTGTGCGTGCCTGTGTGTGAGTCTGTGTGCGTGCGCGTGCGTGTCTGTGTCTGTGTGCGTGCGTGCGCGTGCGTGAGTGTGTGTGTGTGTGCGTGCGTATGTGTGTGTGCGTGTGTGTGTCTGTGTGTGTGCGTGTGTGTGTGTCTGTGTGTGTGGGTGTGTGTGTGTCTGTGTGTGTGGGTGTGTCTGTGTGCGTGCGCGTGTGTGTGTCTGTATGTGTGTGTGCGCGTGAGTGTGTCTGTGTCTGTGTGTGCGTGTGTGTGTCTGTGTGTGTGCTTGTGCGTGCGCGTGTGTGTGCGTGTGTGTGTCTGTATGAGTGTGTGTGCATGAGTGTGTCTGTGTCTGTGTGTGTGCGTGTGCGTGCGTGTGTGTCTGTGTGTGTGTGCATGTGTCTGTGTGTCTGTGTCTTTGTGTGTGCGTGTGTGTGTGTGCGTGCGCGTGTGTGTGTCTGTATGAGTGTGTGTGCGTGAGTGTGTCTGTATGAGTGTGTGTGCGTGAGTGTGTCTGTGTGTGTGCGTGCGCGTGTGTGTGCGTGCGTGTGTGTCTGTGTGTGTGTGCATGTGTCTGTGTCTTTGTGTGTGCATGTGTGTGTGTGTAAATTGGCTTTGAGCGTATTTTGTACATACTATCTCCAGGTGAACCCCTATCAATAGCAGATATACTGTGGAGAGCATTCTAACTGGCTGCATCACTGCCTGGTATGGGGGATGGGTGGCTGGTACTGCAGAGAATTGTAAAATTAGCCAGCACTAGCCTCTATTGTATCCAGTTCATGGTGCCTCAGATAGATGGCATCCAGCATTAAGGACCAGGGCATGTCCTCTTCGTCATCGGGAAGAAGGTACAGAAGCTTCCAGGCATTCACTCGGGAACAGCTTCTTCCCCTCTGCCATCTGATTTCTGAATGGACCCATGAACACTACCTCACTGCTTTTTATAATTTCCTATTTTTTCTACTAATTTAATTTAGCTATTTAATATGTATATTGTATATTTACTGTAATTCACAGATTTCTTTTTTCTCTATTATCATGTATTGCATTGTACTGCTGCCGCAGAGTTAATAAATTTCCCAACATATGCCGATGATATTAAACCTGATTCTGATTCTGAACAGATTGAACTGGACAAGTTGATTTTGCACACATAATGACTTACTCGATGTAGCTGCAGCACACAATTATTCGCCTCACTGCAGAAGCTGGGTTAATAGATCAAATAACGTGTCAACATTGGGCTCAGTAGGAAGGACACAGTGATTTGAAGTGTCCCTATGGGACATAGTTTTCATGTGATTAACACATGATAATTTTTATTTGGTTTCAGCTCATGGCTGGCAGCTATCAGTATTGATCACGGTTTCTGCGAACTGATCGGGGTTCCCTGTAGATCTCTCAAACTGCTGGTGAGGGCTTAAGGCCACCCACGTTTGTACTGCATGATTGGCCCATTCTCCGTTCAGTGACTGCTCTGCTGTATTACCCTGTGTCTGCTGATTTTTGCAACCCATTTGCATTTGACCACATGTCACAGCCATCTGAAGCTGCTAGGGAGAGGTTAATTTAGATATGCAGAC